>NC_133531.1:108485473-109747358 GCF_048544455.1 Silene latifolia
TGGAATGACGGAATAATTTGGTTTTCCTTAATATTTTGTATGAATATTACGGGAAATTGTTTACCAAAGAATAAAAGATTGTTAAATATGGAATAGAAATATCCGGAACATTCCGACTCGGGATTTAACGGTTATCAGAAAATGAAGACGGTTTTAAGCCCGGACTCCAAATGTATTCTAATTACTGCCAAAACGACCGTATCGGCGCGTAGATGACAACTAAGAGGTAGACATTAGTGTTTGAGCAATCACTTGACGATAAACTTACGAACTGTCACAAATCGTTCCGCGTACCAAACATGCGGCCCAATCATCACCGGGTGGTTTGTGGGAGGTGCAGAAATGAGGTATCTACAGAGCCCCCACTTTAACTGAGGCTTGGACAAGGCGAAAGTCAAAGTATAGCCATCAGGTCAATCGGAGATTACAACCTGACGACTATGGAAACGCGAGGCGGCTCAAGGGGTCTGAGCCAAGGACCTATCGTCAGGAACATTTTAGAGTCTGTCGACTATCGGGGAGGGTCGTTTAAAGTCCATTAGACTACGTAAGGAGGCTCGCCAGCCATAAGAAGAGACCATACCTGAGACTTCTGGACGAAACGGGACTGAAACGCTTCGACGAAACACTTTTGTCTGAAGATAACTTGGTGTCTGAAGGCATGAAGGTATATCCTGAAAAGGGGTATCCGAATGATTATAAGTAAACGATGATTTTGAGGAAAGACAATGAGGACACGATCCTGAATCGCTTGGGGGAAATCTGTTCGTGTTCAGCTTCAAACAAACTTCGGAAGAATTCGAGGTCGATGTTGATCTCCATGTCTCGAGAGGAAGTGACTGTCGGTCGTGAACTCTCGTTGGGAAACATAATCGGGAACTTATCTCCATGTCTCGAGAGGGATAGTCCATCCGTTTACTCTCGCTGGGGAATATAATGAAGGCGTGTCGAAACACCTGTGAATAAATACCTGCTTGTTGTGACAAACAAAGTCTTGGGAGCGATGTATAACAGTCTGCTGTTGGCTTAAAAATACGGGTCTGAACGAAAGATAATCGTCAAACGGACCAAAAAAGATAAAATGGCATCGAGGAAGAGGCGCACCAAAGATGGGCCCACAAATAACGAACTCATAACGAATTTTTGAAAACTCGTATGGAGGGAAGACCAGGAAGAGGCGTAGCAAGAGCTGCGTCTCTTGGAAGAGGCGCAGCGCCTGCTGCGTCTGTTCCTGAGGGTGTCTCTTCTGCGTAAAAAACGCGATAAACAGAGGGATTTACTTCATTTGTTCGAAACACAAATTCCTCAATTTCTCTCTCAAATCTTAACCATTTCCGCCAAAATTTGATTCAAAAGCTTGCATTCATCACGACTAATCGAGGTATGTATATCATTCTTGCATCAATCTTCTATAAAGGATGAATTTGGATCAAAAAAATTAGGGTTTTCAACCCAATTGATTCGAAAATTTGGGGCTTTTCCCCCAAATGGATTTGCCTTGTAAAATTGATACTAGAAACGGATAATTGGTAGTATAAGGATCATAACCATGTATTTGTTTCGAATTTTCGTTGAGTTTTGAGCATTTGAGTGAAATTGAGACGGTTTCACAGCTAAACCGTAAATTGCTTCGAAAATAGCCTTAGGATTGCCCATTTGCGATGAAACTTGATATTTGGAATCCTTGGATGATGGGTAAACTTCCTACCATCTCGGAATTTTGGTTTGTGATGGCTTCTTCAGGACACTTTTCTAGGGCATAATGGCCGTTATAACGAAATGCTGCCGAAATTTCGACTCGAACCCATGATTAGGCTTCAACTTAGGCTTGACTTGACCCTAACTACCACATGAGTGATCGGGTTTGTGAGAATGCGGCCAAAGATGGCGAGAAAAGAGCGATTCAGGGCTTCCGAAGGCTCGAAAATCCCTTAACTAAGGCTCGTCGTCACGTGACGCGGCCTAAAATTACTTTAATGTTGCAGGTGATGAGGCTTCTACTTCTGGGAGAGCTCCCATGGAGATAGATGCTGCTGTTGACCCTTCTCGTGCCATCGAGGAGGCTTTGGAGGAGGCTTTCACCGCTGCAGTGATGGCTGCTGGGGACGATGTCCACGAGGAGGAGGCTGTTGAGGAGGAGGAGGCCCCGAGGAGGGCCAACATTAGGCGAGGAGGTCGTCAGCTGAGGGGAGCACCCGCGTGGGCTGAGACACGGGACAACAGCACTTGCTTTGGGGTTGCGAGAGGGTCACCCGTCCTATAGGACGGTGAAGAGCTTGGTAATCTTGAATTCATTACTCATCACTCATCTTCTTTCATTCGATTTGCTCATATCTTTTCCAACTTTCACTCAAAACTAAAGATAGCTTTTGTTTCAAATCACAATAGGAGGCCGAGAACATTAGGTCATTCTCGGGTTACACGACAGCGATAGAGTGCTACGAGTGGCTGTCGGCGGAGGAGCGCGCCATGATCGAGCATGGAGCGTTTGGTGCCTTGGTGCAGGCCTGGAGGGATATCGCGAAGAGGAAGCTGCAGGCTAACCTTAGCCTGGTCCGCGCTTTCTTGGACCGATTCTGGGACACGACTTCCACTTTTTACATGCCTTTCGGTAAGGTGGGAGTCACTCTGGAGGACTACGGCATGATTTCTAGTCTGCCGTGTGGGACTGAGGCTGTGGAGTGGCCGGAGACTGCCATGAGGGTGGACTCGGCCGAGGCTAGGAGGTTGATCGGCTGGAACTTGTCGCCGAAGGCTGTTACAGTACAGTGCCTGGTTTGGTGCCCAGTTCCTATGTCCAAGACTACTTTGCGGGGAAGACCCCGGCGCTGGTGACGATTGACGGGAGAGAGACGGCTCCTCCTCCATGTACAACTGAGCAGAGGGCCCGTTTGTGGCTTTGGTGGTTTCTGTCTTCGATCTACCTCGGAGACAAGGGAGAGAGGCTGTCAACGAAGCTTCTTCCCTTCCTTTCTGACCCGAGCTCCCTAGGGCGCTGGGACTGGGTCACTGCTGGTTTTGCTATCCTCATCCGTTTCATGAGGGCCATTGTTCATCCGGAGTTGATGGAGAAGGGGACTTCTCCTGGTGCTGTCGGCCCTGGACTGCTGCTGGAGTTATGAACCTTCATTTAGACTAAAATCAATTCTTTTCCTTATCAAATTACGAAAGATCGTTGTTGACTACCTTGCTTCACAGGCGTGGGTGTACTCTTACTTTCCGAGCCTCTCGCCCAAGAGGACGGAGCCGCTGGAGAAGGCCTATCCCGTCGTGAGGGATTGGGTGATGTGCAGGACGAGGAGCAAGCGTTCCTCTCACGGTGTTTACCGGCGGGACGTGAACGCTCTTCACCGGTGGGCAGCGTGAGCATCTCACTTATATTCATTTGCTTCTATATTGCCTTTAATCGATCATAAGAATGATTTCTT
The DNA here is from genome assembly GCF_048544455.1 of Silene latifolia. Taxonomy (NCBI): domain Eukaryota; kingdom Viridiplantae; phylum Streptophyta; class Magnoliopsida; order Caryophyllales; family Caryophyllaceae; genus Silene; species Silene latifolia. Next base: position 108,488,902 of record NC_133531.1, read on the forward strand.
GTTTGTCTTGTCCCAAGAGTGCCCCGGCCTTGGACGGAGTCTGTTGGAGCGCCTCCTTTGTGGGCGAGGTCCTTCGTCCTAGGAGCTCGGCGGCATTGTTGAGGACGTTGATGGGTCTGTGTGATACTGGGCGAGCGCTTGGCTCGTCAGTGCTCTCGGGACGTATTGAAGGTTCCTATCGATCCTCCTAGGACGATGTTCAGGGAGCCTTCTGAGGCTGAGAGGGAGGCTGACTTGGCTGGTGTTGGTGGTGACGCCCTCCTTCTTCCTAGCGAGGACTACTCGGCGTTCCTCTACGGGAGGTTGGCGTATTGGCCGGTTGTGGTGAGCATCTTTTATCCTTCTTTATTTTGATTTTGAGAATACGATGAAAGATCATCGATTAATGAGAAACATCTGAGTTTGTAGGAGGTTGAGGCGGCGGGCATCGAGCCCCCAGAGTACCCCGAGACCCTCGAGTACACTGACGCGACCGGGAGGACGACGATCTCCGAGCTGCGTGACTTTGACGTGGCGGTGACGGATCTTTGCCGGCCTGGCGATTGGCGATCATCGATTCGGAGGGTGAGCCTCTAATTTGCATAATTTTCGTGTAAGAACACCTTTGATTGAACTTATTCAATTATTGAGAATTTCTTTTTGAAAATGCGGGTTGCGCCTCTCGGTTCGTGGCGTTATGGAGGGTGGCCAACCGGGCTGCGAGCTCTGCCGAGAGGCACTTGTCGGCGGTCGAGGTCGTCAGGTATGAACCTTGTGTCTATTTCATTTTTGAACTTTGATTTTCCAACTTCTCTTGTAATTGCTTGAAATGATTGACATGAGCCAATTTTGTTGTTTACAGGGGGACCTTGAGCTGGAGCGAGAGTTGGCCCAGTCTCGGGAGGAGAGAGCTCGCTTGTTGAGGGAGCTTGAGTTTCGAGACGCCGAGGTTGCTGCTCTCGCGGCAAGAGTTGCGGAGCTAGAGGGCGACCGACAGTAGTTTTGTTTTAGTGTGTCGTTTTGTATTTTGCACGTTTGTACATTTTGGACCTTTATTTTGGTCATTTTGGACTTTGCTTGGGGCTCGAGCCCCCAATTTTTTGTACATTTCCCTTTTTGTTGTATATATGACGGCATGAGTGCCTTTGCTGCTGGGTTGTGTTGCTTGTATCTGCAGGTTAGCTTTGAACAGGTTTGGTAGATGACGGTTTATGCCGTCATGCTGCCGAAATTTACATAGAAATCACGTAGAACATACATTTGTATATACACACGGCCTAAATTAGCGCAAAACGAATGACTCAAAAGAATGCAAAAATGCAAAAAAGTTGCCGGAAATGACCGGATGGTAGGGAGGGTTACCCCTAAAAAAAGGAAAAAAATAGAAGCCTATAAGTTAGAAATGAAATGATTAAAAAAAGAAATAAAAATATATATAAGTGAAATAAATATATGAATTTTGAAATGAATTAAATTACAAATGAAAATTATTTCCTAAAATGAATTACATTAAAATGAAAATTATTCCCTAAAATGAAAAATATACAAGTGTGGTAAAATGACGAAAATGTTGATATTGTCTCAAAACGCGTGCCCGCGGAATTAGGAAACACGAAATATGGCAATTTCCACGTATTTACCAAAATAATAACCCGTAGGAATAGGAAATTATTCATCAAGAAATTTAGGAAAGATCCAATGCGGAAAATCACAGAAACCTAGCTGAGGAAGAGGCGCAGCATGAGCTACGTCCCTTTGAAGAGGCGCGGCCGTCTTTGCTGTTCCCAGTGTGTGTCTGTTTCAGCGATTTTAGGAAACAGAATTTAGTATAAATAGAGACGTCGATAGAGGTTTTATTCACATAATTCTTCCGTCTCTTCTTCGTCTTATTACATAAAATTCTTAATATAATCACTCATCATGAATACTTTGGAGATTCGCCTAAAAGAGTGGACTAACGAGTTTTCCAACATGGAGAAACACGACATGGGCGCCTACAACCTTGGATCATTGTTGAGTTTGAAGCTTATCAAGGTTGTCAAACCGTTCTTAGATGCTTGTCTTGATTATTGGGACCCGAATTACCATGTTTTTGCTTTCCCTGGAGGCGACATTTGCCCATTTCCTGAAGAAATTGCAGCGATCGATGGGTGGGACCCGGAACACTTGCATGCGATTCCTTCTACTTCGCAAGGATATAAGAGCAAATTTAGAGACTTGCGTGGACTGACTAGAATTGAGGTGGACCGTTTAGTGACCTCGAAGGGAGTGCGAATGTTGGACTTCATTGACCGATTCATTAACAGGGCCGACCCCACCGTTTCTTATGTTGCTAGGCGAAGGGCATTTGGATTTTGTTTGTTGCATGTGTATGTCCTCCAAGGGCATGTTGATGAAGACTTGAGAGGTGATCCCCGTCTTCTGGGCCTAGTTGAGCAAATGGAGCTGCGCAGGAGCCCAACTTGTTTATGCTTAGGAGAGATCCTGTTGGGCTTGGATAATAGGAAAGCCAACCGTGACCTACCGTACTTGGGAGTCCCGTTATTCTGTAGGTAAAAGAACGTTTTCTTCTCTTTTTTTTTTGTCTTCTCTTTTTTCGTTATTTTTTTTTCTTTTTCGTTATTTTTTTTTCTTTTTCGTTATTTTTTTCGTTTTTTTTTATGTCTAATACCTGCTTTTGGTAGGTTTGGCTTATGGAGCGTCTCCGATTGATCGAGCCCCCAGTTCATGTTCCTTCTTATCATGCTCGTTCGATTGCGATGAGGACTAGGCTGTACATGGTGGACTTCACTCGAGTCTGCAATTATTGGGAGAACAAATTGAAGAGTGATGATGGCCCTTTGATTAGGTGGATTGTACCATGGTGGTACCTCAAATCTCTCACTGGAGTATCTTCCCTGGATCCTACTCAATCTGTGCGCATTCCTGGCTTGGAATTCATGGTGTGCATCTTCCCGAAAAGGCTGATGAGACAGGTTGGACTAAAGCATATGATCTCGAAGCTTGATACCGTCCCGCAGATTGCCGTGGCGCTTACTACTGAGAGTCGAAGGGAGTGGGCCATTAAATGGGCCCAAAGAAACGTGTGGTTCTTGAACTCTTCTGCTAATGCCTTATGGGTGTCGGATTCTTATCTGCGATGGAGGAAAGCTACTACTCCGGAAGAGCGAGAGAGATTGAGGAAGCGCGAGCCTGTTGATTACAGGGTGCGCGAGGTGGAAAAAGAGAAAGAGAAGCATTTAACTGAGGGAGAGGAAAAAGCCGGGTTTCGAGTTGTCCATCCTTCGAAGAAACCGAAGACCTCTCCTGCCGTGGATAAAGTGATTGACAAGAATGGGAAGTTTAGGCCTCGAGAAAGACCATTGATGATTAGGTCCGAAGTGGCGCAAGAGCGTCCGGCTCGAGGTCGTGACAAGAAATATGACAAGAATGACAAGGGCAAAGGGAAAATGGAGGAATAGCCCAAGTCGTTATTATTATTATTATTGTTGTTGTTGTTGTTGTTGTTGTTGTTGTTGTTGTTGTTGTTGTTGTTGTTGTTGTTGTTGTTGTTGTTGTTGTTGTTGTTGTTGTTGTTGTTGTTGTTGTTGTTGTTGTTGTTGTTGTTGTTGTTGTTGTTGTTGTTGTTGTTGTTGTTGTTGTTGTTGTTGTTGTTGTTGTTGTTGTTGTTGTTGTTGTTGTTGTTGTTGTTGTTGTTGTTGTTGTTGTTGTTGTTGTTGTTGTTGTTGTTGTTGTTGTTGTTGTTGTTGTTGTTGTTGTTGTTGTTGTTGTTGTTGTTGTTGTTGTTGTTGTTGTTGTTGTTGTTGTTGTTGTTGTTGTTGTTGTTGTTGTTGTTGTTGTTGTTGTTGTTGTTGTTGTTGTTGTTGTTGTTGTTGTTGTTGTTGTTGTTGTTGTTGTTGTTGTTGTTGTTGTTGTTGTTGTTGTTGTTGTTGTTGTTGTTGTTGTAATAAAAAGGTGGGGTTTTAGAATCCTAGCCTATTTTTTATTTTATTTTATTATGTAGGGTATTATTATTAGAAAATGAATAAAATAAAAAAGGTTAATTGGTTATGAAACCGTTGTGACTTTCTATTTATTATTCTTGTCGAATTCCAAATGCAATGCAAATGTCCTTCTATTTACATTTTGAAATAATGGGTTGTATCCTGTGAAGGATTGCCTACGTATTCATTAAGAAAATGAAATCAAACCTTTGCGCGTAGTTCCAGTAAATGTAAAATAATAATTGTTCTAAGCAAGAGCTTGTAATGAACTTAGAAAATAAGCATGAGCTTTTTGCTTACTCTTAAGGTGCAAATTTCGTTTATTTGATGATATGAGGATGTCAAATTTGTCAAAATGCAAGAGCAGAGTGACATTTAGCTTATTTCAGCTTGGCCAGAGGCCGTTTATTTAGTGCCACAAGAGCGACACGTGAGGTTACACGAGGCTCGTTTTTGTTCCTATTCTAGGCATAATACCGTTTTAGTTGGTCGAGGTTTGTCGGGTTGGAAAACTCATTCCCATCTAGGTCTGTGATCCTAACCGCACCCCCTGGAAGTATGGACTTGACTAGAAATGGCCCGGCCAAATTAGGTTTGAATTTTCCCCGTGGATCGACAGGTAAAAGAGCTCTAACCGATTTGAGTACTAAGTCTCCTTCCTTGATGTTCCTTGGCTTAACCCTTTTGTTGAAAGCTCGTTTGATACGTGCTTGATATGTTTGGACATTATGCAAGGCGCGTAGCCTACGTTCATCCAGGAGGTTGAGTTCTTCATATCTATCCCTCTTCCAATCGGCTTCCGGGATTTGACTTTCGAGTAAGATACGTAAGGATGGTATTTCTAACTCGACTGGCTGTACAACTTCCATGCCGTAAGTCAAATAGAAAGGGGTGGCCCCAGTGGGCGTCCTAACAGATGTGCGATATCCCCACAAAGCAAAGGGTATCTTGCTTGGCCAATCTTGATAGTTGTCAACCCTTTTCTTGATAATTGTGACAACGTTCTTGTTTGCTGCCTCTACCGCGCCATTAGTCTGTGGTCTATAGGGCGAAGAGTGGTGATGCTTAATTTTGTACTTGGCTAGCAATTGCTCGGTCTCATCTTGGAAATGTGATCCATTATCACTAATGATCTCATGTTGGCAACCGTATCGACAGATGATGTTGTTTTGTATGAATTTTGCCACGTTTTTAGCCGTGAGACTAGTGTAGGAAGCCGCTTCTACCCATTTGGTGAAATAGTCGATTGCCACTAGGATGAAACAGTGATCTCCTGTTCCGGCTGGGGTTATCTTCCCGATTATGTCGATTCCCCAGGCATAAAATGGCCAAGGAGATGTCATCGTATAGAGCAATAAAGGAGGGACATGTTGTACATTCCCGAAGATTTGGCAATTGTGGCAATGTCTTACATATTTGATGCAATCGGATTCCATTGTGGTCCAATAATACCCCAAACGCGTGATTTTCTTTCCCATCATGGGCCCACTCATGTGAGGACCGCATTCTCCATCGTGGACTTCTTCCATCACTTTCCGCGCCTGCGAATGATCAAGGCAAACGTAGGATTACACCAAGAGGTGTTCTTTTGTACAACTCTCCTTGCATGAGAACGTATTGGGAAGCTAGCAAGCGTATAACACGTTGTCCCCTTTTGTCCATATCCGGTGGATAGGTGCCGTTGAGCTTGAAATTTAGGATTGCTTTGAACCAAGGTTCCTGTGCGATTTCCTCTTCGTCGGTGATTTGGTGGACATAAGCTGGCTCTGACCGTCGTTCGATACATAAAGGCATTTCTACCATGTCATCTGGCATATTAATCAAAGATGCAAGTTTTGCAAGAGCGTCTGCAAATTGATTTTCTTCCCGAGGTAGGTGTAGATATGTCACGTGATCAAAGAATTGGGCAACTTGGTCTATTTTGGATTGATAAGGTGCTAGGCTTTCGCTTCGGATTTTCCAAGATCCCGTAACTTGATTGATGATCAGGGATGAATCCCCATGTACTCAGAGGTTTTTAATGCCTAAGCTCACTGCCGCTTGTAGTCCAATGAGACAAGCTTCGTATTCTACAGTGTTATTTGTCACCTCGAAGTCGAGTTTGACAGAGAATTGTGTATGCTCGCCTTCAGGAGAAATGAGCAACACTCCTATTCCAAATCCTCTTAAGTTTGATGCTCCATCAAAGTAGAGGTCCCAGGAGTCTACATCGGTTTGGAGTATATCCTCGTCTGGAAATGACCAAGTGTCTATTGTTTGTGCATCATTGATGGGATTTTCTGCAAAGAATTCGGCAACGGCGCGCCCTTTTATAACTTTCAGGGGCACGCACTTGAGATCGAACTCTGAGAGCATCAAAGTCCATCTTGCTAGGCGTCCGTTGAGAACGGGTTTCTCGAAGAGGTATTTGACTGGATCCATTTTAGAGTATATTTTGACGGAGTAGCTAAGCATGTAATGGCGTAGCTTCTTCGTTGCCCACACAAGAGCGAGGCATGTCTTTTCGAGTTGTGAGTATTTGCACTCGTACTCCAAGAACTTCTTACTAAGGTAGTAGATAGCCCTTTCCTCTTTCCCTACGGTTTGAGCTAGCATGGCGCCCATGGTCATGTTTCGATCATTTGTGAGATACAGACCAAGAGGTTGATCTCGTTGAGGTGGCATGAGCACTGGCGGTTTAGCCAATATCTCCTTGATTCGATCAAATGCCTTTTGACAATCATCATCCCACATGGTGTGGTCTGTTTTCTTGAGCTTCTTGAAGATAGGCTCACAAATCATGGTTAGTTTCGTTATGAATCGATTTATATATTGCACTTTTCCCAGGAATCCTCTGACTTCTTTTTCTGTTTGAGGTTGTGGCATTTCGATCAAGGCTTTGATTTTGGAAGGGTCTATCTCTATACCTCGTTGGCTAACGACGTATCCCAGGAGTTTGCCAGATGTTACTCCGAATGCGCACTTTTGAGGATTGAGCCTCATGTTGTACTTTCGTAGCCTTGCGAAAAATTTGCGAAGGTTCGCAATATGCCCCTCTCTGTCCTTGGACTTGACAATCATGTCGTCTACGTATACCTCAACTTCTTTGTGCATCATGTCATGTAAGAGTGTAGTTGCGGTGCGTTGATATGTAGCTCCGGCGTTGATTAACCCAAACGGCATTACCATATAGCAATAGGTTCCCCATTGAGTAACAAAGGCGGTCTTATGCATGTCTACTATGGTCATCTTGATTTGGTTATAGCCTGCATATCCATCCATGAAGGATAGTAATGCGTGGTCTGCAGTATTGTCCACCAATATGTCAATGTGTGGTAGAGGGAAGTCATCTTTAGGGCTTGCTTTGTTTAAGTCCCTAAAATCAACACAAACACGGATTCTCCCATCCTTTTGGGTACAGGTACTATGTTGGCTACCCAGTCAGAATACTCGAAAACTTTGATGAACCCGGCGTTGAATTGCTTATCGACTTCTTCCTTAATCTTGAGAGCCCAATCTGTTCTCATTCGACGAAGCTTCTGTTTTACAGGCTTGAAACCTGGCTTAATCGGGATTCTATGTTCGGCGATATCCCTGTCGATCCCTGGCATGTCTTTGTAGGACCACGCGAAAATGTCTTTGAACTCGTGTAGGAGGTCTATGAAGTCGGCCCTTTCGGTAGAGCTCAAGGTAGTCCCTATCCTAAGTTCTTGGGGTTCTAGTTCGGTTCCTACATTGATGGGTTCGATATTCTCTATTACTGGTCCCCCTTCCCCTTCTTGTAGTATTTCTTTAGCTACGTAGGGAGGTATTTTAATTGAGTCTGGGTCTTGGTCATCCTCAGTATCATCGTAAACAGAATTGCACTCAAGATAACACAAAGAGTAAGCAGAACCTGATTTATTCATATTAAAGTTTGAGAAAAGTTGAAACAAAGAAGCCACATAATCTGTGGTCAGTGGCGGTAAAGGGACAGTGGTTGGGACATTTCCCGAACTACTGTTACTACTTGAGGCTAAGCTAGGAGAAACAAAAGGAATGGGGATGACGACAGGAGGAGACTCCTTAGTGACTTCTCTAGACTCCGACTCTGACTCCGACTCCGACTCTAACTCGAATTCATCGTCTTCTGGTTCTCCTTTGAACATCTATCCTTCTCCAGTGATGAGCTTAAAGAGTCTTCCTTGATTGTTGGTCCACTTGATTGATTTTCTCCATCCTTTCTGCTGATTCGCGTTTGTTTCTGTGATTAACGCGGTAAGGTTGAAGTGATCGTCTTGAAGTATCATGGTAATGATCTCATCCTGCGCGGCTCTAACAAATCGCTCTTCTCCAAACAATAGACTAACAACTTGTTCGTCTAAACAAGGTGCTTGACGAGCTTTGACGGTAGGAACCGTTTCTGGAGGAATGAAGTAGCAATCGTGAAAGATCTCGATTCCGGCTAGCTTTCTTTCGAGATAGTGCCAAGGCTCGGGAAATCCGTGAAAGAGTTCTAGACTTCCCTCCTTAACAAAGTATCCATTTAGGGTAGGGAGATAGGGTCGTATTTGGACTCCTACGTACTTACGGTTTTGAACTTGAGCAAGCATCTCGAGAACTTCCTCTTTGGTGGGTTTGTACCCTAGTCCAAGTGGTATCCTTTTTGAGCTGCCTTCCTTGTAGGGTGCGAAGGTGTTTCTTCGGATGGGGTTTAAAGGCATTCCCGGGAAGTATCCCTGGGATTTGAGTATGTGGTTGACCACTAAGTTGGAGTAGGGATCGTATATAAGGGTGCCAATTCACTTTCTATGACGCTTATGCTTTGGAAGCCCCCAAGCTCATATACTGGATCCGCGATGACTTGATTGTTTGACTTCTTTTCGATTATTGCCTTGATGGGTGACGAAGTGATCATCACCACTTTGCCATCTAGTGGGATCTTGATCTTTTGATGAAGGGTGGAGGTCACCGCTTTGGAAGCGTGAATCCAAGGCCTTCCTAGAAGTATGTTGAAGGAAGCTTCAATGTCCACTATTTGGAAGTTAACCTTTCGCTCAATTGGCCCTGTGGCTATGGTTAGGTTAAAGAGTCCTACTACCTTTCGTCGTGTACCATCATATGCGCGAACACCTTGATTGGTAGGGGTCCAATCCGACTCTTTCATGCCTAATTTATATGCCATTTTGAGGGGTATGACGTTGACCACGGAGCCATCATCTACCAAGGTCATTGGCACGTTCTTCTTTAGACAAATGACGGTGATGTAAAGAGCCAAGTTGTGACTAGGTGGCAAATCTTCGTCTGAGAAAGTAATAGGATTACTTAGCTTTGGTGATTCTTGTAAGACCAAGTTGACTACATCTTCGGGTGTGGAGTTATGGGCTACACTTAGCTTGGCCAAAGCTTGGCGATGTGGGAAAGAGGTTGCTACTAATTGCCAGACTGAAAGATCAGCCTTTGTCTTCTGTAATTGCTTGAGCAAATGATCAGTGGAGTCAGTCATCTTCGTTGTCATTTGGTGTGATAACGTTGGTTGGACCATTTTGAGTAGTATTTTGATATGGACGACCCGAACGAGTTAGGTGGTCCACATCTTGGTCTTCACCATTTTGGACTATTTCTTTGACTAGGGAATTTTCAATGAGATACTCGTCCTCATCATCATCGGCCCAAACTCCATTAATTGTAGCTAGTTCCCTCATTCTCATGATCTCGTCTTCTAGTCGTGTGATTTGGTCGACTAGTTTATCAACCACGGCGACTATTTCTTGCATAGTGGCATTTTGAGAGAAGATTAGTGGCATATGCTCTTTAGGTGTCGCGTTGGGGTCATGTAAAGTTGTCACCACATTTTCCAATTCCTAAACTTGTCTATCCACACTCCTTGCCCATGTGATGAAGTCGGAAATGGTAGGGGAGATGGTGGAGTAGAATCCTTCATTCTCGATCGCGTGGATCTCATCTTCAATTGGAGAAATGAGGTGTGAACAATCTAAGGTAGATTCTTCACTTGTGATCACTAGAATCCCAAGAGGGTTCTGAGTGTTGTTGGGTTTACCTCCCGGCGGTATTGGTAGTCGTCCATCTTCAATCATGTCTTGAAGCACGTTTTTCAATTTGTAGCATTTTTCTGTGTCATGCCCCTTGCCCCTATGGTATTCACAATACGAGTTCTCGTCCCAGAATTGGATTTCTTTTCAGGTTCGGGAGTAGGTCCTATGGGTTGGAGTTTGCCTTTCTTCATTAACCTCTCTAGAGCGTTGGAGTAAGTGTCCCCAAGATTTGTGAATTTCCTTGGTGGGGTACTTTTCTTGGATGGCTCGAGAAGGTTAACTTCATCAGTCTTGCTAGTGGAGCCGTAAGAACGACTAATTGAGCCTTGATATCCTCGACCTACCGTTTTGGACAAGAGCCCTTTACGGATGTCATCTTCAATCCATGTTCCTAGTACGGTTAAGTTCTTGAAAGTTTTGATGTTTTGGTATCTCAAATGATTGGCATAGATGGGTTTGAGATTGTCCACGAACTTCTCCACAAGGGTAGCCTCATCTGGGCGTTCAACTAGTTGGGTACTAGTCTTCCTCCACCTACTTAGGAAGTCGGTGAATCCTTCTTTGTCATTCTGGGTAAGAACCTCTAAGGTGCGCATGTTAACTTGGATCTCGGCATTATCCGCATATTGTTTGGAAAATTCGATTGCGGCATCTTCCCAAGTAGCGATCTTCTTGTGTTCTAAAGAGTAGAACCATTGCTTTGGGATGGTGTCAAGAGACGAAGGAAAGATCCTTAAGAACATCTCGGGTTTGATGCCTTTGATAGACATGTAATCCTTGAAGGCACGGATGTGGTTCAAAGGGTTTTCGTGCCCCTTGAATTTCGGGATATCCATCATATTGAAGTTGGTTGGCAATTTGGAATTGACGGCCTCATACTTGCGATTATTCTCCCTATAAATGTCATCCCCTTTAAGATACATCAATTGCTCCTCTAAGTACGGGAGTTTTTTCTCAGCTGCAGTCATTCCCATGAGAGGGTTTTCATCCCTGAAGTCATTCACGAAGTCATCCACTACTTCACTTTCTTGAGGAGGCAACCTCCCCTCTACGGCATAGATCCGGCCCTCGATGGTGTCAAGGCGATCATACACTTGATCTTGGGTAACTTGGATTTGAGCTAGTGCGGCTAGGATTCGATCATTACCATCTTGAAGTTGATTGAAGTTAGCGTCACTTGTTTCAGGCATCTTGAAAACTGGATAAGAGATCGACGACGAATCAAAACACGATCGACCATCCTAACACACTTACTAAAAGAAGAAAATTTTTGACTTGTGAAGTGGGTGTGTGCCACTTGTGTTGAGTGAGCTTTGAAGAAAAGATAAAGTTTTGAAAATGTGTATCCTAGTCAACTATAGTGTAGTTGTAGGAGTGGACTCGAAGTGAGGTTTTGAAATGGGCTTGGGCCCGAATTCTGACTCGACAAACGGACAGAGTTTTGACTGGGTTTTGCGCTAATTAATGGCCCTTTTTTCGAAATTTTCATTTAAAAAGGATTTTGATTTTTACAAAAATCGTCATGGTTTCGTTTAGAAATGGTGATCACGTAAGGCACAAACATTTATACAAGCATTATAACGGGATGCTGAGTGCATTTAAAAGGGTTTTGGTTTAAAGGGTGGGTTGCCATACCGAACGATCAAACCCGAAGTCTTTGGAGAGGCTCGTACCGAACAAGAGTAAGGCCGATTCCTAGTCCATTTCCTCAAGTAGTGAAAGTCCTTGATACAAACAAGAGTAAGCATCATGGTATGGATGACGTCAATCGCTATCCATCCTTAGGCCTAAATAAGAATTAGGACCGTTTAGACGGGACGATTGATCGAATGGGTTGGGTTGGGCCTAGGAAGGCCGAATGAAACGATCTAGGAAGACCGAGTTATGAAAACCGACAATTGTCTTGTACAAACTATTCCCTAACCTGTTTCAAGTTTCACCCTTGGCTACACATAAGTGTATGATCCCCAGCGGAGTCGAAAAACTGTGGACAATGGGCCCACGGGGGTGCTTGGGAGAGAGAACAAGAGTTTGCATTTTGTGGAGTCGCCATCAATTTTTATGGGAAATTGGAACCGTTCGAATACCTCGTGTCATGTCAAGACACAAAGTAATGACATGAACACTAAGCAATCGTTACCCTTAACATTCTATGTCTAGAATGACTCTCGTGGATGCCAATGAACACGGATGTTCACAGAGATCTGGAGTAAGGGGGGAGGGTACGTATTAGGAAGCTCTTTTGATCGAACACCTAATCCCGCCCGCCTCGATAGCGGCCTCTACTAATGATTAGGGACATCATCTATACTTGATATATTGTCGATTAAATGCATGCAATGCAACGTCCAAGTTTTAATCCTAGCATGTGAAGAATTAGACTAAGTCGGTTAACACGTAATTTAATCATACAATTAATGTCGAAGTAGGATTTAATGCTCAATTACATGTGAAGGCATACAAATGATACAAAAAATATGATAAATAAAATAAACAAAATTACAATAATGAAAAATTACAGTAATTACATTGGGTTCATTGATTTATGTCGAAAATACCTCTAAAACGGATAATTTGAGAAAAAGAATAAAAGGAAGAAATAACGAACAGATCAGTGGATGATAATACGGTTAATAGTCAATTATACGTAAACTAATTAAACTAGGTCCAGCAACAACGGAGTTCAGAGACAGAACTCAACTGGAACAAAGCGGCAGATAGATCGCACCCTTTGGAAGAGGCGCGGCGATTCTTTGCGTCTATTACAAGGGTGAGTTCTGGCTGTGAAGCCGGAACTGCAAATCGTTATTGTAAATTGGTGATTTTAATGGTTAATTAATATACTTACTCGGATGAAAGTGATTACCACATTATTTACATGTGAATGAGGGTCATAAAAGCAATAAAACATGGATGAGACGGATTTAAGACGGATTATTTACATGAATGAAAGATTGATTAGTGACATAGGTGAACGAAATAGGTTAAATATGACAAATTAACGACAAATTAATGACGAAAACGACAAAAGACGGATGAAAATATATCAAAGGGTCGAATTCCAGAAACCCGATATGAACAAATCGAATCTCTACAACCCGGATTGAGTTTAATGACGAAAACCCGCAAATAGGAGATTATAAGGGATTTAAGTCGGATTTAATGATGAATTATACGTGTTAATGATGAATTATACGTGTTAATGATGAACAATATTATACAGATGAAATTATCATGATTGTATCAAAGAATTAAAGAAAACAAACGAAAACAAACAAAGAACGAATTACAGAGGACGAAAGAAGAAAAAGGAAGCGAGAATCTGCGGCCCTCACGAAGAGGCGCAGTAGGAACTGCGCTCCTTCGAAGAGGCGCAGCAGTTGCTGCGTCCTTTCTCGACGGTCTGTCTTCTGGAAATCCGTAAAAAGGGTTTTGAAGTACGGTTTTAGAAATCGGTTTTAACAAGGTGTTTTCGACATAAACCTTACATTAATGATGATACAAAAAGTAAAGAACAATAAATAAAAGAGAGATTTACACCCTCAGACTTACATGTTTGACGAAACGAGATTAACTAAGTTATCGATTAGTGATGCTCGACTCGAATGTAGACGAAAGTGCTCTCGTAAGAGGAAAACGATTAGATTAATTAAGTTGATTAGTTGTGGAGTTGGTCAAATTGGTCGGTCATGCAAACGAGGCTGGTACTCAGAAGGATCCGAGCTTACGTGGTCGAATGTTCAAGCACATAGACGCCAAAAAGTAAGAACAAAGGTTTAGAATGCAAAGAGAGAAGAGAAGGGCGGACACTCACGTGAGAAATATGAGGAGCGAAGGCTCCTATTTATACTAATCACATGAAGGAATAGGGTTTTCGGAGAGACTTTGGAAGTGAATCTCGGAAAGATATGAAAAAGATACGAGAAATACGCAGAAAAGGACATGGGAAGAGGCGCAGCGATCCATCTGCGTCTCTTGGAAGAGGCGCAGACACTGCTGCGCTTTGTTCTAAGTGGTTTCCTCCTGCGGAAGAAAGATTTCCGTGTTTAAGTTATGGAATGACGGAATAATTTGGTTTTCCTTAATATTTTGTATGAATATTACGGGAAATTGTTTACCAAAGAATAAAAGATTGTGAAATATGGAATAGAAATATCCGGAACATTCCAGAACATTCCGACTCGGGATTTAACGGTTATCAGAAAATGAAGACGGTTTTAAGCCCGGACTCCAAATGTACTCTAATTACTGCCAAAACGACCGTATCGGCACATAGATGACAACTAAGAGGTAGACATTAGTGTTTGAGCAATCACTTGATGATAAACTTACGAGCTGTCACAAATCGTTCCGCGTACCAAACATGCGGCCCAATCATCACCGGGTGGTTTACGGGAGGTGCAGAAATTAGGTATCTACAAATAAGGGAGAAAATGGAGGTTGAAGGTCAATGGAAATGGAGGTGGTATAGGTAGGTGAATGTGTTGTTGGTTTTTGGTTGGTCCGGATTAAAGTAGGTACAAAATGAAATGTGACGGCCTATAGCTAGAAAGAATAATGTCTCGAGTTTATTTAACTTGAGACGGAAACTAATATTATTACTGTCACTATTATTGTCCGGCTAAAAATACGTATACATATATTCTTATATAAATTATGTCTTAGAAATATAATTTAACAATACTTATTTTTATATAAACGAGCTTTTATATATTACTTTTATAAAAATCGTGTTTGACATAAAATTAATTAAATTGAATAATTCAAAAATATTTAATAAAGTAATTCAAACGGTTTAATAAATTTTTAAATGTCAAAAAGGGAAATTCGCGGGTGTTACAATCACCCCACCTTTTAAAAAGTTTCGTCCTCGAAACTTGAAAGTAGAAAAGAAAGGTTATATAAAATGAAACTGGAATTTTGGAATCGGTAACCAAAACATTTAAAAGGTTACTTATCGTGAGAATTAAAATTCTTTCAAAAGTTTCAAATGAAATTTTCCGACAGAACAAGATCGAAAAGTAAATCATTTGTATAAATTAAAAATCAAAATACTTTCAAAAACATTAACGAAGTGTAACACCCCCATTTATTCAGGAGCCTTTAGCTAGACATTCCCAAATAAATAGGACTGTTACCATCTCGGTTTTCCCGAGGTAGTGAATAACAAAGTCCAACTCACCAAAGTACTTTGAATTAAAATTTAATAATTACATGTTTATTACAACTTAACCCACTAAAACTTAATATAAAACATTTACAACTTGCAGCAGAAATAAATAAAGTGATATAATTATTCTATGTGATCTAGACCTCAACTATGGTCCAAGTCAAGCTCTCATCCAATGCTCCAAAGTCAGCTAATCTTTAGTACCTGTCATATCTGCTCCCCATAAAACGGTTCACCGCAGGTGTTCACGAATACACTGTCAACCACGAGGTTGAGTAAGAATAACCAACAACAAGTCAAAGTGAAATGATATGATATATAATGCCAATACAACTGAACTCATCACCCGAAACACCCATTCATCCCGCCAATCCCTGGCCCGGGGTACCCATCATTCAAACCGAAGTTGAAGTATCCATCATCCCAACCGAAGTTGAGGTATTTACCATCCCAGTATAAAACTGAGGTATCCAACAATTACGATATATAGCAATAACAATACAATAACAATAACCCATCTCAACACGTGGCTGAGGTATCCACTCAAAGATATGTAATACTAACAATAATCATAACTCGTCTCAGACCGAATCTGAGGTATCCAATAAACAATATGAATAAACCAATAACCAAAATATAATTCCATGACATATAATTCACATCCCACAATTCATCCAATGACAATTATCCACACAGTTTCACAATTCCTCTTATCAAATAATTAGCAAGACAAGTTGAGTAGTTATCCTACCCGGCAAGCAAATACTCCAATTACGCACTCCAATTATGCAATTCAATCAACAAATAATGTTCCTCAATAAAACCGTCACCTAATACAAATAATAATTCACAATTACTAACTAAACTAACTATAAAATAATTAAACTAATTATAAACTAGTTATATTAATTATATTATTACGTAATTTAATAATTATAAACCCGTCTTAAATCAACCAAACCGATGAATAAACCCGTCTTCAAAACCCGTCTAACAATAATCAACAACAACAATAATAAAATAATTACTTGGAAGTCATCACGTGTAATACCACACCAAACACCTCCCTTCAACCATGAACCAAACCTAAACCCGACAACCACCATGACCAGCCACCCATACAACCGATAGACTCCCTTGCCGGCAGCCCAGCCACGGCTCAAACGCCACTCCTCGCCACCACATGTGGTCAGCAACTACGCCCTAACACAATACCACAAAATACGAACCCGAACCCGACGCAACCTATATAAGCTCACGGTTAACCCACAATTAACGACGACCACCACCACAATAGACTACAACTGACCTACACCATGTCCTATAACCACCACCAAACCTAGCCCCGACCACACCCAGCACCACCAATCAACCAACGACAACATCCAACGACAACAACAACAATTATATACAACACGGCTTCCATCACAACAAAGCACAACCACACCGCCACCAGGACACCACGGTTGTCACCAATGGTCCATGGTGGTTCCATGGGTGTTACCACCTTTCACTCGCCCATCTAAACCACCACTACAGCCTCCCAAAACCGACAGCAGCAGTAACAATACCCCCTCCCCTGTTTCACGTTTTTCTGGCCGCCACCACCACAAACCACCACCTAAGGTCACCACGACGCCACCCATGAGGTCGACGCTGACCCCTGGTCGCAACCCAACCATACCTAGACCAAGTCGGGTCCAAATAAGGGTCGAATTCCGTATAAACATATAGTAAATATCCTTCAAACCACCCTTGAAAACACCCAGAAAACAACCCCTTCCCGTCGGTAAAAGATGGTCAACGTTGCGTCCGATCAATCCCTGGTGTCCCACGGTCAATGTCATGGTCTCGGGTCGGTCAACGGTTGTCTATTTAACGAGTTATATTAGTCTTAAGGTGAGTATGTCATGAGAAGATTAGAAAATTACCTTGTGATGATCTCCTAGCTAGTTGTTCCTTCTCTTTTCTCTTATGTGAATTATTTGTGTTTTATGATCAATAATGTCTATTTATATAGGCAGGTCATAGGTATAAAGAAGCAATTAGGAAACTATATAATTACCATATTATTTCTAGTATACAAATACGATTATTATTATTATTATTATTATTATTATTATTTTTTTAATTATAAAGGATGCGCGCATCTTTCATTAAAAGAAAAACAAAAGTTTACATGAAATTGGTGGGGAGCCGAGAAACAAGCTGGGCTCCCACACCCTTAGCAACAGCAAAGCTAAGTCTAGTAAAAATGTAAGCGGCCACCCGAGCCCCCGCATCCTGAGATACCGAGAATTTCTGGATCCGCTTGAGCAAGGCAACAACATCCGAACCCAACTCCCCAAGTGATGAGAAAGAGAATGGAAGCAAACCATAACCCGCTGCCGCGCACAAATCCCCATACTTAGCACACTTTCGCCGAAAGAAGATCGAACAACCAGGCCAGGCACAAAATTCGTCATCCCGATCCGAGTCAAAGGAGAAGACCGGTCAAGTCAACGCATACATCACGCCCCTGTCCCAAGAATAACAAAAATCCGCAGGACGAAGAGAACCCCCATGCCCGTCAACCAAACCAACATCAACCTCCTTTCCCACGAAATACCGGATCTATAGCGGATGTCAAAAGAGTGTCACGACGAGGTTATCTTTCCGATGTTTAACGCCCACAAGACAAGACAAGAAACAACAAGCGTGGTCCCCAAAAACATCATCAGTAAAATCCCGAGAGCAAGCTGGACAGAGCCGAGAGACCGTGAATAACGGAACACCCAGACGATACCCAAGCACACTACGGTACGTCCTCCCGTTCATAGTCCCCACCCAACCCCGACATAGGAACCGCACGCAACCAATCGGAGGAGTGGGAACCTGCCGAGACCGCCACAAAGCAAGTTGGCGAGGTGTCAAAGAGAAAATGTAGACCACGAGGCGAAAGAACCGTCGCGAAATAAATATCTGCCAATTTCTTCATAAGTTTGGGGGCAGCAATTTCACTAGGGTTACCTAAGATACCAGAGCCTGTAGTCGCAGTAAAACCTCGCGCGACATCATCAAAAGCAGGGCCAGCAGCTACAATACCAGAGGGTCCGAGGAGCTTAGCCTGCAATGGAGGGAGGGAAAACCCCAGGGAGCCGACTATGAGGATCCTCAACAGGCCAATAGACCTCCGTCTTGGAGACATTAAGGTGTAGTCCAAAACGGGGGCCATCCGCCATAATCAAATCCAAGACCTTCCCCACCTCCAAAGTATCCCCCACAATGGTGCCATCATCCAAGTACCATGCCTGCATAGAGAGGTCAAAAGTGTCCCGGATTTTGCATACTAAGGGATGCAAAACCAAAGCGAAAAGCAACGGACCCAAAGGATCACCCTGCTGGACTCCCTGACAAGACTATAAGCAATGCTCCCCATAAAAAAGACGGGCATGGCTGGAATAACAAAACTCCACCCAACGGGAGAGAACCGGGCAACGTCGGCGGACGTCCTGAAGCATGGTCGTACGATCAACAAGGTTGAAAGCATTCTGGAAATCAACCAAGAACATGGAAAGTCCCACCTCGGACTCCCGAGCCTCAATGAGCCGGTTCAAGGCATGTAAGATAGCCTCTCCTCCACCGGACACACCCACCCCAAACCAAACCAAAAAAATAAGACGACAAAGAAGGACCCACCATAAAAGCACCCACCTTAGAGACAAGCCGTCTCCAGACAGTGCCAACAGCAATAGGACGGACCCCACCCCCTGGTTTAACAAGCGGCGTGAGAGGGGCGCTGGCAATGTACTCTCCCAAAGCAAGAGGGCACCGACCCTCAAGAAATAGATTAACCACCTTAGTAATAGAAGTGATCAACTCATCAGAAATAGCCACATCAGCGCCACTCAAACAATCCATAAGGTGCTGGGCACGAAAACCATCCCTGCCACAAGACGTACCACGAGGGAAGCTCCGAATCATATCCAAAACCACTGACTCAGAGGCAACCAGAGGATGATGATCCCCAGACAAAGGAGGCAAAGAAGGAGGTGGGGCGACAGGATGCGTCTCACGCAAGGCCACAAGAGTGGCATCGGAGTAGCGGGCGACCCCAGAGGAAGAAAGCACCCGAACAGCAGCAGTATAGTGACCATCCGAAATCTTCCGCCGACATTGACGGAGGTTATGCTCACCCAAATCCAGGTCCTCCTCCACAGTAAACAAAGAAGGACCCTCATCAAAACACTCCTGCAACAGCTGCAAACCCCCCTCCAGGTACCCCCCAAGCAAGGATAGCCCTAGCAATACTCTCCTCCTGACGCTGGCGTCGAATAGCCGTCCTACACTCAACATTACTCCGAGGAGCGAAAGTCTTAAGCAGACACAGCGGCAAAACAAGTAACCGAACCCAGCGGGAGAGATCACTAGGGGAATCAGCCACATCATCCAGAGCTCCTTTCAAAGCCCGAGCAAACCCAAGACGACACTTAGGAGGAATAAATTTTACGGTGCGGAGGCCCAAAGACAATAAACGATCAAGGAAGATATAGACCACTTTGAATGGCTCAACACCATCATCAGAAGAAACCGAAGTAGAGGGAGCCAAAGGTCTTGGAATACCATAAATATGAAAACTGTAGAGGCCATCAACACGCTCCGGAGACAACACAATATCACCCCGACTATGTCGACATCTAGAACGAGTGGTACGGGTCATAAAACACACCCCACACAACCAGAGCCCCATCCGTCTCAAAACACTCTCGATATTGGAATAAACAAACAAACTATCGAAGTTTGACGCGTAAGTTCCATCGCACCATGAAGGCAATGTCGGTCTTGAAAATGTTTCTGCCAAGCTGCCTTAGTAAGGCCCTTACCAAAACCATCCCGACAAGCATGAAGACTCGAAAAAGGACAATGGTACCGCACAAGCTCGGGCATGAAGGAAGCCCTCCTCACCTGCACAGTAAACAACCCACAACCGTGACAAGACAGTACAGGCAGCAAGTGCTAGTAGTCGACCGGAGCTCCGGCAAAGACGTCCACACAAAAAACCCCAACCACACTACACACACGACAAACCCGAAACACACAAGCCACAACCCAAGCGATGGCAATGTACTGCCACTGAACCACCACGGACAGCCACCAGGTCAGTAGATAACACCAACCAAAAGAAGGCAATGAACAAAGAATACACCTGAGGTTGTAGAAAAACAAAAGGAAAAATTTGAAATAAAAGAAAGAAGAAAAACGGAAGCAAACCGCAGGGCACGTGCAACCACCACACCGACGAAGCGACGGGGGTAGTTACTAGCCAGACCAATATCCTCCCTCCGACGTGATCGAGGGACCATTACCACCCCGAAACCGAAAGCAGCCGAAAACCCGCAAAATGATCGCATTTACCAGTAAGAGCAACAACAGACCGGAGAAAGCCGCCGGAGAAGTGGTTGTTGGACGGATAAAAAAGACGAAGGCAGACGGGAGCAGGCGACAACAGCCACGGCGCACGAACCCTAAAATCAAAAGACGCCCTAAAAGATTAAAAAAACGATGCCCTAACTGATAAAAGAAGAAGAACAACGAAACTCAAAAGACGATCCAAGGACGCCGGCGTCGTGAGGATGCCGACGGTGAAAGGTGGCCGGCGGCGACGTGAGGTGGCCGTCCAACCTGACGAAATGTAGTGATCGTTCAAAATACTATTATTATTATTATTATTATTATTATTATTATTATTATTATTATTATTATTATTATTATTATTATTATTATTATTATTATTATTATTATTGTTATTATTATTATTATTGTTATTATTATTATTATTGTTATTATTATTATTGTTATTATTATTATTATTGTTATTTTTATTTTTATTATTATTATTATTATTATTATTATTATTATTATTATTATTATTATTATTATTATTATTATTATTATTATTATTATTATTATTATTATTATTATTATTATTATTATTATTATTATTATTATTATTATTATTATTATACTTTAAATACTCAGTCCAACACATCTTCTTGATTCGTCCATTACTTTATTATTAGTTACCATCTTATTTGCAATTATTAATATAAACGTCTTTTAATTAATTATTAAAATTACATAAATAATTCTTATAAATACTTATTAAATTACGGGGTATTACAGTCTTCCCCCCTTAAAATGAACTTCGTCCCGAAGTTCGCCCATAACTACTACAACAACATTTACAAACATCCGCACAGCTAAGCCTCATTCCACTTATGATCATTGCAACATAATTAACTTACTTAACCATTATCAAATCATATCATACTTATCAAAATGTATCACAAAACTAATTCAAAACATGAAAATGTATCACAAATTAAACTCAAAACACGAGGTGTCACATCCTCCCCCCTAAAATATAAACTTCGTCCCGAAGTTTCGGAACTACGACTAATTTATTAAACTACTAACAACTTAACACTTATATAAAGGATAAGACTCTACTCCTCCTAATAAACACTAGTTACTCTTCTCCCCACTCCCTTGTGCGGTGCTAGCTGTTCCAAATGTCTTCCCACCATTACTCTGATCAACTCCTTTGCCTTGCCTATTACTATAGCTTCTGTGATTAGTCCACTGTCCCGGATTCCTATTACTTCCAATACTTGACATTGGGGTTTGATAAACCCTTGGTTTCCCACTCTATAATCTCCATTTCCGTTTCCATAACTGTTACTTTGATTACCCCTAAATACCCTGCAAGACACGGCCTTATGACCCATTTTTCCACACCTGAAACATCTACTTAAACTTGGCGTACTAAAATTGGATTGACCTCCCCCACCGTTGTAATTCCCCTAACGATACTCCTTCTGAGGCATAGGACCGAAACTGGTTTATATTCTGCTTCTTGCCTTCTCCTGCACTCCCACTCGTAGTCTCTTACTTTCTTTTCTCACCCTTCTCTTTCCTCTCCTTCTTCTCTTCCTGTAACATATCTGTAATTCTCTCGGCGTGCCCAGCTCGCTGATAAACATCATCCATGGTACTTGGCTGACCAGCTGCAAGCCTCTTCTTAATAGTGGTTGTTAATCCTTTTTCAAATCTAAGTGCCAACATCTCGTCACTAAAATTCAAATCAGCTACATATTCTGACAAATCCATAAACCTGTTATAATAAGTCTCTACTGTCATCTCCTCAGTCATCTTGAAAGAATCAAATTCAGCTCTCATCTTACTCCTAATATGTTCTGGTACAAATACAACTCTCATATTCTCCTTGAAACCCCTCCAAGAGATAAAAGGTTCTTCACTCTCCCTCCAAGCTTCCCTTATGCCCTCCTTATTACGATTCCACCACAAACCCGCTTTTCCCCTCAAATAGTAAGCAGCTTGGTCTACTTACAGCTCTGCAGGACATCCTAACAACTCAAAAAGGTTATTAAACTCCTTATGCCAATCTCCTAGTAAGGATGATTCACCTAATCCATCTTACTTCGTCGGATTATGTCTTGCAATATTAGCACTCATCTTTCTTTGGATCTGAATCGACCCTTTAGCCTTGAGCCGATCAAAGCCTCATTTATAGATATCAAACGGTCAATCTCCTCTTGGGACATGGTAGAGGGTGTAGGTGTATATCTCTTTGACGGCATGGTTCTATAAAAGGTAGAACAAGGCAACGTAAGTTTCTATCCGAGGTAAGATGACTCAACATTTTAAACATTCTATACTTGCAAAGATAAGGTGTGGTCAATTCTACCCGTTAGGTCCCCCACATCCACTCATATCTCTCAACTAACATAGGTTAAGATTTGAGAACACATTTACACTAAATTTTTTTTTTTGTGAAACTCGCGTTTTCTAAAATTAAGGTCAAGCTGTAACTTTAAAAATTCACCATTAATTAATCATTACATTCCACGTTGAGTTTTCATATTTTCCAGAGAATATAAAGAGTTTTTAAATCATGAGAAAAAGAATCAAGTCCAAATCTCGTATAATCAATTTATAAAGACTTTTACAATTCAGTGGGTCGAAACAAAACCGATCAGCAAAAAGTTAAAAATTTTAGGTCAAATTGTAAAAATCACTATTAATTGTCAAAAATTCACCTTACAACGTGGCTTATCAATTTGAAAACATATTTGAGTCCTTTAAATAGTGGATTTTGAATTAGGTAAAAATATTAAGTACAAATTAAATAAGAAATTTTACAAAATCGTTTGTCAAAAACTTCACTGTACAGGAGCTTTCTGACCACTGTCCACTAAATTATTTATTTATCCCAACCTATAAAACTTTGAAACATGAGACCAACGGAATTGGTAAGTTAACTTACTAGGTTATCACTCATAAAACTATCAACCTTGTATGATAAACGGAGGTGAAATGGAAACTAAATCAAATAGGGGTAAAATTTGACGAAATAAAGTTCAGCTCTAGGTTCCTTTTTACTAGGTCACAAGCCCTTATTAACACCCTCCTACTTCTATATCAACACAACTTGGTCAATAAACTTTTACACATGACTAGTATATACTCTAAAGCATTCATATCACAAGCTTAATCATTTCATAATATATTTTAAATAACATGGCTTTGGGATTCACACAACCGCATATCACTAGACATGATACTACTATCACACAACATCCAACCACATAATCAATATCAATTTGTAATGACTTTCATGCTTATGATCAAAATAATTCAACATCACATCATTATTTTATCCATCCCGTCCTCCTTAAAATTAAGGTTACGTCCCGTAACACTGGTCATCAACAATACACATCCAATCAATAAAAACAATACACCTTCAAGTCAACAATGAATCCTAAGAGATACTCAATATTTATTTTAATTTTCCCCGCTCTTAGTTATCTCTCGAGGTAACCGGTTCAAAACTGGAAGGGCCGGGGTTCAGAGTGAGGGTACCTTCTCACCCTAAGCCTAAAGGGGCACCTAACAGTTTCTACCAGGGTTCATTTTATTAGACACATTCAATATTCCTTATTAGGTTCATTGGTTAGGCCTGAGGATCGTTTTCCTCTAATACCACTTTGTAACACCCCCATTTATTCAGGAGCCTTTAGTTAGACATTCCCAAATAAATAGGACTATTACCATCTCGGTTTTTCTGAGGTAGTGAATAACAAAGTCCAACTCACCAAAGTACTTTGAATTAAAATTTAATAATTTGATGTTTATTACAACTTAACCCACTAAAACTTAATATAAAACATTTACAACTTGCAACGAAAATAAATAAAGTGATATGATTATTCTATGTGATCTAGACTTCAACTATGGTCCAAGTCAAGCTCTCATCCAATGCTCCAAAGTCAGCTAATCTTTAGTACCTGTCAAATCTGCTCCCCATAAAACGGTTCACCGCAGGTGTTCACGAATACACTATCAACCACGAGGTTGAGTAGGAATAACCAACAACAAGTCAAAGTGAAATGATATGATATATAATGCCAATACAACTGAACTCATCACCCGAAACACCCATTCATCCCGCCAATCCCTGGCCCGGGGTATCCATCATTCTAATCGAAGTTGAAGTATACATCATCCCAACCGAAGTTGAGGTATCCACCATCCCAGTATAAAACTGAGGTATCCAACAATTACGATATATAGCAATAACAATACAATAACAATAACCCATCTCAACACGAGGCTGAGGTATCCACTCAAAGATATGTAATACTAACAATAACCATAACTCGTCTCAGACCGAATCTGAGGTATCCAATAAACAATATGAATAAACCAATAACCAAAATATAATTTCATGACATATAATTCACATCCCACAATTCATCCAATGGCACCAAAGTTGGCTGGTGTGAGTGGTAAGGGCTCTCATCTCTTAAACAAGTGGTCAGGGGTTCGATTCCTGACTCTTGCGAATGAAAAAGCCAAACTTGGGAGGGGTCAACCCATTAAATTGCCTTCAGTACCCCGAAGGAGATTGCCCCAACTGTCGGTAGGGGATACTCCTGGTCAACACCAAAAAAAAACAATTCATCCAATGGCAATTATCCACACAGTTTCATAATTCCTCTTATCAAATAATTAGCAAGACAAGTTGAGTAGTTATCCTACCTGGCAAGCAAATACTCCAATTACGCACTCCAATTATGCAATCCAATCAACAAATAAAGTTCTTCAATAAAACCGTCACCTAATACAAATAATAATTCACAATTACTAACTAAACTAACTATAAAAATAATTAAACTAATTATAAACTAGTTATATTAATTACATTATTACGTAATTTAATAATTATAAACCCGTATTAAATCAACCAAACCGATGAATAAATCCGTCTAACAATAATCAACAACAACAATAATAAAATAATTGCTTGGAAGACATCACGTGTAATACTACATCAAACACCTCCCTTCAACCATGAACCAAACCCAAACCCAAACCCAAACCCAACAACCACCATGACCAGCCACCCATACAACCGATAGACTCCACTGCCGACAGCCCAACCACGGCCCAAACGCCACTCCTCGCCACCACATGTGGTCAGCAACTACGCCCTAACACAATACCACAAAATACGAACCCGAACCCGACGCAACCTATATAAGCTCACGGTTAACCCACAATTAACGACCACCACCACCACAACAGACTACAACTGACCTACACCATGTCCTATAACCACCACCAAACCTAGCCCCGATCGCACCCAGCACCACCAATCAACCAACGACAACAACCAACGACAACAACAACAATTATATACAACACGACTTCCATCAAAACAAAGCACAACCACACCGCCACCAGGACACCACGGTTGTGACCACTGGTCCATGGTGGTTCCATGGGTGTTACCACCTTCCACTCGCCCATCTAAACTACCACTACATCCTCCCAAAACCGACAGCAACAGTAACAATACCCCCTCCCCTGTTTCATGTTTTTTCCGGCCGCCACCACCACAAACCACCACCTAGGTCACCACGACGCCACCCATGAGATCGACGCTGACCCCTGGTCGCAACCCAACCATACCCAGACCAAGTCGGGTCCAAATAAGGGTCGAATTTCGTATAAACATATAGTACATACCCTTCAAACCACCCTTGAAAACACCCAGAAAACAACCCCTTCCCGTCGGTCAAAGATGGTCAACGTTGGGTCCGGTCAATCACTGGTGTCCCACAGTCAATGTCATGGTCTCGGGTCGGTCAATGGTTGTCTATTTAACGAGTTATATTAGTCTTAAGGTGAGTATGTCATTAGACGATTAGAAAATTACCTTGTGACGATCTCCTAGCTAGTTGTTCCTTCTCTTTTCTCTTATGTGAATTATTTGTGTTTTATGATCAACAAAGTCTATTTATATAGGTAGGTCATAGGTATAAGGAAGCAATTAGGAAACTATATAATTACCATATTATT
The DNA here is from genome assembly GCF_048544455.1 of Silene latifolia. NCBI lineage: Eukaryota > Viridiplantae > Streptophyta > Magnoliopsida > Caryophyllales > Caryophyllaceae > Silene > Silene latifolia. The sequence goes on from NC_133531.1 coordinate 108,515,475, forward strand.
TCTAGTATACAAATTCGATTATTATTATTATTATTATTATTATTATTATTATTATTATTATTATTATTATTATTATTATTATTATTATTATTATTATTATTATTATTATTATTATTATTATTATTATTATTATTATTATTATTATTATTATTATTATTATTATTATTATTATTATTATTATTATTATTATTATTATTATTATTGTTATTATTATTATTATTGTTATTGTTATTATTATTATTATTGTTATTGTTATTATTATTATTATTATTATTATTATTATTATTATTATTATTATTATTATTATTATTATTATTATTATTATTATTAATATTATTATTATTATTATTATTATTATTATTATTATTATTATTATTATTATTATTATTATTATTATTATTATTATTATTATTATTATTATTATTATTATTATACTTTAAATACTCAGTCCAACACATCTTCCTGACTCGTCCATTACTTTATTATTAGTTACCATCTTATTTGCAATTATTAATATAAATGTCTTTTAATTAATTATTAAAATTACATAAATAATTCTTATAAATACTTATTAAATTACGGGGTATTACACGAAGAGTTTTCAAAAGTATAAATCTCATTCATGGAACGAAATTGCTCTTGTCGTGCACACAAGAACGCTAACTTTCCAAGTCAAAGACAGATTTAAATAAAATCAATTCGCTGACAAGCGTAGAACAAGTTATCAAACGTCTCCAATAACGAGTTCTAACATCCGATCAACGTTAAAATCAAAAGAAAAGGTAATCTACTTAAATTTTCTTTTGCAAAAGCCAAAATAGAAATAAAAGTTTCACTCTTAAACTCAAAAAGGAGGCAAGTTTATGAAATGATAACATCAAACTTTGACAAAGAAATCATAAATAGATCAAAGTTAACGGAAACTGGGAAAAATTTAAAGAAATCTCGGTTTTAGCAATTAAAATCATGATGAATAAGTTTACACTCCAATAACAAGTAGGGAATTAAACAAAATTTTCATTTTCAAAGCTTTAAAATAGGTAAGGTTTTGTAAAAGTAACATAAACTTTTAACAACGAAACAAAAAATGGTATCTTGAAATATTTAGAAATTGTATGAAATGAAAAGGAATAGACAACATTAATACAAGGTACGCTAAGAGAGTCCAACAAAAAGAGCTATGATGAACTTCCCAGGGTAAGAATTGAAGTCAAACCTACAAGGACGTCAAAGATAGAGCTTTATAGGTCACTAGCATCAAACTCACGGGAGGAGCAAGATGAAGCGAGGAAAGGGGTATGAACGGTAACGCTTATGGTCAAAGAAGAAGGGAGATGAGACAACAAGGAAACGCCAGATACTCAAATCTCAACCAACAACATCATCCTAAACGGTTAAAAAACTTCCTAGCAAATGAACTTATACTCACAACACTCCCAAGGATTTCCTCAAAACACTCATGTTACTTCATCCTAATCTATTCCCTGAAACAAGGTACTCCACTATAAGTGTGATCTCATCACTCCAAATCCTCAAATATCCACAAACAACTTCCACAAGATCAAGGTCAAGGTTTCCAACAAGGTTATACTCATATCCAACTAGTGTCAACCATGGGTTTCTCAGAAAAGTAAAGCCCTCAATCAAAGATCCTAATACCAAGTTCTAAATTCCCATAAAAGTTTTCTCAATATTCCACAAGGTTCTCAATAGGGTAAGGTAGTAACATATCAACCTAAAACTCTTTCCATGAAAGTTCACTCTACTACACACTCTTTTGAGAAAGGTGCATAATCACCCAAGTCTGAAAAATCAATAGGATCTAGAGTCCTTCCATCCTTTTACTTATTACAGATTCCCAAAAGCGGAACTACACTCAACTACAATATCATCTCATCATCTCTAGTACTCAATACAACCTCAAGGTTTATAAAACTATAGGGTTAACGAATACTTCTCAATACTAAGTCTCTCTCAACTCAAGAACTCTTAAGAGCCAACTAATATCAAATCACATTGCTAATCCATTATGGTCATCAACATCTCAAGGTATATTCTTTCAAATCCGATATCCCAAGACTTACTTACCATCGAGTTCCCAAGAGACAAGATCTTAGTTGTAACAACACTGTACTACCTCATATATTCTCATTCTAACACCATAAATTGAAACTATGTCCTTTAACTTAACAATTAGTATCAACCACACTATTATCCTTCCTAGCTACTAAAACAAGCGCTAGGACTTCCCAACAAAGTAGCTTAGTCTCACTCTCATACCATACCTCAAGTAGTAATCAAGATCACTCACTTAGACCAACTAATAATCCCACAATTAGCATCTATCTCATGGTAACAAATACATTATCAAACCCTCACATCTCAAACGACTACGAAAGCCAATCACAAACTCATCTTACTTAGTCAACCCTATATCCTCAAATCCACCATTCATTTCATCCATTTTATATCAAGTACTAAGCACTAGTATCCCAAGACACGTCTCACTACACTTCCCGAGGTTTTTAAATCCCAAACAAAAACAACAAACCCAAGTTCTATAACCCTAGTAACAAATGCAACTCACACTTGGCAACACAAATAATTCCACTAAACAAACACACTCACTTTATCAAGGATCTAGGTATAAGAATCACTAAGTATGTCTCATCACACTACCTAAGTCTTTTGATCATCACAACCTCTCAAAACTAGAGTTAAGGGTCAAACACAACAATCTCCTCAAAAGTCAAATTTTCCAACCCAGGGTCAACATTCCTCAAAAGAAGGAGTACTATCCAATAGGCGTTAAGGGAGGATAAGCAAGGAACAAATGACAAGTTAAGAGGGTACAAGAGTAGCTTTCAAAGTAAAACAGAAGAGAGTTTAGAAGAAGGATAAGCACCAAGAGATAAAGAATAAGGCAAGGTATACAAAGAATGAGAAACATCTTCGAGGAAGTGGAAGCATTCTTCAAAGGTTGCATAAATCTTCAATCTTCAACAATAGGCACCAAATCTTGATCACCACATTGGTAAGTTCACGGTCATTGATCCAAGGACACAATAATTATTACATGGCAATCAACAAACATGTTAGAACCTAACAAAGAGCAAACACATACAAACTACCACCTTAGGTCCTTAAGTCTACCCATCTCTCATTCATGATTCAAGGTCAAGCTCAAGTTTAAATTTGGGGTACACGTGTGTGCGTCGGGAGCAACATAGGCTCTGATACCATCTGTGACACCCCGCGATAAAGCGGAAAATATAACTAATAAATTAAAGCGGAAATTTATGAGTTTAAAAACTTTTAAATTACTAGTTAAAGATTAACACGCGGGTGCCAAAAGAAATGAAACAAATACTACAATAGACAAACTTAGGTTATTACAACCCAAGTCTAGAAAGCGGGGAAAAGATATCCCACGAATAAACAAATAAGGGGTTTCTAAACTAGCAAACTAAGGTCCAAGGTTACAGTTCTCGCTAGCCCACTCGTCTTCCCCACGTAAACATCTTCACCACCTGTCATTCATGTAAACATGAACGCCACAGTCAGTGGGGAGTAACTCAAGGTTCTCCCAGCCACAAAATGTCGAAACACGGATAAACAAGAACATATTACAACATCATGAATATAACTATTTGATGAAAGCACTCAAACATGAGACTAACATTCAAAACATGCGTAGTCAATTATAGATAAGGCATATGATGCATCCAACTTTGAAATCCAAACAACATACAATACATGAAATGGGACTACTTACACCACATAATAAGCAAAGCATCCGGCTCAGAGGCTACCTTTAAAGCATGTCCGAGACACAAGTCCTTTAGTACCTTGGCTCAGCGGTTACCTTTAAAACATGTCCAAGGCACAACCTCTAAAGTATCTGGCTCAGCGGTTACCTTTAAAACATGTCCAAATACTACAAACAAGTGCCCGACTCAGAGGTTACTTTTAAAACATGTCCGAGGCACAACACATAAAGTATCTGGCTCAGTGGTTACCTTTAAAACATGTCCAAATACTACAAACAAGTACCCGACTCAGAGATTACCTTTAAAACATGTCCGAGGTACAACAAACAAGTATCTGGCTCAACGGTTACCTTTAAAACATGGCCAAATACAACAAACAAGTGCCCGACTCAGAGGTTACCTTTAAAACATGTCCGAGGCACAACAAACAAGTATTGGCTCAGCGGTTACCTTTAAAACATGGCCAAATACAACAAACAAGTGCCCGCCTCAGAGGTTACCTTTAAAACATATTCGAGGCACAATAAACAAGTATCTGGCTTAGCGGTTACCTTTAGAACATGGCCAAATACAACAAACAATTACAACAAACAAGCACAACAAACAAGCACATAGAACGGGATTATTTATGTCACATTCATACTTATGGCTTGCATCTCACCATAAGTACGGATGGGAACATCAATCCCGACGACCTTATCGCAACTAGAGGGCCTATGGCTCACCCCTAGTATCCGCTAGGACCGTGACTTAGGGACGGGATAATTAATGTCACATTCATACTTATGGCCTGCATCACCATAAGTACGGATGGGAACATCACTCCCGGCGATCATACCGCAACTAGAGGGCCTCTGGCTCACCTAGTATCCGGTAGAACCAAGACTCTCACAACCGGACAATACTAGACATTATCTAGAGAACAACTCACTACAAGTACTTATAATAAATATCTCATACTTGTGTTATATTACTACACATTCCATTTTATAGTTTAACATGCCGATTAAATAAGATATAATGAATGATAATGAATAATTTACGTTATATGAAAATTACGGAATAAAATATGACCAAGCCCACATGACTCATTCATGAGCCCAATAAGTAAATCATGTGAAATTCAATGAATGGACTAGGATACGCCCAATTAAATAAAGAAGACAAGTCCAACAAGCAAGCTAGACAAGTCCAATTAAATTAACAAGATAAATCCACTTAAATTAACAAGACAAATCCACTTGATTGAATATGACAAGCCCAACCAAATAAACATGTAAAGCCCAATAAATAGGATGTGTGAAAGAGCGATAATTAACGGATTACTTATATAAAACACGAGACGGGAATTAATAATAATCTAATTAAACCAAACTAGCGCCCAACACGGGAAATAGTAAGCCCGTTCCATAAATCGTAGTAAGCCCGACAAATAAAACTCAAGAGCCTAAAACATAAGGTCAAATGAACCCAACAACTAAATCAAATGAGCCCACCGAATAAATATGTGACGATATTAACGGATTGCGCTATATAATATATGAGACAGAAATTAATTATTTCGAATATAACTCGAACTTGCACCATGGGTACCCATGGCCACGGCTCAAGGACCAATTTGGGCAGCCCAAAACACCACCCAACAACAGCCACTTGACTACCCACATCCACTCTTCATACCCCTACATACTCCGTCTAAAAACAGTCCAAAACAGCACCTTAAAAATGCATAGACCAAGCTCAAACACAGGTCATGTCGAGACACTATGACATGGGGTTTCAAAGCATACAAGGGTGGATTAACCATGTAAACAGGCAAGCCCAAGACAGTCTGAAAGACTCCTCTACCCGTCCCAAACCCGATTCAAGAGAACAGAGTTCATGACGGAAGTTTCGAATCCAAGACAATCCGTTTCAAACACCCAAAATTAAGACGAAAATTACCATACCAAAAGAAAAATGTAAAGGACCAAGCTTTATCAGAAAAAGAACATATAAAACGATACAAGAGACGGAAAATTCGACATTTGTCGAGTAACTTATCACTGTTACCTTTAACTCTCGAATTCCCGAGTGAAAACGTCCAAAGCACGAGCTTTTCTTCAGTATTCGAGGTCTTCAACTAAAAAGGGAGGAAAAACGGGTTGTTTGAGTCACCAAAACCGAGTTTGTCATAAGATGCCCATTTCGAAAATTCAACAAAATCAAAGCTTTCTTACCTTAAAAGAACGAGGAAGGGACGAGGAAGCTAATGGTACAAAAATAATGGAGTTTGGTTGAGAAATAAGGGAGAAAATGGAGGTTGAAGGTCAATGGAAATGGAGGTGGTACGGGTTGTTATGTGGATGCTGTTGTTCGCTTGTTTTGAAAGAAGAAGAAGAAAGCAGGGGTGGGGGTCACGGTTTCATAACAACAACAATAATAATTTATAATAATAACTAGTTTGAATGCCCGTGCGTTGCAACGGGGTAATAAACTTATTTATAATGCAAAAAAAAACGTTATAAGGGTTTAATGTTTACATTCTATGTCTAATGATTGGTTTACATATTATTAAAATATCTCTTTAAAAAAAAAAGATTGATATATACGTGGGTTAACTCTTATTTATAATCATATAATTACCCTACCTTATACTAATCTTTCGATGTGGGACAATTCTATTATTTATATGTAATATATTCACCAAACTTGGATTATTTTTCTGATGTGGGACAATTCTACTATTTCTACGTAATATATATTCATCAAACCTGCATTATTTTTCAATGTGGGACAAATAACATACTCAGAATTACACTATCTTTTTTCCACTTAGTTCGACATCCAACCAGATCCCGAATACCAAATACGGACAATTACTACTCATTATATCTAATAGTTATATTTAAATTTAATAATATGATCAAGTACTCTCCATTAATATTTGTACGTTGTTTTTCTTCAAAAACAAAATTCATAATTGAGATACGGAAATTTTCCGTTGTACCCCTTAATTTTGTCAGATTTTCCATGTTACCCCTACTTTTAAGAATCTGCCTACGGTACCCTTGAGGTTCCATTTTTTTGCCTATGGTACCCCCTAATGTAAAGGTTATTAAATGGACGTTAAGTTTGATGGCGTGACAATAAAATAACAATTAAAAAATAATTCCTCCTTTATTGTTTTATTGGTACGAATATATCTCTCTTTTAAATGAAAATTTAATTAACTATATCATTATAATATTAGAAATTTCTCATGGTAACTTTGAACTTTGATAGATTACGCATGGTACCCCTAATTTTAAGTTTCTACAAATGGTACACTTGTGTTCACCTTTTTCTTTCTCAGAATACCATTTGACAACTTCCGTCATAAGCCTATTACTCTTATGACTTGGGGACGCCTTTTTCTTTTGTTATCTATTACACAAACACTTCATTATCTAATTCCTAAATCCATATTTTATTTAATAAACTAACATTTAATACCTAAATAACAAAACACAAATAGCATGACATGCTCAATTACTCATCTAGTTACTCATATGAGTAATAGCGTTATGAAAAAAAGTAAACACAAGGGTATTATATGTAGAAACTTAAAATTAGGGGTATTATGTGTAATCTACCAAAATTCGAGGGTATCATGAAAAATTTCCGTTATAATACTGACCATTTTATCGCTCTTTCTCCCACCTAAAAAAAATGTTACAACTTTAAAAATTTAACATTTAATTCAAGATTATGTTTAAAGTCTCTTATATAATAAGTATACTTTGAGAGATTAATATATTTGGGGTGATACCTAAGTTCCAAGGATAAATCCTATTTATAATCATGGGATCACCTCGACTTATGATAATCTTCTGATGTGGGACAATTCAACTATTTATACGTAGTATATATTTATCACACTTACTTTCTTTTTCAATGTGAGACGAATAACATATTTAAAAGTACACCATATTTTTTGAACCTAACTCGACATCCAACCCGATTTAATAATAAGTAAATACTATATTATCTATTAATATTCATACATTTGTTTTCTATTTTTTTTTATCATAATAAAAATGTGCAAATGATATGAACCTATACTCTTTAAACGTAGTATATTTACCACACCTACATTATTTTTTAAATGTGGGACATATAAAATCAATAGGTAGAAAATATAATGATATAAACTTTTAAGAGCACTCCAAGACAGTACTTAAGATACTCAAATGATTTTGGGTTGATGCCTAAGTTCCAAGGATGCCTCTTATTTATAATCATGGAATCACCTACCTTATGTTATATTTCGATGTGGGAAAATTCTATTTTTTATATGTAGTATATTCGTCACACTTATATTATTTTTCAATGTGGGACATATAACATACTATGAAATACACCATCTTTAATATGTGCAAATTATATGAAATCTATACATACTCTAATGATAGCATTTCTTACCATGAATCTAATAATATTATTTTCATAATTTTTTTACCGACATTATTTCTTTAGTTTTGTACTCTGTCAGGAGACTACCATTAGTAAAACCTTTAGTTTTGCATTTTTTGATTTTCTTGCTCATGTTCTTAAGAACTCTTTCCCGGGTAGTTCCCAACGATTTCCACTTTATTTTTCATATCATATCATAGATAATGATTGAAAATCTTAAGAGCTCTTTAAAACAATATTTATGAGACTCAAATTTTTTTGGGTGGATCATAAGTTCCAAATATGCCTCCTATTTATAATCATAGGATCACATCACCTTGTACTAATCTTTCGATGTGGGACAATTCTACTATTTATATGTAGCATATTCACCGCACCTACGTTATTTTTCAATGTGGGACAAAACATACTAAAAAGTACACAATTTTACATATTACGAAGTACACCATCTTTAATATGTGCAAAGAATATGAATTCTATACTCTAATGATAGCAATTTTTACCACAAAGCTAATTATATTATTTTCATAATTTTTTTAACGATATTTTTTTGCCAAATGAAATGTAAAAGGTTGATATAAAAGTTGGAAATATCACTTGAATATAATTTAGGAAATATACATATTATAATAATTAAAAGATTCTCCACTTTATTTTTTACATTAAAAATTATACTTTCCTAAATTGATTTTTGATGATGTGGACGCTCTCAGATCGCTCGAAAAAACTCTATTTTATATATATATATAGATTCAATTGTGAGACAGAATATTTATATCTTATTATAATTGGATTAAATAAGATTTATTTTTAGCAATTGAAATATTTTATTACTAAAATTGATTATTGTTTGTGAAATAATTGAGATAAGAATAAATGGTTAATTATAATTACAATATGTTGTGAATTATAATTATATGACCCATTTTATTTATGTGATCAAGAATCACTAGTCGATTTGTTGTATGTAATTTAATTAATTTATAAAATGATATTTATTTGATAAATATGCATTAAATTAATTAATAACATGTAACATACTACATGTAACATATTGTGTGACAAGTGACAAATTGACAAAATAAAATGGAGGTCCATTTTACACAAATGACCGAAATATGGAGGGAGTAGTAGTGGATTGTGGGTGATATTATTTTATATGATAAAATCATGGATATTCCTTACTAGCCTTACACCTACTCTAATTAGTCTTACACATCCTATTTCTTGTGAAGACCAAAAGTAAAAGTAAGATGTCATTTTTGGCCATATGCTACCCGGCCCCTTCCTCCTCTATATGAGAATTTGTTCTCATTTTTACATTTATTCATCTTACATGTATACTTTGCTCATCTCTCTCACAATCTCTCTAATCTTGTTTTAGAAAATACAATAAATTATTCATCATAAATTCTAATCACAATATAAGATTACTAGAGTAGTAATAAGAATATTATTAGAATAAATTTAAGGATACTACTATATTAATCTAGTTAATTAATATAATAGTTTAAGGAATTTGTCTTGAGTGCAATCAAAGGAGAATCTCTACATTGGGATTTTGGAGGATCATCCACCATATTTAAGCTCAAGAACAAATAAGGAAGGTGACCTTATTTGTGCCCTATTTTCGAGCCATATAACAATGTAATGGACATTGTTTTTCTTATTTAATCTCTTATTTAGTTATGCATGCACTAGATCTAAAGAACTAATAATTAAAATGTTAATTTGTTCACTATTAGAAGAGTCTAATAATAGATATATGAACCTAACAACTAATTTTAAATCCCGTGAAAAATCACGGGATTTGTTCAATAATCATTTCATTATTTACTTTCGAGACTTTAACTTTATTTGTTCGCATCTCATATTCAGGTACTCCGTAACAATTACCGTGCTTTCGCTAGTTGTTGAACTAATAATAAACAATTCATCGAGGTTATAACTTAAGAGCGTTTTTAATGCAATTTTCCAAGGAGTTAACTTTATAATCTATTTCTAGCTCTTTAAATCCATTTTATTACTTGTATCATTAACTCTTTATATTTATTAACTATATATAGAAAATACCATGAAGAACTCTCCAACACATTTTTGGATCTCATCCATCCGTTTTATCATTTATTTTATCAGCTAAAAGTAAAAGTCTATTAAGATGCTTTTATAATTTAGGAGCAACTAAAGTTGACATTAATAATATCGAAGTGGCATTATCTCTTCCCATATATAATAAACTAAATACGGAGTAATCATTATAGCTTTACATCAGAAAGATCCTCTTATCCATTTATCCTCCAAACAAATTGGCTTTGTTAGGATCGCTAATACTCTCTTAGATCCTTATTGACACAATACACCAAGCTTGTGGTGATAGATTTCAAATTTGTTCTAGTACTCTACTGAACAACTATAAGTCTAAATCTTAAACTAATCGGCAATCTTTTCAATTGATTGTTCATTATTGATAAGAAATACGGGGTATTTACCGTATATAATCAAATGTAGACTTTTTAGAAATATTAGCAGTAATCTAACAATTATCGATGATGTAAATGAATGTTGACCGGGTTATGCAAGATGGATTTATTTTTTCTCCAAATGTGCTATGAAAAGACAAACTTGTCGCTTCCCCACTGTAAAGTCGTAATGGTTTTGGTCACAGTTTCGGTGTCATTGTAGTTATAGTAAAAGTGACTAATATCGCCGCAAAATGTGATCGGTAAATTAAAAATGTTGTTACGGTAACATTTAAAAGCTTGATTACTTTAACGGACTACTGTGGAAGAAATACTACTCCGTCACTTTTCTTTAAATATTCCCATTTTTTTTTGGGGTTCAAAGTTGAAAACATTTTTTTTTGAGGGAACAAAGTTGAAAACATTAATGATAAGTTAGTGGAAATTTTTTAAAATGTTAACACATGAACCAAAAATTTTATATTTTCAACAAATAAATTTAAATATATATATATATATATATATATATATATATATATATATATATATATATATATATATATATATATATAAAAATAAACGGTCAAGTATCGTCTTATAGAGTACAAAAAATCAAACACAAAATAGGAGGGAGTATATGAATATCAACTTTTAAAGCAAACACAAAATAGTAGTTAATTTATACCACTAAATAACATGTATGTCTAACATGTTTTCACTTTAAAACATAAATTGACTTGCTCCAATGCTCCACATTCTTAAATTAGTTAAGATACGGAGTACTTGGAAATAGCAATAATTTCATATCATATCTGAATTGTTGTTATAAACTAAGAAGTAACAATTAGTTAGCGTATGATATATAGAGTACGTAAAAGTTTGCAGGATATTTCTTAGAAGAAGAAGTTTTTAAATGGATCCAAATGATGCCACTAAAATTGCATAGGGTAAGAAGTTGTTTTTATTGGATCCAAATAACGCCATTAAAATTGCATAGGGTAAGAAGTTGTTGTTAATGGATCCAAATAACGCCATTAAAATTGCTTAGGGCATGAATCCATTGCTGTAAGTTGAAGCGCATGTTGGAAACTTCTTGTTGTGCTAATTTTCGGTCATATTATCGGGCTGATAGCTAAAAACATCACAAAATAAAAATTAGGTTAGTATGGCATATGTCAACAAATAATTTTGAACACAATTCAAAAATAAAATCAAGCACATTATATCCGTTATCTCACTAAAACCAATTCAAGTAGCCAATAAAAATTAAGATGCTATTTTATCAAAAAAAAAAAAAAAAAAGTTGCTAGCACGACCCAAATGAAATCGAGGGTACCTTTGTTGAATTTTAACGTTTGTACACGCTTTTTCTCATGGCAGATTTCTACAGAAAATCTAATATTTATAGGTGTTTTTGAGGAGAAGAGTCATTTATGGTAAAGGATGAATTATGAGCATTCATGACAAAGAAGCGTTTTGAAAAGAAGATGAATAGATAGAAAATTTATGTTAAAGTTTATCTCTCTATCTTCTATCATTAATCATTAATTAATTCACTATAATCATCGGTTTTTGCTCAACTTCAAGCAATTTTAACCGCACGTGGCATTCGTAATCACGTGTCATTTCATAATCCTACGTGGCTTTTCATAATCCTACGTGGCTTTGTCTACGTGGCGTTTATGAGTCATTTTAGCCTAGGATTTTAATAGTATTTTATAGATATATAATAATAATAATAACAATAATAATAGTATATAATGATATATATATATATATATATATATATATATATATATATATATATATATATATATATATATATATATATATATATATATATATATATATAAAGTACAAAAGTAGAGTATAGGTAGGTGAATGTGTTGCTAGTTTTTGGTTGGTCCGGATTAAAGTAGGTACAAAATGAAATGTGACGGTCTATAGCTAAACGGAATAATGTCTCGAGTTTATTTTAACTTGAGATGGAAACTAATATTATTACTGTCACTATTATTGTCCGGCCAAAAATACGTATATATATATTCTTATATAAATTATGTCTTAAAAATATAATTTAACAATACGTATTTTTATATAAACGAGTTTTATATATTACTTTTATAAAAATCATGTTTGACATAAAATTAATTAAATTGAATAATTCAAAAATATTTAATAAAGTAATTCAAACGGTTTAATAAATTTTTAAATGTCAAAAAGAGAAATTCGCGGGTGTTACATGTATCACAAGTCTCCTCCAAACACAACTCCACACCCACCTCAACAGGTGACGACATTGCAACACCGCTACCAAAATTAAGACCGTAGTCCGAAAAGGTACCCATGACATATACGGAATACCGAGCCTGGGCGCTAACTAGAACCCTGCCAGATTCGTGACGCCACATGAACTCCCTCTGCTTAAGTCATAAACGTGCACGTCATCCTTGGAGTGGGAAACTCCAAGGAGAGACCTCTCCTGAACCGCCTTATGCCTCCTCAACTCCACAATACAACCACAAGTCCACCTATCATCCACCAAGATCCACTAACAATCACATGTAACCAATATGAATCACAATATGCCAAGTATTCCACTTTCACATTAAACATGAATCTCCAATATTCCATGAATACGTGTACTAACAATTACTCAAACTCTTTATGGCACAATTCCTCATTATCATGTTATAATGCAATTCCAACAATAATATGAGACCAGTAACAATTACCCATTATCATGTTATAATGCAATTTTAACAAGACTAATGACAATTACCCACTATCATGTTATAATGCAATTCCAACAATAATAACATATGTAAACATCCATATTATTGAAACCGAGTAGGAAAAACCAATCTTTTAGCAAACTCCGTAAGCAACACGAGACAAACAAGAATCCGTCTTCTACACATAATTTCCTACATCAACATAACAATTACTATTACAATAAGGTCTTATTCCCTTCTAATTACCCATACCCTACTAGTAATTACCTTATTAACGAAACTCATACCCCCCCCTCCCCACAAAAAAAATACTAGGGTTTGAATCGAGATAAAATAGGAAAAAGGTGGAAACTTGACTTACAACACAAGATCGAAAAAGGAAGATGAAAGAGGGTGCAAGGTCTTCAATACCATGCTTGGATTCCATGGAAGGAGGCTAGGAAAGCTTAGAGAGATGTGGGAGGGATTTTAGGGTTTTTAGAGAGAGAAGAAGAAATGAAGTGTACGCTGAATTCTAATCCCAACTTCTTGTATATACCATACGCTAAACCACTCTACTCGGTAAATTGTGCCCGTACACTCGGCCGAGTGCACCTCACTGAGTCGAGTATACTCTATACTCGGTCGAGTGCCACCTACTCGGGTCGAGTATTACTCGTACTCGGCCGAGTCCTCTGTACTCGATCTAGTACCACTCACCACTTAACTCACGAGTAAGACTCTTATCAAGCCCAAGGGTCCTCTCACTATTCCTGAAGGGTCCTATAGAAGTCCCAGAAGAATAGGATATTACAATAATGCAATCTTACAAGTAGACTAAAGTTGGATCAACTCTATTGTTTTCTTATAATGAGAAAAAATAGATGCTTGATTAATAATGTTGCAAATGAGTAATTTGTAATAGTTTTTTGTTCTTAATGAAAGCTTACATTCTACCCAAAAAAATGACCCTCTCAATCAGGGGCGGACGCAGAGATTTTACTTTGTGTAGGCACAAATTTGTTCCCCCGAGAGATTTTTTAGTTGGCGTGCCTATTTTATAAAATCACATGTTCCGCAATTATAATTAATACTCCCTTCATTCAAACCAAACATACCATTTAACTTTTGACACTATATATAAATGAACATAATCTTCAAATTTTTGAGATATATAAGATAAAATATAGTCATGGAGATCTTGTTTAATTCGTCTTTGTAAGTATAATAAGAACATTAAACATTTATATTTTTTTACAATGTAAAAATCAAGACATTTAAGTTACAATTTCTGCATTGACAAACATGTAAAAGAGAGATGGTGTGTTTGGAGTTGAATGGAGGGAGTAAATAATAGAGAAATCGCTAATTAAAAGTTCATTCTGTTATTGAAATTTGTCCATTTTAAAATTTAGGATACCACGTGAAAAACGTCAAATCACAGGGGTATAGCATGATTTTGCGATTAATTTAACTTAAGAAGTTGCTTAACAAGTTAACATAATATAACCTTATACGGAGTATGAGTTAATTTAAAGTTTCTGAACTAAACTTGTAAGATCTAAATTGAATTTATAGAATCTGCGCTAAAATGAACTGAATTAACCTAATTAACTACAATACCTGGCCTTTGGGGGACCCGTACATAGACCTTAGGATGCGTGAGAGGACCTATAGACCGATAAGAGATCACTCGGGAGGGAAGGATAGCCTTACACTAGACCTAGACTAGACCAAGTAGGTTTTGCAGCGGATCGAGTGGGTCCACTCGGTCGAGTGAAGAGTATACTCGACCGAGTGGAGTTCTACTCAGCCGAGTGAGTCCACTCGACTGAGTGGACTCGAAACTCAGTCGAGTGACCCTGTTTTCAGAAACACGGGATTAAACCCCTTCTTCCCTAACCCTAAAATCATTTCCACCTTCCTCCTTATCTCTCCAAACAATCTCCCTTCTCTCTAAACCCTCATAAACACCTACTACTTGGGATTAAAGCTTGGATTAGAGGATTTCCCACCTTCCTCTTCATCTCCTTCACCTAGTAAGTAAATATCTTCCCTTTTCTAGTCTTTTAAACCCTAATTTTTTGGGGAATTCGTATGGGTAATTAATTAGTGATTAGTATGTATAATTAGGGTAATTAAGGGTTAATAATAAGGGGCTTTGTAGTGTATATTAGTATAGGATGTATTGTGATAGTTAGCATGTGGTTTGTATAGGATGAGACGGTTTCTTGAGATGGTTTCGGTTCGGGGTCGAGTAGGTTGAGGAGATTGCTAAAAGGTAGGTTAATCCTACTCGGTTTCAATAATGTGATGTTGTTTGTGTTGATGTTGTAGTTAGTCATGCCTAATTAGAGTATTTTCCTTATAACATGTGTAGTGGTAATCACATCACTAAGAGGATGATTATGATATGTTGATTGTGGTTCATGTATGGGTCATTATCAATGTAACACTCCCCTACACCAAGGTGCCTTACCAATACCACCTTAGGCATAGAAGTGCTACCATCTCGGTTATCCGAGACAATGTATATCAAATTGACCATAAAGAAACATACTTAATTAAATAAGTTTAACTGGTTACATGTTCAAAACCCAAAACTGTTAAGTGAAAAACAACTGTTCCATAAACATCAAACCAACTGAAAGGAAACTAAGTTCAAGACACAGCGCAATACTCTAGTGACACGTGATGACTCCATCCCAGCTATCCCTCGCGCAAGCCATCTCATACCTGCTCAATAACTACTCACCATCCCCGAATGGATCACCATAATTTTCAAAACATTTAAACGAGGCCAGTTGCTGATTACACAAAACAAGATACACAAGATACAACCCACAAATAACCTTACTCCATCATATCTCCACACACCTGACTACACACTAAAGTGTGTAGTCCTGCCAGAATACCCATCGCAACAGATATTCCACGCCGCCAGTGGGGGACCGCTGTAACACCCACGAATTTCTCATTTTTAGCATTTATAATCTATTTAGCCGTTCTATTATTTTATTTATATTTTAAATTATTTAATTTAACTAATTTTATTTTTAAACATAATTTTTATAAAAAGTACATTTTTATAAGCTTGTTATATTAAAATATATATTTTAAATCGGATAGTGTTAATAGTGATATTAATAATAATAGTTTTCCGTCTTAAGTTAATATAGACTTGAGACATTTTTCCGTCTAACAAAAGACCGTCACATTTCAATTTTGTATCTAAGATAATTTCGGACCAACCAAAAATGGACAACACACTACCTACTTCTATTATTTTATTACACTCACTCACCCTCACAATTTGACCAAGGGACCAATCCTAATTTTCCCAACCCGTATTCCCTTTCCTTCTTCCTTCCTTTTTTCGAATTCCCTGTCAAACAACAAAACAATACTGCAGCAAACCAACAAAAATCAAGCAGAGCCATAGACTCCTTTTTCGACAACCTAAAAACCCATATTTCATGCTCATTCCTTCACCAATCCTCTTAATTTTTGTACCATTTTTCTCCTTATTTCCTCCTTCATCTTTCAAGGTAAGAAAGTCTCGTTTTTGTGATGGTTTCGAATTTCGCCGTCGTATAAAAGTTTCAATTTTTACCTCAATCTCTTCGTTTTCTTGCTCCTTGTTGAAGGTTTCAAAAACCCGGTGGAAGAGTCAAGCTTTGGGGACCGTTTATTCGAAGAATAAGGAGCGTTTAAGGTAACGGTGATAGGTTACTCAACAAAGGGTCGATATTTCTCCTTTTACACGGTTTTTAACTCGTTTTGTCGCAATGATTAAACCTTTGTGCCTTTTCTCATGTGTATGATGAATTATGTGAGTTAGAAAGTATTTTACATGTGTTTTTGACATGATCATTAATTGTTACTTTGGTTGAGGTTAAATCTAATATATTTCGGCAGTAATGGAATCGGTCATCTGTTGCGTTACGAGCATGACAAGTTTGCGTGTGTTCTTTTTCATCTACATCTTATCAGTTTTATTTGTATATGGCGGTGATTGATTGGTGTTGCCTGATTTTCTTTAAAGATTTCAGCATAGGAGACTTGCAACTCGTGGTTGATGCTGTAAATAAATGCTGAAGATTCTTTCATTGTTTTTCTTCTCTCTTTAAAGTGTTTATAATCAGCCATTGGTTCATGTAGATTAAGTAGATCGTTTGAACTTGTTCTCCATGTGAGTGCCTAAGGTTTTAGGGCTAGTTTTAAGGAACCTTTGTTTTGTGAAGTTTTGGAACCCTGCACTTTATATAAACTCACATGATTACTTTAACTATTGACATCTTTAAGGTTGTTGCTTGAATTACTTTGGTCTTGCTTGAAATAAGTAGACAATGTTGCGTTTGATTACGTAGGATGACTTGGACACTAGGAAAAGATTGTCTAATAGCTTATTGGCTCTGCAAGGACACTAGGAAAAGAAATGCCCATGGTATATCAGTAGATTAGGTCTTGATATCGAATACCAAACTAGTTATAGACGATATAATGTTGTTTTGTACGTGGGGCTGAATTAGTGGTGATTTGGAACGTTATTGTAGGGTGTTGGTGGTCTGATTTTGGACAGTTTGTGCGGTTGCTCCTAGGCCGAAATGAGACCGTTTTTAGTATGTTTGAGCTGAAAAATTATAGGGCTAGAAATGTTGGTTGAATACGTAAACTATTGAACTTCCGTCCCAAGTATAGGTTTGAATTTTCCTGCTTTTACATGTTCTCTTTTCAATGAGTATGACTGTTTTGGGACGGATAAAATGGTGTCTTTCGGGACTGTGTTTGGGGGCGTAAGAGTGACTGATGTGGGACGGGTTTTCTGTGTTTTCTTTGGGACTGTTATAATGTGTTGAGCATGCTGTTTGTGGACTGATGAGGGATTGTTTAGGACTGTTTTGGGACAGTTTTTGCCATGTATTTCGGGGCTGTTTTAAGACGAAAAGTGGACTATTTTTGAGTCACTTTGTGCAGGTTGTTCATGGACTGTGATGGTAGTTGGTTGTGCTGTGGCCACGTCCTATTTTGCGTGGGTTGGGCACAACTAACTGGCTTGGTCGTGGCTCGCCTTTGGCACAGGCGGAGGCCTGGGCGGGTGCGACCTTGGTCTCGCATGGCTATTTTGGTGGGTTAAGGGCTGCCCAAACAGTCCTTTGAGGTTGTGTCATATTTCGTTTGTCGCAATTTGGTTATTTGAAATATTTAATTTCCGTCTCGTGTTTTATATGATATAATTCGTTAAATATCGTTCATTTATATATTTTCCTCACATGATTTATAATTGTTGAATGCCTTATTTATTATCTCACTTATATCTGAAATGACGAGTTTTCATGTTAATATGAGACCAATTTAATTATTCATGCTTTCTGAGTAGTAAATGGTTTATCTTACATTTGAGTCATTTATAATTGAGTGCTTGTTTTGCTTATTATAAATGGTTCATTTCCAATTGTTTACATTTTTCTTCAAGTGACAAATATTGAAGAAATGGGTTACCTATTCATGTTTATGAATATAATTTGGCATGAAATGTCTTATTTGGATTATCATAAGCTCATTACATTATTAGTCTCTTTCCAAGTTGATTCGTATCGCTTGGTTGAGTCGTATTCTTTTGATAATGCCTTTATGCTATACTGTATTGCTTGACTTATCTATACGCCTCTTTCGGACTGTCCTGCCGATTGGGTTTAGCTCATATTTTCCGCCTCTTTCAGACTGTCCTGCCGATTGTGGGTTCTCGATTTTCGATCTGTCTTCGAGTCTTGGATGCGGACTGTTCTGCCGCATGTCGAATCGGGAACTGTACTGTCCTGAGAGTCTGCCACATTTAGACTAGGACAGAGTCTTGGTAGTACCATTGTCGTCCTACCAGGGGAATTATATATTTATATATGAGTAGTAAAGGTCTTGCTTGGTTATAAATATTGGTATTTGTCTTTCAAGGCAAGAGTTATGCCTTGTGTTGTTTGTCTTAGTCCTATTGGATACTAGGGGTGAGCTATAATCCCTCTAGTTGCGATATGATCGTCGGGATTGATGTTCCCATCCGTTCTTATGGTGAGATGCAATCCATAAGTATGAATGTGACATTAGTAGCCACGTCCCGTGCAATGGTTGCTAAGTGGTTTTCTCAAATAATGGCTACGGTTTCTATTCTTGTAATTTGCATTGGTTGATCTCTTACTTAACTGTTTCACATGATTCAGATTCTAATCTCATATCTATGTTGTAATTCTTTGAAATGCGTGCTTTTGCATAAATGACCGTATTCTTATCTTTTATATTATTCAACTATTTCACATGAATAGTGAGTCTCCATTATGCTAATATTGATCTATCGTATTCCATCTCATTTAATTGACATGTTTAAATATATAAACTTGATGTTCATATCTTTTGTAAGTATATTACACGATTTATCTAATTGAGTTCTTTGTTGTGTTCATTTTGACATTTTGTGGCTAGGAGAACCTTGAGTTACTCCCCAGTGACCGTGGTGTTCATGTTTACATGAATGACAGGTATTAGTGGTGCATTCATGGGGTGAAGACATGTGTGAGCTATAGTTGGTTTATTAGGATTTATTAGACTCACCTTTTATTGTATTGTCATTTGAGGGACATATTTTCCCTCACCTTGACTATCACGTTTGTATAATTTAAACTTTATTTCCGCATTCCTTATTTGTGTTTTGTATTTTAATGAATCCGCGCTTTAAATTTTAAAAGTTTCAAAAATTCCCTAATTTACGCTTGAATTTATAAGTTAAATTTTCCGCTTTATCGCGGGGTGTCACAGTTGGTATCAGAGCCTATGGTGCTCCCGACGCACACACGTGTACCCCAACTTTAAACTTGAACTTGACCCGGAATAACGAATGAGAGATGGGTAGACTTAAGGACCTAAGGTGGTAGTCTGTAGTGTGTTTGTTCTTTGTTAAGTTCTAACATGTTTGTTGATTGTCAATTATTCTTGTACCCTTGGATCAATGACCGTGAGCTTACCCGCGTTGCGATCTAGACTTCGTGCCTATTGCCGAAGATTGAAGATTTGTTCAAGTTTTGAAAAATGCTTTTTCTTCCTCGAAGATGTTCCTTATTCTTTGTGTATCTTGCCTTATTCTTTACTCCTTATGCTTATTAGTTCTTCTAAACTCTTTTCTTTTTCCTTGGAAGCAACTCTTGTACCCTTCCAACTTGTCCTTTGTTTCTTGTTAATCCTCTCCTGACGCCTTTTTTATGGTTCTCTTTCTTTTGTGGGATGTTAATCTTGGTTGGATAATTTGGCTTGGTGGAGTTTGTTTGTGATTGGCCCATAACCCTGGTTTTTAGAGGTTGTGATGTTGGAAAGACTTAGGTAGTATGGTGAGACATACTTGGTGATTCTTATACCTAGTTCCTTGGTAAAGTGAGTGATGGGACGATTCCGTTTTCGCAATTTAATAGATGTTGTCGTTGGGTCACGTCCAAATCAAAACACAATTTATAGCTTCACAAACAACTCTACAATTAGTAAAGAGGCAAGTAAAGGTCGGATACCAAGGGACGGGAATTGAGATGAAATTTCTATTGAAACTAGTGGTGTCTTAGGGGTGTCACAATTTGGGTTGATGTAGAAGGTCACTAACTAAATATTAATGAAAGTAAATAAGCAAGATGAATTAAAAGGGTTGTAAACAATTGATAAAAAGCACTAGGGTGTCATGGGGTCATAGGGGAATCATGGGAATTGATCATACAAACATGTTCTCAAATTCTAAGCAAGCAATTATTGTTGTGATGGATTGAGTTGGGTTATATCTTACAATCCTAGGAAAGTTTGGGTCCCGGAGCCGAATCGATTAGATTGTACAACACCTACAAGTCGACTTAGTCTTCCCTACTCAACAACATGCATGGTCTAATGAGACTCGAGTTGGTTTATGTCTTACAAGTCTCATTGAAAAGATAGGTGATGGGTAAAAAATGCAAGGATTCATAGGCTCACATTTCATCAAACATAACATGTGTATGAGTTGAGATCAAAACAAGCAAGCAAATAAACCAAGAAAGCATATTAATTTAAGCATGAATCATTCCCCATGTTGGTTTCCCTAATTACCCATTAACCCTAGCTAGGTTACTACTCACTCATTATCATGTTAATCATGCTAGCAAGGTTGTCAATCATACCAACAAAAGGAAACATGATGAACAAATGAAAGTAATTAACAATAATTTAAAAGGGATTAAGAGAATTATACCTACTAATGATTCCAATAATAAAGCAAAGAATAAAAGAAGTACTTGATGCTTGATTGAGAGGTTGTCAATCTCCCAATAATAACCCAAATAATCTTCAATTACCCAAAATAAAGGATGAACAAAAGAGAGATTAAGGAAATAAAACTTGTATTAAAACTTGATTAATTGTTGATTACAATACTAAAGAGAGATTTGATTGATATTAACTACTCTAATTATTGATAAGAAGAACATGCACTTCTAATTAGACTAATGGGGTATTTATAGTGGAAATTAGGTGGATGCATTAGGGTTAACTAAGGGCTAAACTAGTAATTACACTTTTTAGATTGAGCAGGGAGAAGCCGGTATTTTTCGAAGGAAGGGCGTCTTTATTTGTAGCTTGGAGAAGACGAAATTTCGCTGTACTGGAATCCGTGCGTATTGGAGTCGGGACGGGCGGATTCAGGTGGGAGAAGACGGGCGTCTTCAATGGAATCCGGGCGGATTCTGTGGCTGCTGTCCGGGCGTCTTTGAAGGAAGACGCACGGATTGTGCTTGTGGAGGACGGGCGGATTCAGGACAATCCGCTCGGATTGTAGCTCAGCATGGTTTCTTCTTCTTTTCTTCCCTTTTCTTCATAAAATCCTTGGGGATTTCCTCGGGGATGCAAGGATCCTTTCTCAACATTGCTCATCTACTATCATATGTACAAAGGCCTTCTAATCTTGTCTCTCCTTGATGCTTGGTCATTGAATTTAATCAATTTAGTCTCGTTTTGCCATGAAAATGCAAGATTTGCACTCCTTTCCTACCAAGGGATCAAAATCTCAAAGAATATGCAAAACAAAGAACTAAAGACGATAAATGACCCAAATATGCACTAAAAAGCATGGGAACAAGGCTAATTCGGGGGCTAAATATGCGCTAATTATGGTCACATAAAATATCCCCAAACCGAACCTTTGCTCGTCCCGAGTAAAGAGGTGACAAAGACTAGGACCATTATTTAAACTAACCTAATAACATAGCCGATATGAGACAATTAGCGGGTCTCAATCCGCCCCTTCAACTCACAACAAGACAACTGATGCGTGTCATTCAACACCAAAAATAAATGCCAACAAGCCTATATTATAAATAGCTAGGGAAGTCAGGTCGGATCCACAGGGAGGCTTTTCTATTAACTGTAGTCTAATCTGTCGGTCACAAACTGGGGGTTTGAATTTGATGTTCTAACTACTAAAGTTTAAGGGGAAGAGAAAATAAGGGTATAAGAGAAAATAGGGAGGAAATGTAAATAAACTATCCGATAAAGAGAGATATGCCAGGATTTCGGTACGCCGTGTTCTACACACTATCGGAATAACTAGGTCGGTAAGTTTATTAGTAGGAAGGGCTAGGTTATCTCCTTTCGGTCTCAAACCCGACTATACCTTTCGGTCTAAAGTCGCCCTAAGGTCATCCTACTTGACATTCGCCCTCAAAGGAGTCAATTATCAGAACTAAGCAAGTCTACCCTTCCAATCTTTCGATCCAGGTCGGGGTTAACTAAACAGACGGTCTCCTGCGTGCACTCATTTAACCGATCTACAAATAAATTGCTTAGACCTGATTCCTACCGCATAACTACCTTAGTAGTCGTCCTAACATGCTTCTAACACGGTTTCCCTCATCCCGGCATATAAAGAAATTAGCTACGCATGTTAATTATATTAACTAACACAACTAACAACGAAATGCTAACGGAAAACATGATATGATGATAATAAAAGGCAATAACGAAATTAGGGCAGAAATTAATAATGGAACTAATAAGAGTAAGTATAAAACAAAAACAAGAGAAGAGATTAAGGGAAAGAGTTATACTATAATAGCAAATCCGGCGTAAAGAATAACCAAATCCTAGATCGTAGAATTCCAAGCAGTGAACAGTAAACGCAGTAAAAATGTCTATGGAAAAGTGAATGATAGGTAAAAGATATTCACCTAGTAACTCGTCTTTTTTTTGTTTTTATAACCAAAACTCACGAGTAGTTTTATTAACCTACGGGCTTTAATAGCCCACGTAAAGGAGAACCTTTCGATCGAGAGGTTAAGGCTCTCGATCGAGCACAGAACAGATCGATCGAGCACAGGACAGCTCGATCGAGCACAAGACAGCTCGATCGAGGGCTTGACAGCTCGATCGAGCACAGGGCAGCTCGATCGAGGGCTTGTGTTCCTCTGTGTTCTCGATCGGCAGCCAAATGTGGTCGATCGAGATCTTCAGTCACTTCTCAACTTCCGTAGTAGTTCTGACTTGCTTAATTTGGTTAACTTTCGTCTTCACACTTCCCCATGCATGAGTCCTTCGTCCTCTTTTCCGTCCATCTTCCAGAGATGCTATCTCGAGGCCACAAAAGGTTGGTTTCCACTACAAATCTGCAAAATAGCAATAAAAGCACAAAGTAGACTATTCGGGGTATAAAGTGACATAATATCACTCAAATATATATAAATGCGTGCCAAAAGAGACCGTAAAAGTCTATATAATATGCACGCATCAAACTTCCCCAAACCAAACCTTTGCTTATCGCCAAGCAAACTAAATGCAACTAAGGACCTAATGGAAAGGAGTAACTTTCAGAGCTAACTACTAGTCAATGCCAAACCGCTTTAATGCACAAAATCAACTACTGCCAAGCTCAAAGCAGGTGAACAAATTTATGCATATCATGGAATTACATTGGATGTTCGACCTTGCAAGACTCATAAATTTGGACTCTCCCGGTTCACTCTTCTCTCAGCAAAGCAAATGGTAAGTAAGAATATGTGTGTAGAGAAAGAAGAAATTGCAGACTCTCACCTAGACTGCGACCAACACAACATGTAACGCTAACTAACATGAGTAATGATTCAGTCACCGTACACACGCAAAACCACCGTTCAAGGACTATCACGTGCCGAACAATTGCATAATATGGATATGTGAGGCTCAATTGGTAAGAAGGGGCAAAACAAATATGGAAATGTGAAGGTAAAATAGCCGAGCTAGAACCTAACCAAGACCATAATAAAATACATCCCACTCTTCCAATCATATAAATAACTCAATGCCTTATAATTCGGCATATACAACACAAGAATCCATAATAAAAGTACCTCGTAAAGTATAAATAAGCACGAGAGGTATAAAATATTTTTCAGCCATTTTTTTTTTCTCTTTTTTTTTTCTTTTCTTTTTACACGGTTTTTTTTTCTCTTTCTTTGGCTGATTTTTTTTCTCTTTTTTTTTTCTTTTTTTTTTTCTTTTCTCATTAATACACACTCCAAAATAAGATATACGAGCCAAAATCCGATACATAACAATATATTCCACAAAATTACTAACTAGCTCAGCAAGGGTAGGCTAAATATAGGTTGTAGTTTCCGGGC
The DNA here is from genome assembly GCF_048544455.1 of Silene latifolia. Taxonomy (NCBI): domain Eukaryota; kingdom Viridiplantae; phylum Streptophyta; class Magnoliopsida; order Caryophyllales; family Caryophyllaceae; genus Silene; species Silene latifolia. The sequence goes on from NC_133531.1 coordinate 108,540,500, forward strand.
AACTGGCAGATTTGGCTAATGTGGAGCTCATGGGATAAAATGAGAAAGGGGAATATGCAATAGTTCTCAAAACACGTAATACTGACCACAAACCCATGCGTGCAGGCAAAAAGAAATCAAAACTCATATACATGCGATACAATGAAATGTGGGGAGTAACTACTCTCAATTCCTATGAAAACTGGTCATGAATGTCACCAGTTATGGCTCTATATCTCAGAATATATAAGTAGTTTGCCAAAAATAAATGAGTCAAGTCTAATAATCCGTTGTAAATTCCACAACAAAATTTGAGAAATCACACTTGTTCTTACAAAGCAGTTATGAAAGGCAAGGAATAGCATGTAAACGAGTAGCAGTGCAAAGTAATCATTAAAGAACTCCAACCCGACTCTGCTATATGCAAAAGGAAACATGATATATTATATTTTTTTTTGATGTTTGTATGAAAAGCAAAAGCATAAAGCAGTAAACGTGAATGCAAAACAAAATGCAAATGCAGACGCAAAAGGATGCATATACCCTCCCCAAACCAAAACAGACAATGTCCTCATTGTCTTCACAACTAACTAACAGCAGCAAAATGGGATATGGGGTGCGCAAACCTAATACATGCTCCTAAAATACAATAAATAAAAACAAAGATGAAAAAGAAAGGAAGACGGTACTCACAAGACGGCTTCCCCAAACTAGCAACAAACAAGGGGAACCTCTAATCGTCGTCTCCAGCTACCTCCGCACCTGGCTGGAATGTGGGGTCCCTCGCCTCTTCTTGGGGAGCTCGCTGTGCCGCCTGCTCAGCACGCAACCGCAACTCTCGTGCTACCGGTGTCTCATCCACCTCGTCCTCGGAGTCGGAAGGGAGTGGAGGATACCCACCCTCTGGGTATCGGTAGAAGGAGGGATGCGGCCACCCCTCTGGAATCGGTCGCCGTGCTCGGATGTGGAACTCGTAAATCGGGAATAAGGCGAGGGCCTGATCCCGTCTCATCTCGGAAATGTACCTGCACATATCCAGAAGCAAGGCATCACGACGCCCTTGGTCCATGACCTCGGGCGCCCCTAAAGCAGGAGGGCAAACAAAATTGGCCGGCAAGGCCGATCCAGAAGGAGTAGGGGTAGGTCCGGGCGTGGACGCAGGCGTCGGTCCAGCCTGAGTCTGAGCCTGAGAGCAAGAAGGCGCTCCGGCCTCCCGCTTCCTCTTCTTGGAAGAGAAGGATGCAGGGGTGAATGTAAGGTGGTAGGTGGGTGGAGGTAGTCTCGCTCCCTCAGCAGTCGGGAGCAGTAAAAGGGGAGGTAAGGTAGGGCACGGTAAGGTAACATACGTGGAACCACAGATCTTCCACGTCCTCGCGCCCTTCTTTTTTGGGAACCAGGCAAAGTCAACCATGGCAGCCAAGTCAAGGTAAGCCTGCTTATGAGGCGCGGTAAGTCCAGGCTCAGAGGGGTAAAAATGGCGGGCAATCATAGTCACTAGCCCGCCACAGACAACAGAGGTCTTGACCTTCTTCCCAATTCCGTTCCAATGCTGAGCCACCAAATAAACAATGTTTAGAACAAACGGGGTACCGTAGTCAATGTTGAGGTACCCTGCGAGAATCGCTAGCTCAGTGTTGGCCACGTTATTAGGCTCAGGTCGCCCAAAGATGGTCTCTCCCATAAGTCGCAAGAAGTAACGGGGAGCAGGCAAGTGTACGTGGGCTCCTCTCCGCGTGGGGTAAGGAGTGTGAGAAAGCGCAGCCCAGAGCGGCTGAAGGATATCCCTAGGCGGTTCGGTGGGGCCGTCACTAACTAGACCTAGAACATCCCCAAACCTGGCCAAAGTCCAATGGTGCGACTCATTGCGGAGTCGAAAGTGAATTCATGGACTAGAGTGGTTAGAAGCGTAAGAGTCGGTGTCAAAATAGTAGGACCTGAAAAACTCGTATGTAGGGATACGAATAGCAGCCTCCTGTAAGGTAATCAGACCCGACATTCCCGTCCCGTTCAACAAACTACAGACCTCCTCATAAATTCCTAAGGTCTCTAGGTCAGTCCACGCAATGAAACAGGTGGAGGAGAGAGGGCAACGAAGTAAAGTGGATAACCGAGTCCGGTGATCCGTGGAAGCAAAACGTACCGTGGGCAACTCCGATAAAGGAGTAAGAGTGGCCTCTCTCGCAACTGCAGCCCCAGAAGAGCTGGAAGTAGTGACTAGCTGACTAGCCTGCTGACTTGGCTTAGGTGGCAGCATACCAGGTGTCGCGAATCGAGGCGTGACTCCTCGATCCAGCATAGAAAAGGGCCTGGTAGGGGCAGAAGCAGCACATGTCACCTCTCCCACAGCCTTGGCTTTTGTGACCTCGGTGGCGGCTGTGGGTTCCTCCGTCACTGGGGTAGAAACAACAGCCGTAGCTGCAGTGGTGGTAACCACCGGAGTAACAACACCAACAGAAGAGGCGGCCGTCTGAGCATTAGCAACGGTCTCAGGTACGGTCTCAGTGACGGGGGTTTCTTTACTGGAATCCATAACTACAATAGCATCAAGACAAATAATTAAATTAGAATTTCAATTGGAAAATTCGTCCTAAACAACCACATAAACCCTAAATCACAAAAAGGGAATGGGGATTGCAATTAATTGAATGAGAAGAGCAAGTTTGAACTTACTTGATGCTAGAATACCCACAAAAGCTTAATTAATCGAAATAATAAGCACAAATTCGAAAAATTCGAATTGAAAAACCCTAAAACCCCGAAAACTCAAATTAATTGAAAAAGATGGAGTTTGGGAGAGGGCTTTTGATTAATTTGGGATGGTAATTATATGGGTAAATTATTGTAGAAAGATTTGGGCAAGAAAAACCAATTCTGCAAGGGAATTAAGCAATTGGAAACGCAGGAATGAAGTGAATTAGGGTCGAGAAAATAAAGAAGACGATCGAGAAAAGAACTCCCTTTATATACCCGTTTAAGCTTCTCGATCGAGATACAAGTCTCTCTATCAAGAGCTTTAGCTCTCAGTTCCTCTCGATCGAGTTAATTCATACCTCTCGATCGAGAGGTGGTTGTCCCTTGATCTTTCTCTTACTCGATCGAGGACTTACTCCCTCGATCGAGCTCTTTTTCTTCAAAAATCCTCTCGATCGAGAGCTTTTCCTGCTGTCACGCATTTTAATGTATTATCTTTTGAGTGCGGCTTTCTGTACCTGCAAAATTGACAGTAAAAATATCCCAAACTACCAGCAAATTGTCTACAGTCCACAATTGTCTTCTACGCTAAAATTGTCTATAGTCTAAGTGTCTAACGCAAATAAAGAAGTTTAAAAACAATAAATGAAATTCAAAAATCTATTGTCTATTACAATTTGCACGGGGTTGCAAACCCGGCTAATGCTCGATTAAGTCCTTCAGGCCTCTGCTAGGCCTCTGGCTAACGGAGTTACCCTCAGCTGCGGTAACTTCCAACTGTCTTCTCCAAACGTAAGTACCATTTTCTGACGAATGTCCCAACTTGATTTCTTCCGCAAGAATGCGTGTCATATTGCCACCATCGTCCTCTCGCATTCCAACTTTGGAACTCATTTCGCCTTGGTCAAGCGCCAAAGCTCCCCATCCAGGTCCTGTACAAGTAACAACAATAGCACGGTCCTCCTTATCGCTCTCATTCCGAGGCGGAGGTGTAAGTGTAGCAGGTAGAGTAACAACACGTGGGGGCTCAACATCAACAACGGGGATGGAAGGCGACTCAATCATGGGTGGTGTAACAACACCAACCGCAGGAATAGCATGACACTACAAAACACGCATAGAACCCCTATGAGTCGCGGGTTTAGCAAAAACCAATTCCTCACCACCGACATTAAACGTAAGAGTGCGCAACCCGACATCTATAACCGCTTGCGCAGTGTGCAAAAATGGTCTTCCCAAAATAATTGGGGTATGATTATCTTCGGGTATGTCTAACACGACAAAATCGACAGGAATAAGAAATCTTCCTATTTGCACAGGAATATCTTGCAGCACTCCTAAAGGTCGTGACAAGGTTCGATCAGCCATCTGGATCGTCATGTTAGTGCAATGGAATTTAGTGAATCCTAACCGTTTGGCCAAAGACAAGGGTAACACGCTAACACTTGCTCCTAAATCACACAACGCATTATCAATTAATTGAAGTTCAATGTGACACGGTATCGAAAAACTACCAGGGTCAGCAAGCTTAGGCGGGGTCCTATTTTGGAGGTGTGCAGAACACCCCTCCGTCAGAGCTACTGTCTCAACATCATCTATGGTCCTTTTACGCATTAATACTTCTCGCATAAATTTTAAATATGAAGGTACCTTTTTTAGCAGCTCGATAAACGGAACACTTACGTTCAAACCTCGCACAAGTTCACCGAAACGCGCGAACTCAGGCTCCGTCTTCTTGACCCTCTTCAAGCGCCCTGGATATGGAGCATCTTCAATAGGAGCTCCGTTATGCGTGTCACGAATCAAAGCGTTATTAATCATACGCTTGCTCAATGGTCTTGATCGACCACTTTCATCATCAGATTCTCTTGATCGATCACAACTTTCACTCGATCGAGAGACTTCACCAACCTTGTCTCTCGATCGAACAGCTTCCCCAACATCAGTGCTCGATCGAGCTATAACAGCCTCTCGATCGAACTCTATCTCTCCATTTCCTCTCGATCGAGGAACAAAAACCTCTCGATCGAGTCAGCCATCATCTTGTCGGCGGCGAGCTTTGGAATTCGTGCCGAAACATCAAGTACAAAGAATATCAAGATCGAATAAGTCAGCCCGCTTCTCAATGTTATCATGTTCAGCGTTTCTTTCCTCTTTTCAGATTGAGAAGGCAGCTGTCCGGGTTGCCTCGTGGATTGATTTGCGGCGACTTGAGCTATTTGGGACTCAAGCAATTTGATAGTAGCATTGGTTGCTTGGTCCGACCTACTCACTTGTGTAGCGAGAGCTTGAATCATGGATTTCAGCTCTCCCACTTCTAAAATTCCTCCAGATGAAGAACTTCCTTGCTTCGGATTTGGAAATTGCGGAGGCTTTTGATAATTTTGCTTATGCGGCGGCACATAAGCTTGTTGCTGCGGTGGAGGAGTAGGATTAAGGACATTTTGACTTGACCATCGCAGATTTGGATGGACATAACCCAAATTGTACCCTTGACGGTACTGCTGGAAAGAAAAGACTTGCTCCCTATCAGCAAAACAGTCAATAGCAACGTGCCCCAGCTCACCGCATCTCTCACAAAGATTCGTATCGTCTTTCTTTAGCATGTGAACCGTTTGTTGACTCCCTGGAGACTGCATCTCCAATTGGTCAAACCTAGCATTAAGCCTTTCGAACTTAGCATCCATATCCTCACATTCGACATTAGCTATCGTCCGTGTACCACTCCACGGATTCCCGTATTCTGCAGTGTGATTAGCCATCTCCTCAATAAGCTTCCAGCCCTTATCATCATCAACCTCGCACTGGAATCTACCATTAGCTGCAGCATCTAAAATGGCTCTATGATCATCATACAACCCATTATAAAATTGGTTGCATAAAAACCACTGTTGGAACCCATGATGAGGTACCGATCTCACAGCTTTCTTAAAGCGGCACCATGCTTCAAACAGATTTTCAGAACCCGTCTGTTTGAAATTAGTTATCTGAGCCCTCAATGCATTGGTCCTCTGTGGAGGAAAATACTTCTTATAGAAGGCTAGAGCTAAAGTAGTCCAATCCGTGATACCTGCTGCGTCTCTATCCAAATCCGTCAACCATTCCCTCGCATTATCGGTCAGAGAGAAAGGAAAGAGAACTTCCTTTATCTTGTCTTGGGTCACTCCCTTGGATGTAGGGATGGATGAACAGTAATCAACAAATCTCTCCATATGTTTCCTAGGATCCTCGCCCGGGACCCCTCGATACAAATTCCGTTCGACCAAATTGATGTAGGATGGCCGAATGTCAAAGGTATTGCCGTCCTCATCGGTAGACAACTTGAACCCCTTTGGAATATAGTCAGTAGTAGGCTCCGAATGACTCGCGATATTAGGCATTTTGACTAGAATATCAGTCTCAAGAATAGAAGTTTCCTCAATAACCGAACTGTCAGAAGTACTCAAGACTTCCTCCTGACGAACTCTTTCTAACTCCCTCTTTCTGCGTAAAAAGGACCTTTCGGGTTTAGGATAAGCCTCAACTAATTCACCCCTACGAGACCTGCGCATACACAGCTAAAAGGAAATAAATAAGAACAGCCTTAAGGAACTAAAATTCCTTAAGACAAGACAGAAATAAACAACACAGATAATAATAAAAATTGCCGACCCCGGCAACGGCGCCAAAATTTGATGCGTGTCGTTCAACACCAAAAATAAATGCCAACAAGCCTATACTATAAATAGCTAGGGAAGTCGGGTCGGATCCACAGGGAGGCTTTTCTATTAACTGTAGTCTAATATGTCGGTCACAAACTGGGGGTTTGAATTTGATGTTCTAACTACTAAAGTTTAAGGAGAAGAGAAAATAAGGGTATAAGAGAAAATAGGGAGGAAATGTAAATAAACTATCAGATAAAGAGAGATATGCCAGGATTTCGGTACGCCGTGTTCTACACACTATCGGAATAACTAGGTCGGTAAGTTTATTAGTAGGAAGGGCTAGGTTATCTCCTTTCGGTCTCAAACCCGACTATACCTTTCGGTCTAAAGTCGCCCTAAGGTCATCCTACTTGACTTTCGCCCTCATAGGAGTCAATTATCAGAACTAAGCAAGTCTACCCTTCCAATCTTTCGATCCAGGTCGGGGTTAACTAAACAGACGGTCTCCTGCGTGCACTCATTTAACCGATCTACAAATAAATTTGTTAGACCTGATTCCTACCGCATAACTACCTTAGTAGTCGTCCTAACATGCTTCTAACACGGTTTCCCTCATCCCGACATATAAAGAAATTAGCTACGCATGTTAATTATATTAACTAACACAACTAACAACGAAATGCTAACGGAAAACATGATATGATGATAATAAAAGGCAATAACGAAATTAGGGCAGAAATTAATAATGGAACTAATAAGAGTAAGTATAAAACAAAAACAAGAGAAGAGATTAAGGGAAAGAATTATACTGTAATAGCAAATCCGGCGTAAAGAATAACCAAATCCTAGATCGTAGAATTCCAAGCAGTGAACAGTAAACGCAGTAAAAATGTCTAAGGAAAAGTGAATGATAGGTAAAAGATATTCACCTAGTAACTCGTCTTTTTTTGTTTTTATAACCAAAACTCACGAGTAGTTTTATTAACCTACGGGCTTTAATAGCCCACGTAAAGGAGAACCTTTCGATCGAGAGGTTAAGGCTCTCGATCGAGCACAGGACAGATCGATCGAGCACAGGACAGCTCGATCGAGCACAGGACTGCTCGATCGAGGGCTTGACAGCTCGATCGAGCACACGGCAGCTCGATCGAGGGCTTGTGTTCCTCTGTGTTCTCGATCGACAGCCAAATGTGGTCGATCGAGATCTTCAGTCACTTCTCAGCTTCCGTAGTAGTTCTGACTTGCTTAATTTGGTTAACTTTCGTCTTCACGCTTCCCCATGCATGAGTCCTTCGTCCTCTTTTCCGTCCATCTTCCAGAGATGATATCTCGAGGCCACAAAAGGTTGGTTTCCGCTACAAATCTGCAAAATAGCAATAAAAGCACAAAGTAGCCTATTCGGGGTATAAAGTGACATAATATCACTCAAATACATAGAAATGCGTGCCAAAAGAGACCGTAAAAGTCTATATAATATGCTTGCATCAACAACCATGAGGTAGGATGCCTTCTTGCAAGGCAAGGTGGATCTTGCCAAAATGGCGACACATCCAAACATTAAGCACTCAAAAACAAATAATGGATGCATCTACAAAAGGAATAGCCACTCCCTCATCAAGTGGCGGAGGCAACTAAAAGAGAACAAATTTAAGAGCATATAATCCTTCACAAATACTAGTTCAACAAATTACTAAGGCTAAGAGGATGGCACTAAATCACCTCCAAATGGTGTTAAACTAGACTACTTTCATCCTCAATTTCCAAATGCTTTCGTCAAGAGCGATCGGATGGTGGTGGAATGATGATCCCTATGATGCTAGTAGCATATGACATGACAAGTCTCGAATTCTCTACAAAAGTAAAGGTCATGGATCGTCCCAAGCTCGACAAAGTGGTTTGACAAAAGGCTTTTTGGGAATGAAATGCTCAAATCTTTATAAACAAGGGTGGATATGACTAGTATTCAAAATTGTCCTCATTTAACTTTCACATTTCAAAAATTTAAGATGGGGTTTGTCCCTTCCGGGCTAGTGTCCTTTGCTTTCGCCAATCGCTTATTAGGCAACCGGTTAACCTCTAGACAATAGCTTTTCGGGGTGATAGTCACTCTGTCTCTGGGCGGTTGAATTCACAAGCGTGTGGGGGCCCAATTCAATGGATCCCTCTCCAAAGCACATCGAAGTGGTACGCCTCCATCAAAACAACTAAATTTCTCAACATTTCAACATTTTATAACATTTGAGGTTTCCTTAGCAATAAATTACTTCCACATGACAAAATTTTCGAAATGAGCACTTCAAACTTATTGATAGAAAGTATTTTTGGGTTGCCTTACCACAAGGTCAATCAAGGTCACCTAGACAAGTTAACCAAGTCCACATCGCATCACGGGGTTGGATAGGTGGCTCACATGCAAACCCTTGACTAGGCTTTGGGTCATGGGTCAAAAGACACTAGTATGACACTATCTAGGGTGTTTTACAACCATTCTAGTAGACAAAGTCTTAAGTTGAAAAAGTATTTGTAATGGCTTAGTTGCTCTTGTCAAAGTTCTCAATTAGGCACTTTTCAAAATGTTTTATCTAAATGCAACTACATGCCATGATGCAACTAATATATACATCCTAATGCAAGTGATTCTATCAACTAATATGACATATAAACTAAATGCAAGTCCTAAGTTCACATTGTTATACCGCATCAATCAAAATAAAGCCACATAGTCATTAACATAAAGAGGAAAAAGGAGATTGGAAAGATCATACCATGCGGTCTTCATGATCCTCATGTCTCGGATGTGGCGTAGTCAATCAATGTGAACAAGGATAGAACAAACAATATATACAATATATACATAACTACACTACAAAAGAAATAAACATGTTTTTGGGTTTTTCAATTTTCAATTTTTTATGGTTTTTCTAAATTTTTCAATTTTTTTGGATTTTTGAATAAAAGTTAAGTTAGAATTCCCCATCCCCACACTAATATGGGCATTGTCCTCAATGGCCAAAATGATGGGAAATTATGCAAACATGATGCATGATTTCTACACTACATGCAAGCTACACTAATCTACACTACATGATGCATGGTTTTTGTTAATGACGGAGAGGATAATTTAGATTACCTCCCGTTGTGTATGCATTAACTTCCCCAAACCGATCTAGACATTATTGCTAATGTCCAAGGATGGGTGTAGTTCATGCACACACTATGCAATGCATGAAACTAATTTTGTCATTTTGGATTTTGAAAGGTGGGAACAATAAAATGAGAACACCTCAATGGGGCCGAGGTGTTATTCCTCAATGGTGCTAGGACTACTCCAACAATGATAAAGATTAATAAAATACAAGTTAACAAAACACAAACTTCTTTTCATGAAACTTTAAAATTAAAGAGAGGAGATGAGGGAACTTCACTTAAACTTAGGTGGGTGCCTCTCGCCCGCTTCACCTAGCTATGAAGTAATCCTCTAACGGTCGGCATCATCTCCTTCTAGATCGCTATCCCATATCTCCTTTGATGCATCACTCAAACTTGGGTCCATAAACTCGTCCTCTTCACTTTCAAGCTCCACCGTGTCTCCTCCACAAGAATTGTTGCTTCCCTCCTCTTGTCTCCCGTTTGCTCATTCATTTGCTCTCTCCGAATTGGGGAAGAGTAGGTCCATTTGAGCCCATGAGGGAAATGTTCCTTCCTCACTAATCTTTCCCTTTTTGAACCATATCGTGGTATTGAGTATAGAGTGCATAGTAGATGTCCACGTTGGTTTCGTATTGGCGGAAGTGCAAATCTTGTAGAATTCCCGTGACAAAGTCGTCACGGGGAAGGATGAAGGGGTTGGGATGGTCATACGGTTGGTAAGGGAATGGGTAGGGAGGCACTTTGATCTTTTCATCTTGGGATTGTTGCTCTTGTTGTTGTTGTTGTTGTTGTGGATTTGGAGGTGGTGCTTGTCTTGGTTGGGTTGGATTTGGAGGGATGAGGTAGGATGGGATTGGAGACAAATGTCCTCTTCTCGGGAAGATACGTGGTAGGTCATTCATTGGTAGATATATCGGATCGCTTCCTTTCGTTAACCACTTGATCCGCTTATCGACCCTGTAACACCCCGTATTTTATTAAGTTGGATAAAATTCTTTTAATTGCTATTTTGAATTTAATTACATCATTTAACGATTTATATATATATGCTTAGCTAATTAATTAATTTCATCATAATTCGATACGTTAATTTTAATAATCATTAATAAGTTTATTTAAAGTTAGTTCGAGTTTATTGAAGTTAGTTCGAGTTTATTTATTTAATAATTTCCGTTTCTTTACGAGTCCTTATGAAAGTTGTTTTAAGTGAACCCGAGATGGATTTTGGGAACAAAACCGTCCAATTAGCTATTTTGAGCTTATTTCACTAAATTAGCAATTTTTATTAATATCCGTTAGTTTTGTAAAAATCGCTAATAATTCCGATTCAAGCTGATATTGTATTATTTACGTTAACTAGCTGAGTTTATTTTATTTTCACTCATTAAATTTATTTATTATTGATTCCGTTTTATTACTGAAACTTTTACTAAAACCGGTTAAATTTAACTCGAAACGGTTTTAATAACTATCGAAGTTTCTTAACGACGAAGAAACGTCACGTATAATAAATAGCTAGCTAGTTTGGTTGCTCCCTCATTTCTCACGCAAAGATTCTTTCTTCTCCCTTCTTTTTTCTTCTTTTCGTTCTATTTTAATTTTGATCAGATTTTAAATTGATCCTGCCACTCCGTTTGTCATCCGTTATTAATGATTTTCGTTCCATATTGCTGCTCCCATCGTTCCTGTCAATCCATTGTAAGTAAAATTCATTTTCATTACGAATTTTTACAAACCCAAGTTATATTTTCAGCTTTATTTATTATAAGACGGTTGTATATGCTAAGATAGACGGTCTTGTAGAAGATTTGTTAGTCATAAATGATTAGTTCAATCGGAAAAAGGTAACAATTATAGGTTACTCGATATTACTTGTAAAATATGTTTATTTCGAATGCTGGTTAGTCTGTTTTATAATTGAGACGGTGTATAATTATATATAGGGATCCTTATGGATGTTAATTAGTCAGTTGTATAGTTGAGACGGTGTATACTGATATGTGGAGATGATTGAGACGGTGTATACTGACCTCTAGGGATCATTTGGGATGCTAGCTAGTAAGTGGTATATTTAAGACGGTGTATGCTGACATGTATGGATTGTTTTGGGTGATAATTGGTGTGTTTTATAGTTGAGACGGTGTATACTGACATGTAGGGATTGTTTTGGATTGATTTGGACTCTGTGTTGGGGCGATTTTTGTAGTCTTTAGGGACTGTTTTTTAGTTGCTTTATACTTGTGAATTTCCGCTCTAAAACCGTTTTAAATGCTGACTTAGTTGGCTCAGCTAGGACTGTTTTTAGGCGCGAGAATGGAGTCTTAAGGGGACGATTGGTACTCTGTTTTGGGCAGGGACGAGAGCTGTCATCGTGGGTTTTCACTTTGCATTTGAGGACTGGAGTTGGGGTCGAACTTAGGCATCTTTTGGGTTCTGTTTTGGACTGATTTTTGGGTCATGTTATGAAGTAGGGTGAAGGGTGGCTATGGGTAGTCGGGTGGTGGTCGTGTCGGACTCTTTAAGGCTTGCTTTTAGGCGAGTCTGATGGCCTGGCAGTGGCCTGGCTGTAGCTTAGAAGTGGCCTGGCCGTGGCCTAAGGCAGTGGCCTGCTAAGTCACGAGTTTGAGGCCATGTGTAGTTGGTGGTTAGGCCGAGTTTGAGGTTGTCATAATAACTTTTGAGCCGTGTCTATAAATTGTTTTGACGCTAGTTTGGTTTATTTAAAATATAATTAAATAACCGTCTCTTATTTTATATAACGATAATTCGTTAATATCGTCCTTTCACATAATTATTTTAGGTGGCTCATATGTGGTTGAAGATGAAGAGTAATTTTGGGTTTTAGAAGCTTTCTCAAGTTATTACTTGTCTCTTTGCTAGCGTAAGGTAACTATTCCGAGTTACTCGACGAATTAATGTCACATTAGTAGTTGATGTTGTGTTTGGTGTTTGTTAAGTGTTTAGGTGATTGATAATGTGTTACTTTCGTTTTTCACATGATAGAAATTGGAAATAGCATGAGAATAATATTGCGATAAAATTTGTGATTTGGGCCAAAGTAGGCCAAGACTCGAGTCGGGTCGATTGACCGAACGAGTTTGGTCAAACTAGGTTTAAACCGGTCAGCCTCGATTTGACCGATGACCTGTCGCGGGACTCGAGTCGAGGGTTTGTCTTTGAGGTGAGATTGGTTGTTTTTGGATTTTTTATGTTGATGCCTTAATATTTGTGATTATCATTTCACATGTTGGTTGTTGGATGAATTGGTTGCCTTATACTTGAGTCTTCTTGCCTTGTTGCCATTTTAGCTTGTTCTCATGAATTATGAGATTAACGGTTAGCTGGAATTTGGATTATTATTGATATTGGAGATATTGTTGGATTGTCAGCTAAATATGCTCTTGCGTAACCTTTCATATGCTAGGGTGTGTATGATCATTTGAGTGTGCAAGTTTGGACTCTTTGCCTCTCTTATGGTTAATTGGGTGTCCTACTTGTCTTGTGTGGTGTGGGCTAAAGTATTCAAGCTGGGACTAGCTGGGACTAGGTCCTAGGTGAGTATTTCGGCCTTCATCATAGATAGGTCTTTATAGTCTTTGACGAGTGTATGTTCACTGCTCAATAGCCTTTGTGTTCCTGACTTGGTGGGTTTATATCCAAGTTGGGGCATGACCTCGTTACTTATTTTGAGAGTAAGTGGTCAGCTTAAGTACTAGCCAACCCTTTGGTGGACTCCTTAGGGTACTCACATGGTTTTATAAAATTGTGGGTCTTGGGTGCGGTGGTGTGTATCCGCATGTCTAGGTCTCAAGCAGATTTAGGACTAGGGTTGTGTTGTGTCTTAGCCATGTTTTTATAGAACCTCGAGCCGGATACCGGTTCGATTACCTTCCCTACCTCGTGGTATAGACTCGAGTTACAAAGTGACTATTGAACGTGCTAAGAACTTATGCCTGTCTTTGATATATTGTCCTTTCTTGTTTGATGATTCTATGAATCATAGAAGGTGAGATGCAAGCCGGCTATGGTTGATAGAGTTTGGATTCCTGGATGTTATGTGATTCACATGATAGTGTAGTATGAGTTGGTCTAGTATTCACATGCTAGGACTATGTGTTGTTATATTGTTGTTCACATGATAAGCACGATTGTCTAGCATCTATATGCTAAGGCATTGTGTGATTCGTATTCATATTTTTATGTTTACATGTTATATTAATTATGACATTTCGTGGCGGGAGAACTCGGAGTTACTCCCCACTGACTGTGGCTTTCGTATTTGTATAAAATGCGATCGACAGGTAGGTGATGCATATATGGGGTACATGGACGAGCTAGCGAGCAAAGTAACCTTGGGACCTAGATTGGCTTTATTTTATGGTGACCCTTAAACACTTTTTATGTCACATACATTTTAGGGACATATGTCTCCCTCTTTACATTTGGTTGTATAATTTGCTATTCGCGACTTTAGCGATGGTTATGTTATGACACTTCTAGTTAGACCTTGTATGTTTGACACCTTCCAATTTGGATATCTTTATAACAGTTTCAGGTTTTAAAATTACATGTTTTTACCCAATTGAACCTATTACAAACATATCCATGCAGTTTATTCTAGAATTACGTGTTTACTTTTCCGCGATAAGTGAGGGTGTCACGATTGGTATCGAGCATATTTGCTCCCGACGCACGGTTGTGCACCCCAATATAAATAACTTGACCTTAAAATAATAAACTTGAGAGATGGGTAAGATGGGTAGGCTTAGGACCTTATGTTGTAGTCTCTTTGTGTTTGCTCTTTGTTAGGTACTAACCTGTTTGTTGATTGTCATTTAATAATTGTTGCGTTCTTAGATCAATGACCGTGAGCTTATCTATAGCTAATGGAGTTATTACCCTTATTATAAAAAAATTTGAACTAAAGGTTTTGAAAATATTTTAATGTTTTTCATTGGTTTTAACGTCAATTAGTGTTAAAGCTTGTTATTGGAGACGTCTGATAATTAGTTATATCATTTGTTGGTGTAAAAATGTATTTTTATGTCTTTGAATTGGAATATTGATGTTCTTGAGTGATCGCCAAGAGTATCTCCGTTCCATTGAAAGGACACTTATATTTTACGAAGATCAAGATTTAGTGCCTATTGCTGAGAATTGAAGATTTGTTCAACCTTTGAAGAATGCTTCTACTTCCTTGAAGATGTTTCTCGTTCTTTTTGTATCTCGCCTTATTCTTAATCTCTTGGTGCTTATCCTCCTTCTAAACTCCCTTCTGTTTTACTTTAAAAGCTACGCTTGTACTCCTAACTTGTCCTTTGTTCTTTGCTTATCCTCCCTTAACGCCATTAGATAGTACTCCTTTTTGTGAGGAATGTTGACCTTGGTTGGAAAATTCGACTTTTGAGGTGATTGTTTGTGTCTGACCCTTAACCCTGGTTTTGAGAGGATTTGATGTTAGAAAGACTTAGGTAAGGTGATGAGACATACTTAGTGATTCTTATACCTAGTTCCTTGACAAAGTAAGTATAATCGATTGGTGGATTCTTTGTGTTAGGAATGAGTTGCCTATGTGATTAAAGTTATAGAACTTGGCTTTGTTGTTTATGTTTGGTATTTGAAAGCTTAGTAGGTTGAGCGTCGTCGCCTTAGGAGTAAACATGAGATAAGTTTAGGATATGAATTTGGAAGAAAACCCATTTTTAGATGTTAACAATCCCGTATAGATTGGGGATGTGATTTGATGTTAGTTGTTCCTTGAGAACTTTGTTGAGAAGTCTTTGTCAATTCATTCTTTGGTTTTTAAAACATTGAGGTTGTGTCGAGTGCTTGAGATAAAGAGATGCTTTTATACTTGAGTGGTAGATTTGCTTTAGGGAAATCCTAATATGTGATAAGATAGGTGAAAGAAGTATCTAATCGATTTATCACCCCTTAAGCGAGCGTTTATTTTACCTTGACCCTTGTTTGGGATTTGGTCGTTTTGTCATGAAGGTACAATACCCTAATAGGCGTGACCTTGTTAGAGAGAACCTTAAATTTTAGGAAGCGTATGGATTAAGCCTTAAAAATCCTCTTTCGTACCATTAATCGTTTTCCTCCCTTTCGTTCATACATTGGTTGGATTTGATTCTTAAGTATAAAAGTTTACTCGTTATTTCCTTGTCTTGAATACCTTCCTAATTCTAATATCTCTTACTGGTTGGTAACTAGTTATCTTTATGATTCGACTCTTTTAGTCTCACATCTTGACATGTTCATATATCCCTTTTTAAATTTCCTATCATTTCCTGACCTGGTTATTACCCTTTGTTTCCTAGTGATGACATTGTTGTTTGAGATTTGAGTATCTGGCGTTTCCTTGTTGTCTAATTTTCCTTTCTCCTTGATCATAAGCGTTACCGTTCATACCTCATATCCTCGCTTCATCTTGCCCCTCCTTTAAGTTTGACACTTGTATCTTGTGAAACTCTATCCTTGACATCCTTGTAAATTTGACTTCAATTCTTATCCCTGGGAAGTTCATCATACCTCTTTTGTTGGTTAAGCTTGAACCCTCTTAGCATACTTGTATCTATGATGTCTAACTTACTTTTCATTTCGCACAATTTCTAAATATTTCAAGCTACCATTTTTGGTTCGTTGTTAAAAATTTATGTTACTATTACAAAATTTTCCCTACTTGTAAAGATTTGGAAAATGAAAATTCGATTTAATTCTCGAATTGTTCTTTGAGTATAGACTTCTTTATCATGGTTTTGAGTTGCTAAACCTGAGATTTTTGTAAATTTTATCCAATTTCTATTCACTTTGATCTAATCATAATGCCTTTGTCAAAGTTTAATATTATATTTCAGGAATTTAACTCCCCTTTTAGTTTAAAGGTGAAACCTTCATTTCTATTTTGTCTTTCGCAAAAGAAAATTTGAGTGGATTGCCTTTTTCTTTGATTTTGACGTTGATCGGATGATAGAACTAGTTATTGGAAACGTTTAATAACTTGTTCTACTCTTGTCGACGAGTGATTTTCGGTTTTAAATTTGTCTTTGACTTGGAAGGTTAGCGTTCTTGTGTGCACGACAAGAGCAATTCCGTTCCATGAATGAGACTTATATTTTTGAAAACTCTTCATTAATGTTTTTGAAGGTATTTTGATTTTTGATGTATACAAATGATTTGCTTTTTGACCTTATCTTTGATTTGGAATGTGATGTTCTTGAATGCGCAACGAGAGCACTTCCGTTCCTTTGATGAGAATCTGGTTCTGTCGGAAAATTTTATTTGAAACTTTTGAAAGAATTTTGATTCTTACGATAAGTGACCTTTTAAATGTTTTAGTTACCGATTTCAATTCCAGTTTTATTTTTATAACCTTTCATTTATACTTTCAAGTTTCGAGGACGAAACTTTTTAAAAGATGGGGTGATTGTAACACCCCGTATTTTATTAAGTTGGATAAAATTCTTTTAATTGCTATTTTGAATTTAATTACATCATTTAACGATTTATATATATATGCTTAGCTAATTAATTAATTTCATCATAATTCGATACGTTAATTTTAATAATCATTAATAAGTTTATTTAAAGTTAGTTCGAGTTTATTGAAGTTAGTTCGAGTTTATTTATTTAATAATTTCCGTTTCTTTACGAGTCCTTATGAAAGTTGTTTTAAGTGAACCCGAGATGGATTTTGGGAACAAAACCGTCCAATTAGCTATTTTGAGCTTATTTCACTAAATTAGCAATTTTTATTAATATCCGTTAGTTTTGTAAAAATCGCTAATAATTCCGATTCAAGCTGATATTGTATTATTTACGTTAACTAGCTGAGTTTATTTTATTTTCACTCATTAAATTTATTTATTATTGATTCCGTTTTATTACTGAAACTTTTACTAAAACCGGTTAAATTTAACTCGAAACGGTTTTAATAACTATCGAAGTTTCTTAACGACGAAGAAACGTACGTATAATAAATAGCTAGCTAGCTGGTTGCTCCCTCATTTCTTACGCAGCATTCTTTCTTCTCCCTTCTTTTTTCTTCTTTTCGTTCTGATTTAATTTTGATCAGATTTTAAATTGATCCTGCCACTCCGTTTGTCATCCGTTATTAATGATTTTCGTTCCATATTGCTGCTCCCATCGTTCCTGTCAATCCATTGTAAGTAAAATTCATTTTCATTACGAATTTTTACAAACCCAAGTTATATTTTCAGCTTTATTTATTATAAGACGGTTGTAGATGCTAAGATAGACGGTCTTGTAGAAGATTTGTTAGTCATAAATGATTAGTTCAATCGGAAAAAGGTAACAATTATAGGTTACTCGATATTACTTGTAAAATATGTTTATTTCGAATGCTGGTTAGTCTGTTTTATAATTGAGACGGTGTATAATTATATATAGGGATCCTTATGGATGTTAATTAGTCAGTTGTATAGTTGAGACGGTGTATACTGATATGTGGAGATGATTGAGACGGTGTATACTGACCTCTAGGGATCATTTGGGATGCTAGCTAGTAAGTGGTATATTTAAGACGGTGTATGCTGACATGTATGGATTGTTTTGGGTGATAATTGGTGTGTTTTATAGTTGAGACGGTGTATACTGACATGTAGGGATTGTTTTGGACTGATTTGGACTCTGTGTTAGGGCGATTTTTGTAGTCTTTAGGGACTGTTTTTGAGTTGCTTTATACTTGTGAATTTCCGCTCTAAAACCGTTTTAAATGCTGACTTAGTTGGCTCAGCTAGGACTGTTTTTAGGCGCGAGAATGGAGTCTTAAGGGGACGATTGGTACTGTTTTGGGCGGGGACGAGAGCCGTCATCGTGGGTTTTCACTTTGCATTTGAGGACTGGAGTTGGGGTCGAACTTAGGCATCTTTTGGGTTCTGTTTTGGGTGATTTTTGGGTCAGGTTATGAAGTAGGGTGAAGGGTGGCTATGGGTAGTCGGGTGGTGGTCGTGTCGGACTCTTTGTGGCTTGCTTTTAGGCGAGTCGATGGCTGTGATGCCCTGGCCAGTAGCTTAGCATGTGGCTTTGGCCGTGGCCTGGCAAAGTGGCCTAGCTAAGTCACGAGTTTGAGGCCATGTGTAGTTGGTGGTTAGGCCGAGTTTGAGGTTGTCATAATAACTTTTGAGCCGTGTCTATAAATTGTTTTGACGCTAGTTTGGTTTATTTAAAATATAATTAAATAACCGTCTCTTATTTTATATAACGATAATTCGTTAATATCGTCCTTTCACATAATTATTTTAGGTGGCTCATATGTGGTTGAAGATGAAGAGTAATTTTGGGTTTTAGAAGCTTTCTCAAGTTATTACTTGTCTCTTTGCTAGCGTAAGGTAACTATTCCGAGTTACTCGACGAATTAATGTCACATTAGTAGTTGATGTTGTGTTTGGTGTTTGTTAAGTGTTTAGGTGATTGATAATGTGTTACTTTCGTTTTTCACATGATAGAAATTGGAAATAGCATGAGAATAATATTGCGATAAAATTTGTGATTTGGACCAAAGTAGGCCAAGACTACGAAATGGGCAGTTGACCGAACGAGTTTGGTCAAACTAGGTTTAAACCGGTCAGCCTCGATTTGACCGATGACCCATCGCGGGACTCGGGTCGAGGGTTTGTCTTTGAGGTGAGATTGGTTGTTTTTGGATGTTTTATGTTGATGCCTTAATATTTGTGATTATCATTTCACATGTTGGTTGTTGGATGAATTGGTTGCCTTATACTTGAGTCTTCTTGCCTTGTTGCCATTTTAGCTTGTTCTCATGAATTATGAGATTAACGGTTAGCTGGAATTTGGATTATTATTGATATTGGAGATATTGTTGGATTGTCAGCTAAATATGCTCTTGCGTAACCTTTCATATTCTAGGGTGTGTATGATCATTTGAGTGTGCAAGTTTGGACTCTTTGCCTCTCTTATGGTTAATTGGGTGTCCTACTTGTCTTGTGTGGTGTGGGCTAAAGTATTCAAGCTGGGACTAGCTGGGACTAGCTGGGACTAGGTCCTAGGTGAGTATTTCGGCCTTCATCATAGATAGGTCTTTATAGTCTTTGACGAGTGTATGTTCACTGCTCAATAGCCTTTGTGTTCCTGACTTGGTGGGTTTATATCCAAGTTGGGGCATGACCTCGTTACTTATTTTGAGAGTAAGTGGTCAACTTAAGTACTAGCCAACCCTTTGGTGGACTCCTTAGGGTACTCACATGGTTTTATAAAATTGTGGGTCTTGGGTGCGGTGGTGTGTATCCGCATGTCTAGGTCTGCAAGCATTTAGGACTAGGGTTGTGTTGTGTCTTGGCCATGTTTTTATAGAACCTCTGAGCCAGGATACCGGTTCGATTACCATCCCTACCTCGTGGTATAGACTCGAGTTACAAAGTGACTATTGACCGTGCTAAGAACTTATGCCTGTCTTTGATATATTGTCCTTTCTTGTTTGATGATTCTATGAATCATAGAAGGTGAGATGCAAGCCGGCTATGGTTGATAGAGTTTGGATTCCTGGATGTTATGTGATTCACATGATAGTGTAGTATGAGTCGGTCTAGTATTCACATGCTAGGACTATGTGTTGTTATATTGTTGTTCACATGATAAGCACGATTGTCTAGCATCTATATGCTAAGGCATTGTGTGATTCGTATTCATATTTTTATGTTTACATGTTATATTAATTATGACATTTCGTGGCTGGGAGAACTCGGAGTTACTCCCCACTGACTGTGGCTTTCGTATTTGTATAAAATGCGATCGACAGGTAGGTGATGCATATATGGGGTACATGGACGAGCTAGCGAGCAAAGTAACCTTGGGACCTAGATTGGCTTTATTTTATGGTGACCCTTAAACACTTTTTATGTCACATACATTTTAGGGACATATGTCTCCCTCTTTACATTTGGTTGTATAATTTGTTATTCGCGACTTTAGCGATGGTTATGTTATGACACTTCTAGTTAGACCTTGTATGTTTGACACCTTCCAATTTGGATATCTTTATAACAGGTTCAGGTTTTAAAATTACAGGTTTTTACCCAATTGAACCTATTACAAACATATCCATGCAGTTTTATTCTAGAATTACGTGTTTACTTTTCCGCGATAAGTGAGGGTGTCACAGACCCCCTCAAGGGTTATCCAATGGTGATGAATGAGAAGAAGATCTTCATTTATCCTCGTGTTTCCCAAAAGAGGAGCATACTCATTATTCTCATTGAATCTCGGGTTGAAATGCTTCGCAAGCCTAGTAATGAGTCCTCCATTTACAATGTGTTTCATTCCATCATCGTCACCATTCCTAAAATTTGCCCATTTCTCTAGTAATACTAGAGGTGCATTGAAGTGGTACACATTTCTTCCTTGAATATTGAGGTAGGATTCCATAAACACAAGGTCTAATTGGTTCACTATGGCCGGATCTCGGCGGGCAAGTAGAGTGCCCAAAAGAAATCGATAAGTAAGCCTCATGATCGGATTTTGGATATGAAAAGCGAGGCATTCCTTGGTGTGTATGAAGTCCCGGCCGGTCATGGCCCTCCACAAAGGTTCAACACTATACTTCTTTGGCTTCGATGTTCGGGTAGGCGAAACATCGAGACCGAGTACATTTGCGAATTCTACAAGGGTCATCATCCTAGAAACATTCTCCAACCTAAACTCTATGGAAATTGTTTTGTTCAAGGTTGTAATCTTCAAAAAGCTCAAAAATTCAAGCACAAGAGATCGATAAGTTTGTTCATACATGCGAAAAAGGGTTGAGAGACCAAATACTTCAAAGAGAGCTTCCACTTGGTGATAAATCCCAAGTTTCCTCAAGGTAGCATGACATAAAAACTTAGTGGGAAGAATATTCTTACTTAGAAGCCGGTGGAAGACTAATATTTGCACATCATTGACAAATTCCACATTTGAGAAGTCATCAAGCCTTGTGAGATCTACTATCTCTTCATGCTCCCTTCTTAATGTGTTGACATGGGAGGTAGAAGAACTTCCCCTCATCCTTGGTCTCCTCCTATTCCTAAAAGAGGATCTCCTTGGTGCCATTCTTTGATTATAGAGCTTGATTCTTTTGATTTGTGAAGGAATAAAGATGCTCCTTGTTGATTGAGTGTTGCCTTTGGAAACCCTAGAAAATTGGGGCTTTTTGATTTTGTGGGTTTAAGAGTGATTTGGATGTGCTTGGGAGTCATAAGGAGGTGGGTTTTATAATGCAAGTGGAAATAAGGGTGATGTGTCACTAAATGTGAGGTGGGGTGTAATTTTAATTAAGAAAAGACGGGTCAAAACAACGTCGGAAGATGGGCGAATTCGAGCAGAAGACGCTGAGATTCAGGCTTCTCGGGACGGGCGGATTCTGGGTAAGACGCCCGGATTCTTTCACAGCTAAATTTCCAAAAATATTACGCCACAAAGACGGGCGTCCCGAGCATGAGACGCTCGGATTCCTTTTTATCGGGACGGGCGGATTCTTCTGAAGACGGGCGGATTCTCTTCCAGGAATTTTTCTTGAAATGCACAGGTAGAAAGACGGGCGTCTTTTTACAAAGCCGGCCGAATTCTTCAGGACGGGCGTCTTCCCTTCTGAGACGCTCGGATTCTCCTTCAGTCCAAATTCTTCAAATTCTCGGTTTAACAGGACGGACGGATTCTCCTCAGGCCGCCCGGATTCTGGCAAGACGGCCGGATTCCGGGGAACACGCACGTGTTCAAGCTGTGAAATCTTCCTTTGACTTTCTTTCCTCTCTTAGATGCTTCCCCACACTTTAAAAATTGGTTTCTTCCTTCATAAAAATTCGTTAGTAACCCTCCCTCACTTACTCTCATGAAAAGAGTTCATGCTTATTATCAAAAGAAGTGCAATAAAATTATAAATACAAGTTAGAGGGTTAGTATATTTACAAGTGGTGGTTTAGGGAAGACTCCACCAAACTCTCCCTTTGATGGTTCTTTCAAGGATGAGAAGGCCCGAGGTAGGTGACCTCGACCTCTCCAATGAACGCTCCTTCATAATATGGCTTCAATCTTTGACCATTGACCTTAAACTTGCTTCCATCTTCCGCCTTGAGTTCAAAATCTACATATTTTCCAACTCCGGTTATCACATAGGGACCCATCCATCTAGAGTTCAACTTTCCCGGAAAAAGTCGGTAGCGGGAATTGAATAGAAGGACTTTGTCCCCATTGTGCAAGGCCTTTTGTCTAATTCTCTTGTCATGGAGTAATTTTGTTCTTTCCTTGTAAATCTTTGCATTCTCATAGGATTGTAGTCGGAATTCCTCCAACTCTTGAATTTGAATCATCCTCTTTTGACCACTCAATTTGAGATCAAGATTAAGTGCTCGGATTGCCCAAAAAGCTTTGTACTCCAATTCGATTGGCAAATGACATGATTTTCCATAAACAAGTTTGTAAGGGGAGGCTCATATGGGAGTCTTATAGGCCGTCCTATAAGCCCAAAGAGCATCATCAAGCTTTGTGCTCCAATCTTTCCGAGTCTTGTTCACAACTTTCTCAAGTATTTGTTTGATCTCTCTATTTGAAATTTCAACTTGACCGCTTGTTTGAGGATGATATTCCAAGCCGGTTCTATGTAGAACACCATATTTGGTCAAAAGAGATGCAAGTTTCTTCTCATGGAAATGCGTTCCTCCATCACTAATGATCGTTCTAGGAACTCCAAATCTTGGGAAGATTATTTTCTTGAAGAGCTTGGTGACCGTTTTTGCATCATCATTTGGAGTGGCAATTGCCTCCACCCACTTTGAAACGTAGTCTACGGCCACAAGGATGTACTTATTCCCATTGGATGTCACAAAGGGACCTTGGTAGTCGATTCCCCAAACATCGAAGATCTCCACCTCTAGAATGCCCCTTTGTGGCATTTCGTTCCTCCAAGAGATATTCCCCGTTCATTGACAAGCATCGCAATGAATGATGAATTCTCTTGTATCTTGAAACATTGTAGGCCAATAGAAGCCCGATTGAAGAATTTTTGCAACGGTCCTCCTTGCTCCATGGTGCCCACCGTAAGGTGATGAGTGACATCCTTCCAAGATTCCTTGGACTTCCTATTGAGGGATGCGTCTCCGAGATTTCTTTAAATCTTACCCAATTTCTGTTAACTTTGATCTGTTTATGATTTCTTTGTCAAAGTTTAATGTTATATTTTCAGGAATTTGACTCCCTTTTGAGTTTAAAACTGAAACCTTTATTTCTATTATGGCTCTTGCAAAAGCAAATTTGAGTGGATTACCTTTTCTTTTGATTTTAATGTTGATCGGATGTTAGAACTCGTTATTAGAGACATTTAATAACTTGTTCTATGCTTGTCGGCAAGTGATTTTTGTCTTAAATTTGTCTTTGATTTGGAAGGTTAGTGTTCTTGTGTGCACGACAAGAGCAATTTCGTTCCATGAATGAGACTTATACTTTTGAAAACTCTTCATTAATGTTTTTGAAAGTATTTTGATTTTTTTGTTTGTACAAATGATTTGCTTTTGACCTTATCTTTGATTTGGAATGTAATGTTCTTAAATGCGCAACGAGAGCACTTCCGTTCCTCTGATGAGAATCTGGTTCTATTGGAAAATTCTACTTCAAACTTTTGAATGAATTTTAATTCTTACAATGAGTAACCTTTTTAACGTTTTAGTTACCGGCTTCAAAAGTCCAGTTTTACCTTTATAACCTTTCATTTTCTACTTTCAAGTTTCGAGGACGAAACTTTTTAAAAGGTGGGGTGAGCTGTAACACCCGCGAATTTCTCATTTTTAGCATTTATAATCTAATTAGCCGTTCTATTATTTTATTTATATTTTAAATTATTTAATTTAACTAATTTAATTTTTAAACATAATTTTTATAAAAAGTACTCCCTCCGTACCTGACCAAAGGTAACACTTACTATAAACGGACGTACCACACCAAAGGTAACATTCCTTATTTGGCACACAACATTACTAAGTTATCCTTATACCCATTTGATATTTACACAAAATGCCATTACATACCCCACCTACCAACCCACAATTAAACCCACAATTACATAACCCACCTATTTTTTCCCTCTTTACCCTTACTTTTTCCACTTTTTCTTAAATACTCCATTTTTCCCTACGTTACCTTTGGTGTGGTATGGAGGGAGTACATTTTTATAAGCTTGTGATATTAAAATATATATTTTTAATCGGATAGTGTTAATAGTGATATTAATAATAATAGTTTTCCGTCTTAAGTTAATATAGACTTGAGACATTTTTCCGTCTAGCAAAAGACATTCACATTTCAATTTTGTATCTAAGCTAATTTCGGACCAACCAAAAATGGACAACACACTACCTACTTCTATTATTTTATTACACTCACTCACCCTCACAATTGAACCAAGGGACCAATCCTAATTTTCCCAACCCGTATTCCCTTTCCTTCTTCCTTCCATTTTTCGAATTCCCTGTCAAACAACAAAACAATACTGCAGCAAACCAACAAAAATCAAGCAGAGCCATAGAACTCATTTTTCGACAACCTAAAAACCCAGATTTCATGCTCATTCCTTCACCAATCCTCTTAATTTTTGTACCATTTTTCTCCTTATTTCCTCCTTCATCTTTCAAGGTAAGAAAGTCTCATTTTTGTGATGGTTTCGAATTTCGCCGTCGTATAAAAGTTTCAATTTTTGCCTCAATCTCCTCATTTTCTTGCTCCTTGTTGAAGGTTTCGAAGACCCGGTGGAAGACTCAAGCTTTGCGGACCGTTTATTCGAAGAATAAGGAGCGTTTAAGGTAACGGTGATAGGTTACTCAACAAAGGGTCGATATTTCTCCTTTTACACGGTTTTTCACTCGTTTTGTCGCAAAGATTAAACCTTTGTGCCTTTTCTCATGTTTATGATGAATTATGTGAGTTAGAAAGTATTTTACATGTGTTTTTGACATGATCATTAATTGTTACTTTGGTTGAGGTTAAATCTAATATATTTCGGCAGTAATGGAATTGGTCATCTGTTGCGTTACGAGCATGACAAGTTTGCGTGTGTTCTTTTTCATCTACATCTTATCAGTTTTATTTGTATATGGCGGTGATTGATTGGTGTTGCCTGATTTTCTTTAAATATTTCAGCATAGGAGATTTGCAACTCGTGGTTGATGCTGTAAATAAATGCTGAAGATTCCTTTATTGTTTTTTTCTCTCTTTAAAGTGTTTATAATCAGCCATTGGTTCATGTAGATTAAGTAGATCATCTGAACTTGTTCTCCATGTGAGTGCCTAAGGTTTTAGGGCTAGTTTTAAGGAACCTTTGTTTTGTGAAGTTCTAGAACCCTGCACTTTATATAAACTCATATGATTACTTTAACTATTGACATCTCTTAGGTTGTTGCTTGAATTACTTTGGTCTTGCTTGAAATAAGTAGACAATGTTGCGTTTGATTACGTAGGATGACTTGGACACTAGGAAAAGATTGTCTAATAGCTTATTGGCTCTGCAAGGACACTAGGAAAAGAAATGCCCATGGTATATCAGTAGATTAGGTCTTGATATCGAATACCAAACTAATTATAGACGGTATAATGTTGTTTTGTACGTGGGGCTGAATTAGTGTTGATTTGGAACGTTATTGCAGGGTGTTGGTGGACTGATTTTTGACAGTTTGTGTGGTTGCTCCTAGGACGAAATGAGACCGTTTTTAGTATGTTTGAACTGAGAAATTATAGGGCTATAAATGTTGGTTGAATACGTAAACTATTGAACTTCCGTCTCAAGTATATGTTTGAATTTTCATGCTTTTACATGTTCTCTTTTCAATAAGTATGACTGTTTTGGGACGGATAAAATGGTGTCTTTCGGGACTGTGTTTGGGGGTGTAATAGTGACTGGTGTGGGATGGGTTTTCTGTGTTTTTTTTGGGACTGTTATAATGTGTTGAGCAGGCTGTTTGTGGACTGATGAGGGACTGTTTAGGACAGTTTTTGCCATGTATTTCGGGGCTGTTTTAAGACGAAAAGTGGACTATTTTTTAGTCACTTTGTGTAGGTTATTCATGGACTGTGATGGTGGTTGGTTGTGCTGTGGCCAGGACCTATTTTGCGTGGATTGGGCACAGCTAACTAGCTTGGTTGTGGCTCGCCTGGCCTGGGCAGAGGCCTGGCTGGGTGCGGCCTTGGTCTCGCATGGCTATTTTGGTGTGTTAAGGGATGCCCAAACAGTCCTTTGAGGTTGTCATAGTTCATTTTTCTCAATTTGATTATTTGAAATATTTAATTTCCGTCTCGTGTTTTATATGATATAATTCGTTAAATATCATTCATTCATATATTTTCCTCACGTGATTTATAATTGTTGAATGCCTTATTCAATTATCTCACTTATATCTGAAATGACGAGTTTTCATGTTAATATGAGACCAATTTAATTATTCATGCTTTGTGAGCAGTAAATGGTTTATCTTACATTTGAGTCATTTATAATTGAATGCTTGTTTTGCTTATTATAAATGGTTCATTTCCAATTGTTTACATTTTTCTTCAAGTGACAAATATTGAAGAAATGGGTTACCTATTCATGTTTATGAATATAATTTGACATGAAATGTCTTATTTGGATTATCATCGGCTTATTACATTATTAGTCTCTTTCCAAGTTGATTTGTATCGCTTGGTTGAGTCGTATTCTTTTGATAATGCCTTTATCCTATACCGTATTGCTTGACTTATCTTTACGCCTCTTTCGGACTGTCCTGCCGATTGTGGGTTTAGCTCATATTTTCCGCCTCTTTCAGACTTTTCTGCCGATTGTGTGTTCTCGATTTCCGATCTGTCTTCGAGTCTTGGATGCGGACTGTTCTGTCGCATGTCGAATCGGGAACTGTACTGTCCTGAGAGTCTGGCCAGATTTAGACTAGGACTGAGTCTTGGGAGTACCATTTTCGTTCTACCAGGGGAATTATATATTTATATATGACTAGTAAAGGTCTTACTTGGTTATAGATATTGGTATTTGTCTTTCAAGGCAAGAGTTATGCCTTGTGTTGTTTGTCTTGGTCCTATCGGATATTAGGGGTGAGCTATAAGCCCTCTAGTTGCGATATGATCGTCAGGATTGATGTTCCCATCCATTCTTATGGTGAGATGCAAGCCATAGGTATGAATGTGACATTAGTAGCCACGTCCCGTGCAATGGTTGCTAAGTGGTTTTCTCAAATAATGGCTACGGTTTCTATTCTTGTAATTTGCATTGGTTGATTTCTTACTTAACTGTTTCACATGATTCGGATTCTAATCTCATATCTATGTTGTAATTCTTTGAAATGCGTGCTTTTGTATAAATGACCGTATTCTTATCTTTTATATTATTCAATTATTTCACATGAATAGTGAGTCTCCATTATGCTAATATTGATCTATCGTATTCCATCTCATTTAATTGACATGTTCAAATATATAAACTTTATGTTCATATCTTTTGTAAGTATATTACACGATTAATCTAATTGAGTTCATTGTTGTGTTCATTTTGACATTTTGTGGCCGGGAGAACCTTGAGTTACTCCTTACTGACTATGGCGTTCATGTTTACATGAATGACAGGTATTAGTGGTGCATTCATGGGGTGAAGACATGTGTGAGTTAGCGAGCACTTTGGCCTAGTAGTTGGTTTATTGGGATTTATTAGACTCGGTGCATTCATGGGGTGAAGACATGTGTGAGCTAACGAGCACTTTGGCCTAGTAGTTGGTTTATTAGGATTTATTAGACTCACCTTTTATTGTATTGTCATTTGAGGGACATATTTTCTCTCACCTTGACTATCACGTTTGTATAATTTAAACTTTATTTCCGCATTCCTTATTTGTGTTTTGTATTTTAATGAACCCGCTCTTTAAATTTTAAAAGTTTCAAAAATTCCCTAATTTCCGCTTGAATTTATAAGTTATATTTTCCGCTTTATCGCGGGGTGTCACAACCGCAGTCGTACCCACCAAAGCCCTGCTCATCTATTCCGAGCGAAAATCCATGTTCCTTAATGTGCACATCCCCTCCTGTGGCAAGTTTCCCAGAGGGCAAATCAAGGACGTGAAGCCACTCCCGCAAGTGACTCCACTCAGCCGAGAATACGCCTCGCGAACCACAGACAAACACAACCAACCAAATTATTCAACAACAATTACCAATACGATAAAGATCAACAACAGTAAACAACCACAACAATCCACCATCAAAACCATGTAATCAATAACCGAGTAGGGAAACCCTACCTGTAATAAGCAAATCACCAAGATCGCCACAAATCAGCTATTCAATACTGCTCCTCTACGAAACCACCTCCTATAACCACATAATCATATCATTACTATCTAACAATCACCAAACCCCCCAAATCCCCCAAAATACCCAATTATGGTTTTAAACAAAATCAATGAAAAGACATAAAAATTGTACAAGGATATTACCCACGATACGACGGACTCAACGACGTAAAGAACACAACGATCCGACAACTCTAGCCCTTAGGATTGGATAGCAATGTGAATAAGGAAGCAACGTAACTTTGTTAGGCTTTGTGAGATTTTGGAAAAAGTAAAAAGTGAAAAATAAATTGACGGAAGTGTTTATATAACTTTCTCATATTGCTAACAAAAACCGGCAAAATAACCCGTGGGACCGACTTACTCGATCGAGTGACCCCTACTCAATCGAGTGCCACACCTACTCGATTGATTACCCATCAGACATCGTACTGTTTTGTAACCAAAACTCACTAAGCCTTACTCGATAATGTACCCAACAGTACAAAAATCCGTAGTATTACAGTCTTCCCTCCTTAAAAAGGAACTTCGTCCCCGAAGTTCAACCCATACTCAAAAACAACCTTACTAACTTGATCATGACACAACAACGCAACCAAGAACTCAAAACAAAACCCCCAACCACAACTCAAACCGACTCACAACAACTACTAACTGTACGGAAACTAACATAAAACCACACCAAAACCTTGTGCGATCATCGCATACCCCCTAAAAGAATCTTGGTTACGTCCCAGTAACCACACATACCTGATCAAAAAGAGACGGATATCGTTCCCTTATAGACTCCTTCGGCTCCCAAGTAGCTTCCTCGACCTCATGGTTAGACCATAGAACCTTAAGCAACGTTGTTTCCCCGGACCTAGTTTTCCGAACCTTGTGATCAAGAATATGTTTTGGCACCTCAAGATAAGACAAGGATTCATCCAACTCGATGTTCTCCACCCCTAACACATGGGAAGGATCACTCATATACTTCTGTAACTGAGACACGTAGAACACATTATGCACACGATCCAACGCTGTTAGTAATGCTACTCGGTAAGCAACCTCTCCCATACGATCCAAGATGTCATATGGTCCGATGAAGTTCTGGCTCAGCTTCCCTTTCTTACCAAACCTCATAACCCCACGCATAGGAGATACTTTCAGAAGAACCTTATTCTCAACCTGAAACTCTATGTCACGATAATGTAGGTCTGCATAACTCTTTTGTCGATCCTGGGCCGCTTTCATTTATTGCCTAATCGCCTTAACCCGTTCTATCATCTCTTGTACCACCTGTGGTCCTAAACCCCTGCCTCAGTTCTATCATCCCAACAAATAAGACTCCTACACCTCCTCCCATACAAAGCCTCAAACGGTGCCATCCCAATACACGTATGGTAGCTGTTGTTATAAGAAAAATCGATCAAATCCAACCTATCTTCCCAGCTACTAACAAACTCCATCACACAAACTCTCAACATATCCTCCAAGGTCTTGATAGTTCTCTTTGTCTGTCCATCTGTTACAGGATTAAAAGCAGTACTCATCTTCAAGGTAGTTCCCATCATCCCCTGCAACTTTTGCCAAAACCGAGAAATAAACCTCGCATCCCTATTTGACACAATATCCTTAGGGACTCCATGTAACCTCACCACATGTTTCCTGTACCCATTAGCCAGCTGAACCTTATTCCATATATCTTTCATTGCAATAAAGTGAGCTGACTAAGTCAAACATCAACTATCACCCATACCATGTTATTACCCTGCTGGCTCCTCGGTAAACCCACTATAAAGTCCATAGAGATAGACTCTCATTTCCACTCAGGTACCTCAATAGACTGTATCTTACCTTGTGGTCGTCGCTGTTATCCCTTAACCCTCTGACATGTCAAACATCGAGCCACAAACTCAGATATTTCCCTCTTCATCCCAGGCCACCAGAAAGTCTTCTTCAAGTCTCTATATAGCTTGTCACCACTCGGATGTACTGAATACGGTGTGCAATGAGCTTCTGTCATGATTACCTTTTTCAACTCCTCATCGCACGGAACATACCATCTCCCATCAAAACGAACACTCCCATCTGTATGAACAGAGAATCGAGACACTGTCCCCTTCTCTACCCCAGCTCTCCACTCCTCAATCTTAGGATCAAGAGCCTGCTTCCTGCGAATATCATCATAAAGATTTGGCTCCATTGTCAAGTCCCCTCTAGCATCCCCTTTTGTTATCACATGTATCCCCATTTTCCTCACCTTATCTCTCAACCTCATCAAGGACATAGCTATGCATAGAAAATGCACACTCTTCCTACTCAATGCATCAGCAACCACGTTTGCTTTCCCTTCATGGTATATGATATCCATGTCATAGTCCCCTATCAGCTCCATCCACCTCCTCTATCTCATGTTCAGCTCCTTTTGCGTAAAGATATACTTGAGACTCTTGTGATCTGAAAACACTTTAAAGGTCGCTCCCTAAAGATAGTGCCTCCAAATCTTGAGAGCAAACACAACTACACCCAACTCTTGATCATATGTCGAGTAGTTCTCCTCATAAGGCTTCAATTTCCTAGAAGTATAGGCAATTATATTCCCATTCTGCATCAACACACATCCCAACCTATTCTTTGAAGCATTTGTATATACCTCAAAGTTATCACACCCTTTAGGTAAAGCTAAGACTGGAGCTGTGGTCAAACACTCCTTTAATGTTTGGAACGCCGTCTCACAACTTTCATCCCAATGAAACCTATTCTCTTTCCTCATGAACGTTGTCATAGGTCTGGCGATCTTCAAAAAGTCTTTCACGAACCGTCGATAGTACCCTGCCAAACCCAAGAAACTCCTGATCTCCGTCACATTCTTTGGTGGTTCCCATTTAGACACTGCCTCTATCTTTGTTGGATCCATAGCTACACCATCCTTGGAAATCACATGCCCCATAAAGGCAATTTCCTCGAGCCATAACTCACACTCAGACAACTTTGTATACAGCTGATTGTCACGCAAAGTATGCAACACCGACCTCAAGTGCTCCTCCTTAGTCTTGGAATAGACTAAGATATCATCTATGAACACCACCATAAACCTATCCAAAAACTGACTGAAGACCCGGTTCATCAAATCCATAAACACTGTCGGTGCATTAGATAACCCCAACGGCATCACCATATACTCATAGTGACCATACCTCGATCGAAAAGCTATCTTTGGTATGTCCTCATCCCGAATCCTCACCTGATGGTAACCTGATCTTAAATCTATCTTCGAAAAGACTCCTGCCCCAATCAACTGGTCAAACAGATCATCTATTCTTAGCAAAGGATACTTGTTCTTCACTATAACACTGTTCAGCTCTTTGTAGTCGATGCACAACCTCAAGCTCCCATCTTTCTTCTTCACAAATAGAACTGGTGCTCCCCATGGCGATACACTAGGTCTAATGTATCCCTTATCTATCAAATCATCTAGTTGTTTCTTCGGCTTCTCCAAGTCCTTAGGACCCATACGGTACGGGACCTTTGAGATTAGTCATGTCCATGGTTTTAGCTTCACACTGAAATCTATATCCATCTTTGGTGGCAAACCTGGTATCTCCTCTAGAAAAACATCTGGAAACTCTCCCACTACTGTTATCTGATCAGCTGTCGAACTCGCCTTACTATGGTCTTTCACATGGCATAGAATCAAAGGACATCCCTTCCTCAGAAAATACTTCAATGTCACCGCTGCAATCACTTTGACTTTGGGTTTGACAACAAACCCACGATAAGACACACTAACTCCCTTAGGACCTCTCAAAGAAACTCTCTTTTGGTGACAATCTATTCTAGCCTTGTACTTATCCAGCCAATCCATACCAACTATCATCTCAAAACCATCCATAAGAAACTCTAACAAATCCACTGAAAGGTCAACCTGCCCAACTATCATAGATACACCCTTATATAACCTCCTATAAGATACTGACTCACCTAATGGTATGAAAACCTCATCCTTTACAGACTCAAACTCTCTCAAACCCAAAAGCTTAGCATGACTCGGCGAAATAAAAGAGTGTGACGCCCCCGAATCAAACAAAACAAAGGTAAAAACACCATTAACAAGAAAGGTACCCGTGATCACGTGAGCATCATCCTCAGCAGTTGGTCTTTTGTCCGCCTCCCTGGACTGTACTAGCAGAAGTAGATGGCTTGGCAGCTGACCCTTGATTGTTGTTAGTTGCCGGTCTCTGATAAGAATTATCGCCATTGCAGTTAGATCTACCGTTGTTGTTATTCGGACCTCCTTGGTTGTTCCATGACCCAGTC
Source organism: Silene latifolia (assembly GCF_048544455.1). Taxonomy (NCBI): domain Eukaryota; kingdom Viridiplantae; phylum Streptophyta; class Magnoliopsida; order Caryophyllales; family Caryophyllaceae; genus Silene; species Silene latifolia. The sequence goes on from NC_133531.1 coordinate 108,573,588, forward strand.
AGCCTGTTGCTGGCATAGCTCTGAGACGGACCCTGTGAGAAACTTCCCTGTGATGGCCTCTAAAAACCCCTTCCCACGGCACTATTACACTCATGTCTCTTGTGGCTCATACCACCACAGTTGTAACAAGATATACCCCAGCTGCTACTACCACCACCACGACCACGTCCATAGGAAATTCCATTACTATACCCCGATCCCGATGAGTAAGCCCTTGCCTGGTTATGGTTACCCCTCTTGTAACCGGACTGACCACCATCCTCACTCTCAGCCTTCCTCTTCTCGGGACGCCTATCCTTGTTTTCTTTGGCCATTTAGACCAACCTCTCAGCTCTCCCTGCTCGCTCATAGACTTCCTTAACATCTGTAAGGACCCCAACTGGTAGTTTCTCCATTATCTTATAGGTCAAGCCCTTCTCAAACCTCAGTTCCAAGCTCTCCTAATTCAGCGCCATATCCTCGGTATACCTTGACTTCTTATTAAACTTATGATAGTACTCAGCCACCGTCATATCCAGAGTCATCTTGAAATTATCAAACTCCTCCCTCAACTTAGTACGAACATGTTCAAGTACAAACTCCCGGCGCATAGTTCTCTTAAACTCACTCTATAGTATAGCTGACTTACCTTGCCTCACATACAAATATAGGGCACTCTTCCTTATCTTGTCCCACCACTCTCCCGCAGCATCTCTCAAGTAGAATGCAGCTTGTTCCACTTTAAAGTCCTCGGGACAATGAAACATATTCAAGATGTTCTCAATCTCCTATGCCAATTGTCGAGCAAAAAGATACCCATATATATTCATTTGGGTTTAAACTGACAATGGAAGTGCTCATCTTGGCGAAGTTTACCCCAGCCTCTTTGTCCTTCCCAAACCTTTTGAGAGCCTTAGTAAGTGCCTCTTGATGCTCAAGCATCTTGGCAACTTCATCTACACTCATCAACTCATCCCTAGCATAGAAAGCGGATATCTTGGGCGGCATTTTTGAACTATATAAGAGAAGAGGCAAACATAAACCAATAGCCTACGGCTTAAAGCATATACGACCGGAACAGCCAACAGTCGATCGAGTAACTACTCCACTCGATCGAGTTGAGGTCACTCGATCGAGTTGCCCACATACTCGATCGAGTAGCCCAACTCCAGAACTTGACCAGAACGTACCACATAACCCACTCGATCGAGCCCCAAATGTACTCGATCGAGTAGCCCTCACTCGATCGAGTACCCCCACTTACCCGATCGAGTGCTCCAAAATAGCAGTGTCTGCCCAAAAATCATCATATACCCCACTCGACCTAGCTTAGCCCGCTAGATCGAGCCCAACCTACCCGATCAAGTATCCCCCACTCGATCGAGTCATGCTGACTTTTTAGCCACCCGGCATGCTTTAGATTAACAACTTTTTGCAACAACATTGATATGTATATATACATAAGTGCAACATCCTATTCACATGTTTCTATAATGCCACATTATAAATCATCATCATGCAGTTTCATTACTCACAGTAACATATTATCACATGGACTATCTCACATTTTCCACCACATCCTCCACTCCTCCACAATCATTTATCCAACAATTCATATAACACTTCATCTAACATATGCCACATAACTTTAATAAACACATAGAGATCCCATGACACCCCATAGTGGCCGATTCAAAGTTGTAGGGAGAGTTCGCGACTTTAGGACGTTTCCCAAGTATTTGCATTAGCTCCTAACAACTCCTACACGAGCTTATTTTATTTTAACTCCCTAGATTCATTAGGTTAATTAGTTACAGGTTCAAAAATCGTCGCTCTGATACCACTTTGTAACACCCCCATTCACCAAGGTGCCTTACCAAGACCACCTTCGGCATAGAAGTGCTACCATCTCGGTTACCCGAGGCAATGTATATCAAATTGACCATAAAGAAACATACATAATTAAATAAGTTTCACTGATTACATGTTCAAAACCCAAAACTGTTTAGTGAAAAACAACTGTTCCAAAAACGTCAAACCAACTGAAAGGAAACTAAGTTCAAGACACAGCGGAAGACTCTAGTGACACGTGATAACTCCATCCCAGCTATCCCTCGCACAAGCCATCTCATACCTTCTCAATAACTGCTCACCATCCCCAAATGTATCACCACAGTTTTCAAAACATTTAAACGGGGTCATTTACTGATTACACAAAACAAGATACACAAGATACAACACACAGATCACCCAACTCCGTCACATATCCTCACACCTGACTACACACTAAAGTGTGTAGTCCTGCCATAATACCCATCGTAACAGATATTCCACGCCACCAGTGGGGGACCGCAGTCGTACCCACCAAATCCCCGCTCATTTATTCCGAGCGAAAACCCATGTTCCTTAATGTTCACATCCCCTCCTGTGGCGGGTTCCACAGAGGGCAAATCAAGGTCGTGAAGCCACTCCCGCAAGTGACTTCACTCAGCCGAGGACATGCCTCGCGAACCACAGACAGCACAACCAACTAAATTATTCAACAACAATTACCAATACGATAAAGATCAATAATAGTAAACAACCACAACAATCCACCATCAAAACCATGTAATCAATAACCGAGTAGGGAAACCCTACCTGTAATAAGCAAATCCCCAAGCTCGTCACAAATCAGCTATTCAATACTGCTCCTCTATGAAACCACCTTCTATAATCACATAATCATATCATTACTATCTAACAATCACCAAACTCCCAAAATCCCCCAAAATACCCAATTATAGTTTTAAACAAAATCAACGAAAAGACATAAAAACTATACAAGAATCTTACTCACGATACGACGGACACAACGACGTAGAGAACACAATGATCCGACAATTTAGCCCTTAGGATTTGATAGCAATGCGAAGAAGGAAGCAACGTAACTTTCTTTAGGCTTTGTGATATTTTAGAAAAAAGTAAAAAGCGAAAAATAAACTGACGGAAGTGTTTATATAACTTTCTCGCATTACTAACAAAACCCGGCAAATTAACTTGTAGAACCGACTTACTCGATCGAGTAAGTCACTTACTCGATCGAGTGACCCCTACTCGATCGAGTGCTACACCTACTCAATCGAGTACCCATCAGACAACGTGCTGTTTTGTAACCAAAACTCACTTACTCGACAGAGTAAGCCTTACTCGATAGAGTACCTGTAACACCCGCGAATTTTCCATTTTGACATTTATAATTTAATTAACCATTCTATTGTCTTATTTATATTTTAAATTATTTAATTTAATTAATCTCATCATTAAACATGATTTTTATAAATATTATAATTTTAAAAGCTTAAGTTATACAAAATAAATATTTTGGTCGGATAATAATTATAATAATAATAATATTCTCCGTCTTGAGTTGTAGTGGGCTTGAGACGTAAATTCTTGTGTATATCGACTCAATCTTGCATGTTGGGCCTAGTATGACCAATGGACTCACATACTACTCCTTCCTCCTCATAAAAATAATGAGGGAAACCCTAACTACATCTTCCTCCTCAATTTCTCAGCATACATCCTCAACACAAACACCATTTTTACACTTTCCTCTCACAAATCTTCAAAACACCATAACTTGCTCAATTCTTATCCGAATCAAGTGATTTTCGCGTCTATCTCTTCCTCTCATCGCCCTCCTTCTTTCTAGGTAAGAAAAGAACCATCTTTCCTCCATTAATGGGGCTGTCGAACCATTCTCTACATGGTACCCTTTTTCTAGTTTCGATTCTTAGTCTTATTTTGTGTTTTCTTATGTTTAGGAGAAAGTTTAGTTGACCCGGAAGTGGATTCTTGAAAGGTAGACGGTTCTATTATGGATTAAGAGCTAAAAGGTAACGGTGATGGGTTACTCGACTTTTATGTTAAAATTGTGTGAATTATGTAGTATTAGACTCATATGAATGTTAAAGTTGGTATCTTTCATGACTTATAGTGATTGGTGTTGAGTAGAATACTTGTATGATGTTTTTCACATGTTAATGAGTAATTTTCATGCTTGGTTATAAGATGGTGAAATATGAGATTTGTCTTAAAGGAATACCTTCATAATTAAATGATTAAGCCTTACTTCAATGATTATTAATCAACCCCACATGTTAATGACATATTGAATGTAATAATTTTCCATGTATTCATCATATTAGAGAAGTATAAGATGATTGAAATTAAGATAGTTGAATTTGGAAGACTTTAGATGGTTGTTTAATGGAATTTGCGTGTACAGTGATCCCCTACCGGTGGGCCGGCAGCCGGCCTACCCAACCGGCAGCGAGTATATGCGATTTTGATGTCTTTTATTATGAGTGTACTCCTGGTAGGTGGGCAGCAGGTCAACCGGCAGAGAATACATAATGTGCAAAGTTGAGCTTGTTTGGCTATAGGGTGTATTCCACTATGCCGGTATCGAAATCGGCCGGTCGGCCGCGAGAATACACATTGAGCATTGTTGACTTGTTTACCTTGACTGTATTCCCTGGTGGTGGGCGGCAATGGTGGACCGGCAGAGAATACACTTTCAGCTATTTTGGCTTTGTTTTACCTTGGCTTGTATTCCCTGCCGGTGGGCCGGCAGAGGATACACCTTCATTTACCTTGACCTTGTTTCAACTTAGCATGAATCCTCTGCTTTGGGTGGGCAAAATGGTGCCCACGCCCGCAGAGAGCACTGGTAATCATTATACTCTTATGTTTATACATGCTTCACATGAATTGTTTACGTTATGTTTGGGCAATCATTGTTGCTCGTATTTGTGACCCGAGCGTGAAGTTTTACATTGTGAGACTACTCGACATTCCTTATTTATTTGCCCTCGGACCTTGGGTCACGGTTAGGTGCCATGGTCTCCGAGTTGGGCTATTTTTCCTTCCGCCTCTTTGGACCGGGGGTCACGGTTAGGTGACAAGGTTCCGATTTGGGGTTACTCGACTTTCGGGCACGGTTAGGTGTACCATATTTCGAGTCTTGGATACGATTTGGTATCGTTTGTCGAATCGGGTGTCGTCCATCCCGAGAGTCTGGCCAGGTTTAGACTAGGACCGTATTATGATCGTCGTCCTACCAAGAGGTTGGAGTCTAGGGGTTTGTCTTGTTTGAGTCAAAGCCTTTGTAGATGTCTTGCTTGTTACGGTCATTGGCGTGTACTTATATACGAGAGTTCACGTCTTCTATGATTGTTTGTGAGAATCTTGGTCCTATCGGATACTAGTGGTGAGATGCAAGCCCCTAGTTGCGATATGATCGCCGGGATTGATGTTCCCATCCGTTCTTATGGTGAGATGCAGGCCATAAGTATGAATGTGACATTAGTAGCCACGTCCCGTGCTATGGTTGTTAAGAGGTTTTCAAAGTAATGGCTATTGGTTTCCATCCATGTATTTTCTATTCAATTGATCCGTTGTTTACCTTCTTCATATGATTCGATGCCTAATCTCATATCCATGTTTTGGTTACCTTGAATGCATGTTTAATATAATGTACCATACCTATCTCATTAAGAATGCAATGTGCCTATCCCATTAAGAATGCAATGTGCCTATCTCATTATGATTATCGTTTATATTCCCTTGTTCATATTATTCAAGTATGATGCATGATCAATATGTTTAATTAAGTTCTTGCTTATGTGCATTTTGACATATTGTGGCTGGGAGAACCCTGAGTTACTCCCCACTGACTGTGGCGTTCATGTTTACATGAATGACAGGTTTGTGATGCAGATTATGGGGAAGACGTGTGAGCTAGCGAGAACGTTGAACCTTGGACCTTAGTTATAGTTTACTTAGACTCACCTATCGTTAGACTTGTGTTTATTCGTGGGATATCTTTTCCCCAACGCACTTCGTTTTTAATTGTAAAACTTATTCATCTTATTTTTCATTTTCGTTTGATCACTTATGGTGGATTTCACACTTTAAACTTTAAAGGTTTTAAAAATCCCTTATTTTCCGCTTAGATTTAATAGTTCTTTTGATGCCTCATCGAGGGGTGTCACAGTTGGTATCAGAGCATATGTTGCTCCCGACGCACACACGTGTACCCCGAATTTAAATTGAACTTGACCTTGAATAATGAATGAGAGATGGGTAGACTTAAGGACCTAAGTTGGTAGTCTGTAGTGTGGTTGCTCTTTGTTAGGTTCTAACATGTTTGTTGATTGTCCTTTAATAATTTTTGTGCCCTTGGATCAATGACCGTGAGCTTACCTACGTGAAGATCAAGACTTGACGCCTTTTGCCGAGAATTGAAGAATTGTTCGACTTTTGAAGAATGCTTCTTCTTCCTTGAAGATATTCCTCATTCGTGTGTACCTTGCCTTGTTCTTTCATTTCTTGATGCTTATTTCCTCTTCTAAACTTTCTTTTCTCTTTTCCTTGGAAGCTACTCTTGTACCCTCCTAACTTGTCCTTTGTTCCTTACTTATCCTCCTTTAACGCCCTTTTGATAGTACTCTTTCTTTTGCCTTACCTTGGAAGCTAGTTAGTACTCACCCCACCTATCTTTCGTTTTTGTTTCTCCTTCCATAACATCTTGCATATAGATCTCTTTCTCTTGAAGAGTGTCTCTACCTTCTCTGAGATTCCTTCCTCTCTTAGAATGCCTTGTCATATTCCCTTGTCTTTGTGCTCTATACCTATCGTAACTCTTCTCATATATCTTGAGAGTTGTCTTTGTACCTTTTCTTCTTATAATACCCCTCATGGACACCTTCATCTTTGTCTTATGGAATGTTAACTTTGGTTGAGAATTTTGGCTTTGTGGAGTTAGTTTGTGATGGATTCCTAACCCTCGCCTTGAGAGTTTGTTTTGTTAGAGAGGCTTTGCCAATGTGGTAAGACATACCTTGAGGTTTCTTAGACCTAGTTGCTTGACATGAGCTGAGTGTGGTCGATTAGTTGAATTATTTGGGTCGTAAAGTGTGAGTTGCATGTGTTACTAAGGTTATAGAACTTGGCTTTGTTGTTTATGGTTGAGATTTGAAAGGCTTGGGAAGTGTAGTGAGACGTGTCTTGGGATACTAGTGCCTAGTACTTGACTTAGAATGGCTGAAATTGAATGGTGGAATTGAAGAGGTAAGATTGAATGAGTAAGTCGAGTTTATGATAGGCTTTCGTAATCACTTTGGATATGAGGGTTTGATAATGTACACGGGACCATGAGAAATGCTAATTGTGGGATTATTAGTTTGTCTAAGTGAGTGATCTTGATTACTACTTGAGGTTGGTATGAGAGTGAGACTAAGCTACATTATTGGGGAGTCTTAGCGCTTGTTTTAGTAGCTAAAAAGGATAATAGTATGGTTGATGCCAAATGTTAAGTTGAGGAACATAGTTTCAATTTATGGAGTTAGAATGTGGAAACATAAGGTAGTAAAGTGTTGTTACAACTAAGACCTTGTTTCTTGAGAACTCGATGGTAGGTTTTGTTCTATGATACTGGATTTGAAAGAAAATACTTTGGGATGCTGATGACCGTAACGGATTGGTAATGTGATTCGATAGTAGTTGGCTCATGAGAGTTCTTGAGTTGAGAGAGACTTAGTATTGAGAAGTATTTGTTACCCCTATGGTTTTATACTTTAAGAGAGACTTGCATATAAGGAATGAGATGGATTGCCTTGACCCTCGTTTTGGAATTTGGTCGTTTTGTTATGATGGTACAATATCCTAATAGGCGTGACCTTGTTAGAGAGAACCTTAAGTCTTAGAAAGTGTATAGTTTAAGCCCTAAAATCCCCCTCGTACCTTTAATCATCTTCCTTCCCTTCATTCATACCTTGATTAGATTTATTCCTCAAGTATAAAAGTTACTTGTCATTTCCTTGCCTTGAATAGCTCCCTAGTTCTAATATCTCTTACTATTGTTAACTAGTTACCGTCATTATTTGACTCTTTTAATCTCACACCTTGACATGTTCATGTATCCCATTGAAATTTCCTATCATTTCTTAACCTAGTTATTGCTCTTGTTTCTTTAGTGGAGTGATAGCATTGTTGGCTACGTTGTAGAGTGAGTGAGATGCTCTTTGAGGATTCTTTGTGAACCTTGACTTCGTCAAAATTGGATTAGTGGAACTTGAGTTGAGTTGGGTAGGAAAAATTGTATGACAAACCTATTTACTTTTGGTTGGTGGTCTTTATGATTTGGAGAAATGTGATCATCTATGCTTGTGAATTCGGGTGTGAATAAGATTTTGGTTTGGAGTGTTAGAAAGTATAAAGACCTTAAGATTTTGACCTTTGATTTAGGATTTTACCATGGTGAGAACTCCTAGTAGTCGATAGTTGGTTATGTGTGAACTCTTTTAGTAGTTTTGATCTTTCGTGGAAATCGTTTATAGATGATTTATGTTTGAGAGTTATGGAATCACGATTGTGGTGGAGTGACTTGACCGACGGGGTAGCATAGGAGTAAAGTGTGAGTATTTTGAGGAAATTATTGGAAGTTATGTGGTTATGAGTTTCGTGGTTAGGAAGTTTTCGGACCGATTCGGGATGACCTTGTTGTTCGAGATTTAAGTATCTGGCGTTTCCTTGTTGCCTAATTTCCCGTCCTCTTTGACCATAAGTGTTACCGTTCATACCTCTCTTCCTCGTTTAGGTTTGCTCCTCCTTTATAATTTGATGTTAACCTATGAAATTCAATCTTTGATATCCTTGTGGATTCGATTTCAACTCTTCTCCTAGGAAGTTCATCAGAGCTCTTTTGTTGGTTAAGTTGAACCCTCTTAGCGTACCTTGTTTTCATGATATCTAAGTTCTCTTCATTTCGTACTATTTCTAAACATTTCAAGCTACCACTTTTGATCCATTGTTAAAAGTTTATGTTACTCTTACAAAACCCTACCTATTTTAAAGGTTTGAAAATGAGAATTCGATTTAGTTCTCCTTTTGTTCTACGAGTATAACTCCTTTTTATGGATTTTTAATTGCTAAACCCGAGTTACTTTTAACTTTGCTCAATTTCAAACTAGCTTTGATCTACTTATGATTTCGTTGTCAAGAGTTTAATATTATATTTTCAGGAATTTGACTTCCTTTTGAATTTAGAAATGAAGCCTCTACTTCTATTTTGACCTTTGCAAAAGAAAATTTGAATGAATTGCCTTTTCTTTTGATTTTGACGTTGATCGGATGTTTGAACTCGTTATTTGAAACGTTTAATAACTTGTTCTACGCTTGTCGACGAGCGACTTTTGTTTTAGGTTTGTCTCTGACTTGGAAAGTTAGCGTCCTTGTGTGCACGACAAGAGCAATTTCATTCCATGAATGAGACTTATACTTTTGAAAATTCTTCATTAAAGTTTTTGAAAGTATTTTAATTTTCGATTTATACAAATGATTTGCTTTTGACCATATCTTCGATTTGGAATGTGATGTTCTTGAATGCGCAACGAGAGCATTTTCGTTCCTTTGATGAGAATCGGTTACTTTTAAAATTTTATTTGAGACTTTTGAAAGGATTTCGATTCTTACGGTAAGAAAGCTTTTAATGTTTTGGTTACCTATTTCAAAATTCCGGTTTTATTGATATATGACTTTCCATTTCTATTTTCAAGTTTCGAGGACGAAACTTTTTAAAAGTTGGGGGTGATTGTAACACCCGCGAATTTTCCATTTTGACATTTATAATTTAATTAACCATTCTATTGTCTTATTTATATTTTAAATTATTTAATTTAATTAATCTCATCATTAAACATGATTTTTATAAATATTATATTTTTAAAAGCTTAAGTTATACAAAATAAATATTTTGGTCGGATAATAATTATAATAATAATAATAATATTCTCCGTCTTGAGTTGTAGTGGGCTTGAGACGTAAATTCTTGTGTATATCGACTCAATCTTGCATGTTGGGCCTAGTATGACCAATGGGCTCACATACTACTCCTTCCTCCTCATAAAAATAATGAGGGAAACCCTAACTACATCTTCCTCCTCAATTTCTCAGCATACATCCTCAACACAAACACCATTTTTACACTTTCCTCTCACAAATCTTCAAAACACCATAACTTGCTCAATTCTTATCCGAATCAAGTGATTTTCGCGTCTATCTCTTCCTCTCATCGCCCTCCTTCTTTCTGGGTAAGAAAAGAACCATCTTTCCTCCATTAATGGGGCTGTCGAACCATTCTCTACATGGTACCCTTTTTCTAGTTTCGATTCTTAGTCTTATTTTGTGTTTTCTTATGTTTAGGAGAAAGTTTAGTTGACCCGGAAGTGGATTCTTGAAAGGTAGACGGTTCTATTGTGGATTAAGAGCTAAAAGGTAACGGTGATGGGTTACTCGACTTTTATGTTAAAATTGTGTGAATTATGTAGTATTAGACTCATATGAATGTTAAAGTTGGTATATTTCATGACTTATAGTGATTGGTGTTGAGTAGAATACTTGTATGATGTTTTTCACATGTTAATGAGTAATTTTCATGCTTGGTTATAAGATGGTGAAATATGAGATTTGTCTTAAAGGAATACCTTCATAATTAAATGATTAAGCCTTACTTCAATGATTATTAATCAACCCCACATGTTAATGACATATTGAATGTAATAATTTTCCATGTATTCATCATATTAGAGAAGTATAAGATGATTGAAATTAAGATAGTTGAATTTGGAAGACTTTAGATGGTTGTTTAATGGAATTTGCGTGTACGGTGATCCCCTATGGGTGGGCGGCGTAAATGCCTACCTACCCAACCGGCAGCGAGTATATGCGATTTTGATGTCTTTTATTATGAGTGTACTCCCTGCCGGTGGGCGGCAAGCCGGTCAACCGGCAGAGAATACATAATGTGCAAAGTTGAGCTTGTTTGGCTATAGGGTGTATTCCTGCCGGTGGGCAATGGTCGTCGAATGGCAGAGAATACACATTGAGCATTGTTGACTTGTTTACCTTGACTGTATTCCTGCGGTGGGCGTGACGGGATGGACCTGAGAGAATACACTTTCGGCTATTTTGGCTTTGTTTTACCTTGGCTTGTATTCCTGCTAGGTGGGCGGCGGCAGTGGGGCAAGGAGGATAAACCTTCATTTACCTTGACCTTGTTTCAACTTAGCATGAATCCTCTGCGGTGGGCGGCAAAATGTGTGCCCACGCCGTGAGAGCACCCGTAATCATTATACTCTTATGTTTATACATGCTTCACATGAATTGTTTACGTTATGTTTGGGCAATCATTGTTGCTCGTATTTGTGACCCGAGCGTGACGTTTTACATTGTGAGACTACTCGACATTCCTTATTTATTCGCCCTCGGACCTTGAGTCACGGTTAGGTGCCATGGTCTCCGAGTTGGGCTATTTTTCCTTCCGCCTCTTCGGACCGGGGGTCACGGTTAGGTGACAAGGTTCCGATTTGGGGTTACTCGACTTTCGGGCACGGTTAGGTGTACCATATTTCGAGTCTTGGATACGATTTGGTATCGTTTGTCGAATCGGGTGTCGTCCATCCCGAGAGTCTGGCCAGGTTTAGACTAGGACCGTATTATGATCGTCGTCCTACCAAGAGGTTGGAGTCTAGGGGTTTGTCTTGTTTGAGTCAAAGCCTTTGTAGATGTCTTGCTTGTTACGGTCATTGGCGTGTACTTATATACGAGAGTTCACGTCTTCTATGATTGTTTGTGAGAATCTTGGTCCTATCGGATACTAGTGGTGAGATGCAAGCCCCTAGTTGCGATATGATCGCCGGGATTGATGTTCCCATCCGTTCTTATGGTGAGATGCAGGCCATAAGTATGAATGTGACATTAGTAGCCACGTCCCGTGCTATGGTTGTTAAGAGGTTTTCAAAGTAATGGCTATTGGTTTCCATCCATGTATTTTCTATTCAATTGATCCGTTGTTTACCTTCTTCATATGATTCGATGCCTAATCTCATATCCATGTTTTGGTTACCTTGAATGCATGTTTAATATAATGTACCATGCCTATCTCATTAAGAATGCAATGTGCCTATCCCATTAAGAATGCAATGTGCCTATCTCATTATGATTATCGTTTATATTCCCTTGTTCATATTATTCAAGTATGATGCATGATCAATATGTTTAATTAAGTTCTTGCTTATGTGCATTTTGACATATTGTGGCTGGGAGAACCCTGAGTTACTCCCCACTGACTGTGGCGTTCATGTTTACATGAATGACAGGTTTGTGATGCAGATTATGGGGAAGACGTGTGAGCTAGCGAGAACGTTGAACCTTGGACCTTAGTTATAGTTTACTTAGACTCACCTATCGTTAGACTTGTGTTTATTCGTGGGATATCTTTTCCCCAACGCACTTCGTTTTTAATTGTAAAACTTATTCATCTTATTTTTCATTTTCGTTTGATCACTTATGGTGGATTTCACACTTTAAACTTTAAAGGTTTTAAAAATCCCTTATTTTCCGCTTAGATTTAATAGTTCTTTTGATGCCTCATCGAGGGGTGTCACAGATTGGTATCGAGCATATGTTGCTCCCGACGCACACACGTGTACCCCGAATTTAAATTGAACTTGACCTTGAATAATGAATGAGAGATGGGTAGACTTAAGGACCTAAGTTGGTAGTCTGTAGTGTGGTTGCTCTTTGTTAGGTTCTAACATGTTTGTTGATTGTCCTTTAATAATTTTTGTGCCCTTGGATCAATGACCGTGAGCTTACCTACGTGAAGATCAAGACTTGACGCCTTTTGCCGAGAATTGAAGAATTGTTCGACTTTTGAAGAATGCTTCTTCTTCCTTGAAGATATTCCTCATTCGTGTGTACCTTGCCTTGTTCTTTCATTTCTTGATGCTTATTTCCTCTTCTAAACTTTCTTTTCTCTTTTCCTTGGAAGCTACTCTTGTACCCTCCTAACTTGTCCTTTGTTCCTTGCTTATCCTCCTTTAACGCCCTTTTGATAGTACTCTTTCTTTTGCCTTACCTTGGAAGCTAGTTAGTACTCACCCCACCTATCTTTCGTTTTTGTTTCTCCTTCCATAACATCTTGCATATAGATCTCTTTCTCTTGAAGAGTGTCTCTACCTTCTCTGAGATTCCTTCCTCTCTTAGAATGCCTTGTCATATTCCCTTGTCTTTGTGCTCTATACCTATCGTAACTCTTCTCATATATCTTGAGAGTTGTCTTTGTACCTTTTCTTCTTATAATACCCCTCATGGACACCTTCATCTTTGTCTTATGGAATGTTAACCTTGGTTGAGAATTTTGGCTTTGTGGAGTTAGTTTGTGATGGATTCCTAACCCTCGCCTTGAGAGTTTGTTTTGTTAGAGAGGCTTTGCCAATGTGGTAAGACATACCTTGAGGTTTCTTAGACCTAGTTGCTTGACATGAGCTGAGTGTGGTCGATTAGTTGAATTATTTGGGTCGTAAAGTGTGAGTTGCATGTGTTACTAAGGTTATAGAACTTGGCTTTGTTGTTTATGGTTGAGATTTGAAAGGCTTGGGAAGTGTAGTGAGACGTGTCTTGGGATACTAGTGCCTAGTACTTGACTTAGAATGGCTGAAATTGAATGGTGGAATTGAAGAGGTAAGATTGAATGAGTAAGTCGAGTTTATGATAGGCTTTCGTAATCACTTTGGATATGAGGGTTTGATAATGTACACGGGACCATGAGAAATGCTAATTGTGGGATTATTAGTTTGTCTAAGTGAGTGATCTTGATTACTACTTGAGGTTGGTATGAGAGTGAGACTAAGCTACATTATTGGGGAGTCTTAGCGCTTGTTTTAGTAGCTAAAAAGGATAATAGTATGGTTGATGCCAAATGTTAAGTTGAGGAACATAGTTTCAATTTATGGAGTTAGAATGTGGAAACATAAGGTAGTAAAGTGTTGTTACAACTAAGACCTTGTTTCTTGAGAACTCGATGGTAGGTTTTGTTCTATGATACTGGATTTGAAAGAAAATACTTTGGGATGCTGATGACCGTAACGGATTGGTAATGTGATTCGATAGTAGTTGGCTCATGAGAGTTCTTGAGTTGAGAGAGACTTAGTATTGAGAAGTATTTGTTACCCCTATGGTTTTATACTTTAAGAGAGACTTGCATATAAGGAATGAGATGGATTGCCTTGACCCTCGTTTTGGAATTTGGTCGTTTTGTTATGATGGTACAATATCCTAATAGGCGTGACCTTGTTAGAGAGAACCTTAAGTCTTAGAAAGTGTATAGTTTAAGCCCTAAAATCCCCCTCGTACCTTTAATCATCTTCCTTCCCTTCATTCATACCTTGATTAGATTTATTCCTCAAGTATAAAAGTTACTTGTCATTTCCTTGCCTTGAATAGCTCCCTAGTTCTAATATCTCTTACTATTGTTAACTAGTTACCGTCATTATTTGACTCTTTTAATCTCACACCTTGACATGTTCATGTATCCCATTGAAATTTCCTATCATTTCTTAACCTAGTTATTGCTCTTGTTTCTTTAGTGGAGTGATAGCATTGTTGGCTACGTTGTAGAGTGAGTGAGATGCTCTTTGAGGATTCTTTGTGAACCTTGACTTCGTCAAAATTGGATTAGTGGAACTTGAGTTGAGTTGGGTAGGAAAAATTGTATGACAAACCTATTTACTTTTGGTTGGTGGTCTTTATGATTTGGAGAAATGTGATCATCTATGCTTGTGAATTCGGGTGTGAATAAGATTTTGGTTTGGAGTGTTAGAAAGTATAAAGACCTTAAGATTTTGACCTTTGATTTAGGATTTTACCATGGTGAGAACTCCTAGTAGTCGATAGTTGGTTATGTGTGAACTCTTTTAGTAGTTTTGATCTTTCGTGGAAATCGTTTATAGATGATTTATGTTTGAGAGTTATGGAATCACGATTGTGGTGGAGTGACTTGACCGACGGGGTAGCATAGGAGTAAAGTGTGAGTATTTTGAGGAAATTATTGGAAGTTATGTGGTTATGAGTTTCGTGGTTAGGAAGTTTTCGGAACCGTTCAGGATGACCTTGTTGTTCGAGATTTAAGTATCTGGCGTTTCCTTGTTGCCTAATTTCCCGTCCTCTTTGACCATAAGTGTTACCGTTCATACCTCTCTTCCTCGTTTAGGTTTGCTCCTCCTTTATAATTTGATGTTAACCTATGAAATTCAATCTTTGATATCCTTGTGGATTCGATTTCAACTCTTCTCCTAGGAAGTTCATCAGAGCTCTTTTGTTGGTTAAGTTGAACCCTCTTAGCGTACCTTGTTTTCATGATATCTAAGTTCTCTTCATTTCGTACTATTTCTAAACATTTCAAGCTACCACTTTTGATCCATTGTTAAAAGTTTATGTTACTCTTACAAAATCCTACCTATTTTAAAGGTTTGAAAATGAGAATTCGATTTAGTTCTCCTTTTGTTCTACGAGTATAACTCCTTTTTATGGATTTTTAATTGCTAAACCCGAGTTACTTTTAACTTTGCTCAATTTCAAACTAGCTTTGATCTACTTATGATTTCGTTGTCAAGAGTTTAATATTATATTTTCAGGAATTTGACTTCCTTTTGAATTTAGAAATGAAGCCTCTACTTCTATTTTGACCTTTGCAAAAGAAAATTTGAATGAATTGCCTTTTCTTTTGATTTTGACGTTGATCGGATGTTTGAACTCGTTATTTGAAACGTTTAATAACTTGTTCTACGCTTGTCGATTTGAGCGACTTTTTGTTTTAGGTTTGTCTCTGACTTGGAAAGTTAGCGTCCTTGTGTGCACGACAAGAGCAATTTCATTCCATGAATGAGACTTATACTTTTGAAAATTCTTCATTAAAGTTTTTGAAAGTATTTTAATTTTCGATTTATACAAATGATTTGCTTTTGACCATATCTTCGATTTGGAATGTGATGTTCTTGAATGCGCAACGAGAGCATTTTCGTTCCTTTGATGAGAATCGTTACGTTTAAAATTTTATTTGAGACTTTTGAAAGGATTTCGATTCTTACGGTAAGAAAGCTTTTAATGTTTTGGTTACCTATTTCAAAATTCCGGTTTTATTGATATATGACTTTCCATTTCTATTTTCAAGTTTCGAGGACGAAACTTTTTAAAAGTTGGGGTGATTGTAACACCCGCGAATTTTCCATTTTGACATTTATAATTTAATTAACCATTCTATTGTCTTATTTATATTTTAAATTATTTAATTTAATTAATCTCATCATTAAACATGATTTTTATAAATATTATATTTTTAAAAGCTTAAGTTATACAAAATAAATATTTTGGTCGGATAATAATTATAATAATAATAATATTCTCCGTCTTGAGTTGTAGTGGGCTTGAGACGTAAATTCTTGTGTATATCGACTCAATCTTGCATGTTGGGCCTAGTATGACCAATGGGCTCACATACTACTCCTTCCTCCTCATAAAAATAATGAGGGAAACCCTAACTACATCTTCCTCCTCAATTTCTCAGCATACATCCTCAACACAAACACCATTTTTACACTTTCCTCTCACAAATCTTCAAAACACCATAACTTGCTCAATTCTTATCCGAATCAAGTGATTTTCGCGTCTATCTCTTCCTCTCATCGCCCTCCTTCTTTCTGGGTAAGAAAAGAACCATCTTTCCTCCATTAATGGGGCTGTCGAACCATTCTCTACATGGTACCCTTTTTCTAGTTTCGATTCTTAGTCTTATTTTGTGTTTTCTTATGTTTAGGAGAAAGTTTAGTTGACCCGGAAGTGGATTCTTGAAAGGTAGACGGTTCTATTGTGGATTAAGAGCTAAAAGGTAACGGTGATGGGTTACTCGACTTTTATGTTAAAATTGTGTGAATTATGTAGTATTAGACTCATATGAATGTTAAAGTTGGTATCTTTCATGACTTATAGTGATTGGTGTTGAGTAGAATACTTGTATGATGTTTTTCACATGTTAATGAGTAATTTTCATGCTTGGTTATAAGATGGTGAAATATGAGATTTGTCTTAAAGGAATACCTTCATAATTAAATGATTAAGCCTTACTTCAATGATTATTAATCAACCCCACATGTTAATGACATATTGAATGTAATAATTTTCCATGTATTCATCATATTAGAGAAGTATAAGATGATTGAAATTAAGATAGTTGAATTTGGAAGACTTTAGATGGTTGTTTAATGGAATTTGCGTGTACGGTGATCCCCTAGGTGGGCGCGCCTACCCAACCTAAGGCCGGCGAGTATATGCGATTTTGATGTCTTTTATTATGAGTGTACTCCCCGGTGGTGGCCGGCAGCCGTCAACCGGCAGAGAATACATAATGTGCAAAGTTGAGCTTGTTTGGCTATAGGGTGTATTCCCTGCCGGTGGGCCGGTGGCGGTCGGCAATCGAGAATACACATTGAGCATTGTTGACTTGTTTACCTTGACTGTATTCCCTCTGTAGGTGGGCGGCAAGGTGGACCGGGCGGAGAATACACTTTCACTATTTTGGCTTTGTTTTACCTTGGCTTGTATTCCCCTGTGGGGTGGGCGGCGCAAATGGTGGGCGAGCAGAGGATAAACCTTCATTTACCTTGACCTTGTTTCAACTTAGCATGAATCCTCTTGCGCCGGTGGGCGGGGTGGTGCCCACGCCGGCAGAGAGCACCTGGTAATCATTATACTCTTATGTTTATACATGCTTCACATGAATTGTTTACGTTATGTTTGGGCAATCATTGTTGCTCGTATTTGTGACCCGAGCGTGACGTTTTACATTGTGAGACTACTCGACATTCCTTATTTATTTGCCCTCGGACCTTGGGTCACGGTTAGGTGCCATGGTCTCCGAGTTGGGCTATTTTTCCTTCCGCCTCTTCGGACCGGGGGTCACGGTTAGGTGACAAGGTTCCGATTTGGGGTTACTCGACTTTCGGGCACGGTTAGGTGTACCATATTTCGAGTCTTGGATACGATTTGGTATCGTTTGTCGAATCGGGTGTCGTCCATCCCGAGAGTCTGGCCAGGTTTAGACTAGGACCGTATTATGATCGTCGTCCTACCAAGAGGTTGGAGTCTAGGGGTTTGTCTTGTTTGAGTCAAAGCCTTTGTAGATGTCTTGCTTGTTACGGTCATTGGCGTGTACTTATATACGAGAGTTCACGTCTTCTATGATTGTTTGTGAGAATCTTGGTCCTATCGGATACTAGTGGTGAGATGCAAGCCCCTAGTTGCGATATGATCGCCGGGATTGATGTTCCCATCCGTTCTTATGGTGAGATGCAGGCCATAAGTATGAATGTGACATTAGTAGCCACGTCCCGTGCTATGGTTGTTAAGAGGTTTTCAAAGTAATGGCTATTGGTTTCCATCCATGTATTTTCTATTCAATTGATCCGTTGTTTACCTTCTTCATATGATTCGATGCCTAATCTCATATCCATGTTTTGGTTACCTTGAATGCATGTTTAATATAATGTACCATGCCTATCTCATTAAGAATGCAATGTGCCTATCCCATTAAGAATGCAATGTGCCTATCTCATTATGATTATCGTTTATATTCCCTTGTTCATATTATTCAAGTATGATGCATGATCAATATGTTTAATTAAGTTCTTGCTTATGTGCATTTTGACATATTGTGGGTGGGAGAACCCTGAGTTACTCCCCATTGATCGTGGCGTTCATGTTTACATGAATGACGGTTTGTGATGCGAGATTATGGGAAGACGTGTGAGCTAGCGAGAACGTTGAACCTTGGACCTTAGTTATAGTTTACTTAGACTCACCTATCGTTAGACTTGTGTTTATTCGTGGGATATCTTTTCCCCAACGCACTTCGTTTTTAATTGTAAAACTTATTCATCTTATTTTTCATTTTCGTTTGATCACTTATGGTGGATTTCACACTTTAAACTTTAAAGGTTTTAAAAATCCCTTATTTTCCGCTTAGATTTAATAGTTCTTTTGATGCCTCATCGAGGGGTGTCACAGTACCCAACAATACCGAAAACCGTAGTATTACAATCATATATATTGGAGGTTGTTGTTGTTGTTGTTGTTGTTGTTGTTGTTGTTGTTGTTGTTGTTGTTGTTGTTGTTGTTGTTGTTGTTGTTGTTGTTGTTGTTGTTTTTGTTTTTGTTGTTGTTTTGGAGACGTAAGACGGTTGGGAGACTGTCTTACGCTTAAGTCGCCTCTTGGAGCTTGTCACTCTAAGAGGGATGTGCACATTTATGGCTTGAGTTACGGAGGGACTCCTATGGTTGAGACACGACGTATGGCAGGGGATCCGGTTGGCTTCTGGACCAGGTACGTCTGGGCGTGTCCCGGTACCTATTTGTGGTTGTTGTTATGTCTGGGCTTGTGCCAGTACCAGTGTGGTCATCGGTATGTCTGGGCGTGTCCCGGTACCATGGTGGTTGTTTGATTGCGCCTCATTCACATTAGTAGTCATGTTGCATGTTCATACACTTGGGTCGTGTCATCTTTTATTTATTTATTGAAACTGACGTTTGTTGTGTCTGTGTAATTGTCATCTATCTCTTTTGGGGTAGGTTGTGTCAATCCATATGATATCCTTTGGTCATATGGGGAGCAGGTTTAGTACAGGTTGTTTGGATAGTACGCGGGAGACGGGACGAGCTTGATGAGTCACGAGACGTGTGTAGTTAGTTAAATGAGTATAATATCAATGAGTTGTACTTTATTCATTTATTTATGTTTATATAATTCACTGAATCTTAAATTAATAAAATGTTCTTTGATTGAAGTTTTGAAACCCTATCTCGGGAAACTGACATGGTAACGCTCCAATTATCTTGGTCGGATAGTTTGGCTGTTACAAACTGGTATCAAAGCGACGATTTTGGAACCTAAACCAATGAAGCTAGGCGTGTCTAATAAAATGAACCCGACTTGAATACGATATGAGATCGGTTTTGGGTGAGTGGGCGCCCTCACATCAAAACTAGTGCCTATTGCCTCGGTTGGTCACTATGTGGGTGGTTACAAGCAAGGGTGAATGATATAGACAATGTTGTGTGATTGCATGATTGACATGGTTGTGGTTAGATTTTTTCATGCTATGAATTTCATATGTGTATGGAAGTTGAATGCTTAGATTAGTGTGAGTAGCGTGTTTGGGAAATGGTTAACATGTGTGGTATATGGATAATGATTTCAATATTTGCCTCACATTGTGTGTTAATTTAATGCCTATTAGTGTCTTCGATCATGTATGATTAGTAATGGATGCTAGTGGGGTAGCCACTAGTGTTACGGTAGTGCACCATAAACGGTGAGTAGAATGACGTATCAACTAACTCGGGATGAGCCACCAATAGACGGTGGACTCCCGAACCTTGTATTATCTTGCAAAAAATCCATCGACAAAATTTTATTGAAAATGTAAACCCAATGGAATCACTTAACCGAGTGCGAGTACCAACTCGGCCGAGTAAGCAAGAACTCGACCGAGTGGATCCAGTTTCAGGAGGTAATACATTCTGGAGAAACCCGTCACTCGACCGAGTGGGTCATCCACTCGACCGAGTGGAATCGTACTCGACCGAGTAAACTCGGCACTCGACCGAGTGGGTTCACACGGGCTAGACCGCTCGTCTAAGAGCTCTTATTCCCCTCAATTCTTCGTTCTTATCTTCATATCTTCATCTCTTTCTTCACCAAAATTTCCCAAAAAAACCTTCATTGTTGTTCTAATTTGCTTGGAATTCATCCCATTACTCCACTTTTCCCATCTAATCTCACTAATTTGGTCAAGGTAAGCTTATTCATCTTCTTCCATCTTTTTCCCCAATTTGAGTTTTCTTAGATATACTCTTAAATCCTTTGAGTTTTGTTAATTAGTTGTTCATTTTGCTTAATTCATGATACT
The DNA here is from genome assembly GCF_048544455.1 of Silene latifolia. Classification (NCBI taxonomy): domain Eukaryota; kingdom Viridiplantae; phylum Streptophyta; class Magnoliopsida; order Caryophyllales; family Caryophyllaceae; genus Silene; species Silene latifolia. The sequence goes on from NC_133531.1 coordinate 108,594,416, forward strand.
AGTAAGCTTTTTACACCATTGTTGTTGATAAAAATCAAATTTTTGTGATAAAATTTTAACCACCATTGTTGAACTCGAAAATGGTGTTCTTGAGTCAATAATGGGATTTTGTTGATGGTTTATGTATCTAATTGGACAATAAAGGCTTAACCTTTGTTGTCATGAGTAGATCTTGATTAATATGTATAAATTTCGTCTTAAAACTTCGTCTTAAATTCTTGAATTCTAGACAAGTCAGCCCAAATTTTGGTTTTCCATGAGTAAAAGTTGGTTTAATTGCCTTATAAGACTACCCTTTTAATTGGTAATACGATATGTGATCTCAAAATGAAAATTCTTATCTTAAAATTGGGTGAAACTCTTGAAAATTTTCTAAGTAGCCATGAACAACTTTGATTTTGGTCTTAAAAATGGTTTGAGAAGTGTCGATAAATTAAGAATTTGATGGTTATTATTACACTATGAGGTAAATCAAGAAAGTTTCATCTTAAAAATATAAATTAATTTCACAAAAATTAACCCTCGCTATGTCAAAAACTTCATTTTGATGCTCATTACATGGTCAATTATAAAGTTTGGGAATTGGGAGAGAATTTCATCCACTTTCAAAGTTAGTCCCAAGTCTCATCTTTCCCCTCTCTGCTTTGTTGTGTGCTTTCTCTTGTAGCATATCAAGGACCACGAGGAGCAACCGTGGGAGAAACAACCGTCAACCCCAACCCGAACCGGCGACACCACCCGCCGTCACCCATCCAGGATACCCGGGGTTAGAATTTAAGAGCGAACCCCATAATAATACCTTCTTAACCCTCACCAAGAGACGTATAAATTCCACAAGGTGTGTGTCGTAGAATGCGTTAGAAGCCTTGGGGATAGAGGTGCAAATGCATGATATTTTTAGCATACTTGGAATGGAGGGATTATATAACTTTGCGGAAATAAGCTACCGCAACCTTACCTTAGAATTTTTGAGCTCCTTCTTATACAATAAAAAAGACCACACCGTGAGCTTCCGACTCAAGAATACCTTCTTTCACCTGTCTAGTGCAGAACGGTTAGGTGTAGGAAAAAGGACCACCCTTACTTTTGACAAGGTGGGGAAGGAAATAAAAGCCACAAAATACATCGACCTTTACATGAGTAACCGAAATACCGACGTTAGTGCCATGAAAATAAACGATGTGGAACACCCCGTTTTGAAAACTTTCCTTCACCTAATGACCAGCCTCCTTTACGGGAGAAAGGACCTTAGTAAACTCAATTCCACGTAAGTACTACTCTAAGCTCCTATCTCAATCCATATGATAGGCTATCGCACACCTATACAAAGATAATATTTATACCCTAGCAAAACAAATGAATGTATTACGTAGGGGTCGAACCACAGAGAGACGGGAGTTGTTAATTAGTTGATATGGATTGAACTTTTATCTCGGTAGGTTAATGGTTGATTGATTGGCTTGGTTTGATGTGATGATAAAACAATAATAAAGAAAATGTCTAGGGAGGTCGGGTCACACATGCTAATTATGTAAATGCTCATGTCAAGTTACAAAGTTGATTTTACGATAAATGTTTAGGCTTAAAGACACCCACCTTACGATATTAGTGTCAACCATAGACCGGGTCCTAGAGAAACTCTCGTCCATGACCAGGTCGTCCTACTACACATGCTTTGTCTAATTCAATTCCGTGCCTCTCGACTTTTAGAATGAATGAACAAACTTAATCAATGAATAAGGCCTTTAAACATAGATTAAACGTGACGATGCAAACATGTGATAGAAACAATTTATCAATTTAACTTAGCCTCATTTTAACATTTACAATTTACTTAGTCATGCATGGTTTCCCTTACTCCTTAGACAAATGCAACTACTCTAACATGGTGGAAATGTAAACTACACTAATGATAATTAAAATGATAAACATAATGAAAATGTAAATAGAATTACCTTGAAATGGGAATGGAAATAGAAATAGAAGAACAATGAAACTAGAACAAACTTGAAATATAACTTGGAATCAAACTTGAAATGGAATTGTAATGTAATTGCTAAAATGAAATGTAAACAAACTAAACTAAGCTAAGCTAACCTAAACTAACTACTAAAATTTAGAGAGAATTTAGATGGAAAAATATGTAGAAAGATGGTGTGTAGTGTTGAAGTCTACACCCTTTATATAGGAAATAAAGGGTGAACTTTGTAGAGCAAATACAAGGGGTCAGCCCCAAATATTCTCTCTTAATTACTAGAGTAATTTCCTAGAGAATCCCATGTTGGTCATCAACACCTTCATAATTGCACAATTAGCATCCAAAGAGCATCTTAAGATGAGCATCCAAGGCATTCTCCCATCTTCTTCTACTTGGGCTTTAACACTTGATTTTATACTTGGGCTCATTTCTTGACTTGTGTTGTGCATTTTCTCAAATTAATCCACCACATTTGCTCATGCAAGTCCACACACTTCCAACACTTAGTCCAATCTTGCTCCTTTGTTAGCCAAGCTTCTAGTTTACTTGCAAATGTGTAGGATTAAGCTCCTAAAAGCTCTTATACCTACAAAACATGACAAAACATACAAATAGAACTAGAAAGCAAATATTAGCTCAATATCACTAAGATTAGTGCATAATGACATGTAAATTAAAGCTAAAATATGGGGATAGAATATATATAAATTGGACTTATCAAACTCCCCCAAGCTAAACCCTTGCTTGTCCTCAAGTAAGAAATCATCCCAACATTGCAAATCCCAAAATAGCTAACAAGCAAAATGATTCAAATCCCTAAACAACATGGGCATAAGGATAAGCAACATCATGGTTGAGATTTACACGACGGCGTAGTGTGGTCGACTTCAAGTAAACTTTTCGGCTTTTGCATGATCTTTTGACTTTCGGACTCTCACGATCCACTCATAACTCAATTTTGTGTAAAAGGACATTTTGCGATTAATCACTCAACAATCCTCGACTCGTGAGAGTGTGCCCGAAATCTATAATATGGTAATCAATTCAAAACTCTAAGACAAAACAATCAAATGCAAGCATGTAAAGAAGCCAAGGGTAAGAAGAAGATAAATAAACATGGGCAAGAAAGAGGAACAAATGAGTTATGGTAATGTGGAGCTAAGTCAAGCTAGCAACTACCAAAATGTAAAGGTGCTCAATCCTAATTACAACCCAATTTGCAATTTAATCATAAGTAAACTCTCCAAAATATATGAATAATGTTGAGAATTTCTCACATCAACTTCTTCTTCTCTTTTTTCTTTTTTCAAATCATACTTCTTTTTTCATTTTCTTTCATGCTTTTTTTTTCATTTCTTTTTCTCAACTTTTTTTTTCTTTCTTGATTTTTTCATTTCAATTCATCATCACTTTTTCTTCTTTTCTTTCTTGAGCATTAAGACCAAGCTCACATGATTGTCCAAACTTTGAAACAAATCCCAATTGAGCACCCAAACAAGGACAAACAAAGCTACTAGCTCAACAAGGGTAGGCAATTTCAATGATGTAGCTAGGGATAAATTTTGTGAAGGGGTCAAAAAGGCTAAATTTATCATGTGAATGGCTCCAAAATGCTTTAACAAATGAATGCATGCTTAACAAGAGATGAAATAAAGACCATACTTGTGCGTTTTGATGTAACACACAACATAAGGAGACCTACACTCACCTAAGAGAGACCGGATATGGATGCATTGGTCTAAAGAAGGCTCTACCTTACCATTTTGTAGCTTGCCACAAGTCAAGATCAAGCCTATTCGGTTCATTATCCATCTCCCACCTACTATGTCAAGACATCCCCATGCATGCTATATCCCGTCAAAAGTAGCGAATCAAGAGTTATCAAGCCAAAAATGGGACAAACAAGAGGGCATAAGTAGGACAAGCAAAGAATTAGAAGCAAATATTCACACAAATTTTTCAAAAATTCTCACTAAATCGATACTAACTAAATGCAAACTAACTAATATGCGAATGCAATCTCCCCCCAAGCTAAACACAACATTGTCCTCAATGTGCCAACAATTAAATTACCCAACGAAACCATAAAAATGGCTCAAAGCACATAAAACAAGAAGGACAAGAGGTCAAATTTAATGGGTTGCGAGAAATAAACTAGAATGCAAAACAAAGGAAACTTACTAGACTAACGAGTCTCCCCCAAGCTAGCATAAACATTGGGGGATTCTTCCACTTAGCATCGCATCGAAAAATGGGTCAAAATTTCGGTGGGTACTTTGTCCATGATGCTAATAGAGGTTGTCGGAGGTGATTTGATTGAGAAATGAAGAAAAATAGAGAGAAGGAGTACCGACCTCTGCTTTTGAAGCATATGGAAAAGATTAGCATATCTCGTCTTTTATTTAAAACGCGCAATAAGGAAGAAAGTCACGATCCCGATCGGGGTGGTCAACCCCGATTAGGGTTGACCGTTGACTTTTTTTTTTTTTTTGCTTGAAAACGGAAACGTTACGACCCCGAACGGGGTTACAACATGGGGTAGTATGCTATTCTTCAAAAGGCCTCTTCTCCTCTTCCAACACCTACAAATCACAACTCAAAATAGCTAATTAGTCTAAAATTTATTTCTAATTTTAATAAAACATGAAATTGCGTAAAAATTGAAATAAAACAAAAACAAACTATTTTTTGTCTAATGGATCCTCCATCGTCCTCTAAAAAGCACGTCAATGCCCTTAGAAGTTGATCATATTCCTGCGCATGAGCAATACACAAGCATATGTAAGCAATTGATAAGATAAAAACATGATAAAGCAAAGGTAAGAGATAGGATATCTTATCAAAATGCTTATGAGAGATTTCATAGAGAACCACCGTACTACTCCACTCGTCAGTAAGAGATGGAGCATCATGCTTAAGACCATGAAACATATTGTTAGTGCACAACATATCATCATAAACGGTCTCAATTAGGTGATATGAAAACTCTAAATGGTAGGACTTTCGGGAATTGGGGGTTTCATCCCTATTAACCTCTATGTCACACAGTCCACCATCTACTTCTAATAGGTCCACTATATCCTCCATGTAAGGATTTGTAAAGGGTTCTAAGGTCTTGGGTAAAACCTCGTCCTTTTCATTAAAAACGGGCCCAACATCGTCCACGACATGGGTGTCATCTACTACAAGGTCAATGTCATGAGTCTCTAAATGGTCAATCGGAGTGATGTTATGGGGAATTTTAAAAGAAAAATTAGGACCATCATCATCATCTTCCAATAGTTCTAAATTATTAGTTACAAAAGACTCACACTGGGAAGGTGGAAGAGTAGAAGCTTTGATAAATCGCTCATTTCCTTCTCGCATTTCTGTGAGCATGTCTTCGAGCATTTTTATGATATGAGCCTCGGACGCTTGTTTCTCCAAATAATCTTGAAGAAGCATTGCATGCCTCAATTCTTCTTGGCGAGTTACCTCCCGCAATTGACTTTGGCTAGCCATGAAATCAAAGAAATCCCAAAGTTCTAGCCCCATCATGTAGTAGACACTCCCATTACTCAAGTTTAGAGCTATTTCCCGGGTCCCAAAATTCATGCCATTAAGCGCGAATTGAACCATGTAATTCCCATCAAGGACATGTCCAAAAGAGAGGAGACTATCGCAAAAATGGTAGAATCGGGCAAGATAGTCATGAAAAGGCTCATCTTGGAGTTGTGGGACGAATTCGTAATTCATTATGAATGGCCAATAGCTTTATCACCTACAAAAATAGGCACTAAAACTACAAGAAAACCGTGAGATGATCCCAAGGAACAAGTGTTCCCTAGGACAAGATAAGATAAAACTCAACAACTAAATAACAAACAAAACCGTGCTCCCCGGCAACGGCGCCAAAATTTGATAGGCTATCGCACACCTATACAAAGATAATATTTATACCCTAGCAAAACAAATGAATGTGGTACGTAGGGGTCGAACCACAGAGAGACGGGAGTTGTTAATTAGTTGATATGGATTGAACTTTTATCTCGGTAGGTTAATGGTTGATTGATTGGCTTGGTTTGATGTGATGATAAAACAATAATAAAGAAAATGTCTAGGGAGGTCGGGTCACACATGCTAATTATGTAAATGCTCATGTCAAGTTACAAAGTTGATTTTACGATAAATGTTTAGGCTTGAAGACACCCACCTTACGATATTAGTGTCAACCATAGACCGGGTCCTAGAGAAACTCTCGTCCATGACTAGGTCGTCCTACTACACATGCTTTGTCTAATTCAATTCCGTGCCTCTCGACTTTTAGAATGAATGAACAAACTTAATCAATGAATAAGGCCTTTAAACATAGATTAAACGTGACGATGCAAACATGTGATAGAAACAATTTATCAATTTAACTTAGCCTCATTTTAACATTTACAACTTACTTAGTCATGCATGGTTTCCCTTACTCCTTAGACAAATGCAACTACTCTAACATGGTGGAAATGTAAACTACAGTAATGATAATTAAAATGATTAACATAATGAAAATGTAAATAGAATTACCTTGAAATGGGAATGGAAATAGAAATAGAAGAACAATGAAACTAGAACAAACTTGAAATATAACTTGGAATCAAACTTGAAATGGAATTGTAATGTAATTGCTAAAATGAAATGTAAACAAACTAAACTAAACTAAGCTAACCTAAACTAACTACTAAAATTTAGAGAGAATTTAGATGGAAAAATATGTAGAAAGATGGTGTGTAGTGTTGAAGTCTACACCCTTTATATAGGAAATAAAGGGTGAACTTTGTAGAGCAAATACAAGGGGTCAACCCCAAATATTCTCTCTTAATTACTAGAGTAATTTCCTAGAGAATCCCATGTTGGTCATCAACACCTTCATAATTGCACAATTAGCATCCAAAGAGCATCTTAAGATGAGCATCCAAGGCATTCTCCCATCTTCTTCTACTTGGGCTTTAACACTTGATTTTATACTTGGGCTCATTTCTTGACTTGTGTTGTGCATTTCTCAAATTAATCCACCACATTTGCTCATGCAAGTCCACACACTTCCAACACTTAGTCCAATCTTGCTCCTTTGTTAGCCAAGCTTCTAGTTTACTTGCAAATGTGTAGGATTAAGCTCCTAAAAGCTCTTTTACCTACAAAACATGACAAAACATACAAATAGAACTAGAAAGCAAATATTAGCTCAATATCACTAAGATTAGTGCATAATGACATGTAAATTAAAGCTAAAATATGGGGATAGAATATATATAAATTGGACTTATCACCATACTATGAGAGGCATTTTTATTTTAGTCCCGTATCTATGGTATGCTTAGAATTTGAAAGGATGACAAAGTCCGACAAGTGCTCCTTTGATTGTGGCGCCCTAGTGACTAGACTAGCCAATAATCTCTTGGGTCATGAACTGGGGGCAGCTGATAGACCCATGAGTACGGAGGTGTCATACTTCGACATTGCCTAGATGAAAGGCATGTTTCGGGTTGTGGATAGGAAATACAAAAAGGGGTACTCATGGAGGGTGAATACGGACTTATAGATAAAGCTTCTCACAAATTAAATGGGAGATTGCCCGAAACCTCTCACCTACCCGAACTAGCCCCACCTTGTCCTCCGGCCCGATCCTACCTCGTTCCCGAAAATCTTACTTACACTCTTGATGGTGAAGCGGTGCAAGGGAAACCAACCCCATAACTCCTTTCCGACCCTCCTAGGACTTCTCCGCATGCCTCATCGTCCTCTTATGTGTCCATTCCCTCGCTGCCCTTTAATCGCCCTAGACACTCCACTTACGCCGCATCCTCTTCTTTCATGCACGAACCTTCACCACACCATGACCCTGCCCGACACTCCATGCATATGCCGCCTTTCACCGAAGGATATAACCAACCACCGCCGACTTATGGTCACCAATATCTTATGGTGGACCTAATTGAGAGAGTCAACAACTCCTTGGTCCTACGGGACATACACAAGTTTACATATAACCAAGGGGTAAGGCTGATCGAACGCCCTAACTTTTGGTCTGGGGATGGGAATACTTCTGGGGTATTCAAGGCTTATGGTATTCAACCCTCGGATTGGGGACATAGGATTCCTCATGGTGACGGGCACTTGCTTGGCCATTGGGCAGGACCGCAATATACCACCGGGAGTTTCTTAAATGATGCGCATCAAAGTGGAGGCTACCAAGAGAATGTGGATAATGATTACCAAGATAATGTGGATAGTTTGTACCGAGAGGAGGTGGGAGATATCTCTCACGAGGGTGGGGGCAATGTTTTCTATGGAAGAGGGAGTATATGAGAAGCATCTAGTTGGGCACTTGGACTTATGAAGTATCATAGCCCTTATGTCAGCGCAATTATAGAAGACCACTACAAGAAATCCTGTTTCGGGCGACTAAAAATGGCGACAGAAAAAAATAGTCGCCAAATTGGCGACTGAAAAAAAATTCGGGCGACTACTAGCTGTCGCTAATTTGGCTACTACCAAATTCCTCCAAATTATTGGACCTGGCGACTGATTTTCAGAACGGGCGACAGAAATCAGTCGCCAATTTTGGTGACTACCCCTCTGTCAGTCGCCAATCAGTCGCCCAGTCACTTATTATACACAAACACGGGACTCTTTCTCCCCTCTCTCTTACTTTACTAAAACATAAACACACAAAATTCGTCCCAACCGCAACACCTATTCCGACCACCTAAGCCGACCACCACTCCGACCACTACTCCGACCACCATCACACCGACCACCTCGACGCCGGGAAGAAGAGTTGGTGCCTTATTTCGGTTCATCCTAAGCTATTTGAAGGTATAATTTCTTTATTTGTTTTAAATTTCAATTACTTTGTTTAATTTTAGATTATTTTGTTATTGTAAATAGTATTAGGATGATTTGATATGTTTATATAAACATTTGTGTTGATTATTAGGTTTTTAAATGTAATTTAATTAGGTTTTGGTGAAATTGGGATTAATTTGTGATGATTGTAGTAGTGTTGTTGATTTTGTTTAATATTAGTTTTGTTAGTGTTGTTAGTGTTGTTGATTTTGTTTATTGGTTATATTGTTTAGTGAATTAGTATAATGTTAGTAAGGTGGAAATTATTATATGTTAGTAATGTTGAATGTAGTAAGTTAGTATAAAGTTTGGTTTTTTAAAGGTAGTAAATTATTTTAATTAGTTTGATAAGGAGTATTCTTAAAAGTAGTAATAAATTAGTATAGTTAGTATAATTTTATTTAATTAGTATAATTTTATTTAATTAGTATAATTTTAGTATAATTACTATAAATTAGTATAATTTTAGTTGATTAGTATAAATTAGTATAATATTAGTTAATTAATATAATTTTAGTTAATTAGTATAGTTAATTAGTTTGTATGGATTATTGTTAAAGATGGTTCTATGTTTTATTGTTAAAATTATGGTTTATATATTATTTAGATTAAAATTGAAGAGATTGGAACGTGGATGGATGTACGAAGAAAGAGTAGATAAGAAGAGACGTCCTACCGCTAGATTTATAAAGGGGGTTCGTGGATTTATTGAATTTGCTAAACAAAATGATGAATATGATTTGGTAGAAAATAAACTTAGATGTCCTTGTACTAAATGCAAAAACGTGAAATATCTACATGACATAGAGGTAGAAGAACATCTTTATTCAAATGGGTTTTGTCCAAACTATTACAATTGGATTTCTCATGGAGAAGCATATTCTCCCGAACAACCTCAAATCCAACAAAATGAGAACCCATATAGAGATATGGTTGTTGATGCCTTTGAGTCTAATATTTTCAATAATGACGATCATCTTGCAATGAATGAAGAAGAACCACCAAATCCACAAGCAAAAGTCTTTTTTGACATGTTAAAAGCTTCTGAACAACCATTATATGAAGGGAGCAAAATGTCATTGTTACAAGCCGCCTCTAGGATAGTAACGGTGAAATGTGAGTTTAATATGTCATTTAATGCCGTTGATGCCATTGCTTCTTTGCTTGAGGATGCTCTCCCCGAAAATAATGTCATGGCCCGAAGTTTCTACAATACCAAAAAAATCGTTAAAGGTCTTCAACTTCCGCATCAAAAGATTGATGCATGTCCCGAAGGATGTATGCTCTTTTGGAAAGATGATGCTTTCCTTGAAAAGTGCAAGAAATGTCAAAGAGATAGATATGAGACAAGGGAGGGAGATATTGTTTTGAGGGGAAAAAAAGGCAACAAGGGTTGTAAGAGAGGTGGAAAGAGTAAGAAACCAATATCAATAAACCCGCCATTAATTTACTTTCCACTCGCTCCAAGACTTCAAAGAATGTATGCAACAAAAAATATTGCCGAACAAATGAGATGGCACAAGGAAAATCCTCGTACTCCGGGAAAGATGTGTCATCCAAGTGATGGGGAGGAATGGAAGCGTTTTGATATGATCTATCCTGATTTTATCGATAAACCCCGCAATGTGCGACTTGGCTTGTGTACAGATGGGTTTTCTCCATTCGATCAGTTTGGTAACCCTTATTCATGTTGGCCTGTAATGGTCACTCCATACAACTTACCACCTTGGTTGTGCTTGAAAAAGCAATTTATCTTCCTGTCACTTATTATTCCCGGTCCAAAAAATCCAAAAAGTAATTTAGATGTTTATTTACAACCATTGGTGGAAGAGTTGAAACATTTGTGGGAAGTTGGTGTGGAAACATATGATGTATCCAAAAAGCAAAATTTTCAACTAAGAGCTTCACTTTTATGGACAATAAATGATTTTCCCGCTTATGGAATGTTTTCGGGTTGGTCTCTTTCTTTGGGCAAAAGGCATGTCCTTGTTGCATGGAAGAGAGTAAAGCATTTTATCTCCCTAATTACAAGAAAATAAGTTGGTTTGATTGTCATAGACACTTCTTATCGGAAAGACATGGACATAGGAGGAACAAGAAAGCTTTCTTAAAAGGTAAAGAGGTGCGTGACGATGCTCCGGATCGACTTCCGGGGGCTGAGGTATGGGAGTTGATTTGTGATTTTCCAACTACTGTTGATGGTACAGAAGAAGAGTTTAAAGAGTTGAAAAAAAAAATGGTTGGTTTAAAAGAAGCATTTTTTGGGACCTTCCGTATTGGAAAACAATGTTAATTAGGCACAACTTGGATGTAATGCACATAGAGAAAAATTTTTTTGAGCTACTGATTCATACGATTATGGATGTAGAAGGAAAGTCATGTGATACTATTGCTGCAAGAAAAGATATAAAGAAATTTTGTGACCGTCCCAAATTGCACATTCGGAAAGACGGGTCAAAGCTAAAATCCATTTTTACTCTTGACAAAGCTCAAAGGAAGGTATTGTGTGAGTGGGTACGAAAGTTGAAGTTTCCAGATGGATATGCATCGGATTTTAAACGATGTGTTGATATGAAGAAGCTAAAGTTGCAAGGCTTGAAAAGCCATGATTGTCATGTCTTCATGGAACGATTATTACCCGTTGCTTTGAAACATCTTCTCCCGACTACCGTGTGGAATGCAATTGTTGAGATTAGTCAATTTTTTCGAGATTTATGTTCCTCCTCAATATGCGTTGAGGACATGATACGTCTCGAAGAGCAAATACCAGAAATATTGTGTAAACTTGAGATGATCTTACCTCCTACATTTTTTAATTCCATGGAGCATCTACCGGTTCACTTGCCTTATGAAGCCAAAGTTGGAGGACCCGTCCAATATAGGTGGATGTATCCATTTGAAAGGTAATAAAAGTTAACTAGTATTATTGGCATTATAACTATTATTCTTTTATACACTTTAATTTTTGAACTTTATCAAATTTAATTAAGCTCTATAATTATTAGTTAGACTTGTGACGGATTTGGTTTGTTGAGGATTTGTTGGTACTTGTTAACTTGGTTTATTCTCATTTTATATATGAGATTTGGTTATTGGTGTTCCATTTGTGTTGTGTTGTGAGTTTGGTTTGCTCAAGTTGGTGCTGTAGTAATAGAAATGCAGGTACGAGCAATGAAAAGGATAGGGTAGTATGAAAAACCGAATTTTCATACCAAAATTACAGTGGAATTGGCGACTGAAATGTAATTTTGGCAACTACTTTCAGTCGCCAAAACAAAGTACCCAAAACAAAACCTCCTGATATGCCAATGCCAAAGGCGACTACTGGGCGACTGAAAGTAGTCGCCAATTTGGCGACTGAAGGCAAAGTAGTCGCCAAATTGGCGACTGAAAATCAAAAATGGCGACTGATTTCAGTCGCCAATTTGGCGACTACTTTGCCTATCAGTCGCCAAATTGGCGACTACTTTTAGTCGCCAATTTGGCTATTTGGCGACTACTTTGTCAGTCGCCAATTTTAGCGACTGACTTCAGTCGCCCGATTTCCAATTGGCGACTAAGTGTTGCTACAGTGCGCTGGCGACCAATTTCAGTCGCCATTTTCCTTTTAGCGACTGATTTCAGTCGCCAAACGTAGTCGCCCGAAACAGGATTTCTTGTAGTGGACGCGATGATGGACACCTCGAGCGATACGAAGAGTGAAGAGCTTAGCACGTGAAGAGAGGAGTCACCGGTAAAAAACCAAGGAGCCTTGGTTCGGTGGGTAAAGAGACTTGGCAAGAAGAGGAAGTCCTCTTCTTAGTTTTGTTTAGTCATATGGAAACATGTGTGACCTTGTGTCGGTTGGACCTCGAACAATTTGTTTTCTTGTGTTGTAAACTCGGCTATAAGGCCAAAACCTAGTAGATGTTGTGTGGTAGGATGGTGCTACGATCACCATTAAGACCCCTTTGCAAGAATACTCGACCACAGGTAAGCTTAAATTCCATAAACAACCGGATTTTGGACTATCAGGTGACACTCGACTGAGTGTCGTTATCACTGGCGGTCCACTTGACCGAGTGCCCCAATTCACTCGATCGAGTGAGCCAAAAACAGACCCTGGGAACTTTCTGTAAAAACCCGCACTCGACCGAGTGACACTCTCACTCGACCGAGTGACATCCCTACTTGACCTAGTAAGTCTTCACTCGACCGAGTGGACTGTTTTGTTCTTGTTTTAATGGTTTTGAACCGACATGGATTGAGTAGTTTTGTTTTATGACCTTGCCGACCTCCCAATAGTTGTATGAACGTAGAAATCCTTAACGAATAAACTGTAATGAGTTGTTTACATTTTTATGTGCCGCTTTGTACGTTGTAACATGAAATATGTTTAGTCGATGGGTGAGATCTAACATGCTTAGTAAGGATAATAATGATACGGTAATTGGTAAGCACAAGTGATAATTCTATGAATCTTATACATGATCGAGTCTTGCGGCGACTAGAGTGAGACGATATGATACGAGGATAGATGATTTATGCACAATATGATTTAGTCGGGATTAAGGAATATGGAAGAAGGTGAATCACTGTAGACGGGGTACTTGACTGTGTTACGATTTTTTTTATGTACAGAGTCATGAGCTACATGTATACCAGAGTCAGAAACTATGCACGATATGACTGGACCTTAGCCATGATACTGGAAATGAATGTTGAGCCTGACTTATACTAGGACCCATGAGCCTAGATAGAGTGAATAAGAGAATCCCTCTTGCGAGAGATCAGGTGACGAACTTTGGGACGAAGTTCTCTTTTAGGGGGAGTGAATGTAACATTCAGGAATAAGAAAGGACATGAAAACATAAAAGAGCATGTGCGGTAAAACACTAGCGAGATAGTCGAGTGAATGCTTGAGGAAGAGATTGGGAGTGAGGCATGACATGAATGAGACGTAAGAAAATGTTAAGGAAAGGTGAGGGTGAGGCGAACTTAGAGAACGAAATTCATTTTTAAGGAGGGAAGATTGTAATACTCGACCTTTGTAGGACCCTGATACGTCCATTTTATATAGACTTTATCTCCTTATTTTAGCTCTAATATATTTGATTATTGCACTAACCTTAGTGATTTTATGAGCTAATATTGTATTCTAGTTGTCTTTGCATGGTTTGTCACATTTTGTAGGAACTTGGGCTTTTAGGAACTTATTTCTAACAAGTTTGCAAGTAACTAGAATCAAGGCTAAGTGTGAAAGCAAGATGGACCATAGTAGGATATTATCGAAATGATAAGTCCAAGTATGAAGAATTGTGAAGTGGGTTGATGCACAAATGAATCCCAAATTAAGAAGTCCACACAAGCTCAACATGGGATGCTCAACTTTGGATTCTCATGGGATGCTAAATTTTGTGATTACCAAAGGCTTAAAGATGGGATTAATGACTCACATTGGATCCCCTTGGCAATTACTCAAGAATTGAAGGAAAATTAAGAGTGTGCTTAGGATGCCATTTTGGATTCCTCTACAAATTTCACTCCCTTATTTCCTATATAAGGGGTGTTAATCACACACCATTCACATACACAATTTCTCATATTTCTCTCTAAGTTTAGTAGTTAGATTAGTTTAGTTATTAGCTTAGCTTAGTTTAGATTTACTTTATGTTATAAACATTTCAATACAATTTCCATTCAAGTTATATTCCAAAGTTTCATTTCAAATTATTTCATTACAAGTTTTGTTCTTCCATTTCCATTTCCAATTGCAAGATAATTTCTTATTCGTATTTTTATTATGTTTTCATTTATCATTAGTTTAATTTACATTTCCACCATGTTAGAGTAGACTACCTTGTCTAGGGAATGAAGGGAGCCATGCATAAAAAGTATTTGTAACATGATAAATTAGGATGTTATAATATCGTTTAATTGTTTCTATCACATGTTTGCATCGTCACGTTTAATCTTTGTTTAAAGGCCTTATTCATTGATTAAGTTTGTTCATTCGTTCTAAAAGTCGAGAGGCACGGAATTGAATTAGACTAAGCATGTGTAGTACGACGACCTAGTCATGGACGAGAGTTTCTCTAGGACCCGGTCTATGGTTGACACTAATATCGTAAGGTGGGTGTATCTAAGCCTAAACAATTAACGATTTATCAACTCCTATGTTTAATTTGAGCATTTACATAATTTGCATGTGTGACCCGACCTCCCTAGACATTTTATTTATTATTGTTTTATCACTTCAATCCAATCAATCAATCGATAATCTACCAAGGTAAAATTCAATCCATAACAACTAAATTAATAACTCCCGTCTCCTTTGGATTCGAGCCCTAAGTACTACATTGATTTGTTGTCTAGAGTATAAATATTATCTTTGCATAGGTACACGCTAAGCCTATTAGACCCGTACTTAGACCTTGGGATGCGTAAAAGGACCTTTAGACCGATAAGAGATCACTCGGGAGGGAAGGATAGCCTTACACTAGACCTAGACTAGACCAAGTAGGTTTTGCAGCGGATCAAGTGGGTCCACTCGGTGGAGTGAAGAGTATACTCGACCGAGTGGAGTTCTACTCAGACGAGTGGACTCGGTACTCGGTCGAGTGACCCTGTTTTCAGAAACACGGGATTAAACGCTTTCTTCCCTAACCCTAAAATTATTTCCACCTTCCTCCTTATCTCTCCAAACAATCTCCCTTCTCTCTAAACCCTCACAAATACCTACTACTTGGGATTCAAGCTTGGATTAGAGGATTTCCCACCTTCCTCTTCATCTCCTTCACCTAGTAAGTAAAGATCTCCCATTTTCTAGTCTTTTAAACTCTAACTTTTGGGGGAGTTTGTATGGGTAATTAATTAGTGATTAGTATGTGTAATTGGGGTAATTAAGAGGTAATAATAAGGGGCTTTGTAGTGTATATTAGTATTGGATGTATTATGATAGTTATCGTGTGATTTTTATAGGATGAGACGGTTTCTTGAGACGGTTTCGGTCCGGAGTCGAGTAGCTTGAGGAGATTGCTAAAAGGTAGGTTAATCCTACTCGGTTTCAATAATGTGATGTTGTTTGTGTTGATGTTGTAGTTAGTCCTGCATAATTAGAGTATTTGCATTATAACATGTTCAGTGGTAATCGTATCATTAAGAGGATGATTATGATATGTTGATTGTGGTTCACTTATGGGTCATTATAATATATATTGGAGGTGTTTGTTGTTGTTGTTGTTGTTGTTGTTGTTGTTGTTGTTGTTGTTGTTGTTGTTATTTTGGAGACGTAAGACGGTTGGGAGACCATCTTACGCTTAAGTCGCCTCTTGGAGCTTCCCACTCCAAGAGGGATGTGCACCTTAATGGCTTGAGTTACGGAGGGACTCGTGTGGTTAAGACACGACGTCTGTCAGGGGATCCGGTTGGCTTCCGGACCCGGTACGTATGGGCGTGTCCCGGTGCATGGTTGTGGTTGTTGGTATGTCTGGGCGTGTCCCAGTACCAGTGTGGTTGTCGGTATGTCTGGGCGTGTCCCGGTACCATGGTGGTAGTTGTTTGATAGCGCCTCATTCACATTAGTAGTCATGTTGTATGTTCACACACTTGAGTCGTGTCATCTTTTATTTGTTTATTGAAACTAACATTTGTTGTGTCTGTGTAATTGTCACCTATCTCTTTTGGGGTGGCCTGTGCCGATCTATATGATATCTTTTGGTCATATGGGGAGCAGGTTCAGTACATGTTGTTTGGATAGTGCGCGGGAGACGGGACGAGCTTGATGAGTCACGAGACGTGTGTAGTTAGTTAGATGAGTATAGTAGCCATGAGTTGTACTTTATTCATTTGTTTATGTTTATGTAATTCACTAAATCTTACATTAATAAAACGTTCTTTGATTGAAGTTTTGAAACCTACCTCGGGAAACCGAGATGGTAACGCTCCAATTGCGTGGCCGGATAGTTGGAGTGTTACACAAACTCATATGTAGAACTGATAAACAATGACACGACACGAAAACATACACGATGACACGAAATTATCGGGTTTGGGTTGAGGCTTAATGACCCATTTACGTAAGTGGGTCGATACGAACACGACACAATATTTAATTTAATTTGATTTGGGTTAAGCTCTCTAAACACAAACCCGACACGAATGACTTGTTTACTAAATTAATCATAATTTTTCTTGATCTTCCATCACATAAATATACTTAAACTTTCCAAATATGGACATGACACGACACAAACCTGACACAAAATTGACGGATTAGGGTTGAGACTTGACGACCCATTTACGTAAGTGGGTCGACATGAATACGACACGAGATTTAATTGGGTTGGGTTTGGGTTGGAGGGTCTGAACCCGACAAGACCCGATTTGTTTGTCAGGTCAACTCATATGTAATATAGATTAAACCTATAAAATTTAGAGTTATTTTGTGCGAATAATACAAACTATAACTCCTTCGCATTAATCCAAACTATACTTTAACTCAGAATAATCTGAATTACGGGTTACAATCTCATTTTTCTCACAATGCACCAAGAAACCGGCTACTTGTTCGTCGGGTCACACTTTTTAAAAAGATAATCTAAAACAATTAAAAAAAAAGATAATTGAAACAATAATAACCTTAACATAATATGTAAAAACTATAATAACCTTAAATAAGACCAAACTTAAACACATTTCATCCTTATCATCCTTTACCATAATTCTAAAACCTAATCAATAAAAAATAAACGTGAAATTGCCATTGAATCACCCCAAGCTCTTTGTTCTTACTCTATAGTCTTCAACTTGTTTTATACCCGTGCGAAATTGCACGGTATTAAAAGTTTAATTACTTGGCTAAATGTTCAAATATTGAAAATTAAAATTGCACATAATTATCAAATTTGAAATATTAATAAATATCGTTAAACATAAAAACAACAAAAACAACAACAATAGAGCCTTAATCCCAAAAATAATTTGGGGTGGGCTGACTTGAATCATCCTTTAGAACCGTCCATGGGTGAACGCACACCTCAAAATGCGAACAAAATAACAAAGGAAAAGTGAAAAAACAAAAGGGGAGTGAAACATAATACAAAAGTCAAGGTAAATTTATAGGTTTTAAAATCGAAATCCAAATGTCTTTTTATAAAAACTTAAAGTCTAAATTGAGAATGAAGATTAAAATGATTTTGAACATCGAAGTAAAATTGAAGGGTCCGGAATACCTTAAAAATGAACCAAGGAAAATATATAAAAAAAGTTGTTGATAAAAAGATGTAATAAAACCGAGAAGAACAAATAATTGTTTTTAAAAATTAAATAAAAACACTAAATATGTCAAATAACTAAAAATAGTAAAAATCCACATGTTTCCATTCCCTCAATTTTGCCCTCTCCGTCACCATTCTCTCCTCAAGCCCAAGAAATCTCATATCCTACTCTATCACTCTCAGCCATGTCTGTCTCACTCTCCCTCTACTCCTAGGAACCTTTTATGTTCCCCAAGTCTCCAACCTCCTAACTGGTGCGTCCATAGGTCTCCTTCCCACATGGACAAACCATCTTAGTCGATTTTCCATCATCTTGTCCTCTCTAGCCACTTTTACCTTTTATTTAATCACCTCATTCCTTAATCGATATTTCCTTTTATGGCCGCACGTCCACCAAAACATACGCATCTCCGCCACACTCATCTTTGAATGTGACAATGTTTCATGACCCAACACTCAGAGCCGTAAAGTAAGGTATGCCTAATTGTCGTGCGATAAAATTTTCCCTTTAATCTTTGGGGTATATCTTTATCGCATAAAAACCCTGAAGCCCTCTTCCATTTCAACCAGCCCGCTTTAATTCTGTGAGCCACATCTCCGTCTAACTCCCTATCTTTTTGAATAATAGATCCTACATATTTGAATATGTCTGACCCCTCAACAACATTCCCATCGAAAATAATACTCCCTACCTCTACCGATCTCAACCCCACCACATTAGTGAACTGACATCTTAAATACTCGGTCTTACTCCTACTCAGTCTAAACCCACGAGTCTCCAAAGTATGCCTCCACACTTCCAACTTTCTCTCCACCCCCTATTTCGTCTCATCAATCAACATAATATCATCAACAAACATCATACACCAAAGGATGTCGTCCTGATTATCCCTTGTCAACTCATCCATAACTATAGAAAAGAGAAAAGGACTAAGCGCGGAACCTTGATGCACCCCGATGGGAAATTCTTCCATTCTCCCAACATTAGTGCGAACACTGGCACTATCCCCCTCATACATGTCCTTTATGAGGTCTATATATTTTCGAGACACACCCTTTCTTGCCAAAGCCCACCAAATTACTTCTCTCGGTACCCTATCATATGCCTTTTCCATGTCAATAAAAAACATATGCATGTCTTTTTTTCTTCTTGACCCGATGGTGTTCCATTAACTGTCTCATGATAAAAATTGCATCCATAGTCGATCTCCCAGGCATAAATCCAAATTGGTTATCCGAGATGTCTACATATTTCCTAAGCCTTTGCTCCATTATCCGCTCCCATAATTTCATCGTATGACTCGTAAGTTTAATTCTCGATAATTGGAACACTCTTGGACATCACCTTTATTCTTGTACAAAATGAAAAAAGTGCTTCTCCACCAAGCTAATGGCATCTTGTTGCTCCTCCAAATCTTGTTGAAGAGCATGGTTACCCATTCAATTGCTTTCTTCCCCCAAGCACCTCCAAACTTCTATCGGTATACCCTCCAGTCCCTCTACTTTCTTCGACCCCATATTCCGCAACGTCTTTCTAACTTTAATCTTTTGTATTCTACGCACAAATTCCCGATTAACCAGCTTGAAGTTACTTGTACATCCCCAAAACTGTGCACGTGATGTCCATTTAATAAAGTATCAAAGTAAGAACTCCATCTAGCCATTATTTCGTTATCCTGAACCAGGACCTTGTCGTCCATATCTTTCACACACCTAACTCTCCCAATATCCCTCGTCTTTTAGTCTCTTATGCGGGTCAATTTATAGATATCCTTATCTCATTCTCTTGTTTCCAACCCGGTATACAATTCTTCGTTAAATTTTTCCCTCGCATCACACACTACTTTTTAGCGGCTCATCTAGCCTCCTTGTACTTTTCAAAATTCTCATCACTCATGCATTTCCCCAAAACCTTATAATATTCACAATTTGTCTTTGTCGCTTGTCTCACCTCATCGTTCCACAAAGATGTGTCTTTACTTGATGGTCTATTTACTTTAGATTCTGTGGACATGGGTCACATACCGGTCTGTGGATGTCGACCACCTGCCAGCCTGTAGTCACAGGCCACCTGCACGTCAAGCCAATCTATGGAAATGTAGCGGTCTTTTGAAAGCCACGCTCGGCGGCGTAAAAATGCTTTCGATCGGATCATTTTAGATCATTCGGTTTTGTTTAGGCAAGGGTATCGAAACGATGCAAGAGATGTTCGGAGTCGCCACCAAGCATTTGTGGGATGCTTGGAACCCGTTTGAATCCACTTTATACCTAGGTCAACCAAGGCAAAAAGCAGTGTTTGACATAAGTACTAAAGATAATGAGTCGTCCCTCTTTAGCATCCTATCTCTAGAATGACTCTCGTACGCCCTGGATAAAGTCGTCCACTATCCAAAGTTTCTGAGTAAGAGGTGAAGGTACGTATTGTGAAGCACATTAATCGGACATCCAATCGCGACCGCGGTAGCGGCCTCAGCTGATTGATCTTGGTTGGTTTAATGCAACAATTGATAAAATGGGTAAATGCATGAATGCGCATCCACAAGTTTAAACCTAACATATGAGCTTTCTATGTTGGTTGTTTATCCAAATATCAAGTAAGTGATGTCAATTTGGATTTAATGTTGATTTGCATTCAAGACGGAAATTAAACAGCCATTTACCGAGTTAGGTTTATGGTGCATAACGTGATCCATTTGTCTTAGTAAGGCGCTTTGCAAATACGATGTAAAAGGGGCATATTTGTCATCTGATCCGTCCTATATTCGGGTTAATCGAAGTCGGGATCGTCCTAGACAAGTGCTGGAAAGGAAACAGGGTCTGCATCAGGCAACCTATTGAGGCGCGAGCCATTAGGCGATGCAAACAGGCATGTCCTGGTTTAAAAATTGGAAAATAATTGGCATGTTTAGGCGCGAGTCATCAAACTGTCCAAGGGACGTCTTCTGACTATTAAAATATTTGTTAAATGGTTTGAAAAGAGGGTGTTTGAACCCGTCTTCGTTTGAAAAGGTCGTTTAGACTGCTTTTGTGTTGATGTGAAGAACGAGACTTGAATAATCATCATTGTATTGAGAATATTCGATGTCGGGTTTGGTTTTGCAAGCTTGACACGAATAGTTTTGAAAATGATTATGAACTAATTGTTTTAAGTTCATTGGTTTGTGATTAGTCAATGTTCATCATCGTACTCGGGTTTAAAACCGACATGGTATATGGAATCAAGGATGACTTTGTATTTATGACTAATATGTTTGTTTTGAAAATGTAAAGAAATGAAATAAAAGGTTTTAAAATACCTTTTAAAATGTAATTAACCAAATATTATCACCGGAACTCGGATTAAACCGTCATGGTATGAGAAACCAAGGGTGAAAATGTTTTATGGTTAAAAGTTTATCATGAAAATGATTTGAAATATTTGAAATGGTAAAAACCGATTACAAATAAGAAATGAAACAAGAAAGGGAAGATGAGACCAAACACGACTGGATTAAGGCCCAATAGGGGGATGAGGCGCGAGCCTTCCTGCTATGTAAGCAGCCCCTATCTCTCGCCAAAATTCGGTTTTGGCTCATTTAACCTATATTTGAATCATGTTATGCATGTTTTAGCATGTTATAGTCATAAAACAGATGAAAAACATGATAGAAGAGGACTTTTACACCCTCATACTTACATGCTAGGCTTGAGAAATCGACGAACGTGTATCAACTTGTTTGGTCGAAAAACTAGGTTTGAAAACCGTTTTAGCAATGTAAAAGAGTGTTTTAAGTTTAGTGATAGTGTAGTTGGTCGAGATGGTCGTTCAAGTGATTTAATTCTTGATGACGATACCAAACAATGTGTAAGGCTTATATTTTCGATCGGTAGGTCGAAAATACGTGTCAGTTTGTGACTTAAGAAGTCGAGTCGAGAATTTTAAGGGCGAAATGAGGGGGCGGACACTTACGTACCTTTAAATGGTGGAATTTGAGGGGTATTTATATAAAATGGGTGGTTGTGTGCGTTTTGAGCGACGTGGCCGCATGGGCTACTCCAAGAGGCGCGAGCCATTTCGCGAGTCTTCGAGCTGTCTTGTCACTATCACGCAATTGAAATCATGATTTGTTCTATCCTAGGTTTTGGATGACATGATTTGTACTTGACCATTAAGCATTCCGGGAATACTTAACGTGGAATTTTTGAGAAGTTTGTTTTTTGCGTTTGACTCGGTTTGACTCATTTTTGGAGTCGGGATTTGAATTTTTGAGTTATTTTTTGGTCCGGGGTCGGTTTTGACTCTAATTAGTGTCATTGCGACCCCGTCTTCGTGTATTACACACTCCAGGTACTTTTGAAAAGTTTTGTTTTCGAAATCACTTTAAGTTTTCTGATGTATAGTTGTACAAAACTGTCGATTAAACGCTGCGATTCCTAAGCATATTGTAGTCCGATAATCATCGGGTATTTGCTGGAGACTCGACAGATACTGGGTATCTAAAGATTCTTGTAACACTTCCCTCGCCAAATCCTATACCACATGCTCCAATTTATCCCACGTTGCATCTATATCTTTCTCCTTGCAATCCGACCAAATATCGCTACTTTCGACCTTATCCAAAAAAGCTTGTTGGTTTTCCCCTTATAGTTTCCACCACTTGATTCATGCCTCACCGAGTACCTTTCTCTTCCTCAAGTCTCTCCTACCCCGAAAATAAAGCATCACTAGCCTATTCTGTGTTGCGGTACTTTTATCGGGTATGACCTTGCAATCGGTGTAATCTTTACTCCACAGATTCCTTACCAAAAGGAAGTCAGTTTGACTAGCATTTTCTCCACTCCTATAAGTCACCAAATGAGAATGCCTTTTCTCAAACCAAGTATTCATTATACCAAAGTCATATGCCAAAGAAAAGGCCAATATGTCACTTCCTGCTTCATTTCTCTCCCCAAAACCAAAACTCCTATGAATTCCCTCAAAGCCAACTCGACTAGTACCCACATGCCAATTGAGGTCACCACCGATGATTAATTTTTCTCCAATAGGGACTCGTTCTACAACCTCTTCTAGTTCTTCCCAAAAGGCTCGTTGGAAAGAAGCATCCAATCCTACTTGAGGTGCGTAAGAACTTATGACATTTAGCACCTCATCCCCAACTATAAGCTTAATGCTCATAATCTTATCACTCTTTCTCGATACTTCTACCACATCATCGACGTAATCTTTATCATTGACAATGCCCACACCATTACGACTTTTGTCTTTACCCATGTACCAAAGCTTATAATCCCAAGGCGCTACCACCCTTGCTTTATCTCCGACCCACTTTGTCTCTTGAAGACACAATATATTAACCTTTTCGTAACCTCCCCTACCTCAGCTAATCTCCCTGTCAAAGAGCCAATATTCCAAGTACCAGAACGTAACTTACTACCCTTCCTAAAGTCGTGCCCTGATTTCATTACCCGCTCTTGACCATGCTTCCTGGATCAAAACCCATTTGACACCACACACATACTTCGACGTGGCGCGCCGCTTTCGGGCGACGACCTAACAACCCTTGCATATTTTCTACTACACCCGGGCCTAGAAGATGTAGCGCACCCTTGCCTATTTAACACCACCCCAGGTGTAAAGATGATGCATCGCTTCTGGGCGATGACCTAGCAACCCTCACATATTTTTCACTACGCCCGGGTTTAAGAAGTGCAGCACGTCGCTTCTGAGGAGACGCCCCAACGATGTTCAAATTTCGATTCATGTCCATAAAATGTGACTGAGTTTTTACGCTCGCTGTCACAGACCTACCGCAACCCTCCTCTTTTCTCCGGGCTTGGGACCGACAGTGAATGCCCGAAAACACTCATAAGCGGAGGTGATTTCTTATTTCTAAATAAACTTGGATCGTAGAGCTTATCTATACACCATATTAGATAATTGCAAAAGAAAATTACATATTAACCATGTACACTCTCTAATTTTATATATATATATATATATGACTATGATAAGAACCCAGGTAAAATATTGATGTGTAAAAGACAGATCTTTCAAATAATATATAAATTCAAAATCGTAAATAACAAAATATTATAGTTAAAAATATTTTGAACTCATAAGTTATTTGAGATCTACAGGAAAAAAACAATGAAGAAACAATATATTTGCACATTCATATAAAACAAAATAAAGGAAAAATATTAAGTTTTTATAACTCTTATACACGGAAATGAAAATATAAAGACATCGAGAGAAATGTACTCAAAGAAGTCGATTTTATCTTTTGCATAAAAATGAAATATAAAAATAAAAAATGAATCCATTTGATTTGTAGAATATGAGTCATATTTATATACATTTATATGCCTCCCTTTAGTTACTTTTGATACGGTTTTCGTGTTAAATTACATTGTTTTTTTTTTGCTAAAATGTAAGCTTTCATTAATGAACAAAATCCGCAATTACAATCAGCTTATATGAACACACAATATTTTAGTGCATACTTTGATTATATATCTCTAAATTATATCCCCTCTTCTCTCCAAAAAAAAAGAAAAAAACTAAAACCTAACCTGATCTTGATCCGTCGCCTCCACGTCACACACGCTGCCCCCTTTCGTCCCCTACCAGATCGCCGGAGATATGTCGATCTCAAGGCCCTTCTCCGGCGATCCTTCACAGCTCGTCCCTTGTTTGACCCGTCTTTTTGACCTCACCCTTTTTTTATCTCCTTTTTAGCGGATCTCTGTAGTCCGACTGTTTCGGTGGTTACCGCTTCAACCACGGGGTTCCTATCCCTTTGATTCCTCGTCCTGTCACCGAATCTCTTGCATGAAACTCAAAGGCGATCCCGTTTTCCCCCACCCCCACTATGTATCTTGTGTGTCCGGCTGTCAATCGGTTGCTAAGATGTTTAATCGGTCAGTCGGATTCTCGTTTAGTTTCTTGACGTGTTTTAGGGTTGGTTGCCCTTGTTCGGGTTTCGATCGGATCTTTGTTTTCTGTCGGATTTTGTTTCCGACGTGTTTGATTTCGATCGGTTTTGTGTGGTTGGTGTGGGATTGTTTCTTGTTGTCTTTGTCGATGTCGGGTCGGTTTGAGACCGATTGGTGATCCCTCCCATTCCTCCCACCTATCGGTCCTTTGTCCTGAGTGTCTCTTGTGTCCGTGTCGCTTGGTTAGTCTTTTGCATGTAAGGCGGTGGTCCTGGGAGGATTCCTTTGGTGAAATAGGTGTCCTTTGTTGGTTCCTTAACGCTTGCTGGTCTTTTGCGTTTTTTGGATTATGTTTGTGAATCTGTCGCGTTCTTAGGTTGGTGTGAGGTCATGGTGATGGTTCTTCCTGTTCGAGTTATGCCTGGTAAGGGATGAATTGAGACTCTGGCAGTGTTGTTGGTTAAGAAGGATGCGGTGGTTTCCGCCTCTAGTAGATGCTTAATTTTTGTTTACCTTGCTTAGTGTTCTCCCAAATAAAAATGTTTTCTAGCTTTATCTTCCTAGTTGTTGTGGTCTCTCTGTGCTCTAAGGGTGCCATATTTAGTAACTGGTTAATAAAGACGTTAGTAACCTTACATCCGGTGTGTGTTGTGTCCATCTCCTGCTGTCCTATTGAGATGATTTTGGTTTGGGAGCTGAATAAGTGGCCTTTCTTGTTGCTTCCTATCTTACTCACTTTTCTGGGTTACGAGTTTCTTGTCCGTAGGGACTGTTTTCCAAAGTGTAGGAGTTTTATCTCCTCTGGAGGTAGGCTTTCCTGGTCTACATTCCGCCTTTTTTTCTACGTCCTCGTGGCATAAGTGCACTTTGGTCTTTCTCGATGGGTCAAGGGTCTCGTTGGTTTCTAGATAATATGTATCACAACCAATGGGATGAATCTACGAGACACATTTTTGTGTATTGTTGCAGGTATTTCTCCAAAGCTCAGTTCATTAAGATGCGTAAAGAGTTGTTCGATCTTTTGGCCATATGTGATCGTCACTTCAAGTATGTCGTGGATGTTGAAGTTGATTCCCGTTTCCAGCCATCCGTCCGTCATCAACACACTTATGATACCCGATGTCGTTATTTTTACGTTGTTGTTTTAGTTTATCGTTTTAGTAAAATAAGTGCATTTGACCAAATGAGTCAAATGTCGTCTGTATAAGAACTCTTTATTTATAGCTGCCAAAAAAAAACAAAAAAAAATATGTTAGTGCATATTTTACATTAAACGCACTCTAGACAACCAAAGTTTAATCCTTAGTAGTAATAAACTTTGGACAACTAACTCTTAACCTATTTTGGACAGTAAGCAAAGCTCGAGCATCCACCACATCCGGGCTTAACACCCTAAGAAATAGTCGTGTCTCATTCCTTTGATTCCAGATCAGGTACCAAGCGAACAAAGAAGAGTGTAATGTGCACTGCTTTACGAACCCGCCCACCGTATTCTTCTAATCATTTGTAGTCAAGTTAGTCAGTACCTATATCAATAGCCTCACAAAGAATGCTACTATATATCCACCGACTCTAAATGCAATCCTAGAAGAGATGTAAATGACTTTCAGCATCAAGAGCACAAATACAGCAAACATCATCAATTGAGACCTGGAATCTGAATAACTTCTCTTTAAGCATTAAAACTTGATTTGAGATCAACCAAGCAATGAAGCAATGCTATGTACAATTCTTTTCAAATATGGGTCCTCATGATTCTTATTAGAAGGGCAAATTCTCATAAGATCTCAAGTTCTCAACCCAACTAGTATAAATCATTGTAAGCCGATAGTATTCCAATTAAATTTAAAGTAAAGTCCAACTAAATTTCCAACAAGATCACATTATCTAGGTATCACAACAACCTTATTAGACGAAGAGCATCAAAATTAGCCCTTTTAACGTAAACCTTTTAACTATTACTTTATGTAATAATAGCACTAAGACCTGAAATGTGACTAGATTTAAGGATCTCAACAATTCTGAGATAGAAGAGTCAGCTAGAAACAACTCTAGTAAGGAAGAAATTTGGTGGGAAAAACCTAGAATCGGTTTTCTAAAGCTAAACTTTGACGGATCGAGAATAGAAGGTAATAAAGCTGCTTTAGGATATTCTATAAGAGATCACAATGGTAAAGTTGTTTTGTTAGGAGCAAAAAAGTGCGGATCCAATAGTATCCTTATTGCAGAAGCTCTCGCTCTAAAAGAAGGTATTTTAGCAGCTAAATACTTAGAAATCCCAAAGTTATTTGTTTTTTTTTTGGTCTAAACCATCCGGTAATCCGAACCACATTGGGCCGACTAATTCGGATTTCGGGGCGTGTCCAAGGATTACGGTATTTAAACCCCTCCCAATCGCAGTTGTGGAGGATCGATCCGCAGACCTCCCTACCAAGCGCAGCCCCATGCTACCACTGCGTCAACCAACGATTGGTAATCCCAAAGTTATTTGTGGAAGGTGATAATTTATGTGTTATTAACTCAGTTCGAGGTACTTGGCAAATTCCTTGGGAAATTTCATTTTTTCGATAAAGTGATAATTAAACATTGCTTTCGTGAAGCCAACAAGGTTGCTGACTTCATGGCTTCTATTGGACATTCATGTCCAACTCTTTCGAGGTGGTTTGATAGTCGGTGGCTTCAACTTACCTCCCGATATGTTGGTCCTACCCTGAGGATCAACCTGGTTTTCTTTCCTAAAAAAAAAAAAAAGAAAAAACGTAAACCTTTTAACAAATAGCCAAAGCAAAACTGTCGGAAGTTTGATTGTTTGTGATCAGAACTGTCGAAGAGGTCCAGCTTTTTGCCTATTATCACTCATGGAGAAAATCTATCGCCATACATCACTATCGAAAATGTGAACGCTAAAAGTAGGCAAGAGTATAATCATACTTGTGAATATCACTAGTATTTCCTCAATCTTCATACAGGGCACTTGAACACCAAATGTAGAATTTTACAAACATTTTACAAATGACTGATGTAATTTTCGAACAATACTCAATGTCTATATGCCTCTCAGAACAAAATAACCAAGGGTTGTCTATAAGAAGCACGAGACTACAACAAATGAAATCATAGAGGACGAAATCCTCGCCCAAAAGATTTTACACAATGCTAATAACAGAATCATACATTCATCAGGCAGGCCAACGAGGCACACAGTCTTTACACTAGTATTTCACAAGACCACATTTTACCATCATACTTCTCGACTGACCTTCCTAGCAAGAATACATAAACTAAATCCAATAAGTAGATCCTAAATCAATGACACGATTAACAAAATCGAGTCTGCATAAATGCATATATGCAAATGAACACCGGTTCATTCAACAGGAGGTCAAACCTCAGTTTCCTGTTCCTGGCTATCTTTGTTGTTGGAGAAGAGTTCATAGGAGTTGCTCATATTTGAGCCCAATTTGGGTAGGTTGCGTTCAATGAGCTCAACCCCATTTCATGAACCGAACCGAATTGAACACCAAGCCATGTAACATTGGGTCAAACACAAACCTAAACTGCTACCTCAGCACCTAAATTCAAAGAACCATCCTTCATAAGCTTCAAGCTGAGATTATTAAACCGTCCTCTTGAATAATGTCGAGAAGCTTTTCTCCAATCGGTTCCAGTTTTCATCATTGCAACAAACTCGTCGTAGCTAATTTTCCCGTCCTGAAGAGTATGGATTTCAATTTAGGTATCCATTAGCAGCACTACAAAAGAAGATTGACAAAGTCGATATCACTTACCTTGTCTGTGTCCACCTCCTGGAAAATGTCATTAGCAACATTAACACAATCATCCAGCCCATCTTCCATCAGGGCATTCTGTAGCTCCTCTGGTTCAATATAGCCATTGGAATCCTTATCAAAGTAGGAGAAGGCTTTTTGAAGGTGTTCATCATTGGCCATTTTGTGTAAATGAAGCGAAACTGCAACAAATTCTCCATAGTCCAGTGTTCCTTTTCCGTACGTGTCAACCTGATTGCAATAAGAATAATAAAAAAGACTAGTCCCCTGAATTGTAAATAGACGGCGTAGAGAGAATAAATGGTGGGACAGTAGATAATAACAACTACTTCTAGCACAATTTGTTATTTGTTATTACAGACTTCACTCTTCAAAGAAGCACAGTTTAAGAGAAAAAAATTTCATATTTTTGCGATCATGTTGATTGTGAGGTAAGCAGATGATTTCATGGTTCACTAATGCTAGACAGGCTCACTGCCTCACAGTATTGCATATGCAATTGATAAAACGTGATTAAGAACATCATAACACATTTTCTCACTGACTAAAAATCAAATGTAGGTGGTAAAGCCCTACCAACTTCGCTATTGCTTTAACAAATAGAGGCGCAAATGTGCAATCACAAAATGTTTTTAGAGAAATTAAAAATAACAAGAAAATTCTCAATACAGCTGTCATGGTTAAAGTCTCATGAAGTTGAGTTTAAGCAGCGAGGCTTGCCATACCCTAAACTCTATTGAGGAGAAAGAAACAGAAGCAATGAATCAAATCTCAATCATCAACAAATTAGTATGCATAACGTCAAGTGAAAAGCAGTAATCAAATGGCCATGCACTATCTATCATCTAACCAATAAACAACTCCCACCTGAGCCCTAATAAAAGGAACTAAGTAACTAACACAAGATTCAATCATAACTTGAACATGAATGAGATCATCTATATGCAAGCAAAACAAAAGGTTGGTGCCTCACAGCTTCAATAAGCATCTGCACTTCAGACTCTTCAAGCATAGATCCGAATTTAAGAAGTCCAGCTTTCAGTTCTTCAATGGAAACAATTCCATCATCATCTACGTCTATTCTCTTGAACAGTTCTTTGATATCTTCGACTTCTTGGTTAGATAAAAACTCAGCAATGACCTACATGTCAGACTACCTGTCAATAACACAAACGATACTATAAGAAACCCCAAGAAAGTCAGGAACCAGAAAACCAACCCTCAGAGCTTTCCTCTTGAATCTGTTCATCATGGCAAACTGCTTAAGTCTTGATTTCACAACATCTCCAAGAGGAACATTTGGAGCCTTTTTAGCATTTTGTAACCAGGAATGCTCTGCAATTCATTTAAACAACAATGTACTCACATTAGCCAAACACACACATCTGACTAATGAATTAAAAGCCCAAGAAACAACATCTTTTAACTATGCCATTTACCTAAACTAGTATTGAGTCAAAATCCAAATCATTAATAAACCTTACTACCTGAAAATTTCTAAATCGGTTACGAAAACATATTTACTTATATATTAGTTTCCTTGCATTTTTTTTATAATGTTTTAAACCAACCAATAGTGGTAACAACCAACCACAAACATCATATTAGTCAATTATAAAAGCATCAGAGATTCAGAGCATGATAGTGGGTCCAGCCACACACGATAAAATAAAAACTAAGTCAAATACAGCCACCAATCAATATGCTACTCAAATTTAAAATAAGCAATGATAAAAGCACATGGGACTAATGTGGGTAGCTCTATTTGAGAAATTACCGAGTACTTGTTTTGCTGTTAATCTTTTTTTGGGGTCAGGCTCAAGCATTTGTCTAACCAAACTCTTTGCACAATCTGAAATATTAGGCCATGGATCTCGCTTGAAATCAATTAGGCCACGCAAAATAGCCTGTGCCACACCTTGCTCAGATTCTGAAAAAATGTTCATGCAAATAGATTCAAAGGGTTATACTTCAATGAGATGTCTAACATAGGTAGACAAAACATAGCCACATGATAAATGTTCACAGTTATTCACAAGAGTAAGGGATAACAAAGTGCCGACATGCAAAGCACAACTGCAATAACATTCCATTTGATTTTTGGTGATTAGAGAAATAAATCAATTACCTGCCCAAAAGGGTGGAACTCCACACAACAATATATATAGAATAACACCTGCACTCCATATATCAATTTCTGGTCCATAGTTCCGCTTGAGCACTTCTGGAGCCATATAATATGGACTCCCCACAATTTCTGAGAACCGTTCACCTGAGAATTGACATTGTTGAGAAAACATACAAAAAAGAATTCACTTATGACAAAAGTTCAGAACTTATAGAGCACGTTGAGATTCATTTGAGAATCATCAGATCATAGGAGAAAGAAAATTATAACAAAAGTCTATATAGAAGGATATGATTCTTCAGTAAGGAACTAAGGATATGGTCAATAATCATTTTCAACGAGCAAGATAAAGTATACTTCAAGATGCAGGAATGTCAATTGGTGCATATTTGGCAACTTTGGACAGATAATGATCAATTAGCACCATGCCTCTCTTTTCATATATGGCGTATAAACAAAATATATACTCCCACTGTTCCCTAGTATTCTACCCATTTCATTTTGGCACGGTTCTTAAGAAATAAGACACTTAATTCATCAAGCATGCAACTTTGCAAGTTGCTAGTCATTAACCCAAAACATAATTTGCTCAAGTTAATTACCTCACCCACTCTTCCAGCCTAAACACCTACTATCACCACTGGCCTTCTCACCACCCGTCATCTGAGAACCACACTCCCACAAAGCGACCACCACACTTCCACCAACACTCAACAGACCAACCTTCTGGACCACACACACTGGTGGTCATCCAGGCCATACAACCACACCAGCACCGACAATATAGCAGCAACCACCATGACAAAGACGATGATGACCACAATCAGAAGCGTGCGAGGTCGGTGCACGCGAAAGTGGTGCTAATTTTCAAAATTAATCTTTGTTTCCTTGTACATCTGGGTCTTGAGGTCCGATTGGCAGAGGGAAAAGGTTGGCTTTTCGGTAGCAAGGAAGTCAAACACGGGTGGAAAGAGTAGATGGACGGAGCTAGTAGTGGTTCTTCGCCGGCCGGGGGATGACAGTTGAGGTTGCCAGCGAGTCTTTGGTTCTGTGAAGAGGGAGCAGGAGAGGCAATGGGAATAGGTAGGGGTGTGGGACTGTGGGGGAGGTCAGGTGGCGGCTGCGTTCGTGATGGTGTGCAGGGCAAGGGTGGGGGTAGGGGTGTAATGGAGGCAAAGATGGATGTAGAGGGTGTGCTGGAGGCGAGGGTGGGGGTTATGAAGAGTTTGGGTTAGTGTCATTATAAGCATTAGAATGACAAATTAACATTGTTTTGGTAATATGTATAGCTTAGGGGAGATAATTTGGTGTGTTATTACCTTAATATTTGCCACAAAGGAAAGGATCAAATAGGAGGAACAAAAAGAAAGTCCAAATCAGGAATATGGGAGGAACAAAGTTGGTTGGAGGGAGTAACTATTTGCCAAACAAATGAATGAAAGATAACTAACAGCTTGCTAGTTTCAGTGATATGAAATGCAAACACAAATATCAAATATTATGGACAAAGATACGACTATGATGACAAAAAAAGCATAGTTGACATTTCTAGAGTATACATCGTAAAACATTATGCAGCTATGCACTGTTGGAGCTTTTAAGATAGATATTTTTATTACAAAAAAATAGATCTACTTAAGAAATAGATTATAGTTATAACTTATAGCAGTCTTTGCATATAATTTATGCATTCCATTTAGTCATGTTTTCTGACATGGAGAATGAATGTGCGACTCTCTAGCCCACTTGCATAGACGTTTTTACAGAATAATAAAAAATGCAAACATACACTACCTGCCGGGACATAGGGAGTAGAAAAATCTTGCTCGTTGAAAATGGAAAGACAGGTGTCATAAACTAAAGGGATAAAGTTTCGATCCCAAAGGGAAAACGGAAAGAAAAATTTAACTGAAAGTGCTCTTCCAAGAAAGTATTCAGCAAACGATCCAAGTTTAAGTTAGTGCAAATGCTGCCAATCTGATGGTTTAAGTAGGTGAAGGCATGCAATTTCACATACTTACCCTTTTATTTTCTCTCGCAAATTAAACAACGTAAAACCAACTCTTAAGCAGTTAAGCGATTAGCAACAGCGTATAACTTTACCTACCACATAAGTACTCCTTGATTATAACACTTGCCATTCTGAAGCCTAGAAACCTAGTACTCCCTCTGTCCCGGTCATTTGTTGTCCTTTTCCATATTAGGGTGTCTCAATGAATTGTTGTCCTTTCTATTTTAAGAATGAACTTGATGAACAATTTGATCATTAACACTCAATTTGTTCCACTTGTCATTTAGTAACTGACTCATTTCCCATTCCTTGGTCTTTGTGCCAAAACGAAAGGACAACAATTGACCGGGACGGAGGGAGTATTATATTTCAATGACAAAGTCCACACGTTCCCATCTTACCACAGGGGAATCCCGAATCCAACCTAGTACAAAGACTAATTAAATTAAATGATCATACTACACTCAGAAAGAAACCAAAACACTAAGACACTGACCAGAATACCAATTTCGATTCTCTCCATTTCCTTTTTAACAGTTTAGCTTCCGTCTTGAAAACAATCTAACGACTGCAATTTCAATTAATGGATGATAACATGGCGAGAAATAATGTTTTAAATTGAACCTATTAGAGAAATGGACTCTCCATTTCATTTAGGAAATGGGGAGGATCCTTGCCCAATGTTTACATGTACAGAAACTAACCTAAAACTAACATAAATTGATCGGCCATATCATTTGTTTACCTTTACTTTTGACACTAATGATCAAGGTTCGATGGAGGGATTACTCTGGCTATTGTTTTCGGACCAAAAGTGGGCTAGATTGAAAGTGGAGGGTCATTACTAAGATAAAATCCGTACACAAATGACGGGGAGAGCTTAGAAAAGTACAATGTAGCACCTAACTATCCTGAAAATCGACAATGTACCTGGCTGAAAGAAAATAGACAATCCAAAATCAATAGCCTTTAAAGGTGAATTCTCCTTCTTATTAGCAAACAAGAAATTCTCCGGCTTCAAATCGCGATGAATAACCCCATGCTTATGACACATAACCACAACCTCAAGAATGGTCTTCATGACGGCCGCAGCAGCACGTTCCGTGTAATGCCCACGCGCAACAATGCGATCAAAGAGCTCGCCGCCTTCGCACAACTCCATAACCAAATGAACGCCACTCTCATCCTCGCACGCCTCCTTCAACGTCACAATACTCGAACATTTCGGCAAGTGCTTCATAATAGCCACCTCACGCCTTACGTCATCAACGTCGACTGCCGTACGAAGCTTACGCTTGGAGATTGATTTGCACGCGAGGAGCTCGCGCGTGGCCTTGTCGATGCATAGGTAGGTTATGCCGAATTCACCCCTACCAAGCTCCTTATCAACAAGGTACTTGTCGTCAATGGAGTGATTGCGTACGTCGGGTAATACGGTTATTGATTTTGAGAAGTCGATTTGGTTTTTAGGTTTTTTAGGGTTTTTGTTGTTTTTGTTGTGGTTTGATTTGTTAGACGATTTGACGTCTTCCCGAGCAATTGAAGCCGGAGATCTGCAGCAATTCCCCATTGATTTGGGGATTTTTTTTGAAATTGTGGGGGAGAACCCTAACCCTAAAGTCACATTCTTGAATTTTAAGGTGTATGTAACCAATAATCCAAATACTATGTTGTAGTGTTGTACGTATTTCAGTTTTATTTCGGTGCATAAAATACGTATTTTTGTTTGAAATGGTGTCGGTAGAGAATTTATTTACGAAGGCTTTATTTGATAAAATTAGCCGAAAAGTATTAGGGGCAAGTGCTCGATCGATTAGCATATGTAGCAACGAGCAACAACGTCTAAGAAGGTACGCTCGAGCAAGCATTAGGGCACGTGATCGCTCGAGCAAGCATAATTTTTGATTGAGAATCTCACGATCGAGTAGCCTGAACAAAAGCCAATTACAACATACCGGCATAATCGACATCATATGCATCTCAAACGGGGGTACAATCCAACCGATGTGGTCTATATTTACGCCACTTTTAGCTCCTTATTTACCCCATTTCATTCGCTTATCACCCTTTTTCGAGCGGTTTTCGTTGCTATTTCCTTCCTCTTTGCTACTATATGTGCTTTATTATCGATTTTGTAGGTAAATTATCATTTGGAACTATTTTCCACCGCATTTCAAGTGACTAAAAGGAGGAATGCATGACTTAAAGCATGGAGAATGATAGAAGCGAAAGGAAGAGAGAAACCGAGTAGAATGAAGCGAGATCCGGCCACTTGAAAGGGTGATAATTATCCCCTATGGACATCCTACCATCCTTCTTTATCCGGTAAGATTGGTCTCTAGCGAGAAGGAGAGCATATCGAGGCAAAAGGAGCGTAGAAACAAAGCTACCCGATCGAGACGATTATCGAGAACGTAGCCACTCGTGGGGACGGCCCCTACCCGATCGGGTAAAACTACTAATCCGGATTTTTATGGACTCCGCTCCACTCTTTCTATAGCAATATAAATACCCGCGCATTGTACTTAACAAGTGTGAACCCTTAATTAGAAAACCTTTTTTTTTATAAAGAAAGGACCAATTCGTTAATAAATAGTAATACGACATCTACAACATATGTCAAATTTAACCGGATACAACTCGACTAGAACCAAATAAAATAAAATCTCGTTCAAAGAAATATTTGTAAACTTGAATTGCTCCAACGCACATCCTCTATCATATCACCGCAAACAGCTTTTCACAAGAGGATCATTGAATCTTGAGCCTTGACGAGAGACGATTTCATCTGACCAAATTGAGTGCAACCAACAAATCGACAACATATGTAATACCATATAACGATCCATTACGATATTCCGCATCTTCACCATATAAGGAACGACCAAGGCGCTATTATCTATATTTCCAATAGAACTAAAACCTAGAAAGCCAAGGACTGAAAAAATCTCCGAAAATAGAGACTGTGTAACACCCCTAATTTCCATAATATAATTCTTTAATTTTATTTTCCCATATTTCATATTTTATTTTCCGGGAAAATATCCGTCTCTTGTCTTTTGGGCTCGTTGGGCTCGAAAACGGTGAAACCCGCTCCTTCCTTAGGTCTCACGTGTTTCTTGGTGTAGATGGGTGAGTTTTGGGCCTAAACCTAGAATAAATCCATTAGCTTCTCTATAAATATGAGGGGAAACCAAACCCTTGCTTTTCTTTCCTCATAATTCTCAAAACCCTAAACTTAATCTCTTCCTTCTTTTCTCTCTCTTGGTGCCGCACGCCCTACCCCTCTTTTAGGGTTTTCGTGTGCCTCTTTCCTCCTCCTTCATCATCTTTCGTGCTTAGATTGATCCTACTTCTTGGATTCATCTATCTTCTTCGTAAGTTTTATGTTTTCGCACAGTTTTATAGTTTTTATAGTTTATATATATATAGAGAGAGAGAGATTCGATTTGGTGAGTTGGTTCTTATGGTGAGTTGTGAGTTAGGGAAATCTCAACCATTAGATTACATTAGAGATGAATGGCCAAGATCTAATCTTACATATCATATAAAAACAATGTCATTTACTTTTTTTTTTTCTAATGTTACTTTTATTTTTTTTTCCTGTTTTTTTACCTCGTGTTATTATGCTGTTATTGTGCTTTTTTTTACCACTTTGATTTTTTTTTTCTCTTATGTTTTTCTTTAATTTTCTCATTATGTTACCTTTTTTTTCTTTTTCTTTTTGTACCAGATTTGTTTTTTTACTTGAAATTTTTTTTACCTCGCGTTATTATGCTGTTATTGTGCTTTTTTTTTTTTTACTTTGATTTTTTTTTTCTCTTTTTTTTTACCACGTGTTATTGTGGTGTTATTCTGCTGTCACTTTGATTTTTTTTGCGTCTTTGATTTTTTTTTTTTTCTTCCCCGTATTATTGTGCTGTTATTGTTACTCCGCTGTTATTGTGATGTTATTCTGCTGTCACTTTGATTTTTTTTACGACTTTGATTTTTTTTTTTACGACTTTAATTTTTTTTTACCACGTGTTATTGTGCTGTTATTCTACTGTTATCCTGCTATTATTGTGATGTTATTCCGGTTTCACTTTTGATTTTTCTTACTACTTTGATTTTTTTATTCTTTTTTTTTACCGCATGTTATTGTTACTCCGCTGTTATTGTGATGTTATTCTGCTGTCACTTTGATTTTTTTGACGACTTTGATTTTTTTTTTCTTTACCACGTGTTATTGTCTTTGTTATTGTTACTCATTGTTATTGTGATGTTATTCTCTTTGTCACTTTGATTTTTTATGACTTTAATTTTTTTATCACGTGTTATTGTCTTTTATTCTACTCGTTATTCTTTATTATTGTGATGTTATTCCGGTGTCACTTTGATTTTTTACTACTTTGATTTTTTTACTTTTTTTTACCGCGTGTTATTGTCTTTTATTATTCGGTGGTATTGTTATTCTGGTGTTATTGTGATGTTATTCCGGTGTCACTTTGATTTTTTTTACTACTTTTGATTTTTTTACTCTTTTTTTACCACGTGTAATTGTGCTGTTATTCTGGTGGTATTGTTATTCTGGTGTTATTGTGATATTATTCCGGTGTCACTTTGATTTTTTTTTTACTACTTTTGATTTTTTTACTTTTTTTCTACCACATGTTATTGTGATGTTATTCTTGTGTTATTGTGATGTTATTCTGGTATCACTTTGATTTTTTTTACTACTTTTGATTTTTTTACTCTTTTTTTACCACGTGTTATTGTGCTTTTATTTGCTGTTATTGTGATGTTATTCCGGTGTCACTTTGATTTTTTTTTACTACTTTGATTTTTTTACTCTTTTTTTTACTACGTGTTATTGTGCTGTTATTATGGTGGTATTGTTATTCTGATGTTATTCCGGTGTCACTTTGATTTTTTTTACTACTTTGATTTTTTCTATTTTTTTTACTACGTGTTATTGTGCTGTTATTCTGGTGGTATTGTTATTCTGGTGTTATTGTGATGTTATTCCGGTGTCACTTTGATTTTTTTTACCAGTTTTGATTTTTTTTTTTACTTTTTTTTTCTACCACATGTTATTGTGCTGTTATTCTGGTGTTATTGTGATGTTATTCCGGTGTCACTTTGATTTTTTTTACTACTTTTGATTTTTTTACTCTTTTTTTTATCACGTGTTATTGTGCTATTATTCTGGTGTTATTGTACTGTTATTCCGGTGTCACTTTGATTTTTTATAAGAGTTGGCAGCTGATTTCTTATCAGAGCTTGGGATAATAGTACATGTCAACCACCCCAACATTGCAAAAGTTATCGGAATAATTAATAGATGCCGAACAACTTATTTCTGTTACCCTATATGTATTTGGTAAGCCTGTCTAAATGTCGTACTTGGCCATTTAAAAAAAAAACTCATGTTTTTCGCCTCAAGTGAAGTGTGCAAGGTCATACCCATATTTCGGTGTCAAGTGTCACGGGTATGTGAGGTGATATGAAAAGTCTGAGTACTATGGCTCTCAAGGAGGTGATAAGTTTGTCTAATGAATCATCAAAGCATATCCTTGAGATAATTTCCCATGCATTGTTTGTCGTAGGTATTTCTATACTTGTCGCAACTCCTGGCCGCCTTTTGGATCATTTGAAGCATACATCATTATTCCTGCATGCAAATCTCCAGTGGTTAATTTTTGATGAAGCAGATAGGTAACGCTATACTCTCTTCAACAACCTGTAACATAACATAAATGCTTGTTACTTATGCCACTTCATATCTGATTGAACTTGGGGTGTTGTAGGATTCTAGAACTGGGATTTGGTAAAGAAATCCAAGAGATATTAGATGTACTTGGCTCAAGGCAAAACAAATAACAAGATCAAGAAAGTGGGGGTTCTAGTTTCCAAAGGAAAATTTACTCTTATCAGCTACCTTAAATGAAAAGGTTAATCATCTTGCTAAAATTATTTTCAAAGATCATGTTTTAATCGGTCTTACTGAAGAAAAGCTTCATCAAAGTACATCTCCTGAGCATCATGGATTTGTAGGATCTAGGCTAGAACAAGCTGGGAGTGTTATGGACTCCTCAACTGGAGATTATAACCTTCCATCTCAACTACTTCAGAGATATGTCAAAGGTACTTTTGAACAGATGGTATTTTTGTAGTTCATCAGTCCTATGCTCTCTTAACAACACAAACTCAAT
Organism: Silene latifolia; assembly: GCF_048544455.1. Lineage (NCBI taxonomy): Eukaryota > Viridiplantae > Streptophyta > Magnoliopsida > Caryophyllales > Caryophyllaceae > Silene > Silene latifolia. Next base: position 108,633,560 of record NC_133531.1, read on the forward strand.
CGCATCCCTCTTTCCCAACATGGCCAAGTCCGACATTTAGATAGGCGGAATGCATCTTGTTCTTGATTGTCTCCGAATAAGAGCTTAGAATCTGTACTCCGGGGTGTGAAAAAATACCACCAGTTCTCTAACTTTTTACCGCGTTTTACATCCTTAATTGGTGAAACTATTTTTGTTCATGCTTTTCAGGCTCAAGGGAAAAACTTGAATGAGATATTCGACAGAAGATTGCTGTCGGATCAGCTGAAGGTCTTTACTATCTCCACGAAGGATGCCAGAGACGAATCATTCACAGGGATATTAAGTCGGCCAATGTTCTGTTTACAGAGGATTTCGAGCCACAGGTATTATTTCACATTCGTCTTCCCGTTTGACTGTTTGAGAACACTCCTTTGGAACATTAACCGTGTACAGTGTCGAACCAAAATGCATATCTCATATTTTGGGCTGGCGAAGTGGCTGCCAGATCAATGGACTCACCATCTGATGCGACACAAGAACTGAGCATCGTCATCAACAAAACTCGAAAAGCATCCTGTATCGAACCCGTCGCCATCTCGCGTACCTGCTGCTCCGCGCTCTTTCAGCCGAGCCACCAAGCTACCCGCATTATTAGTTCGAGTCAGGGGTGACTCGAGTACGAGCCGTTATTCAAATCACACCGCAATTGAACCCGAAACACGCTGCTCCATTCATCACCAATCTGGGATGTCATCACCACAAGCACAACCTGATACGGAGTAGTACTAATCACTATCCAAATCAGGTAAACCATATCGAGTCAAAATTAGCCGAGCAACCCAGAAATTAGCCGCAAAACCATATCGAGTCAAAATCTGACGCAATTTCAAGCACCGAAATTGGTGAATTTGAGATGATATCAATATTATGGCACCGAAATCAAGCCATCGAGTTGGTGAAATTGAGATAATAACAATGTTGAGATGAACATCTTGTTACCTATTGGAATTTTATGATAAAAGTATTGCAAAACCATATGATTGACGAAGATAATGATGAAAACGACGATGCGAAAGCAAGAGACAACTGTTGAGATGAGGTTGATCGGTGTGAAGGACGAGAAATTGAACGAGGGGAAAAAAAGTTGAAGAATGTGAGTTTTCAGGCGTTTATTTGTTGAGTCAAGTAATATCAGCCGTTGATCTTAGCCTATTTAATGGTTTAGATTTCTAAACTCACAACTCACCGTAAGAACCAAACTCACGAGATCCCGCATATATATATATATATAAATATATATATAAATATATATATATATATATATATATATATATATATATATATATATATATATATATATATATATATATATATATATAGTTAGTATATTTATTAGATTCGTTATCTTTGACACGTGGATGATTTTATGAAGGCGTGGAAGTTGCTCCTGGAGAGGACGTTTATATCGTTGAAGACGATCTCTAGGGCTTATTTGCTTAATAAGGTAACTAGGTGTTTTTCTTTTAATTGTGTTTATGCCAATTGATGTAATTAATATGATTTAATGATTGTTTTGCATGATTGGTACATGTTTGATTATTTGTTATCATGATTAAATATGTTTCGCATGTTTGTATATGTTTTTATGCATTAATTATATATCATATGTTGCTTATGCATTAAATTATGGGTGTCATGAGCGCAATTAGGGTTTACGAATAAACCCTAGTGGTGGCATGATAGGCGGCCAAGAGTGCTCTGCACAGTTATAGCTAAAGCTAGTATAACCTTGATGATGATTCATGTGTTATAGCTGAAGTTAGTACAACTTTGGGTTGTTACTCTAGTTATGGCTGTTTGAGGCATAACCTTGGAAATATTAATCAAGGTTATAGCTGAAGCTACTATAACATTGAAGTACGAGTTAAGGTTATAGTTGGAACTAACATACCCTGAGATTTATTGTAACACCCCATGAAATGTGAGGAAAAGTTGTCCCACATGGAAAAAATAAGGAGATCATGAGAAGCTTATAATAGATTCCACCCACCACTTAGTAACAAAGCCTTCTCCTTTTGGGCTTAACTGAGGACAAATAATAGGCCCAAATGGAGTATCCCAACGTATTGGGATTGTGTTACGATGGTGGCGGGTCGGGTCGTTACATTTATGGCTCAAGGTTATGGTTGGAACTAGTATAACTTAGAGTTTCGTGTCAAGGTTATAGTTGAGTTAAGTATAACTTCAAGTTATATATATTGAAGTTATAGTCGAGGTTACTGTAACCTCGCATCCAGAGTCCATGTTATGGTTAGGGTTTGATGCGTGTCATTTATATGATGTTTTACACCCTATTTTACACGCATTTCAGAGCTCAATTATGTAGTTTATGCTACTATTTTCCCTATTTCCGTCTACTTTCGTGTTTTTGTATAATATTGCAGAAATGTGAAGAATCTAGCAGAAAATGAGCCGAATCTGTTCCTGATTGTTTAGCATAGGATTTGAAATGAGGTATTGACTCGAGGAATGAGCTTGGTGCGCGTTTCAAGGCCTAAAGATAGCAAAAGCATGGGTGCGTACGAGTTTAACAAGCAAATTAAAGAAGCACTTCACGATATTGCAGCCTGCTTCAGATGGCAATATCTCAAGTTCTAGAGCTGATAATCGAGTGATTACAATTGGACGTGAAAGCTTATCTTCTTAGCTTTCTAACGTCGTGTAGAACGCCTGATTTGACCAAGTAACGAAGAAATGACGGCTCTTTTAAGATCGTTGCGCTGCTACGCAGATCGTCGAACGAATGCATTCTTGACAAAGACACCCTTGGTCGATCGATCGACCTACATGGTCGATCGACCGTGAGCGCGAATTCCGAAGCTCTTTGTGCCAGGTACCTTGGTCGATCGATTGACTCAATGGTCGATCGACCAAGCTTCAATCTGACGCAAATTAAGAACGAGAATTAGAAAGCCCATTGTATTTTAGGTTTAGGAATAAGAGTTGCGTGATTACTCTATTTAAGGATGACTCCTGTAATCAGTGGAGGGAGGACCGAATCTCGGGGAATACCGAGATCAGGTATTCGCCATAGTTTAGTTTTGCAATTACTTTAAATTTCTCAATAAAAGTTCGTTCTTTGCATTCAATTACAATTCTTCTTTTTGCCTCTTGTTTCGGTAATTGTTCATTTATTTCAGTTTTAATTCGTTGCTTTAATTCGTTTCAGTAGTTTAGAATTGATTAGATTAGTTCCCAAAGCCATCAATATTTCGTTTTATGCATCTCTATTGCTTAGTTAGTTTAATTATGTATTCGTTTTCGATAATTATTAATTTAGTTGTTGTTATCAATTCTATCATGCGTAGCTAAATATTCCCGTGCTAAGATGCGAGGGGATCTGTAGCGAAGACGACGTAGAATAGGTGACCTGATGACGGACCATGGTCGATCGATCGGATTAGTCGATCGATCGATTGATCTCGCTGGTCGATCGATCGCTTAGGGTCGATCGACTGACGCGCGATAGAATAACACCGTTTCAATGTTTTAATTGCAATATTGACAACGAGACCGAGAGGAGACTTGTTAAATGCTTAGGAATTGACCGACCCATAGATCGAAAGATATGGGAGGGAAATAGACTACTAAATTGAAACGACTAAATCTTACTAAGATCGAAAGATAGGTAAAGTTTAGGCATTAGGAATCACTTTTCAGGGCGAGAGCTAGTATTAGTGAGACCTAGGGACCAGTGGCATAGGCTGAGAGGCGCTACTAGTTAAGAATGGACCAAGAGGACTTATTATTTTCCCGCCTATCGTGATTATTTGGACTTACTTAGGAACCCATCGTCATAGCTACAGTGAACCGACCGTTTTAGCATTCTTTTTATCATTGTTTACATCTTTTGCTACTATTATTTGTTTATTTAGTTTATGTTATTAGTTTTAGAATTAATCCATATCAACCCCCCCCCCCCCCCCCCCACACACACACAGAGTTACCATTAGACTAAAATTGAAAGCAACTATAATCTCCCTACCTCCCTGCGGATCGACCCTGACTGCCACTAGTTTCTGTTAGTAGTATTTAGGTTATAAATATTATTTTTGGTGCACACAACGACAGGCATCAAATTTTGGCGTCGTTGCCGGGGAGGCAGCGCTAGTTTTAGTTGCTTTTATTTAGTTTATTTCTTGTCTCAAGGAGCTTCAATTCGGTTCCTTGAGACTGTTCTCATGTCATTCCTTCTGAGTTTTCCGCATGAAGAGGATGAAATCTTTGGTGCTAATTTAGCCAGACTTTGGGAGTTTATTGAGCCCAGACGAGATGCCTTTTCTGATCTCCAAATATGCTGCACTATTTTCCGGCATATGAATGACCTTACGCAAACATACCTCGAGTCCATAGGTAAGTGGGATTTCGAAGGAATCCCCGTAATTGAGGTATTAGAATTCTTTAATTGGTTTGCTACTGAATCTCTTAAACCTACTTTTTCTCTTCATGTTGACTCAGATGAGGGGGTGGGTGAGACCTTAGAAACCAATCTAGGAAATACCGACGGAGACGTAGAGGAGACCATTAGCATGGTTGACAATCCCTTTTATGAGGATAGTCTAGAACCCCTTTATGATTCTTGCAATGTTAGCGAGAACGATTTGAAGGCTCTCTTTGAGAACCTCCATCTTGACGAGTCTAACGATGAGGAGAGTGATAGTCTAGAGGTTAAATGGGATACTTATGATGATATCGATGATGAGCCTATTTTAGGAGACCCCATTGACCCATTTGACTTTGCTATCCCATGCATTTGGGACGATTATCCACCTTCTCCCTTAGTTGACCAGACTCCTCCACCTCGTAACTCACTAATACTAAATCCTTAGTTATATCTTCTCGTTATTCTCATCATCATCACATGTCATAGATAACCACCTATACTCTAAACACTCGCCATGCATGTATCCAAGGCTCTCTTACTTAAACAATTCTCATACTTCAATTCACTCGTCACACCACCTAACCTATACCTCAAAATCTTTATCTTAACCCAAAACTTCAACTTTCCACATTACCGCAACATGACATACCTCTCTATATAAACTATATGAAACTCCCATCATCAAAAGCATAACTCGCGATCCACACTTGTTACGTGCACTCATTCCAGATTCTTAAGTTCTTTCCTTCATTACCGCAAAACTCATACATAACCTAATATGACACTAATTCCCCCAACACCCTACACTCACCGTCCCAACAGAAGATTATGAACCACCCGCAGCTTTCAGATCATTACCACACATGTTCTACGGACCACTTGTCATTACCATGTCTACTAAAGCCTTATCTAGAACAAGATCAAAATTACTGTAACAACCTCTCACAACCGTGTCCCATCAATAGAACATCACTATACCATGACAACAACGAAAACATATACGACTCTATTTCATATCATACTATACCCTCATTCCCAACTTAACCTGGTAAAGAAAACATCAATAAACAAGACAACTGTCTGTCTCTGGCCCCAAACTCGCAGGAGCAACATCAAACAAAACAACAAACTATGAATAATCTGGTATGCACTTTGAAACTCGAATCGAATCATCCCACCTACTCCACCACAACCGGTGACGGCATCACAACACCGCCACCAACAGCCACACCGTAGTGCGAAAATACCCGCATCACAACATTATGTACCGTGCCTGGATCACCACCCGAGGCACCACAACCACACCGATAGACATCACAACTGCATACGATTCCCATAAATACTGACTGAGCATAACTTCTCAGACAAGAAAACTTACTCAAATCCACTTTATTAAATCATAACACAACATATTTTATGAATTAAACAGATAATAACCTCGTGAATATCATCCCCTTACCATATCACAGATTGACATGTATCATGAATACAGACAAGCATAACTAGTCATGCCAAATCATCAAATTATTACCCTTTTTAAACATCATTCCATTACGTTCGTATCCAACATGTATTACGAGAAAATTCGAGATAACAACATTATAACTATCACACCATACCGCTTCTCGTGAGGTCACAACCTCACACAAACATTTATAGACATCATAGACCCATAATCACATCCAACTAGTCAATCCACGATCACGTAAGTTACCACTCGATAAGGTTACATGTCAGCCGAGCTTAACTCATATGCCCCTCATAATATATTTTCCCGCTCGCATAACCATCACCTCATGCCAAGTATAACCATACCATTAATATTCAACCACTAGCGCTCGCCTCATATAACCACATCTTATACTTTCTTACAAACATTCATATCAATCCGGCCTTTACAAAATCAACCTCTCTAAGACTGTTGTCTTTCTTATCTATCATCACCTTTAACCACTAGTGACAACACCACAATACCACCACTGCTCGTATATCAAATCTCTTACACTCATATCAAAATAACACGGTTTTTCTCCCATCTTTAGTTAACATCCCAAATAACGAACATCAAACCCATCAACAAAATTACCCCAACATTATACCCAATACTGTCTTATTTGTATTGTCATCCAACTCTCCACCAAATATCTTGTATCCTGCCAATACTCCACCAACTTATTACTCCCTTAATTCCTCGAAACTCATTATCAACCATGTTGTCCTGAAACTTCTATATAATCATTAAGAAGATGAACTCAACGGTATAAACAACGACAAGAACTCAACGGTATAAACAACGACAAGAACTGACCGTCTGAACTCCGGGAATTGCTAAGAATGTGATTAAGAAGATGAACTTGTTTGATTTCTCTCTTAAACAGATAGTTGTTGTTTAAGCTGTTTGGAAGTAAAAATCAAATAGTTGTGTCGTCTGATTACAGCAAAGTTGTCTTTAAACTGTTATAACTTGAGATTCATAAATGATTTTGATGTGATTCCAATTGGAGGTGATATCTTGTCCTTTTACGATTCTAACGATAGGTCACACGCCCAAAACGACCAAAAAATGAGTGAGTTATGACTGTTTTACGAAAACTGGACAGTGCTGAGAATTGGGGTACTCGATCGAGTATCCTCGGTACTCGATCGAGTAAGGGGGCACTCGATCGAGTATGTTAGTTACTCGATCAAGTAGCCCTGGTGATTTGTTTTTCGTGTTTCTGATCTTGACCTACTCGATCGAGTAAGTCCCTTACTCGATCGAGTGGCCTGTACTCGATCTAGTGACCCCTGTTTTGGGTCACATGTTTATCTTTTGACTTCGTTGCATAGTATGTTTAATTCAAAGTGGTTATTTTGCTTCTTTATGCATTGTTTTACATGTATGTTGGTCTTGATACGTAAGTTACCCCATCCTATGGGGTGGTGAGTGGCACCTTTTGGTGAGCATGAGTTTGGTGGGAGGAGATCAGCTATATGTGGTTGTGATAGATAGTGGAAAAAGAAAAGAAAGATCGTTATGGCTTAATTGAGACATAGAGCATGTTTTGTGAGATGAGATGAGCGATATGTTTGTATGTTGAGTAATGTAAAAGTAAATGAATGTGGGCAAGGGATGATGTGAGTTTATGGAACGTGAGAATGAAAAGATTGAAATGAGGGACGCAAATGATGGCAGCTTGAGATGTGTAAAGAATCATGGAGGGGGATGGTTAGGAGTCGTGTGGGTTAAGAATATACATAGTGAAGGTTCGTTTTAAAGGGGTTGAGAAGAGGGGTATATAGTGAACTTTGTGGAGACATGTCGCGAGGTGGATTTGTAGACAGTGAGGGAGTTTGGGGAGATTTGGTTTATTAAGAGGTGAAACCACTGTGGGATTTCCTTGGGCAATTAGCGGTATTAAATGAATTCTGATTTCTAGAGAGGTACAAAGGAGATGCAATTGTTTGGACAGTGAACGTTGATTTTATGGATAGATTAGTGGCAAGTGTGAGTGATAGCATAATAAGAGAAGATCCATGGTAAGAAAGAGTGAGATGATGTCGGTAGAAAATAATGGAATTTGAGTTTTGGAGCAATGAAAGGGTAACTGGATTACTAAAGAGTTAGCTAGAAGGAATAAGGAGTTGAGCTATTAATTGTTATTGTTGAGTGTAAAGAGAAAAGAAGGATAAAAGTAAGCTGAGAAAAAAAAAATGTTGACCAGAGTTATGTGATATAGAAGTAAGGAATCGTCGAGATTTATGATATTATCATGAGGATATTAGTTAATGATTATATAGAAGTTTCAGGACAACATGATTGATAATGAGTTTCGAGGAATTAAGGGAGTAATAAGTTGGTGGAGTATTGGCAGGATACAAGATATTTGGTGGAGAGTTGGATGACAATACAAATAAGACAGTATTGGGTATAATGTTGGGGTAATTTTGTTGATGGGTTTGATGTTCGTTATTTGGGATGTTAACCAAAGATGGGAGAAAAACCGTGTTATTTTGATATGAGTGTAAGAGATTTGATATACGAGCAGTGGTGGTATTGTGGTGTTGTCACTAGTGGTTAAAGGTGATGATAGATAAGAAAGACAGCAGTCTTAGAGAGGTTGATTTTGTAAAGGCCGGATTGATATGAATGTTTGTAAGAAAGTATAAGATGTGGTTATATGAGGCGAGCGCTAGTGGTTGAATATTAATGGTATGGTTATACTTGGCATGAGGTGATGGTTATGCGAGCGGGAAAATATATTATGAGGGGCATATGAGTTAAGCTCGGGCGACAGGTAACCTTATCGAGTGGTAACTTACGTGATCAGGATTGACTAGTTGGATGTGATTATGGGTCTATGATGTCTATAAATGTTTGTGTGAGGTTGTGACCTCACGAGAAGCGGTATGGTGTGATAGTTATAATGTTGTTATCCAATTTTCTCGTAATACATGTTGGATACGAGAACGTAATGGAATGATGTTTAAAAAGGGTAATAATTTGACTGATTTGGCATGACTAGTTATGCTTGTCTGTATTCATGATACATGTCAATCTGTGATATGGTAAGGGGATGATATTCACGAGGTTATTATCTGTTTAATTCATAAAATATGTTGTGTTATGATTTAATAAAGTGGATTTGAGTAAGTTTTCTTGTACGAGAAGTTATGCTCGGTCGGTGTTTATGGGAATCGTATGCGATTGTGATGTCTATCGGTGTGGTTGTGGTGCCTCGGGTGGTGATCCAGGCACGGTACATAATGTTGTGATGCGGGTATTTTCGCACTACGGTGTGGCTGTTGGTGGCGGTGTTGTGATGCCGTCACCGGTTGTGGTGGAGTAGGTGGGATGATTCTGATTCGAGTTTCGAAAGTGCATACCAGTTATTCATAGTTTGTTGTTTTGTTTGATGTTGCTCCTGCGAGTTTCGGTTTAGAGATAGACAGTTGTCTTGTTTATTGATGTTTTCTTTACCGGGTTAAGTTGGGAATGAGGGTATAGTATGATATGAAATAGAGTCGTATATGTTTTCGTTGTTGTCATGGTATAGTGATGTTCTATTGATGGGACACGGTTGTGAGAGGTTGTTCTGATAATTTTGATCTTGTTCTAGATAAGGCTTTAGTAGACATGGTAATGACAAGTGGTCCGTAGAACATGTGTGGTAATGATCCGAAAGTCGCAGGGTGGTTCATAATCTTCTGTTGGGACGGTGAGTGTAGGGTGTTGGGGGAATTAGTGTCATATTAGGTTATGTATGAGTTTTGCGGTAATGAAGGAAAGAACTTAAGAATCTGGAATGAGTGCACGTAACAAGTGTGGATCGCGAGTTATGCTTTTGATGATAGGAGTTTCATATAGTTTATATAGAGAGGTATGTCATGTTGCGGTAATGTGGAAAGTTGAAGTTTTGGGTTAAGATAAAGATTTTGAGGTATAGGTTAGGTGGTGTGACGAGTGAATTGAAGTATGAGAATTGTTTAAGTAAGAGAGCCTTGGATACATGCATGGCGAGTGTTTAGAGTATAGGTGGTTATCTATGACATGTGATGATGATGAGAATAACGAGAAGATATAACTAAGGATTTAGTATTAGTGAGTTACGAGGATGTAACATTTGTCTTAAGAGGAGTAGGATGCAATAAAAGAGTGTTTCATGGTGGTGCATGCGGTAATATAATTGGAAGTAGAGTGTTAGCGTAGCGTAAAGGAGGGATTTGTTTTGTGGATAATACTTATAAAAGGCCATGGCCGTGCTTGTAGTAGTGTGATGCTTCGAAGTGTGAGAATATTTTATATAGTGTTGACAGTTGGAGGATGGTGTTATGAGTCTGAGTAAACTTCGAGGACGAAGTTCCTTTTAAGGGTGGTAGAATGTAACATTCCGTTTGATGTTATGAGTATTTTGGTAGTGTATGGAGTTAGTGTTGAGAGAGATATAATGGAGTGATACGATATCGTGAGCCATGTTGTGGGGGTAGGAATAGTTAGTGGAGTTGGTGTTACGAGTTCATGTTTGGGTTGGAGTTTTGTTTTGAGTTCTTAGTCACGTTGTTGTGTCTTGATCGAGTTAGTATGTTTGTGTTCATGTATGGGTTGAACTTCGGGGACGAAGTTCTTTTTAAGGAGGGAAGACTGTAATACTCCGCATTTATGAGTCTTGGGGTACTCTATCGAGTAGGCCTTACTCTGTCGAGTAAGGGAGTCTTGCGAAATAAAATAGTTTCTGACCTGTTGGGTACTCGATCGAGTAACTAGGGTACTCGATCGAGTAAGGGGCACTCGATCGAGTACCTTAGCTACTCGATCGAGTAGCCATTTGAGAAATTTTTTGTCGGGTTTTGTTAATAATGCGATTAAAGTATAAAACACTTCCGTCATTGTTTCCAAATCACTTTTCCAAAACCTAAATTTACTTTTAAGAGAGAAAGCAAACAAGTTCATCTTCCTAATCGCATTCTTAGCAATTCCCGGAGTTCAGACGGTCAGTTCTTGTCGTTGTTTATACCGTTGAGTTCCTTGCGTCGAGGGTAAGATCTATGTACCCTTTTTATTGTCTTTCCTTTGATTTGGTTAAACCCTAATTTTGGGATTGGGGGTTTTTATGATTTGTTAAGGTTAGATTGTGATTATGTGATTATGTGATTATGTGATTATGTGATAGGAGAAGGATTTGTAAAGGAGAGGTTTTGAGGCAATTTGCTAGATCGTCTGATGATTGTGTTGCTTTCCAGGTAGGATTTCCTACTCAGTATTAGTCCCATAATGGGATATTGGTGATGTGTTGTATTTGGTTGTTTGATATAATGATTGTATTGTGTTTGTGGTTGTGATTGCTGTTGATGGTTCTCGAGATGCGTTCTCGGCTGAGTGGGGTCACTTGCGGGAGTGACTTCACGCCCTAGTTTCGCCCTTCGTGGAACCCGCCACGGAAGGGGATGTGCACATTAATGGGACAGGGTTATCGCTCGGTATGATGAGCGGGGCTTAGGTGGGAACGGTGCGGTCCCCCATCGCGTGGCGGGTCCAAAGGTGGACGGTCGATATTGAGATGATGGGAATTGGTTGGTGGTGTGTGTGTGTGTGTGACGATTCAATTTGTCTGTTTATCTTATTGTTGATGTATATTGAGTTGTGTGATTAGTATCGACCCGTTTAAATGTTTTAAAAACTCGTGGTGATCCATTCGGGGTGGTGAACGATTTAGCTTAGCGGTATATCTTGGATACGCGCGGGATCTAGTTGGGGATGGAGTCATCACATATCAGAGTCTTTAGTCTTCCGCTGTGTTTGTTAGGACAGTTCCTTTCAGTTGGTTTATAGTTTGAGAACAGTTGTATTTTGCTTACAGTTGGTTTTGTAATGTAATCACTTAAACTTATTTAATTAAGTATGTTTCTTCATTGTCTTATGATTATCATGCCTCGGGTAACCGAGATGGTGGCATCCTTATACCTGAGTGGTCCTGGTAAGGCACTTGGAGTATGGGGGTGTTACAAATGGTATCAGAGCGACGATCCTGAAACCTGTAACCAATGAATCTAATGAATCTAGGGAGTCAATTAAAATGAACCCGGGGTAAAAGTTGTAGGAGCTAATGCAAAGACTTGGGAGACGTCCTAAAGTCGCGAACTCGCCCTACAATTTTGAACCGGTCACCATGGGATATGTGTCGGGATCGTTATGTGCTTATTGTGTGTTGTGTGTATCTATGTAGTAGTATGTTGTATGAATTGATGGATGCATGCATGTGGAGGATGGGGAAACTGAATTGAAAGATGATGATGACGTGAATTGTATGTTGGTTGATTGTAAAGCATGAAAGTATAAGGATTGATACATGTAATTTGGTATGTTATAATTATGTAAGGAAAAGTGTTTTGTCTATATATATATAAAGCGATGTGTAAGTATACATGTTGTTGTTGTCGTGTTGAGTAAAAGTACAGAAGGTTGGGAGTGTGAATTGAACATGTCTTTGAGTGAATATGTTGAACGAATATGGTGGATAAATATCTGGTATGATGGATGAATTAGTGGAAAAGATGAATCATCGTGGTAGTAACATGTGAATAGGGGACTTGATGTCATGTATTTGTGATTTTGTTTACGAAAAGTGATAGAATAAAAACATGTGGGTAAGTCATAATTGGCAAGTTAGATAAGCTATGTGCATGATGAATGTTGTTGCTTGGCTTTTGAAAATAGTAACATATGATTATGAATACTGGTTTTATGAGTTTTGACTGGTTTTGTTTGCTTGGTTGTTGTTTAAGTCGTTTGGAAGTAAAAATCAAATAGTTGTGTCGTCTCGATTAAAGACAAAGTTGTCTTTAAACTGTTATAACTTGAGATTCATAAATGATTTTGATGTGATTCCAATTGGAGGTGATATCTTGTCCTTTTACGATTCTAACGATAGGTCACACGCCCAAAACGACCAAGAAATGAGTGAGTTATGACTGTTTTACGAAAACTGGACAGTGCTGAGAATTGGGGTACTCGATCGAGTATCCTCGGTACTCGATCGAGTAAGGGGGCACTCGATCGAGTACGTTAGTTACTCGATCGAGTAACCCTGGTGATTTGTTTTACGTGCTTCTGATCTTGACCTACTCGATCGAGTAAGTCCCTTACTCGATCGAGTGGCTCAGATTCGATCTAGTGACCCCTGTTTTGGGTCACATGTTTATCTTTTGACTTCGTTGCATATTATGTTTAATTCAAAGTGGTTATTTTGCTTCTTTATGCATTGTTTTACGTGTATGTTGGTCTTGATACGTAAGTTACCCCATCCTATGGGGTGGTGAGTGGCACCTTTTGGTGAGCATGAGTTTGGTGGGAGGAGATGAGCTATATGTGGTTGTGATAGATAGTGGAAAAAGAAAAGAAAGATCGTTATGGCTTAATTGAGACATTGAGCATGTTTTGTGAGATGAGATGAGCGATATGTTTGTATGTTGAGTAATGTAAAAGTAAATGAATGTGGGCAAGGGATGATGTGAGTTTATGGAACGTGAGAATGAAAAGATTGAAATGAGGGACGCAAATGGTGGCAACTTGAGATGTGTAAAGAATCATGGAGGGGGATGGTTAGGAGTCGTGTGGGTTAAGAATATACATAGTGAAGGTTCGTTTTAAAGGGGTTGAGAAGAGGGGTATATAGTGAACTTTGTGGAGACATGTCGCGAGGTGGATTTGTAGACAGTGAGGGAGTTTGGGGAGATTTGGTTTATTAAGAGGTGAAACCACTGTGGGATTTCCTTGGGCAATTAGCGGTATTAAATGAATTCTGATTTCTAGAGAGGTACAAAGGAGATGCAATTGTTTGAAAGTGAACGTTGATTTTATGGATAGATTAGTGGCAAGTGTGAGTGATAGCATAATAAGAGAAGATCCATGGTAAGAAAGAGTGAGATGATGTCGGTAGAAAATAATGGAATTTGAGTTTTGGAGCAACGAAAGGGTAACTGGATTACTAAAGAGTTAGCTAGAAGGAATAAGGAGTTGAGCTATTAATTGTTATTGTTGAGTGTAAAGAGAAAAGAAGGATAAAAGTAAGCTGAGAAAAAAAAAAATGTTGACCAGAGTTATGTGATATAGAAGTAAGGAATCGTCGAGATTTATGATATTATCATGAGGATATTAGTTAATGATTATATAGAAGTTTCAGGACAACATGATTGATAATGAGTTTCGAGGAATTAAGGGAGTAATAAGTTGGTGGAGTATTGGCAGGATACAAGATATTTGGTGGAGAGTTGGATGACAATACAAATAAGACAGTATTGGGTATAATGTTGGGGTAATTTTGTTGATGGGTTTGATGTTCGTTATTTGGGATGTTAACCAAAGATGGGAGAAAAACCGTGTTATTTTGATATGAGTGTAAGAGATTTGATATACGAGCAGTGGTGGTATTGTGGTGTTGTCACTAGTGGTTAAAGGTGATGATAGATAAGAAAGACAGCAGTCTTAGAGAGGTTGATTTTGTAAAGGCCGGATTGATATGAATGTTTGTAAGAAAGTATAAGATGTGGTTATATGAGGCGAGCGCTAGTGGTTGAATATTAATGGTATGGTTATACATGGCATGAGGTGATGGTTATGCGAGCGGGAAAATATATTATGAGGGGCATATGAGTTAAGCTCGGGCGACAGGTAACCTTATCGAGTGGTAACTTACATGATCAGGATTGACTAGTTGGATGTGATTATGGGTCTATGATGTCTATAAATGTTTGTGTGAGGTTGTGACCTCACGGGAAGCGGTATGGTGTGATGGTTATAATGTTGTTATCTGAATTTTCTGTAATACATGTTGGATACGAGAACGTAATGGAATGATGTTTAAAAAGGGTAATAATTTGACTGATTTGGCATGACTAGTTATGCTTGTTTGTATTCATGATACATGTCAATCTGTGATATGGTAAGGGGATGATATTCACGAGGTTATTATCTGTTTAATTCATAAAATATGTTGTGTTATGATTTAATAAAGTGGATTTGAGTAAGTTTTCTTGTCTGAGAAGTTATGCTCAGTCAGTGTTTATGGAAATCGTATGCAGTTGTGATGTCTATCGGTGTGGTTGTGGTGCCTCGGGTGGTGATCCAGGCACGGTACATAATGTTGTGATGCGGGTATTTTCGCACTACGGTGTGGCTGTTGGTGGCGGTGTTGTGATGCCGTCACCGGTTGTGGTGGAGTAGGTGGGATGATTCTGATTCGAGTTTCGAAAGTGCATACCAGTTATTCATAGTTTGTTGTTTTGTTTGATGTTGCTCCCTGCGAGTTTCAGTTTCTGCAGATAGACAATTGTCTTGTTTATTGATGTTTTCTTTACCAGGTTAAGTTGGGAATGAGGGTATACTATGATATGAAATAGAGTCGTATATGTTTTCGTTGTTGTCATGGTATAGTGATGTTCTATTGATGGGACACGGTTGTGAGAGGTTGTTACAGTAATTTTGATCTTGTTCTAGATAAGGCTTTAGTAGACATGGTAATGACAAGTGGTCCGTAGAACATGTGTGGTAATGATCTGAAAGCTGCAGGTGGTTCATAATCTTCTGTTGGGACGGTGAGTGTAGGGTGTTGGGGGAATTAGTGTCATATTAGGTTATGTATGAGTTTTGCGGTAATGAAGGAAAGAACTTAAGAATGTGGAATGAGTGCACGTAACAAGTTTGGATCGCGAGTTATGCTTTTGATGATGGGAGTTTCATATAGTTTATATAGAGAGGTATGTCATGTTGCGGTAATGTGGAAAGTTGAAGTTTTGGGTTAAGATAAAGATTTTGAGGTATAGGTTAGGTGGTGTGACGAGTGAATTGAAGTATGAGAATTGTTTAAGTAAGAGAGCCTTGGATACATGCATGGCGAGTGTTTAGAGTATAGGTGGTTATCTATGACATGTGATGATGATGAGAATAACGAGAAGATATAACTAAGGATTTAGTATTAGTGAGTTACGAGGACGTAACATTTGTCTTAAGAGGAGTAGGATGCAATAAAAGAGAGTTTCATGGTGGTGCATGCGGTAATATAATTGGAAGTAGAGTGTTAGCGTAGCGTAAAGGAGGGATTTGTTTTGTGGATAATACTTATAAAAGGCCATGGCCGTGCTTGTAGTAGTGTGATGCTTCGAAGTGTGAGAATATTTTATATAGTGTTGACAGTTGAAGGATGGTGTTATGAGTCTGAGTAAACTTCGAGGACGAAGTTCCTTTTAAGGGTGGTAGAATGTAACATTCCGTTTGAAGTTATGAGTATTTTGGTAGTGTATGGAGTTAGTGTTGAGAGATATATAATGGAGTGATACGATATCGTGAGCCATGTTGTGGGGGTAGGAATAGTTAGTGGAGTTGGTGTTACGAGTTCATGTTTGGGTTGGAGTTTTGTTTTGAGTTCTTAGTCACGTTGTTGTGTCTTGATCGAGTTAGTATGTTTGTGTTCATGTATGGGTTGAACTTCGGGGACGAAGTTCTTTTTAAGGAGGGAAGACTGTAATACTCCGCATTTATGAGTCTTGGGGTACTCTATCGAGTAGGCCTTACTCTGTCGAGTAAGGAGTCTTGCGAAATAAAATAGTTTCGACTGTTGGGTACTCGATCGAGTAACTAGGGTACTCGATCGAGTAAGGGGGCACTCGATCGAGTACCTTAGCTACTCGATCGAGTAGCCTACATTCTGGGGCTGTTTGTCGGGTTTTGTTAATAATGCGATTAAAGTATAAAACACTTCCGTCATTGTTTCCAAATCACTTTTCCAAAACCTAAATTTACTTTTAAGAGAAAAGCAAACAAGTTCATCTTCTTAATCGCATTCTTAGCAATTCCGGAGTTCGAGACGGTCGATTCTTGTCGTTGTTTATACCGTTGAGTTCCTTGCGTCGAGGGTAAGATCTATGTACCCTTTTTATTGTCTTTCCTTTGATTTGGTTAAACCCTAATTTTGGGATTTGGGGTTTTTATGATTTGTTAAGGTTAGATTGTGATTATGTGATTATGTGATTATGTGATAGGAGAAGGATTTGTAAAGGAGAGGTTTTGAGACAATTTGCTAGATCGTCTGATGATTGTGTTGCTTTCCAGGTAGGATTTCCTACTCGGTATTAGTCCCATAATGGGATATTGGTGATGTCTTTGTAGTTAGTTGTTTGATATGATGATTGTATTGTGTTTGTGGTTGTGATTGCGGTTGATGGTTCTCGAGATGCGTTCTCGGCTGAGTGGGGTCACTTGCGGAGTGGCTTCACGCCCTAGTTTCGCCCTTCGTGGAACCCGCCACGGAGGGGATGTGCACATTAATGGGACGGGGTTATCGCTCGGTATGATGAGCGGGGCTTAGGTGGGAACGGGCTGCGGTCCCCCATTTGGCGGTAGTCCAAAGTGGACGATCGGTATTGAGATGATGGGAATTGGTTGGTGGTGTGTGTGTGTGTGTGTGACGGTTCAATTTGTCTGTTTATCTTATTGTTGATGTATATTGAGTTGTGTGATTAGTATTGACCCCGTTTAAATGTTTTAAAAGCTGTGGTGATCCATTCGGGGTGGTGAACGATTGTTGTGACGGTATATCTTGGATACGCGTGGGATCTAGTCAGGGATGGAGTCATCACATATCAGAGTCTTTAGTCTTCCGCTGTGTTTGTTAGGACAGTTCCTTTCAGTTGGTTTATAGTTTGAGAACAGTTGTATTTTGCTTACAGTTGGTTTTGTAATGTAATCACTTAAACTTATTTAATTAAGTATGTTTCTTCATTGTCTTATGATTATCATGCCTCGGGTAACCGAGATGGTGGCATCCTTATACCTGAGTGGTCCTGGTAAGGCACTTGGAGTATGGGGTGTTACAAATGGTATCAGAGCGACGATCCTGAAACCTGTAACCAATGAATCTAATGAATCTAGGGAGTCAATTAAAATGAACCTGGGGTAAAAGTTGTAGGAGCTAATGCAAAGACTTGGGAGACGTCCTAAAGTCGCGAACTCGCCCTACAATTTTGAACCGGTCACCATGGGATATGTGTCGGGATCGTTATGTGCTTATTGTGTGTTGTGTGTATCTATGTAGTAGTATGTTGTATGAATTGATGGATGCATGCATGTGGAGGATGGGGAAACTGAATTGAAAGATGATGATGACGTGAATTGTATGTTGGTTGATTGTAAAGCATGAAAGTATAAGGATTGATACATGTAATTTGGTATGTTATAATTATGTAAGGAAAAGTGTTTTGTCTATATATATATAAAGCGATGTGTAAGTATACATGTTGTTGTTGTCGTGTTGAGTAAAAGTACAGAAGGTTGGGAGTGTGAATTGAACATGTGCTGAGTGAATATGTTGAACGAATATGGTGGATAAATATCTGGTATGATGGATGAATTAGTGGAAAAGATGAATCATCGTGGTAGTAACATGTGAATAGGGGACTTGATGTCATGTATTTGTGATTTTGTTTACGAAAAGTGATAGAATAAAAACATGTGGGTAAGTCATAATTGGCAAGTTAGATAAGCTATGTGCATGATGAATGTTGTTGCTTGGCTTTTGAAAATAGTAACATATGATTATGAATACTGGTTTTATGAGTTTTGGACTGGTTTTGTTTGCTTGGTTGTTGTTTAAGCTTGTTTGGAAGTAAAAATCAAATAGTTGTGTCGTCGATTACAGACAAAGTTGTCTTTAAACTGTTATAACTTGAGATTCATAAATGATTTTGATGTGATTCCAATTGGAGGTGATATCTTGTCCTTTTACGATTCTAACGATAGGTCACACGCCCAAAACGACCAAGAAATGAGTGAGTTATGACTCATCTTTTTCTGAAAACTGGACAGTGTTGAGAATTGGGGTACTCGATCGAGTATCCTCGGTACTCGATCGAGTAAGGGGGCACTCGATCGAGTACGTTAGTTACTCGATCGAGTAGCCCTGGTGATTTGTTTTACGTGCTTCTGATCTTGACCTACTCGATCGAGTAAGTCCCTTACTCGATCGAGTGGCCTGTACTCGATCTAGTGACCCCTGTTTTGGGTCACATGTTTATCTTTTGACTTCGTTGCATATTATGTTTAATTCAAAGTGGTTATTTTGCTTCTTTATGCATTGTTTTACATGTATGTTGGTCTTGATACGTAAGTTACCCCATCCTATGGGGTGGTGAGTGGCACCTTTTGGTGAGCATGAGTTTGGTGGGAGGAGATGAGCTATATGTGGTTGTGATAGATAGTGGAAAAAGAAAAGAAAGATCGTTATGGCTTAATTGAGACATTGAGCATGTTTTGTGAGATGAGATGAGCGATATGTTTGTATGTTGAGTAATGTAAAAGTAAATGAATGTGGGCAAGGGATGATGTGAGTTTATGGAACGTGAGAATGAAAAGATTGAAATGAGGGACGCAAATGATGGCAGCTTGAGATGTGTAAAGAATCATGGAGGGGGATGGTTAGGAGTCGTGTGGGTTAAGAATATACATAGTGAAGGTTCGTTTTAAAGGGGTTGAGAAGAGGGGTATATAGTGAACTTTGTGGAGACATGTCGCGAGGTGGATTTGTAGACAGTGAGGGAGTTTGGGGAGATTTGGTTTATTAAGAGGTGAAACCACTGTGGGATTTCCTTGGGCAATTAGCGGTATTAAATGAATTCTGATTTCTAGAGAGGTACAAAGGAGATGCAATTGTTTGGACAGTGAACGTTGATTTTATGGATAGATTAGTGGCAAGTGTGAGTGATAGCATAATAAGAGAAGATCCATGGTAAGAAAGAGTGAGATGATGTCGGTAGAAAATAATGGAATTTGAGTTTTGGAGCAACGAAAGGGTAACTGGATTACTAAAGAGTTAGCTAGAAGGAATAAGGAGTTGAGCTATTAATTGTTATTGTTGAGTGTAAAGAGAAAAGAAGGATAAAAGTAAGCTGAGAAAAAAAAATGTTGACCAGAGTTATGTGATATAGAAGTAAGGAATCGTCGAGATTTATGATATTATCATGAGGATATTAGTTAATGATTATATAGAAGTTTCAGGACAACATGATTGATAATGAGTTTCGAGGAATTAAGGGAGTAATAAGTTGGTGGAGTATTGGCAGGATACAAGATATTTGGTGGAGAGTTGGATGACAATACAAATAAGACAGTATTGGGTATAATGTTGGGGTAATTTTGTTGATGGGTTTGATGTTCGTTATTTGGGATGTTAACCAAAGATGGGAGAAAAACTCGTGTTATTTTGATATGAGTGTAAGAGATTTGATATACGAGCAGTGGTGGTATTGTGGTGTTGTCACTAGTGGTTAAAGGTGATGATAGATAAGAAAGACAGCAGTCTTAGAGAGGTTGATTTTGTAAAGGCCGGATTGATATGAATGTTTGTAAGAAAGTATAAGATGTGGTTATATGAGGCGAGCGCTAGTGGTTGAATATTAATGGTATGGTTATACTTGGCATGAGGTGATGGTTATGCGAGCGGGAAAATATATTATGAGGGGCATATGAGTTAAGCTCGGGCGACAGGTAACCTTATCGAGTGGTAACTTACGTGATCAGGATTGACTAGTTGGATGTGATTATGGGTCTATGATGTCTATAAATGTTTGTGTGAGGTTGTGACCTCACGAGAAGCGGTATGGTGTGATAGTTATAATGTTGTTATCTGAATTTTCTGTAATACATGTTGGATACGAGAACGTAATGGAATGATGTTTAAAAAGGGTAATAATTTGACTGATTTGGCATGACTAGTTATGCTTGTCTGTATTCATGATACATGTCAATCTGTGATATGGTAAGGGGATGATATTCACGAGGTTATTATCTGTTTAATTCATAAAATATGTTGTGTTATGATTTAATAAAGTGGATTTGAGTAAGTTTTCTTGTCTGAGAAGTTATGCTCAGTCAGTGTTTATGGGAATCGTATGCAGTTGTGATGTCTATCGGTGTGGTTGTGGTGCCTCGGGTGGTGATCCAAGCACGGTACATAATGTTGTGATGCGGGTATTTTCGCACTACGGTGTGGCTGTTGGTGGCGGTGTTGTGATGCCGTCACCGGTTATGGTGGAGTAGGTGGGATGATTCTGATTCGAGTTTCGAAAGTGCATACCAGTTATTCATAGTTTGTTGTTTTGTTTGATGTTGCTCCTGAGTTTCGGTTTACTGAGATAGACAGTTGTCTTGTTTATTGATGTTTTCTTTACGAGGTTAAGTTGGGAATGAGGGTATAGTATGATATGAAATAGAGTCGTATATGTTTTCGTTGTTGTCATGGTATAGTGATGTTCTATTGATGAGACACGGTTGTGAGAGCTTGTTACAGTAATTTTGATCTTGTTCTAGATAAGGCTTTAGTAGACATGGTAATGACAAGTGGTCCGTAGAACATGTGTGGTAATGATCTGAAAGCTGCAGGTGGTTCATAATCTTCTGTTGGGACGGTGAGTGTAGGGTGTTGGGGGAATTAGTGTCATATTAGGTTATGTATGAGTTTTGCGGTAATGAAGGAAAGAACTTAAGAATCTGGAATGAGTGCACGTAACAAGTGTGGATCGCGAGTTATGCTTTTGATGATGGGAGTTTCATATAGTTTATATAGAGAGGTATGTCATGTTGCGGTAATGTGGAAAGTTGAAGTTTTGGGTTAAGATAAAGATTTTGAGGTATAGGTTAGGTAGTGTGACGAGTGAATTGAAGTATGAGAATTGTTTAAGTAAGAGAGCCTTGGATACATGCATGGCGAGTGTTTAGAGTATAGGTGGTTATCTATGACATGTGATGATGATGAGAATAACGAGAAGATATAACTAAGGATTTAGTATTAGTGAGTTACGAGGACGTAACATTTGTCTTAAGAGGAGTAGGATGCAATAAAAGAGAGTTTCATGGTGGTGCATGCGGTAATATAATTGGAAGTAGAGTGTTAGCGTAGCGTAAAGGAGGGATTTGTTTTGTGGATAATACTTATAAAAGGCCATGGCCGTGCTTGTAGTAGTGTGATGCTTCAAGTGTGAGAATATTTTATATAGTGTTGACGTTGGAGGATGGTGTTATGAGTCTGAGTAAACTTCGAGGACGAAGTTCCTTTTAAGGGTGGTAGAATGTAACATTCCGTTTGATGTTATGAGTATTTTGGTAGTGTATGGAGTTAGTGTTGAGAGAGATATAATGGAGTGATACGATATCGTGAGCCATGTTGTGGGGGTAGGAATAGTTAGTGGAGTTGGTGTTACGAGTTCATGTTTGGGTTGGAGTTTTGTTTTGAGTTCTTAGTCACGTTGTTGTGTCTTGATCGAGTTAGTATGTTTGTGTTCATGTATGGGTTGAACTTCGGGGACGAAGTTCTTTTTAAGGAGGGAAGACTGTAATACTCCGCATTTATGAGTCTTGGGGTACTCTATCGAGTAGGCCTTACTCTGTCGAGTAAGGGAGTCTTGCGAAATAAAATAGTTTCTGACCTGTTGGGTACTCGATCGAGTAACTAGGGTACTCGATCGAGTAAGGGGGCACTCGATCGAGTACCTTAGCTACTCGATCGAGTAGCCGGTTTTTATTCTGTTTTTTGTCGGGTTTTGTTAATAATGCGATTAAAGTATAAAACACTTCCGTCATTGTTTCCAAATCACTTTTCCAAAACCTAAATTTCTGTTTAAGAGAGAAAGCAAACAAGTTCATCTTCTTAATCGCATTCTTAGCAATTCCCGGAGTTCGGACGGTCAGTTCTTGTCGTTGTTTATACCGTTGAGTTCCTTGCGTCGAGGGTAAGATCTATGTACCCTTTTTATTGTCTTTCCTTTGATTTGGTTAAACCCTAATTTTGGGATTGGGGGTTTTTATGATTTGTTAAGGTTAGATTGTGATTATGTGATTATGTGATTATGTGATTATGTGATAGGAGAAGGATTTGTAAAGGAGAGGTTTTGAGACAGCTGCTAGATCGTCTGATGATTGTGTTGCTTTCCAGGTAGGATTTCCTACTCAGTATTAGTCCCATAATGGGATATTGGTGATGTGTTGTATTTGGTTGTTTGATATAATGATTGTACTGTGTTTGTGGTTGTGATTGCTGTTGATGGTTCTCGAGATGCGTTCTCGGCTGAGTGGGGTCACTTGCGGGAGTGACTTCACGCCCTAGTTTCGCCCTTCGTGGAACCCGCCACGGAAGGGGATGTGCACATTAATGGAACAGGGTTATCGCTCGGTATGATGAGCGGGGCTTAGGTGGGAACGGCTGCGGTCCCCCATCGCGGGCTGTCCAGTGGACGATCGATATTGAGATGATGGGAATTGGTTGGTGGTGTGTGTGTGTGTGTGTGTGACGATTCAGGTAATCTGTTTATCTTATTGTTGATGTATATTGAGTTGTGTGATTAGTACTGACCCCGTTTAAATGTTCTAAAAACTGTGGTGATCCATTCGGGGGTGGTGAGCAGTTGCTTGGCAGGTATATCTTGGATACGCGTGGGATCTAGCTGGGGATGGAGTCTGTTGGGGTTGGTGTCCTTAACAGTTAGTGCAAGGACTTATAAACCTCTAAAAGGATCAAAGGGCATACTTTTGGTATTATTATCAGTTGATCCACGTTTATCAATAACGGTTGGCTTGCTAGATAAGTTTGACGTTATTGTCATACAGATGGCGGTGATCAACTGGTCCCTAAAAGTCACACCTATAGGATACGTTTGAGAGACGTGACGGTATGAAAATACAGTCATGTAGATGCCAAATCTGACTAACCAGTTAGTCCGAGTTATTTGACTAGTAATTAGTCAAAATGTGATGTTGAGATATTATATTTATACGGATTAGATATCATGGGCTAAGGCGAATTAACCAGTTAATTCGTAAAATTAAATATAAGCGTTTTATTTTTAATTAATGTATATTGAATTAATTATACAATATCGTCTTTGTCGGACATGTATTAATACTTCAACTAACCCGTGTTATTAGTTGATGTTTTAATAGCCGATAACCGATGACGATTTATAACAAACCGCGTCATATACATTTAGCAATTTATGAGCCGGTCCACGAGGTAAAATTAAGAGGAAGTGGAAGCCCACTTCCCCATGCAAACCCACGGCTGGCCGAGGTTAACAAAAGGAGAGACTCCCTCTCCTTTTGACCTAGACATTTTCATTTACAGAAAAACTAGGGTTTTGGAGACATTTTCTCTCTGAAACCTAGATCTCACATCTCGAAAACCTCACAACAAGTTCTCTCAATATTGCAAGGCAATCGAGAAACAACTTCTAGCACAAGGGCATATCTCGGACAAATCTTGGGTGCAACAATTAGGAGGAAATCTCTGTTGATTTCTGTTCTTTACGCCGCACTATAAAGGACCCGAGGTTAATTCTTGTTCCTTATCGTTTCTCTATTGTATTTATGTTTTATGACGATAATCGCATGTTAAATTTACGTTATAGTCCTTAATTTAAAGGGTCTTATACGGATATTACCCTACAAGTGGTATCAGAGCGAGGCCACGTAAATTTTTCTATGTGTTTTTCATAAAACGATTTTGAAACGGTTGTGTTTGTCTCGAAATCCGTGCCTTGTGTACACGGATGTCTTTGCGTTTTTGTTAAAACCGTGCGATTTTTTTTACACGTGTCTAGGGTTGTTTTTCGATTTGTTCTTTTACATGTTGTTATTTTATACGGAGATTATAGCAACATGTCAAGTTTTGTCAATTGTTAAATTGTTTTGATGCGTTTTTGATCAAAATTGAAATTGTTTTTGTCTCGACAAAATGTTTCACGAGGGTTTTAAGTTTTCCAGAAACTTTTGTTCTCGATCGAACAAGTTTTTCAATCGATCGAGTGTTTTTCTGTCATGTTTTGACTCGATCGAGTCCTTGCTTTGTACTCGATCGACCATTTTTAAATCGACTACTCGATCGAGACCCCCTCGTACTCGATCGAGCAGTCTTCTTGATATAGGTCCTCGATCGACCTTATGTTTAGTCGATCGAGCACCTCCTGATTGGCAAACCCCTCGATCGAATGGCAACCTCATTCGATCGAGCCCTTTTGTTCCTCGATCGAGCACTTATGTCCCTGGATCGAGGGATTTTGTTTTGGCAGCTTTGAAAATTTATTCTTTTTGCTTTAAATTTTCTTTTGGCCTTAATATGTACTTTATACGGATATTGTACACTCGCTATGATTGTGAAACGGTTCACACGCGTACCATTAAGTTATTTTAAAGCGTATTTAAAGTAACGGACTGTATTAGATTAAAATTAAATGATAGAAGCTGTTTTATCACATGAATTTTAATCATTAAAAGGTGGTTTGGATAAATTTAACATAATTACGGAATTATGTCACGAATGAATTTGTTTTTAGTTGATGCATTTTATTTATCGTTAATTATGAATGTTTTTGAATGCTTTTATTACGTATTTATTTATTTATTTATTTTGCAATCAGTTGTAACTTAGTGTGGCCTTAGTAGAACGTGTTACCGTAATGATGGAACACGGTCTTGGTTGTATTTTGAGATCTCGTATCTCCGTTTTGGATTTTTCACTTGTAATTACAGTTTTTATTAGAATGTAATTAGGTTTATATTTTGTAATTTTAATTGTAATTTTTGAGAAGACCAAAGACGGAGACCAGATGCTCACTCCCGCTACCTGGATCAAGATGGAACAACAAGACAAGCTTCTTGGGTCCAACGGTGGATTCCAAAGTTGTATTTTGTTCTTTTTATTAGGATAGGCCACACTAGGATATTTTATTTACGTATTGCATTCAATTATTTATTTTATCGTAACGATAGTATGCATCATATTCCGCCTAAAAACCAAACCACCTAATAATTGCATGAAAACTGACACATATAGAGGTCACGAGTTAGTTTTCTTTGACATTCGTATGTCACACGATTTTTATAAGCCATCACCCAAATTAATTCATTCACGCAGACGCTAGTTATTCGTTCACTTAATATGAATTATAATTTAGTTGATGGGATCTTCCTCGTATAAACAAAAATTGAGAACGGTCTTTATAGGTCAAACTCCAATGAGTCCCTTCTTCGTCGGTAGGCATAATATGACCCCTTCTACGTCGGGTAAGATGGAACCGATTGACCTATTTTATCTCAACACTATGGTCACTCGTACGATCCTGTGATGATGGTGGACTATAGATAGGATTTACGGAAATCTATCGACCAAGAGTTCTTCCGGAAGAATTAGCTAAACAGTTGGCTTATCAATTTACAGAAATTGAGTCTTGGGATCACTTGTATCATTCTTGAGGGAGATCAATTATGCAAGTGCGAGAGTCTACATGTTTAAAATGAATTTTAAATAGACTTAAATCACCTCGATGAGTTGCTTATTTCTTTTTGTTTTTCTTCCTTTTTCAGTGTAGAACACGAACATTTAAACTGCTAATAACATAATGGCTGGCCGTGAGGACGACCCAATGCCAAGTGTCACATTGGACCGTGAGTCCTGGCTTCGGATCTTCATGGATCGGATGAATCGATCTACTCGACGAAGAATGATGGATCAAACTTCACGGACCGGGAGGCGGCATTACGGAATGCTGCCATTGCTGATGGGAAGCTCAAATATCTGATTGAGCCCATCCCACCAAACCCAGGCCCCACGGCTGAAATTAACGAAATCGACAAGTATAACGATTTCGCCATGGAAGCGGGTGCGATTAAAAACGTACTTATTTTTGCAATGGAACCCAATTTGCAGAAACGCTTCATAGCCCATGGTGCGAACAAGATTTTCACCACGCTCACTAAGGAATTCTCGAAAGCACCGAGAATCGTGACCTATGAGCATACCACTCGCTTCTTTGATGCGAGACTCCAGAAGGGCCAACCGGTTAGCCCACACATTCTCAGCATGATTGAGAATGTCGAGAAGCTGGAGACCTTTGATTGTAAGATCAGCGAGAACAATGTTATTGACCGCATACTTCACTCACTCCACGATGGTTATTCGCAATTTAGAGCGAATTACTATATGAATGATTTGAAGAAAACTCCCCATGAACTGCACTCCCTCCTCGTACAGACCGAGAAGGACATGAAGTTCAGTGGGAGCATGAAACAGGATGTTCTCGTTGTGTCAAACAAGGGCAAGGGTAAGGGCAAAGTTCAGCCAGGCCTAGCAGTAGGCAAACCGAAGTTTAAGAAGTCGGGATCAGGTAAGAGTGGGCCTGGTGAGGCAAGTAACTCATCAGGCGCGACAAAGAGCAAGACCGAAAACATGGAATGCCACCATTGCCACAAGACTGGGCATTGGAGGCGTACATGTCCTGTTTATCATGAGGACATAAAAGCTGGTCGCGTTAAACCTGTTGGTATGTCTTCTCCTTCTACTTTTATTCATATGATTGAGATTAACCACGCAAGTTACGGAACTTGGGTACTTGATACTGGTTGTGGTTCTCATCTGTGTAATCATGTGCAGGGCCTCCGAAATCTCAAGCCTCTCGTAAAGGGTGAGGTTGACCTGCGGGTCGGGAATGGAGCAAGAGTGGCTGCCGTCTCGAGGGGAACATATGTGATCCAGCTTCCTAGCGGATTTGAGTTATCATTATATGATTGCTATTATGTACCCAATCTTTCGAAAAACATTATTTCGGTTTACGCACTTGACAAACTTGGTTTTTCATTTGTAATTGAGAATAATACTTGCATTTTCTCTTTACACAATATGATTTATGGCAAGGCAGTCTCCATGAATGGAATTTATGTTTTAGATCAGACCACCGAAATATTACACGTAATGAATAAAAAGTTAAAGGTTGGTGACAAAGATCAAACGTATCTATGGCACTGCCGTATGGGACACATAAATGAGAAACGCGTAAAACAACTCATTAAACATGGAGCTATCTCGGCCTTTGATTTTCAATCATTTGGCACGTGTGAATCATGTCTCATCGGTAAGATGACTCGGATTTCCTTCAAAGGTGTTGGAATGCGCTGCTGACCTATTAGGACTCATACACAAGGATGTATGTGGTCCTATGTCAATCACCGCACGAGAAGGCTATAGGTATTTCATCACTTTCACGGACGATTTAAGTAGATATGGCTATGTCTACTTAATGAAGCACAAAAGTGAATCCTTTGAGAAATTCAAGGAATACCGAGAATAGGGTACGTAACCTATTAGGTAAGAAGATTAAAAAACTGCGTTCGGATCGTGGTGGCGAGTATCTTTCTCACGAGTTTGATCGGCACCTAAAGGACTTGTGGGATTGCCCTACGATTAACTCCACCGGAACACCTCGGATGAATGGTGTGTCCGAACGGAGAAATCGAACACTACTTGATATGGTTCGATCCATGATGAGTCACACCGTGTTGCCTGACTCATTGTGGGGTTATGCTCTTCTGTCAGCTGCTCTAATACTTACCGAAGTCCGTCTAAACCTGTTGACAAGACTCCAGTGAACTATGGAAGGGAACGGTCCCTAACTTGTCCTTTATACGGGTTTGGGGCTGCGAGGCTTATGTCAAGTGGAGACACGAGGATAAGCTCGGCCCGCGATCGGTCAAGACATACTTTATAGGTTATCCTAAAGGAACACTTGGTCATTACTTCTATTCGCCAACCGAACAACGTGTTTTTGTTGCGGCTAGTGCGACATTCTTAGAGAAGTAATTTCTCGAGAATGCAAAGAGTGATAGAACCTTCGACCTGTCGGAGATTCCAGAACCAAACACCGAGCAACCATTGGAGGAACCTGTTCCTTCAATCCCGGCTACGGTGAATATTCCTGAGGAACCTAGGAGGTCGGGAAGAGTCTCTATTCCTCCCACGGATACATTGGTATGGTCGAGGAACACGACATAGATGACGTTCTACTCTTAACGAGTAGTGAACCCGCAACCTATAAAGGTGCCATGACTAGTTCCGACTCAAAGCTATGGCTTGAGGCCATGCAATCCGAGATGGACTCTATGTATGAGAACAACGTATGGGATCTTGTTGACTTACCTGCTAAGGTTCGTCCCCTTCAATGCAAATGGCTTTACAAGATAAAGCATTCTGTGGAAGGTCAACAAGATATCTATAAAGCACGACTAGTTGCTAAAGGTTTCACCCAAGTGCCAGGTTTGCACTACGATGAGATTTTTGCACCCGTAGTCATGCTGCGTTCCATTCGGATTATCTTAGCGATTGCCGCTTTTCATGACTATGAAATTTGGCAAATGGACGTGAAAACCGCCTTCTTAAACGGCTTTTTGGAGGAAGAGTTGTACATGGTACAACCCGAAGGTTTCATCGATCCAGTACATCCTAAGAAAGTATGCAAACTTAAGCGTTCTATTTATGGACTTAAGCAAGCATCAAGGAGTTGGAATCATCGCTTCGACCAAGTGATAAAAGAAAATGGATTTACTCGATCGTCGAGGAACCATGTCTATATATCAAGTCGAGTGGGAGCAAGATTGTCTTCCTAATATTGTATGTTGACGACATACTCCTGATTGGGAATGACATACCTCTCTTAACTTCGGTGAAAGTATGGTTGAAAAACCATTTCCAGATGAAAGATCTGGGAGAGGCACAAAGAATTCTGGGCATTCGTATCTATCGAGATAGATCACGACGGATGTTATCTCTCATCGAGTCTTACATGACAAAGTCCTAGAGAGATTCAGCATGACTAACTCCAAGAAGGGGTTCCTTCCTATGGCTCCGGGGTGCATTTGAGCAAGTCTCGAGGCACCGGAGAGACACCGGAAGAGAAAGAGCGCATGACACGGACTCCTTATGCTTCGGCAATAGGATCAATCATGTATGCCATGATATGCACACGTCCGGACGTGGCATATGCATTGAGTATGACAAGTCGATTCCAACAGCATCCAGGTGAACCACATTGGCTGGCTGTCAAGAACATTCTTAAGTACCTACGGAGGACTAAAGATTGGGCATTGACTTATGGAGGCGAACAAAGGCTATGCGCAACCGATTCTGCAGATGCTAGCTTCCAAACGGATCGAGATGACTCGAAATCTCGATGCTGGATTCGTTTTTACTCTTAATGGCGCTATGATCGGTGGAAGAGTTCGAAACAAACTGTTACAAAGATTCTACGATCGAGTCCGAGTACTATGCCGCGTCTGAAGCTACAAAGGAAGCGATATGGATGCGTCAATTCTTACATGGGCTCTCTGTAGTGCCCAGTTCGAATTACCCGATCACCATCTATTGCGACAATAGTGGTGCCATCTTCCAAGCTAAGGAGCCAAAGTCTAGCAACAAGTCTAGACATATACAACGGAAAGCTCATCTAATCCGGGATTACGTGGAGCAAAAGGAAGTAGTGATAGAAAAGATTGCTACAGATGATAACATAGCAGATCCTCTCACTAAAGCATTACGACAAGATAAGCATGAAGGGCATGTCAATTCCATGGGAATTAAACGTGTTCCTAAGTTGTAGTACTCTTTTATGGATCAGATTCATTCTCTCTTGTACTCTATACGACATCATCGTTTTGATATTTTATATATATATATATATATATATTTTGTTTGTCATGTGGATTTGTACGACAAATTTTGAACACCACAAAGTGAACTGAACGAACATTATATCTTTTCAGTCCTTAATTGCCCACATGAGCTGATAACTCTGGCAATTATTTTGTGACGTTGGTTGATGGTGGGTTCAACGAGCCATAAGTCAACCGGTTGACTGACCAATCACAGAGGCGATTTATACGGATATTTCGTAGGACACAATTGTGACATCGACGTGGAGTCCTAAATGTTTTATAACATTCGGTGCCCGGTCGTGGATAGGACCTCCATGGTGATCCTAAGAGTCGATTCTTTTGACTATCGACTGTCTCTTGAGACTAAGGCCGATTTTGGGTGACTTTGGTTTCTTTCTCACGGTCATCCGTAACGGGGGCCAAGTAGATTTTTTCCGGTCATTTCATGCGTGCTTAGATCGGAAGGAGTCGAGTTGAAGGAAATATTCAGCCTTTATCGGTACTCGATATTTCTCGGGGCCACTCGAGGAGTCAGAATCGAAATGCATGGCCATGCTCGGATACGGATTCGT
Source organism: Silene latifolia (assembly GCF_048544455.1). Classification (NCBI taxonomy): domain Eukaryota; kingdom Viridiplantae; phylum Streptophyta; class Magnoliopsida; order Caryophyllales; family Caryophyllaceae; genus Silene; species Silene latifolia. The sequence continues at coordinate 108,664,530 of NC_133531.1, forward strand.
TTTATCGGTTGAGTTACTCTCTAGTCGGGGAAACCACTCTAGATACAGATCGATTGTAAAATACGACCTTTGTGGATCCGGATCCGCAAATTGTTTTACATTGAGTGGGAGAAATTTTAAATGAATATGAGAATCGGTTATCGCACATACACTTGTACGGACAAGTGGGAGTTTGTTGGAGCTTGTGTCCTCCAGTTAGTGCGGATAACGTCATTGCACATACACTTGTACGGACAAGTGGGAGCTTGTTGGGGTTGGTGTCCTTAACAGTTAGTGCAAGGACTTATAAACCTCTAAAAGGATCAAAGGGCATACTTTTGGTATTATTATCAGTTGATCCACGTTTATCAATAACGGTTGGCTTGCTAGATAAGTTTGACGTTATTGTCATACAGATGGCGGTGATCAACTGGTCCCTAAAAGTCACACCTATAGGATACGTTTGAGAGACGTGACGGTATGAAAATACAGTCATGTAGATGCCAAATTTGACTAACCAGTTAGTCCGAGTTATTTGACTAGTAATTAGTCAAAATGTGATGTTGAGATATTATATTTATACGGATTAGATATCATGGGCTAAGGCGAATTAACCAGTTAATTCGTAAAATTAAATATAAGCGTTTTATATTTAATTAATGTATATTGAATTAATTATACAATATCGTCTTTGTCGGACATGTATTAATACTTCAACTAACCCGTGTTATTAGTTGATGTTTTAATAGCCGATAACCGATGACGATTTATAACAAACCGCGTCATATACATTTAGCAATTTATGAGCCGGTCCACGAGGTAAAATTAAGAGGAAGTGGAAGCCCACTTCCCCATGCAAACCCACGGCTGGCCGAGGTTAACAAAAGGAGAGACTCCCTCTCCTTTTGACCTAGACAATTTCATTTTACAGAAAACTAGGGTTTTGGAGACATTTTCTCTCTGAAACCTAGATCTCACATCTCGAAAACCTCACAACAAGTTCTCTCAATATTGCAAGGCAATCAGAGAACAACTTCTAGCACAAGGGCATATCTCGGACAAATCTTGGGTGCAACAATTAGGAGGAAATCTCTGTTGATTTCTGTTCTTTACGCCGCACTATAAAGGACCCGAGGTTAATTCTTGTTCCTTATCGTTTCTCTATTGTATTTATTTTTTATGACGATAATCGCATGTTAAATTTACGTTATAGTCCTTAATTTAAAGGGTCTTATACGGATATTACCCTACAGAGTCATCACATATCAGAGTCTTTAGTCTTCCGCTGTGTTTGTTAGGACAGTTCCTTTCAGTTGGTTTATAGTTTGAGAACAGTTGTATTTTGCTTACAGTTGGTTTTGTAATGTAATCACTTAAACTTATTTAATTAAGTATGTTTCTTCATTGTCTTATGATTATCATGCCTCGGGTAACCGAGATGGTGGCATCCTTATACCTGAGTGGTCCTGGTAAGGCACTTGGAGTATGGGGGTGTTACATCCTCCACCTCACATTTCGTACCCGTCAGAGTATTTTAATTCTACTCGCGTTATTATTGAGTCGAATGCACCTGAGTTCGTTAATTCACCACCTGTGGTTAACTTGAGCTTTTATATTTCGCCCTTAGCTGGAGGGCAGAATAGCTTTGTGGACAATTTAGGGAGTTGTCATAGGAAATTTGTCAGACTTAAACGATTTTACATTTTAATTTCCTATGTTATTACTATCTTATGGTGCTACTTACAGTTTTGTGTAGCACATGCGCAGCTATTTGACAGGTTGCTGCGAGCTTTGAGCTGCTTTGATTGGGCTCAATTAGAGTAATTGGCTGAAGGAAAAGAGGTCGAGCGGGACCTGTCTGAAACCAGCGCTAGCCGGGAGGCAACCCGGATGTGTTTTGTTTTTGTTTTGAATAAAACTTCATAGCTGATTAGAAATAAAAACTCTTAGTCGTGTGCTTGATTTTTAAATATTATAGACTATAATTTTGGGCTGTGCAATTTTTGGGCGCGTTATTATGTGCAATTGCAGGTATAAAGACCACATTAACTCAATTTATTGAGTTATGTCGAAGAACAGCACTGTTACGCCAGGTATGACAGTCGATCGACTGCCCATAGTGGTCGATCGACTGCCTTATTCAGCACAAAAGTTACTGTTTCAATTCCCATGGTCGATCGACTAGCTATATTGGTCGATCGACCAAAGCCCGATGCTGAGTTGTTCTTTCTCCAATTTTAAATTCTTTGCACGTAATTTCCGCTTCAATTTTGTTTTCTCGGATAATGCGCTGTATATTCTGTCTTTTCAGGTACTTATGGTAGCACTGCTGGCTACTGAAACCTCCTAGCCCACGCTGGTTTGGGGAGGTTTCCTTCTGCTGCGCTTAAAGTCTTGTGAGTTTCCGAGTTCCTTTTCATGTCTTATTTAGTTAATTTTATCGCAAATTCCCGTTTCCTTTTTATTTCATTACATGATTTTGCACAATGAGGACATTGTGTGATTTGGTTTGGGGAAGGGTTTTGCATTGCATTCACATGTTTTTATTGCATTTCTGTTTCACGTTTATTACATTTCAGTTTGCATTGTTTATTTTATTTCCTTTATATATACGAAATTCAAAAAAATTGAAAAATTTCAAAAAAATTCAAAAAAAAATGCACGTTTATTTTAGCATATAGGTTGAGTCGGGACGGTAGTATTTCAATGACATTGCATTTTCATCTGTTTATGCCTAAGCCGTGCTTAATTGACATGTTATTAGTAGAATCATATATGCATATCTACGAGTTTTTGTTAAATTATTCGCTGAACTTTAGACTTGACTTAGATTTATGGCAAACTACATCATTTTCTGAGGTTTAGAGCTTATAACTGGTGTCATTCATGACCAGTTTATCTAGGATTGTGAGTAGTACTCCTTATGAGACATGTTACATTTATTTGCATAAATATGAACTTAATCTTCTTAATACCTGTGTGCATTCGGGTTCGTGGTTTATTGACACATGTGGTAGAGGTTTCCCTTTATTCATTTTACCCATAAACCTCTCATAGCCAAATTTAGCCTTTTATCCCTTAACTACATCCTATATTTAGCCTGCCTTTGTCAAGCTAGTAGTCTTAGTTTTTGGGAATATGTTTATTGCGGTTTGGTTATTTTACTCTTTATTGAGATGTTGGCGAAATGTTGAAAAAGGGAAGGAAGGAAAAAGAATTGAAGAAGAAAAAAAAAGGAAAAAAAAAAGAAAAAAAAAACAGAATACGAAAAAAAAAAGAGATTCGAAAAAAAATTCAGTCTATCGACCGGCCACATTGGTCGATCGACTGTGGACTGCAGTAGTGAAAGAGAACTCGAAAATCACATGCTACAATTGTTATGAGTTGGTGATTTACACTCCCATGTTGTATTTATATCATTTGGGGAGTTACATCTATTGGAGATTGTGAGTTTGGTGCTTGATAATTAGCACTGGTTTTATTGAAAATCTTGAGCAAGAAATTGGATGTTGTCATATGGTTTTGTTTAGGTACTAGCTTGATCACCTATACCTCCACATTCCTATAAATGTTTTGCCTCTTCCTACCCATTACCTCACATATCCACATTTACCTCGGCATGTGTCATGGTCATTTGTTTGGTTGGAATGCATATGTATGGTTGTAGAGATTATTTTCATATTAGATTGCAGGCATGTTCTTATAGGTCGTAGTTAGGTGAGTGTCACTACAAAATGAATTCTTTCTATCTTTTACATATACTCACCCGTATTCATTGAGTGATATGAGCGACACGTGAGAGTCCATAATGATAAGTCTATATAGTTGACGGTTCAACAGTTTTTAACGACTACATAACTCATTTGTATGGTTCATATTGCTAATTGATTGTTAGTTGTGCATTAAATTGGTTTAGGCTTTACAAGTTGCATTTCGCTCTGAGATTGAGCTCGTTCCATTAGGTCCTAGGATCGAGTCTAGTTCTTGCTTGGGGACAAGCAAGGGTTTGGTTTGGGGAAGTTTGATGCGTGTCATTTATATGATGTTTTACACCCTATTTTACATGCATTTCAGAGCTCAATTATGTAGTTTATGCTACTATTTTCCCTATTTCCGTCTACTTTCGTGTTTTTGTATAATATTGCAGAAATGTGAAGAATCCAGCAGAAAATGAGCTGAATCCGTTCCCGAGTGTTTAGCATAGGATTTGACATAAGGTATTGACTCGAGGAATGAGCTTGGTGCGCGTTTCAAGGCCTAAAGATAGCAAAAGCATGGGTGCGTACGAGTTTAACAAGCAAAGAAGCACTTCACGATTTTGCAACCTGCTTCAGATGGCAATATCTCGAGTTCTAGAGCTGATAATCGAGTGATTCTAATTGGAGGTGAATGCTTATCTTCTTAGCTTTCCAACGCCGTGTAGAATGCCTGATTTGACAAAGTAACGAAGAAATGGCAGCTCTTTTAAGATCGTTGCGCACTGCAGAATTCGTCAGAATGCATTACTGTACAACACCCTTGGTCGATCGACTGACCTACATGGTCGATCGACCAGAGCGCGAATTCCAGAAGCTAATGTGCCAGGTACCTTGGTCGATCGACTGGACTCAGTGGTCGATCGACCGTGTGCATGACAGTACGGCCGAACAGTTTTCAAGAAAAAAAATTATCGATTCAAATCGTTTTATGAAAATCACGATGAAAAATTTACGTGGCCTCGCTCTGATACCACTTGAAGGGTAATATCCGTATAAAACCCTTAAAATTAAGGACTATAACGCAATTTAACATGTGATTAATTGTCATAAACGAAAAATACGAGAGAAACGATAAAGGTATAAGAATCAACCTTGGGTCCTGTGAATTTCGGCCTAAGAACAGAAAATCAAAATAGATTTCCTCCTAATCGTTGCACCCAAGACCGTCTGAGAATATGCCCCTTGTGCTAGAAATTACTCTCTAATTGCCTTGCAATATTGAGAGAGTTTTTGTGAATTTTCTTGATGTGAGATCTAGGTTTTCAGAGAGAAAATGCTCCAAAAACCTAATTTTTGTTCAAATGAATGAATTCGGTCAAAAGGAGAGAAACCCTCTCCTTTTGTTCATTCGGTGAACCGTGGGTTTGATGGGGAAGTGAGTGGGCTTTCCACTTTCTCCTCATTTAACTCGTGGTCCGACTCGTATCGATAAAATGTATATGACGGGTTTTTTAATTATAAATCGTCATCCGTTATCGGTTATTAAAACATCGACTAGTAACATGAATTAGTCGACATATTAATACATGTCCGATAATGACAATATTGTATAATTAATCAATTCAGTATACATTAATTAAATATAATCGTTTATATTCAATTTATGAATTAACCGCTTAATTCACATCAGCCAGTATTATTTAATCCGTATTAAATAATTATCTCAACATCACGTTTGACTAATTATTAGTCAATAACTCCGACTAACCGCTTAGTCATATTAGGCATCAACATGACTGTATTTTCATACCGTCACATCTCTCAAACGTGTCCTATAGGTGTGACTTTTAGGGACCAGTTGATCACCGCCATCAGTATGACAATAACGTCAAACTTATCTAGCAAGCCAACCGTTTATTGATAAACGTGGACCAACTGATAATAATACAAAAGTATACCCTTTGATCCTTTTAGAGATTTATATGTCATTGCACTAACTGTAGAGGACACCAGCCCCAACATAACCTTGATGATGATTCATGTGTTATAGCTGAAGTTAGTACAACTTTGGGTTGTTACTCTAGTTATGACTGTTTGAGGCATAACCTTGGAAATATGAATCAATGTTATAGCTGAAGCTACTATAACATTGAAGTACGAGTTAAGGTTATAGTTGGAACTAACATACCCTGAGATTTATGGCTCAAGGTTATAGTTGGAACTAGTATAACTTTGAGTTTCGTGTCAAGGTTATAGTTGAGGTAAGTATAACTTCAAGTTATATATATTGAAGTTATAGTCGAGGTTACTGTAACCTCGCATCCAGAGTCCATGTTATGGTTAGGGTTACTATAACATTGAATGGTTAATGTTAAAAGTTATACCTAGAGTACTATAACATTGAATGGTTGATACTTGTTTCACATGTTATGTGGTGTTCAATTTCATTATATAACGCTATGTTTGCATATATCGTTTATTACTCTTGTTCATACAATCGTAGGATGGTCAGCTATATTATTCTATGACTTGATAGTGATTTTATTCACATGTATATATGGTCAGTTATACTGTGCATTGTTTGTGGGCTGGTTGTATAGATGACGTGAGGTATCAGTTATATACCGAACGGAATGAACTAATGCAACCCTTCAGGGTCTGGTGTATGGTCTATGGTCGGGGGGTAATGGAGGCAGTTGTTATACGCTCTATTCCCCGAGTGTCGTTCGGTGTACGATTATTGCACCGAGAGTCCGCCAGGTCTTAGGCATATAGGCGGTGATTATACGCTATACATAGTACCTTGGATACGATTGTTATACGGTCCACACCGATGGAGGCGATTGTTATACGCTCCGTCGATTCGAGGCAAACAAGGTATTATACGCTCTGACAGTTAGAGGCAGTTGTTATACGCTCTAACGGCGTTCATTTTATACACCGTGCTTGTGACTAGAGGCAGTTGTTATACGCTCTAGTAGGTTGTTGGTTGGTCACATGTTACGTGGTCACAGTGGTTCTATGATGTGCATGATGTCATAATGTGGTTTGTGTTATGCGTCGTCACATGTTATCTGATTTGGAGTAAACATTTCGAATACTTATCTTTTTATGCCATTGTTTTGGTAGTGAGTTGTTGTCAAGTTTTCATGAGTATAGATGGTCTCACATGTTTACTAGTTTTGCATTTCAATTGTTAATAATTGTTAGTTATATTCAATTGTTGTAAACATGACTGGGAGAGCATCTAGTTACTCCCGACTGATTGTTAACCCCCATTCTCAGGTTGAATGCTCGTCGCTGTTTGGATGATGTCTTTTGGGATGCATCGAGGGGCGAGCCGAATAATTAATTAGGAGTTTGTTTTCGTGTTTGAGAACCTTTGAATAATGTATTAGTTGGTTTTGGATTTAGTAGCGAACCGGATTGGTCAGGTGTTTCCGCCACCTTGACCCTTTTATCAGTATCGTACTCTGATATTCTCTTTGTATAAGTTTTTCTCTTGTTTTATAATCCGGGTTGTTACAGACTGACAAACAGATCTCACCAAAAGGGAGACTTTTATTGATTAATTCATAAAGTTTCATACTAAGAATTAATAAATAAAGCTATTTAGGGACTTACCATTGGTCAATAGTCGATGGAAGCCCCAAATTTGATTAATGGAGGCTAGAATTTCTGAGAGAGAAGAGAGGAAGATTTTTGACCACCTTAATTAGAAAACTTTAGATATAAAATTACCATCTAATTAGTTCTAAATCAATTTTTTTATTGTGCGAAGGAAGTCAAAGGGACAAATATATGTTGTTAACAATATTCAAACATAGATTATTTATATCACAAAAATTTCGGAGAGACGGTCTCTCAATAGCGTTATTGAGAGACCTCTCACATGATGGGGTGAGGGATCCATTGAATTTCTTTTTTCCCTATTATGTCTCCCACTAAGTTAGTGGGAGACGATCTTTCATGAGACCTACTGTGTTTGTATAGTGAGGAAAGTAGTGACTAGTGAATATATTTCATAATTTGACTGATAAATTTTGTATCAATTAAAATTTTAAGAAATGTAAAAAAAAAAAAGTAGTGTTATAAGTGATAAATTTATGAATTAGACAAGTTAATGTAATTGTATTTCATAAAATAAAATTTAAATGGTAAATTTAAGTAGTCCGGGTGAAAGCGAGCATCAACGCTAATAAAATTATATGTAGAATGTTCCTTGTATTATTTTCCACAAAGCGTCTTGCTTGTGACGTACTAATCCCGTCATAAGTTGAAGACCTCTCATAAAAAGGGAGATGGGACAAGGTGGGACACCCCTTATGTGCTTCCCCACTCACCTCTCATGGGTATTTTATGAGAGGAAATGGTATCCGTCACAAGCTTGTGACGGATATTGCCGTCTTAAATGAGATTTTGTGTATATGAATTGTGACGGATATTGCCGTCTTAAATGATGATATTTAATGTGAAAGTGGTAAAGTGGAGGCATTGCATTTCCAGTGGAGGTTCATAGGGTTCACTCCCATTGAAAAATATACGTAAAATTTACAAGAAGATATTAGCATTAAAGGCAAGTTAGTGTAGTAGTAAGAAGTAGGGGTGGGTATAATCCGGTACGGACTGGAAAAATGGACCGGTTTGGTCGGAATTTAGTGGACCAAAATCGGAATTAAAATTTTTGGTCCGGCCTTCGGTCTAGTCCGGTTCGAGACTGGTATTTTCCGGTCTGGGCCAGAATGCCCGAAATTATTGTTATTTGCATTTTTTTTCTTAAAATAGTATTTTTATTCCGGTTCAATGGACTGGATTTTGAAAAAGTGAGTAATTCGGGTCCAACCGATCCGGTCCCGAACCGGAATTTTTGTACTCCGATCCGGTCCCGGTCCATGAATTTTTTCGATTCCAGTTGAGGTCCAAACCGGTTCTGATCCGGTCCAGTTCGATTTTGGACCGATGCCCCGCCCTAGTAAGAAGGTGTTATTTCAACCTTATGGTTATGGGTTCAATTCTTGGTGTAACTTTTTTCCCATTTTTCTCTTCATATGTTTTCTTTTCACATATTAATCATTTAGCTTTTAGATTTTCTACTTTGTTTCCATTTACAGTCTTTTACGAAAATTTGAGTTGTTTTTTTTATATTCAACCATAAAAAATACTCAGTTTATTTTAGTTTTATTATCTCCTCCCATCTTAAGTTATTCTAAAATCATCATCTTTTTTTTTATAAAATTAGAAGAAAAGTGTATTTAAATTTAAGAGCAATGTTGATAATTTGTCACTTTTAATTTATTTATTTTAGTAAACATATAAAATTATTTTTGTTGAGAGCGAAATTTTAATCATTTTTTATCTTTTTTCACCGTGGAAACAATTATTCAAAACTCGACCCCTCTTTATTACAATCCTATAAACGTCACTGGCTGAACGGCTAGTAACAGGGGCGTTTTTAGTGAGGGTTTAACTAAACCCCCACTGATTTTCAGGAACAAGTATTTTAAAAAACAAGTAAAAGTATAGACTTGAAGGTGGGGTGGTGGACTGGTGGTTAGAATATGTATTGGTGGTCGTGGGTTTGAAACCGTAGTGGCCAATTTTTTTTGGTTTTAAAAAGAGCCTTATTAACATGGTGATTTTTTTTTGTTTTTAAAAAAAGCCTCATTAACATAGTGAATTAAATTAGTAAATATCTAGGGTTAGGGCTTCTCGTTTTTAAGGGAAATATTCACACATTAGTAGTTAAAGTTTAAAAAAGTAAAAATTGAAAATTGAGATGGTCCATTTTTATTAAAAAAGTTATTTATGTACTGATAATAAATAAGAGTAAATTATATTTTTACATAATGAGACCGTTTTATTGATTAAAACCCTCTCACATAACCATTTTGTTTAAATATCCCGATATTTTATTGTTACGACATTAGTTTTTATGAGAACTTTAATCTTACAATTTTTGCCAGATAGATATTTGTATAAACTCGTTAGAATTATCGGTATATATGATTATTGTATCGTTGAGAAAATTTTGTTCGTAAACTTGAAGCCCCATATGCGAAGTCCTAGAAACGTCACTGGTTAGTAAAGGTGCTCACAGATGAAAATTGTAAAATTTTTAGTTAAATTTCTCCAACTTTGTCCGAGTTTCTCTTAAACCATTACTTATTTGTTCATCTCCGCAGAAAATTTTCACCCCTTAAAGTTCAATTTTTTACTCGGTCACTTATGGTACAATAACGCAGTACCATACTTCCTCCGTACCAGATCAAAGGTAACACTTACTATAAACGGACATACCACACCAAAGGTAACATTCCTTATTTGGCCCACAACATTACCAAGTTATCCTTATAACCATTTGATATTTACACAAAATGTCATTACATACCCCACCTACTAACCCACAATTACATACCCCACCTATTTTTTCCCTCTTTACCCTTACTTTTTCCACATTTTCTTAAATACTCCACTTTTCCCTACGTTACCTTTGGTATGGTACGGAGGGAGTATTTGTTTGACGTTAGTCATTTTTTTATTATTATTTTGTGATCTATCTAAAATTAATCTTAATTTGACCATTTCCCCCGTCTTATGTAGTCATAGGTTTAAGAAACTTAAATTAAACTTGACAAATATTCCCTTCGCCCCCGATGATTTGTTTATATTTGGTTTTGACACAAGGATCAAGAAAAATGAAGGTGATCTGTATAAGTGGATAAAAAAACTTGTGGATGATCAAATTACAAAACAATTCAAAGATAAAAAGGTAAACAAAAAAATCACCAATTCTCATTTGTGACGGGTACTATTCCGTCACAAACACTATTCACATTTGCGACGAGCCAAATGTGACCAGTTTATGAGAAAATGTAACCATTTTTTTAAAAGTAACATTTTATGAACAATATTTGAGTGGTTATATTTTATCAAAAAGTGGTCACATTTGCCCGTCGCAAATTGTGACCGTCACAAGGGAGAATTGTTGGAATAAAATATCCTAAAATGGAATATGTAAACAATTAACGAGACAAAGGGAGTATGAACGAATAGAAGATGAATTAAATTACGAAGTATGTATGCATGAATGTATGATACTTCTTACAATCCGAGTGCTAGAGATGACGACAAGAAGAATGAAGTGATGTTGGAAAGAAGTTGTAATATATCCAACGTTATTAAAAACAAGGATAGAAATTAAATCAACAGCTGGAATAGCTCAGTTGGTTAGAGCGTGTGGCTGTTAACCACAAGGTCGGAGGTTCAAGCCCTCCTTCTAGCGACTTAAGTTTTTGTCCCCCATCTAAATACTTGTTTTGTTTCTTCAGGTGTCTAAGAATCTCCTCTTGTCATGAACAATGCAAACTGCAGAGTATTATTCCTGTAATATGTCATCTCTTAGCTTTTGTTACATGTAACTTTTGCTCGGTTCTATAAATTATTGATGTCAATTAACTTCCGAGTTCCGATTCACCTGAGCAGTCACACAGACACAGTCACATTTACCTCCTGACAATTCCTATAACATGTAAATTGATGTTCAAAGGAACTTCTGACTGCTAAATTATTCTGTAGAGTCGCTAATTAGAGAGACGAAACCTTACAATTCAGTTGTTCGTGATGCCTAATTGTAATTACTTACTACATTACTCCTAAAACTTAAAACTAGTTAGTTCATCCGTTAGCTCGTTTAACAAATACCCAACGATTTCTTGCCCAAGATCCAAGCATAAATCGTCCAACAACTGGGCCTTGAACAACTCATATCTTCTGATATCACTCGTCATGTCTTTGGATAACTGGGCGTCAGCCAGTTCGCAAACTTGGCCAGATAAGCCCATGAAATACTCAGCTAACTCTGCATCATTCTTGACTGATTTCTGTTCTCTTGCTCTCTTGTCTGGGGAATTATCATCATTTTTGTTTGATTTCAGGTTCATGTACTGTGGTGTTGGCTCATCGAGAAGTTTGATTTTCCGCGCTGATTTTCTCCTTGAAGGTGATGAAATCAGTATAACATTAGCATCATCTGTTACAAGAATAAACAATCAACATAAGTCTAATGCGTAATAACCACTAGTACAAAATTGGGATGATCACCACAAAAAAACCATCGTAATTGCTAAAGCCCGCACACATTTTTACTACTATATCTCAACCATTTGTTTTTTCTTGGATCAGAGTTAATAGAAGTGTTTGACACAATAATCGACCAAACATCATTATGGGTTCATTGTCATGAGACACTCTACGTTGCAAACCTAGCTAATAAAAAGGTGTATAAGTCATTTAGTAATGATAATCAGGACCAGAGTTGTCTGAGGCTGCCTTTACACTAAATAAGTACAATCGATAAGGCTACAATCAAATCCTTTTTATTCGTATTATACAAGAATAGTTAAGATTTAAGACGTTGCAATCGATAAGGCTACAACCAATACATTTTTATTTTTCAGAAAAGAACACAATAGTAAACTTATCCAAAATCTACACATATTGCACAGACTATTAGGACATTTTCAGTACCAAGGAAACAAGTTCAATGAACCATAGATATGGTAAATGAGAAAATATGGAAATGCATCAAGAAAAAAAAAAAAAGGAAATGAATATGGTGAAGTAAAGACAATACACAGACACACACACCTGTTGAAGGGGAATCGAATTCAAGGTGATGATCAAGGACAGAAACCGGACTTCGTGTCGATACGTCACTCTGAACATCTACATCCATGCCCTTTTTATGATCAACCTTCTTTTTCCTTGAAATATTTGACACAACTTTCATATTCTGATCCTTATTTAATGATTTATTTCTCTGAATTCCACATTTTCCCCTTGAATAATTCCTTTCATTACTAACAACATTAGTACTAGCCTTTAACCTATTGCTAATAAACTTGTTACTTTTTTGATAGCGTTCTTGATTATTAGGCTTATTCTTACCGACAATATTTTTCCGACTTTTCCTACACTCATTTCCTTTCAAATTCACGACATTTTCTCTCTTTTCCGGCTTCTTTTGTTTGAATTCATCACGACCTGACTTGAATAACTCGGTCTTTTTCACACCATCAGCAATCTCTGAAATTTCGTCTATTTTTACCAAAAGAGTAGGCCCTTGTTCGTGAAAAGAAGCAGAGGAAGTTCTAGCACGACGATGAAACGCAGCTCTAGCTGGGTCGAAATCTGGTAAGAAATGCAACGAACTAAGAGACTTGCTCCTAAAAAGCGTTTCATGACTCGACGTTGATTTCCTTGTATTTTCACAATCGGGCATTGTCTCTAGTCCCATTAGTCTTGCAACTATCCCGGGACTCGCCTGGGTTTGAACCTGAGACCTAACAACAACCTCCGTGTCAATTTTGTTATTAGCAGCATCGCTTTTTGTTTGGATAATTTTTTCAGGGATTTCGTCGGATAGACACGGATGTGTGGGAAGATTACTTTTACAAATGAATTTTTCAAAGATATTAGAGAAACAACCAAAATGAGGAGGGTTTTTCTTTGAGGTGTTCACCATTTCACACACTTTTAACAAAATAAAATAAAATCAGAAAAGAGGAAGAACTACTTAAAGGCGATGTTGGATAAATAAAAAAAAGAGTCAAAGAACAAGTGGGTGTAGTATTAAATTTGGAGGGGTTTCATATATGAAAGGGAGATAAAATGGTTGAATATTGGGTCAATGAGTTCACATTACAAAATGTAACATACATATAACATACTCGTTATTGTCTCGTTTTTTATAAGGAGTAAATTATAAATTACTCCCTTTTAAGTTTCACTTTTCTAAACTTACTCCCTTATATGTTTTTTTTTTTAAATTACTCCCTTAAGTTGACTTCAGGCCAAAAATTGCTACCATTTTCCAAGTCCGGTGAGTATTTCCGTCTCTTTTTGAATTTTCCCTCCATTTCTCTAAATTGATGACAAAAATACCCCTTTGTCAGCCTATGTTACAGTCATCATCGTCCTCCTTTATCCCCCAAGACCCCAACTACCCCACCAGCCGCCATCCCCTCCTTACTCTCCAACACCCCACCATCCGTCGTGCTCCTTCCTCACGAGAACCCCGACAACCGCCCTTATCTTCCATCTCGCCCCATTGCGTTTTTTGCCGATAACGACAACCTCCGATAGGCGACGTTGTCGGCGACTCAACCACGAAAAATGTCGACGAAACCAGTTTTGGGCTCTAATTTTGCCGATAAAGTAGCCGGAGATATTATCTTTTTGAATTTTTGCGTCGTTTTTTGTTCATCTAGCTTTTTGGATTTACGCCGACGTACGGTGGGGCCAGTTGAAATAGTTGTCGGTGTCTTAAGTGGGGAAGGGAGCGTGGTGTTGCTTGTCGTCGGCAAATTCAGATGAGAATGGTGGCGCGTGTGGTGTGGCATTGTCGTACATCAGGTAGTGTGGGAAGGAGGTCGTTGGGGCAACGGTGGTGCGGTGGTGGAGGTTGTGCGGTGGCCGGTGGCAGAAAGGTGGATCTAAGAGATGAGGAAGAAGATAGGAAGAAAGTGATTTTTTTTGAAGGGCAATTTCGTCCATTTTCTTATTTTTTCACCTGAGAACTAGCTTTGGTAGTAACTTTTGGCCTGAGGTCAACTTAAGGGAGTAATTTTAAAAAAAAAACATATAAGGGAGTAAGTTTAGAAAAGTGGAACTTAAAAGGGAGTAATTTATAATTTACTCTTTTATAAGAAAGGAAAGAACGGTTTGAACGCGTTATAGGGTAAAATGAGAGTGTACGGAGAAGGTACATAAACTACAAATAGTATCAGAAGAAAAAGGAAGGAAATTAAGTGAAAGTGATAATAAGCCGTGTAAACAGTTCAAAGTGTGTCAAATCAACCACTACTAGTTTACTACTGTCTACGGAGTCGTATCAAGTTGACTTTCTTCACTTGTATTTAAGATTGCCATCAATTCGCGTGTCAATCTATGTACCTGTTTTTTTTTTCTGGTTTTTTTGGGCCGTATTAGGACAACATCCGGTGTTACTAAATTTCGATAACAATAATTAAAAAATGAAAAAAATAAAATATAAAAGATTGAATTTAGGATTTTGCCCCAAAATATAAAGGATATATATGTAATTTTATCTCTCGATTTCAAATAAAATTCCAACTAAAACTAATTTTTATAACCTAATTTATTTATCTTAACCTAATACGGAGTATAGACTAAGACCCTGTTCTTTTGGATTGAAACTTATCTCGATCTCGAATCGAATCGAACTTATAGGATCTCGAATCGAATCGAATCAACTTATAGGATCTCGAATCGAACTTATTGGATCTGAATCGAATCGAACTTATAGGATCGAATCGAATCGAACTTATAGGATCTCGAATCAACTTATAGGATCTCGAATCAATCGAATCGAACTTATAGGATTCGAAGTGAACTTAAATTAAGTGAGGTATAGGATCTCGAATCAACTTATAGGATCTCGAATCGAATCAATCAATCAACTTATAGGATCTCGAACTCAACTTATAAGATCTCGAATCGAATCGAACTTATAGGATCTCGAATCGAATCGAACTTATAGAATCTGAACTGAACTTATAGGATCTGAACTAAACTGAACTGAACTTATAGGATCTGAACCGAACTTATATTAAGTGACTTTAAGTCCAAAAAAACAGGGCCTAATAATCTTATCTTCATTATTGTTATAGGATCTTCATGACTTCTTTAGAAAAGGTCCTTCATCACCTATAAGTAACCACTAAAACGCCGAAATTGAATACGGTACAACCATCAGTGAAAACACAAATTTTTCCAAAATATGTTGCATTGTCACAAAACTCACGAAAGTGCAATTGAGAAAAAAAATACATGCTCCCAATGTTGGGTATAATTGCATGGGTTAAATTTATTCTTTTGTTAGGGGAAACAAATCAATGACTTCTTCAATTGTTGGGAGCAAATCTGCAAATCTCCCAAAGTTTTGGCATCAATGTATACAATCCTTTGGTTATTTGTTCAACAAGAAATTATTGTATTCAATTACATAAATTTCTGGAAGAGAGTCAGTCGACCGAGTGCCAATTTCTGGGCTGTAAATTTCGCAAAAATTGTGTTATTACCTTATTTATTTTATCTCTTTATTCTTTCGCCGTTTAAAATTATTTCTAAAATTCCCTTGTTGATGTTTGTTGTTCGGATTCAAGTTTTCTCTTTCATTTTATCCTCTTATATTGGCTAATCTCACCATGTAAGAGCATCTCCAATGGTTACCTAAAAGGACTTGCTTGCAAATAAAAAAGATTTTAAGTTACTTGGTTAACCATTGGAGCACTCCACATCAACTAGCTTAAATTGAGCTAGTAGCTCCATGGAGCTAGTAGCTCAAATGGTCTTACAAGAAGAATGTAACCAATAGAAAAATAGTGGGTGTGTTAAGTGAGCCCAATTAAGCTACTAGTAATTTAGCTTAACTATTGGAGCAAATTGTAGCTTGAACTTGTTGTAGCTTAAAAAATTGATGTGGCAAAGGTAAACTATAGTATCAACTAACTTACCATTGGAGATGCTCGTTTTCTCCCTCTTATTTCTTTTCCGATTTGGATGTTATTTAAATCTACACTAATTCTTTCAAATTTTGTCAATTAATGGTGTGTTTGGTTTGATTCATAATGTTAATCTCGTTTTTATAACATTTACGATGTCAAGTATAAAATCTTTATATTAAATTCTGCTCAAATTTTTTTATGAACTTGAAAATATGTGTTTTGAGTTAATGATTTGATTTTGTGTATGTTGCATGGCTAATTGTTTAACAAAGACTAAAGCTTGATTGTTATTGCTAACTCTTATCATACATTTGAAATTTTAGTTTGAAAATTTTGTCACAAAACTTTGAAGCTTGGATGCTTATGTTTGAGTTTCGATTTATTCTAGTTCTTAAAACTTAGTTTAATTGACTAATTATGCACTATCTTTGTTAGTAACGACATGTATCATTTTGAATCGAAATTTTATTTTTTTTAAAATGTTGTCCAAAATCTTTTGAAATTAATCTCAAATGAATGATTTTGATTTTTGCACTCAAACATGACTTAATTGTTTCTTGGCACTTTGTCCTTGTTGATGTTGCATTGTGTTGGCATTAACCTAGGAGTCTTACATTTTTGTACCCTAGTTCTTATATATCTAGTTATGTCGTAAAGATTGAAATGTTGTTTAATGATGTTAGGTATGGTCTTAAAATTTGAAAATTTTGTTTTGATTTTTTCTTGATTTAATTGAGTAATAAGACTTCAATTTTGTTAATAATACAATGTATTGCCTTAACTTGATAACCCTACCTTAAAATTTTGCCCAATTTTTTTTTATACCATAGGGTATATGATTAAATTTTGCATATTTTTTAAAACATGGTTCATTGTTTCATGGTGTTGCAATCTTTGTTAATGATGTGTTATTTTGCTTATATGGGTCAATGCTTAGTTTACCTTGTGAGTTGTATGGTTTTGATGAGTAGAGACGTATAGACTTGTGAATGAGGGGATGTGAGATAGGGGTGGGTTGACGAGCTTATTAGGATAAAGAGCAAAGTGTTAATAATGTGTGATGAGTGAACATGGTATCTTGAGAGTTAGGAGCGGGAGACATGGGTTTATGGTAAGTTGTTCAATTGATGCATGTGGATTTGAGCTGAGTAGAGAGGTGCATGTACGATGTCGTGAGTGGTGAGTCATATGATGAATAAGAATGCTATTGGTTGAAACCTTGAATGATGCGCTAGAGATTAAATTGGATTTGGTTAAGTAGTGATGTAAGTATTATGAGTAAAGGAATATTGAACGAAAACGAGTTGTATATGGGTGTATGTTGACAAGGTAGGGTATGGAAATTAAGAGACATATAAAAAGGCGATAAGGAAACTATTAAACTTTAAAGGAATAAATCTTTTATGTTAATAGTAGTGTTCGTGTGTAGATACCCAGTATCTGCTGAGAATCCAACAAACACCCGATGATTATCGGACTACAACATGTTTTGAAATCGCGGCGTTTGATCGACAGTTTGTGTACAACTTTACGTCGGAAAATTTAAAACGATTTCAAAAATAAAACATTTCAAAACATTTCAAAAATACCTGGAGTGTTTAATGCACGACGACGGGGTCGCAATGACACTAATTAGAGTCAAAACCGACACCGGACCAAAAACCGGCTCAAAAATTCAAATCCCGACTCCAACAACGAGTCAAACCGAGTCAACCACCAAAAACAAAACATTTCAAACCTTCTACCTTAAGTTTTTCCGGATTTATGTTTAGTCAAGTACCAAACATATGACTACAAAACCTAGGATAGAACAAATCATGATCGCGTTTGTGTGAAAGCGACAACACACCTCGAAGACCCGCGACGTGGCTCGCGCCTCTTTGAGCAGCCCAAGTGGCCACGTCGCTCAAAACTCACACAACCACTCATTCTCCTATAAATACCCCTCAAATGCTTCCTATTTGAGAGTTACGCGAGTGTCCGCCCCCTCTTTTCTCCCTTAAAATTCTCGACTCGACTTCTTAAGTCACAATCCGACGCGTATTTGCGACCTACCGATCGTAAATACAAGCCTTACAGATTGTTTGGTACCGTCATCGTGCATTAAATCACTTGACTGACCACTTCGACCACTACATCGTCACTAAACTTAAAACACTCTTTTTTACTTACCAAAACGGTTTTAAACCGAGTTTTTTCCGATCAAACGAGTTGTTACACTTACGCCGGTCACTCGCCATAACCAAACATGTAAGTATTGTTGGGGTTGGTGTCCTTAACAGTTAGTGCAAGGACTTATAAATCTCTAAAAGGATCAAAGGGTATACTTTGTATCATAATCAGTTGATCCACGTTTATCAATAACGGTTGGCTTGCTAGATAAGTTTGACGTTATTGTCATACAGATGGCGGTGATCAACTGGTCCCTAAAAGTCACACCTATAGGATACGTTTTGAGTAATGTGACGGTATGAAAATACAGTCATATAGATGCCAATTTTGACTAACCAGTTAGTCCGAGTTATTTGACTAGTAATTAGTCTAATATGGGATGTTGAGATATTTTATTTAATACGGATTAAATAAAAATGGCTAAGACGAATTAAGCGATTAATTCGTAAAATTGAATATAAACGTTTTATATTTAATTAAATGTATATTGAATATAATTATACAATACTGTTTTGTCGGACATGTATTAATAATTCAACTAACCCGTATTATTAGTTGATGCCTTAATTTCCGATAACCGATAACAGTTTATAATGAAACCGCGTCGTATACACTTAGCGAGCTATGGACCGGACCACGAGTTTAAGTGAAGAGAAAATGAAAAGCCCATTGGGGCTCCTCTCACTCGGTTTGGCCGAGACATGCATAGACAAAAGGAGAGTTTTCTCCTCTTGTCTAACCTAATTCATTTTGCAAAAATAATTAGGGTTTTTGGGAATTGTGCCTCCTGAATCCCGGATCTCTCATCCAACACAAACTCACAAAAAACAATCCCCTCGATATTGCAAGGCAATTAGGGGATTCTCTCTAGCACAAGGGCATTACTCGGACATCTTGGGTGCAACGATTAGGAGGAGATCTAACTTGATCTCTCATTGCCTTTTGCACTAGGACCGAAGGTTATTTCTATATCTTTGTCGCTTCCTTGTTGTTTTCGTTTTATGACTATAAACTACATATAAATTTTGCGTTATAATCCTATAAAGAAAGGGTTTTATACGGATATTACCCTACAAGTGGTATCAGAGCGAGGCCACGTAAATTTTTATATGTGTTTTTCATCAAACGATTGTTGAAACGATGAATTTTGGTTAAAAAAATTGTCACGGCTCAATTTTTTTTCTCGGCAGAAATTTTTTTTGCTGCGTTTTTTTTCTTGTTTTGTGCCTTGTGATCCGTGTCAAGTTTACACGGTAATTTTTGTCTTTTGTTTTGTGTTCATTTTCGATCTTTGCATATTGTATTGTAATCGATATTCTTTGCAATTTGTTAAAGTTCGATCAAAATGATTGCATAAAATTTCGTGTGGCTAATTTTTTTTAGAAAACCGTGTGGCTTTCTTTCATGGCCTGTTTTCTGTTTTTTTTTGCATCGTTTTGCGTGCCACATGATTTTGTTAGATCAATCGATCTCTTGTTTTCAATCGTTCTTCACATGTTGTAATTTTAACCGATAATTATTGCAATATGTTGAAGATTAACAATTGTAATTTGATTTCTATACGGATTAGATTAAAATTGCAATTGTGTTTTTCAAACCGTTTTGTTTGATCTCTTGTTGCTCTCGGTTTTAGCCGATTTATTTTTTTTTTTTTTGGCCTTAAAGGCTCTCGGCTTTTCAGCATTATAAAAAAAAAAAAAATTTTTTTTTGGCCCCTGGTACTGTTCACGTACAGCAGTACAGAAGAAAAAAAAAAAATTTTTCGTTTTTTTTTCGGCCATTTTATGCATAAAACGTTTTTATGCTCTCGCTTGTTAGTGAAACGGTTCACCCACGTAAACTAAAGTTACTTTAAAACGATTTAAAGTAACGGATTATATCGAATTAAAATTAAGTTGATGAAGCGGTTTTGTCACATAATTTTAATTATCTTTGGTGGTTTGGATAAAAATTTAACATAATTACGGAATTATGTCACGAATAAATTTAATTTTTAGTTGATGCATTTTAATTTATCGTTCTTGTTTATATTTTGAATGTTTTGAATGCCTTTTAATTACGTATTTAATTATTTTGCAAACGGTTGTAACTTAGTGTGGCCTTAGTAGAACGTGTTACCGTAATGATGGAACACGGTCTTGGTTGTATTTTGAGATCTCGTATCTCCATTTTATTTCTTTTAATTACAGTTTTTTTATTTAGAATGTAAATAGGTTTATATTTGTAAATTTTAAATTGTAATTCTTGAGAAGACTAAAGATGGAGACCGGATGCTCACTCCCGCTACTTGGATAAAGATGGAACATCAAGACAAGCTTTTCGGGTCCAACGGTGGATTCCAAAGTTGTATTTTGTTCTTTTTACTAGGATAGGCCACACTAGGAAATTTTTATTTACGTATTGCATTCGTTTATTTATTTTATTGTAACGATAGTATGCATCATATTCCGCCTAAAAACCAAACCACCTAATAATTGCATGAAAACTGACACATATAGAGGTCACGAGTTAGTTTTCTTTGACATTCGCATGTCACACGATTATAAGCCATCACCCAAATTAATTCATTCACGCAAACGCTAGTTATTCGTTCACTTAATATGAATTATAATTTAGTTGATGGGATCTTCCTCGTATAAACAAAAATTGAGAACGGTCTTTATAGGTCAAACTCCAATGACTCCCTTCTTCGTCGGTAGGCATAATATGACCCCTTCTACGTCGGGTAAGTTGGAACCGATTGACCCATTTTATCTCAACACTATGGTCACTCGTACGATCCTGTGACTGTGGTGGACTATAGATAGGATTTACGGAAATCTATCGACCAAGAGTTCTTACGGAAGAATTAGCTAAACAGTTGGCTTATCAATTTACAGAAATTGAGTCTTGGGATCACTTGTATCATTCTTGAGGGAGATCAATTATGCAAGTGCGAGAGTCTACATGTTTAAAATGAATTTTAAAATGGACTTAAATCACCTCGATGAGTTGCTTATTTCGTTTTGTTTTTCTTTCTTTTTCAGTGTAGATCACGAACTGTTAAACTGCTAATAACAAAATGGCTGGTCACTTGAACGACCCAATGCCTAGTGCCACATTGGACCGTGAGTCCTGGCTTCGGATCTTCATGAATCAGATGAATCAGTCAACTCGACTGAAGAATGATGGATCAAACTTCGCGGATCGGGAGGCGGCATTACGGAATCTGCCGCGCTGGCGACGGAAGCTCGGTTTCTGCTTGAGCCCATGCCGTCACACCCAGGCCCCACGGCCGGAGTTAACGAGATCGACAAGTATAACGATTTCGCCCTGGAAGCGGGTGCGATTAAAAACGTACTCATTTTTGCAATGGAACCCAATTTGCAGAAACGCTTCATAGCTCAAGGTGCAAACAAGATTTTCACCACGCTCACTAAGGAATTCTCGAAAGCACCGAGAATCGTGACCTATGAGCATACCACTCGCTTCTTTGATGCGAGACTCCGAAAAGGGCCAACCGGTTAGCCCACACATTCTCAAAGATGATTGAGAATGTCGAGAAGCTGGAGACCTTTGATTGTAAGATCAGCGAGAACATTGTTATTGACCGCATTCTTCACTCACTCCACGATGGTTATTCGCAATTTAGAGCGAATTACTATATGAATGATTTGAAGAAAACTCCCCATGAACTGCACTCCCTCCTCGTACAGACCGAGAAGGACATGAAGTTCAGTGGGAGCATGAAACAGGATGTTCTCGTTGTGACAAACAAGGGAAAGGGTAAGGGCAAAGCTCAGGCAAACCTAGCAGTAGGTAAGGCGAAGTTCAAGAAGTCGGGTTCAGGTAAGAGTGGGCCTGGTGAGTCGAGCACCTCATCAGGCACGACAAAGAGCAAGAATGAAAACATGGAATGCCATCACTGCCACAAGACTGGGCATTGGAGACGCACATGTCCTGTTTATCATGAGGACATAAAAGCAGGCCGCGTTAAACCTGTTGGTATGTCTTCTTCTTCTACTTTTATTCATATGATTGAGATTAACCATGCAAGTTACGGAACTTGGGTACTAGATACTGGTTGTGGTTCTCATCTGTGTAATCATGTGCAGGGCCTCCGAAATCTCGAGCCTCTCGTAAAGGGTGAGGTTGACCTGCGTGTTGGGAATGGAGCACGAGTGGCTGCCATCTCAAAGGGGACATATGTGATCCAGCTTCCTAGCGGATTTGAGTTGTCATTATATGACTGCTATTATGTTCCTAGTCTTTCCAAAAACATTATTTCGGTTTACGCACTTGACAAACTTGGTTTTTCATTTGTAATAGAAAATAATGCTTGCATTTTCTCTTTACACGATATGATTTATGGCAAGGCAGTCTCCATGAACGGAATTTATGTTTTAGATCAGACGACCGAAATATTACACGTAATGAATAAAAAGTTAAAGGTTGGTGACAAAGATCAAACGTATCTATGGCACTGCCGTATGGGACACATTAATGAGAAACGCGTAAAACAGCTCATTAAAAATGGAGCTATCTCGGCCTTTGATTTTCAATCATTTGGCACGTGTGAATCATGTCTCATCGGTAAGATGACTCGTATTTCCTTCAAAGGTGTTGGAATGCGCGCTGCTGACCTATTAGGGCTCATACACACGGATGTATGTGGTCCTATGTCAATCACCGCACGAGAAGGCTATAGGTATTTCATCACTTTCACGGATGATTTAAGTAGATATGGCTATGTCTACTTAATGAAGCACAAAAGTGAATCCTTTGAGAAATTCAAAGAATACCAAAATAGGGTACAGAACCTACTTGGTAGAAAGATAAAAACACTACGTTCGGATCGTGGTGGCGAGTATCTTTCTCACGAGTTTGATCAACACCTTAAAGACTCGTGGGATCGCCCTACGCTTAACTCCACCGGAATACCTCAAATGAATGGTGTGTCCGAACGGAGAAATCGAACACTACTTGATATGGTTCGATCCATGATGAGTCACACGGTTTTACCTGATTCATTATGGGGTTATGCTCTTTTGTCAGCTGCTCTAATACTTAACCGAAGTCCGTCTAAAGCTGTTGACAAGACTCCATATGAACTATGGAAGGGAACGGTCCCCAACTTGTCCTTTATACGGGTTTGGGGCTGCGAGGCTTATGTCAAGTGGAGACACGAAGATAAGCTCGGCCCGCGATCGGTCAAGACATACTTTATAGGTTATCCTAAAGGAACACGTGGTCATTACTTCTATTCGCCAACCGAACAACGTGTTTTTGTTGCGGCTAGTGCGACATTCTTGGAGAAGGAATTTCTCGAGAATGCAAAGAGTGATAGAACCTTCGACCTGTCGGAGATTCCAGAACCAAACACCGAGCAACCATTGGAGGAACCTATTCCTTCAATCCCGGCTGCGGTGAACATTCCCGAGGAACCTAGGAGGTCGGGAAGAGTCTCTATTCCTCCGGACAGATACATTGGTATGGTCGAGGAACATGATATAGACGACGTTCTACTCTTAACGAGTAGTGAACCCGCAACCTATAAAGGTGCTATGACTAGTTCGACTCAAAGCTATGGCTTGAGGCCATGCAATCCGAGATGGACTCTATGTATGAGAACAACGTATGGGATCTTGTTGACTTACCTGCTAAGGTTCGTCCCCTTCAATGCAAATGGCTTTACAAGATAAAGCATTCTGTGGAAGGTCAACAAGATATCTATAAAGCACGACTTGTTGCTAAAGGTTTCACCCAGGTGCCAGGTTTGCACTACGATGAGATTTTTGCACCCGTAGTCATGCTGCGTTCCATTCGGATTATCTTAGCGATTGCCGCTTTTCATGACTATGAAATTTGGCAAATGGACGTGAAAACCGCCTTCTTAAACGGCTTTTTGGAGGAAGAGTTGTACATGGTACAACCCGAAGGTTTCATCGATCCAAAGACATCCTAAGAAAGTGTGCAAGCTTAAGCGTTCCATTTATGGACTTAAGCAAGCATCAAGGAGTTGGAATCATCGCTTCGACCAAGTGATAAAAGAAAATGGATTTACTCGATCGGTCGAGGAACCATGTCTATATATCAAGTCGAGTGGGAGCAAGATTGTCTTCCTAATATTGTATGTTGACGACATACTCCCGATTGGGAATGACATACCTCTCTTAACTTCGGTGAAAGTATGGTTGAAAAACCATTTCCGGATGAAAGATCTGGGAGAGGCACAAAGAATTCTAGGCATCCGTATCTATCGAGATAGATCACGTCGGATGTTATCTCTCGGTCAGGAGTCTTACATAGACAAAGTCCTAGAGAGATTCAAAGATGACTTACTCCAAGAAGGGGTTCCTTCCTATGGCTCCAGGGGTGCATTTGAGCAAGTCTCGGGCACCAGAGACACCGGAAGAGAAAGAGCGCATGACCCGGATTCCTTATGCTTCGGCTATAGGATCAATCATGTATGCCATGATATGCACACGTCCGGGCGTGGCATATGCATTGAGTATGACAAGTCGATTCCAACAAAGATCCGGTGAATCACATTGGCTGGCTGTCAAGAACATTCTTAAGTACCTACGGAGGACTAAAGATTGGGCATTGACTTATGGAGGCTCTCAAAAGCTATGCACAACTGGTTACGCAGATGCTAGCTTCCAAACGGATCGTGATGACTCGAAATCTCAGTCTGGATTCGTTTTTACTCTTAATGGCGCTGCGATCACCGAAGAGTTCGAAACAAACTGTTACAGCAGATTCTACGACTGAGTCCGAGTACTATGCCGCGTCTGAAGCTACAAAGGAAGCGATATGGATGCGTCAATTCTTACATGGGCTATCCGTAGTGCCTAGTTCGAATGACCCGATCACCATCTATTGCGACAATAGTGGTGCCATCTTCCAAGCTAAGGAGCCAAAGTCTAGCAACAAGTCTAGACATGTACAACGGAAAGCTCATCTAATCCGGGATTACGTGGAGCAAAAGGCAGTAGTGATAGAAAAGATTGCTACAGATGATAACATAGCAGATCCTCTCACTAAAGCATTACGACAAGATAAGCATGAAGGGCACGTTAATTCCATGGGAATTAAACGTGTTCCTAAGTTGTAGTACTCTTTTATGGATTAGATTCATTCGCTTTTGTACTCTATACAACATCATCGTTTTGATATTTTTATATATATATTGTTTTTCATGTGGATTTGTACGACAAATTTTGAACACCACAAAGTGAACTGAACGAACATTATATTTTTTCAGTCCTTAATTGCACATATGAGCTGATAACTCTAGCAATTATTTTGTGACGTTGGTTGATGGTGGGTTCAACTAGCCATAAGTCAACAGGTTGACTGACCAATCACAGAGGCGATTTATACGGATATTTCGTAGGACACAATTGTGACATCGACGTGGAGTCCTAAATGTTTTATAACATTCGCTGTCCGGTCGTGGATAGGACTTCCATGGTGATCCTAAGAGTCGATTCTTTTGACTATCGACTGTCTCTTGAGACTAAGGCAGATTTTGGGTGACTTTGGTTTCTTTCTCACGGTCATCCGTAACAGGGGGCCAAGTAGATTGTTTCTGGGTCATTTCATGCTGTGCTTAGATCGGAAGGAGTTCGAGTTGAAGGAAATATTCAGCCTTTATCGGTACTCGATATTTCTCGGGGCCACTCGAGGAGTCAGAATCGAAATGCATGGCCATGCTCGGATACGGATTCGTTTTATCGGTTAAGTTACTCTCTAGTCTGGGAAACCACTCTTGATCCAGATCGATTGTAAAATACGACCTTTGTGGATCCGGATCCGCAAATTGTTTTACATTGAGTGGGAGAAATTTTAAATGAATATGAGAATCGGTTATCGCACATACACTTGTACGGACAAGTGGGAGTTTGTTGGAGCTTGTGTCCTCCAGTTAGTGCGGATAACGTCATTGCACATACACTTGTACGGACAAGTGGGAGCTTGTTGGGGTTGGTGTCCTTAACAGTTAGTGCAAGGACTTATAAATCTCTAAAAGGATCAAAGGGTATACTTTGTATCATAATCAGTTGATCCACGTTTATCAATAACGGTTGGCTTGCTAGATAAGTTTGACGTTATTGTCATACAGATGGCGGTGATCAACTGGTCCCTAAAAGTCACACCTATAGGATACGTTTTGAGTAATGTGACGGTATGAAAATACAGTCATATAGATGCCAATTTTGACTAACCAGTTAGTCCGAGTTATTTGACTAGTAATTAGTCTAATATGGGATGTTGAGATATTTTATTTAATACGGATTAAATAAAAATGGCTAAGACGAATTAAGCGATTAATTCGTAAAATTGAATATAAACGTTTTATATTTAATTAAATGTATATTGAATATAATTATACAATATTTTTTTGTCGGACATGTATTAATAATTCAACTAACCCGTATTATTAGTTGATGCCTTAATTTCCGATAACCGATAACAGTTTATAATGAAACCGCGTCGTATACACTTAGCGAGCTATGGACCGGACCACGAGTTTAAGTGAAGAGAAAATGAAAAGCCCATTGGGGCTCCTCTCACTCGGTTTGGCCGAGACATGCATAGACAAAAGGAGAGTTTTCTCCTCTTGTCTAACCTAATTCATTTTGCAAAAATAATTAGGGTTTTTGGGAATTGTGCCTCCTGAATCCCGGATCTCTCATCCAACACAAACTCACAAAAAACAATCCCCTCGATATTGCAAGGCAATTAGGGGATTCTCTCTAGCACAAGGGCATTACTCGGACATCTTGGGTGCAACGATTAGGAGGAGATCTAACTTGATCTCTCATTGCCTTTTGCACTAGGACCAAAGGTTATTTCTATATCTTTGTCGCTTCCTTGTTGTTTTCGTTTTATGACTATAAACTACATATAAATTTTGCGTTATAATCCTATAAAGAAAGGGTTTTATACGGATATTACCCTACAAGTATGAGGGTGTAAAAATCCTCTTTTATTATGTTTTCATTTGTTTCATGACTATAACATGCTAAAACGTGCATAACATGAACCAAAACATGGAATAAACGAGCCAAAACTGATTTTTGGCCTGAGACAGAACCCCTTGGTTCGCCGACTTGCCCGCGCCTAAATGGAGTGTCCAGGTCAGAGATCAACCGTGTTTGTTCTCGTCATTTCCCTTTAATTCATTTTCATATTTGTAATCGGTTTTTACCATTTCAAATATTTTCAAACCTTCTTATTTTTATTTGTTTTAACCATAAAACATTTTTCACCCTTGGTTCTTCATACCATGACGGTTAAATCCGTGTTTCGGTGATAATATTTGGTTAATGACATTTAAAAGGTATTTTAAAGCCTTTTATTTCATTTCTTTACATTTTTCAAAATAAACATATTAGTCACCAACACAAAGTTATCCTTGGTTCTACATACCATGCCGGATTTTAACCCGGGTACGATGATGAGTATCGACTAATTATATCCAAATGAACTTAAAATAATTAGTTCATAATCATTTTCAAAACTATTCATGTCAAGCTTGTCAAGTCGAACCCGACACCGAATATTATCAAAACAATGATGATTATTCGAGTCTCGTTCCTCAAATCAACAAATGCTGTCTAAACGACCCTTTCAAATCAAACCGGGTTCAAATACACATTTTTTTACACGTTTTATAACGTTTTTCGAATAGTCAGAATACGGTATACAACCGTTGGTTGACTCGCACCTGAACAGGCCCTTCATTCCTCATTTTCAAAACCAGGGAGAAGCCCCTTATACCGCCGGCTGGCTCGCGCCTCATGTAGCCGTCTGGTATAGGGCCAGTTCCCTTCCAGCATTAGTCTAGGACGATCCCGACTCCGGTTAGCCCGGATATAAGACGGATAAGACGACTATTTGTTTATTAAAAATTATATTTGCAAAATGCCCTACTAAGACAAATGGATCACGTTATGCACCCTAAACCTAATACGGTAAATGGATGTTTAATTTCCGTCTTGCATGCAAATCAACCATTAATCCAACTCGACATCTTATACTTGATACTTGGACTAAATCAACCGACTTAGAAAGCTCTCACATGTTAGGTTTAAATTATTGTATGCACATTCATGCATTTAAACCATTTTATCAACTTTTGCATTCAACCAACCAAGATCGATTTGTAGAGGCCGCTACCGCGGGCGGGATTGGGTGTCTGATTAAAGGGCTTCACAATACGTACCTTCACCTCTTACTCAGAAACTTTGGATAGTGGACGACCTTATCCAGGGCGTACGAGAGTCATTCTAGAGATATGATGCTAAAGAGGGACAATTTCCTTATCTTTAGTACCTATGTCAAACGTTGCTTTGTGCTTCGATTTGACCGAGGTATAAAGTGGATTTCGAATGGGTTCCAAGCATCCCACAAATGCTTGGTGGTGACTCTGAACATCTCTAATCGTTTCGAGACCCTTACCGAGACGAAACCGACCGATCTAAAGCGATCCGATCGAAAGCATTTTTACGCCGCCGAGCGTGGCTTTCAAAAGACCGCTGCATGTCCACAGATTGGCCTGGCGTGCATGTGGCCCGCGACTACGGACTGGTAGGTGGCCCCCAAATCCACAGACCGAGACGTGTCCCATGTCCACAGATTGGCGACTCCGCTGGGGAAAACTAGGACACTTACGTCTTTGTGATCCCTAGATGGTGAGACTCGAACGAGGTCTTGGTTGGAATGCATTAATTGATATTACGGTCACGGTCGGGTTCCTTGTACGGGCCCACAACCTAACCTTTATCGACCAATTGGCTCGTCTCGTCGGCATGAGTTTTCTCATCCCCGCGTTTCGAATCCCGATTGAGCCAAGCATACCATTGACGTTACACATTTCTGTTTCGTCAAAGAGCTTTTATCACTTTCGAGCACGAAGCTAGGGCACCCTCTTTACACATTTTGTTTGGATTGGTATCCCTCTCGCAAATCGGGGTTTGATTGCTTGGTGTGTAACCCACCCTTCTAAGCCAAAACCCGTGTCATCATAATGCATAATATAATGAACTGTGAGTGCTTATGTGCTACTTGATCATAAGTCCTTCTGTGTCATTTTCAAACTTTCAAAATAACCCTTTTGCGCCGTTATAATGGCCGTTTCAAACCTCGGTCTTTCGCCGACCGTTGCACGCCTTTCTAGGCCGTCGTAATGACGATTTTTAAACTCGATTTTTATAACCATTTCAACACGCCTTTCTAGGCCGTCGTAATGACGATTTTCAAACCTGGTTTTTTATAACCATTTCAACACGCCTTTCTAGGCCGTCGTAATGACGATTTTCAAACCCGTTTTTTTTTATAACTATTTCAACACGCCTTTCTAGGCCGTCGTAATGACAATTTTCAAACCCGGTTTTTTATAACCATTTTAAATCACCTTTTTACGCCGTTATAATCGCCGCGTCTAGACACGGATTTTAACCCGTTTCGCGCCGACCATGGCTCTTTCAAAACCCGAGAAAAGCACACACCCTTTTCTCGAGACACTTTCGAGATCCCGAGGACCATGCACCGTCCCCGAGACCTCTTCAAACATTTCAAACCCGATTTTCAAAACATACAATTTTGAATTTCAAAACCGTCTTGGGAAACAATACACTGTTTTCCGAGCCGACTCAAACTCAAAACCGTCTTTTACAAATAAACTTAAGACAACCTTTTCAACCGATCGACTTGCGGAGATCTCTATCTTCGGAAGCCGTCATTAAAGCGACAAATGAATCTTTTTGAAAATTTCTATTTTCGAAAACTTCAGTCCACCATTCCAATTCTGCCTCGTGTCTATTGAGTCGAAGCAAACGTACTTATGGGTCTTTACTTATGAGTCGTCTCACCACGAGACTCGTCCAATGGCGTTGCGCCGTCATGTTGGACTCATGATAAAGGTTCGGTCAACACCTTCACGTCATAAATCGAGTCAGCACCGAGGAACCACACACGGTCACCCTCGTCTTGTTGAGTATGATCTCTATCTCGTCCTTTGTGTTGTCTGCGTTCAGTCTTTGAACCGTGTCGGATTGAGTTGTAATGTGAGTCGTTTTCTGCCTCAGAGCCATGGCCCCGTCTTCAACTTCATCTGTCAACCACAACAACAATGATAACAACAGAGATGTCACGACTGATCAGCTAGCCAGCCTGCTCACCGCTCTTAAGGTCACCCTGGATCGCGTCGAGACCCGTATCGATGCCCTGGAGAACAAGGAAACTGGGGAACATAATACCCCATCTCTCGATCGAAATCGAGAAGAGGCTAAAGCTCTTGGAAGAACAGCTCCTAGCCCGGGGTAACAATATCCATCTTGAGAACAACCGAAGGTTCGAACCTGTTGGGGACCAGTTACCTGACAACTTTACCCTGACTGATGTGCCTAAGTTCAAAGGAGTTGAGGACCCGCTCAATCATATCCGTGCCTTCAAAGACTACAGGGCCATTAAAGGGGTCAAACAAGAAATTTTCACCCGGATCTTCCCATCCTTTTTGGAACCGATCCCTCGACAATGGTACTACTCCCTTGATCCGAAAAACCTCGCCAAACAATATGCCGACAATGTCGAAATCCAGGCCAATACCCGTACTCTCGAGGTGCTAACCCAGAACGACAAGGAGGGGTTCACCGAGTTCTTAACCCGTTGGAGGAGGGTGAGTACTCAACTGGTCAGTAAGTCGAGTGAATCAACTCTGGTGGAAAAATTCGTCAACAATCTCCGCCCAGTTTAGGCCAATCTACTAAGGTATCAAAATATTAAGACCTTCCAGGATCTGCAAATTCTGGGGAGACGTATTGAAGATGACCTCCGGAAGGGTGTCTTGGGCAAGACTACTGGCAGAGGCTACCAGGGATCCACCTCAACCGGATCTCACCCTTACGGCCAAACGAACAAGATCGGTGAGGTTAACCTCGTTGAACCATCTACTAAGAGAGCTGAGCGCCCCCATAGAGTGTTCACTAATATAGGGTCAATTTACGCAAGTGCTCTGAAGAGGCTCATCGACCAGGGAAAGTTACAACCAATCGAACCCACCCCGGATCCGACCGATGCTAAAAAATCCCGCTTCTGGAACCCCAATGCCTATTGTCAGTACCATCAAGGGAAGGGGCATGATACTGAGACCTGCTTCAAACTCATACACATCATCCAAGACATGATTGAGAAAGGAGATTTGCCTTTACCCCCACCTACTAAGCCGAACAACAAAACGAACCCTCTGGGAATCCACGCCATCTGTGACGATGAGCCGACTCTGGACTGCTCTCACCTCATCCTGCCAGTCAATGATGAGGTGAACACCTTGGAAAAAGATCCGTCAGACGGGGTGTTCGTGTTTAGTGCTGCCACTATGCTCACCATGTTCCAACAGGTTGAGAAAGCCATAGCCAGTCTCTCCGAGAGGATCACCCGACTTGACGATGCCTACCGTCGACATCTTCAATCCTCCACCTCCGCGCCCAAGGGAGAGTCCCCCGAGCGCCCAAAACTACCCACACTAGGACAGATTGCTTCCGCGACCATTCTGGCATGCACCTCACGAAAACTACCCTCACAATAATCACCCTCACAAAAATCGCCCCCACAAAAATATCCCTCACAAGAACTACTTACCGAGGAATACCCCTCCAAGGTACCCTCGAGACTCTGAGATTAATGGCATCTGGAGAGACGACGTTGAAGATGTCTACCTTGTCCCAGATAAAGAGAAATGGGCGAAAGAGATCGGCCACCTTACCCGGTCCGGACGCCCCTATCAGAACACGAACAATCCAGCGGTCGTTCCAACAACGAATGACCAAGTCGTCCCTGTAACACCCCCATTTATTTAGAAGCCTTTAGCTAGACATTTCCAAATAAATAGGACTGTTACCATCTAGGTTTCCCGAGGTAGTGAATAACAAAGTCCAACTCAGCAAAATACTTTAAATTAAAACTTTATGATTTCATGTTTATTACAACTTAACCAACTAAAACTTAATATAAAGTACAATACATCTCGCAGCGGAAATAAATAAAATGATGTAATTGTTCTAGGTGATCTAGACTTCAACTATGGTCCAAGTCGAGCTCACATACCAATGCTCCCAAGTCAGCTAATCTTTAGTACCTGTCAAATCTGCTCCCCATAAAACGGTTCACCGCAGGTGTTCACAAATACACTGTCAACCACGAGGTTGAGTAGGAAACTAAACATTGAATAAAGATACAACAACCTGCAAATAGATTCCACAATCACATTTTGTCCACTTCCCACCACGTCACACACCCCCTTCTAGACACACAGTCATACTCCACTGCTAGACACACAGTCATACTCCAGGACACACAGTCCAATGGACACACAGTCCCGCCTCAGACACACAGTCTGGATATACTGGACACACAGTCCCGCCTCAGACACACAGTCTGGATACACACAAAACTCATCTCCTAACTCCAACAACAATCAATAATAATGATAGTCTCGGTAATATAACCAAACCAACGTGATATAGAATAATGACATAAGACAGAAAATCCAACAAGATATTAAAAGATCGGTGTAAACAGTTAAACACATCCTTTACCAATCCACCACCTCATACATTTAGTCCATCTTTAGCAATAACGGAAATAAGACAAGATTGAGTAGTTTCCTACCTTTTCGCAAATCTTCGAGTCACGCAAGTCACACAAGCAATCAAAATTGATCCTTTACAAATTCAAAACCTACATAATATAATTATGTTCAATTACTATATAACCAATAATCAACCAACTAACCATTCACTTATCCTATGTCCATCACGTCCTAATCCTTTTGACAACTTCAAAGCTAAATCTCTAACTCTACCGTTTTACAACACAATTCAGTCTCGCTATAAAATTCATAATTAATTCAATAAAAATAAAAAAGACGCAAGACCAATGAATTTGGAATCGTAAGACTCATATCTACAATTCTTCTGAATAGACTTTTCTCAAATTTCGGACTTATCAGGGTTTTCTTGAAGGATTCATAAATACTGACGAATTTCGTCGCATAAAAAGTATTGATTTATAAAATACATTTAACATATGATTTTTGAGAAATTCTTTTTTATTAGAATCATCTAGACTCTTCAAAGTTATTTTATTAAAAAGACCTAACTCAATTTTAATTTATAAATTAGGTTTACAAATTAAACTTTAGACTACTAGTGCGTTCGCGGATTCTCAGTCGACATGTTCATAACGAATTTATCCTGGAAAATCTACACGGTCAATGGCTACGAAAATTTACAGGCATCAACTAGGCTTGAAAATAACCTAAGTCTATTCTTCACGTTTTTGAAGAAAACTATTTTAAGATAGTCTGGTCATTCGTTTAAGACAACTTACAGATTTATTGAATTGCTGTAACTTTATTCTAAACTTTGAAAGATTAAAGATGAACTTACAAAGTAAAAGATGATGAACTTATCTTATTTTTTCCCTTTTAATTTTTTTTCTCTCTCTCTCTCTCTCTCTCTCTCTCTCTCTCTCTCTCTCTCTCTCTCTCTCTCTCTCTCTCTCTCTCTCTCTCTCTCTCTCTCACTCTCTCTTTTATGTGATATTATGAGTTTTTATGTGGAATAAGGATTTATGGTTAGGTTAGCCTTGCTTATATAGTAGTAAGGTAGTATTATTTTAAGAAAGTTTCTCTCTTTATTATTATTATTATTATTATTATTATTATTATTATTATTATTATTATTATTATTATTATTATTATTATTATTATTATTATTATTATTATTATTATTATTATTATTATTATTATTATTATTATACTAGTCTTACCATAAGTAGGATTTCCACAAACTATCTTTACTAATTTTATTATTTCCATAACATTATTATTATTATTATTGATATTATTATATTATTATTGCCATAACATTATTATTATTATTATTATTGATATAATTATTATTACCTTTATATATTATTATTTCCATATTATTTTTATTAATTCCCGATACAAAAACCCGATCATACCCATACTATACTAATAAATTTCGGTCCATATAATAATGGCACACGACCCAAAGCACAAATATTAGTTAAGCCCAATTCCCGACTTGGATGCTTAATTTATTATTTAATTAAGGTATTACTTGTATTTATTATTAGAAATGTCATTTAATCAATTATTAAATTGCATAAATTATTCTTATAAATTATTATTAAAATACGGGGTATTACAGTCCCGGAAGTAGACACTCAACCAAAGGCTCCACCTCTTCTCCTGAAGAAATAGTGGCACATATGACAAGGGAAGCCCCTGATTTGAACACCCAGTCGTCTTTTCTGACGAAGATATCCCTCCCTTCGGAGCCAATCATAACCTTGCCCTGTACATCACCGTACAATGCCTCAAGAAAAATGTACCCATGGTCCTCGTAGATGACGGATCCGCAGTGAATGTCATTCCTCTCAAGACTGCTCACAAGCTAGGTATTAAGGAAGATGATTTGGTCCCGACAAACCAGGGAGTACGCGCCTACGACGGCACTCATCGCAAGGTCGCGGGGCTCATAACTCTGACCGTCGCAACCGGACCACTGGAAAGACAAACCAGTTTTCAGGTGGTCGACATTGACGCCTCCTTCAATATGCTCCTGGGACGTCCCTGGATTCACGCCGTCAAGGCGGTTACCTCAACTCTCCACCAGAAAATCAGGGTCCCCTTCAACGGGAAAACAATCACAATTCCTGCTTCCCCTATCAAAGCCGTCATGAGAAAGGGAATAGCCTCCCAAACCATTGAGGAAGATGATAATGAAATGTGGGGATTCCAAGCAATGAATGCCATAACTGATGAATCAACACCCTTTGATTGTGACCCGTTTGCCAACCTCACAGTCAACCGTATCATGATGCACCAGGGTTACTTCCCGAGTTTGCCGCTCAATCCACTGAAAGATACCTTGCCTCCCTTGAAACAGGCTAAGGTCCCCAACATTCCCTTCGGACTGGGATACGAACCTACCAATGAAGATATCTAGGAGATGAACCTCCTAGTTCGAAAGCGCAAGAAGCACGGAGTTATCCTCCGTCCCTATCATCTGACTCTCAACGGATACTTTGTCCCCGAGGGAGAGTCCGAGCTCTACCATGGCTTTCCAGAGCCGATATATGACTCCGTGGCGAAGGCTAGGTACCCGGGAGTGGAAGTCTTCCAGGACTGCTACTTCATCCCTGACAACATCGAAGCTGCATCAACTGAGTCTAAGCCATCGTCATGCCTCAATGGACAAGCTGTCACACAACTCTTTGGGGAAGATAATATCAAGCACCTCGACTATGAGGACATTATCAACATCGCCCTGAAGGACAATCAATTTGACCCAACCGCCTTGATCTCCAACACTGACCCGGAGAAAGCTACACAGGGCTGGAGGAAGACCGTCAAGTGGACCGATCGCCAAGACCGCATCCTCAAGATCACAACTGGAGAAGGCCCTATGTTCAAGGAGGGAAGTGAAGAAGGATCTGAGTCCGAGTCTGAGTCAGAGTAGAGTCTGTCACAACTCCTTACACTCCTAATGTCCCAGTCAAGGTCCCCTTCCCACTGTTTTATCACAAAGTCGTGGCTGATTCAGAGGCTGAGTCTACTAGGGTCACCCCCACTCCCATGAAAGGTGACAACCCGGAGCCTGTTCCTGGGGTCGCCTCCTCTGTTGTGTCGCCTCTGACTGACCACGAGATGTCTGTCCTCTCCGAGCTTTTCGCTCGTGTCAACTTAATGAATGCTAAGTTTGCTTATGACTCGTCCCAATTTAACTGCAATGCGATTCTGAATGACTATGAGGAATTTGACTTGAGTGACTACCCACCTCACCTAGCCAAAGAAGTTGACAAATGGGAAACCAAAACCCCCATCATTGAGGAGACCGAACTTATTAACGTAGGAACCGACAACACACCTCAAGAACTTAGGATAGGGACAACCCTGGACCCCTCGGAAAGACAACAGTTCATTGACCTCCTACACGAATACAAGAACGTGTTCGCCTGGTCCTACAGAGATATGCCCGGGATTGACAGGGAAATTGCAGAGCACCGGATACCCATTAAACTCGGAGCTAAACCCGTGAAGCAGAAACTACGCCGGATGCGTCCTGAATGGGTCCTGAAAATCAAGGAAGAAGTGGATAAACAGTTCAAGGCTGGTTTCATCAAAGTGTCTGAATACTATGATTGGGTGGCCAACATTGTGCCCGTACCAAAGAAAGACGGAAGAATTCGGGTTTGCGTCGACTTCAGGGATCCGAACAAGGCGAGTCCAAAGGACGACTTCCCTTTGCCACATGTTGACATTCTGGTGGACAATACCGCCGAGCATGCTCTCCTATCATTCATGGACGGATATGTTGGGTACAACCAGATTAAAATGGCCGAGGAAGACATGCACAAGACAGCATTCACTACACAGTGGGGTACATATTGCTACACGATCATGCCCTTCGGCCTCATCAACACCGGAGCAACTTATCAAAGAACCGCTACCACTCTCCTACATGATATGATGCACAAGGAGGTAGAAGTATATGTCGATGACATGATTGTCAAATCAAAGGAACGGGACGGCCACATCAATGCCCTCCGAAAATTCTTCGCTCGTCTGCTCAAATACAACATGAGACTAAATCCTCAGAAGTGTGCATTCGGGGTCACCTCCCGAAAACTCTTGGGACATGTCGTCAGCAAAAGAGGCATTGAGATTGATCCAAACAAAATCAAAGTCCTTCAACAAATGCCTCGGCCTAGGAATGATAAGGAGATTCGGGGATTTCTCGGTCAGGTCCAATACATCAGCCGCTTCATTACCAAGCTCACCATGATTTGTGAACCGATATTCAAGAAGCTTCGCGCCTCCGATCACACCGATTGGGACGACGACTGTCAAAAGGCCTTCGACAGGATAAAGGACATCCTATCCAAGCCTCCTGTCCTCATGCCACCTCAACCAGGGATTCCTTTATCCCTGTACCTGACTTTTACCAACACAGCCATGGGGGCTATGCTGGCATAAACAGTCGACGCCGAAGAACGTGCCATCTACTACATCAGCAAAAAGTTCATCGAGTACGAGACGAGATATACCCAACTGGAGAAGACATGCCTTGCCCTAGTATGGTCAACAAAGAAGCTGCGGCATTACATGCTCAGCTACACGGTCGACATCTACTCCAAGATGGACCCGGTCAAATACATCTTCAAAAAACCCGTACTAAACGGAAGGCTGTCTAGGTGGACACTCATGCTGTCCGAGTTCGATCTCAAGTTTGTACCCCTCAAGGTTATCAAGGGAAGAGCAGTTGCCGATTTCCTAGCTGAGAATCCCGTCAACGAGGACTCAACGACCGAGACATGGTCACTCCCTGATGAAGACATCCTTTGTGCCGATTCTGACGCATGGGACCTATACTTCGATGTTACATCTAATTTGAGAGGCTTTAGAGTAGGAATCCTTCTAATATCACCGGAGGGAGAACACGTTCCGATCTCGGTCAATCTAGACTTTGCCGTCACCAACGATGCCGCTGAATATGAAGCATGCCTCATCGGCCTACAAGTAGCCATCACACTTGGCATCAAGAGACTAAGGGTCCACGGCGATTCCTCACTCATCATCAATCAGGTGTCCGGATCATGGAAAATCCGATCTGACAGCTTAGCTCCCTACCGAGCAAAGATCAATCAAGAGGCCGAGTTTTTTGGCCAATTTGACTACTTCCACTTGCCACGAGAGGAAAACCAATTTGCTGATGCCCTGGCGAAACTTGCCGCACTGGTCAACATACCCGACGACATGACATCGATGCCCCTATGTGTCGAGAGAAGGAGCGAGCCAGCTCACATTTGTGCCATCAACGACGACGAGGAAAGCCATGATGAACCTTAGTACCAAGCCATCCTCAACTACAAAACCAAAAACGAATTTTCTCCCAACTCTGATCAAAGAGGACAAAGAGCCATCCGTTTACTTGCATCACAATTCGTGATAAACCAAAATCAACTATACAAAAGAACACCCTAAGGAATTCTCCTCCTTTGCATTGACCATCACAAAGCCAAAAAAGTCATGGGAGAGGTTCAGACGGAGAATGTGGCCCTCACATGAGCGCAATGATGCTAACCCGGAAAATCACACGGCTAGGTTACTACTGGACCACCATGGAAGCCGATTGCCGTAACTACGTCAAACATTGCCACAATTGCCAAATCTTCGCCAACATACAACACATACCACCATCCCTTTTGTACACCATGACATCACCCTGGCCTTTCTCGACCTGGGGCATCGACATCATCGGGAAAGTCAACCCAGTAGGCACCAAGGGGCATTGCTTCGTCCTCGCCGCCATCGACTACTTCACCAAATGGGTGGAAGCGCAATCATATGCAGTCTTGACCGCCAAACAAGTGGCCAAGTTCATTCAAAACAACATCATCTGCCGATATGGGGTACCCCATGAAATCATCAGCGATCAAGGCTCTCACTTCCGGGCGGAAACTCAAGCTTTGCTGGACAAATACAAGATCAAACGACATCGATCCTCCCCCTACCGTCCCCAAACTAACGGAGCGGTGGAGGCAGATAACAAAACTCTTGTCACCATTATCAAGAAGATGCAAGACAACTACCGCGATTGGCCGAGCAAACTCCCATTCGCACTCTGGGGATACCGAACCTCCATTCGAACACCGACAGACGCCACACCCTTCTACCTAGCATATGTTATGGAGACGGTGCAACCGGTAGAGTTAGAGGTTCCTTGTCTACGCGTCTTACTGGAGAGTCAAGTCCCCGAGGCGGAATGGACCCGTCAAAGGTACGAGCAACTCACTCTTCTAGACGAACGACGACTCAACGCCTTGCACAACGTCCAGCTATACCAACGACATATACAACGGGCATTCAACAAGAAGGTTAAACCCAGAAATATCCAGGAGGGCGATTTGGTCCTCAAGTCGGTTCGAGCACCGTTACCCGTCGATCCGAGAGGGAAATTCAAACCCAACTGGGCCGGGCCATACCTGGTCAAGAAAATACTTTCGGGGGGCGCAGTGAGACTGAGTGACCTAGATAGGGAGGATTTTACAAACCCAACCAACCTGGACCAACTCAAGAAATACTACCCTTGAACCATATCAACCAACGACCTAAGCCTAGTTTCACAACTAGCAACCACCTCAACCCTTTTCAAATCAAGTTCCTCAACGTGTTCTGATTTGAAATTGCATGTTTTATCGAGTCTAAGCTACGACACCTTGCCCGTTTCGAATGTCCTTTGATCTGTCAAAGGCAACATCCATTTGCACTAAAACAAAAACCCCTGAACTACGAGCATGGTTTGATTTCACCTCTTCAGGTGAATACGTAGGCAGTCCTCTTATGCCTGAGGGATACAACCACAAAACCCAATCAAATTTACAAAACGTTTCGAACTACGATCATGGTTTGATTTCACCTATTCAGGTGAATACGTAGGCAGTCCTTTCTTACACAAGAAGGATACAACCATCCCCACAATAAAAAAACAACCATTTCCACAATAAAAAAAACAACCATCCCCATACGACAAAAACTCCCACATACAAAAAAAAAAAAAAAACATCCCCATCAAAAAAAAGGAAAAGGGAAAACCATTCCCTTTCCCACAAAAATACAAAAATAAGCCTTTCTCCCTTCCCACAAAATACCACTTTCCCAAGTGCAAATGTTTAGCACGATTCAAGTCGAATTGCCTTTACCAAATGGATGGAAGAAACAAGCGTTCACAATTTTCGACACGAGCAATCCTCTTATTTAATTAATAATGGGAGGAATTACAATTTCAACAACAAATAAAGCTCGACGAGTCTAGAACTTATCGAAGATAAGGTGTCAACTAAAACACCTCACATAATAAAACTAGCACAAAACACACAATAACTAGCTAGTACAACATAATAAAAACTCACAACAATAATATAACATAATAACAAAGTAGGTAATGGAGGTCTTCACTCTTCCATTCTACCCTTGCCTTTTCCTTCGGGGTACATCTTCCCTTTGTTCTTCTTGTTGGCCCGCCTAGCATGGATTTCCTTCTCGGAACGGATCCTCAACGGATCTAAGACGGCGACGGCCTCCGGTCTAGCACAAGACCCCATGTTCGACCCAAAACGAGCCAATGCACGGCTCACCATATTCTTAGGGCCGGAACTCCTCCTCTTCGGTGGTCTCATCACATCGGGGTAGCTCCATCAACATACTCCTCAAAGAAGGCACGGTTGGCCTTGCCAACCTCTCGGCACTTCAAGTTGACAACCTCGTCCTTACGGAATTTAGACCTCTCCTCCAAGGACGGAGCACGTGACCACTTGACATAAGCGGGAGTCACCCATGTCATGGCAACGGGGTTTGGTACCTCCCAAAGCGGCCGAGTGGCCCACCACCTTTCGAAGACCTCCACAAGCTCGGAGTTCCGGAAAACATTCTCTTGGACAAGAGTATCTTGAGCGAGCACCTTTTGTTGACGCCCCATTTGCCTCATAAGCCTTTCGGGATATATGAAGGAAGCAACCTTCAAACCCACCACCATCAAATAACGAGGACTAGCACCCGAAGCGGGCAACCCCATGAAGGACCTCAAGTGCCACCACGGCACCACCCAACGGATGTGAGGACCACCCTCCTCCGCCAATCTCGCGGCCCAATAAGCCTCGGTAGAAGCAAAACTATCCGAGTACAACTTCTTCCTCATGGTAAGGTGACGGAAGGAATACGAAGAAGAATCAACCGAAGGCTCTACGTACCTTAGCCTCTCCAATAGCCACACTTGGAGGATCCTTGGGGATCCGAAAGAGGGAGCTTCTCCACAATAGCCTTCCTTGTCCAAAGCTTGGATGATCTCGCCAAGCACCAACTATGATGGGTCTCTACCATGCTCCATTTGCTCAATCACATGAATAAGGGTCATGCTAACATATCATTTTGGCCCCTCCTTCTTCAAAACATCAACAAAGAGGTACACATGGACAAGACAAAAGGCAAGAGCCCTTCTCCTAGCCACCACCGAGATATTAGCATCTAATCGGTTTAAAAAGATGTTGATAAGAGCCGACATATCCACACCATGAGGAGCAAGGAGGGAGTTGATTTGGCTTGTTGACAAGGCCAACATGGAACGGAATTTCTCCTTGTAGCACAATCGAGTCGGAGGAAGCACCAGAACACAACCCAGCCACCCACCAATGGCTCCAACTTCTTCGGCAAGAGAACAAATTTCACCTTTCGGGAAAACGAAAACATGATGTTTCGAATCCCAAAACCGAGAACATGCTTCAAGAAATGAAGGTTGCACCTTGACTTGACGGAGCACCAACAATTGACCAACTCCCATGCAAATGAGTTGATACTTTTCGGGAGGCGACAAATCCCAGCACCATTGTCGCAATGCGTTCTCAAAGGCATCCATGAAATATTTTTGTGGAAGAAGAAGAGGTTTTGTAGAGATGTTTTTGTGTTTCGGATGATGAAACAAGGAAGCGCAAACGTCCCTATTTATACAAAATGATCAGCGCGTTTTTCAGAAAAAGGGGGGAGCCGGCTTCCATCGCCAGGCTGCTCGCGCCTTTTGAGGCTTCCCCAGGATTCCCGCTATTGACTTGTCTCTTTCAACTTGTGTTTTCTCCTGACACCTCAAACCTCCCGCCAGGAAGCTCGCGCCTCTTCGGGATGATCCAGGACATCTTTGTGTTTCCTCACACTCACATTCCCTTGTTTTCACGTTTTACGAAATCTGACACGGTTTCCATGACGCAGCTTTAAACATACGGATTTTTCTATCTTTTTTTAAGGGGGGAAGGGCTGGTCGCCCCGATTCGCGACGGATCGTTTCTATGTCAGTCGAAATTCCGAAATGTTTTTCGCTTTTTCGCAATAAAATCGAAAATTGATAACACGACATCATTTTTCCTCCAAAATCCAAGCACTCACAAATTCGAGTCTTGACCTCAAAAAATCAAAAATCAAATATACTCGCGAAAATCTATTTCTAAAATTCATCCTGACGGTTTGAGTTTGAATTTTTCGAGTCACAAATCAATTTCAATAATTTCGATGCAATTTAATTCACGACACGAGTTAATTGCTCAAATTTTCAAATCAATTCCTTTTGAATTCCGAACGTGACGACTGGTCGCAAATTTTCAAAATTCATTTCAAATTTAAATTTTAACTCCGAGTCATCGCGGTTAATTTTTTTTTAATCAAAGGCTTTTACGTGTTTACGTGCATGCATATGTGCTACCTGTCTCCTGTTTTCTACACTAACGATGCAGGAGCCAGTGCGAAGCAAAAAGGAGAATTGACAGCCGACAGCGCTCCTCCAAAACACAACACAAAAAAAGCCGAAAATCACAAAATAAACCACAATCCAAAAACACATATATACAAACCGCCTCACGCAAAATACATCGACACACATTTGATACGAACAACTGACCGTACAAACAGGATCCAGTACAAACATGACAACGAACTGGGGGCTATCTGCCACCTACCGAACTAAGCACTCTATATCCTCTCAAACAGAAAAGAAAGGGAGCAACACAAGAGACAGAGGAGCAACAACGGAAGCAGAGGTTTTTACCATGACGGTAATACCTCGTTCCTGCTCCACGACAAAAAGAAAAAAGATGCCTTGCAGATTTTGGACGACGCGATAACCGAAGATCGTAGCTCAGCGCACTACCCCGACGTTGGCCTCCAATCGTCAGAATTCGAGGGTGAAAATGGACCAGGACAACGGATACTACCCCGATGTTGAACCCCACTCAGCTGAATTCAAGTGCGATCGAAAGCAGCAACATGGGATAACACGCCCGCATTGAACCCCACTCATCGGTCATCCAAACCTCTGCAGACAATGACCAACGATAGATACCCGATCATTGGCCGCCAAGCAGAAACACAACCAAACCTGTAACAAAAAACAGTCGTCTCTCCCCCTCCAAGATCGTCCTCCTCCTCCAAGGCCTCTACGGCAGA
Source organism: Silene latifolia (assembly GCF_048544455.1). Lineage (NCBI taxonomy): Eukaryota > Viridiplantae > Streptophyta > Magnoliopsida > Caryophyllales > Caryophyllaceae > Silene > Silene latifolia. The sequence goes on from NC_133531.1 coordinate 108,707,972, forward strand.
CCCCATAGGTCCCAAATGATACCCTGCGATCAAAAGAATAAACAAAGAACGTCAGCCAAAATTTCGGCATTATGACGGCGTAAAATGGACAAATCCACAAAAAACAAAAAAATGTGACCTGCAAAGCAAAACAAGGGCAATCCCGCCCAAAATCGAACCAAACAAAACCATTCAAAAAAAAAGCACAAAAACGACTCGCCCATCTTTTCAAGCAAAAGACGAGTCAAAACCACCACAAAAAAAAGGGCATTCCAAGACCCCTACAGGATCCGCCAACAAACCAAAATACATTCCCGACACAATGGGGTATTTTTCTACGGTTCAAAAAGGCAATTCATACGCTAATTTGAGCACAAACCGGTCAAAAATTCGAAAACGACCGCAAAAAGGCAAACGTGATTTTATCACGCCTCAAAGCGACCTAAACTACCAATGAGGTCCATTTCAAGGCAAACTGGCTCAATTCAAGCTCAAACAGACGCTTATTTTGTCAGACATAAGACCGTCACAAAAGGCGAAAATTCCAATTTTGCCCACGATACCCAACGAAGGTCCATAAATGGCGAATACGTGTTTTCCCAACTACAATGCAACCTAGTGGGACCCACTATCCAAGCAAATAAACTTGGCATGGTGAGATGAGACGGTTTCTCACCTCATTCACATTTTTCGAGCATAGGGAGCAGGAATGGGGACCAAAATGCAAACTAAAAGCGCCCCTGTACTCCTAAACAGGTTTCTAACCTAATGCAATCATCAATTTCACTCAAAATGGGCTCAATAAAAAACGCCCAAATCGATTTTCTAGGGTAAAATTTCGCCCTAATTCAATTAAGCTAAAGATCAACAAAAACAAATGGGTTTGAGAGGAAATGCATACCTTGAGACGACATTATTGTTGATGGCACGAACGGAAGCTAGCAAAGGTCCTTCAACGGCGATTCTTGCGGGCTTTTGTGTCGAAGGTTGAAGATGAATGAGGAATAAAATGCAGACCAACCTCGCGTTTTTTTACAAAAAAAAGGGAAGCCCCTTTGGTTCGCCAGGTGGCTCGCGCCTCAATCAGGCGTCCCTTACTCTTTCAGCGAATTTTGGGCTTTAGCCCAATTTCCACATAACAAACTTCAAATTTTCATTGGCGATATAAAAAATCGTCGTTCTCTCAAAGACAAAAACAAACGGCGATTAAAACCACCAATAATAGTGAAAATTCAAACTTCGCTATTTTCAAAAATTTCAAACAAACGGCGATCAAAACCGCCAATTTCAAAAGTAATGGTGAAATCAAAATTTACTATTTTCCTTCAAAAATTTCAAAAATAATAGCGAAAATTCAAATTTGCTATTTCTTCAAATTTTCAAACGACGGCATTTAAAACCGCTATTTTCAAAATAATAGCTGGAAATTAAATTCCACTACTTTCTCCACACGTGTCAACGGCGGCACATAAACTGTCACTTCAATTAATAGTGAAGATTCCAAATTCAATATTTCCATCAAATGTCAACGACGGCACATAAACCGTCACTTCAATTAGTAGTGAAGATTCCAAAATCACTATTTCTTTCAAATGTCAACGGCGGCACATAAACCGTCACTTCAAACGTAATAGCAAAATTTAAAATTTGCTATTTCATTCAAAATTCAAATTCAACGGCGATCGAAACCACCACTGCAAATTCAAACAAACGAATGGTGAAGATTCCAAATTCACTATTCCTTCAAATACCAGCAGGGGGCTTCCTCGCGGAACCCGCTCATTTCAAAAATAGTGATAGTGAAAATTCGACTTCACTATTTCCACAGCGGCATCATGAGTTCGCTACTTTCAAAACAAGCCCATTCGACGCGGCTATGCTCACGGTCCATTAACCGACCACACCATGGCTGGCGAGCCTTACTACGCACCATGGCTAGCGAGCCTTACTACGCGCCACAGCTGGCGAGCCTTTGTCCGCAAACACTCAAGGACGCATCTTGAAGATGCCTCGGGTACATTTCCTTACCACAGCTGGCGAGCCTTTGTCCGCAAACACTCAAGGACGCATCCCGAATATGCCTCGGATACATTTCCTTACCACAGCTGGCGAGCCTTTGTCCGTAAAAACTTAAGGACACATCCCGAAGATGCCTCGGGTACATTTCCTTACTACAGCTGGCGAGCCTTTGTCCGCAAACACTCAAGGACATATCCCGAAGATGCCTCGGGTACATTTCCTTACCACAGCTGGCGAGCCTTTATCCGCAAACACTCAAGGACACATCCCGAAGATGCCTCGGGTACATTTCCTTACCACAGCTATCGAGCCTTTGTCCGCAAACACTCAAGGACACATCCCGAAGATGCCTCGGGTACATTTCCTTGTCACAGCGGGCGAGCCTTTGTCCGCAAACGTGCAAGGACATATCCAAAGATGCCTCAGGTATGACTCCTTCTTATGGCTGGCGAGCCTTTGTACGTAGTCTAATGGACTTTAAACGACCCGCACGGACAGTCGACAGACTCTAAACTGTTCCCGACGATAGGTCCTTTACTCGTACCCTCGAGTCGCCTTGGCATTGGCCTTCCCGATGGCAGGTCCTTGGCCCGAATCCTTTCAAGCCGCCTCGGCGTCGCTTGGGTCTCCAGGTTATAATCTTCGATTGACCTCGGGGCTCTACTTTGACTTTTGCCATGTCCAAGCCTCAGTCAAAGTGGGGGCTCTATAGATACCCAGTATCTGCTAAGACTCCAACAAACACCCGATGATTATCGGACTACAACATGTTTTGGAATCGCGGCGTTTGATCGACAGTTTGTGTACAACTTTACGTCGGAAAACTTAAAACGATTTCAAAAATAAAACATTTCAAAACTTTTCAAAAATACCTGGAGTGTTTAATGCACGACGACGGGGTCACAATGACACTAACTAGAGTCAAAACCGACACCAGACCAAAAATCGACTCAAAAATTCAAATCCCGACTCCAATTACGAGTCAAACCGAGTCAACCACCAAAAACAAAACATTTCAAACCTTCTACCTTAAGTTTTCCCGTATTTATTTTTGGTCAAGTACCAAACATATGACTACAAAACCTAGGATAGAACAAATCATGATTGCGTTTGTGTGAAAGCGACAACACACCTCGAAGACCCGCGACGTGGCTCGCGCCTCTTTGAGCAGCCCAAGTGGCCACGTCGCTCAAAACTCACACAACCACTCATTCTCCTATAAATACCCCTCAAATGCCCCCCATTTGAGATTTACGCGAGTGTCCGCCCCCTCTTTTCTCCCTTAAAATTCTCGACTTGACTTCTTAAGTCACAATCCGACGCGTATTTACGACCTACCGATCGTAAATACAAGCCTTACACATTGTTTGGTACCGTCATCGTGCATTAAATCACTTGACCGACCACTTCGACCACTATACCGTCACTAAACTTAAAACACTCTTTTTTACTTACCAAAACGGTTTTAAACCGAGGTTTTTCCGATCAAACGAGTTGTTACACTTACGTCGGTCACTCGCCATAACCAAACTTGTAAGTATGAGGATGTAGAAATCCTCTTTTATTATGTTTTCGTTTGTTTCATGACTATAACCTGCTAAAACGTGCATAACATGAACCAAAACATGGAATAAACGAGCCAAAACTGATTTTTGGCCTGAGACAGAAGCCCCTTGGTTCGCCGGTTTGCCCGCGCCTAAATGGGGTGTTCAGGTCAGAGATCAACCGTGTTTGTTCTCGTCATTTCCCTTTAATTCATTTTCATATTTGTAATCGGTTTTTACCATTTCAAATATTTTCAAACCTTCTTATTTTTATTTGTTTTAACCATAAAACATTTTTCACCCTTGGTTCCTCATACCATGACGGTTAAATCCGTGTTTCGGTGATAATATTTGGTTAATGACATTTAAAAGGTATTTTAAAGCCTTTTATTTCATTTCTTTACATTTTTCAAAATAAACATATTAGTCACCAACACAAAGTCATCCTTGCTTCTACATACCATCCCGGATTTTAACCCAGGTACGATGTTGAGTATCGACTAATTATATCCAAATGAACTTAAAATAATTAGTTCATAATCATTTTCAAAACTATTCATGTCAAGCTTGTCAAGTCGAACCCGACACCGAATATTATCAAAACAATGATGATTATTCGAATCTCATTCCTCAAATCAACAAATGTGGTCTAAACGACCCTTTCAAATCAAACCGGGTTCAAATACCCATTTTTTTACATGTTTTATAACATTTTTCGAATATTCAGAATACGGCATACAACCGTTGATTGACTCGCGCCTGAACAGGCCCTTCGTTCCTCATTTTCAAAACCAGGGAGAAGCCCCTTATACCGCCGGCTGGCTCGCGCCTCATGTAGCCGTCTGGTATAGGGCCTATTCCCTTCCAGCATTAGTCTAGGATGATCCCGACTCCGGTTAGCCCGGATATAAGACGGATCAGATGACTATTTGTTTATTCAAAATTATATTTGCAAAATGCCCAACTAAGATAAATGGATCACGTTATGCACCCTAAACCTAATATGGTAAATGGATGTTTAATTTCCGCCTTGCATGCAAATCAACCATTAATCCAACTCGACATCTTATACTTGATACTTGGATTAAATCAACCGACTTAGAAAGCTCTCACATGTTAGGTTTAAATTATTGGATGCGCATTCATGCATTTAAACCGTTTTATCAACTTTTGCATTCAACCAACCAAGATCGATCAAGAGAGGCGCTATACAAGGGCGGGATTGGGTGTCTGATTAAAGGGCTTCCCAATACGTACCTTCACCTATTACTCAGAAACTTTGGATAGTGGTCGACCTTATCCAGGGCGTACGAGAGTCATTCTAGAGATAGGATGCTAAAGAGGGACGATTTCCTTATCTTTAGTACCTATGTCAAACACTGCTTTGTGCTTCGATTTGACCGAGGTATAAAGTGGATTTCGAACGGGTTCCAAGCATCCCACAAATGCTTGGTGGCGATTTCGAACATCTATAATCGTTTCAAGACCGTTACCGAGACGAAACCGACCGATCTAAAACGATCCGGTCGAAAGCATTTTTACGCCGCCGAGCGTGGCTTTCGAAAGACCGCTGCATGTCCACAGATTGGCCTGGCGTGCAGGTGGCCCGCGACTACGGACCGGTAGGTGGCCCCTAAATCCACAGACCGAGACGTGGCCCATGTCCACATCGTGATCAAAAGAGTAATATCTAGCTGCTTATAGGCATTAATGTATTTAAAGGATTTGGATATTTGACTATGTAAAGTCAAATTATGTATAGTCATCAAGTTTGAAATTTGGAAAACCTAGAAAGGTATGGTAGCCTATGCGAAGTTTTGAGTTGGGTGAGTTGATCGTGAGAGATAACCTATAAATTATGAATGGAGCGCGACCAAGATTGGATATTTATCGGTTGTTCGGACTCATGGTTAGAACGGAATTCAAAGGACAAGTGAGAGTGACCTTATTGTGCGTGACTTGGAAACTTTGGTTGGTAGATAATTGAGATATTTGATGGTAGATTTAGTATTATCATGTTTGGTTTTCATGGTCATGAGACTAAGAGTGTGGCATGTAATACTTGAGGACTAAATGGTATTGTTGAACCATTCGATCATTAGCGTTGTAGAGTATAACCGTTTAATTTGAGTGTGCATGTATGAAGCGTGAATATAGTTGTGTGGAACTCCGACCCTATGAGTGGTAGTATAGATGTTGTTGTAAAGTTGCCTCCCAATTATCAAGTAAAGTGTCCGTAGTATACATCGTGATCTTATGGTAGTGTCCATTTTATTTTGTATTTCTCTACTTCTCTTGTTCATTTGATTTCTATTTTGGTACCCTATGATTATGCAATTGTTTACATATTTTCTAGTACTTAAATTAATCTTCATTATGAGTGAGTAGTTTAATTATCTAGAGTGTAGGGAAAGCATGCTAGATTAGCCTTTGTTGTTGTTAAACCAGGTTATATGAATATTGATTTGTTGTCTCTATTTCATACTTGTTTCTTATGCTTAGTTATCGATTTGGTGATCGGATACTTGAATATACTTGTTTATTTCTATCCTAAGACTGAAAGTCGGGATGTGAAATAGACTAAGAATGAATAGTAAGACGAACCTAGTAAGATCGAAAGCTTATATGACCTGTTTTATGGTTGGCAATAAACCAAGAGGTGGATGTTATTGACCAACACAATTATAAAATTCATGTACCCATTGTTTGGCAACATTTGCTAGCTAATTTACATGTGAAACTTATTCCTTAGATTTCTCTTTATGTCGTTACTTATCATCTTGTTATTTGCTTTTATTTACCCAATAACCATTCAAACAATCAAATCGACCTAGATTGACCTCTACCTCCCTAAGGAAGTGTTTGGAAACGCGGAAATGATTTCATTTTCATAATTTTAATTGTAGAATCAAAATGTTTGAATTCAATTCCCAATCCAATTCCAAAAATTCATTTGGGAAACCATTGAAATTGGAATTGGAATAGAGCGGGACGGATATGGGTCGAAGTCAATCATTTTTTTTATTTGAAAAATAAATGTTGTCACGGAAAATTTTTGGAGCGGAAAAAATATCATAAATAAAAATATTGGGACGAAATTTGCATAACAAAAAAACGTAAATAGTCATGGAATTGAAATGACTACTACATGGTAGTAATTTGAGAGCCCCAAATTTTAACTAGAGTGGAATTGATAAGGAATTGAGTCCAATTCCAATTCCAAATTTTAGGAGTTCCCAAATGCTTGAAATGACTCAATTGTGGAATTCAATCCCAATTCTAACTTCCCAAACATACCAACATTTATTTATTGTTGGCCTAGCCTAAGGTAATTTATTTTTGATTAGGCACGCGATAAGCTTATCAATTGTTAATTGCAACATTTAAATTACAAGTAATTGATTAAAGGCCACAATCGTTTATTTGAATTGGTAAAACATGACCTAAGATCGAAAGCTTGGAAAGGATTAGACCCGTTGCAAACAATAGAGTGCTCTAATAAGTAGCAAGATCCCGTTAGGTACGTGCATTCTAAGGCGATTAGCAATCCGAAAGGGCCTTATCACTACCCTTTTGATCGGTAACTCAGACCGATTTATGACCTTACCCTTGACCCGTAATATCCTCGTGAACCAACAATCCTAATCCCTCTCCTTAAACTTTTACTCGTATTTTCATTCTCGCGTATTTATTTATTTGCATTAGTTTAAAAAACCAATAAAAAATAACCCCAAATTGTTACTAGACTGACTTAATCATTAGCGAATAGAATATAATAGTCCCACATGGATTTGATCCCGACTTTCCCTGACTGCATTAGTTAGAAACCGTAGGGTTATTATTCCAAGAATACAATAGTCTCTCTCTCTCTCTCTCAACTGTTAGTTTCACCTTTATTTTACACACTTGATAACTTAGGTATTAGAGAAATCCACTCGGGCACCCCTTCAAACCCTGTTTGCCATGTAAGTAGGTTAGCCTAAATAACCGGAGAGAGAGGAAGATCAAGCACATACTCTTAATACAACTAGTTGTTGCATCGCGCCCTATCAGGCGCGGTGCCCCAATTTGGCGAAACGCCAAGCAAAAATTAGTCGGTAGCGTATCAATAGAAAGGAGCGTAATGCACCACGCATAGGATTTGTTAGAAAACTGGCGTAAATGCTTGAAAACGCATGTCTAATGCGAAATAATTACAGCACAACCGTCGTAAAATATGATTATAAAAACTGAAAACAAACTCACAATATAATATGTTTACAATATTTACATCATATAAAGCTTTTTGTAACGCTTGCAAAAAAGTTAACACTTGCATCATAAAGATAGAATCAAAACTACACCGTTCCGAAGGATTTAAGACGTTAACAACTGACACACTACGTATTCAGAAGTAACTGATCTGGAGTTCCAACAGCATTCTAACTGCTATGTTATCTGAGCAGCTAATAAATGAAGTTGAAGCAGGCTTTCTTTGAACCAAACCAGTAAATCTTGGAAAGTTTCTGCAAAAAACGTCATTTGTCATCATTTGCAATCATAATAGAATACTTTATTAACGTAATGTGAAACACAGAACTCGTATAACAACAAGGTACTCCGTATCTTCTTAGTAGCTAGCTCGACTAACCAATGATAAAGCCAATACAAGGACATCAGCCCCTTGGTAACTCAGTGGCGTTAATCTGTTGTAATACTCTTGTCCTATAAAAAAGAAATCACCTCTAACCATCAAATAAACTCGAATTTCTATTACCCAAATTTATCAAAATTGTAATACTACGGTTTTCTTTGTTGGTTACTCGGCCGAATATGGCTTACTCGGCCGAGTAAGTGTGTCGTGTGTTTCTGGACAGTTTATTGCCCAAGAATATTCAGCCGAGTATGGGAATACTCAACCGAGTAGAGGATACTCGGCCGAGTATACTCTATACTCGACCGAGTATCCGGTCTAACGAGGTTTATTTCCGCGGTTTGATTTAGAAAGGATTAGAGTTATATAATCGTGGATTAACAGTTTCTAATCATTTTAACAAAACCTAAGCAAATATCGTAACTCTAATTCTCTCCAAATCTCTCTCTCAAGTGCATGGATCTTTCGTGAGTCTAGTTCATCTGTCCTTGCATCGATTGTGTCGGTAAGATTCTGATTTCACGAGTTCATTAATTTGTCTTTTAGGGTTTTGCCCTAATTTGTGATTTGGGGGAAAAGGGTTTTGGCATGTGGTAATTGGAAATATGTGATTATTGTGTGTAGGTGACGGTGTCATGGGGAATTGTTATGGATTGCTTGTGTGTGCTTGGATTGCGAAAAGGTAGGGTTTCCCTAATCGGTTTACTTTTTAATTGTTATAAGATTATGTGGTAATTGTTGTACGATTGATTATCTGCTGATCGTTGTTGGTGTTGGTGTTATGATGATTGATGGTGATGTTTGCGAGGTGCGTCCTCGGCCGAGTGGAGTCACTTGCGGGAGTGGCTTCACGCTCTAGTTTCACCGTCTGTGGAACCCGCCACAAGAGGGGATGTGCACATTAATGAACAGGGTTATCGCTCGTTGATGAGCGGGGGCTTAGGTGGGGATTGGCCGCGGTCCCCCACTGGTGGTGAGGATTATCTATTGCGATGGGTAATCTGGCAGGGCTACACACTTTAGTATGTAGTCAGTTAGGATATGTGATTGGGAGTTGGAGGTGGATGATGATCAGCAGTTTGTCTTTTGTACTTGTCTTATTTTGATTATACATTAACTGACCTCGTTGTTGTTTTACAAAATCTGTGGTGATCCATTCGGGGATGGTGAGTAGATTATGACAGGTGATGATGTTCATTAGCTATGGGGTCGTCTTGGGGAGTTATCACTCGAGTCTAGCTTCCGCTGTCAAGAGTTTTATCATGCAGTTTTAGTTGTTGAACATTAGTAACATGTACTTTGGTTTTGGATTTTGGAATATGTAACCATTAAATTATTTATACATTAATAAATATGTTTTGGATTGGTAACTTTGATATACTAACCTCGGGCAACCGAGATGGTGACGGTCTCTCATGCTAGGGTGGTCCTGGTAAGGCACCTTGGTATGTGGGGGTATCACAAAGTGGTATCAGAGCGACGATTCTGGAACCTAAACCAATGAACCCAATGAATGTAGAGATTCTAAATAAAATAAACCCGGGGAGAGTTGTTTGGAGCTACCGCAATGACTTGGGAGACGTCCCGAAGTCGCATTGAGGCCCTTACAACTTCGAGCCGATTAACATGGGGTGTGTCAAGGGGATCGTTGCATGTGTATGTGTGTCTATATGTGTATGAGTGGAGTGGTGTATGTGTATCTTATTTGGGAGTGGTGTGGAAGTTGTATTATGTAATAGTCTATGTGCACTAATATGGGTATGTTTACAAATGTGGTGATTTTGACGAGTAATATGATTGGCATGGGTGAGTGGGAAACAATATGAATGGTAACGAATTGTGATATGTTTGGGTGTAATTTCATTTTGATGAGATGCGATGAGTAGTATTCGGTTTGGAAGTATGAGCATGAATGTGGTAAAAAAAGATGAATGTTACTTCTAGCATTTGTAGTATATGAGTGTCGTGAGTAATTTTCATGTGGGTATGATAAAAGTTCAACTCGTACTTATCAAATCTCGCCGTGAGAGCCTCTAATGCATCTACAGAAGGAGATTCAGCAGCTCTCCTTTGATTTCCCCTGGAATTCCCATACTCAGCTTTATGGGTGGCTAAGTCATCAATGATCTTCCACCCCTTAGTCTCTCCCATATTCTCCTGGAATCTGCCACTGGCTGCCGCATCCAGGATAGCTCTCTGATCGTCATAGAGCCCATTATAAAACTGATTGCATAGGCTCCACTTCTCAAACCCATGATGCGGAATGGTTCGCACCAGCTTCTTGAAACGGACCCATGCCTCATGAAAGTTCTAATCAGGCCCCTGTTTAAAGCTCGTGATTTGAGCTCTAATAGCATTCGTCTTCGAGGCAGAGAAGTACTTCTTGTAGAATGCCAAGGCCAAAGAATTCCAGTCGGTGATCCCATTAGCAGCTCGGTCCAGGTCTCTGTACCACTCCCTTGCAGCATCGCGGAGTGAGAATATAAACATAGTCTCTTTTATCTGATCCTGGGTCACACCGGTCGGCGGGGGTATAGAGCAGCAATAATCGATAAATATCTCCATATGCTTGGCTGCATCTTCATTTGCAGCTCCCCCGAATTGGTTCCTCTCAACCAAGTTGATATAAGAAGGCTTCGGTTCGAATTTCCTATCGGCTCCCGGTAATTCGAACCCCTTATATAGATTTGCAGCTGTCGGCTCTGAGTGACTGGCTATACTCGCTTCTTCGGCCATGACTGGAAAATCCGGAGATGTGACTGTCTCAGCTGAAGAAGTGGAAATGGGTGATGAAGGTGGATCCTCCTCGTATAGCTCGTTCTCGTAGTAACTAGACAGAGTACTCAGCTCTTCCTCTGTCGGCAGTACTCTAGATGATCGTCTCAACTCACGCAAGGTCTTCTCAATCTCGGGATTGAACGGTAGTAATTCACCACCCTGTGATCTGCGCATAAGAAGAAACTACAAAAAGAATATGAGAATAGTTTAAGGAACGAATGTCCCTTAAACTAAGAAACAGACTAAAATAAAACAACTAAAAATTAGAACAATTGCCTCCCCGGCAACGGCGCCAAAATTTGATACCCGTCGTGAGGTGTAAAAAATAAATTTATAATTCCAACTACAACTATAGCTAGCGGCAGTCGGGTCGAACCACAGAGAGGCAGATGTAATTATTAGTTGTCTAAATTCAGTCCAAGGTAACAAAGATGTGGGGGTTTGATTGAATTGGTCTAAAACTAATGAGCAATAAACTAAAGAAATGTATAAAATCAAATATAAAAAGGGTACTAAGATGGTCGGTTCACTGTAGTTTCGGCAAAGAAAGATACTAAGTAGGTCTGAAATAAACACATGAGGCGGGAAAACAAGAGGTCCTCTCGGTCCACTCTCAACAAGTAGCGTCTTTCGATCTCGCTACGGGTCCCTAATATCACTAGTACTGACTCTCGTCCGGAAAAGTGACTAATAACCTAAACTTTACCTATCTTTCGATCTTAGCATAGTTTAGTCGTTTTAATTGGTAGTCTAACAACCTTCCCTATCTTTCGATCTAATGGGTCGGTCAATTACTAAGCATTCAACAAGTCGCGTGCACTCGATTCATCAAATAAAGAATTTAAAACAATTAAAACGAAACAAAACCTCACGTGGCCAGTCGATCGACCAGGGTGTGCGGTCGATCGACCGGCATGCGACTCAGGTCGTACTATTCTACTGCCGCCTAATCTACAGTTCCCCTACATCCTAGCACAAGGTATTTAGCTGCTCATGACTACAATAAGAACAACAATAAAATTTACTAACAAAACAGAAGAATTCAAGATTAAAACAATGAATTAAACAATTAACAATAAACGATAAATTTGGCTTTCGGGAGACTATTCTAGCCATTCCTATACTACGAATGAAATAAACAACGAAACTAAACAGAAGAATACCGAAAGGAAATTGCAGAGAGAGATCCAGAACCGAAAGCGAAAGGAACTTTATTGAAGAAAGAGCAATCTAAACTAATGGCTATTGTATCGTATATCGAGAACTTTATTAAACTGATAAAACTAGGTAAAAAACTGGATGATTGTTCTCAAAACCTAGCATACGTTATATAGAATACAACGTAGTTCTTATTTCCAAAACCTAACTACTATGGGCTTGCTATTCCTCGATCTTTTAATTCACGCAGATTAGCGGCTTGGTCGATCGACCAATGAGGCCGGTCGATCGACTGGTAAGCTCTGAATAGTGGTTCCTGGAAGTCGTGGTATGGTCGATCGACCATTGGTAGTGGTCGATCGACTGCTTTAGCTGATACTTGACTTCTAAATTCTCCTGGATTTGTCTTTCGGGCCTCGAAATGCGCACCAAGCTCGTTTCTCGAGCCTCTACTTCATGTCAAATGCAATGCAAGGTACTCGGGGACGGATTTAGCTCGATTTCTACTCATTTCCGCATAAATCTGCAATATTACATAAAAATACGAAAGTAGACGAAATGGGGCAAATAGTAGCATAAAACTACACAATTGAGCTCTGAAATGCGTGTAAAATGGGGTGTAAAACATCATATTTAGGACACGCATCATTAGGTGTGTTGGTTAAGAATATATATGTAATGAAAGGTTGTTATAGGGATGGAGAAGAGGGGTATATTGTTGGAGTGTCCTCGACAATAATGCGATCACAATTGTCGATCATGATGATCACATGTTTAAATCTCATATTTAAGAATACATGAGGGAAAGTAATATTTTACAGTCAACTGGTCCACACATATCGGTAATGATTGGCTGACTAGAGTTTGACATTACTGTCGTGCGATGGTGGTGATCAGTTGATACCCTGAAGTCATACCTATAGAGTAATGCTCTTAATTGATCATTTAATTAATCATATGCCGATACGAGTTAATTAAATTGCTTAAAATTGACGGATGATTTTGTGAGTAAAATTAACGTGTCTCATTGTAATTCGATTAAATAAGATACGGTCTAAGTAATCGAATTGTTTTATTACTTAGATTGAATTATTGTTTACGAAACAATTAAAACAGATTGAATAATTTATTATAAATACAAGTTGTTGTAATTTATAATTCGATAAACCATTTTGCTACAAGTAATTAAGAATTACTAGTTAAATTTTGTATGTGACATATTTTATTAATATGTTGATTTTTAATATGTTAAAATGCACTATAGTGTAACATGTCATGTAACATGTTACATATGACAAAATTGACAAATGACAAAATAAAATGGACCTTCCATTTTATGTATGTACCGAAATATGGAGGGAGGACAAGGGTTTATATTGTGTTGTTTATTTTAAATGGAAACACAATGATTATACTCAACACATAGCCATGCTTACCTAGTTTGTCTTGGGTAGAATGTGAAGCTCATGCATTGGCCCTCTACCCTTCCCTCCACCCGGTTTTTGCATAAGAAAAGCCAATAGTTTTTCTCTTATTATTCAACCATTCACTACATAATTTTTCTAGTGTAAGAAAAATTTAGAACTCTCTACAATTTGTGAAATATTTTAGAGATAGAAACACTAATAAAATCCTCTCCTCTTAACCGAAAAAGAAGAGAACAAAAATCCAATTTTTGTGTCAAGTTTAAGTAAGATTTTAATTAATACTAGATCATATTAATTATTATTATTATTAAGGGTGTTACTTTGGGTATAATTGATGGGACAAGAGTTGGTCGTCACACATCCAATCAAACACATTTATATTCTCAACAAAACAACTAGTTAGTGGTTAAGTCGAGGTAGATCCATGGGACGGTGTGCTTTGGGTCCTAAGTCTATCTATCTCAATTTATGCTAGTGTCACAATTGATTTGGGTTTGTAGTTGGGATCTAGACTAATGAAAGCAATAAAGTAAATAAAGGTGTAAACAAGTAATAAAAAGTACGAGGATATCATGGGGTCCTAGGGGATTCATGGTGTTGATCATACAAACATGTTTAAATAGTTGCAAGCAATTAATGTTGTAGAGGAACCGAGTTGGTTTATGTCTTACGGTTCTTAGGAAGAGTTGCGTCCCGGAGCCGAATCGATTAGATTGTAGAACACCTACAAGTCGACTTACTTTCCTCCTAATCACTTCTATGCATGGTCTAACATGACTCGAGTTGGTTTATGTCTTACAAGTCTTGTTGAATAGATAAGAGATGGGTAAAAATGCAAGGATTCATAGGCTTAGCATTTCATCGAACATAACATGTGCATAGGTTGACATTACAACAAGCAAGCAAATTAATTATGAAAACATATTAGATTAAGCATGATTAATCCCCATATTTGTTTCCCCTAATTAGCTACTAATCCTAGTTTAGTAACTACTCACTCATTATCATAGAGAACATGCCATTAATTATGTCAATCATTACAACAAGTGTAGACATGATAAGAGAATGAGGAAATAAACGATAAAGAGTAAAGGGTAAAAGAATTATACCAAACTTGAGATGATTCCAAATAATAAAGCAAAGAATAAAAGAAGAGAACTTGATTGATTGATGAAGAGTTGTCAATTCTCCAATAATAACCCTAAATAATCTTCAATTACCCAATAATAATAAACTTGAACAATAATTAAGGAAAGATTAATGTGTAATTTGTGGAAAGATTAAAGGATCCTCTATTCTAATCTACTCTAATCTAATCTAAGAGAATTTCCTCCTAAGAGAGCCCCCCCCCTCTTTGATTATCATCAAATGGGGTATATATATGATGTGACCATAATTAGCGCATATTTAGTCCCCGAATTAGCCTTGTTCCCATGCTTTTTAGTGCATACTTGGGTCATTTATTGTCTTTAGCTCTTTGTTTTGCATATTTTTTGAGGTCTTGTGTCCTTGGTAGGAAGGGAGTGCAAACCTTGCATTTTCATGGCAAAATGAGACTAAATTGATTGAATTCAATGACCAAGCATCAAGGAGAGACAAGATTAGAAGACCTTTGTACATATTATAGTAGTTGGGCAATGATGAGAAAAGATCCTTGCATCCCCAAGGAAATACCCAAGGATTTTATGAAGAAAAGGGAAGAAAAGAAGAAGAAACAAGTCTGAGCAGCAATCCGTGCGGATTTTCAAGAAGACGCCCGTCCCCAGCACCATAATCCGTGCGTCTTCCATCAAAGACGCCCGGGCAGCAGCACCCAGAAGACGCCCGTCTTCTCCCAAAGACGCCCGGGCAGAGACACAGGAATCCGGCCGTCCCGAGCCTAAGACGCACGTATTCCAAGACAGCGCAAATTCGTTTCTTCAAGCTTCAAGAAAGATGCCCATCCTTCAGAAAATACCGGCGTTTTCTTAAGTAGGGACTTAATCGTCATTAAGCCCTTAGTTAACCCTAATGCATCCACCTAATTTCCACTATAAATACCCATTAGTCTAATTGGAAGAGCATGTTCTTCTCATCAATTCTTAGAGTAGTTAATATCAATCAAATCTCTCTTTAGTTTTGTAATCAACAATTAATCAAGTTTTAATACAAGTTTTATTTCCTTAATCTCTCTTTTGTTCATCCTTTATTTTGGGTAATTGAAGATTATTTAGGTTATTATTGGGAGATTGACAACCTCTCAATCAAGCATCAAGTACTTCTTTTATTCTTTGCTTTATTGGAATCATTAGTAGGTATAATCCTCTTAATCCCTTTTTAATTATTGTTAATTACTTTCATTTATTCATCATGTTTTACTTTGTTGGTATGATTGACAACCTTGCTAGCATGATCAACATGATAATGAGTGAATAGTCACCTAGCTAGGGTTAATGGGTAATTAGGGGAAACCAACATGGGGAATGATTCATGCTTAAATTAATATGCTTTCATGGTTTATTTGCTTGCTTGTTTTGATCTCAACTCATGCACATGTTATGTTTGATGAAATGCGAGCCTATGAATCCTTGCATTTTTTACCCATCACCTATCTTTTTAATGAGACTTGTAAGACATAAACCAACTCGAGTCTCATTAGACCATGCATGTTGTTGAGTAGGAAAGACTAAGTCGACTTGTAGGTGTTGTACAATCTAATCGATTCGGCTCCGGGACCCAAACTTTCCTAGGATTGTAAGATATAACCCAACTCAATCCATCACAACAATAATTGCTTGCTTACACTACTACAGATACAGCCTATAACAACGGGTAAAAACCGTTGTAAAATAAAAAAGCGGACGTTGTTAAAGCGGCCGTTGTAGAAGGTATTTACAACGGTTTGCTTATTTAGTGAAACCGTTGTCTAAAGTATTCACCACGGTTAAAAGCCGTTGTTGTTGGGTGTTCTCCGTTGTGGAAAGTGTTTCAAAATTTTGGAGGGAATAATATAACAACGGTTGTCGTATGTATAACCGTTGTTGTAACTTTCCCTCCAAAATTGTGAAGTCTTTTGACAACGGGTTTATGATACATACCCGTTGTTGAAATTTTTTGTAACAACGGTTCTATGTTTAATACCCGTTGTTGTAATTTTACCTCCAAAATTGTGAAGACTTTTAACAACGGTTCTTTGTTTAATACCCGTTGTTGAATATTATGCGCGGGTATTTGTGAATGTCATTCACAACGGTGTTATTTTTATTAACCGTTGTGAAAGGTATTCACAACGGTTTTTTTTAGTAACCGTTTTTATTACAAACTCCTAATGTTTTGAAAAAATAAATTTGTTTCATGCCATTCAAAAACCTGCATATGTCAAAGAAGACCATATACCAAAGACCAAAGATAAATCACACTGGGTTCATCGAACTCAATAGATTCAATTCAACCACAACAAGAAATTTGCATCATATATATATATACTTACAAGGAGTTGAATTTACATGAACTAATCATTCCCTAACTTCAACAAAAAATTTACTAATAAGTTGATCTAAACTCTGAGTATCATGCATTTCTAATATATTCTAAGACGTAGTTGCCCCACATGTCTCTTACCTCGTCTATATCTACACTTGAGTACTGCTCAATCTGTTGTGACTGGTTGATTGCATACTGCGGCAAAAACAAAGAGAAGACATTATGGTATATATAGCAGCAAGCAAGACAACATTAGCAACATCATGGTATATATAGCAGCAAGCAAGACAACATTAGCTCTAATTTAAAAAAAAGTAATAAACACATGTTTAAATTATTACTAACCTTTTCTGGAATAACGAGATATCTTCGCCTAATAATCTCCAACATGAACCGACAAGCGTAGTATCCACATTGTATGCTATCTAGCTGGCGAGGGGCCTATTATTACATAAAAAAAACAGACGAGAGAAGGCTCACATCAGAATCTTGAACTTTAGGTATTGTATTAGTATTAAACACAGATTTTGCACTTAATGTTATTGTATTTGAGCACGTACCCCTGTTATCGTAATAAAATCAGGGCCAACATCAGAATCTTCCGTGGGTTGATCCTGCTCGTTTGCTCTTTTCTTCTTAAAGGCCCTTTTTTTAAAAAATAAAAAAGGAGGCAGAAACTAATTTTTTTAGGGGCAAAAATATGAAAGAGCTTTTTTCTATAAATAAAAAATGAAAATGTTATTATAAATAAATTGGTATTATAAACTTACATATTAATCAAGTGCTTAAAAGTCTCGCTTGGTTGATGATGTAAAGAGTCCAACCAAAAAACTTTATTCCTTGTCGGCATGATGGTCTGCACCCAATGAGTCCTACATCAAGAGACATCATCATTATTAATAACAAGTACATATATTAGGTATGAAAATGCAATTGTAGGGGGAAACGTAATATTAATTTGTTTATTACCCTTTTTCATTATAAGCGCCAAAAATCAGCTTCTTGGTTGTCGCCAATTGCTGAGCAATATAATCTACCCGTTGTTCGAACGTGAAATCCGGAATAAATAAAGATAAAACATAGGGGCACCGGAATCCGTATAGATCAGATGAAATATTCTTCTCGGGGATCACTCTCAATTTCAATATCCTACATTATTACGGTATTAATTCCAAATTATTTAAAACACTATCTAGTAGTCAGAATATTAGACTATGAAATTATTTATTAAGAAACTTACTTCATCCAAACAAATATGTGTTGGATATCAATCTGGTCTAGGCCAGCCCATACGGCTAGAATATCCCATGATACATGTGCTTGGCGCTCAGCCCCTAGAATATCCTCCTCGAGCGGAATAACTATCAATTGCTCGGTGGCTATGCGATGGCCAGCCTCCTCATGCAGTCTCTTCATCGTCACCGTTCTTACTTTTTGCATGTAATCCTTCCCTTTATATTGTGTGGAGTTTAAAGTCGTAACTTTCAAGTCCGGGAAAGAATGAGTCTTTGATTTTGTCCCCTACACAAAATTACCATGCTTTTTATAAATACAGACAAAATATAAATAAAGGGAGCGAGGTTAATTTTTAAAAAAATGGAGAAGTTAATTAAATACATACCTCATCAAGTTGTTGTGAAGTCGAGGTCGTTGGCATGTCTGTGGACTTAGGCTTATCCGCCAAAGCCGCCTTTTTTGTTCCCTACAAAAAAAAAAATAACATATAAAAACATTCAACAATTAAAAATGTAACATATATATATATATAAAGGTATTTCTTCTAACCCCAACTGCTTTCCGCTGCTCAGGCGGCGGAGATATCTTCGCCAAGTAGATGTGAGTATCAGGCCATTGGATGAAACTTCCAAGCGCATCTCCCAGAATGGTAATGTCGTCACGAACTGGGACATGCAGTTGAAAGTTTTCATGGCCTGGATTGACTGTAGTTATCTCTACTATTCTATGATTCGGCAAAAGTTTTTCGCCATGAACTACGTTTCATTTGCTGCAGATTTGTTTTCTACGAGACCCCGGCCAACACGCACATGTGGCTTTTCGATTCTATTAGGGTCAGCAAGAATAACTGGCCTCTTGTTTACGGCCTGAAGAATATACACATACATTATTATATCTTTGCAAAAACGCTTCAGCATTCAAAAGATTTTGCAAAAACGCTTTGTCTCGGCCGATTTTTGCACAAACTTCAGCATTCATATAAATTTAACTAATTAAACACTTCATGCATACCTTATCAAAAACAGGAACCGACTTGAAGGGGATGTATGTTGTTTTCCATCAGCCGTCTTCTCAAGTTGCATCTCCTTTTCACACCCATTATTTACCTAATAAAATTAACCAATTCAATGGCACCATGTCGGGTTGGCAAAGAACACACCCCCTGATCTTACCCAAAAAAAAAAACAAAAGAAAAATAAGGAAGTATTAGGTACCTGATCGGCTTTAGTTGTTACAACTTCAGAAGCATTATTAGGTACCTGATCTTTCTGAATCTCGTTGACCGATACTTCCTTCTCATGTATTGCCAAGGTAGTAGCGGCCTCTTCACCAATCTGTTGTACCTTATTATTACCCCTTTAGAAATGACATCCTCCATCATCTTTACTTCTTCTTCGAAAGCTTACCTCCAAAGATTCAGCTTTAGTAGTACGGATGCCATTAATCAAGTCGCTTGCCAAGAATGTAATGTGTCAGCAATTTTTATCCCAACAATAACATGTGAATTGAACTTAAATGAAAATAATAGAATAAATGTTACCATGTCAGCGTTCTCAGACTTAGTCTTCCTTTTCTTCTTTATCTGGACAGTTTTCCCATAATATTTCGTTACTCCAACCTGTAACGGGACGCCCCTCAAACGACCTGGATGTTCGGGTCGGCCGATCGCTCTAGCAAGAACGTCATTACGACCACTGGGAGTGAATTTCCCTTCTTCTACCTCTTTCAATACGTTATCCTATAATATATTAAATAAACTTCAAATTATATTTGTGACTAAAATAATAAAGTTAGTAATGAACTCGTCTTAATAAAATAATGCTTACTATGTTGGCCAAAACTTCCTCATCATATTTGTCATGCGACGACCGGGATCCTTTAGGCGTGTGCCCATGTTTATAAGTTACATGCCGATCCACCTCTTTCACTCCCTTTGCCACCTACACATTAACATGGTAACATTTATACACGTAAATGTGTATCAATGCAAGTCCAAGTGTGATTAAAAAAATAAAGTCTCACAGGGCAATAATGCATGCTACTTACGAGGTCCTCTTCTATCTTTCTGTAACCGCCTCGAGAACCATAGAATTTCCCCTTCTTGCATGAAATGTTAGCACGATTTCTTTTGCTAATGGCCTTCAAATAATTAATAAAAGCGCAAGTAGATGAGATAATAAAAATATTATATAAAGGACTCATTAATTAAAAAAATGATAGGTAAATCGTTAAAAGGCGAGGATATTTAACCTGAAACTTCTCAGTAGTTCTCATCTTTTTGAAAAGATCCCATTCTTCCTGCTTGATGGTGGGACACTTGTTTTCCGGTGGGCTCTTACGCATCTCCCCCGTTGCCTTGTCCACATACAACCAATCCCTAGCATTAAATACTCATCATGGCTTTTATCGGGTATAATAAAGCCTTCCTTTACACGAGCCAAGTATAACTCCGCCAATTTTGGATTCAAAGTTCTAACATCATCTAAATGGATAGGCACAAACTGTCTTGTGCAAGCACCAATCCAACCGGAGAAAAGACCCGCATTTGGACCAAAGAGGGAAACCCATCTCACTCCATGTTATTTGGAACAATTTTTTTAGCGGCTATAGCCGTCAAGGACTTTCTTGCACTTCGTAGCACCCCTCTCACCAGGCTTATTATCACCAGGCTCATTATTCTTTTGACTTCTTTTACGTTTTTCACCCATGATAATCCTAAAACCCAAATATGAATGATATATGAAATGAACAACTTAACAACGTACATGCAGAGTATTATCTAAAACCCTAAACCCTAATAGGAATGAAAATTTAAAACAACAGATTGAGCTTCTAAAATCCTAAACCCTGATAAGAGGAGTAAAGTAGATGATGCGGGATGATAAAGATAACAAAGAAGACGAAAAACAAACAGATGCATGAAAAAGAAACAAGATGATCGTCTTAAAACCCTAATGACGAAACACAAAATTAAAGTGAACATACCTGTTGATGATGATGATAAAGAGAACGAGCGGGATGATAAGGGAAGGCAACGGAATGGGGCTTGAAATCAAGCGACGGCGGCGACGAGAATGTAAAAAGCGAGGAAGAGAAAGAATTAACTCGGGATACCAACGGTTGAACTAATAATAATGTTGTGTGTGTTTGTGTATGGCATGTTGTATGGGTTTCTATATTAGTTTTTTATTAAGACAAACTATTGACAACGGGTGCTCAAAGAAGAACCGTTGTTATATGTTAATAACAACGGGTCAATAAAAGTAAACCGTTGTCAAAAGTTTATTACAACGGTTAAAATATA
The DNA here is from genome assembly GCF_048544455.1 of Silene latifolia. Lineage (NCBI taxonomy): Eukaryota > Viridiplantae > Streptophyta > Magnoliopsida > Caryophyllales > Caryophyllaceae > Silene > Silene latifolia. The sequence continues at coordinate 108,729,512 of NC_133531.1, forward strand.
CCCGTTGTAATATATTTTCACCAAATTTGCGCCAAAATGAAATATGTCAAAAAAATAATTGACAACGGGTAGAGGTACTACACCCGTTGTTGAAAGTATTAACAACGGGTAATTTAAATATAACCGTTGTTATTGTTGAACCTCTTTTTTTTTTTTTTTTAAAATTACGTAATTCCATTACAGGTCAAACTGTAACAATACATACTTTATACAACATTATTCAGCAATTTCAACACCAAAGATCCACATCTAATAATAAGATCAAGAAAATAAGACAACTTACACCAAAGATGCATGCATACTTGTATGTGTCCCGATGAACTATCTCGGGATCGGGGCGTTTCTTGGATGTCATAGTTTCTTCGTTAACCCAAATACCTTCACCATGGTCATCACGCATATAGATGCTTTCGTGTCCTCATGATCGTGTCAACATCGTCGAAATAAGATACATGGTAGACCGATTCATTCCCTCAAAAACGACATCCCGATCATCATCATCATTATCGGATGGACTACTCCTTCTTTTCCTTATAGACAAGACAACAAATGACCACTTCTTATCCATAGGATCGGTGACATAGAATACTTGTTTAGCTTGGGATGCCATTATGAAAGGATCATCCTTATTATTGCCAACCTTACCCAGATTGACCAACGTAAATCCCATCTTATCCTTTCGGACACAATGGATGTTGTTATCAACCCAGTTACATCGAAACAAAGGCATTGTGAAATCAATGTAATCTAGTACCAATATTTCTTGAATAACACCATAATAAAGGCATTTTCCCCAAATAGGCTTTTTATCTTTTGAAGTAGCAAAGTGCATTGCCTCAAATTCAGAACTCACACCACTATTTTGCATTGTGCTCACCTCATCTTGCTCATGGGGTGTAAAAAGTATATCCATTAATGGCAAAACTGTTGTAAAAGGTGACCCTGGCATTTGGACCTAAACCAAGACGTAGTAACCTAGGAGAGATGTCATCACCAGTTTGATCAGTACACTGTAAGACAATATTCCTAAACCACTCTGAAAACGTCTTCGTATGCTCGTTCGCAATCCACTTCTCGGTCTTGTTTTGGTGATCGTATTTGAGCTCATCTTTGTGTTGTTGAATATAAGGTTGCACCTCATCTTCGTTGTTTAGCACATACATGTGTGCTAAATGCAACATTTCACGTGTCACAATTTTTTTCAACCCGGCCCCTAATACCTTTTCCGGTCATCCAATCACTATGACGATTCTTAGGAACGCCAATCAACTCCTTCGGGGAGAGATGAGCGTAACAATATGAAAGAGCTTCGTCTAAAATAGCGCGTTCAAAGAATACAACCTTCCTGGACGATACCGATTAGATGTATAGTCCTTGTAGACTTTCATCAATCTTTCGAAAGGATACTGGTATCTCAAGTACACGGGCCCAAGGTACAAAATCTCCCTAACCAAGTGAATGGTCAGATGAATCATGATAGTGAAGAAAGAGGGTGGAAAATACATTTCCAACTGACAAAGAGAGGTTACAACGAGGTCCTGCAATGAATCCGCGTCATCGGGATCGATGACTTTCTCGCATATGGACTGGAAGAAGAGACAGAATCTAGTTATAGCATATCTTACCTTTTCAGGTAAAATGGAACGAATAGCCACAGGTAGTAATTGTTGCATCAAAGTGTGACAATCATGTGACTTTAACCCGGTGAGTTTTAGGTCTTGCATCGACACTAGGCTTTTGATGTTCGACGAATAACCATGTGGCACTTTAATTCCATTCAAGCATGCACATAACTCTTTTCTCTCATTCCGTGAAAGGGTAAAAGCTGCTGGTGGTAAAAATGTACGATTACCTCTCTTCTGTGGTGCCAACTCTAGCCTAATACCCATCATTTTCATATCTTCCCTAGCTGCGGCGTTATCCTTTGTTTTACCAGGAACATTCAGAAGGGTATTGATAATATTATCACAGACATTTTTCTCAATGTGCATGAAATCGAGGCAATGCCTCGACCTCCAGGTCGGCCAATATGGAAGTTTATCAAAAATATGGATCTTTTCTTATACCCACGAGTAGACAATTTAGAGCCGCTCTTCTTCCCATAATCTATCTCAATATGCTTTACTTTCTGATAAACTTCATGCCCACTCAAAATTCTAGGAGGTTGACGAAGTTCTTGTCTTCCATTGAATGCTTTCTGCATCTTGCGATAACAATGGTCATGATACAAGAACCTCCTATTTCCCATATACACATACTTACGAGAAGACTTCAAGTATTCAGACTCGATATCCTCCCCACACAATGGACAAGCCTCTTTCCCATGAATTGTGTGCCCAGAAAGGTCGCCATAAGCCGGATAGTCAGTTATTGTACACAATAACATCGCTCTCAAATTGAAAGTTTCATTCTTATATGCATCAAATACTTCTATCCCACTATCCCACAACAATCGCAAATCATCTAGAAGAGGTTCCAAATATACATCTATATCATTTCCAGGTTGTTTAGGGTCGGAAATTAACAACGACAACATCAAATACTTTCTTTTCATGCACACATATGGAGGTAAGTTATAAATAGCCAACACTACTGGCCAAGTACTATGTTGGCTACTCATGTTTCCGTGTGGGTTCATTCCATCAGTGGACAGCGCTAGACGTAAGTTTCTAGGTTCATTGCCGAACTCGGGATACTTAGCGTCGAACGATTTCCATTGCTTACCATCTGCCGGGTGTCTTAGCTTTCCATCATTTATTCTTCCTGTTTCATGCCAAGTTAACATTTTTGCATCATCGGGATTCGCATAAATCCTTATGACTCTTGGTATCAATGGAAAATACCACAACACCTTAGCCGGATCCCTTCCTTATCCTTATAACGCCACTCCAAACATTTAGGGCAATTGGTTAAGTTTTGATATAATTTCCGATACAATATGCAATCATTTGGACATGCATGTATTTTCTCATATTTCATACCCACTCCTCTTATTAGTTTTTTCGCCTCATATGTCTTAACAGGTAGAACATTACCATCTGGAAGCAACTCCTTTATCAAGGCTAAAAACTAGTGAAACACGTGTCACTCACCCCATTTGCCCCCTTGATATTATACAACTTCACCACAAAATAGACATTTTTGTGAACTTACAACCAGGATAAAGAGGTGCTTCAGACTCACACAACTTCTCATACATGTTGTTAAGGTCATCCCAATTACTAGTGTCATCACCTACATCTTCAAAAGCAATGGACTCATCATCATTCTCTTCATTATCTATAGACCCAACATTCAACTTCTCTACTTCCAACTCTTCCAACTCAAAAACTCGGCAAACTCGGGATCATCGCTTAGCCTTTCGTGTACCTCAACATCATCTTCATCGAGTTATTCTCTTCCTCTAATGATTCCCCATGAAAAATCCAAAGTGTATAGGATCGACTAAATCTCCACTTTTCTAGGTGTATTTTAACGTCCGGAAAAGCCATATAGCTAATATTACCACATCTTTCACAAGGACATGCAATACTAGAAGAACCTTTCAAATTGTTCGAAACGAATTCATAAAATTCAACTAAACCATCCTTGTAGGTGCGGTCACTCATATTTGCATCAATCATCCAAGTTCGAGTCATTATTCTACATTCGTAATAATAGGCAACTAATTCAGAAAATACAATAATAGACAAACAAATAAACGAAATTCAGGAAAGCAATTAAGCTAAATTATCAACAAATTAGATAATAACCCAAAAAATCCTATATCTAGTTATAAGCGTTGCTAAGAAACATATATATACCTGATTGATAAACACGCGATGAGGGAGAGAAGACGTGACAACATGACGGAGATGAAGACAGAGAGACGATCGAGGAGGAATGGAGGATGATATAGTAAGCAAAGATATTAGCTTGTGTTTGTGTTTGTAGCGTATAGCAGAATAAAGCAATATGTTGTTCTTAATATTTTCATAATATTAATAACAACGGTTATTGAGTCTACAACCGTTGTTAAAACGTATTAAAAACGGGTTCTAATATAACCGTTGTGATTACTTTTCACTAATTTGGCGCCAAACCATTAACAACGGTTAAAAATTAACCGTTGTTATTAGTTTTTTCATTAACAACGGTTGTTTAAGTATGACCCGTTGTTAAAACCAATAACAACGGTTAACAATACATAACCGTTGTAATTAAGTTTGGTAAAATTCGCGGAATAAATTCTACAATGTGTTTTGATGATTTTCATGAATAAGCGTTGTTAAAGGGCCGTTGTGGTTGCCTGTATTTGTAGTAGTGTTATAATTTGAGAACATGTTTGTATGATCAATTCCCATGAATCCCCTATGACCCCATGACACCCTAGTGCTTTTTATCAATTGTTTACAACCCTTTTAATTCATCTTGCTTGTTTATTTTCATTGCTATTTAGTTTAATGACCTTATACATCAACCCCAATTGTAACACCCCTAAGACACCACTAATTTCAATAGAAATCTCATCTCAATTCCCGTCCCTTGGAATCCGACCTTTACTTGCTTCTTTACTAATTGTAGAGTTGTTTGTGAAGTTATAAATTGTGTTTTGGTCTAGGTGCTTCCAACGACAATTGTTCCGAAAAATAGAATATAGCTCCGACCCGACCAAAAATGGCGCCGTTGCCGGGGACGGTGTTAACTTGATTTAGATTTTCTTATATTGTTATTAGTTGTGTCTTTCTTTGCCTTGGGGAAGTAAAACTCCTCAAGGTTTGTTCTAATTATTTTCAAGTTGTTCGATATTTTGCAAGATGTACCTTATAGATTGTTTTGTAGAGGACCACTTAAGTATACCTTTCTTCAAAGATCCCATGCAAGCATTGGAAGACTTGGAAGCAAGTGAGGCTTAAAATATGTATTGGGAATTGGAGGTGGATCTTTTTGAGGCCGCTCTAGCTTACAAAGAACTTACTCATGCACAATCCAAATTAGTGCATAACATCCTTGTGGAAGCATGTCAACCCATAGAAGATGAGCAATCCATCCTAGAAGATATTTTACATGCTCAAGAACAAGAGGAACCCATCATGGAATTTGAATGTGATGAGGTTGATGAGAATGAAGAACAAGTTGAATATGCTATGAGAATGGAATGTCTAATGGAGATGGAGCAAATTCTCAATGAAACTCCAAAGGAGGAAAGTGAGGTACAAACTCCTACTTTAAAACCCCTTCCCCCAAATTTGAAATATGCTTACCTTGATGAATCAAAGACCAAACCGGTAATTGTTAATGATAGACTTAATGAGAACCAATTGGGAAAATTGCTTGAGGTGTTGAAACAACATGAGAAGGCTATAGGTTATAGTCTAGATGACCTTAAGGGGATAAGTCCCAACTTTTGCATGCATAGAATTCATCTAGAGGAAGACCATAGACCTACCATTCAACCTCAAAGAAGATTGAACCCCCACATGCAAGAAGTTGTCAAAGGAGAAGTTATGAAATTACTTGATGCGGGAATCATATATCCCATATCGGACTCTTTGTGGGTTAGCCCCGTTCAAGTGGTACCTAAGAAAGGAGGTACCACGGTGGTGACAAATTAAAAGAATGAGCTAATACCCACAAGGATGATCACCGGTTGGCGTATGTGCATTGACTATCGAAAATTGAATTCCGCAACAAGAAAAGATCATTTCCCCCACCATTCATTGACCAAATGCTTGAAAGGCTAGCCTCCAACAAATTCTTTTGTTACCTTGACGGGTATTCGGGATTCTTCCAAATCCCTATACGCCCGGATGACCAACATAAGACCACCTTCACATGCCCTTATGGTACTTTTGCATATAGAAGGATGCCGTTTGGTTTATGTAATGCGCCCGCCACTTTCCAAAGATGCATGATGAGTGTCTTCTCCGATTATCTAGAGACCATAATGGAAGTTTTTATGGATGATTTTAGTGTTTATGGAAAGGACTTTGACTCATGTTTGCATAATCTTTATCTTGTGTTGCAAAAATGTGAAGATGTTAGTCTTATTTTAAATTGGGAAAAGTGTCACTTCATGGTCAATGAAGGAATTGTTTTGGGTCATTTAATTTCGGAAAAGGGCATCGAGGTCAATAAAGCTAAAGTTGAGGTGATAAAGAAACTCCCACCTCCCGTGAATGTTAGAGGGGTGAGAAGTTTTCTCGGTCACGCAGGTTTTTGTCGCCGTTTCATAAAGGATTTTTCAAAAATAGCGAAACCCCTCACTCAACTTTTGCTTAAAGATGCCCAATTCCTTTTCACTGATGAGTGTGTTGAAGCCTTTAATAGAATCAAGGAATCACTAATCTCGGCACCGATCATTCAACCTCCAAATTGGGAACTACCATTCGAGATTATGTGTGATGCTAGTAACTACGCCGTTGGAGCGGTTCTTGGCCAACGGGTAGGAATAGCTCTTCATGCCATCTATTATATAAGCAAGACTCTTGATGCCTCCCAAGTGAACTATGATACCACCGAGAAAGATCTTCTTGCCATTGTCTATGCTTTGGACAAATTCCGTTCCTACTTGCTTGGATCCAAGGTGATTGTCTTTTCGGATCACCGTGCTCTCCGACATCTCTTGATAAAGAATGAGGCAAAACCAAGGTTGTTGAGATGGATTTTGCTTCTTCAAGAATTTGACTTAGAAATAAGAGACAAGAAAGGAGCCGAAAATGTAGTGGCGGATCATTTGTCAAGGATCCGGTTTCATGATGAAAATGGAGAAACCCCGATCAATGACTCATTTCCCGACGATATTTTGATGGCCATTCAAACACAACTTGAAAGGCACATCACCCCATGGTTTGCCGATTATGCTAACTATATTGTTGGAAAAGTACTCCCTCCAAATTTGAACCACAACCAAAGGAAGAGATTTCTATTCGAAGTTAAGAGGTACTTTTGGGATGACCCAAACCTCTACAAGGAGTGTAGTGATGGGCTCTACCGGAGATGCATCCCTCAATGGGAAGTCCAAGGAATATTGGAAGGGTGTCACTCATCACCCTACGGTGGGCACCATGGAGCAAGGAGAACCATTGCAAAAATTCTCCAATCGGGCTTCTATTGGCCTACAATGTTTCAAGACACAAGGGAATTCATCATTCATTGCGATGCTTGTTAAAGAACGGGGAATATATCTTGGAGGAACGAAATGCCGCAAAGGGGCATTCTAGAGGTGGAGATCTTCGATGTTTGGGGGATCGACTACCAAGGTCCCTTTGTGACATCCAATGAGAATAAGTACATCCTTGTGGCCGTAGACTACGTCTCAAAGTGGGTGGAGGCAATTGCCACTCCAAATGATGATGCAAAAACGGTCACCAAGCTCTTCAAGAAGATAATCTTCCCAAGATTTGGAGTTCCTAGAGCAATCATAAGTGATGGAGGAACGCATTTTCATGAAAAAAAGTTACATCTCTTTTGACCAAATATGGTGTCCAACATAGAACCGGCTTGGGATATCATCCTCAAACAAGCGGTCAAGTTGAAGTTTCAAATAGAGAGATCAAACAAATCCTTGAGAAAGTTGTGAACAAGACCCGGAAAGATTGGAGCACAAAGCTTGATGATGCTCTTTGGGCTTATAGGACGGCCTATAAGACTCCCATAGGAGCCTCCCCTTACAAGCTTGTCTATGGAAAAACATGTCATTTACCAATCGAATTGGAGTACAAAGCTTTTTGGGCAATCCGAGCACTTAATCTTGATCTCAAATTGAGTGGTCAAAAGAGGATGATTCAAATTCAAGAGTTGGAGGAATTCCGACTACAATCCTATGAAAATGCAAATATTTACAAAGAAAGAACGAAATTACTCCATGACAAGAGAATTAGACAAAAGGCCTTGCACAAAGGGGACAAAGTCCTTCTATTCAATTCCCGCTACCGACTTTTTCCGGGAAAGTTGAACTCTAGATGGATAGGTCCCTATGTGATAACCGAAGTTGGAAAATATGGAGATTTTGAACTCAAGCTAAGGCGGAAGATGGAAGCAAGTTCAAAGTCAATGGTCAAAGATTGAAGCCATACTATGAAGGAGCGTTTATTGGAGAGGTCGAGGTCACCTACCTCGGGCCTTCTCATCCTTGAAAGAACCAACAAAGGAAGAGTTTGGTGGAGTCCTCCCTAAACCACCACTTGTAAATATACTAACCCTCCAACTTGTATTTATAATTTTATTGCATTTCTTTAATAATAAACATAAGCTCTTTTCATGAGAGTAAGTGAGGGAGGGTCACTAATGAATTTTTAATGAAGGAAGGAACCAATTTTCAAGTGTGGGGAAGCGTCTATGAGAGGAAAGGAAGTCAAAGGAAGAATTCACAGCTTGAACCCGTGCGTGTTCCCCGTAATCCGGCCGTCTTGCTGGAATCCGGATGTCCTGGGAAGAATCCGTCCGTCCTGCTAAGCTGAGAATTGGAAGATTTTGGGACTGAAGAAGAATCCGAGCGTCTCAGAAGGGAAGACGCTCGTCCTGAAGAATCCGGCCGGCTTTGCAGAAAGACGCCCGTCTTTCTACCTGTGCATTTCAAGAAATATCCCTGGAAAGGAATCCGCCCGTCTTCAGCAGAAGACGCCCGTCCCGATAAGAAAGAATCCGAGCGTCTTATGCTCGGGATGCCCGTCTTTGTGGCGTCATATTTTTGGAAAGTTAGCTGTGACAGAATCCGGGCGTCTTACCCAGAATCCGCCCGTCCCGAGGAGCTTGAATCCGAGCGTCTTCTGCTCGAATCCGCCCGTCTTCCCGCGGTGATTTGACCCGTCTTTTCTTAATTAAATTACACCCCACCACACATTTAGTGACACATCACCCTTCCTTCCACTTGCATTATAAAAACCCACCTCCTTATGACTCCAAAGCATATCCCAATCACTCTTTAACCCCACAAAATAAAAAACCCCCAAATTTCTAGGGTTTCAAGGGCAACACTCAATCAATAAGGAGCATCTTTATTCCTTCACAAATCAGAAGAATCCAGCTCAATAATTAAGGAATGGCACCAAGGAGATCCTCTTTTAGAAATAGGAGGAGACCAAGGATGAGGGGAAGTTCTTCTACCTCCCATGTCAACACATTAAGAAGGGAGCATGAAGAGATTGTAGATCTTACAAGGCTTGATGACTTCTCAAATGTGGAATTTGTCAATGATGTGCAAAGATTAGTCTTCCACCGGCTTCTAAGTAAGAACATTATCCCTACTAAGTTTTTATGTCATGATACCTTAAGGAAACTTGGGATTTATCACCAAGTGGAAGCTCTCTTTGAAGTATTTGGTCTCTCCACCCTTTTCCACATGTATGAGCAAACTTATCGATCTCTTGTGCTTGAGTTTTTGAGCTTTTTGAAGATTACAACCTTGAACAAAACAATATGCATAGAGTTTAGGTTGGAAAATGTCCCAAGAATGATGACCTTTGTAGAATTCGCAAATGTGCTTGGACTCGATGTTACGCCTACCCGAACATCGAAGCCAAAGAAATACAGTGTTGAACCTTTGTGGAGGGCCATGACCGGCCGGGACTTCATACACAACAAGGAATGTCTTGCTTTTCATATCTAAAATCCGATCTTAAGAGTCACTTACCGGTTCCTCTCGGGCACCCTCTTTGCTCGCCGAGATCCGGCGATCGTGAACCAATTAGACCTTGTGTTTATGGAATCCTACCTCAATATTCAAGGAAGAAGTGCGTACCACTTCAATGCACCGCTAGTGTTACTCGAGAAATGGGCAAAGTTTAGGAATGGTGATGATGACGGGATGAAACACATTGTGAATGGAGGACTCATTACTAGGCTTGCGAAGCATTTCAATCCGAGATTCAATGAGAATAATGAGTATGCTCCACTTTCGGGAAACACGAGGATAAATGAAGATCTTCTTCTCATTCATCATCATTGGATAACCCTTGAGGGGGTTGATAAGCGGATCAAGTGGTTAACGAAAGGAAGTGATCCGATATATCTACCGATGACCGGCCTACCACGAATTTCACCGAGAAGAGGACCTTTGTCTCCAATCCCATCCTACCTCATCCCTCCAAACCCAACCCAACCAAGACAAGCACCACCACCTCCAAATCCCCAACAACAACAACAAGAGCAACAATCTCAAAATGAGAAGATCAAAGTGCCTCCCTACCCATTTCCTTATCAACCGTACAACCATCCCAACCCCTTCATCCTTCCCCGTGACGACTTTATCATGGGAATTCTACAAGATTTGCACTTCCGCCAATAAGAAACCAACGTGGACATTTACTATGCACTCTATCCTCAATACCACGATATGGTTCAAAAGGGAAAGATAAGTGAGGAAGGAGCATTACCCTCATGGGCTCAAATGGACTTACTCTTCCCCAATTCGGAGAGGGCAAACGGGAGACAAGAGGAGGGAAGCAACAATTCTTGCGGAGGGGACACGGTGGAGCTTGAAAGTGAAGAGGACGAGTTCATGGACCTGAGTATGAGTGATGCATCAAAGGAGATATGGGATAGCGATCTAGAAGGAGATGATGCCGATCTCTAGAGGGTTACTTCATAGCTAGGTGGAGCGGGCGTGAGGCACCCACCTAAGTTTAAGTAAAGTTTCCTCATCTCCTCTCTTTAATTTTCAAGTTTCATGAAAAGAATTTTGTGTTTTGTTAACTTGTATTTTATTAATCTTGATCATTGTTGGAGTAGTCCTAGCACCATAGAGGACTAACACCTCAGCCCCATTGAGGTGTTCTCATTTTATTGCTCCCATCTTTTGAAAATCCAAAATGACAAAATTAGTTTCATGCATTGCATCGTGTGAGCATGAACTACACCCAACCTTAGGACATTAGCAATAATGTCTAAATCGGTTTGGGGAAATACATGCATACACAACGGGAGGTAATCTAAATTATCCTCTCCGTCATAAACAAAAACCATGCATCATGTAGTGTAGATTAGTGTAGCTTGCATTTAGTGTAGAAATCATGCATCGTGTTTGCATAATTTCCCATCATTTTGGCCATTGAGGACAATGCCCATATTAGTGTGGGGATGGGGAATTCTAATCTAACTTTTATTCAAAAATCCAAAAAAATTGAAAAATTTCGAAAAATCATAAAAATTTGAAATTTGAAAAACCAAAAACAAGTTCATTTCCTTTGTAGTGTAGTCGTGTATATATTATTGTATATATTGTGTTTGTTCTATCCTTGTTCACATTGATCGACTACGCCACATCCGAGACATGAGGATATTGAAGACCGCATGGTATGATCTTTCAATTCTCCTTTTTCCTCTTTATGTTAATGACTATGTGGCTTTATTTTTATTGATGCGGTATAATAATGTGAACTTAGGACTTGCATTTAGTTTATATGTCATATTAGTTGGTAGAATCACTTGCATTAGGATGTATATAATAGTTTCATCATGGCATATAGTTGCATTTAGATGAAATATTTTGAAAAGTGCCTAATTGGGAACTTTCACAAGAGCAACTAAGCCATTACAAATAATTTTTCAACTTAAGACTTTGCCTACTAGAATGGACGTAAAACACCCTGGGTTGTGTCATACTAGTGTCTTTCGACCCATGACCCAAAGCCTAGTCAAGGGTTTGCATGTGAGTCACCTATTCCAACCCCGTGATGCGATGTGGACTTGGTTAACTTGTCTAGGTGACCTTGATTGACCTTGTGGTATGGCAACCCAAAAATACTTTCTATCAATAAGTTTGAAGTGCTCATTTCAAAGATTTTGTATGTGGAAACGTTTTATTGCCAAGGAAACCTCAAATGTTATGAAATGTTGAAATGTTAAGAATTTTAGTTGTTTTGATGGAGGCGTACCACTTCGATGTGCTTTGGAGAGGGATCCATTGAACTGGGCCCCCACACGGTTGTGAATTCAACCGCCCAGAGACAGAGTGACTATCACCCCGAAAAGCTATTGTCTAGAGGTTAACCGGTTGCCTAATAAGCGATTGGCGAAAGCAAAGGACATTAGCACGGAAGGGACAAACCCCATCTCTAATTTTTGAAATGTGAAAGTTGAATGAGGTTAATTTTTGAATACTAGTCATATCCACCCTCGTTTACAACGATTTGAGCATTTCATTCCCAAAAAGCCTTTTTGTCAAGCCACTTTGTCGAGCTTGGGACGATCCATGACCTTTACTTTTGTAGAGAACTCGAGACTTGTCATGTCATATGCTACTAGCATCATGGGGATCATCATTCCACACCATCCGATCGCTCTTGACGAAAGCATTTGGAAATTGAGGACGAAAGTAGTCTAGTTTAACACCATTTGGAGGTGATTTAGTGCCATCCTCTTAGCCTTAGTGATTTGTTGAACTAGTATTTGTGACGGATTATATGCTCTAAAATTTGTTCTCTTTTAGTTGACTCCGCCACTTGATGAGGAAGTGGCTATTCCTTTTGTAGACGCATCCATTATTTGATTTTGTGTGCTTAATGTTTGGATGTGTCCCCATTTTGGCAAGACCCACCTTGCCTTGCAAGAAGGCATCTTACCTCATGGTTGTCTTGTTGTGAGTTGGAGGGGCGGATTGAGACCCGCTAATTGTCTCATATCGGCTATGTTATTAGGTTAGTTTAAATAATGGTCCTAGTCTTTGTCACCTCTTTACTCGGGACGAGCAAAGGTTCGGTTTGGGGATATTTGATGTGACCATAATTAGCGCATATTTAGTTCCCAAATTAGCCTTGTTCCCATGCTTTTTAGTGCATATTTGGGTCATTTATTATATTTAGCTCTTTGTTTTGCATATTCTTTGAGGTCTTGTGTCCTTGGTAGGAAGGGAGTGCAAACCTTGCATTTTCATGGCAAAATGAGACTAAATTGATTGAATTCAATGACCAAGCATCAAGGAGAGACAAGATTAGAAGGCCTTTGTACATATTATAGTAGTTGGGCAATGATGAGAAAAGATCCTTGCATCCCCAAGGAAATCCCCAAGGATTTTATGAAGAAAAGGGAAGAAAAGAAGAAAAAACAAGTCTGAGCAGCAATCCGTGCGGATTGTCAAGAAGACGCCCGTCCCCAGCACCACAATCCGTGCGTCTTCCATCAAAGACGCCCGGGCAGCAGCACCCAGAAGACGCCCGTCTTCTCCCAAAGACGCCCGGGCAGAGACACAGGAATCCGGCCGTCCCGAGCCTAAGACGCACGGATTCCAAGACAGCGCAAATTCGTTTCTTCAAGCTTCAAGAAAGATGCCCATCCTTCAGAAAATACCGGCGTTTCCTTAAGTAGGGACTTAATCGTCATTTAGGCCCTTAGTTAATCCTAATGCATCCACCTAATTTCCACTATAAATACCCCATTAGTCTAATTGGAAGAGCATGTTCTTCTTATCAATTCTTAGAGTAGTTAATATCAATCAAATATCTCTTTAGTTTTGTAATCAACAATTAATCAAGTTTTAATACAAGTTTTATTTCCTTAATCTCTCTTTTGTTCATCCTTTATTTTGGGTAATTGAAGATTATTTGGGTTATTATTGGGAGATTGACAACCTCTCAATCAAGCATCAAGTACTTCTTTTATTCTTTGCTTTATTGGAATCATTAGTAGGTATAATCCTCTTAATCCCTTTTTAATTATTGTTAATTACTTTCATTTATTCATCATGTTTTACTTTGTTGGTATGATTGACAACCTTGCTAGCATGATCAACATGATAATGAGTGAGTAGTCACCTAGCTAGGGTTAATGGGTAATTAGGGGAAACCAACATGGGGAATGATTCATGCTTAAATTAATATGCTTTCATGGTTTATTTGCTTGCTTGTTTTGATCTCAACTCATGCACATGTTATGTTTGATGAAATGCGAGCCTATGAATCCTTGCATTTTTTACCCATCACCTATCTTTTCAATGAGACTTGTAATACATAAACCAACTCGAGTCTCATTAGACCATGCATGTTGTTGAGTAGAAAAGACTAAGTCGACTTGTAGGTGTTGTACAATATAATCGATTCGATCCGGGACCCAAACTTTCCTAGGATTGTAAGATATAACCCAACTCAATCCATCACAACAATAATTGCTTGCTTATAATTTGAGAACATGTTTGTATGATCAATTCCCATGAATCCCCTATGACCCCATGACACCCTAGTGCTTTTTATCAATTGTTTACAACCCTTTTAATTCATCTTGCTTGTTTATTTTCATTGCTATTTAGTTTAGTGACCTTCTACATCAACCCCAATTGTGACACCCCTAAGACACCACTAGTTTCAATAGAAATCTCATCTCAATTCCCGTCCCTTGGGATCCGACCTTTACTTGCCTCTTTACTAAATGTAGAGTTGTTTGTGAAGTTATAAATTGTGTTTTGGTCTAGGTGCTTCCAACGACAATTGTTCCGAAAAATAGAATATAGCTCCGACCCGACCAATATAGTAGTGCATCATTAGGTTAAATAAGGCTAATTAGTAATTAACAATTCTATGTCCTTTCGCATACTTCTTATACTTGCATTGTTGATCTTAGTTCTTGCCTCTCCTTCCATACTCGTTCAACCAATATCATCAATAATCTTCCAAATATGTACGAGAGACGAGAATTTCCGCGTAATTGTCTTCTTTCCTACAAAACAAACATAATGCAATAGGAAAACAAAATAAAGCATTTGACGGAAAAAATGGCTATGGAATGTTATAATAGTATGCAAAATAGGTTCAATTAGGGGACTAATTGTGCGCAATTATGAGTCACATCAATAATTCCTTAGGAGAGATTCTCCATTTGAATCTTGTTCTTCCACCTTTGGAAAACTCAAGAACTAGTAAGAAGGTGAACTTACTAGTGCTCATATTCCGAAATCATCAATGTAAGAATTGATTTTCTCCTTATACTTGTAATTGTTTTGCATGCATAAGATCCGATTTAATTTTATGACTAAATTAAACTTTCATACTATGAATATGTAAACATTTGAAATTATTGAATCCCAACAAGTGGTATCAGAGCACAAGGTTGTTGCATGCAAAATCAGGTTTGTTTTTCCGAGTTAATTAGTTAACAAATAAAACTTGTTATTTAGGATTTATGAAAATAAATCACGAAATAATTTTGCATGTTAAAAGTTTCTGGTCCTAAATGGATTTTAGGTCATATGGGATGATTTATGGATTTTATTGTTCATTATATATATTATTGGCATTAAAATGTGATTTTTATGAGAAAAATGTCATTTTTGGACGAAAAATAGCTAAACTTCGAATTTTTTAGTGATTTTTGGATATGTTTTCACTTATATTATCTACTGGTTGCATGTTAAATGTCGTGAAAAAATAAGTTATTTTGCATAAAATATGAATTTTATGATTTTAAATCGAATTTAAAGGGTTTATTAGGTTAATTTGAGTTATATTTCAAATCTGGTCATGAAAAATTTATATGTTGTCACATGCATTTTTACTCAGTGTGTGTAAAAATATTAGACGTATTGAACTTCTTTTGCATTAGTTATGAATTTTTGAGTAAAAATTCGATAAATAGTGACTTAAATTAGCCTATAATGCTAAAGCATATTTCATGACTAAAGAAAAACGTCATATATTGTATTTTATCCCACATTTTAGATCTAAAAGTGAAAAGTTGATTAAAATTAATTTTCTCATATTGTAATGGTCATATTCTATAAAACCGATAAACCGCAACGATTTTTTTTTTCTCGAAAAATTTTCGAATTTTTTAACCTAAGTTTTGAACATTATGAGTGTCATGGAATTTTTTCAGAATGTTCAAGAGTTTGAATTTCAAATTTTGAAATTATTATTATTTTATTTGGAGTTTTTATTATAAAATTATATTTTTGGGTCCATTATGAACAATATTAAGAAATCAAGTTGAATTATTGTCAAAATGTTAGTGAAGACTAAGTTTTGAGTCCTAAGATAGTTAGGGTAATTAACTTGAACATAAATATGAATTTATGTAACATATTGTGATTTTAACAAGTTATAATCACGCAAATCCATAAGAACCGATAAAATATACGATATTGGCTCTTAAAAGGCGATTTAGCATAAAATTAAGCATGTTAATACATATTCTAATGCTGCATTTTATTTATGATTGTCAAATTTTTTATTTATATAATTTTTGAATTATGTAATTTTACTTAGTATGGCCTTAGTTTTAATTGGTATTACCCGAAATGCATGGGAATATCGATTCGGTTGTAATTATTGTGATGTCGTATCACCGTTTTGTAATTTAATAGATGTATTTCTTTTATTAAAAATGTATAATAGGAAATTATGTAATTTTATTTATTATTTTGTAATTTCCCGGAGTTTCCATGAAGACGGTGTCACCTCGAGATGCGTGCCAAGACCGAATTTCAAGGGACCAAGGAGTTGGTTTCCGAATTTGTAATAGTTTATTAGATTTAATATTTTAGGAAGGCCATACTAGGACTATATTTATGCTTTTCATTTTCTTTATATGTTTGCATGCATCGCTAAATCGCCATAACTAAACATGCATTATATTTAATCGAGTCATCGACCGTGTCAATTATAATTATCGTAGTTCACCGCTTTAGTTAATCCGGCTTCACCGTAATACAAACCTTGTTACGTTGGGTAAGTGGGTAGTAAAATATTATTACTTTGAAATTTGGATTGAGCTCAACGGAAGTATTCCTGACCGTAGTCGCATGTGTTCCGGGCTAAAGATAAATATTAATGTAATTTTATCAACCAAGAATTCTAAAAGTAGAATTGATTAAAGAGTTAATCCACCGAGTTATATTAATGAGGGATTATCCGACTTCACCGTACCCGAGTTGATATGAACTTGGATCTTGGAATCATTTATCATAGTTTGGTAGAGGTCACTAGATAAATGCAATAAAACTTGTTTAAATTTAAATTATTTACAAGTATTATTAAAACGATAAATGTTTTATTCCTCCTATTTTGTTTTGTAGACCGCTTTTATTTCTCAGTAACAATGGCCGCACCAAACACCAATGCAAACACTCTCACTAATGTTTCATGGCTCCGATCCTTTATGGATCGATGTAAACTTGAAAAGAATGGGTAAAATTTCTCCGATTGGGATGCCCAACTCAAATTAGCCGCTTAAGGTGACGACAAGCTTCGTTACCTCATTGAGGCCTCTCCACCCGAACCTAATGCTAGGTCAAGTGTCGCCACTAGGGAAGCATATGAAGCTTACCACAAAGAGTCCGGCGCAATCAAAAATGTATTAATATTTGCTATGGAGGCGGATCTCCAAAGGAGAGCCTTTAAGATGGGCACCGCCTATGAAATCTACTCTAAGCTTGTGACAATGTTTTCACAAACACCGAGGACCGTCCAATATGAGGCCGCCTCGGCATTCTTTGTGTTAGAAATCTAGATCTCTATACTCAACATATTCATATATGTTATAATTTTAATTTAGTCATAAAATTAAAAGATGATCTTATGCATGCAAACTACAAAATAAATAAAGAAGAAATCATCATCTCACCAGGGCCGTCTCGGGATTTTGGGGGCCCCTGTGCGAATGTTAAATATGGGGCCCTATAAAACATTTTAAGAAACAAAATTTTTAAAAATAAGGCAAAAAAAGGTCATAAATGTAACTGCCAAGTCTTGAACCCAAGATCTAGTGATTAGCAACTTAATTGCTATCCACCAAGATACTATCTTTCATTAAATATTTAGTGTACTACATTTATTTATTCTTACATTTACTATGATTTGTAGCCCAAAAATTTGGGGGCCATGTGCAGCCGCACGGGCCCAAAGACGGCCCTGCATCTCACATTGATATTTCGGTTTATATGGGCACAAGAGAGTTCTCCTACTCTCTTGTTCTTGAGCTTTCCTTAGTGGATGAACAAGGATTCAAGAAGAGAATCCCTCCCAAAAGTATTATACCCAAGATAACAACTTAATAAAATTAATATTATTATTACTAGAATAATACTAATTTTGTATTAAAATTGACCCAAAAATATTATTGGACTCTCTATTATTTCGGTTTAGAGAGAAGGAAGAATTTTATCTTTCTAAAACTCTAATTTTAGATGAAAATGAATGAATGGAATATACACTAACAATTAGTAGTGTATATGGTAAAAAGATGAGAAAAACCCATGGTTGTTCTCCTCTTAAAACCGGGTGGAATGGGGAAGGGAAGGGAGCCAATGCATGCACAAGGTGGTCTTCACAATGACCATTAGGTTTGCATGGCTAGTTTAGTAGGAAATGATTATGTTTACCACTAACATAATCAACACAATATATTGCCTAATACTCCCCTTTATTTCGGTCATTAGAGATAAAATGGAATCCATTTTATCTTTGTCAATTTGTCAATTTGTCATATGTCACATAAAATTGTTATGTATTTTTAACATATTAAAAATCAACGTATTAATAAAAATACGTCATATACAAAATTGACTTAGTAATTCATAATCACTTGTACCAAAATAATTTACCAATTATAAATCACAACATCTTGTGTTTATAATAATTTATTCATTCAAATGTAATTGTTTCCTTAAACAATAATTTCATCTAAGTAATAAAACAATTCGATTACTTAGACCATATCTCATTTAATCAAATTACAATGAGACACGTAAATATTACTTCCAAAATCGTCCATCAATTTTAAGTAATTTAATTAACCCGTATCGTCATACGATCAATTAAATGATCAATTAAGTGTGTTTCCCTTTAGGTATGACCTAAGGGGATCAACTGATCACCACCGTCTCACGACAGTAATGTCAAACTCTAGTCAGCCAATCATTACCGATATGTGTGGACCAGTTGACAGTAAAAATACTTCCCAATTGTATTCTTTAAAATGAGACTTAAACATGTGATCTTCATGATCAACGGTTGTGATCGCATTATTGTCGAAGGACACATATTCCAACAATCTCCCACTTGTCCTCGACAAGTGTGCGTCACCAATTCTCTTGTCCTATTACTATCTCCCACTCAATGCAAGGTGTCTTTCAGGTCGTACTTGCAAGTGATCATATCGAGAGTGGTTTCCTCGATCTAGAGAATAACTGATTGACCGGATTTATCCACCATGGATACAATCCGAGCGTGGCCACGCATTTCCAGTTCATTACTCCTCGAGTGGCCCTGAGACATTGTTATAACCCTGACTAGGGGTGGACAATTCCTATCGCACTCATTCCCTTCGACTAGCCACAACAGTCATAACCCAAAATATGCCCATTTGACCCCATTTACGAAGGTCGTAGTAACACAAATCAAAGTTAATCTGAAATTGTGCCATCTTAGGCGAATAGTCTTTAGTCAAAAGAATCGATTCATAAGAATACTATAGTAGCTCTCGCCACGACCAGGCTATATAAATTTGCCAGAACTCTATAAGCGGTCATAAGGCCCGACAAAATGTTCCTAACAGTCTGCCTATGTGATCGACTAGTCATTCTCATATGACTCTACGGCACTTGAACTTGCCATCAATCGCATCACACTCTAGTCACTTCGAGACGTCACCTCATGTAAGTAACTATGGGCAAATACAATGCTAATCCGTGTTCACTTTAACGGGGTTCAATTGTCTCTACAGCCCGTTTGGATGTAACAAAGTATAAGGTGAGTTTATAATAACTCAAACGACAAATGTCGACATCACATTCCGATAGTCAATACCATATTACAACCTTGTGATGCATATCGTAAGTGTGTAAACACTTGTTTGATTGCAATAGAAGTTTAACATACCACGTGTCCATGAGTTCAAACTTCTTGTAATCGCATTTTCCTTTACGTTCATGTTATCTTCTCATAGCATGAACCTTACCAAGTACACATCTAGGTTCCCAACCTCGGTTTTGGTTCTTTATCTTGAGAGAACTTCCTTGTCGATTATCACATAACAAACGAATTTGTGGTGAATGATATAACTTGTACTGATCAAGTACTCTACCCACACACAATGCACTAGGTATATGTTTTGTAGAATCTTGCAACAATTGTCAAGATGATTAGTCTAGCACTTCTCACAAGTCCTAGCCTTATAGGAAAAACTAGTTTTGAGTAACTTCTTATTCAACTAAGTATCTTTCCAAACTTCCTACTTCTCCTTTTAGCTTAAGAGCTTAGGATTTTCATAAATCCTTACATGTGTTCGAACTGCAATATGTGCAACCTCTTGACACACAACAGAGTCTTCTTGTCAAACACTGAAATCGCTCATCAAATTCTCCTCGAGAATTCATGACGTTTCATGTATGGCTTGCCAACGATCCATCATGCTCTTATGCATATGATATATTTTGGACATGTGCATGATTATTCTAATGGCGGAAACATTAGTAACCTTTAATCATGTCATCAACTATTCTTAGGTTCAAGGAACGACCATGACTGCTAATGGCCTTTCCATTTTCATTTACATGAATAACCTATGTTACTTGTTGATTCGATGGGTATGTCTTAATACCTATCCAACATCTCATGATGTAATTGGATTCATCATAGCCCATTTTCATCCAGAATTGAAAACTCAAATACTCCTTTGTGAAGGAAGGTATTAGCTCGTCATTCTTCAATGAGTGATGAGTTATAAATTTTACAAGATGATTGCTCCCACTAAATTCCATGTCTACACATGATAACTTCCAACTCCCACTTAATTCCACATAATTCGCAATTGACTCCTCAATTGAGACATTTCAAGAATTGAAATATATATTGCTTTGTTTAAGTTATTTGAGATAAAACCATATATGTTCCCATCATATCCTTTCAAAATACTTATTTTGAAGTGGTCTCATCTTAACCTTATGGAAAGAGATTTTAATCTCTAACTCATTCATATCATAATGATGCGTAGCAATGTCATTGTTTAAATATAAATAATATCTAATACACGTCCTTCAAAATACCCTTTTCGGAAGGAGGTTTAACCATTTCATTTTCATAATGAGGTTAAGTAATGACATTTGCGTGGTTAATACTTAACTTAGCTATTAAGGATATCGGTATATCAATCCTTGAAACCTCTAGTCATAAATCTCATTTATTTTCTAGGATGTAACTTTGATTCATTTAGGCTCTTAAGTAAATATCAATGTTGAAACTATTGGTCAAAAATTTATCATAAACTAGTCAAAACTCTTGTTAAGACTTTACATTAGTCATTTTTCTTCCAAAACTTTCTTTTGGTCTCCTCGTGTAGTTATCTTGAGAAAACATTCTCTTGATTACTTCACTTGGTCTCTTTTGTCATGTAGATCTAATTGAGACCATAGATCTCATCTATTGGGCATACTATATAAATAGATATACCTTCATTCAAATCATTCTCCCTTGCGTAGATCTCATTTACACAAGTACATAGATTTATCTTGGTGTTGTGTCCTCATTTTTCTCCCACTCTATCTTTAGAATGAATACACTAGAGATTCAAAGATAGCATATGAGACACAAATAATGATTTTTGAAGTATAAGGAGGACTATCTCATAGGTTGACTAATTGTTTTAGATTTTGTAAGTGTACTTGGTGATTAACTTTCCTTTAAGAGAGTTCATTAACTCAATCTCACTTTGTAAATGATCATACACAAGTCTTTAGCTTGTGGTCATATAATGAATCCCATCATTATAGTTGTTAATTAGATCACTTTAAGTGAATAATCATATGTTTCTATGAGCAAGCATGTAAAGACGAATTTTAGAACAAGGATAAAAATGATAAAACGGGTGACTTGGGTTGCAAACCAAGCCACCATTATCCAAAATACAACCAATTATACAAAATACATTTCCATGTCGAACACGGAAATCAAAAGGTTCTAAAATCCAAAACATAATTAAAATAAGACAATAAAAAGCGAAGCTTCATGGAAGCTATTCCTAGCTTCTCGATGGTTTCTCAAGCTTGCTTTTCTTTTCCCTTGTCCTTGCTTGGTGGAGGCCCTATTTACAATAAAAAGGGGATACATTATCACAACTTTGTATCCCAATACCATAGTTGAATTAGAAACATAAAAGAAAGGATAGTCATTTACCTACTGGAGTGATCTTTGCAGCCTTAATATCACCAAGGTATTTGGAACAATTTCTTTTCCAATGTCCAATACCATTACAATAATGGCATTTATCAAGAGAACCCTTCTTGATTTTGGAAGTGCTAGCTTCATAAGACTTAGTTTTGGTGAAAGTGGGAGCTTGCTTCTTACCCTTCTTCCCATTCTTTTTTAACTTCCCCTTACTCTTGGTGCTAATGTTAAGCACATCCTTAGGTGGGTTCACATTTAACCCCATGTCTCTTTCGGCTTGCACAAGTAGCTTGTGCAATTCTTCATGAGACACGTCCTTGTCTTCCATGTTAAAATTCACCCGGAATTGAACATACGCTTTGACCTTGGATAAGGAGTGTAGAATCCTATCTACAATGAGTTCTTTGGGGATTTCAACCTTTTGAATCTTCAAGGTCTCGACTAGCTCCATTAATTTGAGCACACGAGGGCTAACATTTTGGCCCTCTTTGAAGTCGAGATCAAAGAATGCCGCGGCCGCCTCATATTGGACGATCCGCGGAGTTTGTGAAAACATTGTCACAAGCTTGGAGTAAATCTCATTAGCGGTGCCCATTTTAAAGGCTCTCCTTTGGAGATCCGCCTCCATCGCAAAGATCAACACATTTTTCATTGCGGTGGACTCCTTATGGTAAGCCTCATATGCTTCCCTAGTGGCGGCGGTCGACCTAGTATTAGGTTCGGGTGGAGAGGCCTCGGTAAGGTAACGAAGCTTGTCGTCCCCTTGGGCGGCTAATTTGAGTTGGGCATCCTAATCGGAGAAATTTGACCCATTCTTTTCAAGTTTACATCGATCCATTAAGGATCGGAGCCATGAAGTATTAGTGAGAGGCGTGGCGTTGGTGTTTGGATTTGCCATTTGTTATGAGAAATAAGAGCGGTCTACAATACAAAATAGAAGGAATAAAACATATGTCGTTTTAATAATAATAATACTCGTAAAAATAAGTTTAAACAAGTTTTATTGCATTTATCTAGTGACCTCTACCCAACTTAGATAAATGATTCCAAGACCCAAATTCATATCGACTTAGGCACGGTAGGGCCGATTCATCCTTTATCAATATAACTCGGTGGATTAACGCTTAATCGATTATACTTTTAGAACTCTTGGTCGATAAAATTACTCTAATGTTTATCTATAGCCCGGAACACATGCAACTACGGTCACGAATACTTCCGTTGAGCTCAATCCAAATTTCGAATAAATGTGTCCATGATCCAAATCCACATCAACTTGGGCACGGTAGGGCCGATTCATCCCTTATCAACATGAATTCGGTGGATAGACATTTATCACCCACTTCCCCTACGTAACAAGTTTTGTACCCTGGTAGGACCGAGTGCACTCCCTCGCGAAATAGGTTTTCATGGTCTCTACTATTTGGTAAGGCTATGTCTCAATTGATGGTTTTAGCGAGAGGTCATGTCAATTTATTATCTATCACGTTTTAAGTGAACTAAAGCGGTGAACTACGATAATTCTAATTGACACGATCGATAAACTCGATTAAAAGATGATGCATGTTTTAGTTATGGCGATTTAGCGATGCATGCGACATATAAATAAAATGCAAAGCATAAAATAAATCCTAGTATGGCCTTCCTAAAATAGTAAATCTAATTAACTATTACAAATTCGGAAACCAACTCCATTGGTCCCTTGAACTTCGGTTATGGCACGCATCTCGAGGGAACACCGTCTTTATGTATCGCCTTCTTGAATGACACCGTCTTGAAGGAAATCCGGAATAAATAAATTACATAACAAATTACATAATTTCCTATTATACATTTGTAATTAAAATAAAATAAATCTATTAAATTACAAAACGGTGATACGAGATCACAAAAATTACAACCGAATCGATATTCCAATACATTTCGGGTAATATCAATTAAAAAACTAAGGCCATACTAAGTAAAATTACATAATTCAAAAATTACATAAAATAAAATTATGACAATCATAAATAAAATGCAGCATTATAATATGTATGAACATGTCCAATTTTATGCTAAATCGCCTTTAAGTAGCCAATATCGTATATTTAACGGTTTTTACGGATTTGCGTGATTCAACCTTTTAAAATCACAATAAAATACATAAATTCATATTTATGCATAAGTTAATTACCCTAACCTCTTAGGACTCAAAATTAGTCTCCACTAACTATTTGACCATAATTAACTCATATTTCTAAAATTGTTCATTAATGGACCTAAAATTATAATAAAAATGCTATAAACTTCAAATAAATCACAAAAATCCAAATAAATTCAAAAATTTGAAATTTAAACTTATGAAAATTCTGGAAAAATACCATGACACTCATAATGTTCAAAAACTTAGGTTAAAATTTCGTAAAAGTATCGGAAAAACATGTTGCGGTTTATTGGATTTATCAATAAAAATCATAAAAACATGAGAAAATTATTTTCATCAACTTTTCATTTTTAGATCTAAAAAAGATAATAAAATGCAACATGTGACATTTTTCCTTAGTCATAGAGTATGTTTTAGCAATTATTCACTAATTAAGTCACTATTTATGCTATTTTTCATCAAAAATTCATAAATCATGCATGAAGACTTCAATATAGCCTATTATTTTACACACATCTTTTAAAATTCCATGTGACAACATACTAAATTTTGTATGACCAGATTCGAAATTTATCTCATATTAACCTATTTTTTCTTCTAAATCTGATTTTAAACATGAAAAATCCATATTTCGAGCATAAGAACTCCAAAAATTATGAAAATTTACAGGTCATATCAAAATAATATATGTGATAACATATCCAAAAATCACTGGAAAATTCGAAGTTTAGCTAATTTTAGTCCGAAAATGACATTTTAATCATAAAATCACATTTTTAATGCCATTATTATATAAGATGAACAATAAAAATCCATAAATTAACCAAAATATCCTAAACACATTTTAGGACCAGAAACGTTAACATGCATAATTTATTTCGTGATATATCATAATAACACAAATTTACAAGTTTTATATGTTAATCGTATAACTCGGAAAAACTATAACCGATTTGCATGCAAACAACCAAGGCTCTTGATACCGCTTGTTAGAAATCTAGATCTCTATACTCAACATATTCATATATGTTATAATTTTAATTTAGTCATAAAATTAAAAGGTGATCTTATGCATGCAAACTACAAAATAAATAAAGAAGAAATCATCATCTCACATTGATATTTCGGTTTATATGGGCACAAGAGAGTTCTCCTACTCTCTTGTTCTTGAGCTTTTCTTAGTGGATGAACAAGGATTCAAGAAGAGAATCCCTCCCAAAAGTATTATACCCAAGATAACAACTTAATAAAATTAATATTATTATTACTAGAATAATACTAATTTTGTATTAAAATTGACCCAAAAATATTATTGGACTCTCTATTATTTCGGTTTAGAGAGAAGGAAGAGAAGGAAGAATTTTATCTTTCTAAAACTCTAATTTTAGATGAAAATGAATGAATGGAATATACACTAACAATTAGTAGTGTATATGGTAAAAAGATGAGAAAAACCCATGGTTTTTCTCCTCTTAAAACCGGGTGGAATGGGGAAGGGAAGGGAGCCAATTCATGCACAAGGTGGTCTTCACAATGACCATTAGGTTTGCATGGCTAGTTTAGTAGGAAATGATTATGTTTACCACTAACATAATCAACACAATATATTGCCTAATACTCTCCTTTATTTCGGTCATTAGAGATAAAATGGAATCCATTTTATCTTTGTCAATTTGTCAATTTGTCATATGTCACATAAAATTGTTATGTATTTTTAACATATTAAAAATCAACGTATTCATAAAAATACGTCATATACAAAATTGACTTAGTAATTCATAATTACTTGTACCAAAATAATTTACCAATTATAAATCACAACATCTTGTGTTTATAATAATTTATTCATTCAAATGTAATTGTTTCCTTAAACAATAATTTCATCTAAGTAATAAAACAATTCGATTACTTAGACCATATCTCATTTAATCACATTACAATGAGACACGTAAATATTACTTCCAAAATCGTCCGTCAATTTTAAGTAATTTAATTAACCCGTATCGTCATAAGATCAATTAAATGATCAATTAAGTGTGTTACCCTTTAGGTATGACCTAAGGGGATCAACTGATCACCACCGTCTCACGACAGTAATGTCAAACTCTAGTCAGCCAATCATTACCGATATGTGTGGACCAGTTGACAGTAAAAATACTTCCTAATTGTATTCTTTAAAATGAGACTTAAACATGTGATCTTCATGATCAACAGTTGTGATCGCATTATTGTCGGAGGACACATATTCCAACACTTTGATCTTGACTTCAAAGAGGGCCAAAAGGTTAGCCCTCATGTGCTCAAATTGTTGGAGCATGTCGAGACATTGAAGATTCAAAAGGTTGAAATTCCCAAAGAACTCATCATTGATAGAATTCTTCACTCCTTAAGCAAAGTCAAAGCATATGTGCAATTCCGGGTGAATTTCAACATGCAAGACAAGGATGTTTCCCTTGAAGAGTTGCACAAGCTACTTGTGCAAGCCGAAAGGGGCATGGGGCTAAATTCTAGCTCCCCTATGGATGTGCTCAATATAAGCAATAAGTGCAAGGGAACCTTCAAGAAAAGTGGCAAAAAGGGCAAGAGGCAAGCTCCCATGAAAACCAAGGCTAGAACTTTTGAAGCTAGCACCTCCAAACCCAAAAAGGGTCCCCTTGAGAAGTGCCATTATTATAATGGCATTGGACATTGGAAGAGGAATTGTTCTAAATATCTTGGTGACATAAAATCTGGAAAGATCACTCCAGTAGGTAAATGACTATCCTTTCTTTTATGTTTCTAATTCAACTTTGGTATTTTGATACAAGTTGTGATAAAGTATCCCTTTTTATTATAATTAGGGCCTCCTCCAAGCAACAACAAGGGCAAGGAAAAGCAAGCTTAAGAGATCGTAAGGGAGCTAGGAGTAGCCACCCATGAAGCTTGGCTTTATTTGTTGTCTTTATTATCATGTTGTATTTTGAATTTCTAGAACTATTTTAATTTCCTTGTTTGACATGAAAATTTGTTTTAATCCTTTGAACAATGGTTGTAATTTTGGATTAATAGTGACTTGGTTTGCAACCCAAGTCACTACGTTTATCGTATTTTTAATTGTTCTAAAATTCATCTTTATATGCTTGACATAGAAACATATGAATATCTACTTAAAATTGATCCAACAGACAATTATAATGATAGATTCATTATATATCCATAAGCTTGGAGTTTGTGTATGATTGATTATAAAGTGATATTGAGTTAATGAACTCACTTAAGGGAAACCTAATAACCTACATACACCCATTAAATCTTTAAAATCAAATGATTCTATTAATCTATGTGATATCTCTCTTTCTTCACCGAAACATCATTTGTGTCACAAAAGCAATCTTTTGAATATTTAGTGTATATATTCTAAAGATAAAGTGGGAGTAATATTAAGACACAAAGAATGATTTGTATACCTTGAGTAGATGAGATCTATATAAGAGAAAATAATTTGTATACATTACTAATTATGTATAGATGGATCCATGTGAAGAAACCAAAAGAAGATGTTCTTAGGGTAACTACGTGAGGAGACCAAAAGAAGATGTTCTTAAGGAAACTACGTGAGGAGACCAAAAGAAAGTACTTAATGGAACATGACTAATGAAAAGACTTAACATAAAGATTCTTGTTTGATTATGATCAAACTAAACAATAAGATTCAACGTTAACGTTTACTTAAGAGCCTGATGAAACGAAATGCATCCTTGAATATAAATGAGATTTATGATTAAGAGTTGCATAGAAAGACATATCGATGTCGATAATAGCTAAGTTAATGGTTAACCATACTAGAGTCATTGCTAAACTTCATATAAATGGACAAGTTATACCTCTTTCCGAAATGAGCATTTTGAAAGGGGCTGACGTGGGCGTGTCGTTGTACACCAATCAAAACACATTTATAATACTCAACAAACAACTAGTTAGTGGTAAGTCGAGGTCGATCCATGGGACGGTGTGCTTTGGGTTCTAAGTCTATCTATCTCAATTTATGCTAGTGTCACAATTTGTTTGGGTTTGTAGTTGTGTTCTAGACTAATAAAAGCAATAAAGTAAAACAAGCAATAAAAGGAAGGATGTAAACAAATTATTAAAAGTGCTAGGACATCATGGGGTCATAGGGGATTTATGGGAGTTGATCATACAAACATGTTTACAAAGTTGCAAGCAATTAATGTTGTGGAGGAACCGAGTTGGTTTATATCTTACGGTTCATAGGAAGAGTTGGGTCTCGGAGCCGAATCGATTAGATTGTACAACACCTACAAGTCGACTTACTTT
The DNA here is from genome assembly GCF_048544455.1 of Silene latifolia. Taxonomy (NCBI): domain Eukaryota; kingdom Viridiplantae; phylum Streptophyta; class Magnoliopsida; order Caryophyllales; family Caryophyllaceae; genus Silene; species Silene latifolia. Next base: position 108,758,039 of record NC_133531.1, read on the forward strand.
CCTCCTATTCAACTTATATGCATGGTCTAACAAGACTCGAGTTGGTTTATATCTTTCAAGTCAAGTTGAATAGATAAGAGATGGTTGTAAATGCAAGGATTCATAGGCTTAGCATTTCATCAAACATAACATGTGCATAAAGTTGACATCACAACAAGCAAGCAATTTGATTATAAAAACATATTAGATTAAGCATGATTAATCCCATGTTGGTTTCCCTAATTACCCACTAATCCTAGCTAAGAGACTACTCACTTATTATCAAGTTTAACATGCTAACAAGGTTGTCAAGCATATTAATAAGGTAAAACATGATGAACAAGTAAGAAAGATTAACAATAATTAAAACAAGGATTAAGAGAATTATACCTATGGAGATTCCAAAATAATAATGCAAAGAATAATAGAAGAAACTTGATTGATTGATGAAGGGTTGTCAATCCTCCAATAATAACCCAATAGTCTTCAATTACCCAAAAGTAACAAACTTGGACAATAATTAAGGAGAGATTAATGTAAGATTTTTGGAAAGATTAAAGAGTAGTCTATTCTAATCTATTCCTAATCTAATCTAAGAGGAATTTCTAATGTGGAGGCTCTCTACTCTAAAACTTAGTGCTTTGATTATCTACAAGTGGGGTATATATAGTAGAGCTTCATTAGGTTAACTAAGGCTAAATTAGTAATTAACATTTGTGAGTTCTAAACAGGGAATTGCTAGTCTTTCTGGAGAGATGAGCATCTCAGCTGAAGACACCACGATCCGCTCGTCCAGGAGGGGAATCCGCTCGGATTGTTATAGGGGTGGACGAGCGTCTTTAGGCAAATCCGCTCGGATTGTAGCGAGGGTATCCGAGCGTCTTCGAGGCTTGGACGCTCGGATTCTGCTTCTTGGACGGGCGTCTTGTCTCTTTGGCTGCTCGGATTCTGCTTCAGAATCCTTCTCTTCACTTATTTCTCATTCTTTGAGGAATTAGTCTTTAGTTCTTGCCTGCTCTTCATACTAGTCCATCAAATATCATCAACAAGCTTCCAAATATGCACGAAAGACGGGAATTTCCTGCTTATTATCTCATTTCCTATAAAACATACGAAATGCACTAGGAAAGCAAAATAGAAAGCATTTGACGGATAAAATGGCCATAAAATGTTATAAAAGTATACAAAATGGGTTCAATTAAGGGACTAAATGTGCGCAAATATGAGTCACATCAAATATCCCCGAACCGAACCTTTACTCGTCCCGAGTAAAGAGGTGACAAAAACTAGACCTTTATTTAAACTAACCTACTAATATAGCCGATATGAGACAATTAGCGGGTCTCACTCCGCCCCTTCAACTCACAACAAGACAACCATGAGGTAGGATGCCTTCTTGCAAGGCAAGGTGGGTCGTGCCAAAATGGCGACACATCCAATCATTAAAGCACACAAAATCAAGTAATGGATGCATCTACAAAAGAATAGCCACTTTCCTCATATAAGTGGCGGAAATTATCTAAAGGGGAAGTAATTCAAGGGTACACACTCCTTCATAAATATGGTTTCTTCAAACTACTAAGTCTAGAAGGATACCAATAAATCACCTCCAAGTTGTGTCAAGCTAGGGTACCTTTGTCCTCAATCGTTAAATACTTTTGTCAAGAATAGACTCCCTATGGTGTTAGAAACACTGGAGGATCGCGGAATTCCCCCTCTTGCCTAGACAAGAAGAAGGGTCGTCCCCTCTCTACCATGCACAAAAATGGATACGATGGATAAAGGGATCGATAAAATTTGAGTTTCATCTGGGAGTTTGCTTTTGTTGTTTGTTTTCCCCCCCAATTTCTTGTGGCATATAACATTTGAGAACACTTTCTTTTTGCCATTTCTTTTGATGTTTGGCATTTCAGTACTTGACAACTTTCAACTTTTTGCATGTTCTTTTGAACATTTTCAAAGTCACCCCAATTAGTAACGAGGGTGCCTTATTTTTGAAGCATAGGAGTTTTCATTTTTGTTACTCCTCTTTTCTTTTTGATGCAATTTGCAAACTTTTTCAATTTCTTTTCATTTCATTTCTTGAACTCAAATTTTTGAACAATTTCTTTTTATGCCCATTCCCTCTGATGACAAAATGTATGGTAGAACATGGATGATGGTGGTTGCATGGTTTCAAGGGTCACCTTGGAATAAATGGTAGCCAATGAGTTATCACACCACAAGGTACTCTTGACTAGGCCTAATCCATGGGTCAAAGGATACTAGTATGACACATCCTAGGGTGTTTTACAAGTATTCTAACAAGCAAAGTCTTAAGAAGAAAAAGCATCTACTAGGGCCTATATACACTTGTCAAGCTTCCCAAGTAGACGGTTTAACAAAATTTTTCTAACATGCAAACTACATGCCATGATGCAACTAACATATATACATCCTAATGCATATGATTCTACCAACTAGTATGCCAAATAATCTAAATGCAATCCTAAATTCACATTGTTTATACCGCATCAATCAAAATAAAGCTACATAGTCATTAACATAAAGAGGAAAAAGGAGATTGGGAAGATCATACCATGCGGTCTTCAATATCCTCATGTCTCGGATGTGACGTAGTCAATGAATGTGAAAAGGATGAACAAACACAATATATACAAACAATATATACAAGACTACACTACAAGGGAAATGAACATGTTTTTGGATTTTCCGATTTTTCAAATTTTTATGGTTTTTGTTTTTATGAAATTAAAAGACATATTTTTGTGATTTTTCGAAAATTTTCAATTTTTATGCATTTTTGGAATATAAATTCCCATCCCCCACTTTATTTTGGACATTGTCCTCAATGTACATGTAGGAGTAGGAATGAAAAAGAAATACATGTTTTTGGATTTTTTTTTTTGGATTTTTTTGAAATTGAAGTACAAATGCAATGACATGATATGAATGAATGCATGCTTTGACTAAATGCAATTCTATATGACATATATAATAAATGAATGCAATCTAAACTACACTATATGATGTATGCTAGATGCTTAAGTCACTTATGATCAAACCTCCCCAAACCGATTTAAACACTATCTCTAGTGTAGAAAAGAATAGGATTGGTCATTAGTGATTATGCATGAATTCTAATCTATATGCAACTAACTACATGAATCATGTGAGATATATTACAATGCAAACTATACTATATGAACTAACTAATGCAAATGCAATATGAAATATAATACAAATGCAAGTGAAAGCTAAACTAAATGCAATGTATATACTATATACAAAAGAGAGCGGGAGAGGAAAGTATCATACAAATGGAGGTGATGAGGTAGGCATCTTTCACTCGTCATCATCCTCTTGTTGGGGGTAGCCATACCGGTGAGAGCTTCCTCCTTGGTCATACCCTCCTCCTTGGTCCGAGTATCCTCCACCTTGGCCATCAAGATTCCAGGCTTGGCCCTCTTGATTAGGGAACAAAAGGTGTGGTTGGGCCCAAGAGGGCCGAGGGCCATTAGGGTCAATATACCCTTGTTGTGCCATTTGATAGTACTGGGGATAAAAGGCCAAGTAGTTGTCGACCCTCCCTTCATGTACCCCGAGGTTAACTCTATTCATAAGGTTCATCAAGTCATTAATACCCGGAGTATCGGGGATTTCCGGCCGGAAATGTGCATAAGGAGTAGGGTATGGTGGGATAGGCACATAGGAAGGTGGGGGAATAGGCCTTGCCGGTATCCCACGAGGTATTTGCGGTTGGCGGGGTGCTTCTTCCCTTTGAGGGGGATTGCTGATGATTTGGATATCAAGAAGGTAGCTCGGCCTAGGCGAATACGGGCTCAATCTTGGGTCGGTGCCCGGTATATTCCACCCCGAAAGAATGATGGAGGTGCACCCTTTTGTGAACCATTCTACACTCCCTTCTTGAGTGTAGGCACACCACCGGTGGTGGTTGAAGACCGCATCCTCATCAATCAAAGTACTCCCCTCAAGAGGAGCATAATTCTCACGGGAGTTGAACCCGGGGCAAAGGAAGTTAGCCAAAATAGTAATTAGACCTCCCATTACGAAGGTCTTGAGTTGGGTTCTCCCTTGAGAAAAGTCCTAAAACCTTGTAAGCATCTCAAGGGGGGTATTGAAGTTACAACACCTCGTCCCCCAAACATTTAAATAGGACTCAAGGAATGTTAAATCAATGAGAGTGCACCTATCTTGTTCATACCTCCCATTGATGGTGCCGGCTACAAAACGTTCGGTGATCCAAATCACCGGGTGTTGGATAGCAAAGGTATAGCATTGCTTTCAGTGGACAAAATCCCTCCCGGAAATAGCCTTCCAAAGTAGGTCCACATCGAAATCGGCGGGTTTATCGGTATAGTCGGTCGGCACAACAAGACCGAAAATGTGAGAAAATTGATCAAGTGTAAGGCTATGGTCTAGGTTGCACAACCTAAACTCCATGCTCACATTGGTTCGAGTGTTCGTGACAATACGAATGCTAATAAAAAATTCCAGGGTGAGACTAAGGTACGTCTCCTCATGGACATGGAAAAGTTTTCCAATCCCTAAGCCATCAAAGAACATCTCGGTGTGGTACCTTATCCCAAGGGTTTCTAACACGCTAGTATCGATAAACTGAGTGGGTTCATAGTTCTTACCTAGCAACTCAAAAAACTTCTTGCGGTGGGCATCGGAGGTGAAGAGTACCTCCAGGAAGTACTCAAGTTGCTCTATCCCTCCTCTCATGATGGGGCGGAAGTTCCTTGGTGGCAACATCTCTTGTGGGGATGAAGAGGATGAACCCTTGCGTTTCCTACCGGCGGATTCAACAAGTTTATTAGCCTTGCCCTTGAGATTCATCATCTTGAACTTGGAGAAATGGGGTTTTGTTGGCTTTTGTTGTGAGGAGAGTGTTTTTGGGGATGAAGATGAGTGATTTAGGGTTAGATAAGGTGAGGAAATGAGGGAGATATGGGGTGTTTTTATAGAAAAAGGGGGAAGACGAGCGGACACGGGTGGGGCCTGGGCGGAAAATTCGAGAAAAACACCAGAATCCGAGCGGCTTCATTGCGGGACGAGCGTCTTGCCTCAGCAGAATCCGGGCGTCTTACGGAAAATCGGCTCGGATTTCGTGACAGGAACTTTGCATTTTCTGAATTAGGCTGAAGACGAGCGTCTTCTGTCTTAGACGAGCATCTTACTTTGGACGAGCGGCTTCTCGAAAATCCGATCGGATTTTGGTACAGTTCCAAAACTTTGCTTCAGGTGTCTTTCAGGACGAGCGTCCAAAATGCAATCCGAGCGTCTTCTTTTAGGACGAGCGTCTTTTGCCAAATCCGCTCGGATTTTGTGACAGCGTTGAACAGTTGTAATACCCCGTATTTTATATCGTTAATTGAGTCGAGTTAATTGTTTAGTCGTATTGATATCGTAAGATCGAGTTATTCGTAAACTTGTTGAGACGGGTTTAACTGAACGAAGTCACGTTAGCTTACCCATTTACCCAATCACGTTACCCATGACCCATTTACCACCTAACCTAATCTTTAACCTAAATTTTACCCTAGCTCTACAAACACTCCTCCCTCACCCGCCTCCCTCTTTTCAACGGCAAAAATCCCAACCTTCACGCAAATCGAGAGCAACGAGAGTGAGTGTGGGTGTTGACGGCGCGGCAAGGAAAAGCATAGAGTGGTTGTCGATGCCAACCTTTCTTTTCTTTTCTTGTCGTTTGTCGGGTTGTTTTTGTGGTCACCGTGTGTCTTGGGGAGGTGTTAATGGTGGTTGGTGTCGGGGAGGTTGTATTGGGTGGTTTGGGTCGTTTCTTTTGGTGGCGGTTAGGGAGGTGTTAGGCGGGGGAAATGGCGGCAGGAGGCATTGTCGACAGAGACAATCAAACGGGTTTATATGCGGGTTTTCAGGCGGGTTTAGACGGGTATGTTTGGGATGGCGCCACCGTGGACTCGGGGGAGGTCGAAATGGCGGCGCCATGGCGTGTGGGTTCGTATCGACGGCGAGCGGGGCGTGTGGTTTGCGGGGATAGGTGTTGGCTGCGGTGGTGGTAAGGCGAGAACGGGGGGGTGGTTGGTGAGGCTCGGTCTTGAACCAGGCCAAAAGACGCCCTGGTTTGACTCGCCGTGACGGCATCGACCCTAGTGGGGGTAGTCGTTGGTGGTGGGTCGACCGGGGTTTGGGCTGGTGGCTGACACGGGCTGGTGGCGGCGCGTGGGGGCGTGGGAGCGCGTGTGATGGGACGGGGGTTGATGACGGGTTGGTTTTAGCTTTGAAACGGTTTTGTGATAGTTTAATCGTTGGAATTCGTTAATTTATCGTATTAATTATTAAATTTGATTCCCGAGTCTTTTAAAATAATTAGAGACGGGTTTTGAGTCGGGATTGTGAAAATGGAAAAGCTGCTAGATCGGGAAAGTTTCCATTTTAAGAGGTTTATATTTTAGTAACTTTCTATTTTGGGAACGGGAATGGTTTAAGTAATTGTTTATCATTTATTTATCTTTCAGAGGGCGAATTGTTGTGGAATATTACTGAGCACCCAACTATTTGACCGCGGTACTGAGGTAGGGAAATACACTTGACTTATTATCGTTAATGTTGAATTGTGTTGACTTGTTTGTGTTTCATATGACCAAACTGTGAATGCTGACTTGATTCGTGGTTGTTGACTTACGTTATGTTTCATATGCTGGAAGGTGATTGACTGAATTGATCGTATTGAGTATGTTATCACAACATTTGGTAACCGGCATGATTTTATGATTAATCAGTTCAATAATATATATATTTTGTTGCATTAATTTCTTTTGAGCATTCATACGCATTAGAGATGGAGGATGTGGTGGTGATGTAGTGTGGTGAAGATGATGTTGTGATAAGGCCCAGGCGGGTTCTGCAGGACTTGCCCTGGTGTCCTCAGCTGCGAGCTGGCAGATCGGCTACGGTCGATATATATAGTCTACCGGGGATCGGTATGGCTGGGCGTTCCGGGTTATGAGATATGAGTTGAGATGGAGGTGGAGGTGACGGAGGAGCATGCATATCATATTTTGTTGTTTCATTATATTCCCTACTCAACCTCGTGGTTGACCCTGTGTATTCGTGAACACCTGCGACGATCCAAATATTGGGGACCAGACTTGACAGGTTTATGAGACAGGATGGGAGCTTGATGGGCGTGAGACACTGGATCAGAAGACTTAGTAGCTAGATCATCATTTAGAAGACTTTCACTTTTATTTATGTTAGTTCTTTGTAATTGTGATGTAAAAGAGGTTTTGTAATAATTAAGTTAAAGTAATTATATAATTTGCCTTGGAGTTTAATTTGTTATTCACTACCTCGGGAAACCGAGATGGTAACAGTCCGGTTTATTAGGGAATGTCTTGCTAAAGGCTCCTTCATAAATCGGGGCGTTACAAAGTGGTATCAGAGAGAACGATCCTCAGGCCTAAACCAATGAACCCAATGAACGTAGGATGTGTCTAAATAAAATGAACCCCTGGGAATAAACTGCTAGGAGCTCACAGTGCGGTTAAGAAGGCGCCCTTAATGCGTGCTCTTTTGCCCTCTCGATTTTGAACCGTAACCCGAGAGAAATCGAGTGAATGGGGTAGTTAGAAGGAAAACCTTGGATATAATCGAGTTGATGTACACCTTGAGACCCATATATTCTAACCATGATACAGGACAACATTACGGTAAGTATTTTGTATGAATGATGACGTGATCAAATGATGTTGTAGAGATGGGAAATAAAATTTTCGTGTTCAGGTTGATAATCAATGAAGTGTTGGATTGTGGTAATCGTGAGCGTGAAAATAATTGCGAATTGATGAAATTTATTTGGATGGATGTTGAATGACGTGTTGATAGAGCTAATATGTCTAATGATATGCGGTTATGTGATCCCCAAGCCATGCTAGTATAGTATTGTGATAGTAATCATAAACACTATTGAATTGCATATTTCTAGTCATAGCAATCGTGATTTAGATGTAAGGAGTAGATCGAGATGTGAAGGGATCCTATGGAATAGATGTTTACGTAAGTACAAAGTGTGAGATTTAAGTTGGGATGAGTTAGTATACATAGTATGTTCATAAGAGTTTGTAACATAGTAAAGTATGACCTAGTGCTGAAACTCGTTTTGTTTGATTTTACTCATTAATTGACCTTACTGCCATTTCTTTTCTGTTTATTTCCTATGGATGAAAATTTTATGAGAGATAGCCTCGTGAGTTAGTGTTCATTTGGCGTTGGTTTCATGCTTATAGGATATACGGATTAGGAGTAATAAATATTTTAGTGGGCTGTGGTCAGGAAGTTCCTGTGCAGTGATGTTTTGACCAACGATTTTGTAAAAATCCTCATTTAAATTGTATTAATAAGTTTTTCATAATTCCAACTCCATCGATCAGAAGATTCGCATATGTTGTCAAATTGATAAGCCAAGAAAATTCTTGATGTCTCTATATTAAATGGTAAGTTTTGCAAACTGACCCAAGTTTCGGGCCAATCGCTGTCACCTACTTGTTTGGACCAACTGAGTTGTAAAATTCTTTAAAAATGGGATTCTTGTGCTTTAGATCTAATTCTTTTTCCCCTATGGTTTTAACTCTCCGTATTTTATAAAAGTAATATGAATCAAGTTTTAATCGAACGGTTATTTGTTCGTGGTCTTTGGAAGTTACAACGTGAATCATGACTTGTAAAATGTGCGTTCTATGTTGAGTTTTCATACAATTGTTTGGTTATTCCATGAGCCTTATTAATGTGACCTTATAATGTTTCTTTTTATATGATGATAGTAGTACGCATGTTCAGTAGTTATGTATCTTAACAAGTGATAAAATTAAAGTTTAGTTGATAACATTGTTGGCATGATAGCATGAGTGAAATTGAATAGCTTAATTTGATTCCTAATCGTGGGTGAAATATTTTATACGAGTCCGGTTGTTTGCATATTTTATATATGTTTGGCATGTTGTAATATATCTGGTGTTCATCATATTTGTATAGTGGTCGGATATATATAAATATAAAGCTATATTGTCATATCTTGGTAAAGTTGGTGGCGTTAAATGTTAACTTGATTGTTCTAATATACTCGCATGAATATTTATAATAATTATGTTTAAATGTTTACACATGGATGGTAGTAATGATTATGTCTAAATGTTCACACATGTAGGATGTCATCTGAGTTCTAATGTCTTTTATGTGAGTCTGTGTGCCTATAGTTATACTTATTACTTTCATTGCATTAATCTATTTCAGTTGAACCTAAACTTATGATATGATAATAAAATAGTGTTGTTGTTCCTTATTGGATATGTTCATAGTTGTATTGTCATGAAATGCTAAGGTGATTGTTGCAATTGTCACGATATTTGAAATATAGTTGATATAGTTACGATATAGTTACGATGTTTGAAATATATTCTCGAACCGTCGAATTATAATGAGATAACCCTTTGATGATTCACATGCCATGCGTATGTTAAATGATAGTCGTTGTAGTTACGTTAATTGAGCCGCGAGTTGCCTAGTTGTTCAAACCGTGCAAACCAGAGAACTTGTTCACCTTGCTAATATTTTGTCATAGATAATGTCTTACAAGTTATATGATGGTATATGTACATGTTTAAGTTGTTTATGCGAGATCTTTTGTTTTACTGAAAATGAGTTATACTAAGTTGCTGGACACAATTGAACGATATGGTTGCTAAAATGTTAAACACATGTGTGATATGGAAGTAATGTTGTTGTTGTCATGGATCATATGTTGTTACTTTTATTGGGAAATATGTTCTCAGAATTTATATCATACAAACTGACTAACTCGTGTTGCATGCCTGATGAATCAAATGGTTTTGATTACGTGTTACGTTTTCTATGGTTTCAAAGTGTTTAAGTAGTGCATATGCACCGCATGTGTTAATACTCCTGGTGATTGATTAGTAGTAGGGCGGAATAAATGCGCATATGGTTCAATTGTTCGGAATTAGTAATAGTTTTGACTTGGGAGAGGAATTTGGTGGGGTCAATGTTAGATTGTATGCTGGTATACGTGTATCATTGTGGTTGATCTTTCTAAGGTTGTTGTTCTCTGGTAGATAATACGAACTGTGATAATCTTGAGTTGACCAAAACCCTGGTATTACAACAGCTACTCTGAAAACTTGTTATATAACTTCCGCACACTTAAACCTCGTGAATGAATCCTTTATATTAACACCCTTCTACGGTAGCACCCTTGTGTCTTAATTTGTTTAACTTTCCACTTTGTAGGATGGATCCCTACAATGTACACCCGCGAGACTGTTACATGTCACTTGATGCTGACTTCAATGAGCATTGTGAGAAACTTTGTGCTGCCATGGACAAGTATGGCCATAATGGGCACCCGGAGTACTTAACTAATACTCAGTTAAGAGCGTATACCCTTATCGATACTATCCCTGACTCTGGCATACTAAAGGACAGCAAACACTTCTATATGAGAGAGTTGTCCACCCATTGCATGAGGTTATGCCGTGACCCCACCATCGCGGCGGGGCCGATACCCGCCCGAGCATACCTTTGACTTTATATCAAAGCGACCGAGATACAAATTTTATCTTGATGTACCGATGCCGAAAGTACGATCAACCACCCAAACCAGACTTTGGGGAAGAGGTGAACCAGGAAGGGAATGACATAGAAGTCACCAGAATCAGAGTAAGCGCGACCTAGGACTGTTAGGTTAGGGTTAGTAACACCATGATCGGTCTGTTGTGAAACCGTGTAAACCTTTGGCTCCCTTCTTATTGTTCTTTTAGTTGATGATTGTGTTTTAAGTTAGGCATGAGCTAAGTAATAAGTGTTACTTGTTGACAAACAGTTAATTCCATAATATAACCTTGTTTTCGACTTTAATGTTACTGCGCAACCTCTTATCATGTGTTCTTTTCTGTTACATGTGTTGACAGTGATTTTGTTGCATAGGAATATGAAAGTTGAAAAGAGGTTACAAGGACGTAACCATGTTTTTAGTGGGGTAGGATTGTAAAATCTTAATGTTTATGTTGCACTTGCTTATAGATTGTGGTTTTGATTAAGTTGATGTTTCGTTGTGCGGTATCCATACAAATGAGTTCTCTATGTTGTGTAATTAAACTACTGTTATGGTGCTCTGATAGTTTGAGGTGAACGACGGTAATAGGATGATGGAATGACTCGTGGTGATATGTTTGCATGAAGTAAGTTCCGGGACGTAACTTTCTTTTTAGGAGGGTAGAATGTAACATTTTGTTTTATGGGCCTAAGTTCATGAGTTCTTATATTAGAAAATCTGTTTTGGTACCCACGGTGATGCGTGGAGGTTTGATAGATGAGCGAACTTCGGGACGAAGTTTATTTTAAGGAGGGAAGACTGTAATACCCCGTATTTTATATCGCTAATTGAGTCGAGTTAATTGTTTAGTCGTATTGATATCGTAAGATCGAGTTATTCGTAAACTTGTTGAGACGGGTTTAACTGAACGAAGTCACGTTAGCTTACCCATTTACCCAATCACGTTACCCATGACCCATTTACCACCTAACCTAATCTTTAACCTAAATTTTACCCTAGCTCTACAAACACTCCTCCCTCACCCGCCTCCCTCTTTTGAACGGCAAAAATCCCAACCTTCACGCAAATCGAGAGCAACGAGAGTGAGTGTGGGTGTTGACGGCGCGACAAAGAAGAGCATAGAGTGGTTGTCGACGCCTTGAGGCGGCCCTATTGGTGGTTTGCGCGGCAGTTAGGTAAGCAGTCACCTTTCTTTTCTTTTCTTGTCGTTTGTCGGGTTGTTTTTGTGGTCACCGTGTGTCTTGGGGAGGTGTTAATGGTGGTTGGTGTCGGGGAGGTTGTATTGGGTGGTTTGGGTTGTTTCTTTTGGTGGCGGTTAGGGAGGTATTAGGCGGGGGAAATGGCGGCAGGAGGCATTGTCGACAGAGACAATCAAACGGGTTTATATGCGGGTTTTCAGGCGGGTTTAGACGGGTATGTTTGGGGTGGCGCCACCGTGGACTCGGGGCCATGGCGTATGGGTTCGTGGACTGACGGCGAGCAGGGCTGTGGTGGTTTGGCAGGGGATAGGTGTTGGCTGCGGTGGTGGTAAGGCGAGAACAGGGGGTGGTTGGTGAGGCTCGGTGCTGAACCAGGCCAAAAGACGGCCCTGGTTTGACTCGCCGGCGACAGTCGACCCTAGTGGGGGTGGTCGTTGGTGGCTGGGTCAGACTGGGGGTTTGGGCTGGTGGCTGACACGGGCTGGTGGCGGCACGTGGGGGCGTGGGAGCGCGTGTGATGGGACGGGGGTTGATGACGGGTTGGTTTTAGCTTTGAAACGGTTTTGTGATAGTTTAATCGTTGGAATTCGTTAATTTATCGTATTAATTATTAAATTTGATTCCCGAGTCTTTTAAAATAATTAGAGACAGGTTTTGAGTCGGGATTGTTAAAATGGAAAAGCTGCTAGATCGGGAAAGTTTCCATTTTAAGAGGTTTATATTTTAGTAACTTTCTATTTTGGGAACGGGAATGGTTTAAGTAATTGTTTATCATTTATTTATCTTTCAGAGGGCGAATTGTTGTGGAATATTACTGAGCACCCAACTATTTGATCGATGCGAGGTAGGGAAATACACTTGACTTATTATCGTTGATGTTGAATTGTGTTGACTTGTTTGTGTTTCATATGACCAAACTGTGAATGCTGACTTGATTCGTGGTTGTTGACTTACGTTATGTTTCATATGCTGGAAGGTGATTGACTGAATTGATCGTATTGAGTATGTTATCACAACATTTGGTAACCGACATGATTTTATGATTAATCAGTTCAATAATATATATATATATTGTGTTGCATTAATTTCTTTTGAGCATTCATACGCATTGGAGATAGAGGATGTGGTGGTGATGTGGTATGGTGAAGATGATGTTGTGATAAGGCCCAGGCGGGTTCTGCAGGACTTGCCCTGGTGTCCTCAGCTGCGAGCTGGCAGATCGGCTACGGTCGATATATATAGTCTACCGGGGATCGGTATGGCTGGGCGTTCCGGGTTATGAGATGTGAGTTGAGATGGAGGTGGAGGTGACGGAGGAGCATGCATATCATATTTTGTTGTTTCATTGTATTCCCTACTCAACCTCGTGGTTGACCCTGTGTATTCGTGAACACCTGCGACGATCCAAATATTGGGGAGCAGACTTGACAGGTTTATGAGACAGGATGGGAGCTTGATGGGCGTGAGACACTGGATCAGAAGACTTAGTAGCTAGATCATCATTTAGAAGATTTTCACTTTTATTTATGTTAGTTCTTTGTAATTGTGATGTAAAAGAGGTTTTGTAATAATTAAGTTAAAGTAATTATATAATTTGCCTTGGAGTTTAATTTGTTATTCACTACCTCGGGAAACCGAGATGGTAACAGTCCGGTTTATTAGGGAATGTCTTGCTAAAGGCTCCTTCATAAATCGGGGTGTTACAACAGTACGCTGATGAAGGCTTTGGACGAGCGTCCAGCCCTCGGGACGAGCGTATTTTCGCTGTTTTTCTTCCTTTTTCTTTCTTTTCTTTGCAAAATCATACCCTTACACCAATTTGTTGTTCCTCCTTATCTTTTTCTGAAATTTCGCTCAATAAAAATGTAAGAAAACTCTCTCTCACTACTCTCATGAAAGAAATTAAATAAAAATGCGAAAATGTACAATATCATACAAAGTAAGTGATACCTGTCGAAGTGAGTACCAAAAATAATATTTATAATTTTCCAAACTACAACTAGCAAGCGGTAGTAAGGGTCGATCCGCAGGGAGGTAGGGAGATAATAGTTGCTTTTAATCTTAGTCTAAGGGTAACAGTTTTGAGGGGGTTTTGGTTTGAGTTATATCTAAGTCTAAATGCGAAAATAAATAAACAAGGAATAAAAAATAGGAAAAAGCAAATGATAAAAGGAATGCTAAGACGGTCGGTTCACTATAGCTGCAATGGCACTAAATCCTAGGTAACTTCGAAATACGGTCGCGAAGGATGGGGAAAACAAGTCCTCTCGGTCCATGTTAAATAGTAACTACCTCTCGGCCTATGCTACTATTCCCTAAGTCTCATTAATACTAACTCTCGTTCTTGATTAATGATTCCTAATGCAAACTAAATTACGTTATCTCTCGATCTTTAGCAATTTAGTCGTTTTAATTCGTTAATTATTGTCCATTCCTATCTCTCGATCTACGGGATGGTCAAGTTTAAGCATCTATCAAGTCTCCTCTCGGTCTCATTGAAAGATAAAGCACTTAACGAAACAAACAAAGCAAAACCAGACGCGAAGTCAGTCGATCGACCAGCTACCCGATCGATCGACCAACCGTCTCAGTCGATCGACTGGTTAAGCCAGTCGATCGACCAAGCCCTAATGCGGGGTTACCTATTCTACCGCCATCTACGCCATAGATCCCCTACATCTTAGCAAAGGGTGTTTAGCTACTCATAACGATGATAATAATAACAAAGAAGATCAACAACTAAAGCAATTGATTTCATAATTAAATTAACTAAACAAATTACTAACATAAAACGAGAAATTGGCTTTGGGATTCTATCTAGCAAGAATTAATACTAAAGAAACGAAATAACAATACAGGAATTGAAAGATTAGAATTACCGAAGCAAAGGAACAAGAGGAATCCGAAAGCAAAGTACGAACTTTATTGAGAATTCTAAACTACGAAAATAGCTATTGTATTTTTGGAACTAGATGATAAAAACTGAATGCTTATTCTGAAAACTAAGGATACATTATATAGAAATAATCCTGCGTAACCTTTATTCCTAAACCTAATCACAATGGGCTTTGGAATCCTCGATCTTTTATTTTGCGTCAGACCCGTGGAGTGGTCGATCGACCACTATGGCCAGTCGATCGACCAAAGGTGCTTTGTCTGAACTGCACTCGACGATTCCTACAAATAACAAGCGCACCGATCTTAAAACAGCTGCCATTTCTTCGTTACTTGGTCAAATCAGGCGTTCTACGCGGCGTTGGAAAGCTAAGAGAATAAGCTTTCACCTCCAATTGTAATCACTCGATTATCTACTATAGAACTCGAGATATAGCCATCTGAATGAGGCTGCAATATCGTGAAATGCTTCTTTGCTTGTTAAACTCGTACGCACCCATGCTTTTGCTATCTTTAGGCCTTGAAACGCGCACCAAGCTCATTCCTCGAGTCAATACTCCATGTCAAATGCAATGCTAAGTACTTAGGGATGGATTCGGCTTATTTTCCGCTGAAATCTTCATGTTCCTACAAAATCACAAGAAAAGGAAGAAATACACGAAACAAGGGAAATAGTAGCATAAACTACTCAATTGAGCTCTGAAATGCGTGTGAAATGAGGTGTAAAACATCATATATTAGACACGCATCAGTAAGATTTCAAGAAATATCTTACAAATGGTGGTTTGAGATAGGACTCCACCAAACTAGTTCAATATTGTAGAAATTCTTGTCCATAGAGCTCAAGGCTCTCAATAGAAGATCGAAAGCTTGTGAACAAGCTCCAAATAAGCACAAGTATAGGTTGCTCCATTTGAACATGAAATTTGGCCAAGGAGGTTTGTCATATGTTCTTTCTTTCGCCTTGTCCTCGGCACTAGAGCTTTCCCAATGCTTCCAATAAATAAGCCCATGATTCTTGTCAACACTAGGTACGAAGTATGGTTCACTTTCATCCGTAGACTTCCACTCACCAACTTCTTCTTCAATTGTGGTGATGATGATATCACTTTGATTATTCAATCCTTCCAAGGTTGAAGGAGAATTGTCATGGCTTTTATGTTCGTGTTCCTTAGAAGTTGTCATTATGAGTGCCAAATTTCCACAAGTAGCTTCACGTGCAAGTTTTTCTTTGAGCTTTTTCACCAAGTAGCTTTTGTATGATACTTTTACTTTTTGGAGAAGGTCCACCATATCCTCTTCAATAATCATTGGCTCCATGGTAGGTGTCATGTAGTCTTCATGGGAGATAGGGAAAGGACATTCATCTTCATGATAGGATATCTCAAATGTCTCAAGGATAGGCTCCTCAAGCAAGGTGATATTACAAGTCCATCCCTTAGGCTCGTCATCATCGTTGCTATCTTCATATGAATCATGAATGGGGGCTTCATTCAAATCTTTTACCAACATCTCAATGTTCACATCAAAAGACACACCCTCATACTCACAAAGGTTAAGAGTATTTGGCTTACTCAACCTTATATCTTCTTCGTCGAACATCACACTTTCATACTCACAAGAGCTCAAAGAAATTGGATCTTCATTTCCCATGTCAAAAGTTACTACTTCAAATTCACATTCATGATCAATGTCCAAAGAATGGTGGGGAGTGTTTGCTTGGGATTCTTTCATTTGGGCAATTTGAATCTCCAATTCGTCACCTTGGGCAACAATGCCTTGAAGAACATTGTCCCTCTTTTGGCTCTCCTCTAACATTTGTTTGAAGAAGTTTTGTTGATCTCCCATCATTTGGAGAATCATATTTTGAATGGGTTCCTCTTCTTGTTGTGGGTAGGTGTGAAAGTGGTTTTATTGTGGCAATTAAAATCCATTATGAAGTGGGTATTGAGTGGGTGGTTGTTGATATTGGAGGTGGTGATTTTGGTGGGAAAATTTGGGGTAGTGGTTGGGATTTTCATTGTACAAATAGTAAGGTAGGTTTGTGTTGACTTGCTTCTCAAACTTCCCATACCCATAGTCATACTCAAAGAATCCACCACATACTCCATATGTTAAGTCTTGAGCCATCATAGCTAAGACAAGGAAACAACTACAAGCATGGAAACTACACAAAAACGGTAAGAACAATCCTTGAGGAACAAGTTCCTCAAGGTGAAAGCACAATTGAAATAGACAAACAAGTAAGAACTTAATCACATGGCACCAACCCCGGCAACGGCGCCATTTTTGACGTGGACGTGCCGTTGTACACCCAATCAAAACACATTTATAATACTCAACAAACAACTAGTTAGTGGTAAGTCGAGGTTGATCCATGGGATGGTGTGCTTTGGGTTCTAAGTCTATCTATCTCAATTTATGCTAGTGTCACAATTTGTTTGGGTTTGTACTTGTGTTCTAGACTAATAAAAGCAATAAAGTAAAACAAGCAATAAAAGGAAGGATGTAAACAAATGATTAAAAGTGCTAGGACATCATGGGGTCATAGGGGATTCATGGGAGTTGATCATACAAACATGTTTACAAAGTTGCAAGCAATTAATGTTGTGGAGGAACCGAGTTGGTTTATATCTTACGGTTCATAGGAAGAGTTGGGTCTCGGAGCCGAATCGATTAGATTGTACAACACCTATAAGTCAACTTACTTTCCTCCTATTCAACTTCTATGCATGTTCGAACAAGACTCGAGTTGGTTTATATCTTACAAGTCAAGTTGAATAGATAAGAGATGGTTGTAAATGCAAGGATTCATAGGCTTAGCATTTCATCAAACATAACATGTGCATAAAGTTGACATCACAACAAGCAAGCAATTTGATTATTAAAACATATTAGATTAAGCATGATTAATCCCATGTTGGTTTCCTTAATTACCCACTAATCCTAGCTAAGAGACTACTCACTTATTATCAAGTTTAACATGCTAACAAGGTTGTCAAGCATATTAACAAGGTAAAACATGATGAACAAGTAAGAAAGATTAACAATAATTAAAACAAGGATTAAGAGAATTATACCTATGGAGATTCCAAAATAATAATGCAAAGAATAATAGAAGAAACTTGATTGATTAATGAAGGGTTGTCAATCCTCCAATAATAACCCAATAGTCTTCAATTACCCAAAAGTAACAAACTTGGACAATAATTAAGGAGAGATTAATGTAAGATGTTTGAAAAGATTAAAGAGTAGTCTATTCTAATCTATTCCTAATCTAATCTAAGAGGAATTTCTAATGTGGAGGCTCTCTACTCTAAAACTTGGTGCTTTGATTATCTACAAGTGGGGTATATATAGTAGAGCTTCATTAGGTTAACTAAGGCTAAATTAATAATTAACATTTGTGAGTTCTAAACAGGGAATTGCTAGTCTTTCCGGAGAGATGAGCATCTCAGCTGAAGACGCCACGATCCGCTCGTCCAGAAGGGGAATCCGCTCGGATTGTTACAGGGGTGGACGAGCGTCTTTAGGCAAATCCGCTCGGATTGTAGCGAGGGTATCCGAGCGTCTTCGAGGCTTGGACGCTCGGATTATGCTTCTTGGACGGGCGTCTTGTCTTTTTGGCCGCTCGGATTCTGCTTTAGAATCCTTCTCTTCACTTATTTCTCATTCTTTGAGGAATTAGTCTTTAGTTCTTGCCTTCTCTTCATACTAGTCCATCAAATATCGTCAACAAGCTTCCAAATATGCACGAAAGACGGGAATTTCCTGCTTATTATCTCCTTTCCTATAAAACATACGAAATGCATTAGGAAAGCAAAATAGAAAGCATTTGACGGATAAAATGGCCATGAAATGTTATAAAAGTATGCAAAATGGGTTCAATTAAGGGACTAAATATGCGCAAATATGAGTCACATCAGGGACGTATAAACTCCATGTTGTATTTTACTTTTTGTAATGACATTGCTTCGCTTGAATAAGTTAGAGATTAAAATCTTTTTCCATTGTTAGAGATCAAAACCTCTTTCCAAATAGGTATTTTGAAAGGATATGTTGATAACATATGTGGTTTTATCATAACAACCTAGCAAAGCTAAAATGATTTCAATTCATGAAATGTTTCGATTGAGTGGTCAAGCACGAAACATGTGGAATTAAGTGGGAGTTTGAAATTGTCATGTGTAGACATAAGATTTAGTGGGAGTAATCATCCTCCATGAATTTTACAACTTATTACTCATTGAGAATGACGAGCATATACCATCTTTGATAAAGAAAGCACTTAAGTTTTCAATTCTGGATGAATGTGGACTAAGATGAATCCAATTAAAACATGTGATGTTGGATTAGCATGCACACATCAAATCAACAAGATATGTAGGTTATTCATATTGATGAAGATGGAATTACCATGAGATGGTCATGGTCATTCATTGAACCTAAGAACTGTTGACTACATGATTGAGATCACTAATGTTTCCGCCATTATAATAATCATGCACATGTCCTAAATAAATCATATGCTTAGAGCATGATGAGTCATTGGTAAGCCATATAAGAATCGTCATGAATTCTCGAGGAGAACTAATGAGCTATTCTAGAGTTTAGAAGAACACTCAGTTGTGTGATAAGAAGTTACACATGCTGGAGTTTCCAAACACATAAGGATTTATGAAGATCCTAAGCCAATTACGCTAAGAGAGAAATAAGAATTTAAAGGATACTTTGTTGTGGTAAGAAGTTACACAAAACTAGTATTTTCTTAAATGCAAGGATTTGTGAGAAGTCCTAGACCAATCATCTTGACACTTGTTGCAGGATCCTACAAAACATATACCTAGTACATTGTGAGTCGGTAGAACACTTGACTAATGCAAGTTGTACCATCCATCATAATCCAAATTGTTAGTTATGTGATAACAACAAAAGGGTTTCTTGCAATATTAAAGAACCAAAGTCTAGTTTGAAGACTAGACATGTGCTTGGTAGAGTTCATGCTATGAGAGATAACATGAAAATAAGAGAAATCGCAATTCGAAAGTTTGAGCACGTGGACACATGGTGTGTTGAACTTTTATTGCATCAACAAGGGTTAACACACTTGTAAGAGATATGGTAGTAATATGGTATTGCCTACTCAAATAAAATGTCTACATTTATCGTTTGAGATATCATTAACTCATCTTGTACTTTGTTACATCCAAACGGGTTGTAGAGACAATATTGAACCCCGTTAAAGTGAACCCGAATTAACATGGTATTTGCCCATAGTCACTTGTATGCGGTGACGTCTCGAAGTGACTAGAATGTGATGCGATTGATGGCAAGTTCAAGTGCCATAGAGTTATGTGAGATGACTAGTCGATCACATAGGCAGACTATTAGGAACACTTTGTCAGGCCTAATGACCGCTTATAGAGTTCTGGCAAATTTATATAGCCTGGTCGTGGCAAGAGCTACTATAGTATTTTAATGAGTCAATTCTTTTGACTAAAGACTGTTCGCCCAAGGTGGCACAGTTTCAGAGTAACTTTGATTTATGATCCTACGACCTTCGTAAATGGGGTTAAAGGGCTTATTTTGGGTTATTATGAGTTGTGGCTAGTCGAAGGTAATAGTGCGATAGGAATTGTCCACCCCTTTCTCAGGGTTAAAACAATATCTCAGGGCCACTCGAGGAGTAATGAACTGGAAATGCGTGGTCACGCTCGGAAGGTATCTATGGTAGATAATTCCGGTCAATCAGTTATTCTCCAGATCGAGGAAACCACTCTGGATATGATCACTTGTAAGTACGACCCGAAAGACACCTTGCATTGAGTGGGAGATAGTAATAGGACAAGAGAATTGGTGTCGCACACTTGTCGAGGACAAGTGGGAGATTGTCGGAGTGTCCCCGACAATAATGCGATCACAATTGTCAATCATGATGATCACATGTTTAAATCTCATATTTAAGAATACATGAGGGAAAGTAATATTTTACAGTCAACTGGTCCACACATATCGGTAATGATTGGCCGACTAGAGTCTCGACATTATCGTCGTCGTGCGACGGTGGTGATCAGTTGATACCCTGAGGTCATACCTATAGGGTAATGCTCTTAATTGATCATTTAATTAATCATATGCCGATACGAGTTAATTAAATTGCTTAAAATTGACGGATGATTTTGTGAGTAAAATTAACGTGTCTCATTGTAATTCGATTAAATAAGATACGGTCTAAGTAATCGAATTGTTTTATTACTTAGATTGAATTATTGTTTACGAAATAATTAAAACAGATTGAATAATTTATTATAAATACAATTTGTTGTAATTTATAATTCGATAAACCATTTTGGTACAAGTAATTAAGAATTACTAGTTAAATTTTGTATGTGACATTGTGGACAAGGCCCTCGGGAACTGCGTCAGCGGGATCCACACTAGGCATAATCGACTCGAGGTTCTTTCGAATCGAATTAAGACAAATTAGAGTCGCCACCAAGTTTTTTGGGAACTTGGAACCATTCAAGTCAACTTTACACCTTTCATCGAAAAGCATAAAGCCAATCGACTACGAGTGATTAAAGATAAAGACTTGTACCCTATATCACTCGATTTGAATGACTCTCGTAATCCAATGGTATTTAGACGAATCCATAAACCATAGATCTTGAGTAAGGGGTGAGGGTACGTGTTAGGAAGCCCATAAGGACACCTAACCCCGCCCGTCAATAACGGCCTCTACTAAGTCAAGTATCGGATTTCAAACAAGGTCATAGCTACTACGATATATGATATGCAAACATCGTTTTCAAAACCCTAACATGTGAAGTTTCTATGTCGATTTAGATGCAACTAAACTAACTTTGTCAAAGTTGTAATTTAGCATGTGGGTTGATTGATCTAACAACATACAAACAAAACAAACAAGGCTTGATGGGAATGGGGGAGCCGTTGGGATCTACCCTATTACAACCCAGGCATTTCATGCCGACACAATGAGAAATCAAAGATACAACTCGATCTAAAATACAACGCTATACACAAAATCGTACATGACACATTACACGGCCAATTCGGCCTAGGGAAACGTGCACAAGGGGGGGTGGCCCACGGCTTACATGACTCACGGCCTTGGGTCACTCCTCGTGATGCTTGCTTTCACTTAATCTTATCGAATTAGACATAGGGCTACGCACCAAAGCATGCATTAGCATAAATCGGGCCATGTTGTTTTAAACAACATGCGATTTACTACGCTCTTACATGCATTGAGGCACAACCGTCTAACTAAACAAGACTAAGGTTTTTAGAAATCGTTTGAATCGATAAAATAAAACTAACTACAAACAAGTTACAAAACGCGACTCAGTAAACACAAATTAATTACGAGATACAAACAATGAGACTAAGATAAAAAAAGGAACGAGAAAAGGGATACAAAAGACACGGCCAAACATGACCTCATACACGGCTATCCTAGTTCCTAGGTTAGATTCATTAGGTTAGATGGATTTGCAAAGCGATGCGGAAAATACATTAGAAATCGATGACAAAAGAGGTCAGAAGGCTTCGCCTAAAACCGGGTGTTCTACACGGCCTAAGGGGTCAAATTAGGTCAAGTTCGCTAATCAAATTAACTCGTCGAGTGTTAATAAGAAGGTGCTAGTCACGCACTCTTATACTAGCGAGAAATTAGGTGAAAGAGAGAGATGCATTCATTAAGTTACAGAATCGTCAGTTGATTTTTAAAGCTATGTTGATGTACCCTAAAGTGTCTAATTAGGTTATTAAATTGATCTAATGTCATCTAAACGAGTTATATGTTAACAATCAGAGGTCATATTAACATGTAAATGGTCCAGGGGTAGGTCGAATCACACGAGAGAAGAGAGGGGTCAAAAGCGAAGAGCGAAGTCAGAATTCGTTTTATTAATGCCCTACCTTGAACACGAGGATATGTAAATGAGACGGGGGTGTACGACCGACTGATGTAGCGGTTTCTTTCTCATCTCAAGTCAACGCGGGTGTTCATGGTGGTACTTTCACTCATACTCGGACTAAACTAGTTTCGTAGTTAATTAGAACAATCGATAAACAAAAAACGATAAACAAACAAAAACAAACTATAAAAAACAAGCATAAAAAAACGAAATAAAAGGGAGAAAGAAGAGGATTTGATGCACCCTCAACCTACATGTATCGTTGACACCGTCTTGGGTCGTAATCGATGGTAGATTTTATCTCGAGAGGCCGTCGTCGACGAAGAAACAAAGCAAACAACACGTTTTTATCGAATCTGGACAGCAACTTTCAAACAGCGATTTCTCTCTCGTTTCACGATGAAAATTCGATTTAAAAGATGTTTTGAAAACTAGAAAGAGAGGAGAACAGAGATCTTAAAGCAACCCCTGCTCGTTTTGAGTTATTGGGCACGAAAAACGAGCACAAACAGAACTGGACAGACAGGAAAAAGCCGCGAAAACAGAGTGTATAACACTGCTTTTTTTGAGGGAATTCGTGTACTCTCAAGGGCAATTTGGCTCGTAAATCTTTGTCTAATGTGTAGATGGATGTTGTATGGTTAATTAGGAACAAGAAACTCGAGTTTTGATGGAGGTTTGAAGGAGGAACGAATTGTTTTTCGAAGAGGACACACAAACTGTTCCAGTTTGGATGTCGGTTTTGTGGAGGGTTTTTGAGAGGCAATTAGGGTTTGTTTCTAGGGTTTAAAGCTTGTGAGTGACGGTAGGATGTGTGTAGAACTTAGAGGAATGAATTTATGGTGAAGGGTGGGTATTTATAGGGAGTTAAAATAGGGCAAAAGGGAGGAGAGGCAGACGGGCTCGGCTGAGCATAGCTGCTGTCCAGCAGCTTTTGGGGGGTTTTCTAGGGTTCGTATGGGGGGTTTTCTTGGTGGTTAAGGTAAGGTAATATGGGTAGGATATTAGGGTATGGGTTAGGGTTAATGGGCACGGGTTTTGGTGGTATTTGGAGCGGGTTTTGGGCTCGGGATTGAGCTGCAAAACAGGGGGGCTGCTTCGTGTTTTTGCGGGCTGTTGGGGGTGATTTGGGGCATGATTTGGGCCGTGGTTATGGGGTTCGAACTGGGGTTGGATGGGTAGTGGTCTAGGTTGGTTAGTGTACTCGAGATTCGTGCCAACTCGCAAAGAAAACGGGCTCAAAAACCGAGCTAAAATCGAGCTCAAAAACGTGTGGTTGAAACGAGTTTTTCTCGATTTTTAAATCGATTTTTCAAATCAATTAACACATTAAAATAAATGATTTTTCAAATCAAATATACTCATAAAATGATTTTTCAAATCAAATATTTATTTTATTTTCAATAAAATAAACTCAAGAAAATAAATTCAAAACAAAATAAAATAAATTGAAATCACCTTAAAAAAGGCTTTAATTTAAATATCATTTAAATTAATAAAATGAATTCACTTAAAAAAACATTAATTTAAATATCATTTAAATTAATAAAATACTTCATCGACGACGCTCATTCTACATCGTAAAACGAGCTCCAAATAATGACAATGACAACTAAAAAATACATGTGTCCTATCATCATCGGGTGTTTGTCGGGTTCTCTATAAATTCCAATATCGACGGATACGGGTATCTACAGACATATTTTATTAATATGTTGATTTTTAATATGTTAAAAATGCACTATAGTGTAACATGTCATGTAACATGTTACATATGACAAAATTGACAAATGACAAAATAAAATGGACCTTCCATTTTATGTATGTACCGAAATATGGGGGAGGACAAGGGTTTATATTGTGTTATTTGTTTTAAATGGAAACACAGTGATTATATTCTACTCATAGCCATGCATACCTAGTTTGTCTTGGGTAGAATGTGAAGCTCATGCATTGGCCCTCTACCCTTCCCTCCACCCGGTTTTTGCATAAGAAAAGCCAAGAGTTTTTCTCTTATTATTCAACCATTCACTACATAATTTTTCTAGTGTAAGAAAAATTTAGAACTCTCTACAATTTGTAAAATATTTTAGAGATAGAAACACTCATAAAATCCTCTCCTCTTAATCGAAAAAGAAGAGAACAAAAATCCAATTTTTGTGTCAAGTTTAAGTAAGATTTTAATTAATACTAGATCATATTAATTATTATTATTAAGGGTGTTATTTTGGGTATAATTCCTTAGGAGAGATTCTTCACTTGAATCTTGTTCTTCCACCTTTGGAAAGCTCAAGAACTAGTAAGAAGGTGAATTTACTAGTGCCCATATTCCGAAATCGTCAATGTAAGAATTGATTTTCTCCTTATACTTGTAATTATTTTGCATGCACACTACAAAAAGAATTAAAACAGGCGACTGATTTTGGCGACTGAAATCAGTCGCCAAAAGTCAGTCGCGGACCTTAGTCGCCTTTTCTAGCTTTGGCGACTAAAGTCGGTCGCCAAATTTGGCGACTGCCAAATCAGTCGCCAAATGCCAAAAATGGCGACTGATAGGGTAGTCGCCAAATTGGCGACTGATTAAAGGTAGTCGCCAAATTGGCGACTGAATAGCAGTCGCCAAATGCCATTTTAGTCGCCTTTTTTGGGTGACGTAGCCAGTTTGGCTAAGCCAATTTGGCGACTGATTTGTGATTTGGCGACTGCTATTCAGTCGCCAAATTGGCGACTACCTTGAATCAGTCGCCAATTTGGCGACTGAATTTCAGTCGCCAAATCACAAATCAGTCGCCAAAACCACTGTATGTTTTGGTGGTTTTTTTCGTTTTCATTGCTAGCCAAAAATTTACAACCTGCATACAAACCGATGTTCCACAACACCATACATCCCATTTCAACACACACAACACCATACATTTCAACCCAACACCTCCCAATTTCTCAAACTTCATTTCATATATTGAAAATGAAAGTTTTACAAGCTAAGCTATTCTAAATGTTCAAGTCTAAATGTTCAAGTCTTACAAGCTAAGCTAACCTCCCAATCATCTTACTTGGAAGCCAACACCGGCTCCACTCCCCCCATGTGGACCATGCGGATCATTTGGATCGTAATTGGATCTAGGTCCGGGGTTACAACCTTGCCACCAAGTCTCAAACATTTCCATTCTTTCCTTCATTTTCCGAATTCTTCATCACGTTTGGCAAGTTCTTCATCACGTTTGGCATCACGTTCATCACGCTCTCTTATTTGACTTTGAAGTTGACTAATAATTCCCGGTTGATACGTGTTGCTGGGAATTGTTGAAGTCGATCTTCTACGCGTTTTCTCATAGAAAGCCGGTGTTGAACTTCCGGTACCATACACGTGCCCTTTCTTGAAGCCATCCACCAACTCATACCATATGTCATTGTCCGGTTTTTCTGGATTGGCGGCTTTTTCTCGTTCAAATGCTTCCTACAATATTAAACAAATGGTAGTAAGTTAATATGGTAACCACCTTATATACGACATTTTAAAAGAGAATAAATTAACAAAAATTAAAGGTTACGGAAAACTTACATATAATTGCTTGTCTTTTGGCTTAGTCCAAGTTCTAACCCCTTTTCCGTCAACTCTGGAATGCGTGTCCAGAAACAGTTCCGGTACCGTCGCAATCGGCTGTGACTTCTTCTTTCCTCTCTGAATGAAAAAAAAACATACATGTTATAAAATCAACAAAAAATCTAACATAAAATAAACATGTTGCATTGAAAACAAAAAAAAAGTGTAAAATAATAGACAAAGTACTTACACCCAACATACGATTCCAGAACGATCGTGAACCCGCGTAATGAGTAGGCTCGTTCACGGCGTCTTCCTTTCCTCCTCTTTTGTTGAGGGATGCTTGCTTAGACTTCTTCTGAAAAGCGGGAGTTTTGGTATGCTTTATTAAGCCTTCATACTTGTCACCTGCAATTACACATATGAAATCATAACTAATAAGTTACTGATATTATTTATAATATAAGAGAGTATATACTAATTAATTAATACAAATAACAAAACAAGTTAATTAAATACCTTTCATGTGGTCTGGTTCCTTTGGGCGCCTAACTACCTTCCAAATCACGTCCCGATATCGTCGAGTACCGACTTCATCGTACCTGATACGGACATTCTGTTCTTGAGACGGTGACCAAGCAAATGCTTGCTACAAAAAAAAAGCGACAAAATTTCATATTAGTATTTATAAAAGTATAACCTTGGTTATTAAAACAAAGAATTACGGAAAATATATACCCGAAAGTTATTGAACCACGCCTCTCTTTGTGCATGAGAAGCTTGTGTCCACGATGTAGGAATTGGACCCACGAAATTAGTCTTCGTGCTTCTCGTGACACCTCGTACCACGCAATCGTCCATAAACCTGCATTTATTTTGAACATGTAAAATTACAAACAATTATTATTTTAAAAAAAAAACAAAAAAAAAACAAAATAGTAGACTAATAAAGAATAAAACTTACCATAATCCCGCCGGCTCAAGAATCATCTTATGATCCGAAGTGTACCGTATCGGCACCTGTGGTGGCTCGTCGGTAGCGTCAGTCTCCTCACCGTCACCGTCACCGTCTGTCCCGCATCGGATCCTTCTGCACAAACTCCTCCTCCTGCTCCGGACGCGTACTCTCCCTCCTCCCGAGCCGCCTCCACGCTTCCTACCTCGACCTGCTCCAAATGATCTCAGCATAATACAAATAAAAATTAACACGAATAATGATAAATGAAAATTATACAGACTTCTAAATTTTAATAATTTACTCTTGAGGAATACAAAATTATACCAATTTAATCATCTTCATCATAGTAACCCCTCGTCCTCATCCTCATCCTCTTCCTCATCGTCATCATCGTCATCATCATCATCATAATCATCTTCATCTCCAAACCCCTCGTCCATCCTCCTTTTCTCCTCCTCCCTTCTCCTCCTCACCTCATCTTCCCCCCTCCTCTCCTCCTCTTCTTCCCTTCTCTCCTCCTCCTCCTCCGCCTCATCCTCCCCCGGTAGTCTCTCTTCCACATCATAAAATTCTTCCTCTTCCATGTCTTCACCATCTTTATTCTCATGCTCATAGTTGATTTCATCGGGTGGAGACAAAAGCGTTTCATTTGAAACGTTTTCTTCTTGGAAAAAAGTTGTATCAACTTGTGACCGTGCCTTTGTCTTAAAGATTGCACACCACGCATTTTGATTTCTATCATTTGTTGTGCTTGGATAAGTAGCAAAATACACTTGATGAGCCTGATGTGCAAGTATAAATGGATCATACTTAGAGTATGTTCTAGTACGATTCACTTCTACAAGCTTGTATTGTTCATGTACTCTCATTCCAAATACATAATTATCCTTCCAGTCAACCTTGAATAAGACAGTTTTATAAGCTCGGTCACGTCCACTATAACTAATTTCAAAGATATCTTCAACTATACCATAGTATTCGTTGTCATCAAGAGAAGAAATAGTAACCCCCCAATTGTACCTAGCCTTACCTTTACCGTGGTTGAATGTTTGAAAATTAAACCCAATAACCGAGTATCGATTCCACGTTCTTACCATTTTTGAAGGACCAAAAGCCAAACTTCCTATCAAATCATCTTGAATATTCAACTCAATTACATGTTTCTGAAACCATGATGGAAATTGGTCCTCATGTTTGTCCCAAACATCATCCTTACTTATATTAGGATTCCTCTGAATGAAATCATTAACAAACTGTGTTTCGTATGGCTCCAAGAGGTCACAATTAGATAGCACGTAAAGGTGGGCACGATTATACTCTTTATCATCCAAATATCGTGTTTGCCCCTTTGATGAACACCCTTCATCATCTTGAGTTTGAAAAAATTCAGGTAAACTTCCGTCTACTTCATCCGGTTTCTCAACATTCAAGTTTTTTGCTTTGGTTTCTATATGTTTTTCAAAGTAAAGAGAACAAAAGTTTGCAATCTCTTCCGTTAAATAAGCATTGCATATAGAACCTTCCACCCTAGCTTTATTACCAATTTTTTTCTTCAAATGATTAAGAAACCTATAAAAGTTAATGATGAGTTTTATTAATAATAAAGTTAACATATAATAAATAGATTAGTTATTATTATTAATTTTAATTTAAAAGTAGATACATTATCTTAAGTACCTTTCAAATGGATACATCCACCTATATTGGACGGGTCCCCCAACTTTGGCTTCATATGGCAAATGAACCGGTAGATGCTCCATGGAGTTAAAAAATGCAGGAGGAAAGATCATTTCAAGCTTACACAATATCTGTGGTATTTGCTCTTCTAGACGAATCATGTCATCAACACATATTGAAGAGGCACATAAATCTCGGAAGAATTGACTAATCTCAACAACTGCATTCCAAACGTTTGTCGGCACGAGGTGTTTCAAAGCAACGGGTAATAATCGCTCCATGAATACATGACAATCATGACTTTTCAAGCCTTGCAACTTCAGCTTCTTAAGATCAACACATCGACTAAAATCTGATGCATACCCATCAGGAAACTTCAAATTTTGTAACCACTCACACAATACTTTTCTCTTAGCTTTGTCGAGAGTGAAAATGGATGTTGGCTTAGACCCGTCGCCGCGAATGTGTAATTTGGGACGATGACAAAATTTCTGCAAATCTTTTCTAGAAGCAATGCTATCACATTTTTCACCTTCTACATCCATGATCATGTCAATTAGTTGCTCCAACCTAAACCCGTCAATGTACCTAAACATTATACTCCACATTATACAATAAACATATGAAAACAATATATAAATATTGTCAATAAGTAATCCATCTTCGAATGGGGTCCTTATCACTCCAACCTAAACCCGTCAATGTACGTTTCAAGTCACTAGCAAACACACTTGTAATTTATTAATGAGGAAAAATTCGGCAAAATTCCCTTGATTCTCCAAATACACATATACATGTATTCGGAGAACATTAAAGGGATCGCCACCAAACTCATTCCTCATTAATAAATCACAAGTACGTGTTTACTACCTAAATGACTTGAAACGTACAAAGACAGTCCCAAAATGGGGACTATTCAAGAATTACTCCTAATGAGTAATTCTTGAACGGGTACTAAGTCAACATCAAATCAAACAACAACACAATCAAGTACTAAATTAATTAAGTCAATCAATAGCCCAATTCAACCACATAGTAAAGGCTTCTATCCTAAAGTCCGTAACATAATTTGAACTAAAATTAGTAAATTTAAAAAGTAACTGGTAAGAGGAGGTTACCTAATCAAGTAAAAGAAAAAATGAAAAGAAAACAAGAAGCAACAACTACACGTGCGGTGGTGCCTAGCAGCAACAAGGTGACAACCCCGAAAAGAGAAAAGAAAAACAAAAATAACAAGGTTATTCTACCTCAATTCATCAATAACATGAATTATCAAACTAAATTTATCAAAATCAAGTCCTAAAGAAGGTTCTACTTAGCTAATAGATAATTTCTCTTAATCCAAAAGACGGTTCCACTTAGCTATTTCCATTAATGCAAAAGACGGTTTCACTTAGCTTAATATTAATAATAATAAGGCGGTTTAATTAGTAATAATAATAATAATAATAATAATAATAATAATAATAATAATAATAATAATAATAATAATAATAATAATAATAATAATAATAATAATAATACTAATAATAATAATAATAATACTAATACTAATAATAATAACAATAATAATAATAATAATAATACTAATAATAATACTAATACTAATACTAATAATAATACTAATACTAATACTAATAATAATAATAATGAGACGGACCACCGCCACCCTTCCCCCACCGCCACCCTTCCCCCACCGCCACCCACGGCCGACCAAACCCCCACCCATAACCCTAAACCTAAACACAAACCCCCTTAATCATTCCCTTTTAATTCAAACACAAATTAAACTAAATCTAACTACAAATTAATCTAACATACTAACTACAAATAAATCTAACAAACTAACCACAAATTAATCAAACTAACTACAAATTAATCTAACAAATTAAACTAATTAAACTGAAATTAAACAAAAAAAACTAACCTAATTAAAGAGAGTGATGGAGGCAATGAGAACGGTGGTCACGGTGGTGGAAGTGGTGGAAGTGGTGGTGTGGTTGTGTGGTTGTTGTCGTCGCCTGTTTCGCCCGCTGCTTTCCACTCTTCCTTTTTTTTTTGTTTCGAAAGAGTAAAGCAGGAGAGAGGAGTTCCGTTTTTCTATAAAAAAATTTGGCGACTGAAAAGCCATTTGGCGACTGAAATTCAGTCGCCAATTTGGCGACTACTTTTAAATCAGTCGCCAAATTTGATTATCAGTCGCCAAATTAGATTCCCCTTTTTAAAAAAAGCAGTCGCCAAATTGGCGACTGAATTCAGTCGCTAATTTGTTAATCAGTCGCCAATTTGGCGACTACCAATTTCAGTCGCCAAATTTCGGTCGCCTGTTTTTGTTTTTCTTGTAGTGGCATAAGATCCAATTTAATTTTATGACTAAATTAAACTTTCACACTATGAATATGTAAACATTTGAAATTATTGAATCCCAACATATATAGTGAACTTAGATGGAGTTATGTCGCAAAGTGGATTTGTAGATAGTGACTGCGTTTGGGAATTTGGGTTATCAAGAGGCGAGCCTAGTGTATAATTCTTTGGGCAATTAAGGTATGAGGTGAATGATTGGTTTTCTAGGGATACGAAAGGGAGATACAACTAATTAAAGGGTAACCATTAGTTGTATGGGACTTGATGGTGACAAGTGTGAGTGAGTAGTATGATGGGAGAGGATTAGTGATAAGAAAGAATGAGAAGATATTTATATGAATTAATGGAATTTGAGTTGTGGAGCAACAAGAAGGTAATCAGATTACTAAGGAGTTTGGTAGAAGAAGGAAGGAGATGAATTATTAATTGATATTATTGGATAGAAGTAAGTTGGGAGAACGTTGATCAAAGTTATGGGACATGAAAGTAAGGAATCATGGAAATGCACGATAGCATCATGAGAGGGTGTGCGTTAATAGTTATATAGGAGTTCAAGACGACATGTTAGCCGGGAGTTTCGAGGTATTAAGGGAGTAAGAAGCTAGCAGGGTGGTTGCACGATATGAGGTTTTGGTGGAGAGTTAGGTTACGATGCAATAAAGGATAGAATTGGAAATAAGGTTGAGGTAAATTTTGCTGATGGAATTGATGTTCGTTATTTGGGATGATAACCAAAGAGAGGAAACGGATTGTCATATTAAGAAGTGATAGTAAGAGAGCACTCACATGAAGGATAGTGGTGTCGTAGTATTATCACTAGTGGTTAAAGATGATGTTAAATAGGGAAGTTAGTCGTTCTAAAAAGGTTGACTTTGTGAAGGCCTGATTGGTATGTATGGATGTGAGGGAATGTAAGATGTGGATATAGGAGGTGTTCGTTAGTAGTTGGGTACTGATGATATGGTTACGTTCGCCGGGTGGTGATAATTGTGTGGATGGGAGGATATGTTATGAAGGACATCTGAGTTAAGTTCGGATGAGAGATATTTGTTATCAAGTGGTAACTTACGTGATCAGGATTGGCTAGTTAGATTTGTTTATGGGTCTATGATATGTGTAGATCTTTTTGTGAGGTTCTGACCTCACGAGTAATGGTATGGTGAGATAGTTATGAGTCGTTATATGAGTGTTCCGCGTCACATGTTATACTTGTATGCGTATGTATGATATCTGTAAGTGATAATGTGAGGTTCCGGCCTCATGAGTAATAGTATAGATGATATTCATAAGGTTATTATCTGTTATTCCGTGTAATATGTTGCGTTGTGATCTAGTAAAGCGGTTTTAAGAAAGTTTTTTGGTCAAGGAAGTTGTACTTAGTCAGTGTTATGGGATTGTAAAAGTTGCGATGACTATCGATATAGTTGTTGTGCCTCGGGTGGCGATCCGGGCACAGTTATATAGATTGTTGTTTAATTATTGATGAGACGAACTTTCGAAAGTATATATCAGTTATATAGATTGTTGTTTGTTTACTGTTGTTTGCTGTCAGTGTCGGTCTGGGCATATAGAGTGTTGTTTTGTTTATTGATGTTTCTTACCAGTTTCGGCTTGGGAGTGAGGGTAGAGTATGATATGGAAGAGAGTTGTGTATGTTTCCGTGGTTGTGATGGTATAGTGATATTCTTTTATTGGGACATAGTTGTGGCAAGAGTTTTGTGGAATGGGTGTGTGCTGAGCTGGAAGCGGCAAGTGGTTCGTGATATTTATTGGGACAGTGAGTATAGGTGTGCGGAACTAGTATTAAGTTATGCTATGTATGAGTTTTACGGTAATATACAGGAGAACTTGAGGATCTAGTGTGAGTGTGTATAACAATCGTGGATCGTGAGTTATGATTGTGGAAATAAGTGCATGTATAAAGAAGTATATTATTTGGCGGTAATGTTGAAGAGATGGAGTAGTGGTTATACCGAGGATTATATGATATAGGTTAGATGGAGTGCAGAATAATTGGAGGCACGAGAACTATTAGAGAAAGAAAGCCCTGGATATAGGAATGGTTGTAGGTGTTGAGGTTATAGTGGGGTATTGTTGACATGCGGTGGTAATGAGGATTATGGGAGGTATAGTAAAGGACCTAGTAACATTTATCTTAAGAGGAGTAGGATGCAACAAGAGAATTTGATGGTCATACAGGTTGCAATTGGAAGTTAGAGTGTTGGTGTAGAATAAGGATGGATTTCTATGATGGTCGATTTTTTTACAGGTAATGGCAGTGCTTGTAGTAATATGATGTTTAAGAGTGTAAGTAACCTTCGATAGTGTTAACGGATTGGGTGATGATGTTTATGTGTGTGAGTAAAACTTCGAGGACGAAGTTCGTTTTAAGGGTGGTAGAATATAACATTCCGTTTTGGTGGTTGATCTTGTTTGGTGGATTGTCTTGGTATTGAGTTTGCTAGTGAGCGTTATGGAAGTAAGACAGAGTTGGCAACACTTATGTTGTGGATATTCGATAGTACTATGGAGTAAAATGGAGAGACTATGTTGTAGTTGAGACGATATCCTGAGCCATGTTGTGGAAGTAAGCGTGGTTGGTGGAGTTAGTGTTAGGTGTCCATGTTTTATAGGTTGGGTTGGAACTTTGGGGACGAAGTTCTTTTTAAGGAGGGAAGACTGTAATACTACGGTTTTCTAAGTTGGTTACTCGGCCGAATATGGCTTACTCGGCCGAGTAAGTGTGTCGTGTGTTTCTGGACAATTTATAGCCCAGGAACACTCGGCTGAGTATGGGAATACTCGACCGAGTAGAGGATACTCGTCCGAGTATACTCTATACTCGACAGAGTATCCGGTCTAATGAGGTTTATTTCCGCGGTTTAATTTAGAAAGGATTGGAGTTATATAATCGTGGATTTACATTTTCTAATCATTTTAACAAAACCTAAGCAAACAACGTAACTCTAATCCTCTCCAAATCTCTCTCTCAAGTGCATGGATTGTTCGTGAGTCTAGTTCATCTTTCCTTGCGTCGATTGTGTCGGTAAGATTCTGATTTCATGAGTTCATTAATTTGTCTTTTAGGGTTTTGCCCTAATTTGTGATTTGGGGGAAAAGGGTTTTGCCATGTGGTAATTGGAAATATGTGATTATTGTGGGTAGGTGATGGTGTCATGGGGAATTGCTATTGATTGCTTGTGTGTGCTTCGACTGCGAAAAGGTAGAGTTTCCCTACTCAGTTTACTGTTTAATTGTTATAAGATTATGTGGTAATTGTTGTGCGATTGATTATTTGCTGATCGTTGTTGGTGTTGGTGTTGTGATGATTGATGGTGATGTTCGCGAGGTGTGTCCTCGGCTGAGTCGAGTCACTTGCGGGAGTGGCTTCACTCCCGAGTTTCGCCCTCTGTGGAACCCGCCACAGGAGGGGATGTGCACATTAATGAACAGGGTTATCGCTCGTTGATGAGCGGGGGCTTAGGTGGGGATTGGCTGCGGCCCCCCACTGGCGGTGAGGATTATCTGTTGCGATGGGTAATCTGGCAGGGCTACACACTTTAGTGTGTAGTCAGTTACGATATGTGATTGGGAGTTGGGGGTGGATGATGATCAGCAGTTTGTCTTTTGTACTTGTCTTATTTTGATTATACAGTAACTGACCCCGTTGTTGTTTTACAAAATCTGTGGTGATCCATTCGGAGATAGGGAGCAAATTATGACACGTGATGATGTTCATTTGCTATGGGGCCGTCATGGGGAGTCATCACTCGAGTCTAGCTTCCACTGTCAAGAGTTTTATAATGCAGTTTTAGTTGTTGAACATTAGTAACATGTACTTTGGTTTTGGATTTTGGAATATGTATCCACTAAATTATTTATACTTTAATAATTATGTTTTGGATTGGTAACTTTGATATACTAACCTCGGGCAACCGAGATGGTGACGGTCTCTCATGCTAGGGTGGTCCTGGTAAGGCACCTTGGTATGTGGGGGTGTCACAAAAATAGGAATCAAAAACTACCTTACAATTTTTCACTTTTGTGAAGCACATGAGTTTAATTATTTAAGAAGGTTCCACAGTTGGCAATTTTATACCACGAAGATTATCTTTTTTACACCCTTTTAAGAGAGAAGCAATTTACGATAGTGTTTTGATAAGGCGTGCTGTAAAAGTCGGTCCTGAAGACTTAAGTGTGTTGAAACAAATTTTTGAATTGTAAAAGTCAATCCATGAGGTATAACCTGATTTTCAAACTAAGGGTGTAATACTACGGTTTTCTATATCGATGGGTACTCTATCGAGTGGGGCTTAATCTGTCGAGTAAGTATGTTTTTATACGAAACAATAGTCTGCCTGATGGGCACTCGATCAAGTGTGTGTGACACTCGATCGAGTAAGGGGCACTCGATCGAGTAAGTCATTTACTCGATCGAGTAAGTCGGTTATGCGGGTTGTTTTAGCCGGGTTTTGTTAGTAACGCGTGATTAATATATAAAGCCTTCCGTCACCTTCTTTGTCACTTTTTATCTTTTCTAAAACCTTTCAAAAAGAAAACAAGTTACGTTGCTCTCTTTCGTCGCGTTGCTATCAAATCCCAAAAGCTAGGGTGGTCGGATCATCACGTTCTTTACGTTGTTGAGTTCGTCGTGTCGAGGGTAAGATCCTTGTATAGTTTTTATATTGTTTCCCTGATTTTGTTTAAAACCCTAATTGGGTAGATTAGGGGTTTAAGGGTATATTGTTGTATTAGATGGTAATAACATGATTATGTGATTATAGGAGGAGATTTTGTAGAGGAGCATTACTGATTAACTGCTTGTGGCGGTCTCGTGGTTGCTTATTCCAGGTAGGGTTTCCCTACTCGGTTATTATTTACATTGTATTTTGGTGGTTGATCATTGTTGTTGATTTATATCATATCGGATTTGGTAATTGGTAATTGTTGTAGTATAATGTGGTTGGTTGTATAACTGTCTGTGGTTTGTGAGGTGCGTCCTCGGCTGAGTGGAGTCACTTACGGGTGTGGCTTCACGCCCTAGTTTCGCCCTCTGTGGAACCCGCCACAGGAGGGGATGTGCACATTAAGGAACATGGGTTATCGCTCGGATGGGATGAGCAGGGCTTAGGTGGGAACGGCTGCGGTCCCCCTTTGGCGGTGTGGAATACTTGTTGCGATGAGTATTCTGGCAGGACTACACACTTTAGTGTGTAGTCAGGTGTGTGGAGTTGTGGTGGAGATTGGCTAATTGGCCTAGATTGTATATTGTTTCAGCTGTGTTGTTTTGTGTAATCAGTACTGACCCCGTTTAATTGTTTTAAAAACTGTGGTGATCCATTCGGGGATGGTGAGCAGTTATTGAGCAGGTATGAGATGGGTTGCGCGAGGGATAGCTGGGATGGAGTCATCACATGAGTCACTAGAGTCTTCCGCTGTGTCATGAACTTAGTTTATTTCAGTTGATTTGACAGTTTTGAGAAACGGTTGTATTTGTTTTTATCAGTTTTGGGATTTGGACTTGTATCACTTTAAAATTATTTATTTAAGTATGTTTCTTTATTGTCTATTTGATATACATTGCCTCCGGTAACCGAGATGGTAGCATTCTCGTGCTTTAAGTGGTCCTGGTAAGGCACTTTGAGTATGAGGATGTTACAAAGTGGTATCAGAGCGATGATTTCGGAACCTGTAACTAATGAACTTAATGAATCTAGGGAGTCAAAATAAAATGAACTCGGGTAGGAGTTGTTAGGAGCTAATGCAAAGACTTGGGAGACGTCCTAAAGTCGCGAACTCGCCCTACAACTTTAAACCGGTCACTATGGGGTGTCATGGGGATCGCTATGTGTTTACTATTGTTCTTATGCATATGTTGGGTGAATAGATTGGATGAATATGTTGGGTGAATAGGTTGGATGCATATGTTGGATGGGAATCTTGAACGAATGTGGTGGATGAATATGTGGTATGATGGATGAATTGGTGGAAAAAGATGAATAATCGTTGAATGATAATATGATTAATGATTAAGCATGTTGCATGATGGAAGTGATTTTATAATGTTTTTATGATAGTAACATGTTCATAGGGGACCTGATGTTATATATTTGAGATTTTGTTTACGTAAAGTTATAGAATAAAAACATGCGGGTAATACATGATTGGTAAGTTGTATACTATGTGATCATGACGGATATTATTTTTTGGCTTTTGTAGATAGTAACATGTGATTAGGAATACTGGATTTATGAGTATTGAGTTAGTTTTGTTTACTTTGTTGTTGTTTAAGTCGTTTCGAATAAAGAATCAAGTAGTTATGTTGTCTGATTACGGCGAAGTTGTCTTTAAACTGTTATAACTTGAGATGCATAATTGATATTTATGTGATTCCACTTGGAGGTGATAGATTGTTCTTTTACGATTCTAACGATAGGTCACACGTCCAAAATGACCAAGAAACGAGTGAGATATGACCATTTTACGAAAATTGGACAATGCTGAGGAATGCGTAGGGTACTCGATCAAGTAGCCCTTACTCGTTCGAGTGCACCTCTTGTTACTCGATCGAGTACCCCTTACTCGATCGAGTGGCCCGAGTAATTTGTTATACGTGCTTCTGACCTTCACCTACTCGATCGAGTAGGCTGTACTCGATCTAGTAACCCCTGTTTTGGGTCATATGCTTATCTTTTGACTTCGTCGCATATCATGTTTAATTCAAAGGTGTTCTTTTGCTTCTTTATGCACTGTTTTACGTATGTGTTGGTCCTGATGCGTAAGTTACCCAATCTTATGATGTAATGAGTAACACCTTGTGATGGGTATGAGTTTGGTGGGGAGGATATGAGTTATATGTGGTTGTGATGAATAGTGGAAAAAGGAAAGAGAGATTGATGAGGTTATCGAGGCAGGGAGCATATTTTGTGAGATGTGGTGAGTGATATAGTTCCGTGTTGAGTAATGCAAGAGTAAGTGAATATGGGTAAGGGGGTAATGTAAGTTTATGGAAAGCGAGAATGAAAAGATTGAAATAAGGGATGCGAATGGTGGTAACTTGAGATGTTTAAGGATTATGAAGGGGGTTAGTTATAACCGGGTTGGTTAAGAAAATATGTAATGGAAAGGTCGTTGTGGATAGATGGAAAAGAATGGTGTATACGGAGCTTAGATTGAGTATGCCGCGATGTGGATTCGTAGATCGAGATTTAGTTTGGGAATTTGGACTATAAAAAGGTGAGCCTAGTGTGTAATTTCCGTGCGCAATTAACGGTATGAAATGAGTTTTGGGTTTCTAGAGACAGGAACAAAAATATTAGTTGAACAGTAAACGTTTATTTTGTAGATTGATTAGAGGCAAGTGTGAGTGAGTAGAATGATGAGAGAGGAGCCATGGAGAGAAAGAGTGAGAAGGTACCGATATGAAGTAATGGGATTTGAGTTTTGGAGCAACAAAAAAGTAACCGGATTACCAGAGAGTTAGGTACAAGGAGTAAGGAGATGAACTAAAAATTGGTATTGTTGAGTGTAAAGGGAAGAGAAGGATGAAAGTAAGCTGAGAAAACGTCGACCAGAGTTAAGGAACATGAAAGTAAGGAATCATGGAGATGTGTGATAGCATCATGAGAGGATATGAGTTAATGGTTATATAGGAGTTTCAGAACAACAGGTTAGCCATGAGTTTCGAGGAATTAAGGGGACAACAGGTTAGCCATAAGTTGGTAAAGTATTGACACGATTGGGATTTTGGTCTGGAGTTAGGTGACGATACAATTACGGATAGAATTGGAATGAGTGTTCAGGCAAATTTTGTTGATGGATTTGATGCTCGATATTTGGGATGTTAACCGAAGATGGGAAACGAACCGTGATATTTAGAGGTGAGTGTAAGAGATTTGTTATACGAACGGTGGTGGTGTTGAGGTGTTGTCACTAGTGGTTAAGGGTGATGATAAGTAGGAAAGATAGCCATTCTAAAGAGGATGATTTTGTAGAGGCCGGATTGAGATGTATGGTTGTGAGAGCGCATGAGATGTGGGTATAGGAGGCGGTTGCTAGTAGTTGAGTATTAGCGGTATGGTTATATTTGGCAGGAGGTGATGGTTATGCGAATGGGAGAATGTGTTATGAGGGGCATGCGAGTTAAGCTCGGGCGAGAGATAACCTTTATCAAGTGGTAACTTACGTGATCAGGATTGACTACTTGGATGTGATTACGGGTCTATGATGTGTATAAATGTTTGTGTGAGGTTCAGACCTCACGAGAAGTGGTATGGTGTGATAGTTATAAAGTTGTTATCTGAATGTTCTGTAATATATGTTTGGTAAAGTAACCTAATAGAATGATATTTAAAAGTGATAGTTTGGGTGATCTGGCATGGCTAGTTATACTTGTATGTGTATTCATAATATATGTTTATTCCGTGAAATGGTATGGATGATAGTCATGAGGTTCTTATCTGTTTATCCCGTGTAATATGTTGCGTTGTGATCTAGTAAAGCGGTTTTGAGTAAGTTTTTCTTGTCCGAGAAGTTATACTGAGTCAGTGTTTATGGGATTGACTAAGTTGCGATGATTATTGATGTGGTTGTTATGCCTCGGGTGGTGATCCGGGCACGGTAATTCGTGTTGTGATGCGGGTATTTTCGCGCTGCGGTGCGGCTGTTGGTGGCGGTGTTGCGATGCCATCATCGGTTGTAGTGGAGTAGGCGGGATGATTACGATATGAGTTTTCGAAAGTACATACCCATTATACATAGATTGTTGTTTTGTTTACTGCTGTTTCCTGTGAGTTTAAGTGTGGACAGATAGACAGTTGTTTTGTTTATTAAGTGTGAGTGATAGCATGATGAGAGAAGATCCATGGTAAGAAAGAGTGAGATGGTACTGATATGAAATAATGGGATTTGAGTTTTGGAGTAATGAGAAGGTAACCGGAGCACTAAAGAGTTAGGTAGAAGAAACAAGGAGTTGAATTGTTAATTTATTTTTTCGAGTGTAAAAGGAAAAGAATGAGGGGATAAATTAAGAGAACGTTGACCGGAGTTAAGGAGCATGAAAGTAAGGAATCATGGAGATGTACGATAGCATCATGAGAGGGTGTGAGTTAATGGTTATATAGGAGTTTCGGGACAACATGTTAGCCATGAGTTTTGAGGAATTAAGGAGAGTAAAAGTTGGTAAAGTATTGACACGATATGAGATTTTTGGTGGGGAGTTAGGTGACGATACAATTACGGATAGAATTGGAATAAATGTTTTGGTAAATGTTGTTGATGGATTTGATGTACGTTATTTGGGATGTTAACCGAAGATGGAAAAGAAACTGTGATATTTAGAGATGAGTGTAAGAGGTTTTTTATACGAACAGTGGTAGTGTTGAGGTGTCATCACTAGTGGTTAAAGGTGATGATGAGCAGGAATAATAGCCGTTCTAAAGAGGTTGATTTTGTAGAGACCAGATTGATATGTATGCTTGTGAGGGAGTATAAGATGTGGTTATAGGAGGCGGTTGTTAGTAGTTGAGTATTAGTGGTATGGTTACATCTGTCAGGAGGTGCTAGTTATGCGAATGGGAGAATGTGTTATGAAGGGCATGCGTGTTTATGCTCGGGCGAGAGATAACCTTTATCAAGTGGTAACTTACATGATCAGGATTGACTAGTTGGATGTGATTACGGGTCCATGATGTATATAAATGTTTATGTGAGGTTCTGACCTCACAAGAAGTGGTTTGGTGTGATAGTTATACAATTGTTGTCTGAATGATTTGTAATGTATGTTGGGTACGATAACCTAATGGAATGATATTCAAAAGTGATAATTTGGGTGATCTGGCATGTTTAGTTTTACTTGTATGTGTATTCATGATATATGTTTATTCCGTGTAATGGTATGGATGATATTCACGAGGTTCTTATCTGTTTATTCCGTGTAATATGTTGCGTTGTGATCTAGTAAAGCGGTTTTGAGGAAGTTTTTTTGTCCGGGAAGTTATACTGAGTCAGTGATTATGGGAATTGTGTAAGTTGCGATGACTGTGGATGTGGCTGTTGTGCCTCGGGTGGTGATCCGGGCATGGTACTTCGTGTTGTGATGCGGGTATTTTTGCGCTGCGGTGCGGCTGTTGGTGGCGGTGTTACGATGCCGTCATCGGTTCTGGTGGAGTAACAGGGATGATTACGATACGAGTTTTCAAAAGTATATACCAGTCATACATAGATTGTTGTTTTGTTTACTGCTGTTTCCTGCGAGTTTTAGTTTGGACAGATAGACGGTTGTTTTGTTTATTGATGTTTATTACCAGTTTCAGCTTGGGAGTAAGGGTAGTGACATGGCAGACGTATACCTATCAAAAATAACCAACTGGCTCTAACTAATATAGCTAGGGAAGTCGGATCGATCTCCATAGGGAGATGGGAAAATGCTAGCGTCGTCTAAGTTCGTCACGGTAACCAACTTGGGGGGTTGTATTTGATTGTTTTAAACTAAAAAGACTAAGAAAGAGAGGAAAAGCAAGAGAATAAAGATTAATCAAAAATGGAGAAAGCAGCTAAGACAGACGGTTCACCATGATCATTCAGTCAAGCAATCTAGGTCTCAGGTCAATGCAAGTATGGTCTGAGGAGCAGTGAATATCTCCTTCCGGTCTCAATTCGCCCTAAAGCACAAATAGCTTAGCTTCCGCCCTCACTATAGTGCCTAATGTTCGCTACGAGTCTCGCCCTTTCCAACCTTCCGGTCCAGGTCAAGGTTTACTACGATAAAATGACTAATTGCGTCGACTCAATTAGACAGAAACATTTAAATGCAGCGATTAACAACAGAGACCACGCAAGCACAAGACCTAATATGGCAATTACTATTCCTTCATAATCACGGATTGCCTAATCTTAGCAAAAAGGAATTAGCTACACATAATATCGGATCAACAATAATAACATATAGATAATAGGAATTAAACATAATAATGAAAATGAAGAATCGAATAAACAGTAATAAAAGTAATGAGAGAAAGATAGAAACCAAATAATAATTGGGATTAAGGAATAAAAAGGAGAAACAATACCAATTACAAATCCGAATCCGAGTAGAAAGGAGTAGAAGAAGAGTAAAATGAAGAAGCAGTAGAAAAAGATAAAGTAGAAGTGAATAATGAATGTGGAAGAGTTACGCAGTCTACTCTATTTAGTAGCATACGAAAATCTCCCCCTTAGACCTAATCCAAAGCTTAATTACAAAAGCCCATACGAAATTAGGCGGAAAAACTCTTATACGCGCCAAACCACTCGATCGAGTGGAAATAAACCACTCGATCGAGCAACTAAGCGACAAACCCTTTGATCGAGTGGAAATAAACCACTCGATCGAGTAACTCCATGTATTGCCTTCTCGATTGGATACTGGAACTGCTCGATCGAGTAACCTTCCGAAACCAGCTCACGCGTCTTCAAAGTGATAGATTCCAAGCGCCGGCTCCTTGTTCTCCATAAATGCATGCAAATGGGACGAGTTTAGGCTCGATTTATCTCCTCTTTGGTTTATTCCTGCAATTTACATAAAACGAACCAAAGTAGACTATTCGGGGGTATTTGTAGCTAGATGCCACGTAAATAGTACAGAAATGCGTGTAAAAATGAGATAAAACCTTGTATAAAATACACGCATCAAATCTCCCCAAACCAAACCTTTGCTTGTCCCCAAGCAAACTATGAATGCAACTAAGAATAAACAGTGGAACGGGACCAACGCATCAGCTACAAATCATCCACCAAACCAGTTTAATGCAACAACTAACAGAGTGGCAAATGATGAGTGCAAACGAGTTAAATCAATCTTTCAAACATACTGAACCGTCGACCTTGCAAGACTCAGAGATATCGGACTCTCACGGGTCGCTCATCACTCAAATTTAGGCACGAGGTGAGTATATATGTGAAAGATAGAAAAAGGTAAAGACACTCACCTAACTCGACCTATAAGAACATGCATGCAGTTAACATGAATAAAGTCTCTACAACCGTACATACGCATTCCAACCATACTAATGACCAAGACACATGCTGAGGACTTACATTTGGGTAAGTGAGGTAATGGGTAAGAAGGGGCTAAAATGAATTTAGATATGTGGAGTTAATAGCCAAGCTAACAACAACGAATCCAAATATAAAACTGCATCCCAACTTCGTACTTAATATAACAAAACAAAATGGTGCAAATTCAATGCACTTAACTCAGAATACACCAAA
This sequence comes from Silene latifolia, assembly GCF_048544455.1. Classification (NCBI taxonomy): domain Eukaryota; kingdom Viridiplantae; phylum Streptophyta; class Magnoliopsida; order Caryophyllales; family Caryophyllaceae; genus Silene; species Silene latifolia. The sequence continues at coordinate 108,801,483 of NC_133531.1, forward strand.
AACTTGCCAACTCCCCATAAAATATAAATTCGACATGGGAGGGAAAATCATCATACAACTTCTCGTTTTTTTTTTCTTTTCGCACATGATTTTTCCTTTTTTTTTTTTTTTTTTCGTATTTCCAATTTTTCTTTTCATTCTTTTCTTTTTTTTTTCATTTTCATTCATCATTTTTTCATTCCCTTCATTTCTTCCACCAACTTCTGAAATCAGATAAAAATAACGAAACTGCAGTAAAGCATTCCAAACAGCTACTCATCACTAGCTCGGCTAGGGTAGGAAAAATTATAGAATGTAGCTAATAGGACAAAAAGGCAATTTGGCTATGTGGGGCTCATGGGTAGAATGAAATAAAAAGGGAATTGCCTCTCCTAACATGTGTCACCATCCACAGACCGAATGCATACAGGTATTAAGAAGACTAAACTCATGCTTATGCAAATTGATGTTACATGCCTTACAGAGAGTACTACTCACATCCTAAATGAAACCGGTCATGAATGTCACCAGTTTATAAAGCTCTAACCTCAGAATGTAATGTAGCTTGGCAATATATGAGTCAAGTCTATTCGTTCGGATAAGAGAGAAACAAAACCTCGTAGATCATGCACATAATCATGCCAACTAAATGTCAAGAATATGCAAGGCTAAGGTAAGGATTCAATGTAGCGTCAAAGTTCAAACGTTCCGACTCAAATTAAACGTGAAATTTTTTTGAAATTTTGAAATTTATGTGATTTTTTTGAATTAAAAACAACAATGCATGCGAAAATAAATAAACGTGCAAACCAAAATGCAAGAAAACATGCAGGCACAGATATTGATGCATACCTCCCTAAACCAAACCGTACAATGCCCTCATTGTACCAAAAATAGGGAAAGAAATGCAAACTGAGGAGAAAAGGATAACTCGAGTCAGAATACTTACAAAACATCGTGAAGAGGGACCTCCCCAAACCGACCATGAACATGGGAGGTCAAAGGAAGTCAAGCAGTAGCTCAACAGACGAAAAGTAGCAGCTGGAAGGCGAAACTAGTCGATCGAGTGACCTAGAACAGGTCGATCGAGTGATTTGATGTCAGAAGGACTCGATCCAATGAAATAATCACTCGATCGAGTGATAGCGGAATTGCAGCTTGTCGATCGAGTAGAAATATTACTCGATCGAGTGAATCTCCTCACAAAAGTTCTCGATCGAGTAGAAAAACCTCTCGATCGAGTAACTGCACCTGCAAAACACGTATAAGAAGTATAGGGAATGTCGAAAAAGCATAGTTTTGTGTTCTAAAGTTCAACAAAAAGCTAAAGGCAAAGAAATAGTTCAACAAAAATACAACAAAACAGTCTGGGTTGCCTCCCGGAGAGCGCAGGTTTAAGAGGTCCCGTACGACCCTTCTGGCATCAATTAACTGGCGCGTCAAGCTCGTCGAAGTACAGGACTTCAACACGATTGTCTGCTTCATTTGCCTCGTGATAATGCTTCACATATTGCCCATTCACCTTGAACCGGTTTCCCTTGGGGCTTTCTAGCTCAACGGATCCAAATTTAGTAACAGCTGTCACCGTATAAGGACCACTCCACCTGGGCTTCAGCTTGCTAGGAAATAATCGTAGTCGGGCATTAAACAGAAGCACCTTTTGCCCAACATGAAATTCCCGAGGTAAAATTCTTTTGTCATGCCATATCTTCGTCTTTTCCTTATAAATGCGCGAGCTATCATAGGCATTAAGCCTAAATTCTTCTAACTCATCTAGCTGCAAAAGACGATTCTGACCACACAACTTAGGATCAAAGTTAAGCTCACGAATTGCCCACCAAGCCTTACATTCCAACTTAACAGGTAAATAACATGATTTCCCGTAAACTAACCTATAAGGTGACGCACCAATTAGTGTCTTAAAGGCAGTTCTGTAGGCCCATAATGTGTCTTCTAATTTAAGACTCCAGTCCTTCCGTGATTTAGAAACTACCTTAGACAAGATCTCTTTCAGCTCGCGATTAGAGACCTTAACCTGACCACTAGTTTGGGGGTGATACCCCAAAGCACGCCGGTGTTGAACACCAACTTTAGACAGAATGGAAGTTAGTTTCTTTTCTTTAAAGTGCATTCCCCCATCACTAATGACGACCCTAGGGACACCAAATCGGGGAAATATGACCTTTTTAAATATTTCTATCATGGTCTTGGCATCACAATGAGGTGAGGCAATTGCTGTACACCCCCATACTCCAAGTGCCTTACCAGGACCACTCAAGGCATGGAAGTGCTACCATCTCGGTTACCCGAGGCAATGATAATCAAATGACAATGAAGAAACATAATTTAAATAACAAAATTGTTTAAAGTGATTACATGATCAAAACCAAAACCAAAACCAAAACTGAAACTGATATACAAGGTTCTCAGACGGTCTACTGCTAAAACTATCAAAGCTACAAAACATCATCTGACACAGCGGAAGACTACTAACTGCCACGTGATGACTCATCCCAGCTATCCCATACGCGTCATATCATACCTGCTCAATAACTGCTCACCACCCCGAATGGATCACCACGCTTTTAAAACATTAAACGGGGTCGAGACAAATCACACAATTTATATAACCAACAATACAAGAAACAAGCAACTCAAACGGTCACACACACAATCACACCCACTCCAATCAATCTCCGTCACACCGATCGTCCACCGACCAGCCCAGTGGGGGACCGCATCCGTTCCCACCTAAGCCCCGCTCATCATACCGAGCGATAACCCTGTCCCATTAATGTGCACATCCTCTTCCGTGGCGGGTTCCATGAAGGGCGAAACTAGGGCGTGAAGCCACTCCCGCAAGTGACTCCACTCAGCCGAGAACGCATCTCGTGAACCAGAGACAAGCAATCACAATCATAACACAACATCAACAACTGTCTGAATCAATCAACAATCACTAACTACAGCACAATCACCACACATTATGTAACTAATACTGAGTAGGGAAACCCTACATGGAACAGCAACACAATCAGACGGTCTCAACAGCTGTATCAAAATTCTTCTTCTACGAATCCTCCTCCTAACATATAATCACATAATTACTAACAATCACAAAAGTAACACAAATCCCCAATTCCCAAAATTAGGGTTTAAACAAAGTTAACTAAATACTATAAAATTGGTAGGTAGATCTTACCCTTGACGCAAGGAACACTATGATGCAAAGAACAAGATGATCCGACCCTCCTAGCCTTGGGGATTTGCCAACAACGCGACGAGAGAGAACTACGTGACTCCTTTTTCTTTTGAAAGGTTTAGAAAGGTTAAAAATGATGAAATAAACTGACGGAAACCTTTTATATCAAACTCGCGTTATTAGCAAAACCTGTCAAAACAACCCCGTAAAACACACTTACTCGATCGAGTAACTAACGTACTCGATCGAGTACCGCTTACTCGATCGAGTGTTAAGGCTACTCGATCGAGTACCCAACAGGTCAGAAACTATTTTAAAACACAAAACACACTTACTCGACAGAGTAAGGCCCACTCGATAGAGTACCCAGAGACTCATAAAACCGTGGTATTACAGTCTTCCCTCCTTAAAAAGAACTTCGTCCCGGAAGTTCAACCCATACCCAAAAACAAACATACTAACTTGATCAAGACACAACAACCAACTAAGAACTCAAAACAAAACCCCAACCGACCAATCATGAACTCGTAACCCCAACTCCACCAACTATTCCTACTTCCACAACATAGCTCACGATATCGTACCAACTCTATTATATCTCTCTCGATCCTAACTCCATACACTACCAACACAAACGCTGCTAGTTCCGTAAAATATCATCCACTAGAAAATCCAATATCAAGATACTCATAAACATCAAACGGAATGTTACATTCTACCACCCTTAGAAGGAACTTCGTCCTCGAAGTTTACTCACACTCATAACATCATTATCCAACTGTCATGACCTTTAATAAAATCAAAACAAATATCCGTCCTTTATGCTACACCAACACTCTACTTCCAAATATACTACCATATGTACAACCATCAAAATCTCTTTCATCGCATCCTACTCCTGTTAAGATAAATGTTACGTCCTCGTAACTCACTAATACTAAATCCTAGCTATATCGTCTCATTATCCTCATCACCACCGCATGTCAAAGAAAACCACCTATAATCTAAACACTCGCCATGCATATATCCAATGCTCTCTTACTTAAACATTTCTCATATCTCAACTCATTCGGCACACCACCTAACCTATACCATAAAACTCGTAGCAAAATCACCATACTAACTCTCCATTGTTAAAAGGTCCTCATGCCTTAAGAGAGCATAGCTCGTGTCGGGTAGCGGTCTTTTGCCGGGTTTCTCCTTGTAGGTTTGTTGTCATCATCATCCGTATCCGTGTCTTTACAATTAGGGTTTGCTTGATAGTAATAGATGTTGTGTTGTGGTTATAGGCTGTGCTTCATTGCTGGATATGTCATATGTTGGCGTGGATTGGTTGCAGTTGCTTAAAAGTAGGTTCGCCTACTCAGTTTCTGGTGTAGCATAAAGGACGGATATTTGTTTTGATTTTATTAAAGGTCATGACAGTTGGATGATGATGTTATGAGTGTGAGTAAACTTCGAGGACGAAGTTCCTTTTAAGGGTGGTAGAATGTAACATTCCGTTTGATGTTTATGAGTATCTTTTAAACGGGGTCAGTACTAATCACACAATTTATATAACCAACAACACAGTAAACAAGCAGCTCAAACGGTCACACACACAATCACACCCACTCCAATCAATCTCCGTCACCGATCGTCCACCTTTGACCAGCCACGCCATGGGGGGCCGCAGCCGTTCCCACCTAAGCCCCGCTCATCATACCGAGCGATAACCCTGTCCCATTAATGTGCACATCCTCTTCCGTGGCGGGTTCCATGAAGGGCGAAACTAGGGCGTGAAGCTACTCCTGCAAGTGACTCCACTCAGCCGAGAACGCATCTCGAGAACCAGAGACAAGCAATCACAATCACAACACAACATCAACAACCGTCTGAATCAATCAACAATCCCTAACTACAGCACAATCACCACACATTATGTAACTAATACCGAGTAGGAAACCCTACCCGGAACAAAAACACAATCGACGGTCTCAACAAAATTTGTATCAAAATTCCTCTTCTACGAATCCTCCTCCTAACATATAATCACATAATTACTAACAATCACAAAACTAACACAAATCCCCAATTCCCAAAATTAGGGTTTAAACAAAGTTAACTAAATACTATAAAATTGGTATGTATATCTTACCCTTGACGCAAGGAACACTATGATGCAAAGAACAAGATGATCCGACCCTCCTAGCCTTGGGGATTTGCCAACAACGCGACGAGAGAGAACTACGTAACTCCTTTTTCTTTTGAAAGGTTTAGAAAGGTTAAAAATGATGAAATAAACTGACCGAAACCTTTTATATCAAACTCGCGTTATTAGCAAAACCCGTCAAAACAACCCCGTAAAACACACTTACTCGATCGAGTAACTAACGTACTCGATCGAGTGCCGCTTACTCGATCGAGTACTAAGGCTACTCGATCGAGTACCCAACAGGTCAGAAACTATTTTAAAACGCAAAACACACTTACTCGACAGAGTAAGGCCCACTCGATAGAGTACCCAGAGACTCATAAAACCGTGGTATTACAATTGCCTCGACCCACTTCGACACATAATCTACAGCGACTAAAATGTACCTGTTACCTTTACTGGACGGGAACGGTCCTTGGAAATCAATGCCCCAAAAATCGAAAACCTCAACCTCTAAGATACCATTTTGTGGCATCTCATGTCTCTTTGAAATGTTCCCTGATCTTTGGCAGGCATCACAAGCTGAAACAAAAGATTTAACATCAATAAACAAAGCAGGCCAGTGATGCGTGTCTAAAATACGATGTTTCACACTCTTTTCTACACGCATTTCAGAGCTCAAATGTGCAATATATGCCTATATTTCCCTATTTTCCTCTACTTTCGTGTTTTTGTACTTTATTGCAGAAATGTGAAGAATTGAGCGGAAGTCAAGCCAAATCCGTCCCCGAGTAATCTGCATTGCAAATGACGCAAAGGAATTGCTTAAAGAACGAGCTTGGTGCGCAATTTAAGGCCCGAAAGACAAGTCCACGAGTTAAAAGAAGTCAAGTAGCAGCTTAGCGGTCGACCGACCAACCTAGTCATCGATCGACCAAGGCTCGGTTTCCGAAGCTACATTGTTTTGAGGAGCAATCGATCGACCAAAGATCTTTAGTCGATCGACCAGATTTCGATTCCAGACGAGATTTAGAAAGCCCGTGAAGTTTAGGTTTTAGAAATAAGTTGTTGCGTTGATTGCTATATAACGTAACACCAGCATCTAGTTTTGACATCGAATAATATATCAGAGAATACATTAAGTTTCACATCACAATTTTTTAGCTTATTTCCGAGTTAGGGTTTTGGGTTATCAACTTTAGCATTGGAAATTCTGCCTTTGCTCTTAATCTTTCCTCCTTAATCTCGGTATTGACTCTGCCCTAATTTCAGTTTTATTGTTTTGTTTCCATTGTTAGTATAGAATTGATAGTTAGTGTTCCCAAGCCAATTATCGTTTCATCATCATTGCTATTTATTTTAAGTATGAATTCCGTAATTGTCATGAGTTTGATTGTTGTTTTTACCTTCATCATGAGTAGCTAAACCTCTAGTGCTAGGATGTAGGCGATTTATGGCATAGGCGGCATTAGATTAGACACGGCTTGAACCCGCGTGTCAGTCGATCGACTGACCTTGTTGGTCGATCGACGGACCTTGTAAGGTTATCCCTCGTTTTAATTGTCTTTAATCTTGTATTTAACAAATCGAATGCATGCGACCAGTTAGATACCTATTTTGTGACTGACCCATTAGATCGAAAGATAGGGAAAGTTATTTGACCATCAATTAATTCGACTAAACTGTGCTAAGATCGAAAGATAGGTATAGTTTAGACCATTAGTCACTTTTCAGGACGAAAGTTAGTATTAGTGACATTAGGGACCTATAGCGAGATCGAGAGATGCTATTTGTTAGGAGTGGACCGAGAGGACCTCTTATTTCCCGCCTTACCCGTGTTTGATTCAGACCGACTTAGTTTGTCACGCCGGCTATAATGACCCGATCATCCTAGTACCTTTCTTTTATCTGTTTAAATCATATCTTTAGTTTATTTTCTTCTTATTGTTATTAGTTATAGACCAATTCAAATCAACCCCCATAATAGTTACCTCGATCAACGTTAACCAACTAAAGTTTACAACCGCCTCCTTGTGGATCGACCCTGTTACCACTAGCCTAGGTTAGTCTTAATAGGAGTTTATAAATTTTATCTTTGGTACTCACAACGACGGGTATCAAATTTTGGCGCCGTTTTGGGGAGGTAATAGTCCTAATTTTAGTTGTTTTTATTTTCGGTCTTTCTCGCTTTAAGGGACTTTTGTTCCTTAAACTTTTCTTATATTCTTGTTGTAGTTTCATCTTATGCGCAGGTCATAGGGTGGAGAATTATTACCATTTGACTCCGAGATAGAGAAATCTTTGCGCGGGTTGAGACGAGCACGAAGGATATTGTCGACGAGGAAGAGCCGAGTACTCTGTCAAGCTATCTCGAGAACGACCTGTTTGAGGAAGACCAACAGTCTTCACCCACCTCTTCACCAAAACAGTTATTTTCCCGTAAATTCCAAATCATGGCCGAGGAGGCAAGTATAGCTAGTTTTTCCGAGCCAACAGCACAACTTATACAAGGGGTTCGAATTACGGAGATGCCGAGAAAATTCGAACCAAAGGCTGCGCCACATCACTATGGTTGAGAGAAATCGGTTTGGGGAGCTGCAAACGAAGATGCGGCTAAGCACATGGAGACCTTCATAGACTCATCGCTGCTCCATTCCCCCACCAAATGGCGTGACCCGGACCGCATCAAGGAGACAATGTTCATCTTCTCCCTTCGCGATGCTTTGCAAGGGAATGGTATAGAGATCCGACCGAGCCGCTCAGGAGATCACCGATTGGAATACATTGGCATTGGCGTTCTACAAGAAGTACTTCTCTGCTTCAAGAACGATCGCTATTAGAGCCCAAATCACGGGTTTTAAGCAAGGGCCAGATGAGAATTTCCACATGGCATGGGTCCGATTCAAGAAGTTGGTGCGAACCATACCGCACCATGGGTTTGCAAAGTGGAGTTTGTGCAATCATTTCTACAATGGGTTGTACGACGATCGAGGGCCATTTTGGATGCTGCAGCCCAACGGAGATTTGCTTGAGAATTTGGGAGCAACCAAAGGGTGGAAGATCATTGACGATCTAGCTACCCACAAGGCCGAGTATGGGAATTCGAGAGGGAACCAGAGGAGAGTCTGCTGAATCTTCCTCTCATTCGCACTTGAGGCTCTCACCGCGAGATTTGACAAATATGAGCTAGGAGGAGCCTCTAAGGGTGGGATATACCAAGTCAATGCTGTGTCAGACGGTCCCTTCGTCTGTGAAAGGTGTGGAGTTGAGGGACATGTCTCGAAAAATTGCCCTAGCCCCTTTGAATCTTGTGCTGCCTTTCAACACTATAGGCAGACAAACACCTACTACGAGCCACCCCATCCGAACTTGAGTTGGAGGAGCCAAAATGTCCAAAATCCAACCCAACACCAAGCAGAAGAAACAACCATATGTGCCGCCTCATCAAAAGCAACAAAGAATACCGAAGCCTCCTTATGTGCCGCAGCAACAACAAACGCAAAATTCGAGTTTTCGAGCTTAAGAATCTGTTGCTAAAGGAGTCCCAAGCAAGAGAAGCCGGGATGAAGCTACTTGAGAGCCAAATTGCTCAACTGGCTAGTAAAAGCAACACTCGAGCTCCCGGACACCTACCCACTCAACCCGAACAAAAGGAGACCCTAAATGCCATCACCTTGAGGAGCGGGTCCACCCTTGATGGTCCTGCCAAGGTTGAGGATGCTGTCGAGAAAGGTGAGCCAGAAACAAGCCAAGAGAAAGCTTCAACGAACAATTCAAAGAAAAAGACGTCTGCCAGGAAAATCAGTCGATCGACTGATATACCTAGTCGATCGACTGAATTACGGGTTCCAGGAGCTTCTGGAATCGGCTGATACCATTCGATCGAGAGGAAGGTAGTCGATCGACCCATATCATCTGCGATATTGAAGAATCTCGTCCTTTAATGCCAAATAACCTACGAGATCACTTGTTTCGGTACTACAATCCAAGATTTTAGGGGCGTACTGAGTGTGATGGGTCGATCCCGGCTCCAAGTTCGATCCAATGACGGTCAATGGGTCTCATTTGAGACGGTCTGAGGAGGGATCTAGCTTCAACAAAGAGAAAGTGACGGACTTTCAGCCTAAGTCCAAGGATACCGGCACACGCGACTTAGAAGAGAGGGCTAAGGTGCTCCTTACATGACCCCATATCGGGAGAGACTCATGCCGACCAAAGAACAGGTATCTTTCAATAAGTTTGAGAAAGTTATCCGTAGTTTGAATGTGCAAGTCCCCTTCCTTGAGTTAGTTAACCAAGTACCCGCCTACACTAAATTTATGAAGCAACCGTTGTCAAAAAGCGGTCACTTGAAACAAGGTGCATACTTTGTCGCACTCACCAAGGAGTCTTGTTCTTATCTCTCTCTCACATGCGCCCTTAAGTTAGAGGATCCGGGTAGTTTTTCCGTCCCTTGTAGCATAGGTACCTTTTCTATCGAAAAGGCATTGTGTGACTTAGGGGCCGATATAAGTGTCATGCCCTTGAGTTTAGCTAGAAACTCAAGTTGACCCGGTTTGCTATCACGAAATGACAGTTCGGATGGTGACCGATCTGGCCGAGCCAATAGGAGTCCTAGAGGACATACCCGTCCCGTATAGGGAAGTTTTTCTTCCCTGTCGACTTTGTTGTCCTTGATATGCCTGAGGATGACCATATTCCCATCATTTTGGGTAGGCCGTTTCTGCACACTGCTGGTGCAGTTATTGACGTCGGTTTAGGAACCTTGACCTTCAAGGTTGGGAAACATTCCATCATTTTTGCCCAACCCGCTAAAAAGAAGGACGCCATGTGGCTCATTACTTGTAATACGGTCTCGAAAAGAGATCGTGCTTTGTTCTTCCCCCGAATCGACCGTCCCTATTACTATCGTCGTATTAACCCCTCCGCCCCGTTTGGGAGCAAGAAGGAGGAAGAATCATTATTTTAGATAATGCAGAGCTGGTTTGGGAAGGGAGAGCCGTTGGATACTCCATCTGCGACAAAGCCTATCGTTCAAAGAGGAGGTCTTGGATGCCTAAGCTATGGGACTGATGAGGAAGTGGAAGATGAGCCAGCCAAGGTGAGATGGGCTGATCTTGATTCCGACGATTCCGAGGGAGCCCTTGATTGGGGAGATGACGAGATTGATCCATTGAGCTCTCCAACTGTTGAAGCTGAGAAGGGTGCAACTGATAATATGAGCACCATTGAGGCTACCTCTAGTAGCCAGAAGCCGACGAAGTGGGCCATACCGTGGTCCTTTTTGATCAACTATTAGTTGATCAAGTTCGTTATAAACTTCATTTTATTGCTTTCGAACTATTTTCTATTGCTTTTGTGTGCGCGAAAACTTCGCTTTTATTTCGTTTGCTTAGGATTTTCAAGTGTTTTAGACTTCGTTCTGGGTTTTGCGCAATTTTAGGCGCGTACTATTGTGCATTTGCAGGTATTTAGAGCTTCTTAGCTCAAATCATTGAGCAATTACGAAGAAATAAGACACTGCAGCAGTGTTTTCAGTCGATCGACTGGCCCCATTGGTCGATCGACTGAATTGCGGGTTACAGGAGCTACTGTTCATAACCACCTGGTCGATCGACTGCCTCTTTAGGTCGATCGACTACTGCTGCTGCTATATTCGTTCACGACCTCTCCCCTGCTGTGTTTGGTCGATATGCGGACCTAAGGGAGTTTTCTACTCCACTTTATTTTCCGTCGAATCATCTATTTCTTCTTTTGTTTCAATTATGCACAATTTCTACGCTTCAAAATTGTTTTCTTCGGTCTTATGCGTGGTGTTTTCTGTCTTTCAGGCACTCTTGTTGGTAGCACTGCTGGCTACTGAAACCTCCTAGCTCACGCTGGTTTGGGGAGGTTTCCCTTTACTGCGCTTAAAGTCTTGTGAGTTCCCAAGTCTTTACCTTATGTCATTGTGTTTTTATTTCCTTTTTCTCGCAAATTCCCATTTCTCTTTGCTTTCATCATATGACTTTGCACAATGGGGACATTGTGCGATTTGGTTTGGGGAAGGGTTTTGCGTCGCACTTCATTCATTTGTTTGCATTCACGTTTAAATTTCAGTTTGCATCGTTTATTTCGTTTTCATCATATATCAAAAAAATTCAATAAAAAATTGAAAAATTTCAAAAAATTTCCATAAAATGCACGTTTATTTTAGCATATAGGTCGAGTCGGAACGGTAGTATTTCAAGGATGATTTTGCATTTGCACCTGTTTTGCCTAAGCCTTGCTTGACTTACATGTTATTAGCAGAATCATAAATGCATATCTACGAGTTTTCGTTAAATTATTTGCTGAACTTGAGACTTGACTTTACAAATTGGCAAGCTACACCATATTTCTGAGTTTTAGAGCCTATAACTGGTGACATTTATGACCAGTTCATCTAGGAATGTGAGTAGTACTCCCTATGAGACATGTTTCCTTAATTTGCATGATTATGAATTTGATCTACTTAATACCTGTATGCATTCGGTTTGTGGTTTGTTGACACATGTGGTAGAGGTTTCCTTTTCTCATTTTACCCATAAGATTCACTATGCCAAAAATATCCTTTTTGTCCTATTTACTACATCCTACACATAGCCTGTCCCTTGTCAAGCTAGTAGTCTGTGTTTTCGGGATTATTACTCAGTTTTGGTAGCATATGCTCTGTTGAGACGATAGTTGGGAAATGAAATGAAAGAAAAAGGAAAGAAAGAAACAAGAGAAAAACGAAATGAAAAAATGATGATTCGAAAAAGAAAAGAGGTTCTGTACTGTTCAAATGGGTCGATCGACTGCCCAATATAGTCGATCGACTGAAGTTCGAAGAGAAAAAAAAGAAAAAAAGTCAATTCGCATAATTTAATCCTTATCTTTTGGCGATTTTTGCTCCCATGTTTCGTTTATATCCTATGGGGAGTTTTATTGATTTGATAGTTTGGAGATTGTGAGTTTTGTGCTTGTTATAGCACCGTTTCGCGTGATTTTGAGCAAGAAGAAGATGTTGTTATATGGTTCCGTTTTGGTGCTAGCTTGATCACCTGTACCTCCACTTTACCATAAAATGTTTTGCCTCTTCTTACCCATACCTCACATATCCCATTTATACCTCGGCATGTGTCATCGGTCATCTGTTTGGTTGGAATGCGTATGTACGGTCGTAGAGATCACTTTCATATTTTATTGTTGGCATGTTCTCATAGGTCGTAGTCAGGTGAGAGTCTCTACAAAGTCAATTCTTTCTATCTTACAAATATATCACCTGTGCTTAATTGAGTGATTTGAGCGACCCGCGAGAGTCCAATTTGAGAAGTCTCTACAGTTGACGGTTCAGCAGCTTTTAACGACTTTATAATTCGTTTGCATGATTCACATTACTGATTGATTGTTAGTTGTGCATTAAATTGGCTTAGGCTTTACTTGTGCATCTCGCTCTGAGATTGAACTCGTTCCATTAGGTCATTAGATCGAGTCTAGTTCTTGCTTGGGGACAAGCAAGGTTTGGTTTGGGGAGATTTGATGTGTGTCTAAAATACGATGTTTCACACTCTTTTCTACACGCATTTCAGAGCTCAAATGTGCAATATATGCCTATATTTCCCTATTTTCCTCTACTTTCGTGTTTTTGTACTTTATTGCAGAAATGTGAAGAATTGAGCGGAAGTCAAGCCAAATCCGTCCCCGAGTAATCTGCATTGCAAATGACGCAAAGGAATTGCTTAAAGAACGAGCTTGGTGCGCAATTTAAGGCCCGAAAGACAAGTCCACGAGTTAAAAGAAGTCAAGTAGCAGCTTAGCCAGTCGACCGACCAACCTAGTCAGTCGATCGACCAAGGCTCGGTTTCCAGAAGCTACTGTTGCTGAGGAGCAGTCGATCGACCAGCATCTTTAGTCGATCGACCAGATTTCGATTCCAGACGAGATTTAGAAAGCCCGCGAAGTTTAGGTTTTAGAAATAAGTTGTTGCGTTGATTGCTATATAACGTAACACCAGCATCTAGTTTTGACATCGAATAATATATCAGAGAATACATTAAGTTTCACATCACAATTTTTTAGCTTATTTCCGAGTTAGGGTTTTGGGTTATTAACTTTAGCATTGGAAATTCTGCCTTTCCTCTTAATCTTTCCTCCTTAATCTCGGTATTGACTCTGCCCTAATTTCAGTTTTATTGTTTTGTTTCCATTGTTAGTATAGAATTGATAGTTAGTGTTCCCAAGCCAATTATCGTTTCATCATCATTGCTATTTATTTTAAGTATGAATTCCGTAATTGTCATGAGTTTGATTGTTGTTTTTACCTTCATCATGAGTAGCTAAACCTCTAGTGCTAGGATGTAGGCGATTTATGGCATAGGCGGCATTAGATTAGACACGGCTTGAACCCGCGTGTCAGTCGATCGACTGACCTTGTTGGTCGATCGACGGACCTTGTAAGGTTATCCCTTGTTTTAATTGTCTTTAATCTTGTATTTAACAAATCGAATGCATGCGACCAGTTAGATGCCTATTTTGTGACTGACCCATTAGATCGAAAGATAGGGAAAGTTATTTGACCATCAATTAATTCGACTAAACTGTGCTAAGATCGAAAGATAGGTATAGTTTAGACCATTAGTCACTTTTCAGGACGAAAGTTAGTATTAGTGACATTAGGGACCTATAGCGAGATCGAGAGATGCTATTTGTTAGGAGTGGACCGAGAGGACCTCTTATTTCCCGCCTTACCTGTGTTTGATTCAGACCGACTTAGTTTGCTGCCGCCGAAGCTATAATGACCCGATCATCCTAGTACCTTTCTTTTATATGTTTAAATCATATCTTTAGTTTATTTTCTTCTTATTGTTATTAGTTATAGACCAATTCAAATCAACCCCCATAATAGTTACCTCAGACTGAACGTTAACCAACTAAAGTTTACAACTGCCTCCTTATGGATCGACCCTGTTACCACTAGCCTAGGTTAGTCTTAATAGGAGTTTATAAATTTTATCTTTGGTACTCACAGCGACGGGTATCAGCCAGTAAAAACCAGACTGAAGTACCTTAGCCACGGTGCGCGATGGACCGTGGTGACCACCATAGGAAGAGGATTGATAGCCTTCCAGGACTACTTTGGTCTCCCACTGCGGAATACACCATCTGTAGAGACCGTCTACACATTCCCTAAACAAATAAGGATCGTCCCAAAAATACAGCTTAACGTTATACAGAAAACGCTTCCTCTGCTGATGAGAAAGGTCAGGCGGCAGCTTGCCGCTGACAACGTAATTAGCTATTTATGCATACCAAGGCTCTTGATTAACAATAGACGATAATATAGCAAATAAGGAATCATCAGGAAAAGTCTCATCAATAGGTAAAGAATCTTCCCCTTCTTGTCGCGACAGTCGTGACAGATGATCAGCTACAACGTTCTCAGCTCCCTTCTTATCTTTAATCTGCAAATCAAACTCCTGAAGAAGGAGTATCCATCTCAATAGCCGTGGTTTAGCCTCCTTCTTAGCAAGGAGATGCCTCAAAGCTGCATGGTTAGTAAAAACAATTACTTCTGACCCAATCAAATAAGAACGAAATTTCTCTAAGGCATAAACTACAGCTAGCAGCTCTTTTTCAGTGGTGGTGTACTTCACTTGAGCCTCATCCAGAGTTCGGCTCGCATAGTAGATTGCATTTAAAGCTTTTTCTTTCCATTGGCCTAGCACCGCTCCTAGTGCATAGGCACTAGCATCACACATTATCTCAAACGGCAAATCACAGTCGGGAGGCTGTATGATCGGCGCAGAGACTAAAGCCTGCTTTAACCTGTCAAAAGCAGAAAGACACTCGTCAATAAATACAAAAGGGGCATCCTTAAGCAGTAGCTGTATAAGTGGTTTAGCAAATTTTGAGAAATCCTTGATAAACCGGCGATAAAACCCGGCGTGACCAAGGAAACTTCTCACTCACTTGACATTAACAGGAGGAGGTAATTGCTGAATCACTTCCACTTTTGCTTTATCAACTTCTATTCCCCTATTAGAAACTAAGTGCCCTAAGACAACTCCCTCGTTGACCATGAAATGGCACTTCTCCCAGTTAAGCACGAGATTAACCTCAATGCAAATGACTAACACTTTATCAAGGTTAGACAGACAGTTAGAAAAATCACTTCCATAAACACTGAAATTGTCCATAAAACTTCCATAATAGACTCAATATACTCTGAAAATATCCCCATCATACACCTTTGGAAGGTAGCAGGGGCATTACATAAACCAAAAGGCATCCTGCGATAAGCTAACACGCCCTGAGGACAAGTAAATGTAGTCTTAGCTTGATCATCTGGGTGAATAAGGATCTGAAAGAACCCTGAATACCCGTCTAGATAGCAGAAAAATTTATGAGAAGCTAACCTTTCTACCATTTGATCAAAAAAAGGAAGGGGAAAGTGATCTTTCTTGGTGGCGGCATTCAGCTGTCTGTAATCTATACACATCCGCCAACCAGTCACTACTCGAGTGGTATTAACTCATTTTTGTCATTCCTAACAACGGTAATCCCTCCTTTCTTCGGGACCACCTGCACTGGACTCACCCGCTTAGAATGACCAACAAAATAGATAATACCTGCGTCGAGCAGCTTCATTACCTCAGCCATCAGTACATCTTGCATCTTCTGGTTCATCCGGCGCTGACCCTGTCTGCAAGGTTTGTGATCTTCCTCCAGCTCTATCCTGTGCATACAAATATCAGGACTAATTCCCTTAATATCGTCCAAAGAATAACCCAATGCTTTCCTGTTTTTCTTAAGTACAGCTAATAAAGAAGTTAGCTGATCATTATCAAGCTTAGCACTAACAATGACTGGATATCGCTCAGTATCATCTACAAAAGCATATTTTAGATGAGAGGGGAGAGGCTTACGCTCAGGCACATTTACCTCAATGGAGCAAAGGGTACTGATCATCTGTTCCACTTGCTCTCCCTCAGTGCCGGTGAGTTCGCGCTCATCTAAATCATCTATAAGCAAATCCAGCTCTCGTCATCATCATATGGGTTATCTGCACACTCATCCAAAAGCATAAGAGCTTCTAGTGGGTCCTTCATAAAAGAACCCGACCAGAAGTCATAAATAGACTCGTCAATAATATCAACAGAATAACATTTGTCCTCTATCATTGGCCGAGCCAAAGTGCTAGGTAGGCTAAAAGGGATCGCGTCATCCCCTACTGCAAGAGTCAAACGCCCTTGTTTGACATCAATAATGGCCCCAGCTGTACAAAAGAACGGTCTTCTTAATATAATTGGGGTTCGGGTGTCCTCAGCTATGTCTAAAACAATGAAATCTACTGGTATAAAGAACTTGCCTATTTTCACAGGCACGTCCTCTAAGACACCCAAGGGTCGCCTAACAGATCTATCAGCCATCTGTAGGATGATATTAGTCAATTTAAGATGACCCATATTCAATTTCTTGCAGATAGATAGGGGCATGACGCTAACGCTGGCTCCTAAATCACAAAGAGCCTTATCAATAACTACATCGCCTATAACACAGGTAATAGAGAAACTACCCGGGTCTTTCATTTTAGGTGGAGCCTTATTTAAAAGTAAATTACTAGACTCTTCCATAAATGAAACGATCTCAAATTCACTTAGCTCTCTCTTACGCGTCACAATATCTTTCATAAATTTGGCGTAAGTAGGTACCTGGGTAACAATTTTGGTGAAAGGGACAGTTACCTGGAGGTTCTTGACAACGTCCACGAACTTACCGTACTGTCGCTCGATCTTCGCGTCCTTCAGACGACTTGGAAAGGATACTCTGGTAGCAATGAGTGGACCCGCGAATTTCTCTTTACCCTTATCAGTGCGTGACATCTCCACAGCAGGGGAAGATGACACAGTAGTGGAATTAGATATTAAAATAGAGTCTCCGCTGGTTCTGGCGCTCGATCGAGTACTTTCCTCACTCGATCGAGTGTTTTTATCTTGGCATTCACTCGATCGAGCTATTTGAACCACTCGATCGAGCTCTTCTGTTTCAGGACCACTCGATCGACCACTTTGTTCACTCGATAGAGTGATTTGTTCCTCTTTTTCACTCGATCGAGTGATTGGATGGATTATTTCACTCGATCGAGTAACAATTTCACTCGATCGAGTGTCTGGACAGCACGTAGCAAGAATATCGTCTAGAAACTCATCCAAATCATCATCCGGGGTATTATCAGCTGTCACAACCCCGTCTTCCCTCATGAGCAAGGCCACTTTGGTGATTCGTTGCATTAACTGGATCGCATGTCGGTGGATGGTTAGCTTGGTCTTTCGCGAGTGTTAACTGCGCGACTTGTTCTCTCAACTCCACTATAACGGTTTCATTTCTATTGCATTTCTCCCCAAACTGTTGTGTTAAGTTCAACATCAGGGACTTCAATTCGGCAATTTCCCCGTTCGTAGAAGGAGAGACCTAGGAGCATGCGTCTTTGGCGTAGAAGAAGTAGAAACATTTTTCATTTCTTCATATAATTGAGAAAAGGGAACTCCTTGCTTGTATTTCTGATAAGCAAGGACGCGTTCAATGCTCGCCAGACAATCAATAGGATCATGCCCCTCCATGCCACATCTACCACATATCTCCACATGCTCATTAATTGCACAAACCTGTGCACTCTCACTCATAGCCTCCGTAATCTCCACATTACCTAGACTTTTGCTAGGACTTTCCACTACAGCTGCAGCCAACTCGTTAACTTGCCCACTCCCTCGGGGGTTTCCATATTCTGCAACATGGATAGCTATCTCTTCAATAAGACGCCACCCTTGATCATCCGCCATATTTTTCGTAAATCTCCCCTTAGGTACACTATCAAGAATAGCTCTCTGGTTCCGATATAACCCGTTGTAAAATTGGGTGCAAAGGAACCATCGCTTGAACCCGTGATGAGGCATAGAACGGACAAGCTTCTTGAACCTAGTCCAAGCCCCATCCAGGTCTTCAGTAGGCAATTGCTCGAAAGAAGTAATCTGAGCTCTCAAGGCATTGGTGCGCTGCGGTGGGAAGTATCGCCTGTAAAAGGCTAATGCAAGAGAACTTCAGTCGGTTACATCGGCTGCTTCCCTATCTAGATCCCTCAACCATTCCCGGGCATCATCAGCTAAAGAAAAGGGAAAGAGAACTCCCTTCACTTTGTCCTGTGTCACCCCAGCAGCAAGAGGAATGGTAGAGAAATACTCCGTAAATAGCTCTATATGCCTGCACGGATCTTCTTCAGGTACCTCCCTAAAGAGATTTCTCTCGACCAGCTGTATGTAGGATGGGTGGATTCCAAAGGTTCCTGACTCAGTAGTGGGTAGCAAGAAACCTTTTGGAAGCGAATCCACATTAGGCTCTAAATGGCTGGCTATATTAGGCATCCTGGCAAATAGAGTTTACAAAGCAGAGCAGGTGTGACGATGTTCTCTTATAGAACAGATAACCTGCAAAACTAATCAAAAACTTCGCAAAAATGAGATCAGATTCAAGGAATAATTTCCTTGAGACAAGAGACAAACTCAAATAAAGCAACAAAATTGCGCCACCTCCCCGGCAACGGCGCCAAAATTTGACAGGGCAATCATATACCTATCAAAAATAACCAACTGGCTCTAACTAATATAGCTAGGGAAGTCGGGTCAATCTCCACAGGAAGATGGGAAAATGTCAGCTTGGTCTAAGTTCGTCACGGTAACCAATTTGGGGGGTTGTATTTGATTGTTTTAAACTAAAAAGACTAAGAAAGAGAGGAAAAGCAAGAGAATAAAGATTAAGCAAAAATGGAGAAAGCAGCTAAGACAGACGGTTCACCATGATCATTCAGTCAAGCAATCTAGGTCTCAGGTCAATGCAAGTATGGTCTGAGGAGCAGTGAATATCTCTTTCCGGTCTCAATTCGCCCTAAAGCACAAATAGCTTAGCTTCCGCCCTCACTATAGTGCCCTAATGTTCGCTACGAGTCTCGCCCTTTCCAACCTTCCGGTCCAGGTCAAGGTTTACTACGATAAAATGACTAATTGCGTCGACTCAATTAGACAGAAACAATTAAGTGCAGCGATTAACAACAGAGACCACGCAAGCACAAGACCTAATATGGCAATTACTATTCCTTCATAATCACGGATTCCCTAGTCTTAGTAAAAAGGAATTAGCTACACATTACTATCTGATCAATAATAATAACATATAGATAGAAACCAAATGATAATTGCAATTAAGGAATAAAAAGGAGAAAAAATTCCAATTACAAATCCGAATCCGAGTAGAAAGGAGTAGAAGAAGAGTAAAATGAAGAAGCAGTAGAAAAAGATAAAGTAAAAGTGAATAATAAATGTGGAAGAGTTACGCAGTCTACTCTATTTAGTAGCATACGAAAATATCCCCCTTAGACCTAATCCAAAGCTTAATTACAAAAGCCCATACGAAATTAGGCGGAAAAACTCTTATACGGGACAAACCACTCGATCGAGTGGAAATAAACCACTCGATCGAGCAACTAAGCGACAAACCCTTCGATCGAGTGGAAATAAATCACTCGATCGAGTAACTCCTTGTATTGCCTTCTCGATTGGATACTGGAACTGCTCGATCGACTAACCTTCAGTATATAAAGCATTCGATCGACTGGAAAAGTAGTCGATCGAGCTATTTCAGCACGATTAGGCACTAAGACACCTTCCGAAACCAGCTCACGCATCTTCAAAGTGATAGATTCCAAGCGCCGGCTCCTTGTTCTCCATAAATGCATGCAAATGGAACGAGTTTAGGCTTGATTTATCTCCTCTTTGGTTTATTCCTGCAATTTACATAAAACGAACCAAAGTAGACTATTCGGGGGTATTTGTAGCTAGATGCCACGTAAATAGTACAGAAATGCGTGTAAAAATGAGGTCAAAACCTTATATAAAATACTTGCATCAGGTAGAGTATGATATGTAAGAGAGTTGTGTATGTTTCCGTTGTTGTCATGGTATAGCGATATCCTGTTGAGGGGACACAGTTGTGAGAGGTTGTTGTAGTACTTGTAATCTTCTTTTAGAGGAGGCATTGGGTGACATAGTAATGGTAAGTGATTTGTAGAACATGTGTTCTACTGATCTGGAAGTTGTTTTTGGACAGTGAGTGTAGGGTGTTGGACATTAGTATCAGGTTAAGTGGTGGATGAGTTGTGGTAATAAAAGGGAGAACTTGACGATCTAATGTGAGTGTGTGTAACAAGTGTGGATCGTGCGTTATGCTTTTGGAGATAGGTGCTTTATATAGAGAGGTATGTCGTTTTGCGGTAATAATGAAGAGTTGGTGTGGTGATTTTGCTGAGGATTTTATGGTATAAATTAGATGGAGTGCAGAATGAATTGGGGAATGAGGACCGTTAGAGGAAGAGTGACCTGGATATAGGAATGGTTGTAGATGTTGAGGTTATAGTCGGTTATCTTTGACATGCGGTGGTGATGAGGATAACTAGAAGATAAGATATGGCTAAGGAGCTAGTATTAGTGAGTTACGAGGACGTAATATGTATCTTAAGAGGAGTAGGATGAAAGAGAGTTTGATGGTTGTACATGTTGTAGAAGATTTGGAAGTTTGAGTCTTGGTGGTGAATAAAGAATGGATTTGTATTGTAGTTGATATTATTAAAGGTCATGGCCGTGCTTGTAGTAGTATGATGTTTAGGAGTATGAGTAAACTTCGATAGTGTTGATAGTTGGAGGATGATGTTTATAAGTGTTAGTAAATTTCGAGGACGAAGTTCATTTTAAGGGTGGTAGAATGTAACATTCCGCTTGGTGGTTGATCTTGCTTGGTGGATATTCTTGATGTTGGATTTGATAGTGGATAATATGTTAATGAAACGGAGCTAGCGGCGTTTATGGATGGTATTCGATAGTGAATGGGGTTACGGTCGAGAGGCTATAATGTAGTTGATACGATATCGTGAGCCATGTTGTGGAGGTAGGCATAGTTGGTGGAGTTGGTGTTAACAATTCATGTTTAATAGGTTGGGGTTTTGTTTTGAGTTCTTAGTTGCGTTGTTGTGTCTTGATCGAGTTAGTATATTTGTTTTTGGGTATGGGTTGAGCTTCGGGGACGAAGTTCCTTTTAAGGAGGGAAAACTGTAATACTACGGTTTTCTATGTTAATGGCTACTCTATCGAGTGGGGCTTACTCTGTCGAGTAAGTGTGCTTTTATATGAAACAGTGGTCTGCCTGATGGGTACTCGATCGAGTACGTGTGACACTTGATCGAGTAAGGGGCACTCGATCGAGTACGTTACTTACTCGATCGAGTAAGTTTGTTTTACGAGTTATTTTTGACGGGTTTTGATAGCAGCGTGAGAAATATATATAATCTTAATCCGTCAGTTTCTTTTCATTTTTACACTTGTCTAAACTTCACAAAGACAAAACAAAGTTACGTTGCTTCTATCTCTCATTGCTATCAAATCCTAAGGGCTAGAGTCGTCGGATCGTTGTGTTCTTTACATCGTTGAGACCGTCGTATTATGGGTAAGATCCTGGTATAGTTTTTATGTTGTTTCATTGATTTTGGTTGAAACCCTAATTGGGTAAATTGGGGGTTTTGGGAGTATTGTGTTTATTAGATGGTGATTGTATGATTGTATGTTTGATAGGAGGTGATTTAATTGAAGAACGATTTTGATTAGCTAATTGTGACGATCTTGGTGGTTGCTTTTCCAAGAAGGGTTTCCCTACTCAGTTATTGTATAAATGATTATAAGATGGTTGTTTGGTTGATTGGCATGATGATTATATCGTAATTGGTATTGGCATTGTTTTGACTTGATATTGTGATTGGTTGTTGTTAATTGTCTGTGGTTCTCGAGGTGCGCCCTCGGCTGAGTGGAGTCACTTGCGGGAGTGGCTTCACGCCCTTGATTCGCCCTCTGTGGAACCCGCCACAGAAGGGGATGTGCACATTAAGGAACATGGGTTATTCTCTCGATGGAGATGAGCGGGGCCTAAGTGGGAACGGCTGTGGTCCCCCACTGGTGGTGAGGAATATCTGTTACGATGGATATTTTGGCAGGGCTACACACTTTAGTGTGTAGTCAGATGATTGGTGATGTGACGGTGTTGGAGATTGTGATTGTGTATCTGTTGTTGTTTATCTTATATTGTTTATGCAGTAACTGACCCCGTTTAAATGTTTTAAAAACTATGGTGATCCATTTGGCGGTGGTGAGCAGTTATCTAGTAGGTATACTGTGGATGCGCGCAGGATTAGCTGGGGATGGAGTCACCACGAGTCTGATAGTTGTCTTCCGCTGTTGTGTCATGACATTTTATTTTCTTTACTTAGTTTTGGTTTGGAACCGTTGTATTGTACCTTATAGTTTGGTTTTGATGTAATCACTTTAAATTAATTTGCTTAAAGTACGTTTCTTGATGGTCACTTTTGATTACTATGCCTCGGGTAACCGAGATGGTGGCATTCCCATGCATTAGGTGGTCCTGGTAAATCACTTGGTGTATGGGGGGTGTTACAGATACTTACGCAGAGCGTTGCATTACCACGGATACACATCCCCTGATGCCCTAGTGTATGAAACTGACAATGCTCTTGTTCCCACATCTTCATACTGGATCATCCGGAGCATTGTGGCAGTTGCATTGCAAATTATTGCCCTACTAAGCATGAGATGTGAGTATGCCATCTTATTTCCAAACTTTTCCAAAACCTCTAAGCATTAAAAAGCATACCAACAAATTTTCAACAAGGGACCTTTATGGTGGTAGAATAATTGTTTTGAGTGTACAAGAAGCCCATAAAATTTGAGGTAGATTCACAGCATTACAAATAAAACAGAGGTCTTGATTATGGAAACAATGTTAACGACGGTAAAAAAATCGTGCGAGTAACTGATACATCTTTGACAAAGGCAGGCTGCAGAACTTTAGACTAAAATTCTATATCCTTAATCCTTATATACAGTAGTTTCTACAATGAAATAGTGAAGAACATATCAAATAACCAGCAATGCTGGCCAAAAAGTTCTAAGGTTGATTCAACCCGAAACCCTAACAACTGGCTAAAATATGACCCATAACCAAAATATTTTATTCAATTATTCATTGATCTAAAATTCTATATCCTTAATCCTTATATAAACACCAAGCACTAAACTGGCTGTCCTTTTTTTTATCGTAGGCTGTCATTCAATACAATCCATAGATCTAACGTGGAGTTGATCTGCTAAAGTGTAGATTACATAAGGAAAGTACAAATAAATTCCAAACCAAAATTTATATAGTTCTTCCCTAATAACCCATATAGAACCCCAAACAACTACAATAATCATCCCATTAACATACCATAGTACCTGAACTGATGATTTTCAGCACATAAAGTACCTTAAGCAATTATTTACAATTTTATTTTAAAGATGAAATCATATTTTACCGGATTTGCCCAAAGGGTACTTGTTGTAGAAGACGCCAGCCTGCAATCCATCGCGATGACCGGTGCTATTGTCTGCCTGATGCGTAGACAACCTATCACGTATTGAACCTATAAACCTACACACTAATAAAAAACAGCAATCAACACAGTATATTTAAGACTGTTCTCCATGGCCACCATTGTAAATCCCATTTAGATGCCTACAAATTTACTGATTGAGAAAACCCGCCCCGTATCATTGTAGCCAGATCTTTTAGTTTTGAAAGCACATCAAAACCTTCACTGAAACGTAAAAATGGATGAGTCATGACCATGCTAATGGCATTTTCTGCAAGAGTACAAAAAAAAAGGGAAAGCCTACGTACAGAACTCTGTATTAAGGTCAAGATTCCATAAGTTTAACTGATTCTCGGTATCCATATTCTTGTTAATGCACTCTGCGAATCAACAACATTATTAAGTGCATTATGAAGAAGTGATCCAGGGTGTTCTTCATCCACCTACTGTACATAAGCAACCATGAAATGTATTAGTTATATGACTTAGCTTAGAGATGACAATGAGTCGAGTTCGAGTTTGTTGGACCTTAACCCACTTCGTCGTCCACTTGAAGAAATCCGGGTGGTGGATATTAACCGGATTCAGGTTATTGATAAGGTTATTTTCAGTCATTTTCCTTAGTCAAAATAAATTCTATACTACTACTAACAAAATAGCTAGCGGTAAGTCAACGTCGAATCCACAGGGAGGCTAGTTAATTTATCTAGCTTGCTTATATTTAAGTTTGTCTTTAAAGTAACGATTTTGGGGGTTTTGTTTGTTTGATTGCTAACAACTAATTGTAAGTAAATAAGACGAATAACAATAATATTAAGAGAGTCTAGGGATCGGGTTCACTAGGTAGTCATCAAAGGGTAAGATTTAATTCATTGATTAAGCAATTTATATTGTTGAAAGTCATATGATCGGTTGATTCTAAAATGTCTTTTTAGATCTAACTTAACATGAAATCACTATAATTAAGTCGGTCTAATTCAATTATCGTGGCCTATACTAGTCTTAACCCGGTCGGTGAAAATCCTAGTTTATGCAAGACTAATTAATCAATTCTGATTAGTAATCAACTAATTAGAAGTAGAACAATAATTGAACAACAACAGAAAGCAATTTAACAATCAATTCATAATAACCTCTTTTCTAACAACCTATATTCCCTTTCACCCAAGATAATAGATTTAGCTACTCATATTAATAACAATAACAACAACGATATAAGAAAGCATGATTAAAAGCATGAATGATGAACAAGTAATTCAAATAATAATTCTTGAATAAAGATTAGAACAATACCGTAAAGTGGCAATGTTTAGA
Source organism: Silene latifolia (assembly GCF_048544455.1). Classification (NCBI taxonomy): domain Eukaryota; kingdom Viridiplantae; phylum Streptophyta; class Magnoliopsida; order Caryophyllales; family Caryophyllaceae; genus Silene; species Silene latifolia. Next base: position 108,826,632 of record NC_133531.1, read on the forward strand.
TCCGGAAGGAAGAACAATAATATAACTAAACTAAGAAAATTTTAGAGAGTTTTTAGAGTAGCTATACTAAACCTACGGAAAATAAAGCGTAATAAAAGCCTAAATAACTAGGATACGATATTAGGTATTTATAATAAAACGTAACCGACTTAAGGAAATTGCGGAAATTATAGAACACATCGGTTCCTCGATCGAGCCTAGGGCTACTCGATCGAGTCACCACTTCCTTGCATGCTCAGTTGATCGAGGAATCATCTATTTTCCGCTCCTTTCTTCGTGTTTTCTTCTTTACTTCTCTTCCTTTATTCTTATGGATTCCCGTGCCATGCTTCGTGTATTCCTTCATGCCTACTCCGTGATGCCCATTTCATTCCTTTGCTCCTCAAATTCATCATTCCTGCATTAAACTTCAAAAGGCGGAAGTATCGACATTCTAACATAAAAGGCATGTAATTAATATAAATTAGCACGAAACCTTTATCAAAAGCAATTAAGGAGAGGCATAAATATGTATATAATTATGACTCATCAAACTCCCCCAAACCATCTCTTTGTTTGTCCTCAAGAAAAGCATCACACAATACAAAAGGCAAACATACAAATGGCGAATAAACAACTCAGAGCTAATGTTGACGCACATACAAATATCAAGCTATCCATATCTTGTAACAAAGCAATGACCAAAATGTAGCAATAAAACAAATTCAAAGGTACGGGAAATAGAAAACGTAGCTCAAGTCTCAAGTCACCATACTATAGACAAATGCCAAATACCTTTCGATCTTTCAAGATAAATTAGTCAGATTCTCGCGGATTCACTCATGCGCTCATAAGTATGTAAGGGTGAGTTATATGTGAAGATAGAAATAAGATGAAACACTCACTCGACTTATGAAATATGCATGCAATCTAATGTAATAGAGATTTCCCCAACTAATATGCAATCACCATATGTAGACAAAAGTACATGTATCAAGGACAATAACGGTGGCAAATAGGTTAAAGGAATAGAAATGGTTTGTGCCAAGGCACGTTATGGATATGTGGAGCTAAGACGGTAGTCGCAGCGCTAAACCAAAACCAAAACCAAATCTTAAAATAACAAATGAACCCAACTTAGAGAAATGATCTTAACTTTACAACACATGAGAGCTAACAAACTACTCTCCAAATATGCATTAGACTCTAACAACCATACTTTTGATCCTTGACAAAACCAAATGAAGCAATCAATTTCTTTCTTTCTTTTCAGTTCTCTATTTCGATTTTTTTTCTTTCTTTTTTTTTCTTTTTTCTTTTCTTTTCATATTTTTCTTTTTCCAACACAAGGATACAACACAATTGCTAAATAATTCTACTACACCCACAATTGACAATAATAGTCCCAATCCCAACCATAGTAGTAAAATAGACATGATAACCAAGCAACTACGACTGTCTCGATAAGGGTTGGCAAATTCTAGATCTATAAAATACTATTAAAAGCCTAAACTAAAATGGCTCATAAAGTCCACGTCAACAAAGCCACGTGTGATTGTAAAAAGCCACGTCAGATAATTACTATGCCACATCTATACAATAATATAAAAAGGTTAGTTGAGGGGTGTGTAGAAAATCCTATGTGGCATTCCTAAATGGCTTCTAAAGCATAAAAAACACACATTTTCAAACACTACATATTAAGTCAAAAAAAAAAAAAAAAAAAAAAAAAAAAAAACAATTACTCCGTACCATTCATCTTCCCCAACCCAAAACGTATTCCTCCCCAATTTCAACTCAATACAAATTTAACTTAATGCAAATCAATGCTCTCGAATGATTAATTACTAATCACAAATCAATGTTCATGAATGATTCAATAATAACTCCGTACCATTCATCTTTCCCAATCCAAAACGGTTTTCTCCCCAATTTCAATTCAATACAAACCTTAATTCAATACTTCATACGTTTTTCAATTCACCCTAAATGACTATCAATGGCATCAATGTTTGCTATTTAGCTCCGATTGCTGCTTCACTTATTTACGCTGCCGGTAACTTCATCTTGAACCTTCAAATTTGCGTTTCTATTTTCTTTTTTGTTGCTATTGGCTGGAATGTATATGTCATAAATTAATATATAGTTTGTTTGTGTTGGGGTGAAGCTCATAAATTATTCAATTTATTTCTGTAAATTCCGAGTTGCGATTTAATCCTGATTTTGCATTTTGGGTTGGATTGATACAATTTATTTCTGATTATTCCGAGTTACGATTTAATCCGGATTTTGCAGGTTTGGGTTTAATTGATTCAATAGTATGCTTCGCGGTCTACAAATTGTTCCCGTATAATCATGGTAAGTGCTTGAACCTACTATGGTCTACAAACTGAGTTATATATTGAAAGCTTGATTTTTGCGTTTTGGTGTAATGCTTACTCTTTCTTTTCATTTGCTCGCATGATTTCATTCTTCATTGTAATCTCTATTTAGGTTATATCTCTGTAAATTTAATTTAGAATGTCCTAATTCTGTGGTTTTTTTACAGGTCTCTTGACCCTCAACAGGACGTTTGTCTTCTAATTCTACACAAGATGAACAAGCTTGCTACAAAATTTTGTGCGAAAGTATGAATCTTTCTTTTGTTTTTTTTTTATTCTTCATTGTCCTACATTAGTCATATTAGTTTTGAAAGTGACGAAATATTATGTGGGCTGAAGATTTTCTAACTATGTTTGTTAATTGTGTAATAATGGCGATGAACTGTGTTATTTATGTAATTGTGATTCACTGTATAGCTGACAGGGTAGTTGAGCACAATGGGTAATTAGTTTCACTAATTGTAGGACTGAGATTGACGTTCTTCGAACAAAGTTTGCAACTTTTGCTCCTAATTCTGATGGAAGGTGAGCAATTTTAGTAGTGTTTCTTTACTCGAAATTTCGCTTATGTTTAGCTTGATAACTTTAGTTGATTAAGCATAAACAATGTTAAAATATTAATCCTAAGTTTGATAAAGTTAATAAACTATTGTTTCATTGAATGTGATCTCAATCAAATATTGGCCCTAATTGGGTATTATTGTTTTATAGGTCGTTGATTGTTCATCTGGAAATGTTCTATGGACACTATGGTGGAGCGATTAATCTATTACTCGGTATCTTTATTTGTTTATGGGTGTTGAGTGGGTGTCGTTGCTTATTTCTATACAATAATATATAGGAGTTATTTCATACTCTTACAACTTTGTCAAATGAACTTTTGCCCATTTTCACATATAAGAAATTAAGAATAAGAAATCTGGGAATGCAGCGATACTGGGAATGCTACTAGAATTGCGTGAGTCTGACCAGGGCGTGAACAGGATGGGGAAAGTTGGGGTGCACCACCAATGGGTGTTGGGAAGTTTAATGTGGGTGCATCTACTCTTGATGGGAAGGGTAGTGAAATGGTTGTCGGCATTAGAGAAAACGGAGGAATGGTAGGGTGGACTGTTGCCCAGCAAGTGTGCGCTCACGCTCGGTAGGAGGTAGACATCGCTGAAGCTAAGGCCGTTGTGCTAGGCATGAGGCTGGTGAGGCAAATGGGGCTAGGTGCGGTAATTTTGGAGTCGGATTCGCTACATCTTATCACGGCACTCAAACCTTGGGAGGTTCCAGCAAACTATGGTCAGTGAGATTCTGATCATTGGTGATAATTTTGATTCTGCTTCCTATAACTTTGTTAGACGTACTGGACTACTGGTAAAGTGGTAATGGGGTGGCTCATTGTATGACTCGCTACACCCCTTTGGATTTTTCGACTTGGGTGTGGGTTGACATGTGCCCCGAGATGATAGCTGATTGTGTAACCACCGATTTTATATCGGCATTTTGCTATTAATTATAACAATATTTTCCCCTCAGAAAAAGATAAACAACGTCAAGCTCGAGCCCAACAATGGTTTTTCATTTTTCTTTTTCCTTTTTTAGTTTCTTTGCTTTGTATTGTATACTTGTGGAGTATTTATTTAAGTTGTATTTGAGGAGTAAGTTAAGCAACGTCGATACTGTACATTTACCATATAAGTATATAACTGATAATCAACTTTATTAATCTACTACGGAGTATTAGATTTGTTTAAAAAAAAAATAATAGAAACGTTTGCTCTCGCTCATCTTAATTTTATATGATCTTAAGTAAACTAAAGTTGACCTTTTTTTTTTTCAATGAGTGATGTGTTTACGTCTAAAGCCAATGAAATCAAGTTATGCCTACATATATGTTTGCATAAGTTTATAAAATCAAATCATATGAAATATTCATTCTCCTCCTTAAGATTACCTTTGGGAAGAAAACTAATCGCTTCAAAGTGGGTGTGCAATTAGTCGAAGTGATTCGCGAGTTTCGCGGGCCACAAAACTAGTTGTAGCTATGAAATAGAATATGAAACGGCTACAAGGTTCAAACGGGGTAACAAAACAAGGTAATGTATGGGTTATTTGAACGGTAAGAACCGCCTACCCACATGTACTTAGTCAAATGAAAGCAATAAAAGTATCAAGAAATCAATATCACACTTATGCAGTTTGATATTACATATTCCACAAGGAGAAACCACACTCAAGCCTAATTGACAAATGAGACCAGTTTATTGATGTTCCTGGCCTAGGAAGCTCTATAGACCTCAGAATTTAAGTAGTTTACCAACATAAATATGTCAAATCTAATCAATATAAGGCATGTCAATACGGTTAAGACTTGAATTATGAGCTTTGTTTTCATGGCTAACGGGTCAAAACAATGTACATGGACAACTATTTGGAATTCAAATGCCAAAACAATGCAATTTAACATCATTGTTATTAAATTCACCAAGACTCGACCTAAAACAAAGAAAAAACATGTTTTTGTGTTTTATAAATTTTTAATTTTTATGGTTTTTTTGATATAAATTGCACACAACATAACTAAATCACACAACATAAATAAACTCCTCCCCCAAACCTAAATTTCACAGTGTCCTCATTGTGACGCCTACAGCATAACAATCACACAAAAATTTCCAGCAACCTAAAGGACACAACTAACAAAAGGAATAGAAAAGAAATAGATAATACAATAAAAGAATGTTGAACCATATAGATATATGATTAAGTTTTGATAATGACAAGTGTGTGCTTCGTTTTATATATACTCTTGCTTGTAATCGTTTGTTTAGTCTTTGTTAGAATAACTTAGGATTACAAGTTTAGCAAGTAATGTTATAGCTTTCTTAGCTATAACATTGAATATTTGTGAAGCATCATTCAAGTCATGTTATAGCAGCTTGAGCTATAACATTAAAGGTTCTTAAAGCATCATAAGCAACTGTAACAAGTTTCAAGTATGATGATCATTCAAGCAAAAGGCTAGATCAAGTCTTTAACAAAGCTCAAGATGAAGAGCTTTTGGTCAAGATAAAGAGAAGATCTCCAGGAAGATTAGTTAGTATAGGTCTTCATCTAATGACGGTATCTTAAGATAGGAGTATTGGGAAAGTAAAGTTATAGCTATTTCACCTATAACTTTACTAACCAAACTTAAAGTTATAGTTGTTTCTACTATAACTTTAGGTAGCATTTTAATGGCACGATTTTAATAGTTTTTAAAATCATTTTTCAAAGGATAAAATTCTTTAAGCATATTTCGAAATCATTTGTGTATATAGTAGAGTTGAATTATGGGTTGTTATAATGGATGACTTGCATATCCCTCTTGGTTAGTAAAACGACTTATGGGTCCTCATGCTACCTAGGGTTTGCTAGTCTATTTAACCTAACCCTAATTCATGAAGATAGGTTTTTATCCAAGATGGGCACGGGCCTAGGGTTTCACCGTGAGTCGCAAAACCATTGGGGCGTGTGAGGTTGTTGTGCTTAAGTAAACTATCTAATCAAATCTAGCATATATTTATATAAGATATTTTCCTATCTTTATAATATATGATTTGATTTGTTTACTTATTCTAACTTCTTAAAAGATATAGTTTTAGATGACAAATAAGATTTACTTTTATCTTATTTACCTAAACTATAATATCTTGGATTTAATTAGGAAAAATATCAAGATTTATCTCTTGAAGTCTTTGCCGCCTATCTCACGACATCCTAGGGTTTCGTGCAAACCCTAGTTCCCTCTTCTACTATAAATACAATTGATCATTCCTTGTTTAAGTAAGCTTTTCGAAATACTACAATTCTTGTAAAACATATTTGAGTTTAATTCTTAATTGTCTTATTGTTTTGTTTTTGAAAATATTGCGAAAAGTCGTGCTCATCAAATTGCTTATCTTTCTTAAGATTACGTCATAAGATAATTGTACTTCATATTGTTTCTTACTCGTTCAATTGTGTGAACACTTAGAAGAACAATCAAGTGCTTTCTTAGTAACTTAAGATAGTCAAATCGAATATCTAGTGATATTCAAATCGAGTTATAGTTAGAGTTAACTATACGAGTTGGGTTGATAATTTTGTAATCCGGAGTAATGTACTAAAATTATTAATCGAGAATAGTGGACGTAGGCTTCGACGTATGAAGCTGAACCACTTCAAATATCGTGTGTCTTTGCATCTTTCGTTTCAGTCATTTCATTACGTTCATAATCAATTAGTTAATTAGTTAAAGTTTAATCAATAAACTTTAAGTAATTAATTACCTTGATATAAAATAAAAAGTAGGCATAATTTTTAAATACTCAATTCACCCCCCCCCCCCCCCTCCTCCTCTCGAGTATTTCGGGTGTGATAGGCTCTTCAATTGGTATCAGAGCCTCGTGCTCTTGATTGCCTAACCGCAAAGAGGCTAGATCCGTCTATCTTTTTATCTTTTTATTTTATTTTTATTCCGCTGCCTTACACGTGTGAAATGGATTCCAAGTATCTTAAGTGTCCCGTCTTTGATTGGAAGAATTATGGACTTTGGAAAAACATGATGACACACTACATAAAAGGACATGATTGGGAGTGCTGGACGATTATAAAGAACGGACCACATAAAATCTTGGTCGCATCTTCGGAAGGCACTACCCATGAGAAAAAAGAAGAAGACTATGTTGAAGCTGATTACAAGAAGGCTGAGAAAAACTCGAAAGCGATAAGCCTGTTACAAAACGGCATGACATCGACTGAATTCGATCGTTTTTCTTCTTGTACTTCGGCCAAGGAAATATGGGATGGTCTTGACTTGCTAATTCAAAAATATGAACTTTTTAGAATGGAAAATAATGAATCACTTGATAGCATGTCAGCACGATTTTCTACTATAGTCAATGAGCGCAAAAATCTTGGTAAAACCTTTAACTCCGAGGATATTGCTAGAAAAGTACTTAGGAGCCTAACCAAGAAATGGCGTCCCAAGGTCACGGTTATGGAAGAAGTCAGAGATATCACTTCTCTTCCTTATGCAGAACTTATTGGTGCTCTCATGGCTCATGAACTCGTCCTGGATGACGATGAGGCCGAGTCCAGTAATAAGAAGAGCATGGCTCTACAAGCTTCTTCTAAAGAAGAGGATGATTTAGAAATAGAGGACGAAACGGTCTTGTTTGCTAAACGATTCAACAAACGCATTTTCAGAAATAAGCAAGCAAAATCGTTCAATAACAACAATAAGTTCTCTAATAAGAAAATTTCAGAGTCAAAGAATACGTTTGCTAATAGAGGATGCTTCAAGTGTGGAGAATCCAGTCATATGACTAAGGATTGTCCCACATGGGAGAAAATTAAAGACAAAGCAAAACGTGACAAGGCTAAGAAGGAATTCAAGCAAGTGATGATAGCATCTTCCTGGGGAGATCTAGACCCTGAGGACGACGAAGCATTAGAAGAAGAAGAAGTTGCTAACCTATGCTTAAGCAACGTCAGTCTTGACCTCTTCTCAGACGATGATAAAGATAGTGTGGACTCCTACTGCTGCTTCCTAGGAGATTCTGATTCAGAAGAAGAAGAAGAGGTAAGCTTTCTTGAACTTAAGAAGAGCGTTAAGAAATTGTCTAGGAATGCCTTAATAGAATATTTTGAGCAATCTCTTGATAAGTGTCACGAACAAGAGATGGAATTGAAAGACTTGAAAGAACAAATTCTCGATATTGCTGAAGAGAATCAACTCCTTAAAGCAAAAGCCAAAAAGCTCAAATCTAAAGTTACAGCTAATACGGCTACAACTTCAGATACGACAAATGCTGAGAAGAAGGCTCTTGAGTCTAAAGTTATAGCTAATGAAGCTATAACCTCAGACCTAAAACTCAACATTAAGCATCTTCGAGCCAAAGTTATAGCTAGTGAAACTATAACATTGGAATTGAGGAAAGTCAAAGAGCTTCTTGAGACCAAGGCTACAGCTAGAGAGGCCGTGATCTCAGATCAAAAGAAGGAGATTGAATCTCTAACTCAGCAATTAAAGGAATCTAAGACTGTTCTTTCAAATACTAAAAGAACGCATACCGAGATGGTTCGAGTTCTTAATGATAGATCCCAGAAATTTCGTGACAACTAGAAGAGACTCATCCTCCCAAAGTCGTAGAGTCAGACCATTCCAAATGCAACAAAGAAATAAAGTCCCTAAAGGAATTACTTTTGCATGCTAGGAAAGTTCATGAGAAATGGGAAGGTAGCACACGTGTCCTAAATTTCCTAACTGAGCAATCAGATAATAATATGAAAATGGGATTAGGACATGAGTGCTATGGTCATAGAGATCACTCTAAATGCAAATCAACCCCTTCCGAACAAGATTTCAGAAGGAGAAAATATACGAATTTACCAGAATATTTGGTTTGCAATTACTGTGGTCATACTGGACATATCCAAGAAAATTGTGTCAAATATGCTTAGGATTTAAGAAAAGGAATCAACTTTGTTAAAGCATCCGACACTATTTTCGAAGATAATGATTGTACCCCATCAGAACCAAGTACAAGTGAGGAATGCAACAATGATCATCGTTGGTTCTACGATATGAGCTTCGATTTCAAGAAGGCTACCAAATCAAAACAAACACCTAAACCTAAAGAGCCCTTCGAAACCAAAGCTCCCCCCAAACAACCTGAAAGAACTCGACATAAGGAACCCACAACTCAACCTAAGACGGTTCCTAAACAAACCCATTCGCCTCCAAAACGTAAAGTCATAAAAAGGGTTTGGGTTAGAAAAGATCTAGTTTTTAGAGTGACTAACGTCAAAGGACCCAACTTAGCTTGGGTAACTAAAAACTGTATCTAATCATTTTGCAGGTTGTGGTGAAAGAAATTAACCTATGGTACCTTGATAGTGGATGCTCAAGGCACATGACTGGAGATGTAAATTTATTTCTTTCACTTGAACCCTTCGATGGAGGTAAGGTCACATTTGGTGATAACAAGAAGGGTAAGATCATCGGTGTTGGTAAAGTTGGAATATCCTCTTCTCATGCAATTAGTGATGTTTATCTTGTTAGTGGTCTCAAGCACAATTTACTGAGTATCTCTCAATTGTGCGACAAAGGAAATAAAGTTGTCTTTCATTCAGATTCCTGTCGAATAATAATTGAAGGAACGAGTAGTGTTGTGCTTGAAAGACACCGTAGAAGGAATGTCTATATGATTGATTTAAATAATATTCCTACTAATTCATTCACATGCATGAAAGTAACAACAGATGATCCGTGTCTTTGGCACAAAAGATTTGCTCACATAAATTCAACAACGTTGAATAAGCTAAAGAAATGGGATCTGGTTGAAGGACTTCCATCAATCAAATTCGATCAAGAAACCCTATGTGATTCTTGTGCTCGTTGCAAACACGTTAGATCATCGTTCAAACCCAAGAGAATAGTAAGTACCAAAGAACCACTAGAACTCGTGCATATGGATCTTTGTGGCCCAATGAAGGTAAGAAGTAGAGGTGGATCCAGGTATGTCTTCGTTCTAGTTGATGACTATTCTAGATTTGTTTGGCCAATCTTTCTCAACTCAAAAATGAGACTTTCGAAGAATTTGAAGTTCTAATGAAGCTTGCCCAAAATAAATATAAATCAAAATTAGTTTCCATTGGTACGGATCATGGCACCGAATTTGATAATCAAGCTTTTATACAATATTGTAGGGAGAATGGTGTTGGGCATAACTTCTCGGCACCACGAACCCCACAGCAAAACGGTGTTGTTGAACGTATGAATAGAACATTGGAGGATATGGCACGCACAATGTTATTGTGTAGTGAGCTACCTCGAAATTTCTGGGCTGAAGCTATTAGTACTGCGTGCTATGTTCATAATCGAGCTTTGATTAGACCCATCCTCAAGAAGACTCCTTATGAGCTTCTCAGGGGACGTAAACCTAACATATCACATCTACGTTGTTTCCGAGTAAATGTTTTGTCCATAATAATGGTAAGAATAGATTAAGTAAATTCGATCCCAGAAGTGACGAAGCGGTGTTTGTCGGTTATTCTAATCATAGTAAAGCATATAAGGTTTTCAATAAAAGAACCTTATGCATTGAAGAAAGTGTTCATGTCGTTTTTGATGAGAATAATATGTTTGACAAAGCTGAACAGGATGAGGAAGAAGATTTGAACGAACCTGATTTCCGATTATCCAGGGATGAACTTCCAGAATTGGATGAGGAAGATAAAGAAATTTAGGGCACAAATGATGAACAAGTAAGCCCTTCGAATGATAAAGGAAAGAGTACTGAGAGTTTAGTTGATGATACTAAAACCTCTTCTCAATCCAAGCAATTGGAGAATAAAGTTATAACTGATGAAGCTATAACTTCAACTTCTAATCAACGAACTAAGTCCAAAGTTATAACTGATTCTGTTATAACCCCAGACTTGGATTCAGAGGGAACAAGGCTTGAACCCCAATCATTCGAAGAAGGCGAGACAAGTTTAGATGAAGATGTGCCTCCTGTTTCTAAGAAATGGAAATATAAATATTCTCACCCAATGGAAACCATCCTAGGAAGTCTGAATGAAGGCGTTCGAACTCGTAGAAGACTTAACAACTTTTGCTCATTCTACTCCTTTCTTTCAACCATTGAGCCAACAAATATCAAAGAAGCACTTGCCGAACCAGATTGGATCGTTGCTATGCAAGAAGAGCTTCAACAGTTCGAACGAAACAAAGTGTGGCATTTGGTTCCAAGACCTAAAGACCGAACGGTTGTCGGTACGAGATGGGTGTTTAGGAACAAGCTGGACGATACAAGAGTTATTGTTCGAAACAAAGCTAGATTGGTTGTACAAGGGTATAATCAACAAGAAGGAATTGACTACAATGAGACCTTCGCTCCTGTAGCCAGACTTGAGGCTATTAGATTATTAATAGCGTTTGCTGCTCATAAAGGAATTAAACTTTTTCAAATGGACGTTAAAACAACTTTTCTTAACGGTTATTTGAATGAGGAGTTTTTTGTTGAACAACCCCCAGGATTTCTCGATAGGAAGTTTCAAAACCACGTTTTCAAATTAGATAAAGCCTTGTATGGTTTGAAACAAGCTCCGAGATCGTGGTACGACAGATTGTCAAAATATCTTCTTGAAAGTGGTTTTAAAAGAGGATCTCGATAAAACCCTATTCCCCGAAAAACGAGGTTTCGATTTATTAGTTGTACAAATATACGTTGACGATATTATTTTTGGTTCAACTAATAATCGGTTATGCAAGTATTTTTCAGATTTAATGACCTCAGAATTCGAGATGAGCATGATGGGAGAATCAAGTTCTTCCTTGGACTCCAAATCCAACAAACTCCTGAAGGGATTATGATACACCAACAATAATACATCAAGGAGCTAATCAAGAAATTTGGTATGGAAAATTCTAACTCTAAGCCAACTCCTATGGGCACTGAGAAGAAGTTGACCTTGGATGAGAACGGTAAGTCTGTCGATGAGACGACTTATCGAGGTATGATTGGCTCACTCCTTTATTTAACTGCAAGTCGTCCGGATATTATGTTTAATGTATGCGTATGTGCTCGATTTCAATCGTGCCCTAAAGAATCGCATATGATCGCAGTTAAGAGAATCTTGAAGTATTTGATTGGTACATCTAAATTATATCTGTGGTATCCTCTTGAGTGTAATTTCGATCTCATAGGGTATTCAGATGCAGATTATGCAGGATGTTCACTTGACAGAAAAAGTACTTCCGGCATAGCGACGTTTGTTGGACCGTGTATAATCACGTGGGAGTAAAAGAAGCAAAATTCCGTTGCATTATCTACTGCTGAAGCCGAGTACATTGCTGCTGGACTGGTATGTTCTCAACTTTTATGGCTTAAGCAACAACTATGTGATTACGGTGTTAATGTAGGGTGTATACCTATTTTATGTGACAACACAAGTGCTATCATTATATCTAAAAATCCTGCACAACACTCACGAACTAAGCATATAGACATTAGACACCATTTTCTACGGGATCATGTAGATAAGGGCAACATAAGACTGGAATTTTGTAGTACAGAGAAACATGTTGGGGCTGGTGTCCTCTACAGTTAGTGCAATGACATATAAATCTCTAAAAGGATCAAAGGGTATACTTTTGTATTATTATCAGTTGGTCCACGTTTATCAATAACGGTTGGCTTGCTAGATAAGTTTGACGTTATTGTCATACAGATGGCGGTGATCAACTGGTCCCTAAAAGTCACACCTATCGGATACGTTTGAGAGATGTGACAGTATGAAAATACAGTCATGTTGATGCCTATTTTGACTAAGCAGTTAGTCGGAATTATTGACTAATAATTAGTCAAACGCGATGTTGAGATAATTATTTAATACGGATTAAATAATACTGGCTAATGTGAATTAAGCGGTTAATTCGTAAATTGAATATAAACGATTATATTTAATTAATGTATATTGAATTAATTAATTATACAATATTGTCATTGTCGGACAAGTATTAATATATCGACTAAGTCATGTCACTAGTTGATATTTTAATAACCGATAACCGATGACGATTTATAATAAAATCCCGTCATATACATTTTAGCATTTTGAGTCGGATCACGAGTTAAAATGAGGAGAAAGTGGAAAGCCCACTCCCTCCCCTTGAGACCCACGGACCGAGTGAGCAAAAAGGAGAGCCTCTCTCCTTTTTGACCTAATTCATTCATTTGACAAAAAAATTAGGTTTTGGAGCAATTCTCTCTGAAACCTAGATCTCACATCGAAAACCTCACAAAAACTCTCTCAATATTGCAAGGCAATTAGAGAGTACTTTCTAGCACAAGGGGCATAGTCTCAGACGGTCTTGGGTGCAACGATTAGGAGGAAATCTACTTTGATTTCTGTTCTTAGGCCGCATTTCAAAGGACCCAAGGTTGATTCTTATATCTTTATCGCTTCTCTTGTATTTTTCGTTTATGACAATAATCACATGTTAAAGATACGTTATAGTCCTAAAATTTAAGGGTTTTATACGGATATTTCCCTACAAGTGGTATCAGAGCGAGGCCACGTAAATTTTTCATTGTGATTTTCATAAAACGATTTTGAAACGATAATTTTTGTCTAGAAAACCGTGCGGCCTAATGTGTATTGCGGTTGTTTTAATTTTTTTTTTTGTGCTTTGGAAACCATGCCATACGGTTTACGTCTGATCAGACGGTCTCTTGTTTTTCGTTTTGTCATTGCATATGAGGTGCTCGACTCACCAGGCCCACTCTTCCCTGATCCCGACTTCTTGAACTTCGGTTTACCTACTGCTAGGTCTGCCTGAGCTTTGCCCTTACCCTTGCCCTTGTTTGACACAACGAGAACATCCTGTTTCAAGCTCCCACTAAACTTCAAATCCTTCTCGGTCTGTACGAGTAGGGAGTGTAGTTCATGAGGACTTTTCTTCAAATCATTCATATAGTAATTCGCTCTAAAGAGCGCAAAACTATCGTGGAGTGAATGAAGCATGCGGTCAATCACGATGTTCTCGCTGATTTTACAATCAAGCGCCTCCAGTATCTCGACATTCTCAATCATGCTGAGAATGTGTGGCCTAATGAGTATTGCGGTTGTTTTAATTTTTTTTTTGTGCTTTGGAAACCGTGTCATACGGTTTACGTCTGATCAGACGGTCTCTTGTTTTTCGTTTTGTCATTGCATATTGTTTTTGTAATCGATTTTCTTTGCAATATGTTAATGTTTTATCAATTGTAGATTAATTCTATACGGAATAGGTTTAATTGCAATTGGTTTTATCAAATCGACTTTGTTTTGGTTTGTTGATGCTCACGGTTTAGCTGCTGAAAAAAAAAAAAAATTTTTTTGCTCCTTTTTGCTCTCGGTAGGAGCTACTGTAAAAAAAAAAAAAAAAATCTCGGTTTTTTTTTCAGCCGTGCTGTTTTTTTTGTTGTTTTTTTTTCGGCCATAAAATGTATACAATACGGATTTTATGCACTCGCTTGATAGTGAAACGGTTCACTCACGTACCATTTAGTTATTTTAAAGCAATTTAAAGTAACGGATTATCATGAATTAAAATTAAGTTGATAGAAGCGGTTTTGTCACATAATTTTAATCGTTAAAAGGTGGTTTGGATAAATTTAACATAATTACGGAATTATGTCACGAATAAATTTTATTTTAGTTGATGCATTTTTATTTATCGTTATTTTTGAATGCCTTGAATGTTTTATTACGTATTTAATTTTACAAATTGTTGTAACTTAGTGTGGCCTTAGTAGAACGTGTTACCGTAATGATGGAACACGGTCTTGGTTGTATTTTGAGATCTTGCATCTCCGTTTTGTTTTTCCTTGTAATTACAAGTTTTAATTTAGAATGTAAATAGGTTTATATTTTGTAAATTTTAAATTGTAATTTTGAGAAGACCAAAGATGGAGATCGGATGCTCACTCCCGCTGCATGTACAAAGATGGAACATCAAGACAAGCTTCTCGGGTCCAACGGTGGATTCCAAAGTTGTATTGTGTTCTTTTTACTAGGATAGGCCACACTAGGACTTTTATTTACGTATTTTTTTATTTATGTTTTCATCGTAACGATAGTTTGCATCATATTCCGCCTAAAACCAAACCACCTAATATTTACATGAAAACTGACTCATATAGAGGTTACGCGTTAGTTTTCTATGATATACAGATATCACACGTTTTTATAAGCCATCACCTAAATTAATTCATTCACGCAATGCTAGTTTTTCGTTCACTTAAAATGAATTAAAACTAAGTTGATGGGATCTTCCTCGTATAACCAAAAATTGAGAATAGTCTTTATAGGTCAAACTCCAATGAATCCCTTCTTCGTCGGTAGGCATAATATGACCCCTTCTACGTCGGGTAAGTTGGAACTGATTGACCTATTTTATCTCAACACTATGGTCACTCGTACGATCATGTGATTATGGTGGACTATAGATAGGATTTACGGAAATCTATCGACCAAGAGTTCTAACGATAGAACTAGCTAAACAGTTGGCTTATCAATTTACGGAAATTGAGTCTTGGGATCATTTGTATAATTCTTGAGGTAGATCGATTATACAAGTGAAATGAGTCTACACGTTAAAATGAATTTTAAATAGACTTAAATCACCTCGATGAGTTGCTTATTTCGTTTTGTTTTTCCTTTCTTTTCAGTAGATCACGATCACTTAAACCGCTAATAACAAAATGGTCGGGCCGTCTTGACGACCCAATGTCAAGTGCCACATTAGACCGTGAGTCCTGGCCGGATCTTCATGAATCGATGAATCGCCTACTCGATCAAGAATGATGGATCAAACTTCGCGGACTGGGAGGCGGCATTACGGAATGCTTTGCCGCCGGCGACGGGAAGCTCAAATATCGACGAGCCCATCCCGTCAAACCCAGGCCCCACGGCTGGAGCTAACGAGATCGCCAAGTATAACGATTTCATCATGGAAGCGGGTGCGATTAAAAACGTACTCATTTTTGCAATGGAATCCAATTTGCAGAAACGCTTCATAGCCCAAGGTGCAAACAAGATTTTCACCACGCTCACTAAGGAATTCTCGAAAGCATCGAGAATCGTGACCTATGAGAATACCACTCGCTTCTTTGATGCGAAACTCCGAAAGGGCCAACCGGTTAGCCCACACATTCTCAAAGATGATTGAGAATGTCGAGATACTGGAGGCGCTTGATTGTAAAATCAGCGAGAACATCGTGATTGACCGCATGCTTCATTCACTCCACGATAGTTTTGCGCTCTTTAGAGCGAATTACTATATGAATGATTTGAAGAAAAGTCCTCATGAACTACACTCCCTACTCGTACAGACCGAGAAGGATTTGAAGTTTAGTGGGAGCTTGAAACAGGATGTTCTCGTTGTGTCAAACAAGGGCAAGGGTAAGGGCAAAGCTCAGGCAGACCTAGCAGTAGGTAAACCGAAGTTCAAGAAGTCGGGATCAGGGAAGAGTGGGCCTGGTGAGTCGAGCACCTCATCAGGCACGACAAAGAGCAAGACTGGTAACATGGAATGCCATCATTGCCACAAGATTGGGCATTGGAGGCGTACATGTCCTGTATACCATGAGGACATAAAAGCAGGTCGCGTTAATCCTGTTGGTATGTCTTCTTCTTCTTCTTTTATTCATATGATTGAGATTAACCACGCAAGTTACTAACTTGGGTACTAGATAATGGTTGTGGTTCTCATTTGTGCAATCATGTGCAGGGCCTCCGAAACATCGAACCCCTCGTAAAGGGTGAGGTGGACTGCGTGTCGGGAATGGAGCACGAGTGGTCACCGTCTCGAGGGGAACATACGTGATCCACTTCCTAGCGGATTTGAGTTATTTTTATATAACGCTATTATGTACCCACTCTTTCTAAAAACATTATTTCGGTTTGACTTGACAAACTTGGTTTTTCATTTGTAATAGAGAATAATAGTTGCATTTTCTCATTACACGATATGATTTATGGCAAGGCAGTCTCCATGAACGGAATTTATGTTTTAGATCAGACCACCGAAATATTGCACGTAATGAATAAGAAGTTAAAGGTTGGTGACAAAGATCAAACGTATCTATGGCACTGCCGTATGGGACACATTAATTAGAAACGCGTTAAACAGCTCATGTAGAATGGAGCTATCTCGGCCTTTGATTTTCAATCATTTGGCACGTGTGAATCATGTCGCATTGGCAAGATGACTCGAATTTCCTTCAAAGGTGTTGGAATGCGCGCTGCTGACCTATTAGGACTCATACATACGGATGTGTGTGGACCTATGTCAATCACCGCACGAGAAGACTATGGGTATTTCATCACTTTCACGGACGATTTAAGTAGATATGGCTATGTCTACTTAATGAAGCACAAAAGTGAATCCTTTGAGAAATTCAAAGAATACCAGAATCGGGTACAGAACCAACTGGGTAGAAAGATTAAAACACTACGATCAGACCGTGGTGGCGAGTATCTTTCTCACGAGTTTGAACAACACCTTAAGGACTGTGGGATTGCCCTACAGTTAACTCCACCTGGAACACCTCAATTGAATGGTGTGTCCGAACGGAGAAATCGAACACTACTTGATATGGTTCGATCCATGATGAGTCACTTCGTGTTGCCTGATTCATTGTGGGGTTATGCTCTTTTCGTCACCGCTCTAATACTTAACCGAAGTCCGTCTAAAGCTGTTAACAAGACTCCATATGAACTATGGAAGGGAACGGTCCCTAAGTTGTCCTTTATACGGGTTTGGGGCTGCGAGGCTTATGTCAAGTGGAGACACGAGGATAAGCTCGGCCCGCGATCGGTCAAGACATACTTTATAGGTTATCCTAAAGGAACACTTGGTCATTACTTTTATTTGCCAACCGAACAACGTGTATTTGTTGCGGCTAGTGCGACATTCTTAGAGAAGGAATTTCTCGAGAATGCGAAGAGTAATAGAACCTTCGAGCTGTCGGAGATTCCAGAACCAAATACCGAGCAACCATTGGAGGAACCAGTTCCTTCAATCCCGGCTGTGGTTAATATTCCTGAGGAACCTAGGAGGTCGGGAAGAGTCTTTATTCCTCCGGACAGATATATTGGTATGGTCGAGGAACATGACATAGATGACATTCTACTCTTAACGAGTAGTGAACCCGCAACCTATAAAGGTGCCATGACTAGTTCTGACTCAAAGCTATGGCTTGAGGCCATGCAATCCGAAATGGACTCCATGTATGAGAACAACGTATGGGATCTTGTTGACTTACCTGCTAAGGTTCGTCCCCTTCAATGCAAATGGCTTTACAAGATAAAGCATTATGTGGAAGGTCAACAAGATATCTATAAAGCACGACTAGTTGCTAAAGGTTTCACCCAAGTGCCAGGTTTGCACTACGATGAAATTTTTGCACCCGTAGTCATGCTGCGTTCCATTCGGATTATCTTAGCGATTGCCGCTTTTCATGACTATGAAATTTGGCAGATGGATGTGAAAACCGCCTTCTTAAACGGTTTTTTGGAGGAAGAGTTGTACATGGTACAACCAGAAGGTTTCATCGATCCCGAACATCCTAAGAAAGTATGCAAGCTTAAGCGTTCCATTTATGGACTTAAGCAAGCTTCTCGGAGTTGGAATCATCGTTTCGACCAAGTGATAAAAGAAAATGGATTTACTCGATCGGTCGAGGAACCATGTCTATATATCAAGTCGAGTGGGAGCAAGATTGTCTTCCTAATATTGTATGTTGATGACATACTCCTAATTGGGAATGACATACCTCTCTTAACTTCGGTAAAAGTATGGTTGAAGAACCATTTCCAAATGAAAGATCTGGGTGAGACACAAAGAATTTTGGGCATCCGTATCTATCGAGATAGATCACGTCGGATGTTATCTCTCGATCCAGAGTCTTATATAGACAAGATACTAGAGAGGTTCAAAGATGACTAACTCCAGCAAGGGTTTCTTCCTATGACTTCAGGGTGCATTTGAGCAAGTCTCGTGCACCGAGACACCGAAGAGAAAGAGCGCATGACACGGATTCCTTATGCCTCGGCTATAGGATCAATTATGTATGCCATGATATGCACACGTCCGGACGTGGCATATGCATTGAGTATGACACGCCGATTCCAACAAAGACACCAGGTGAATCACATTGGATGGTGTCAAGAACATTCTTAAGTACCTACGGAGGACTAAAGATTGGGCATTGACTTATGAAGGCGAACAAAGCTATCGAACCGATTACGCAGATGCTAGCTTCTAAACGGATCGAGATGACTCGAAATCTCGATCTGGATTCGTTTTTACTCTTAATGGCGCTGCAGATCACCGGAAGAGTTCCAAACAAAGTGTTACAAAGAGATTCTACGACGAGTCCGAGTACTATGTCGCGTCTCGGCCGCAAAGGAAGCGATATGGATACGTCAATTCTTACAAGGACTATCCGTAGTGCCTAGTTCGAATGACCCGATCACCATCTATTGCGACAATAGAGGTGCCATCTTCCAAGCTAAGGAGCCTAAGTCTAGCAACAAGTCTAGACATGTACAACGGAAAGCTCATCTAATCCGAGATTACGTGGAGCAAAAGGAGGTACTGATAGAAAAGATTGCTACAGATGATAACATAGCAGATCCTCTCACTAAACCATTATGACAAGATAAGCATGAAGGGCATGTTAATTCCATGGGAATTAAACGTGTTCCTGAGTTGTAGTACTCTTTTATGGATAAGATTCATTCTCTTTTGTACTCTATACGACATCATCGTTTTGATATTTATATATTTTGTTTTTCATGTGGATTTGTACGACAATTTTGAACACCACAAAGTGAACTGAACAAACATTATATTTTTGGTCCTTAATTGCCCACGTGAGCTGATAACTCTGGCAATTATTTTGTGACGTTGGTTGATGGTGGGTTCAACGAGCCATAAGTCAAACGGTAGACTGACCAATCACAGAGGCGAGTTATACGGATATCTCGTAGGACACAATTGTGACATCGACGGGGAGTCCTAAATGTTTTATAACATTCGGTGCCAGGTCGTGGATAGGACCTCCATGGTGATCCTAAGAGTCGATTCTTTTGACTATCGACTGTCTCTTGAGATTAAGGCAGATTTTGGGTGACTTTGGTTTCTTTCTCACGGTCATCCGTAACAGGGGGCCAAGTAGATTTTTTCTGGGTCATTTCATGTCGTGCTTAGATCGGCAGAGTCGAGTTGAATGAAATATTCAGCCTTTATCGTGTACTCGATATTTCTCGGGGCCACTCGAGGAGTCAGAATCAAATGCATGGGCATGCTCGAATACGAATTTGTTTTATCAGTTAAGTTACTCTCTAGTCGGGGAAACCACTCATGATACAGATCTATTGTAAAATACGACCTTTGCGGATCAGGATCTGCAAATTGTTTTACATTGAGTGGGAGAAATTTTAAATGGATATGAGAATTGGTTATCGCACATACACTTGTACGGACAAGTGGGAGTTTGTTGGAGCCGGTGTCCTCCAGTTAGTGCGGATAACGTTATTGCACGTACACTTGTACGGACAAGTGGGAGCTTGTTGGGGCTGGTGTCCTCTACAGTTAGTGCAATGACATATAAATCTCTAAAAGGATCAAAGGGTATACTTTTGTATTATTATCAGTTGGTCCACGTTTATCAATAATGGTTGGCTTGCTAGATAAGTTTGACGTTATTGTCATACAGATGGCGGTGATCAACTGGTCCCTAAAAGTCACACCTATAGGATACGTTTGAGAGATGTGACAAGATGAAAATACAACATGTTGATGCCTATTTTGACTAAGCAGTTAGTCGGAATTATTGACTAATAATTAGTCAAACGCGATGTTGAGATAATTATTTAATACGGATTAAATAATACTGGCTAATGTGAATTAAACGGTTAATTCGTAAATTGAATATAAACGATTATATTTAATTAATGTATATTGAATTAATTAATTATACAATATTGTCATTATCGGACAAGTATTAATATATCGACTAAGTCATGTCACTAGTTGATATTTTAATAACCGATAACCGATGACGATTTATAATAAAATCCCGTCATATACATTTTAGCATTTTGAGTCGGATCACGAGTTAAAATGAGGAGAAAGTGGAAAGCCCACTCCCTCCCCTTGAGACCCACAGACCGAGTGAGCAAAAAGGAGAGCCTCTCTCCTTTTTTACCTAATTCATTCATTTGACAAAAAAATTAGGTTTTGGAGCAATTCTCTCTGAAACCTAGATCTCACATCGAAAACCTCACAAAAACTCTCTCAATATTGCAAGGCAATTAGAGAGTACTTTCTAGCACAAGGGGCATAGTCTCAGACGGTCTTGGGTGCAACGATTAGGAGGAAATCTACTTTGATTTCTGTTCTTAGGCCGCATTTCAAAGGACCCAAGGTTGATTCTTATATCTTTATCGCTTCTCTTGTATTTTTCGTTTATGACAATAATCACATGTTAAAGATACGTTATAGTCCTAAAATTTAAGGGTTTTATACGGATATTTCCCTACAAAACAATGGGCTGACATTTTTACCAAAGCATTGGCTAGAGAACGTTTTGAGATTTTACGATTGGAAATTGGTTTAATTGGTGGCAACTAAACTTGTCACAAATATTTTTTTCTCTATATGACTGACTAGATTTGACGAGATTGTATGACTGTGTTCGTATTTTTCGTTGCACGTTTATTTATGTCAAATTTATATTATATTATGAGAGTATGCCATTTTCTAGTCATATATATCTTAAGTTTTATTATGAGCCAAAAGTCGTAACCAATTGTTCCAATTTCTTGCCAAAACCGAAATTCCCACAAATTTATATCTTACCATATCTTACCATATCTTACCATATCTCAATATATCTTGTCATATCTTTTAGACAAATTACCCTAACCACTTGTTTATATTATGGTAAATATTTTTTTGTTAAAAAAAAAATCAAAAACTTACCTAACTCCTCTCCACACGCCACCTCTACTATCCTATTTCCCTTAAACCACTATTACCATAATTAATTCCATGCTCCCATAAATACTTCCTCCTACCGTCACCATCACAAACACAACACCCAAAGACCTTCCTTTTAGACTTTTCTACACACTCAACCTCCAAAATCCTTTCATCATCATGACTCCTCCCTTAACCCGTTTTCACTCGCCATCAACTCGGTCCACAACTCGGACCGGGTCCTCCAAACCTTCATGCAACAAAACCTATATCCCTATCAAAACTCCCTCACCTTCATCAAACCAAAAACCAACTAACCCCGATCATAACCGGGTTGATCCTAACTTAGAAGGGAAAAGACGGAAATTAAATAAAGGGAAAAAGAAGGCCGTGAGGTTTGAAGATTCGGTGGAAGAAACTGAGGTTGTAGTTAATCAAGAAGGTCATCAAAGGACGATGTTTCGAGAATACATGCCGAATGCAACATAAATGGGGCTTGATAAGCTTCGATTCACCGCGGATGAAAGAACCCGTGTCAACTATGTTATGAGGTACGGTATTCATGGTGGTCGTATTTATTCCGAAAAGTGGTATGGAAAAATCGAAGCCTTACAATTCTTTAAGCACTTCTTGAATTTTCAAGAATGGAAGAAAGTTTGTTCCTTTGTTGGTCCGGTTTATCCTATTGAGGTAATCCAATTTTATTCTTCCGTCTCTGTCAAAAATAATGTGTTGCATGCGGTGGTGAATGATACCGAAGTCAAAATCTCCCTTACCGATTTTTGTACTCTGTTTTCGGTCCCTGATGATGGGATCGAAATAAATCCGAGTGCGGAATGGGGAGATGTGACGGAGGAAGAGAAGCTTACAATTAAGAAGTCGTTTGATGTTGATGCTACGGGGTCAAGTAACATGCTTGCGGGGTCATTTACCCCAAAATTGAAATTCTTTCTTAATTTCATTTGGAACATGGTTGTTCCGAGAAGGGGTGGTCGTGATAAGTTGTCTAGTTATGAGATTGTGTTGTTGTCTAAGTGGCTTGAAGGATCTAAAGTTTGTCTTCCTCGTCTCGTGTTTCGTAAAATCGTTCAAACAAGTGTTTGTATCACCGAGGAAAAGTTTTATACAACTTTGGATTTGCCATATGGTATGTGGGTCTCTCGGCACTTGGAACAAAAAGGGGTGATTGGAATTTCTAGCTATGGTGTCAAGGTGAAAGATGAGATGTGTGACACTCATCTTAAATTGATGAAAGTCGGTGCTATTGGACCCGATTTGGTGTTTTTGGCAAAAGGTAATGTGGTGGAGAAATCGTCGGATGTGGTCTCGGTTGTTGAACAAAAATTGGAAGTGTTTATGGCAAGTTTTTGTGAGAAATTGGATGCACAAAATAAGATGGTTGTGGAGTTGGTCTCGGGTTTGGGAAAAGACAAGAGTGAGGCTTCGGGTTCGAAGGGTTCGGATCATGGTGAAGTCTTGGCTTATTTGCATGGGCTTGAAGCACGGGTTGATGCTATGGCTAAGGATGCGGCTAGGGCGGCCAAGGAGTGTGTTCGTCATTCTAGTTCGTTGGCTAACTTAGCTAGTCAAGGTGGGGCTTTTGTGGAAGGAAGGGAAGGCTATGCATGAGGATATGCGGGTTGTGTACGAGGCTACTCAAGCCTTGTCAATGAAGGTGCTTAATTTTGAGCGGTGTCTCACGGCACAAGCTAACCATGTCCGTTCATGCTTTGATCGTCTTGACTCTCTTGAGTTTAGGACCCGTCCCCGTTATGTCAACCCCAATGTCGTGAAACGTGACATTCCTTAAACCCGTCCTCCTCTTTTCCTTGCCTTTTCTTTTGTTAGACTTTATATTTTGAATAATTGTCTAATTCGGCCCATTTTGGCTTGTTTTTCATTCGGCCCATTTGGCTTAAATACTTGTTCTTATTCGGCCCAATTGGCAATTAGACTAGTTTGGTTTGTAGTACACTTATTTTCTATTTGGCTTGTTTATGTAGATTACTTTCTCGTTTTCTAATATTTCCTTGCATGATTAATCCGTGTCTCGACTCATATCATTCTAGTTGTTTTATGTCTTTTCTCGTCTTTTCGATGATGTCAAGAGGGGGAAGAAATCTTCGTGACTTAAGTATTTGCCTAAGCTTGGTCCTTGTCGGAATCTTTAATCTCTTAAGGTCCTTAGATGCTATACTTTGTATATAAGTGATTGTTCTTGCGTTCAACTGTCTATGACTTTTTATAGTATTATGTTGAGGGGGAACTTACACTTAGTCACAAATCTTAAGAGACTTGTCATCATCAAAAAGGGGGAATTTGTTGAACCATATAGATATATGATAAAGTTTTGATAATGACAAGTGTGTGCTTCGTTTTATATATACTCTTGCTTGTAATCGTTTGTTTAGTCTTTGTTAGAATAACTTAGGATTACAAGTTTAGCAAGTAATGTTATAGCTCTCTTAGCTATAACATTGAAGATTTGTGAAGCATCATTCAAGTCATGTTATAGCAGCTTGAGCTATAACATTGAAGGTTCTTAAAGCATCATAAGCAACTGTAACAAGTTTCAAGTATGATGATCATTCAAGCAAAAGGCTAGATCAAGTCTTTAACAAAGCTCAAGATGAAGAGCTTTTGGTCAAGATAAAGAGAAGATCCTTTACTGAAGATCTCCAGGAAGATTAGTTAGTATAGGTCTTCATCTAATGACGGTATCTTAAGATAAGAGTATTGGAAAAGTAAAGTTATGTCTATTTCACCTATAACTTTACTAACCAAACTTAAAGTTATAGCTGTTTCTACTATAACTTTAGGTAGCATTTTAATGGCACGACTTTAACAGTTTTTAAAATCATTTTTCAAAGGATAAAATTCTTAAAGCATATTTCGAAATCATTTGTGTATATAGTAGAGCTGAATTATGGGTTGTTATAATGGATGACTTGCATATCCCTATTGGTTAGTAAAACGACTTATGGGTTGTCATGCTACCTAGGGTTTGCTAGTCTATTTAACCTAACCCTAATTCATGAAGATAGGTTTTTATCCAAGATGGGCACGGGCCTAGGGTTTCATCCGTGAGCTGCAAACCATTGGGGCGTGTGAGGTTGTTGTGCTTAAGTAAACTATCTAATCAAATCTAGCTTATATTTATATAAGATATTTTCCTATCTTTATAATATATAATTTGATTTGCTTACTTATTCTAACTTCTTAAAAGATATAGTTTTAGATGACAAATAAGATTTACTTTTATCTTATTTACCTAAACTATAATATCTTGGATTTAATTAGGAAAGAGATCAAGATTTATCTCTTGAAGTCTTTGCCGCCTATCTCACGGCATCCTAGGGTTTCGTGCAAACCCTAGTTCCCTCTTCTACTATAAATACAATTGATCATTCCTTGTTTAAGTAAGCTTTTCGAAATACTACAATTCTTGCAAAACATATTTGAGTTTAATTCTTAATTGTCTTATTGTTTTGTTTTTGAAAATATTGCGAAAAGTCGTGCTCATGAAATTGCTTATCTTTCTTAAGATTACGTCATAAGATAATAGTACTTCATATTGTTTCTTACTCGTTCAATTGTGTGAACACTTAGAAGAACAATCAAGTGCTTTCTTAGTAACTTAAGATAGTCAAATCGAATATCTAGTGATATTCAAATCGAGTTATAGTTAGAGTTAACTATACGAGTTGGGTTGATAATTTTGTAATCCGGAGTAAGGTACTAAAATTATTAATCGAGAATAATGGACGTAGGCTTCGACGTGTGAAGCTGAACCACTTCAAATATCGTGTGTCTTTGCATCTTTCGTTTCAGTCATTTCATTACGTTCATAATCAATTAGTTAATTAGTTAAATTTTAATCAATAAACTTTAAGTAATTAATTACCTTGATATAAAATAAAAAGTAGGCATAATTTTTAAATCCTCAATTCACCCCCCCCCCCCTCCCCTCTCGAGTATTTAGGGTGTGATAGACTCTTCAAAGAAGTTACAAGAGAAGAGAATACCGGGTAAGAGCATATGATTCTCGGCAACGACGTCAAATTTGATAGGGTTATTTTCAGTCGTTTTTCTTAGTTAAAATAAATCCTATACTACTACTAACAAAATAGCTAGCGGTAAGTCAGGGTCGAATCGACAGGGAGGCTAGTTAATTTATCTAGTTTGCTTATATTTAAGTTTGTCTTTAAGGTAACGATTTTGGGGGGTTTTTTTGTTTGATTGCTAACAACTAATTGCAAGTAAATAAGACGAATAACAATAATATTAAGAGAGTCTAGGGATCGGGTTTACTAGGTAGTCATCAAAGGGTAAGATTTAATTCATTGATTGAGCAATTTATATTGTTGAAAGTCATATGATCGGTTGATTCTAATATGTCTTTTTAGATCTAACTTAACATGCAATCGCTATAATTAAGTCGGTCTAATTCAACTATCGTGGCATATACTAGTCTTAACCGGTCGGTGAAAATACTAGTTTATGCAAGACTAATTAATCAATTCTGATCAGTATTCAACTAATTAGAAGTAGAACAATAATTGAACAACAATAGAAAGCAATTTAACAATCAATTCATAATAACCCCTTTTCTAACAGCCTAGATCTCCTTTCACCCTAGATAATAGATTTAGCTACTCAGATTAATAACAATAACAACAACAATATAAGAAAGCATGATTAAAAGCATGAATGATGAACAAGTAATTGAAATAATAGTTCTTGAAGAAAGATTAGAACAATACCGTAAAATGGCAATGTTTAGATCCGGAAGGAAGAACAATAAATAAACTAAACTAAGAATATTTTAGAGAGTTTTTACAGTAGCTATACTAAACCTACGAAAAATAAAGCGTAATAAAATCGTAAATAACTAGGGTACGATATTAGGTATTTATAATAAAACGTAACCGACTTAAGGAAATTGCGGAAATTATAGAACACATTGGTTCCTCGATCGAGCCTAGGGCTACTCGATCCAGTCACCATTGTAACACCCCCATACTCCAAGTGCCTTACCAGGACCACATAAGGCATGAAAGTGCTACCATCTCGGTTACCCGAGGCAATGATAATCAAACGGACAATAACAAAACATACTTAAATAATAATAAAGTTTAAGTGATACAAATCAAATCCAAAACTGATAAAAGAAATACAACTGTTCTCAAAATCAAAACGACTAAAATAACTAGTTCATGACACAGCGGAAGACTCTACGACATGCGATGACTCCATCCCAGCTATCCCTCGCGTAAGACATCATACCTGCTCAACTACTGCTCACCACCT
Source organism: Silene latifolia (assembly GCF_048544455.1). NCBI lineage: Eukaryota > Viridiplantae > Streptophyta > Magnoliopsida > Caryophyllales > Caryophyllaceae > Silene > Silene latifolia. The sequence continues at coordinate 108,853,854 of NC_133531.1, forward strand.
CCGAATGGATTACCACAGTTTTTAAAACAATTAAACGGGGTCAGTACTAATTACATAAAACAACAGCCGCAAAGAAATAGTATCACAAACAACTCAATTAGTACAACTCAATCTCCACCACTCCAATTCATCTCCACACACCTGACTACACACTGAAGTGTGTAGCCCTGCCAAAGTACCCATCGCAACAAGTACTCCTCACCGCCAGTGGGGGACCGCAGCCGTTCCCACCTAAGCCCCGCTCATCTCATCCGAGCGATAAACCCATGTTCATTAATGTGCACATCCCTTTTGTGGCGGGTTCCACAGAAGGCGAATCAAGGGCGTGAAACCACTCCCGCAAGTGACTCCACTCAGCCAGGGACGCACCCCGAAGATCAAAGACAGTTATACAACAATCACCTTATATAAACAACAATTACCAAAACCAATGCCAATATGATAAAGAACAAACAACAATCGCAACAATGACCAACAATACTATGTAACCAATACTGAGTAGGGAAACCATACCAGAAATAGAAATCACCATAGACGATCTAGCAGCTAATCAGAATCTCTCCTCTACAAATCCTCCTCCTATAACATGCATACATACAATTACCACCACAACCATACAAATCACCCAAAACCCCCAACAATACCCAATTACGGTTTTAAAGAAACTCAACGCAACGCAACATAAATTATACAAGGAACTTACCCCTGACACGATGATCACAACGGTGTAAAGAATAAGATGATATGACGAACTTAGCTTAGGGATTTGCCAATAGTGCGAGAGAAGCAAAGTACGTAACCTCTAATCGTCTCTTGAAATGTTTAGGATGTTGAAAAGATGTTTAAGAAATAATGACAAACCCTTTTATATTAATCTCGCATTATTAACAAAACCCGTCAAACTCAGCCCGTAAAACACACTTACTCGATCGAGTAAGTGACTTACTCGATTGAGTGACCCTTACTCGATCGAGTCCCCAACTTACTCGATCGAGTACCCTACATGCAGTCTACTGTTTTGCGTCAAAAACTAGTTACTCGACCGAGTAAGCCCCACTCGATAGAGTACCCATAGACACATAAAACCTTAGTATTACAGTCTTCCCTCCTTAAAAAGAACTTCGTCCCCGAAGTTCAACCCATAGACAAAAACAAAACACACTATCACCACTCGACACAACAACATAACCAAAACTCAAAACACATCTCCCAAAACAACACTCAACCCAACACAAGACAACCACTAATTGTACTAAAACCAATATAAAACATACAAAAACACTATGTGACCATCTCCTACTCCCCTAAAAGAAACATGGTTACGTTCCTGTAACCACACATACCTAATCAAAAAGAGACGGATACCGCTCCCTCATAGCCTCCTCCGCCTCCCAAGTAGCCTCCTCTACCTCATGGTTAGACCAAAGAACCGTAAGCAACACCGTTTCCCCATGTCTAGTTTTCCTAACCTTGCGATCAAGAATCTATTTCGGCACCTCAAGATAAGACAAGGACTCATCCAGCTCGATGTTCTCTACATCTAACACATGTGAAGGATCACACACATACTTCCGCAACTGAGATACATGAAACACATTATGCACTCTATCCAAAGCAGCAGGTAAAGCTAACCGGTAAGCAACCTCACCCACACGATCCAAAATCTCATATGGTCCGATAAACATCTGGCTCGGCTTCCCTTTCTTCCCAAATCTCATGACCCCACGCATAGGAGACACTTTCAAAAGAACCTTGTGTAAGAAAATATTAATCTCATTAATTTACATATTCATATATGTGAGAAATTATTTAGTCATAAAATAATTACAAATCATTATGCATGCAAACTTAAATTAAAAGAGAAGAAATCATTAACCCTTACTATGATAATTTCGGTTTTATGGGCGCCAATAAGATCTCCTTCTTGTTAGTTCTTGAGCTTTCCAATAATGGATGAACAAGATTCAAGTTTAGAATCTCTCCCAAAAGCATATACCCAAGGTAACCTCTTAAAAGACTAATATTATTTGATCTAGAACAATATTAATCTTACCAAAAATTGACCCAAAATATTGTTTTTGCTCTCTAGTATTTCGGTCAAGAGAGGGAAAAATGATGGAGTATTTTCTATCTCTCTAAGTACTAGTAATATGTTAGAGAATAGAATAAAATTACACTAGAAAAATATATAGTGTGTAGAAGAATAATTATAGAAGAAACACTCTTGTTTTTCTAGGTGGAAACCGAGTGGGGGAAGAAAAAGGACCCAATGCATGGCCAAGATGCTCTTCACAAAAGCAATTAGGCATGTAAAGCTAGTCATTTAGGTTAATCATCATGTTTTCCACTTAACATAAACAAAACACAATATTAACCTTATTCCCTCCAATTTTTTTTTTCGGCACTTATAAAATGGGAGGTCCATTTTATATTTTGTAACTTATCAATTGTCACATGTCACTAGTCATGTGTAATTGTAATGCATTTTTAACCTATTAAAAATCAACGTATTAATAAAAATACGTCATGTACAAAATCGACTTAGTAATTCATAATTACTTGTACCAAAACGGTTAACCAATTATAAATCACAACATCTTGTATTTATAATATATTATTCATTCAGTTTCAATTGTTTCGTAAATAATGATTTTATCTAAGTAATAAAACAATTTGATTACCTAGACCGTATCTTATTTAATCGAATTACAATAAGATACGTCAATAATACTCACAAAATCGTCCGTCAATTTTAAGCAATTTAATTAACCTGTATCAGCATACGATCAATTAAATAATCAATTAAGAGTGTTACCCTTTAGGTATGACCTAAGGGGATCAACTGATCACCACCGTCGCACGACACTAATGTCAAACTCTAGTCAGGCAATCATTACCGATATGTATGGACCAGTTGACTGTAAAATATTACTTCCCACATGTATTCTTAAAATGAGACTTAAACATGTGATCATCATGATCGACAGTTGTGATCGCATTATTGTCGGAGGACACATATTCCAACAATCTCCCACTTGTCCTCGACAAGTGTGCGTCACCAATTCTCTTGTCCTATTACTATCTCCTACTCAATGCAAGGTGTCATTCAGGTCGTACTTGCAAGTGATCATATCGAGAGTGGTTTCCTCGATCTGGAGAATAACTGATTGACTGGATTTATCTACCATAGATACCTTCTGAGCGTGGCCACGCATTTCCAGTTCATTACTCCCCGAGTGGCCCTGAGATATTATTTTAACCCTGACAAGGGGGCGGACAATTCCTATCGCACTCATTCCCTTCGACTAGCCACAACCATCATAACCCAAAATATGCCCATTTGACCCCATTTACGAAGGTCGTAGTAACACAAATCAAAGTTAATCTGAAACTGTGCCACCTTAGGTGAATAGTCTTTAGTCAAAAGAATCGACTCACTAGAATACTATAGTAGCTCTCGCCACGACCAGACTATATAAATTTGCCAGAACTCTATAAGCGGTCATAAGGCCCGACAAAGTGTTCGTAACAGTCTGCCTATGTGATCGACTAGTCATCTCACATGACTCTATGGCAATTGAACTTGCCATCAATCGCATTACACTCTAGTCACTTAGAGACGTCACCTTATACAAGTGACTATGGGCAAATATTATGTTAATCCGAGTTCACTTTAACGGGGTTCAATATTGTCTCTACAACCCGTTTGGATATGACAAAGTATAAAAGGAGTTTTCAGATTTAAAAACTCGAACGATAAATGTGATTATCACATATGAAAAGTCAATACCTGATTACTACTTCATATTTTTATAATCCATTTTTATCTTATATGTAGTTGTTCATCTCAATGCAATTGAAATGACATATGACATAACTCATCATGTTAAGCCTATAAGAAGGCTTTGGTTAGTAGGTTTTATCAACTTCTTGTACCTTACTCAACCTTAATACATACTCGTCTTCCTTTGTAATGTATACATTTGCATTACAAAACTTTCTGAGTACGTGTCTAGATCCAATATAGACATAAACTCTCTAGCCTTAGAATAGCTCCCACTGTTTTCACAGTATGCGGGACTCATCCCTCTTGCACATCCCATGATTGCAAGTGTACTCAATTTCCGTTGTAAATATCTCTCATTGTTCTTTATTGCCTAGAACGATTCTAGCAAATCTATTTCTTAAATAACATAGCCACAATGGTATCTTAACCATCCTGATGTGTTTTGATTATGGTTACATGCGCAATCTCAATTGTCAATTGTCATTTGTGTAATACCTTTACAAAAAAATTGCATCAAAAACACTTTGCTTTACATCCTTAATGCTTCTGCAAGCACTTAAGAATAATCAATATGGCTATTTGGTAACTATTACTTAAATTCGATTTGACATAATTCATCATACTCAAAGTATATGAAGTGTTATACATCATTACTTATTTAATTGATCCGGCAGCGAAAGCAAATGGAATCAATCAAATACGTTCAACTCGATTGAACTAGTCATGAATCTTATTAACATAAAACTTCTTACTTGACGCTAATATCATGTGGATTTATCTCCATAAATCCGGATATTAAGATGTATTATAATACTCCAAAAGTCTTAAATCATTCCCAATGATCAATATGTCATCCATATATTAGACTAATTAAAATTTCCGTAACTCCCACTAAACTTCATGTATAAACACAACTTCTTAACTTATTGAGAGAAGTTTTATCACATGATCAAAATGTTGATTCCAACTCATTGATGTCCTACTTAAGACCCTCTCTTAAGTTTCACATTATCTTAGGATTGCAAGAATCTACAAAACTCGAGACATGTATTGAATACATTCCTTCTAATTGAAGAAATGGGTTTTAAATTCATTTGCTATATGTATATCATCATAATGAAACACAATCCCTAAGAAGATCCAAATAGACTTAAACATTTCAACTAGTGCAAAAACCCTGTGCAACCAATCAAGCTTTGATATCTAACAATTCACTTGGAATTTATTTCGGATTTTCATGGCTCTAAGCCTTGTATTGAGTTGTGACTTAAACACTCTCATGTAAGTCATATATTCATTACTTTCCAGAAGTAATCAACTTGAATGAAACAATTTCTTTGTAAGTTACAAACTATTTACTTTCTAAAAGTAACACTAATTCATCATCTTCAACAAGTGATGACTTTAACCTCCTATGTTTTGAAGAAACAACGTCTTACACAAAACGTCTCATGTAGCCAAGAAAGACCAGTTTCTTGTGACATAACATTGACATTATTTGTGGCTCTTTGAATAATTTCTCCCACTATGTCTTCTAGAAATAAACTTGTATTTTAGAAAGACAGCTTCACGAGCCACAAACGCGTTGTACTCGTGATTATAATAAGGAAAAATGAGCATTTGTTTCTTTTTAAAACTTACAAGTATGGTACCCTACCATTTCATATCTCATATGATCCGTTTTAGATTTAGTGGAAAAATAATTTAGACAAAATGATAAAATCCCCAAAAAGGATCAAGTAGCTCAAAGTAACTTGATTGAAGTCCAAACCATATCGAATAGCGTTTGATTTCTTTATCCAACCACACATTATCCCATAATGTGTGTTAAGAGAGATTAACTTGTGATACTATATCACATTTTATTTGGCTTATATCAAAGTCTTCACATTGATAATCCCATCACGACTAAATCGTGATTCCTTGAACTCTTTGAACTTCTTCAAAGATTTCTCTATTTACCTTATTAAGTGAACACATTAGCGTCAACTTAAATCGTTGGTAAAAGAAAATAATCAACCTATTTTGGATCAATGATTTACAACCTCGATCTCCTTTTCAACCAAAAAGCACGAGACATCTTGCTTTGAATACAAGACACGCATATACCATAAGATTAACAATCTAATGGTTTCAAGAGTACTCGATAACTCTTTGCGTTCATCATTCCAGTATTTAAGGTTTAATCTTGGGTTACCAATTTCAGTCTTGCATTATCTACATGATATGTCATTCTAGTTTGGTTTAGAATATAATCACCTTGATAATGGGCTAGCCATACATCAAATCGTGGTGTGTAGGGTCACAAAAGTGAAACCTCTTTTGTATCTTAACAAGTTTATATTCTTATTTAGAGTTTATCCACTTAATAGTCACAATTAAGTACAACTCTAAACCCAAAACTAGATAGAGTACACAATGACTCTATCTCTCTGTGGGAAATTATCTGTATACTTCCCTTAATTATGAAGGATTATAACGAATTTAATTAAGACGATTACAAGTCATAAAATAAATACATAAACAAAGTAAAGGATTCAGAAATAACCTTCGGTCCTAGCAAAAACGAACACGGTCTTGGTTGTATTTTAAGATCTCGCATCTCCATTTTGTTTTTTCTTTGTAATTACAGTTTTAATTTAGAATGTAAATAGGTTTATTTTTGTAAATTTTAATTGTAATTTTGAGAAGACCAAAGATGGAGATCAGATGCTCACTCCCGCTGCATGGACAAAGATGGAACATCAAGACAAGCTTCTCGGGTCCAACGGTGGATTCCAAAGTTGTATTATGTTCTTTTTAATAGGATAGGCCACACTAAGAATTTTTTATTTACGTTTTGCATTCTTTTATTTATTATCGTAACAATAGATTGCATCATATTCCGCCTAAAACCAAACCACCTAATAATTGCATGAAAACTGACTCATATAGAGGTCACGCGTTAGTTTTTTATGATATACAGATATCACACGTTTTCATAAGCCATCACCTAAATTAATTCATTCATGCAATGCTAGTTTTTTCGTTCACTTAAAATGAATTAAAACTAAGTTGATGGGATCTTCCTCGTATAACCAAAAAAAATTGAGAATAGTCTTTATAGGTCAAACTCCAATGAATCCCTTCTTCGTCGGTAGGCATAATATGACCCCTTCTACGTCGGGTAAGTTGGAACTGATTGACCTATTTTATCTCAGCACTATGGTCACTCGTACGATCCTATGATTATGGTGGACTATAGATAGGATTTACGGAAATCTATCGACCAAGAGTTCTAACGATTGAACTAGCTAAACAGTTGGCTTATCAATTTACGGAAATTGAGTCTTGGGATCACTTGTATTATTCTTGAGGGAGATCAATTATGCAAGTGCAATGAGTCTACACGATTAAAATGAATTTTAAATAGACTTAAATCACCTCGATGAGTTGCTTATTTCGTTTTGTTTTTCCTTTCTTTTTCAGTGTAGATCACGATCACTTAAACCGCTAATAACAAAATGGTGGCCGTGCTTGACGACCCAATGCCAAGTGCCACATTGGACCGTGAGTCCCGGCTTCGGATCTTCATGAATCGAAGAATCGGTCTACTCGATCAAGAATGATGGATCAAACTTCGCGGACTGGGAGGCGGCATTACGGAATGCTGCCGCTGCTGACGGGAAGCTCAAATATCTGACAGAGCCCATCCCGTCAAACCCAGGCCCCACGGCTGGAGCTAACGAGATCGCCAAGTATAACGATTTCGTCATGGAGGCGGGTGCGATTAAAAACGTGCTCATTTTTGCAATGGAATCCAATTTGCAGAAACGCTTCATAGCCCAAGGTGCAAACAAGATTTTCACCACGCTCACTAAGGAATTCTCGAAAGCACCGAGAATCGTGACCTATGAGCATACCACTCGCTTCTTTGATGCGAGACTCCAGAAGGGCCAACCGGTTAGCCCACACATTCTCAGCATGATTGAGAATGTCGAGAGACTGGAGGCGCTTGATTGTAAAATCAGCGAGAACATCGTGATTGACCGCATGCTTCATTCACTCCACGATGGTTTTGCGCTCTTTAGAGCGAATTACTATATGAATGATTTGAAGAAAAGTCCTCATGAACTACACTCCCTACTCGTACAGACCGAGAAGGATATGAAGTTTAGTGGGAGCTTGAAATAGGATGTTCTCGTTGTCTCAAACAAGGGCAAGGGTAAGGGCAAAGCTCAGGCAGACCTAGCGGTAGGCAAACCAAAGTTTAAGAAGTCGGGATCAGGTAAGAGTGGGCCTGGTGAGTCGAGCAACTCATCAGGCGCGATAAAGAGCAAGACCGAAAACATGGAATGCCATCACTGCCACAAGACTGGGCATTGGAGGCGTACATGTCCTATTTACCATGAGGACATAAAAGCAGGTCGCGTTAAACCTGTTGGTATGTCTTCTTCCTCTTCTACTTTTATTCATATGATTGAGATTAACCACGCAAGTTACGGAACATGGGTACTAGATACTGGTTGTGGTTCTCATCTGTGTAATCACGTGCAGGGGCTCCGAAACATCGAACCCCTCGTAAAGGGTGAGGTGGACCTGCGTGTCGGGAATGGAGCGCGAGTGGCTGCCGTCTCGAGGGGAACATATGTGATCCAGCTTCCTAGCGGATTTGAGTTATTTTTATATAACTGCTATTATGTACCCAGTCTTTCTAAAAACATTATTTCAGTTTCTGCACTTGACAAACTTGGTTTTTCATTTGTAATAGAGAATAATACTTGCATTTTCTCATTACACGATATGATTTATGGCAAGGCAAAGATCCATGAATGGAATTTATGTTTTAGATCCGACCACCGAAATATTACACGTAATGAATAAGAAGTTAAAGGTTGGTGACAAAGATCAAACGTATCTATGGCACGCTGCGTATGGGACACATTAATGAGAAACGCGTAAAACAACTCATAAAGAATGGAGCTATCTCGGCCTTTGATTTTCAATCATTTGGCACGTGTGAATCATGTCTCATTGGTAAGATGACTCGAATTTCCTTCAAAGGTGTTGAATGCGCTGCTGACGACCTATTAGGACTCATACATACGGATGTGTGTGGACCTATGTCAATCACCGCACGAGAAGGCTATAGGTATTTCATCACTTTCACGGACGATTTAAGTAGATATGGCTATGTCTACTTAATGAAGCACAAAAGTGAATCCTTTGAGAAATTCAAAGAATACCAGAATCGGGTAAACCTCTGGGTAGAAAGATTAAAACACTGCGATCAGACCGTGGTGGCGAGTATCTTTCTCACGAGTTTGATCAACACCTTAAGGACTGTGGGATTGCCTTACAGTTAACTCCACCTGGAACACCTCAGTTGAATGGTGTGTCCGAACGGAGAAATCGAACACTACTTGATATGGTTCGATCCATGATGAGTCACACCGTGTTGCCTGACTCATTGTGGGGTTATGCTCTTTCTGTCACCGCTTCTCTAATACTTAACCAAGTCCGTCTAAAGTCAAGTTTACAAGACTCCATATGAACTATGGAAGGGAACGGTCCCTAACTTGTCCTTTATACGGGTTTGGGGCTACGAGGCTTATGTCAAGTGCAGACACGAGGATAAGCTCGGCCAGCGATCGGTCAAGACATACTTTATAGGTTATCCAAAAGGAACATTTGGTCATTACTTCTATTCGCCTGCCGAACATCGAGTTTTTGTTGCGGCTAGTGCGATGTTCTTAGAGAAACAATATCTCGAGAACAAGACGAGTAATAGAACCTTCGAGCTGTCGAAGATTCCAGAACCAACAACCGAAGAAAGGATGGAGGAAGTTGTTCCTCCAACTGACGATACGGTTAATATTCCTGAGGAACCTAGGAGGTCGGGAAGAGTCTCTATTCCTCCGGACAGATACATTGGTATGGTCGAGGAACATGACATAGATGACATTCTATTCTTAACGAGTAGTAAACCCGCAACCTATAAAGGTGCCATGACCAATTCTGACTCAAAGCTATGGCTTGAGGCCATGCAATCCGAGATGGACTCCATGTATGAGAATAACGTATGGGATCTTGTTGACTTACCTGCTAAGGTTCGTCCCCTTTAATGCAAATGGCTTTACAAGATAAAGCATTCTGTGGAAGGTCAACAAGATATCTATAAAGCACGACTAGTTGCTAAAGGTTTCACCCAAGAGCCAGGTCTGCACTACGATGAAATATTTGCACCCGTAGTCATGCTGCGTTCCATTCGGATTATCTTAGCGATTGCCGCTTTTCATGACTATGAAATTTGGCAGATGGATGTGAAAACCGCCTTCTTAAACGGTTTTTTGGAGGAAGAGTTGTACATGGTACAACCCGAAGGTTTCATCGATCCTGAACATCCTAAGCAAGTATGCAAGCTTAAGCGTTCCATTTATGGACTTAAACAAGCTTCTAGGAGTTGGAATCATCGTTTCGACCAAGTGATAAAAGAAAATGGATTTACTCCATCGGTCGAGGAACCATGTCTATATATCAAGTCGAGTGGGAGCAAGATTATCTTCCTAATATTGTATGTCGATGACATACTCCTGATTGGGAATGACATACCTCTCTTAACATCGGTAAAAGTATGGTTAAAGAACCATTTCCAGATGAAAGATCTTTGTGAGGCACAAAGAATTTTGGGCATCCGTATCTATCGAGATAGATCACGTCGGATGTTATCTCTCAGTCAGGAGTCTTATATAGACAAGATACTAGAGAGATTCAGCATGACTAACTCCAAAAAGGGGTTTCTTCCTATGGCTCCAGGGTGCATTTGAGCAAGTCTCGGGCACCGAGACACCGAAAAGAAAGAGCGCATGACACGGATTCCTTATGCCTCGGCTATAGGATCAATCATGTATGCCATGATATGCACACGTCCGGACGTGGCATATGCATTGAGTATGACAAGTCGATTCCAACAAAGATCCAGGTGAATCACATTGGATGGCTGTCAAGAACATTCTTAAGTACCTACGGAGGACTAAAGATTGGGCATTGACTTATGGAGGCGAACAAAAGCTATGCGCAACCGATTCTGTGAGATGCTAGCTTCCAAACGGATCGCGATGACTCGAAATCTCGGTGCGGATTCGTTTTTACTCTTAATGGCGCTGTAGTCACCGGAAGAGTTCCAAACAAAGTGTTACAGATTCTACGACCGAGTCCGAGTACTATGCCGCATCCGAAGCCGCAAAGGAAGCGATATGGATGCGTCAATTCTTACAAGGACTATCTGTGGTGCCTAGTTCGAATGACCCGATCACCTTCTATTGCGACAATAGAGGTGCCATCTTCCAAGCTAAGGAGCCTAAGTCTAGCAACAAGTCTAGACATGTACAACGGAAAGCTCATCTAATCCGAGATTACGTGGAGCAAAAGGAGGTAGTGATAGAAAAGATTGCTACAGATGATAACATAGCACATCCTCTCACTAAACCATTACGACAAGATAAGCATGAAGGGCATGTTAATTCCATGGGAATTAAACGTGTTCCCGAGTTGTAGTACTCTTTTATGGATTAGATTCATTCTCTTTTGTACTCTATACGACATCATCATTTTGATATTTATATATTTTGTTTTTCATGTGGATTTGTACGACAATTTTGAACACCACAAAGTGAATTGAACAAACATTATATTTTTGGTCCTTAATTGCCCACATGAGCTGATAACTCGGCAATTATTTTGTGACGTTGGTTGATGGTGGGTTCAACGAGCCATAAGTCAAAAGGTTGATCGACCAATCACGAGGCGAGTTATACGGATATCTCGTAGGACACAATTGTGACATCGACATGGAGTCCTAAATGTTTTATAACATTCGGTGCCAGGTCGTGGATAGGACCTCCATGGTGATCCTAAGATTCGATTCTTTTGACTATCGACTGCCTCTTGAGACTAAGGCAGATTTTGGGTGACTTTGGTTTCTTTCTCACGGTCATCCGTAATAGGGGGCCAAGTAGACTTTTTCTGGGTCATTTCTTGATGTGCTTAGATCGGCAGGAGTCGAGTTGAAGGAAATATTCAGCCTTTATCAGGTACTCGATATTTCTCAGGGCCACTCGAGGAGTCAGAATCGAAATGCATGGCCATGCTCGAATACGAATTCGTTTTATCAGTTGAGTTACTCTCTAGTCGGGGAAACCACTCTTGATACAGATCGATTGTAAAATACGACCTTTGCGGATCCGGATCTGCAAATTATTTTACATTGAGTGGGAGAAATTTTAAATGAATATGAGAATCGGTTATCGCACATACACTTGTACGGACAAGTGGGAGTTTGTTGGAGCCGTGTCCTCCAGTTAGTGCGGATAATTGTTGGAATATATGTCCTCCGACAATAATGCGATCACGACTGTTGATCATGATGATCACATGTTTAAGTCTCATTAAAATGAATGCAATTGGGAAGTAATATTGTTACTGTCAACTGGTCAACATATATCGGTAATGATTGGCTGACTAGAGTTTGACATTACTGTCGTGTGACGGTGGTGATCAGTTGACCCCCTAGGTCATACCTAAAGGGCAATACTCTTAATTGATTATTTAATTAATCGTATAACGTTACGAGTTAATTAAATTACTTGAAAATTGACGGACGATTTTGGAAGTAAAATTTACGTATCATATTGAAATGTGATTAAATGAGATACGGTCTGAGTAATCGAATTGTTTCATTACTCGGATGAAATTATTGTTTAAGGAAACAATCGGAATTGAATGAATTTTTGTAAATGCGATTTATAAATTGGTAAAAATATTTCGGCACAAGTAATTATGAAATTACTAAATCGATTTTTGTATGTGACGTATTTTTATTAATACGTTGATTTTTAATATGTTAAAAATACATAACAAATTATGTTACATGTGACATGTTACATATTGAGAAATTGACAAAAATAATATGGACACCATATTATGATTGTACCGAAATAATGGGGTATTGGGTTAATATTGTGTTGATTAATTTATTAAGTAAACATAATAATTACCTAATGGTCTAGCCATGCAAGCCTATGAACATTGTTAAGAGCAACAACTTCATGCATTGGCTCACCCAAAAGCCCCCCCTACCACCCGGTTTTTGAGAAGAGAAAACCATGATGGTTTTCTCATATTTTTACCTAATTATATACAAAATGTATTGTATCATATTCATTCACTTGTTCTTCCAAAATAACAATCCTAGAGAGAATAAATCCTCCTAATCTTCTCTCATAAAAACCGAAAATATTCAAGTGTTACAATTTATTTTTGGTTCAATTTTCTACCTAAATTAATATTATACTAGCTCAAAATAATATTAATTAGATTAAGAGAAAGCCTTGGGTATAAAGCTTAGGGAGAGATCTTATACTTAGATCTTGTTCATCCATAAGGAAAGCTCAAGAACAAAAGAAAAGGAGATTTCTTTTGTGCCCAATAAAACCGAAACATCAATGTAAGGATGTGATTTCTCTTCTATTTATATTTTGTTTGCATGCATAAAATCCGTTTTAATTTTATGACAAATTAATTAGACATATATGAGTATGTTAGTATGTATATGAATCTACATTTCCTTCAATTGGTATCAGAGCCACGGTTGTTTGCATGCAAATTGGTTAAAAGTTTTTCCGAGTTATAAGAATAACAAATAAAACTTGTAAAATTTGTGTTATTATGATATATCACGAAATTATTACATGCATGTTAATATTTCTGGTCCTAAAATGTTTTAGGATATTTTGGTTAATTTTTCGGATTTTTTATTGTTCATAATTTACAATAATGACATTTAAATGTGATTTTATGAGTAAAAATGTCATTTTTGGTCTAAAAATAGCTATACTTCGAATTTTCACTTGGTTTTTGGATATGTTGTCACATATATTATTTTGAGATAACCTGTAAATTTTCATAATTTGTGGACTTGTTATGCTAGAAAAATGAATTTTTCATTATTAAATTCGGATTTAAGTGAAAAATAGGTTAATATGAGTTAAATTTCGAATCTGGTCATAGAAAATTAATATGTTGTCACATGCAATTTTACAAGATGTGTGTAAAATAATTGGCTATAAAGAAGTCTTTTTGCATGATTTATGAATTTTTGAAGAAAAATAGCATAAATAGTGACATTATTAGTGGAAAATTAATAAAACATAATCTATGACTTAGGAAAAACGTGTAATGTTGCATTTTATTATATTTTTCAGATCTAAAATTGAAAAGTTAATGAAAATAATTTTTCCATGTTTTTATGATTATTTTATTAAAAATCGATAAACCGCAACATTGTTTTTCCGGAAAATTTTCGAAATTTTTAACCTAAGATTTTGAAAATTATGAGTGTCATGGAATTTTTCCAGAATGTTCATGAATTTAAATTTCAAATTTTGAATTTATTTGAAGTTTTGTGATTTATTTGAAGTTTAATAGCTTATTTTTGTAATTTTAGTCCATTTATGAACAATTTTATAAAATATGGGTTAATTATGGTCAAATTATTAGTGAAGACTAAATTTTGAGTCCTAAGAGGTTAGGGTAATTAACTTATGCATAAATATGAGTTTATGTATTTTTGTGATTGTAAAATGTTGAAATCACGCAAATCCGTAAAAACCGAGTAATATACGATATTGGCAATTTAAAGGCGATTTAGCATAAAATTGAGCATGTTCATACATATTATAATGCTGCATTTTCTTTATGATTGTCATAATTTTAATTTATGTAATTTTTGAATTATATAATTTTACTTAGTATGGCCTTAGATTTAATTGGTATTTCCCGAAATGTATGGGAATATCGATTCGGTTGTAATTTTTATTGTGATCTCGTATCACCGTTTTGTAATTTAATAGATTTATTTTATTTTAGTTACAAATGTATAATAGGAAATTATGTAATTTGTTATGTAATTTTATTCCTTCCGGAGTTCCAAAAGACGGATTTCTTCAAGAATGGCGATACATAAAGACGGTGTTACCTCGAGATGTGTGCCACAACCGAAGTTCAAGGGACCAATGGAGTTGGTTTCCGAATATGTAATAGTTAAATAATTTTTCTATTTTAGGAAGGCCATACTAGGATTTATTTATCTTTATGCTTGCATTTTATTTTATGTCACATGCATCGCTAAATCGCCATAACTAAACATGCATTGTCTTTTTATCGAGTTATCGACCGTGTCAATTAGAATTATCGTAGTTCACCGCTTTAGTTCACTTAAAACGTGATAGATAATAAATTGACATGACCTCTCGCTAAAACTATCAATTGAGACATAGCCTTACCAAATAGTAGAAACCATGAAAACCTATTTCGTGAGGGAGTGCACTCGGCCACACCGGGGTACAAACCTTGTTACGTAGGGGAAGTGGGTGATGAATGTTAATCCACCGAATTCATGTTGATGAGGGATGTATCGGCCCCACCGTGCCCAAGTTAATGTGGGTTTGGATCATGGACACATTTATTCGAAATTTGGATTGAACTCAACAAAAGTATTTGATAAGGGATGTATCGGCCCCACCGTGCCCTTGTCGATGTGTTTTGGGCTATAGATAATTGTTAATGTAATATTATCGACCAAGAGTTCTAAAAGTAGAATCGAGTAAACGTTAATCAACCGAGTTATATTGATAAAGGATGTATCGGCCCCACCGTGCCTAAGTCGATATGAATTTGGGTCTTGGAATCATTTATTATAGTTGGGTAGAGGTCACTATATAAATGTTCATATCTTGTTAATTTTTACAAGTATGATTTTAAAAGACAAATGTTAATATTTCCTTTTCCTCCATATTTATAGTTCTAAAACAATGAATCCATCAAATGCTACCGCACCAATTACTATTGATTCTTATCACAATGTTCTTGACGACATTTGCTCCAACAACGATTTCGATACAACTAGAGAACTTCATTTTGGGATAGGTTCGGATGGAAACCTTAATTTCATCACCTCTTCTAAACCACCCACTACTACTAGACCTCGTGTGAGTCCGTCTCAGGAAGACTACCTCATGCAAGCTATAGGGTCTTTGTCTCTGGAAGATAAAGATACCAAAGCTAGTGGGAGCTCTAGCAATCAAGTTCTTGCTACAAAGGGCAAGAGGTTCAAGAAGAAAGGAAAGAAAATCAAAAACTTCAAGCAAGTTAATGATGAGTGCCATTATTGCTATGTCATGGGACATTGGCTTAGGAATTGCCCTATGTATTTGCGAAATATAAGGGAAGGACTCATTACTCCAAAAGGTACAATTCCTAAAGAAATTTATGTTATTGATATAAATTATACTTCCACTACGACATGGGTACTAGATACCGGTTGTGGTTCTCACCTTTGTAATCATTTACAGGGTTTAAGAGATGTGGAGAGGCTTAGCAAGGGAGATGTGGATCTACGCCTTGGAAATGGAGCTCGGGTAGCGGCCGAATCCAAGGGAACTTATGTTTTAGCTTTGCCAAGTGGATTTGAGTTGTATTTGTATAATTGTTTTTATGTACCTACACTCTCTAAAAACATTATTTCAATTGCCATGCTAGACATGGACGGTTTTTGTTTTGCCATTAAGAACAATTGTTGTACTATTTCTAGGAATGATTTGGTTATTGGCCAAGCTACTTCCATCAATGGCATTTACATTTTAGAAACCTCAAATCCGACAAAAGATATTTATAACATTCAATCAAAGAAACTCAAAACAAGTGACCCAAGTGAAGCGTTCATTTGGCATTGTCGATTAGGTCACATAAACGAGAATCGCATCAAAAGATTAATTTCAACTAATGTGATTACACCATTTGATTATCAATCATATGGTACATGCGAATATTGCCTAATTGGCAAAATGACTCGTAATCCTTTTAGTGGTAAAGGGACACGAGCTAGTGAGCTATTGGGACTCATACACACCGATGTATGTGGACCATTGACTATCACCGCTCGTGGTAATTATGACTACTTCATAACCTTCACCGATGATTTAAGTAGATATGGGTATATCTATTTAATTAAACATAAGAGTGAAGCGTTTGAGAAATTCAAGGAATTTCAAAACGAAGTAGAGAACCAATTGAATAAAAGGATTAAGGCACTACGATCCGATCGTGGTGGAGAATACCTTAGCCTTGAATTTGATTCACACTTGAAAAGTCGTGGTATTATATCACAACTTTCTCCACCCGGAACACCTCAACTTAATGGTGTTGCCGAAAGGAGAAATCGAACCTTACTTGATATGGTCCGATCCATGATGAGTCAAACCGAGTTACCGAACTCGTTTTGGGGATTTGCGATACAAACCGCAATTCGATCTTTGAATAATAGTCCCACAAAGTCCACCGAAAAGACTCCATGTGAGATGTGGACGGGTAAGATCCCAAATATATCCTATATGAAGATTTGGGGATGTGATGCTTACGTCAAAACTAAGAACGACAACAAGCTTGCCCCAAGATCCGAAAAATGCACCTTTGTAGGTTACCCCTCGACCTCTCGAGGATATTACTTCTACAAACCTCAAGATCATAAAGTGTTTGTGTCTTGCGAGGCTGTCTTCTTAGAAAAGGAATTTATTTCTAAGAGACATAGTGGGAGAAATTTTGAACTTGATGAAGTTCAAGAGCCACAAACCGAGGTAGAGACGCAAGAAGATGTTCCTTCGTCGTCTAACGCGGTTGTACCTCCTCCACTAAGAAGGACGGGCTGAGTAATTCGCCATCCCGATCGATATGTGGGACTTATCGAGGAAGATGGAACACTTGATGTGTTGCTTATGGAAAGTGACGAGCCCGCCACCTACAAGGCCGCAATCTCTAGTCCTAATTCCACCTTATGGCTTGAAGCCATGAAGTCCGAAATGGATTCTATGCTTGAAAACCAAGTTTGGGACTTGGTAGATTTGCCTAAAGGGGCAAGACCCCTCCAATGCAAATGGATATTCAAGGTCAAAAATGGCATAGAAGGACATGACGATGTCTACAAAGCTAGGCTAGTGGCAAAAGGATTACCCAAGTCCAAGGTCTCCATTATGATGAGACCTTCGCCCCCGTAGCCATGCTAAGATCCATACGGATTTTGTTAGCGATCGCCGCATTTCATGATTATGAAATATGGTAAATGGATGTCAAAACCGCTTTTCTAAATGGGCATTTAGAAGAGGAGGTGTACATGATACAACCCGAAGGTTTTGTTGATTCTAAAAATCCTAACAAAGTGTGCAAGCTTAAGAGATCCATATATGGTCTTAAGCAAGCATCTAGAAGTTGGAATCATCGATTAAATCATGTTATAAAGGAAAATGGTTTCACTCGAAATATTGAGGAACCATGTTTATACATGAAATTCAGTGGGAGCAATGTTGTGTTCCTAATCTTGTATGTCGATGACATACTACTCATTGGAAATGATATTCCAATGTTGTCTTCTGTTAAGAAGTGGTTAGGTAACCACTTCCAAATGAAGGATTTAGGAGAGGCACAACGCATATTAGGTATCCGGATCTATAGAGATAGATCCAAGAGGATATTGGCACTAAGTCAAGAGTCTTATGTTGATAAAATTCTTCGACGATTCAGCATGGACAAATCCAAAAGGGGTTTGGTACCAATGGTAACCGGGACGATATTGAGCAAGACTCAATGTCCCTCCGAACCCCATGATGTTGAACGCATGAAGTTGATCCCTTACGCTTCCGCTGTTGGATCAATCATGTATGCCATGATATGCACGCGTCCTGATGTCTCGTATGCCTTGAGCATGACGAGTAGATATCAAGGAAATCCAGGTGAGAGTCACTGGATTGCTGTCAAGAACATCCTTAAGTACTTGAGAAGAACTAAGGACTCTATCCTTGTGTTTGGAGGAGACACTGAGTTGCGTGTTAATGGATACACGGACTCAAGTTTTCAAACAGATAGAGATGACATGAAATCACAAGCTGGTTTTGTTTTCATGCTCAATGGTGGTGCCGTAAGTGGAGAAGCTTCAAGGAAGTCAGAATCATGGATTCTACTACGGAGGTGAGTACATAGCGATCGGAAGCTGCCAAGGAAGCTATGTGGATCAAGCAATTCACGGAAGGTCTAAAAGTAGTACCTACCGCCGATGATCCCATCACTCTCTATTGTGATAATAGTGGGACGATCTTCCAAGCTAAGGAGCCAAAGTCTAGTAATAGATCTAGACATGTACTTAGAAAGTATCATGTAATAAGAGATTTCATTGAAAGAAAGGAAATTGCGATTTGTAAGGTTGGGACGGATGACAAAATAGCCGATCCGCTCACCAAGCCTTTATCGCAAGCTAAGCATGATGGACATGTTACGTCCATGGGACTTAAACGTGTACCAAATTTTTGTTAGATTTTGAAATGAAATAAAAGTGTTGTTTTTGTTCATGTTCATAATCACATTTGTCTTTTATCTTTAATTTATACTTTGTTACATCCAAACGGGTTGTAGAGACAATTGAACCCCGTTAAAGTGAACACGGATTAACATAGTATTTGCCCATAGTCACTTGTATGAGGTGACGTCTCGAAGTGACTAGAGTGTGAGGCGATTGATGGCAAGTTCAAGTGCCATAGAGTCATATGAGATGACTAGTCGATCACATAGGCGAGATTAGGAACATTTTGTCGGGCCTTATGACCGCTTATAGAGTTCTGGCAAATTTATATAGCCTGGTCGTGGCGAGAGCTACTATAGTATTCCAATGAGTCGATTCTTTTGACTAAAGACTATTCGCCTAAGATGGCACAGTTTCGATTAACTTTGATTTGTGTTACTACGACCTTCGTAAATGGGGTCAAATGGGCATATTTTGGGTTATGATGGTGTGGCTAGTCGAAGGGAATGAGTGCGATAGGAATTGTCCACCCCTAGTCGGGGTTATAACAATATCTCGGGGCCACTCGAGGAGTAATGAACCGGAAATGCGTGGCCACGCTCGGAAGGTATCTATGATAGATAAATCTGGTCAATCGGTTATTCTCCAGATCGAGGAAACCACTCTCGATATGATCACTTGCAAGTACGACCTGAAAGACACCTCGCATTGAGTGAGAGATAGTAATAGGACAAGAGAATTGGTGACGCACACTTGTCGAGGACAAGTGGGAGATTGTTGGAATATATGTCCTCCGACAATAATGCGATCACGACTGTTGATCATGATGATCACATGTTTAAGTCTCATTAAAATGAATGCAATTGGGAAGTAATATTGTTACTGTCAACTGGTCAACATATATCGGTAATGATTGGCTGACTAGAGTTTGACATTACTGTCGTGTGACGGTGGTGATCAGTTGACCCCCTAGGTCATACCTAAAGGGCAATACTCTTAATTGATTATTTAATTAATCGTATAACATTACGAGTTAATTAAATTACTTGAAAATTGACGGACGATTTTGGAAGTAAAATTTACGTATCATATTGAAATGTGATTAAATGAGATACGGTCTGAGTAATCGAATTGTTTCATTACTCGGATGAAATTATTGTTTAAGGAAACAATCGGAATTGAATGAATTTTTGTAAATGCGATTTATAAATTGGTAAAAATATTTCGGCACAAGTAATTATGAAATTACTAAATCGATTTTTGTATGTGACGTATTTTTATTAATACGTTGATTTTTAATATGTTAAAAATACATAACAAATTATGTTACATGTGACATGTTACATATTGAGAAATTGACAAAAATAATATGGACACCATATTATGATTGTACCGAAATAATGGGGTATTGGGTTAATATTGTGTTGATTAATTTATTAAGTAAACATAATAATTACCTAATGGTCTAGCCATGCAAGCCTATGAACATTGTTAAGAGCGACAACTTCATGCATTGGCTCACCCAAAAGCCCCCCCTACCACCCGGTTTTTGAGAAGAGAAAACCATGATGGTTTTCTCATATTTTTACCTAATTATATACAAAATGTATTGTATCATATTCATTCACTTGTTCTTCCAAAATAACAATCCTAGAGAGAATAAATCCTCCTAATCTTCTCTCATAAAAACCGAAAATATTCAAGTGTTACAATTTATTTTTGGTTCAATTTTCTACCTAAATTAATATTATACTAGCTCAAAATAATATTAATTAGATTAAGAGAAAGCCTTGGGTATAAAGCTTAGGGAGAGATCTTATACTTAGATCTTGTTCATCCATAAGGAAAGCTCAAGAACAAAAGAAAAGGAGATTTCTTTTGTGCTCAATAAAACCGAAACATCAATGTAAGGATGTGATTTCTCTTCTATTTATATTTTGTTTGCATGCATAAAATCCGTTTTAATTTTATGACAAATTAATTAGACATATATGAGTATGTTAGTATGTATATGAATCTACATTTCCTTCAAACGTTATTGCACATACACTTGTACGGACAAGTGGGAGCTTGTTGGGGCTGGTGTCCTCTACAGTTAGTGCAAATAATATTTAAATCTCTAAAAGGATCAAAGGGGTATACTTTTGTATTATTATCAGTTGGTCCACGTTTATCAATAACGGTTGGCTTGCTAGAGAAGTTTGACGTTATTGTCATACTGATGGCGGTGATCAACTGGTCCCTAAAAGTCACACCTATAAGATACGTTTGAGAGATGTGACGGTATGAAAATACAGTCATGTTGATGCCTAATATGACTAATCAGTTAGTCGGAGTTATTGACTAATAATAAGTCAAACGCGATGTGAGATAATTATTTAATACGGATTAAATAATAATGGCTAAGACGAATTAAGCGGTTAATTCGTAAATTGAATATAAACGATTATATTTAATTAATGTATATTGAATTAATTAATTATACAATATTGTCATTGTCGGACAAGTATTAATATATCGACTGAGTCATGTTACTAGTAGATGTTTTAATAACCGATAACCGATGACGATTTATAATAAAAACCCGTCATATACATTTTAGCATTTTGAGTCGGGCCACAAGCCAAAAAATAAGGAAGAAGTGGAAAGCCCACTCCCTCCTCCATGTACATGGTTTGGCCGAACCAAACAAAAGGAGAGGCTCCCTCTCCTTTTGCCCTAATCATCTCATTTGTAAAAAAATTAGGTTTTTGAGAGCATTCTTCTCTGAAAAACCTAGATCTCACATCTAGCAAAATTCACACAAAACTCTCTCAATATTGCAGGGCAATTAGAGAGTACATTCTAGCACAAGGGGCATAGTCTCAGACGGTCTTGGGTGCAACGATTAGGAGGAAATCTATATTGATTTCTGTCTTAGGCCGAATTCACAAGGACCCGAGGTTGATTCTTGTTCTTTATCGTTTCTGTATTGTTTTTCGTTTATGACCATAAATCGCATGTTAAATTTACGTTATAGTCCTAAAATTTAAGGGTTTTATACGGATATTACCCCACACTCTCAACATCATTGTTGCTAGTCGTCATATTCTAATTATCCTATGTATCAAATACAATGATGAAAACCACCACCGGTTTCTAATATTGAGGAAGTAGTACTAGCAAAATTTATGTCAATCAAATAAACATTTAAAGAAGAAGGTCCCATTAGATGTCCCACAACTAACTTGTTTATTCTTCAATAATTTGGGGTAGTTTCCTTTTTAGCGTCCAACAATTAAGACAATGGAAACTTTATCTGTCGGGATTGATAGGTTTAGTATCGTTATTCTCAATAACTTTACTTTTAACATTACCTTGTATCAATTTCATTCTAATTTTACTTCTTAGAACCTCGTCCTTTTCTTAACGGTTTAAGAGAATGCTCCCACTCATTTCAATGAGTCTTTGCTAAGAGAAGCAAAATTGAAATTCATGAAGACTACTCTTCAATTTATTCGTTTAGTCTTAAAACTTTCATTGAAGTGGTTGCGGTATTTTGGTCAATTTTGATTTCAAACAAATCTAGTTACCAAAATGATGTAACGTTTCAAACAAACAATTGTAAGTAGATATGTTAGTCAAGAATTAAAAACCCTTTTGATCACAAATAACTTCCATCTATACTCTTCACAAGAGATCCTTACAATGGATAATTCGAGGTTTTAGAAGAAAATTCATATTTGTCTTTAGTTACGATGTTTTAAGGGAGATTTGAATCAAAAATCGAAATGATATCGTATATGATAACGGAATAGTGGAAAACTCAACATCTATCGTTTTATTAATACTTGTAAATAACAAGTAAAACATTTACATAGTGACCTCTACCCAACTATGATAAATGATTTCAAGACCCAAATTCATATTAACTTGGGCACGGGGTAGCCGATGAAACCCTTATCAATATAACTCGGTGGATTAACTCTTTAATCGATTCTACTTTAAGAACTCTTGGTCGATAAAATTACTCTAATATTTATCTATAGCTCGGAACACATGCGACTACGGTCACGAGCACTACAAATTTCAAATAAATGTGTCCATGATCCAAATTCACATTAACTTGGGCACGGGGTAGCCGATGAAAGCCTCATCAACATGAATTCGATGGATAGACATTTATCACCCACTTCCCCAACGTAACAAGGTTTGTACCCCGGGGTGGCCGATTGCACTCCCTCGCGAAATAGGTTTTCATGGTTTCTACTTTTTGGTAAGGCTAAGTCTCAATTGTTTATTTTAGCGAGAGGTCATGTCAATTTATTATCTATCACGTTTTAAGTGAACTAAAGCGGTGAACTACGATAATTGTAATTGACACGGTCGATAAACTCGATTAAAATGATAATGCATGTTTTAGTTATGGCGATTTAGCGATGCATGTAACATATAAATAAAATGCAAAGCATAAAATAAAATCCTAGTATGGCCTTCCTAAAATAGTAAATCTAATTTAACTATTACAAATTCGGAAACCAACTCCTTTGGTCCCTTGAACTTCGGTCTTGGCACGCATTTCAAGGCAACATTCTTTAATGGATCGCCTTCTCGAGTGGCACCGTCTTCAAGGATCTCCGGAATAAATAAATTACATAACAAATTACATAATTTCCTACTATACATTTGTAATTAAAATAAAATAAATCTATTAAATTACAAAACGGTGATACGAGATCACAATAAATTACAACCGAATCGATATTCCCATACATTTCGGGTAATATCAATTAAAAACTAAGGCCATACTAAGTAAAATTACATAATTCAAAAATTACATAAAATAAAATTATGACAATCATAAATAAAATGCAGCATTATAATATGTATGAACATGCCCAATTTTATGCTAAATCGCTTTTAAGGAGCCAATATCGTATATTAATCGGTTTTTACGGATTTGCGTGATTTAACCTTTTAAAAATCACAATAATTACATAAAATCATATTTATGTACTAGTTAATTACCCTAACCATATTAGGACTCAAAATTAGTCTCCACTAACATTATTAACAGTAATTAACTTATGTTTCTTAATATTGTTCATAAAAGGACTTAAAATTACAATATAATGCCATAAACTTCAAATAAATCATAAAAATTTCAAATAAATTTGAAATTTGAAATTTAAACTCATGAACATTCTGGAAAAATATCATGACACTCATAATGTTCAAAAATGTAGGTTAAAAATTTTGAAAATTATCGAGGAAAAACAATGTTGCGGTTTATCGGATTTATAAATAATAACCATAAAAACATGAGAAAAATTATTTTTATTTACTTTTAACTTTTAGATCTGAAATAGGTGATAAAATGCAACATGTGACATTTTTCCTTAGTCATTAAGTATGTTTTAGCAATTTTACTAATTAAAGTCACTATTTATGTGATTTTTCATCAAAAATTCATAAATCATGCATAAAGACTTCATTTTAGCCAATTATTTTACACACATCTTGTAAAATTTCATGTGACAACATACTAAATTTCTATGACCATATTCGAAATATAACTCATATTAACCTATTTTTCATTTAAATTCGAGTTTATCTTGAAAAATCCAAATTTCGAGCATAAAAACTCATAAAATTATGAAAATTTACAGGTCATCAAAAGATAATATATGTGAAAACATATCCAAAAACTACTGGAAAAATCGAAGTTTAACTAATTTTAGTCCAAAAATGATATTTTTATCATAAAATCACATTTTAATGCCATTATTATACAAAATGAACAATAAAAATCCATAAATTAACCAAAATATCCTAAATACATTTTAGGACCAGAAATTTTAATATGCATAATAAATTTCGTGATATATCATAATAAACACAAATTTGTAAGTTTTGTTTGTTAATCGTATAACTCGGAAAAACAATAACCAATTTGCATGCAAACAACCTAAGGCTCATGATACCGCTTGTAAGAAAATAATAATCTCATTAATTTACATATTCATATATGTGAGAAATTATTTAGTCATAAAATAATTACAAATCTTATGCATGCAAACTTAAATTAAAAGAGAAGAAATCATCAACCCTTACTATGATAATTTCGGTTTTATGGGCACCAACAAGACCTCCTTCTTGTTAGTTCTTGAGCTTTCCAATAATGGATGAACAAGATTCAAGTTTAGAATCTCTCCCAAAAGCATATACCCAAGGTAACCTCTTAAAAGACTAATATTATTTGATCTAGAACAATATTAATCTTACCAAAAATTGACCCAAAATATTGTTTTTGCTCTCTAGTATTTCGGCCAAGAGAGGGAAAAATGATGGAGTATTTTCTATCTCTCTAAGTTCTAGAAATATGTTAGAGAATAGAATAAAATTACACTAGAAAAATATGTAGTGTGTAGAAGAATAATTATAGAAGAAACACTCTTGTTTTTCTAGGTGGAAACCGAGTGGGGGAAGAAAAAGGACCCAATGCATGGCCAAGATGCTCTTCACAAAAGCAATTAGGCATGCAAAGCTAGTCATTTAGGTTAATCATCATGTTTTCCACTTAACATAAACAAAACACAATATTAACCTTATTCCCTCCAATTTTTTTTTTCGGCACTTATAAAATGGGAGGTCCATTTTATATTTTGTAATTTGTCAATTGTCACATGTCACTAGTCATGTGTAATTGTAATGCATTTTTAACGTATTAAAAATCAACGTATTAATAAAAATACGTCATGTACAAAATCGACTTAGTAATTCATAATTACTTGTACCAAAACGGTTTACCAATTATAAATCACAACATCTTGTATTTATAATATATTATTCATTCAGTTTCAATTGTTTCGTAAACAATGATTTTATCTAAGTAATAAAACAATTTGATTACCTAGACCGTATCTTATTTAATCGAATTACAATAAGATACGTCAATAATACTCACAAAATCGTCCGTCAATTTTAAGCAATTTAATTAACCCGTATCAGCATACGATCAATTAAATAATCAATTAAGAGTGTTACCCTTTAGGTATGACCTAAGGGGATCAACTGATCACCACCGTCGCACGACAGTAATGTCAAACTCTAGTCAGCCAATCATTACCGATATGTGTGGACCAGTTGACTGTAAAATATTACTTCCCACATGTATTCTTAAAATGAGACTTAAACATGTGATCATCATGATCGACAGTTGTGATCGCATTATTGTCGGAGGACACATATTCCAACACCTTGTCCCCAACCTGAAACTCTATGTCACGACGATGTAAATCTGCATAACTTTTTTGTCGATCTTGGGCCGCTTTCATCTTTTGTCTAATCAGCTTAACCTGTTCAACCATCTCCTGTACCATCTTTGGTCCCAAAACTACTACTTCAGCTCTATCATCCCAGCAAATCGGACTCCTACATCTCCTCCCATAGAAAGTCTCAAATGGTGCCATGCCTATACTCGTGTGATAGCTATTGTTATAAGAAAACGCAATTAGGTCCAATCTCTGTTCCCAGCTACCACCAAAATCCATAACACAAGCTCGCAACATGTCCTCTAAAGTCTTGATGGTCCTCTTTGTCTGGCCATCTGTCGCAGGATGAAACGCAGTACTCATCTTTAAGGTAGTTCCCATCAATTGCTGCAATTCTTTCCAAAACCGTGATATGAACCTCGCATCTCTATCAGACACTATATCCTTAGGCACCCCAAGCAAACGAACCACATGTTTCCTATAATCCAAAGCTAACTGTATCTTGGTCCAAGTATCTTTCATCGGCACAAAGTAAGCTGACTTAGTCAGACGGTCAACTATAACCCATATCATGTTATTACCCTGTTGACTCCTCGGAAAACACTATAAAATCCATGGAAATGGACTCCCACTTTCACTCAGGTACCTCAAGAGACTGAATCTTACCTTGTGGTCGTCGTTGCTCCCCTTTAACTCTTTGACATGTTAAACAACGAGCCACAAACTCAGTTGTTTCCTTCTTCATCCCAGGCCATTAGAAAGTCTTCTTCAAATCTTTATATAGCTTTTCATCGCCTGGATGTACCGAATATGGTGTGCAATGAGCCTCTATCATGATTATCTTTTTCAACTCTTCATCACTAGGTACACACCATCTCCCGTCAAATCTCACACTACCATCTGTATAAATAAAGAATCTAGTCACCGTCCCTTTCTCTACTCCAGCTCTCCACTCCTCAATCTTGGGATCCAAAGTCTGTTTCCTGCGAATGTCATCATAAAGATCTGGCTCCACTGTCAAATCCCCTATAGCATCCCCTTTCTGTATCATATGTATCCCCATCTTCCCCACCTCATCTCTCAACCTCATCAAGGACATAGCTGTGCAAAGAGAATGTACACTCTTCCTTCTCAAGGCATCTGCAACCACATTAGCTTTCCCTTCATGGTATATAATATTCATGTCATAATCCCCAATCAGCTCCATCCACCTCCTCTGTCTCATGTTCAACTCCTTTTGAGTGAAGATGTACTTGAGACTCTTGTGATGTGAAAACACCTTAAAGGTCGCCCCATAAAGATAGTGCCTCCAAATCTTGAGAGCAAACACAACTGCACCCAACTCCAGATCATGTGTCGGATAGTTCTCCTCATAAGGCTTCAATTGCCTAGAAGCATAGGCAATTATTTTCCCGTTCTGCATCAACACACAACCCAGCCCATTCTTTGAATTATCTGTGTACACTTCAAAGTTCTCACTCCCTTCAGGTAATGCTAAGATTGGAGCTATCGGCAAATGCTCCTTTAATGTTTGGAACGCCGTCTCACAACTTTCATCCCAACGAAACCTGTTTTCTTTCCTCATCAAAGCTGTCATCGGTCTGGCTATCTTGGAAAAGTCTTTCACGAACCGTTGATAGTACCTTGCTAAACCCAAGAAACTCATGATCTCAGCCACATTATTCGGTGCTTCCTACCGAGTAACTGCCTCTATCTTTGCAGGATCTACAGCAACACCCTTCTTTGAAATCACATGGCCTAGAAAAGCAACCTCCTCTAACCAGAACTCACACTTAGACAACTTTTCATACAACTGATTGTATCGCAAAGTCTGCAACACTATCCTCAAATGCTCCTCATGCTCCTCCTTAGTCTTAGAAAAGACTAAGATATCATCGATAAAGACCACAAAAAACCGATCCAAGAACTGACGGAAGACCCGGTTCATCAAATCCATAAACACTGCAGGTGCATTAGAAAACCCAAACGGCATCACAACATACTCATAGTGACCATAGCTCGATGTAAAAGCTGTCTTTGGTATGTCCTCCTCCCGAATCTTCACCTGATGGTAACCCGACCTCAAATCGATCTTAGAAAAGACCGCTGCACCGTTCAACTGATCAAACAAATCATCTATCCTCGACAAAGGATACTTGTTCTTCATTGTAACTCTATTCAGCTCTCTATAATCAATGCATAACCTTAAACTCTCATCTTTCTTTTTCACAAACAAGACTGGTGCTCCCCACGGTTATACACTAGGTCTAATGTATCCGTTTTCTATTAGATCATCTAGATGTTTCTTCAGATCCTCTAACTCCTTAGGACCCATGTGGTACGGTGCCTTAGAGATTGGTGTCGTCCCTGGTTTCAACTCAACACTGAAATCTATCTCCGTCTTCGGTGGCAAACCCGGTATCTCATCTGAAAACACATCTGGAAACTCTCCCACCACTGGTATCTTCTCAAATGTCAGACTCTCCATACTATGGTCTCTCACATGGCATAAGATCAACGGACACCCCTTCCTCAGATAAGACTTCAAAGTCACTGCTA
Source organism: Silene latifolia (assembly GCF_048544455.1). Classification (NCBI taxonomy): domain Eukaryota; kingdom Viridiplantae; phylum Streptophyta; class Magnoliopsida; order Caryophyllales; family Caryophyllaceae; genus Silene; species Silene latifolia. Next base: position 108,882,835 of record NC_133531.1, read on the forward strand.
CAATCAACTTAACTTTGAGTTTGACAACAAACCCACGAAAAGACACACTAATCCCCTTAGGACCTCTCAAAGAAACCCTCTTTTGATGACAATCTATCTTAGCCTTGTACTTACCCAACCAGTCCATAGCAACTATCATCTTAAAACCCTCTAAAGGAAACTCTAACAAGTCCACTGGTAGGTCAACCTGCCCAACTATCACAGACACACCTCTATACAACTGCCCACAAAATACAGACTCACCCGACGGTATAACAACTTCCTCTTTTACAGACTCATACTCACTCAAACCCAAAAGCTTAGCATGACTCGATGATACAAATGGCTGTGACGCCCCCGAATCAAACAAAACAAAGGTAAAGACTCCATTAACAAGAAAAGTACCAGTGATAACATGAGCATCATCCTCAGCTGCTTTCTTCTTCATCATGAACAGTTTACCACTCGTCTTCTGTCCACCTCCCTGGACAGTACTAGCTGAAGTAGACGGCTTAGCAGCCGACCCCTGGTTATTGTTGTTCGTCACCGGTCTCTGATATGAATTACCGCCATTGCGGTTAGCCCTACCATTGTTGTTACTATGACCACCCCGGTTATTCCACGACCCAGCCAGCCTGTTACTAGCATAACTCTGAGATGGACCCGGAGAAAAACTCCCCTGTGACGGTCTCTGAAAATCTCCAATCACAACACTAGTACACTCATGCCTCTTGTGGCCCATACTGCCATAGTTGAAGCAAGAGAAACCCCAACTGCTACCACCACCACCACGGCCACGCCCATAAGAAGCTCCACCACTAAACCCCGACCCTGAAGAGTAAGCTCTCACCTGGTTATGGCCGCCCCTCTTATAACTAGACTGACTACCACCCCCACTCTAAGCCTTCCTCTTCTCAGAAGCTCTCTCTCTCTCGGTTCTACTTGGTCATCTCAACTAACCTCTCAGCTCTCCCGGCACGCTCATACACCTCCTTAACATCATTAAGGACTCCTACCGGCAACTTCTCCATGATCTTGGGTGTCAACCCCTTCTCAAATCTCAAGGCCAAGTTCTCTTGGTTCAGCCCCATGTCCTCAGCGTACCTAGATTTCTCGATGAACTTATGGTAGTACTCAGCAACTGTCATGTCAGAAGTCATCTTAAAGTCATCAAACTCTTCCCTCAGCTTACTACGCACATGCTCCGGCACAAACTCTCGCCTCATAGCTCTCTTAAACTCATCCCATGGTATAGAAGGTAAGCCGTGTTTCACATACAAGTCCAGAGCACTCACCTTAACCTTATCCCACCACTCACCAGTTGTTTCCCTCAAATAGAACGCGGCTTATTCCACTCGAAGTTCCTTAGGGCAATGAACCAGATTGAGTATGTTCTCCATCTCTCTATGCCAATTATCCAGCAGAATTGGCGCCCCAGTCCCCATGTACTCCTTAGGATTAAACCTCGCTATATGTATACTTATTTTGCAGTTATCTGGCCTCGCCTCTTTATCTTTCCCAACTTTCTTTAGAGCCTCAATAAGAGTATCTTGGTGCTCCAACATCTTAACAATCTCATCTATACTCATGTTCTCTGCCAAAGCATACAACGCGGTTCTCTTTGGCGTCATCTTGAAACTATATAAGAAAAAGTAAACATGAACACACATCCCATATCTTAAAACACGAAAACGGCCTGTACAGTACCTACTCGATCGAGTGCCACCACCCACTTGATCGAGTTGCCCACTTACTCGATCGAGTTGACCCCACTCGATCGAGTGCCCATCCTACTCGATCGAGTGCCCAAAAACAGACTACTGCCCAGAAACGAAGAACTACCTACTCGATCGAGTTACCCCCCACTCGATCGAGTCATTCACCTACTCGATCGAGTGCCCCCCACTCGATCGAGTCATGTTGACTCGTATACTACCCGCATGCTTATCTCAACACTTTCAAACCAACTGTACTTTATGCAAAACGATAAACAACATATATATACGATATCTCTTTATATACGCAAACAACAATAACTTCCCTTCCATGTTTCTAATAAGCCATGTTATAAATCAACTATCATGCAATTCATGTATTCAATCAATGATATATATAATCACATCATCACCATCTTTCACCACACATCTCATATCCTCCACATGCACGCATCCACCAATTCACACAACACATTACTATATAGATTCATAACACACAAGGTAAACACATAGTGATCTCGACACAAACCTCATAGTGACCGGTTCAAAGTTGTACGGCGAGTTCGCGACTTTAGGACGTCTCCCAAGTCTTTGCATTAGCTCCTACGACTCTTACCCGGGTTCATTTTAGTTTGACTCCCTATGTTCATTAGGTTCATTGGTTACAGGTTTCAAGATCGTCGCTCTGATACCACTTTGTAACACCCCCATACTCCAAGTGCCTTACCACGACCACTTAAGGCATGGAAGTGCTACCATCTCGGTTACCCGAGGCAATGATAATCAAACGGACAATAATGAAACGTAATTAAATAATAATAAAGTTTAAGTGATAAAAATCAAATCCAAAACTGATAAAAGAAATACAACTGTTCTCAAAATCCAAATGACTAAAACAACTAGTTCATGACACAGCGGAAGACTCTACGACATGCGATGACTCCATCACAGCTATCCCTCGCGTAAGCCATCATACCTGCTCAACAACTGTTCACCACCCCCGAATGGATCACCACAGTTTTTAAAACAATTAAATGGGGTTAGTACTAATTACATAAAACAACAGCTGCAAAGAAATAGTGTCATAAACAACTCAATCAGTACAACTCAATCTCCACACACCTGACTACACACTGAAGTGTGTAGCCCTGCCAGATTACCCATCACAACAAGTACTCCTCGTCGCCAGTGGGGGACTGCAGCCGTTCCCACCTAAGCCCCGCTCATCTTATCCGAGCGATAAACCCATGTTCATTAATGTGCACATCCCTTCTGTGGTGGGTTCCACAAAAGGCGAATCAAGGGCGTGAAGCCACTCCCGCAAGTGACTCCACTCAGCCAGGGACGCACCCCGTAGATCACATACAGTTATACAACAATCACCTTATATAAACAACAATTACCAAAACCAATGCCAATATGATAAAGAACCAAAAACAATCACAACAATCACCAATAATACTATGTAACCAATACTGAGTAGGGAAAACCTACCTGAAATAGAAATCACCACAGATGATCTAGCAGCTAATTAGAATCTCTCCTCTATGAATCCTCCTCATATAACATGCATACATACAATTACCACCACAACCATACAAATCACCCAAAATCCCCAACAATACCCAATTAGGGTTTTAAAGAAACTTAACGAAACGCAACATAAATTATACAAGGAACTTACCCCTGACACGATGATCACAACGGTGTAAAGAACAAGATGATCCGATGAACTTAGCTTAGAGATTTTCCAATAATGCGAGAGAAGCAAAGTACGTAACCTCTAATCGTCTCTTGAAATGTTTAGGATGTTGAAAAGATGTTTAAGAAATAATGACAAACTCTTTTATATTAATCTCGCATTACTAACAGAACCCGTCAAACTCGGCCCGAAAAACACACTTACTCGATCGAGTAAGTGACTTACTCGATCGAGTGCCCTTTACTCGATCGAGTCCCCAACTTACTTGATCGAGTACCCTACAGGCAGTCTACTATTTTGCGTCAAAAACTACTTACTCGACAGAGTAAGCTCCACTCGATAGAGTACCCATAGACAAATAAAACCGTAGTATTACAACCACTTCCTCGATCGAGCCCATGCTCAGTTGATCGAGGAATCATCTGTTTTCTGCCCTTCTTCGTGTTTTCTTCTTTACTTCTCTTCCTGTATTCTTATGGATTCCCGTGCCATGCTTCGTGTATTCCTTCATGCCTACTCCGCGATGCCCATTTCATTCCTTTGTTCCTCAAATGCATCATTCCTGCATTAAACATCAAAAGGCGGAAGTATCGACATTCTAACATAAAAAGCATGTAATTAATATAAATTAGTACGAAAACTGTATCAAAAGCAATTAAGGGGAGGCATAAATATGTATATAATTATGACTCATCAGTTATATTGACATTGTGATTGCCACATAAGAAATGTAGCAGGCTTTAATTTAGTCATGTGAGTAATACCTTAGTGAGATTCAGTATAATTAATGGATCTCCATATCTTGATCGAAGATTCTGGAAATGAAGTTCTATGGCCTCATCACTGTTGCTTCCGTCTTCAGAAACTATACCTGAAGTAGAGTATGGTCAAACAAAATGCAAACTATAGTAAAAAGATGTCTCAAAGGAAATGCACACATACATATTATGTTAGGGTTAGGATTTAATAATGAAGGATTTTGTGACCAGAGAAGGGGGTATTGAACTCCAGTTCTGCACAACAGAAGTACGTTTGTATAATTAATTGTATTGGCCTTCACTACAGATTTCCTCATAGGTAATCTGTTCTATCTCTACGTGATTGGCAACATGCCCCTTCTCATTAAAACCCCTTTTGTGGTATATAGCATAGATTTGATAGATAAGAATGAAAAAAGAGTTAAAACAACTACGCAGGCCAATTATAGTCTAAATCAGAGAACAAAGAACACAAACACGCCGCAAACAACCCCTTAAATCGTGAGCTCCCAAGGATTACAACAACACCAACTCGAATACAACAAAGCAAAAGACGATATTAAAAACAGGAAAATGGGAGTTTTAAGCCTTGAAAATAAAACGTGGGCCTACATTATCCTCTAGTTTATCTTGACTCCGGTTGAATATCGATGTGAATTGGGAACTATAAACGTAGGTATGGTGACTCAAAATTTCATGAAGTTTTTTGGTTCCATGTTCTACTTGCCATAATTTCATGTTTATGGTAAATAAAAAAACTTGTTGCACTGGGGTGACTTGAGAATGTACACAACCATTTCGATTTTTTTTATTGAAAGACAGGCTAAAATCTTGCTACAGAAAACCGAATCCAATCTCAAAATCTGTCCATATGCTTTCTAAACTTTATTATACTGGCGCTGTACTTAATGAATTAACTTTTTGTTGCTGTACAGATTATAACAATTGGATTTTTCCTCATCTAATCAAATCAGAGGAGGTGGAATTGATATTTGATACATCCAAATTGCTTACATAACAATGATATATCAAAATTGAAGTGGTATTGCAATTTTCAAATCAATAATCATCATGTGAGTAATCATCGTCATCGCCAAAAATAATAGCCATTAAATCCTCAAAATCATCTCAGGAAACAAATTCCTAAAAACCTAGTTAATCAAGTCAACCAAGAGAGCCACAATCACGCAAACTCATATGTATATCATCAAATTAGTTGATCAAACTTCAAAAAATCATAACACCCCGAAAACATCCAATTAATACAACCGGCAAACCGATCTGAAAATTAAAATAAATATATGTAAAATGAGAAAGAGGAAATTAATTGCGTCGTTTGTCAGTTCGATTTTATTAGCTTCTAACAATCAATTGAACCTAAATCGTAAACCACATTGATTAAACCCTAGTTAAACAAAAGAAACATAAAAACTAAGAACTAAAACTCATTTATTAACTTATATAAAGACGAAAGAGAAGGAAGCGCTTCAGACGAAGATCTCCACCATCCGTCCTCAAATCGGCTACAATAACGCATCCTAACAAACCATAAATCAACCGGCTACAGTGAAACATCAAATAACTCGGAAATCAGGCGACATGCAAAGTTTTACAAGAGAATGGATAAATACAAGAAGAAAATGCACATGAATCCAGAGGGCAACTTACAAAATCGCAGGCAATCATCTTCAAAGTGAGTAACCGTCAGCTCCATCAAAAATTATAGCCATTAAATCCTTGAAATCATCTGACGAAAACAAATTGGAATTATGGTGATTGTTTTAGCTAGGTTTAGGGTTAGGGTTTAAAAAAGGGAGATCGTGCCATAGTTGATTGTTATTGATGAAGAAGAAATGAGCAAAAGAAGATCAACAGAAGAAACAAAGGATGCGGAGGAATAATCGAAAATGAGCAGGGAATATGAATAGAAATAATAGCAGGGAATATGAGCAGAAATAATGTGGCAGGGAAGTAATGAGAATGAAAGGGAGGGGCAAAATGGGCAAAATGGGCTAAGAGTATTGTTACAGCTATAGCTAGTCCCCTTTGGGATTTTCAAAGAGTATGGATAACTTTTGTCATTAAAGTTGTATTAAACTTATTTCGATTGTTTGTCCGAAACAATTTGACGCTCTCTGTGGAAAACCCATGTAAAAAGCCTCATTCAAAAACTAAACATAAAACCCTGCCTAGCTCACGTTAATGGTTGCTAGTTTAAGGTCTTTGCTTAATTTGGTTAATATTAAGGGGGTTTTTGGGTAGCCATACATCGAGTTATCCTAACATAATTGATTTGAATATGGAGTAATCAAAACGCTAAGAGAAGTGATATAAAAAAAATTAGATAACTACTCCCTCCAATTTCCTATTATCTTCCCTCTTTCTTTTTTCACACAAGTTTGATTATCTTCCCTCTTTCCTTTTCTGGTAAGTTTCATTCATTTTTTATTAATTTCTCTCTCCTAAAAAATCAACAACTCTCATTACTTTATCTATTCTTTATTCATGATTCATTCTTTATTATTTTCTCTCACCTATAAATTTCACAACTTACAATACTTTATTCTATTTTATTCCTTCTTTCTTCCCCTTTCTTAATTTTTGTGCCCAAAAGAAAGGGGAAGATATAAGGAAATAGGAGGGAGTATTATATTAGGTTAGTCAAGTCGTGCATAGACGCTTTAACTCGTTTAAAAATGGGTCAGGTCAAGACAAGAAAATAATAAGACAGATATTGGAAGTAATAAATAGTATGACATAAATTATATGACTTAGAAAATAATTAATTGAATAAGGTAGTGTTTGGATATATGGAATTGATTTCATTTCCATGATTTCAATTGTAGAAATTGAAATGTTGGAATTCAATTCCAAATCCAATTCCAAAATTACGTTTGGGAAACCCGTGGAATTGGAATTGGAATTGGAATTGAATTTGGGCGAGACGGGTATGGGTCGAGACCGTTGGATGTTTTATATTTGAAAAAATAAAATATTGTCTCGAAAAATATTTGCGATCGAAAAAAATATCATAAATAAAAATATTGTGACGAAATTCGCGTCACAAAATAAAACGTAAGAAGTCATGGAATTGAAATGACTAGTATATGGTAGGTATTTGAGAACCCCAAATTTTAACTAGCTTGGAATTGACAAGGAATTGAGTCAATTCCAATTCCAAATTTTAGGGGTTCCCAAACACTTGAAATACTTCAATTATGGAATTCAATTCCAATTCAAGGTTCCCAAACATAGCATAAAGGAGTTTCGCAATATATTTTTTGTAAAATTCGGGATGTTACAAACTAGACCCTTACCTAACGCACTTAATGCATTTGAGAGTCTGCAGTCATAATATGATATGGCACTGCTTGAATCGAGCCTTGTTAAACTAAATTCGATCATGTGTCGAGTTTGAACAAATTTGATCCGAGGTCAAGCATAATAAAGCTCGAGTATGAAATACATTATAGCCCTATTATTTAATTTTAGTATTTTGATAATTAATTTTTAATATTTAATTTCGTGTTAACTTTTTTTTAATTATATTTTCAAAATTTTATTGAAGTAACAAAGATACTATACTCATTTAATTACACTTGCAAAACGGAAAAACAAAATAATAATAATTGAATTGAGCTCGAGCATGGACTTTTTAAGCTCGACGAGGTTAAAACTACCCATGTTCGAACTCAACATTTCCAAGCAATTTCAAGCTCAGCTGATATTTAAGCTCAGCCTGATGTTGAGATCAACTTGATAATTATAGTCTTGATAATTATAGTCTCTATCTACATACATACAAAGCCAAAACAGTCAGATGAAGTACTCGTGTACCTCGAGTTATAACACGAGGCTAAGGATAGAGAGGACCACTTCTAGTATTTGTTTGTACCTAAATATAGAAGAATATAATGCATCCGTTTGCAGGTATTCCTATACTTCTAAAACTAGAAAATTCTAACCTCCAAATAAAAATGGGTGACAAAAACAAGAAACAAAAGATGAGCAGCGAAAACTACAATGCTCAACAACAAGAGCCACCACTAGACAGACTGTCCAACCTACCCGACGCCATCCTGGTCGACATTTTATCTCTCGTTCCCACCAAAACCGCCGTATCAACCTCTGTGTTATCAAACCGCTGGAGATATTTATGGACCTACCTCACCTCTCTCCACCTCGACTTCCGCCACTTCCCCAAACACTCCACCCATTTTTACACCATTGTTGACCATCTCCTGACCCGACTCACTTCCCCCTTCCTCCATATATTCTCCCTTCACGTGCCCTTCTTTCGTCATCAGTATTTTGAATCCTGGTTGCGCCACCTCTCTGCTCGAAATGTCCAAATAATCGACGTCAATGTCGACTATTTTCACAGCGATAATGGCGCTACTGTTCCGGGAACTCCCTTCATGATGCCGCGTTGCATTTTCCAAACTAAATCCTTGGTTTGCCTTAATTTCCCTGCTTATCGCTTTCAGTATCATTTACCTCATGACACTAATGGTATTCCGCAACTACCTAATTTGAAAACATTGAGGTTAAAGCTAAGTAGTTCACAGTGTGGGTTCGTTGCGATACTGGTCAGGTCATGCCCTTTACTTGAGAGTTTATCTTTGGTTGCTGCGGAACGTTGGCACAAACAAGGTGAAAATGATGATGATGATGATGATGATGATGCTGATGCTGATGATGATGCCAGTATTAAGATATTATCTGGGAGTTTAAAACGATTGCATTTGAATATGTTAGCCGTGGCTAAGAATTTTAAAATCGTGATTGATGCGCCCAAACTAGATTGCTTTAGTTTGTTTGCGTCTAACTTGAATTCTTGTTCATTTGTAAGGAAACCTATAGCATTAAATCAGGCCACTATTATTACAGCTAGCAAACCCCTGGTGTGGTCGCTTATTCCTGTGATCTCAACTGTTAGACTGCTTCGCATACTAGCGGTGACAATTGGTTTGTTTGAAGACTGCAAGGATGATCTGGGCAATACTTTGATTTTTCGCAACCTAATAGAATTGAACTTGCAATTGGGTACTGAAAGCGACAAGTTGCGATTTGGTAGTGGAGCTGATGGCCTGGATTCGTTCCCATTCGAGTTGCCATCTCCGAGCCTGCTATCTCGTGTCAAGAAGATACAAGTCGTAAAACATAATGTGACACATGGGAAAATTATGAAGCTTACAAAGTACTTGCTAAGCAATGCCCCGGCTTTGGAGCTGCTTTCGTTTATTGATGTTCCTCGTCCAAGGGGAATTCTAGACAAAATAACATATATGATCATTCAAATGGTGTTTTGTATGGCTCTGAATTTACGGTCAAGAGAATTTCCCCGATGCCGGATTCAATTTCGTGGACAGTATGCCATATTGCCAGAGGACAGTTCAGAGCTGCAGCGAATGAAGAACCGTGTGCAGGCATTAATTTCCTTTCTAACGCTAGTAGATGATACTGCCAGCGAGTTTTAATTGGGATTCTCCTACCAATCTCTACCTGTGGGCATGCTTTGGGCACTGTTAGTATACTTGCGTCGGAATTTACGTCTTAATGACTTGTATTTTCTTGTTTATTTGATCATTTGAGTTCATTACCCATGATTTACCTTAAGGTATTCTATAGATCGTAACTACCTACTTTTTTTACACTTTGTGAACTGAAACGCCGCTATCTCTTAATATCTCAATGTTACAATTATTGGTTTATGAATCCCTTCAAGTCCCAATTCCATCATTGATACACACACAAAATGTTTCTCATAATAATGAAGAGGAACCATTAATGTTACCTTTATTATCATCTGAAAACAAGAGTCATCTACCTCATAACTGACCTTAACTCTCAAAAGGTTCTCCTTCATTAATCTCAGAATCCCACTCCGTCTTTTTTTTTAACTCTTATGGAGTGAATTCCAGGTGATAACCACGTTTTTCTTCAATGTTATTGAGTCAAGATTATGAGTAAAACTCTCCCAACTTTTAAGACTCTAACATATCAGCTTTCCGCTAACTTTTATATTGTTTTATTGTTCACACCTACCTCAGACTCATCTCGGACTTTATACATTATTCGTGACTCTACTTTTCCATTTTACTCCTTTTTTTCACAAAAAAAGAAATAACACCTGAGATTCACTCATTGGTTAATTCCCTTTAAAATGAGGTTAAGACTTACCAAAATTTCAAATTGAGTCTTGGATTGTCAAAAATAGAATAAATTATTGATAGTCTTAAGTGAATCTTGTTTTAAAACTTAACAAAAACTTATCTCAAAACTACCAATAATCTTATTCTAAGTCAACCACAATTAAATGCCACCCATGTTCCTACCCTAACACAACCACAATTAAATGCCACCCATGTTCCTATTTCTCATGGCTCTTGAGAATCGCAGCACCTCCTGATCACGTTCATAGGTTAATTACCACTTGTAAGCCCATTTCACACCTGAACGGACAGGAGCGAAACCAGAATATACTCCCTCCTATTTTATATTTTCTTCTCCTTTCATTTTTACATAAGAAATAACAAGGCGAATTTGGACCACACAAATTATCCTAAAAAGGGAAATAGGGAAAAAAACTTGAATAACCGAATAAAAAATTAGGGAAGAAAATATAGAATAGGGTAGCGAAATTTTTTGTAATATATTTTCTTATTAAAAGAGACGTAAAAATAAAAACATATTCTCATACGAGCACTTCTTAAGAAATGGCTTCTTTCGTCATGAGAAAATAAGACAATATTTTCGCCGTCACTACTTTGGATTGTTGATCATTGCGGCTCAGTTTGTCGCAGTAGTTTAGCCAATTCTGCGATCATATAGCTTAAGCGAATAACTCCTATAACCATTATGTCAAAACGGAATATTATCACATTAACCAATTACTACATAAATTTTTAATTGAAGATATTTTAGTCTAGTGGTTAAGAAGGATATATTTTGGACAATAGGTCTCAGCTTCGAATCTTCTCTCTCCTCTATTATAATGCGGCTAATTGCGCATGTAATATTATACTCTCTATTTTTTTATTTTTTCTTATTTTTTAGGGTCGAGTTATCGAGCGTTTACCGCAAATATGTTCGAAAAATAAAAATATACTACGTAAACTGTGCAAGAAAAAAAAATGTGAAAAAATAATAGAATAAGGGTGGAAATAACTTGATGGAAGATTGGGAACAATAGAAATTTTGTCACATTACTACATAGTAATTTTTACACACAGTTGGAGGGATAATTTTTGCGTCGTTTCGAAGAAGGTCCTCCCTACACACGAAGAAGCATCAAAATGAGAATTAAATATTATAAAATCCTCCTTTAAATGTAGTGAGGACATCTTTCGGGAGGATGCATGCAAGAATCTCTTCAGTTGGAGTTTTGCAAGAAATCTTCTAATGAGTCATTAAATTTCGTGTAAAGCAAATGAGAATGAGTATGTTTATCTTGGGTCATCCAATAATTAATTACGAGTTGTAGATAGGGCTGTAAATGAATTGAACCTCCTCGGCAAGGCCTCGGGATCATCTCAGTCAAAGCTCGGCGCGAGATTGGTCAAACTGAACACAAGCTCAAACTAAGTTGAGCCCAAACCGAGTCGAGCTCGAGCACACTAAGGCTCGGCTCGTTTAAGCTCGTTATTTTTAAAATTATTTAATGTTTTTCAATATATTTACTTAAATTGTATCAATTTTAAAATAAATAAATTAAAATATTAGTTTATAAGATAAAATTACATAATACGAGTAATTGTTATTATAAGTTAACAAAACGATAATATTCTCATTTGAATTTGAATTTTAAATAAAAAATTACGTTATAATTAAAATAATGATCGAAAAAATGGTACGTAAACAAAGCTCGGGTTCGGGTTTGGACTCGTAAAATATTATATGAGCCGATCCCGAGCCTTGATTTCAAGAGCTCAGGTTCGGGCTCGGGTTCGAGCTCGAACTCAATTTTTAAAATATAAGCCGAGCTCGATCATAGGTAAGCTTTAACTCGGCTCGATTCATTTCGGTTACACCCCTAGTTATAGATATAGCATTTTCCAAAACCCAGTTGAGATTTTTTACCAATTTCGAAAAATCATATTATTAAGAGCATTCTACATGTAATCAATGAATTGTAAAACATAGCTTCTTTCCTTTAAAAATCTCGAAAACTCAATTAATCCAAATCGTTTAATTGCCACACCCACATGCCTTCAATATAATATTCCCTCCTATTTTACATAATTGTCCCAGTTTCTATTTCCGTCTATTCATAATAATGTCCCATTGTCCATTTTTGTTAACTATTATACTTATTTTAATCACTTCAACTAACAACAATACCTCACCTCACCTCCAAAACAATACTTATTTTAATAATTTCACCCACAATAATAATCCACAATATCTTCCCACACTCCAATTACCTCCTCCACCAGAATACTTTATATTATTTAACTCATTTTTTTTAAAATCTTATAAAGAACATTAGAACAATTATATAGAATAGGAGGGGGTATGTTTTTGTCCCATAGCTCCCAAGCACTACATTATGACATGCAAATATCCTCTTTCTTTTGTGGATATCGAAAACATCAATCAAAACTAGTACTATATATATGTTCTTTGTCCCATAGCTCCCAAGCTGCTATACATTGCTATCCGTGCAGTGTACGGGTTTATAAACTAGTTCTTTAATGAAAAGAAGATTAAAATTAGGTATTTTTTTTTTCTTTTTTTTTTTTTACAGCTGTAAATGAAGGTTTTACAAGTTCATGGCCTGCTTTGCTAGATTATGCGCAAAGCCATTGAAACGTTTCGGAATAAAGTTAAAAACTAAGCAGTGAAAAAAACTAAAGGAAGCCCGAATATCTTCAAGGATACCCGTAATCCTGTGATCCTCCTTTTCAGTTTCCGCTAATTTGGTGACAAGTTGTAGGCAGTCCGAAGAAATATCCAAGTGGAGAACCCGCCGCTCTTGTGCCCACATCACAATATCTCGAATCCCCAAAGCTTCAGCCTGCATAGCCGATTCCGCCCTGATACGTGCCTGCCTCCGTTCCAGCTCCCTTCCTGTGCCATCAGAAGCAATCTATCCGAAAGCCACCTCATAATTACTATTCCAGCTAGCATCAACCTTCACACGTACCACCGCACAACCGGTCGGTGAGCCCAGAATACACACCGGGCGACCATTCCGAATAGCCAAAGCTTCCGTTTGAGGTGTCCCTTCCTCAATTTCTTTGTCAGCTTGATGCTGTCTCGAATTGAAGGACTTCCCCAAGATGTTTGTTTGCTCCCGGATAACTTTGAAGACCATATTGGTGATACCTTGCGATGTAAGGACCTGATCCTGAAATTTTATCTTGTTTCGCACTGTCCATATAGCCCATAAGGTAGCTATAAAAAGGATCACCTCACGAGTCCCCTCATCTCTTTTGGAGAGAAAGCGAATCCAGTTGCATATCCAGTCGGACATAGACACGCCCCATGCTCCCTCCACCTGAATGCCTAAATCAGAGCCTGCCCAAATTCGGCTGGAAAGACCACAATCTCGAAAGAGGTGTTCGGATGTTTCCATCGCTCGTTGATCACCGCCACACATGCTACAGGAGGTATCCACCTCTATATTCCGCTTATAGAACTCCTGTCTGATAGGCAGAACATTGGTGATAATCTTCCAAATTAGAATTTTCCACATCTGAGGGATTAGTAAGTTCCAAAGCACTGTTCGACATAAAAGTCGGCCCCGATCGGTTAGTCTACTGTTGTCTTTAACAGTTCCTACTTTGTTCATGAAGTCCTCAAATATTAATCCATAACCACTCTTCACCGTATAAACTCCCATCATCGTGTGTGGCCAGTAAATCTTATCCCTCTGCCTTACTTCGCAACGTGGTATAGCAAGAATTCGGTCCGCCCATTCCTCCGTGAACAAGCCTTTTATAAAGACTTCATTCCAGTTACCATCAGAAAGAAAAAGGTGTTGGACCTGTAAAGAAGCCAGATGACTAGAATTGTGGTCCAACCACTCAGTCCTAGGTTCCGGCCGGTCTCCCCTCACCCATATTGCGGTCCAAACATTTATCACCGACGCAATACCAGGTTTCCATCCAATATTCTCCAGTACAAAGTTTAAACCATGAAGGATGTTGCGTACGCCCCACGAGCATCTAGATCCCTTGATAGGGGTCATCCCATGAAGAAAGACCTGTGTTCCAAAAAGTTTTTGTCTGAACATCCTACTGAACAGAGATTTTTCCCCACACAATTCGCCAGCCATGTTTAGCCAACAAAGCCTGATTGAGACATTGAACATTTCGAATGCCAAGCCCACCCACACTCTTTGGTAAACTCAAAAAATTTTTGCTACACCAGTGGAGTTTATTCCCCAACTTACATCCTGCCCACCAAAATTGTGTCAAAAGAGAGTTTATCTTCTTTGCCACACTTACCGGAACTTTAAAGACCGATAGAAAGTAATTGGAGAGATTGGATAGAACCGATGAAATAAGAGTAAGTCGTCCAGCTGGTGATAGAAAAATCCCGTTCCATGAAGATATGCGTCTGGTGACATGTTCAATGAGAGTAGTAAAAATCCCTTGTTTTGACTCTTTGAATTCCGTCGGGATCCCGAGGTATTTTCCAATGCCATTGTTCTTTTTTATATTGAAAGCTTGCATAATCCTCTGTGCCCTAATCAAAGTGGTGTTAGGACTAAAGAGTAACCCAGATTTCTCAATGTTTAGCCTTTGGCCTGAGACTTCGCAATAGTCATTTATAATACGCACTAACTGGGCCACCGCCTCCCCTATCCTTAAAGAAGAACACCGAATCGTCCGCAAAGAAAAGATCTGTAATTGGCTGAACCCCCCTGACTAGTTGAATTCCATGAATTAACCTTTGCTCATTAGCGTGCTCCATGTTCCGGGAGAGGACTTCCATACATAGGATGAACAAATATGGAGATAAGGGATCACCTTGTCTCAGGCCACACCGCGGACGGAATTGTGGCAGAGGGATCCCATTCACCAGGATTTCATAGCTCACCGAAGTAACACAATTCATCATAAGTGTTATCAATTTTTGAGGAAAGCCATACCTAACAAAGACCGCCTCCAAGAAGTCCCAACGAACTCTGTCATACGCTTTACTTATATCTGCTTTGAAAGCACATAATGCTTGTCTCCCATGCCTATGCATCGAAATTTTATTAATGGCCTCATGAGCCACCAGAATATTGTCGCTGATGTTCCTCCCCGGGATAAAAGCATTCTGTGTTTCACTGACTAACGAACACATCACCTTTGACAAGCGATTGGCAATGCATTTTGTCACAATCCTCATCACCACGTTACAGAGACTAATTGGACGGTAATCCGAAACCCCTTCCGGGCTTTCTTTCTTTGGGATGAGTGCAATGAATGTCTTATTAAGTTCCCGTAGTACCCTCCCAGAATTCAGAATGGATAAGACAGCCTTGGTAAAGTCGCCTTTGATCATAGACCAACACTTTTGGTAGAAGATTGCAGGGATACCATCAGGGCCCGGAGCTTTAAGTGCACCCATTTGAAAAACTGCAGCACGAATCTCTTTAGCGGAAAAAGGACTGCTAAGACGGTCCACCTCATCCTGTGAGAAAGAGTGGTGAAGATGTTTAAGCGTATCTTCAAAAACTGAATGATCTCTCCACTCCATGTTGCCAGTCGATGATGAATAAAGGTCCATAAAGGTATTCTGGAATGCTTCCCGAATATAATCTATATCATAATACCAATTTCCATCCGACCCTTTAATCCCATGAATGTGGTTTCTCCCTGCCCGTCCTTTGACCCAATTAAAGAAATATTTAGTACAAGTATCTCCATTAACCATCCATTTTACCTTTGCCCTTTGTTTCCATAATGCTGCCGCCGCCCTTGCAAACTCCGTTACTTCCTCATTTATTTTGGTGTACTCCTCATCTCCATTCCCCGAGATGGCCAGCGTCATACCATGTTCCAATTTCTGATTGAACTCCTCCCATTTCAGTCTCCATTCTGCTCTTTTGTCGAGGGCCCAATGCTTAGCACACGTCCGGATTCTGGATAGTTTTCTATTTACTTGATACGCCGGCGATCCCGTGACAACCCTCTTCCACTCAACCCTAATTTTTTCCATGCACTCCTCATGTTCCAACACCCAAGCATCAAGCTTATAAGGTCTACTTCCAGTTGTGGTTACAAGATTCAAGTCTATTTCTATCGGCGCATGATCCGAAATTTGGATAGGATAATGCTTGATGCCAGTACCTGGGAAAACAGTAAACCAATCTTTTGACCCATAGGCTTTATCAATGCGTTCATAAACCCTCTTTTCACCCTTTCGGTTGTTGCACCACGTAAAACGTAGTCCTTTAAAAGGGATATCCAAGAGTTCATTGCGAATTTTCCATAGGTTAAAATCATCCGCCCCTCCAATAGGTCGTTGACTCAAACTTAGTTTGTCACTTCGATAATCGACTTGATTAAAATCTCCCACCATTAGATATGGATCCTTGAAAGACCCAATCCATTCCTCAACCTCATGTAACACCGAGGCGCGTTGGCTTACACACGGCGCCCCGTAAAAAAGCACAAGATACCAAGCTAAACCATTATATTTTTGAACCAAAAGGATGATAAAATGATTACAAGCCTTAACTACCGACATACGAGATTCTTTCCGCCACCCTACCCACAGTCCACCCGATGCTCCCACCGCATCAACCCCAAAAAACTTATCAAACCCGACCGTCCTAAACATAGGGAAAATCCGACTAGCATTACATTTAGTTTCTATTAGAAAAATAAAATCATAAAACTTACTACCTACCAACGCTCTTACTTTTGGAATTATAGGGGCGAGCGTGTTATTGAGACCCCTACAATTCCAAATGAGGCCCTTTATGGTGAACGAGGAGGTTGTGAAGGCCCAACCTCCGCAAAGCCATCCAAATCAGGATCAAAGCCCCCTCCATTCATCGATGGTAGAGAAGAGTCACTAGACTCCACCATCACCACGTCTTCCACATTCACACGAAAACCCCAAGTGGGTTGCTGCTTACACTGTTTTTCCTTCTCATTTCTTGGTGACCAGCATCGTCTTTTTGCCATTTGACGGAGATAATCCTTGGCCTCCTCCAAAGACTGCTTAGCCGAATCTGGAATGATATAGTCCCCAGCCTCAGTACAGCATTTACGCTTCCTTGCTCCTCTGATTTCTTCCTTGTACTCCTCTCTCTGATCAGAAACATGATAGACATCAATTAACCCCAAGCATCCATCAGATGAATTACCAACAGGCAGAGCAGCTATCAGCTTTGACTTAGCCCCTGTCTTAGGAATATCGAATAATTTTACCCCAGATGCCCTTGCTGACTGATTTCCCTTGTCCCTGGTTCCAATTCTATCTGCTTCAGTCTTCATTAAAACCTCCCAGGGAACTAGATTAGAAGAGCCTTCACCAATTTCCTTCCCCTTGTTTACAATAACAGTGGAGAATAAAGATGATGAAGCTTGGATTCTCTGCATATCATCCCCAGTTGGATCCTCAGAGGTGGTATTAAGCAGGCCCACCTCAGATTCAACCCTCAAAGAAAGCTGTAATTCTGTGTTCACTTCTTCAGTATCATCAGAGGAGATGACAATGATCTCTTCCCTATCCCTGCCATCAGAGTAGAACTCAGAATTAAGAGATTCAGATGCAAGCATATCAGCAGAGGGGACTGCATTCTGATTGTCCCCCAGTTCATTATTAACCTCATCCACTGTATTATTGCCATTGCCCAAGTCATTGAATTCATTTATACCTTCATCCATTGCCACCATCAACACCCCATTATTCTCTTCCCCGTTTCCAGCTATCTGACCTGATCCCTGCTCCACTTGTCTGGTAGTCCTATCAGCATAATGGTACATTGTAGGCCAGCCTTCCACAGGAGGGTCAAAAGTTTGGTTATACCCCCTGTGTTCATCTTCCATATGAGCCCACCCCAGATCATCTTCAATTCTATTCAGAATGGCAGCTTGATTTCTCTGGTCACGATCCAAAGCACCAACAATGCTATTCTGATTTGTATACAGAATATACGGGTCTTCAGTTTGAATCTGGTCAAGCACCCCTTGCTGCAACATATTCAATTCACCCTACACCTCCAGCTCCTCCCATGCACTATGATACACCTCATTATTTGACTCTCCCTCATCTAACCAACCTCCTGCCCCAGGTATTACTTAGTTACCAGTACCCATCTCAACATCCTGACCCTGATTTCCTTGGACTTGTCCTTGATTACCCTCACCTTCCACATCCTGAGCCTCAGCCATAGCTACATCACCTTGCCCACTAGCCCCAGAAACCCCACCTGAGATGGGATTTGCATTACCAGCCTGAAACACTACTGGCCCTACGAATGGTTGAGCAGTGACAGCAAAGGCCATCCCTGGTAATACTCTCTCTCCAGGTGTTATGCCTAAATCAAAGTCAACTGCCCTCTCAGGGGACTCCCACCTCCTTCTCCTCCTGGTAGGGCCCCTAACAGAACCCCTAGCCTCCCCCAGCCTAACTTTGGAAGACAGGAACTTGGTAGTAAAAGGGGTAGCACGTAAATCTAGATTGAACATTGTATGGGTGCTATTTGTTTGGAAAACAGGAAAACCATTTTCAACAGACCTGTCAAGCATCCCATTGATCCCAGATACCACTATCATAATAGATTCCCTACACTGAGCCCCTTTATGCCCAATTTTACCACACTTAATACAGTACTTAAAAATTTCCTCATACCTGAACTGAATCCATAACAGGTAACCTCCCTCCATTGCTAAGAAAAACCCAGGCACTAAAGGTTCGTTTAATTGAAGTTGCACCTTTATCCTTAGGTAGTCATTATCTGGAACCAAATGGAATGGTTCAACATGATAATTATGGCTCAGCAACTTATCAACAATATGGGCGACTTGCATAGTCAAGTATTCAAAGGGAAACCCACAAACTCTCACCCAGACCTCCGCATATGGGAACCTGACTGTATGCGGCACTGTGTCACGAAATCACTTCGAAAAGACCATAACAGCTCCATCAATTGTTGTTGTCGTCCTCTGCAACAGTCCCTCCATATCCTCTTCTTCAGTACAATGGAACACATAGACCTCACCCATGCGAAAAGAAGTGACAGTCCCCTTAGTGGTCCACTTCTTCCTAATCACATCATTGATCAAATCCGCTTCAAAGTGTCGATAATCAACCAGGAAACCCAGCACACATCAACTCCAGAAATCCCTAGATTTTCCTAGTTCAGAGGGGTCCACATTGATGACCCCACCAGACCTAGGGAACCTCCAGATATTCACATGAAGAGGGTTCATAGGATTGAACTCAGCTGCTGGGTGGTTCTGTTGAAATCCCTGATGATCAAACATGTTGGGATGCACTTCATAACCAGGCTCATTTGTTCCTTGTACATTATCCTCAAACTGATTTCCAGATGCCATTTTTGTCTGCCGAGAAAAGCTTGAGTGCTGGTTCTTTGTATTTTGTAAATTAACAGTGGCTTGATTTTGTGGTTTGTGGCGAACTTTCTTTTTTGGATTTAGGAGATTGATGTAATGTGAAGATGAGTATGAGATTCTTACCGTCATACTCGTGGATTAAATAGTGAAGTGAGGCAATCTAGAAAGACGCAAAAGCTCTGGAATCCTCACCGACATTTCAATCAGCTGCTCACTAATCGCCAATGAATGTTATGCATAAACCTCGAGCTGACTAAATTAAAGAGACTGCCAATTAAGGCAAACTGAAGTTAATGATGGTATGGAATATGGACAGATTTTTGGATAAATTTAGCTGTGAATAGATTCTGACATGAAACTAGGGTTTCGAGCTCCTATTAATGCCCCCAATTTCAAATGATTACTGACATTAATAGGTTTAGCTGAACAAAGCGTAAACCAAATAGGAATATTAAGAGGTTTTTAGCATCCTTTTAGCAGTAGATGCAATTTGGGAAATGAAAAAGATGAATATAGAGGGAGTAGGGAATGATGATAGCTAGAAAAAAAGTGAAATTAGGTATTCAAAAGTTCTTTATATTTACCTTTCTCGTGTTTCGCTTCCATTTGATGAGACGTGCAATCATACTCGTAGCATATTCATCCAAATCCTACATATAAATTTCATTTGACAACAATATTGAAAGGCTTGAAATAAAATATACTGAATAATGTTTACAAAAGATTGTTGAAAAATTTATACCTCGTAAGAACGCTCATCAGTCCATGATGCTTGATCACACAAATTTTCTAGCCACTTATACAAATAAACTCCACAAGAATACCCGTTCTTTTGTCGAGGCACACTACAAAAAAACAAGGTAAAAGCGTCTACAGTAGGCGACTGTCAAAACAGTCGCCAATTTGGCGACAGAAAAAAAAAAGGCGGGCGACGGAAAACAGTCGCCAATCTGGCGACTGTAGCTTTTTATCCGAAAATCTGTATGAAATCCACGGGCGAGGACATATTATCCATTTTGGCGACCGAAAACAGTCGTCAAAATTAGCGACCATTACCCGTCGCCAAATTGGGGACCAAAAACCGTCGCCAATCCCCTGCTTTGTTTTTAACGCTCATTTCTTTACCCGTCATTACCCCCATTCATTCATCTTAACGAAAAAAAAAAAAAAGCTAAGGACCCGACGCCACCATCAACTACCACCACCACCACCGGACGCCACCACTCGACGCCACCATCCGCACACCACATCACTACCGGCCCTTCCTTCACTGTTCTTCTATTTCACAAAGGTTTGTTTTCGACTCAATTTGATTTAATTACTTCAATCCTTCATATTTTGTTTAAGTTGTGATGCTTATTTAGTATCTAGTTGTAATTTATACATTAGTGATGCTTATTAATGTATGTAGTTGTAATTTAATTAGCATTTTTGTTAATTAATTTGAGTTAGGGTTAGAAATTGGGGTTTTTGTTAAATTAGTAATGTCATTTGATTAGGGGATGTAATTGAAGGTTATCTTGATAATATTAGTATTATTGAAGGTAGTAACTTAGTTTTAGTAATATTGAAGTAGTATTGTTGAAGGTAGTATAGTTTTATGAAGGTAGTATAATGTTCGGATTGTATAAATTTGCGTTATTGTTTTAGCAGGATTTTCCCTGAATGGATCCGGCTTGATTAAAGAGTAATTTGGGTATCTAGTTCTATAAGCTTGGAAAAATATGATGAATAAATAATAAGAAAAGACTAAGTATAAAGAATATCGCTTGTATTATTTGGATAAGCTGAGTACAAATTTTTGTATATAATTGAATATTCGGGAAGTAATGAGAAGTAAATTATGAAATAACTAAGGAAAAATAATCTCTCTCTAATAATCCATTTGCAAATGCTATTTATAGTTCTACAAATATTAACGTTGCATTGATCTCAACGTCCTTCCCCATTGTCGGATCTGTTACCGGATTAATAGGGCACACTCCCTATTAATCCGGTTGACTTGTTTTACTCTTAACCAATCTTCAGCTTTTCTTCTTTTACTCGTCTTGATTCATGGATGATATAGTCTTATAGTTAGACTTGGTCTTCCTTGAGAATAGGACGTGATTATTAGTTCATACAACTGCATTTCTTGTTTATCTTCTTAATCTAGTTTGTTTGGATGCCCTGCCAGGCTATTCTGTACTTACTACCAGGCTCTTCTTCCAGGATTTAGTAACCTGCTTATCATGTAATACTCTTCATCTGCCAAATAGTAGTTAGATTTGTCCGGTCCCTGGTTGCCTTAATCATCCTAGTAAGGTCAGGCCAGGTTAGAGTCAGACTAGGCTAAACTGGGCCTAACAATTGCCCCTTGACATTTTACCCGTGCTGGATCAGGCCAGGGGTGAGATGTCAATTTTACCGTGTTAAACAATAAAAAGAATTATATTTGCTCAATGACTCTTAGACTCCTAGTTACCGTTAAATACTACAACGGCTAACTGTATGATGTCATGCTGACAGTTTTGCATTTTCTAGGGTTTTTGCACCGTTACTCCCCTCCTATAAATATGGTATTTGCGATGAGTTTGTTTTTCACCAAATTTCTTGCACTTTCCTTGCTAAATTTTCTCTAAAATTCTCCCCTATTTCCCAGGAGTTTCATTCTGCTAACTTATAATTTTTCATTAAATAAAATTCATCACAATCAACAAAATAATAAAGGATATGGGAGCTAAAAAGCGTCCTGCACCCCAGAAAGCTGCTGCTGAGCCTGAACCCAAAGATGTCCAAGAGGAGGAGGTGGTTGAAGTTGATCCTCCTGCTCGTGCCATAGCTTTTAAATATCAAGATTCTATTTTTCTGCTCTTCAATCTCTGGATCCTTATTTTCCTGAAGAAAACTTATTGAAAACGAACTATGATAGGGTTTTAAGAGAGAAAAAATTAATTCCCGATTCGACTGAGGTATGGATTCCTGAGTCTTGTCCAGTCAGAGCTAATTGGATGTCACCTGGTTGGTTCTGTATTTATGAATAGGCGTTCAAGGCAGGTTGTAAGTTACCTTTTACTCCTTTGATGATTGATACTATTCGTGCTATGGAAGTATCACCTTTCCAGATCATGCCAATGGTTTGGAAACTTGTCCATTCTATTGAAAATTTATGTACTAAGCATAATCTTGTATTTACTATTAATGATATCAAGGTAGTATATCATATGAAAAATCCTTCTACTGGTCGTTTTAATTTGAGAATTAAGTAAAAAATGTCTCCATTAATTACTAACCTGGACTCTGGAGATGATAAGAGATGGGCGAAAACTTTCCTGTTTATCCGGACTGAGAGTCTGGGGTCAGGCTTTGATTACTTGAGATATCCGCCTTTGGAGAGTGGTAGGTTTCCTGTACACTTAATTTTGCAATTTATATTAAACGAAATTAGGATGTTTGAGTTTCACCTGTATATTTTTGGTGATTTTTGCAGCTCCTGATTGGAACTTTGATCCTCTTGACGAGGAAGCTATTTCCAGGATAGAGGCTTTCCTTTCTATTCCTGAGGAAGAGAGGGCCTGGCCTGCTAGTCTGGCCAGGGATTTATTGCCCCGGTATATGAAGACCAAGCTGAGTGTGGTCAAAGTACCCAAAGGCAAGCCTAGCTCCACTGCTCTTTCCTGTATGTCTTCTGTATGTCTTTATGTCAATTGTTGTCTTTTTATCACTTCTCTTATGATATTTATGTATATTCTTTGTATATTTAGTATTCAGGTGTTCTGCTAGGTTGGCTAGTTTTACTGCAAAAGATTTAAAGGCTGGGGTTGCTAGAATTGCTGAACAGTCTAAGAGCCAGGAGGCTAGTGGGAGTGACAAGACGCTTGACATTTTGGTTTCTGATGTCCAGCCTCCCCAGGAACCGTCCAGGCTAGTATCACCAGAGGTCGTTCAGGCTTCTAAAAGGAGAAGGGAAGATGTTATTCCTGAAGAGGAAGGGGGAGAGAAAGAGCCTATTCAGGCTCAACCAATCAGGAGTATCAGGCAAGTGTCTGCTAGGATGGACGATATGGATGCTACCCGGGCACGGATAAATGAATTTTCTGCTAGTATGAGCGGTCAGCTTTTATCTGCTAATACTCTTGAGTCTTCTACCAAAGTGGTTTCTATCCTGTCTTCTCTTGTGACAAAGGCTGCTGAACTTGCTTCTCAAGCTAAGAAGGTTAGTTGTAAAAGGATTTTTATTTTTTATTGTTATGTGTTCTTTGTGTTGCTTTATATTTGGTTGATTGACTTTCTTTTGTTTCTTGTAGGGATTGGATGCCGGGTTGGCCACTGCTTGTCAGCTCAGGGATGCCTAGGCTAGGGTTTCTAGCTTGGAAGGGAAAGTGGATAAAGTTAACCGTGAGCTGCACACATCCAGGGGTAATGAGGTAGTACTTCAATCTGAGCTGGGGACAGCTAGAGAGGCATCCAGGGCTGCTATAGTTTGTGAGGTGGTTACCAAAAACGCTGAGAAGGTTGTCAGGCAAGAGTTGGAGGCTGTAAGGGAAGAGTTGAGGATCACAAGGAAGAGCCGGGCCGCGAGAAGCAGGCAATGCAGGATCAGCTGAGAAAAATGAAGAGCTTGGTGCTGAAAAGGAACTAGTGGAGGCGCGGCTTGCTGATGCCGCTCAGTACTTCTTTGGGAAAGGCCGGGTTGATGCCATGAGGGATCCGAATCGATCAAGCTAATGGGATCCGGACCGGGATGAGATAGCTCTGATACCCAGATCCCGATTTGCCGCATGGGTCAAGAAGAAGAAGTGGATTCTCCTCCTTCCAAGGAGAAATCTGGTGATCAGGAAATGGTGGATGGTTGTGAGTCGGTTACTGGCTCGAAGCCTGCTTAGATTTTTGTTTTTCCTTTTTGTTTTGGCCCATCCAGGGGGGATGTCCCTGGAATGAATATTTATTAGGTATGTGGTAAGGCTAGCTTTTTTGGATGGATATTTTCTTTCGGTTTTGAATAAATATTTGGTCTTTGTTTCTTTTTGTGTTTTGATAAGGTATATTTGTAGTGTTGGATGTGTACTTGGATCTGCCGCTTATTCGATCGGATCGGGCCGATTTTTTGTCTGATCCGCCATCTTTTTATGTCATGGGTGGGGTTATTGCCTGTCTGGAGGGCTTATGTCCCTTGCCTGTCTGGAGGGCTTATGACCCATTTATGTTATGCAAGCCAGGAAAGGGTTTTCCTGGCTTGTATATTAAATTGAGCTCAATATTTTAAGGCCTGATTTTGCAACTGAAAGTTGGATATCAGTTGTATATTAGTGGGGTGGCCCCCAATCTTTAAGATTTGTTTCAAGTAAAGTGCAGTATGTAAAACAAACATTTAAGATTCTATTCGGTAAAAGGAAATATGAGAATATTGATAAATACTTGGGCACATAATAGAAGAAATTATATAAGGCATTTATTCATATAATGGCAAGTATCATACATCTAGTTTCATATCAGGTCAGGAAAGATGAAAATTATACCTGGACCGGGAGATATATTTTATATGTGAAATAGTTTTAAGTGTGCAATATTCCAAGCTCTTGGGATCATTTCGCCGTCCAGGGTTTGTAATCTATAAGCTCCCCGGCCGACTATTGAGTCAATCGTAGGGACCTTCCCGAGGTTGGGGCCAATTTGCCAAATTTTTCTCTTTTGTGTTTTGAAAGACTTTTCCGAGGACAAGGTCTCCTACCCTGAATACTCTAGCTTTGACGGTCTTGTTGTAGCTTTTTGCAACTCTTTTTTGATATGTCGCCAATCTAATGTCTTGGCGCATCTCTTAGCTCTTCCGTTAAGTCCAGGTTGTCCTCCATTAGAGGTATATTGCTCGTTATTGTGTTCAGGCTGCATCTGGCTGATGGAATGTCGACCTCAGCTGGGATTACTACTTCACATCCATACACCAAGGAGTAAGGGATTTGGCCTATGGATGTTTTAGGCGTGGTTCACACCCCGGAGGACCAAGGGGAGCTCTTGACCCATCCGCTTTCCTTCTTTCTAGCTTCTTCTTTATGCACCGATTATTACTTTGTTATCGGATTCTCGCCTGGCCGTTAGCTTTTGGGTATCCCGGCGTGGAGGTTACCAGGTTGATGTTCCATTGAGCACGAGAAAGTCATTGTTCTTTTTCCTACGAATTGCGTGCCATTGTCGCATACTATTTCAGAGGGGATGCCATATCTACATATGATGTTGTGTTTGATGAATGCTATGACATCCTTTTCTTTGACTTGCCTGTATGAATCAGCTTCTATCCACTTGGAGAAGTAGTCAGTCATTGCTAGCATGAAAACTTTTTGTCCGGGTGCTTGAGGTAGTTTCCCTACTATGTCCATGCCCCACTTCATAAATGGCCAGGGTGTGGATATGGAATGTAGTTCCTCAGATGGCTGATGGATATATAGTCCATGAATCTGGCATGCTTCGCGTTTAGAGCTGAATTCCAGGCAATCGGCTCTCAAGGTGGGCCAATAATAACCTGTTCTAAGTACCTTGCTTGCCAGGCTCCTTCCGCCTTTATGATTTCCACAGTATCCTTCATGTATTTCTGATAATATCTGTTCAGCTTCTTGTGGTTCCAGGCATATGAGGTATGGCCCTGCCTGCAATTTCTTAAAAAGCACGTTGTTAATAATAGTATATGAAGCAACTTTTATTTTTAGTGCCCTGGCATCTTGCTTATTTAGGGGAAGGATTCCCTGTTGTAGCCAATCGTAGTAAGGTTTTGTCCAAGAGTTGACAACATATATTGGGAAACTTTCATCTTGCTTATTTGATGCAGGTTCTAATAAATGTACGATGGGTATTTTGTCAAAGTCGAGGGGACTGAAGTTGGATCCTAGGCCGGCTAAGGCATCGGCCTGGGTATTCAAGTCCCTGGGAATTTGGTCAATATTAAAATTGCGGAATTTTGATTTTAAATTCTGGACAGCTTCTAAATAAAGCATAATTTTTGAGTCTTTTGCAGTATATATTCCATTTGCTTGGTTTGAAATAAGAAGGGAATCAGTACCTACTTTTAGGTTTTGCACACCAAGGTCAATACATACCTTTAATCCAGCTATTAAGGCTTCATATTCTGCCTCATTGTTGGTAGCTTCAAATGCACAGCTTATAGCTTGTACTATCTTATCCCCCTGTGGCGATTTTAGTACTACCCCCAGGCCTGTGCCCCTCATGTTGGCTGCACCATCGACAAATAGGGTCCATTCTAGGTCCGTTTGGTCGCCGGTCGGTTATTTACTTTTTTATTAAGTCGGGTTCTAGGGTCGGACTAAAATCAGCCACAAAGTCTGCTAGTGCTTGTGACTTAATTTTTGTCCTTGGTTCAAATGTTATGTTGTATGTGCTTAGTGGGTGACCATTTGCACATTCGTCCTAAAATTCTCGGCTTCCTAAGCACATACTTGATAGGAGGATTGGTTCTGACTATTATAGGGTGGCTTTCAAAGTATGGTCTTAATTTTGTGCAACTCATAATTAAAGCTAAAACATACTTTTCAAGCAAGCCATACCTGATCTCTGCATCCAGTAGACTTTTACTTACGTAATAGACAGGTGTTGCTGTCCGTCCGCTTCTTTGACCAAGACTCGCACGACAAAGAAGCGGTTTTACAGGTGTATACTGGCGTCGGGGGTTCGTCTTTGACTGGTTTTGCCAGCAGGGAGGAGAGGATAGATATGTTTTCGGTCCTCAAAGGCACTGATGATCAGGGGTCCATTAAAAGTCCTTGTTTTTCCTTAGCAGATTATAGAATGATTTGCACCTTTCTGACGATCTTGAAATGAACCTGTTCAGGGCTGCTATTCTTCCTGTCAGCTTTTGTATGTCTTTGACTGACTTTGGTGGTTCTAGCTCCAGGATAGCTTTGATCTGTTCAGGGCTGGCTTCTATTCCTCTTTTTGTCACCATATAGCCCAAGAATTTTCCCGCTGAGACTCCAAAATGGCATTTTTGTGGATTGAGCTTCATATTGAATTTCTCCAGTATCTTGAAGGCTACTTCCAGGTCTTTAATGTGATCCTCTGCTTTTTTTGACTTGACTACCATATCGTCTATGTAGACTTCCATGGTGTCTCCTATTTGATCTTTGAACATCATGTTGACTAACCTTTGATAGGTTGCACCTGCATTTTTTAATCCAAAAGGCATAGCAAGACAACAAGATTTTTTTTCTTTCAAATGATGAAAGTCAGTACTTTCCGATCTCGCGGGTGCATCTTTATTTGGTTGAATCCATTGGAGGCATCCATGAATGTTAACATCTCGTGGCCTGCAGTAGCATCCACCATTGCATCGATGTGTGGCAGGGGAAATGGATCTTTGGGGCAGGCCTTGTTTAGGTCGGTGTAGTCTACACAGACTCTCCATTTGCCATTTTTCTTCTGGACGACTACTACATTTGCAAGCCAGTCAGGGTACATTACTTCCCGGATCATTCCCATGTCCAATAGCTTGTCAACTTCCTGGTTGATGATTTCATGACTCTCTGCAGCAAATTTTCTTCTCTTTTGCTATACAGGCTTAAAGGATTTGTCAATATTTAACTTATGGGTTATAATATCAGCATCTATACCAGTCATATTAAAATGTGACCAAGCAAAACAGGACATTTTAGTTTTGAGAAAGCTGACCAGATTGGGTCTGACCGAGTCTGGTGCATCTGACCCTACAAGTACCTTCCTGTCAGGGAATTCTGGGTCCAAAATAACCTCTCCTGTTTCCATCTGTGATTGTGCAACGTATTCTTCCCTAACAGGTGACTTTAATTGCTATGCAAGGGACTTACCTGACTTTGAGGGTTTCAAAGCCTGGGTGTAGCATTCCTGAGCCGTCCTTTGTTCTCCCCTGATGGTGGTTATCCTCCATTCGGTTGGTATTTTCACACATTGATGGTATGTTGATGGGATTGCTTTGACGTTGTGGATCCATGGTCTGCCCAGGATTACGTTATATGAGGATAGGCAATCCATTACCCCGAATCTTTCATATGAAGCCACGCCTTCCACATAGGTTGGCAGGCTAATTTCTCCCACGGTGTTCTTTGTTTCTCCGCTGAACCCAACCAGGACACTGGATTTCTTGATGATCTTTCCTTCATCTATCTTCATAGCTTTGAGGACGTCAAGCATCACCAAATTGATTGAACTGCCTCCGTCTATCAGGATTCTTGATACCTTAGTCAAGTGCCAATTTGCATGGTAATTACCAAGCTGTCATGGTGTAGATCTGATATTCCCTGCAAGTCTGAGTCAACAAAAGTAATAGCGGGCAATGACTTAGATCTAAGAGGGGGCTGAAGTCTAGACTCCCTGGATATTCTTTTGGCAGCCGAGCTAGTCAGACCACAGATTTCTGATCCTCTATTTATGAACTTGACTTCTTAGATGGGGGGAGGAGGAGGAGGATCTCTGCCGTTTCCTGAATCTCTCTTGTTTTGTCCTTCATCTTTGTTCTTTGGCTGCTGGATTAAGTCCTTCAGATAGCCTTTCTTTAGGAGGTATGCCACTTGTTTCCTGAGTTGGATGCATTTTTCTGTGGTGTGTCCGATGTCCTGATGGAAGTCACACCATCTCGTTGGATCTTTCATGGGGTTGTCGGATTTTTTGGGCCATCTGACTGTATCTCCCAAGCTTTCCAGGCGTTTGATTAATCCTGCAGTATTTATAGAGAAGTTATATTCAGGAATAGTTGGTAGGCTAGAAAGGTTACCTTTGTGTTCTTGTGCCATGTTGACTTCAGATCGTTCAGGCCTGGAATAGGGTGCTGATATGGGGTTACCTCCTTTCTGGTAGGAACTTTTCCTGTTAGTTTGTCCATAGCCTTGCTTTCCACCGGACGAGTTTGTTCTGAAGTTGAGATCTTCCTCCAATCTGACATGTTCTAAGGCGATGGATTGAACAGTGGCAAAGGTTGGGCAGGCTTTCTTGGTTAAGTCTGCATAGATGTGACTGTCAAGCAGGACTCCTTGCCTGAAGGCCTCTACTGCTGTTTCTTCGTCACACCTGGGAATGGTCACCTTCTCTTTGACAAATCTTGCCAGGAATTCTTTGGGAGATTGTTCAGGGAGTTGCTTTACCCTGAACAGGATATTGGGTCTCTTGGCCATATCTCTGCTGCTTGAGAATTGTTGATTGAAGGCATTGATCAGTTCTGCAAAATTCTTGATACCTCCATTTGGGAGATTGATGAACCACTGTAATGCTGTTCCGGTCAGGGTTGTACCAAAGCCTTTACACATGCAGACCTGCCTGAATTCACTGGGTATTGAGGCGGCTAACATCTTTTGTTTGAATATGGCAACGTGATTTTGTGAATCTGAGGTCCCATCATAAGTTCTCATGGATGGAACGGTAAATTTCTTGGGGAGATCAATCTTTGCAATTTCATCCGCAAAGGGTGAATCTGCAAAGTCATCAACTTCTACTTGACCCACGTGGTCCGGTACTCCAGGTATATTTTCTATTTTGTTGTGGAGTTTTTGAATTTCCTGAAGCATAGCCATCATTATTGCTGCTTCAGTTTTGTTTGTTTCATCATTGGGAATGGTCCGGGTATCGGATAAGGTATCCTTCTCCGTAGTTCCAAAATTGGAAAAGTCAATGTTTTTGATAATGGATGAGAATGGGGTTCCTGGCTCGAATCTGGTCTTGGAGCCTGAAGCCTGATTTTCCAATTTCTTTTTCAGGTTAGACTCAGATTCCTTAAGCCTACGATTTCGAAACCACTGGGCTCGCCTTCTCTTGAATTGTCTCCAATTCTTTGATTTTAGCTAGGGCAGCCGCTAATTGTTGTTCTGAGATGAGTTCCACCATTTTTGTATGTGAATATTAAATGGAAAATGGTAAAAGGAATGTTTTGATTAAAGAACTAGATGCCCCACGGTGGGCGCCAATTGTTTTAGCAGGATTTTTCCTGAATGGATCCGGCTTGATTAAAGAGTAATTTGGGTATCTAGTTCTATAAGCTTGGAAAAATATGATGAATAAATAATAAGAAAAGACTAAGTATAAAGAATATCGCTTGTATTATTTGGATAAGCTGAGTACAAATTTTTGTATATAATTAAATATTCGGGAAGAAATGAGAAGTAAATTGTGAAATAACTAAGGAAAAATAATCTCTCTCTAATAATCCATTTGCAAATGCTATTTATAGTTCTACAAATATTAACGTTGCATTGATCTCAACGTCCCTCCCCATTGTCGGAGCTGTTACCGGATTAATAGGGCACACTCCCTATTAATCCGGTTGACTTGTTCTACTCTTAACCAATCTTCAGCTTTTCTTCTTTTACTCGTCTTGATTCATGGATGATATAGTCTTATAGTTAGACTTGGTCTTCCTTGAGAATAGGACGTGATTATTAGTTCATACAACTGCATTTCTTGTTTATCTTCTTAATCCAGTTTGTTTGGATGCCCTGCCAGGCTATTCTCTACTTACTACCAGGCTCTTCTTCCAGGATTTAGTAACCTGCTTATCCTGTAATACTCTTCATCTGCCAAATAGTAGTTAGATTTGTCCGGTCCCTGGTTGCCTTAATCAGCCTAGTAAGGTCAGGCCAGGTTAGAGTCAGACCAGGCTAAACTGAGCTTAACAGTTATAATTGACGAAATTAAGTTAGAATGAGCATGATGTATAAATTTGTTAAATTAGTAATGTCATTTGATTAGGGGATTGTATAAATTTGCCTTATAATTTTGACAACTTGTTTAATATATAATGACCTAGTACCCGTTCAAGAATTACTCATTAGGAGCAATTCTTGAATAGTCCCCATTTTGGGACTGTCTTTGTACGTTTCAAGTCACTTAGATAGTAAACACATAGTTGTGATTTTATTAATGAGAAAAGAATTTGGTTCCAATTTTCTTCAATGTTCTTTGAATACATATGTGGAATATGAATCTATTCCACATTGTATATTTGGAGAACTAAGGGGAATTGCTGCCGAATTTTTTTCTCATTAATAAATCACAAATGTGTGTTTGCTAGTGACTTGAAACGTACATTGATGGGTTTAGGTTGGAGTGATAAGGACCCAATTGAAATCTTAAAATTAGCATAAAATGGAGGATGAGATAACCATTGTTTTTTTGTTGAAATTAAATATTATTATTTAAATGGTTAGTTTGCTATATATTGCCTATAGATTAAAATGAAGAGATCTGAACGTAGCTAGATGTACGAAGAAAGAGTAGATAACAAGAAATGTCCTATCGCTAGATTTGTAAAGGGAGTTCGTGGATTTATTGAATTTGCTAGATGTCAAGATTCATATGATTTGGAACAACATAAATTTAGGTGTCCTTGTACTAAATGTAAAAACTTAAAATATTTATTTGACATTGAAGTAGAAGAGCATCTTGTTACAAATGATTTTTTTCCAAACTACTACAATTGGATCTCCCATGGAGAAAAATATTATCCCGAAGAGCCTCAAATCCAACAAAATGAGAACCCATATAGAGAAATGGTACTTGATGCCTTTCAGTCTAATGATTTCATTAATGACGACCGTGTACCAATTATTGATGAAGAACAACCAAACCCAAGAGCAAAAGCCTCTTTTGACATGCTAAGTGCTTCCGAAAAAACCTTATATGAGGGGAGTAGAATGACATTGTTACAAGTTGCATCCAGGATAGTTGCTTTAAAATGTAAGTATAATATGCCATTTAAAGCCGTTGATAGTATTGCTACATTGGTTGAGGATGTTATACCCAATAATAATGTTATGACCAGAAATTTCTATAATACCAAGAAAGTGGTCAAAGGTCTTCAACTTCCACATGAAAAGATTGATGCATGTCCTAAAGGATGTATGATTTTTAGGAAAGATGATGCTTTGCTTGACAAATGTAAGAAATGTCAAAGGGATAGATATGAGACAAGTGAAGGAAATATTGTTTTGAAGGGGAAGAAGGATAATAAAAAGAGTGGAAAGAGAAAGAAACCAATATAAGTAAACACATTAATTTATTTTCCATTAGCTCCCAGACTTCAAAGAATGTATGCCACGAAAAATCTTGCCAACCAAATGCGATGGCACAAAGAAAATCCTCGTACACCAGGAAAGATGTGTCATCCGAGTGACGGAGAGGAGTGGAAGAGTTTTGATAGGTTATATCCTGATATTGCCGAGGAACCTCGCAATGTGAGACTTGGCTTGTGTACGGATGGGTTTGACCCTTTTGGTCAGTTTGGTAGAAACTACTCGTGTTGGCCCGTAATGACCACGCCGTACAACTTACCTCCTTGGCTTTGTCTGAAAAGACAATTTATTTTCCTCTCTTTACTTATCCCCGGTCCCGATAATCCAAAAAACCATCTGGATGTTTATTTACAACCGTTGGTGGAAGAACTGAAATATTTGTGGGAAGTTGGTGTAGAAACATTTGATGTGTCGAAAAAGCAAAATTTCCAACTAAGGGCTTCATTGTTATGGACTATAAATGATTTTCCCGCATATGGTATGCTATCAGGATGGGCAACCGCTGGTCGAAAGGCATGTCCTTATTGCATGGATAGGAGTAAAGCATTTTATCTTCCTAATTCCAAAAAAATTAGTTGGTTTGATTGTCATAGATGTTTCTTACCGGATGGACATATTCATAGGGAGAACAAGAAATCTTTCTTAAAAAGTAAGGAGGTGCGTGACAATGCTCCGATTCGACTCCAAGAGGATGAGATATGGGAGGCTGCACGTGATTTGCCATCAACTGTCGATGAGACTGAAGAAGAGTTTAAAGAGTTGAAAAAGAAAAAAAACGGTTGGTTTAAAAGAAGTATTTTTTGGGAGCTTCCCTACTGGAAAACAATGTTGATAAGACACAATTTGGATGTGATGCACATAGAGAAGAACTTCTTTGAGTTACTTATTCATACGATTATGGATGTAAAAGGAAAGACACGTGATGATATTAATTCAAGAATAGAATTGAAGAAATTTTGTGATCATCCTAAACTTCATATTCGTAAGGATGGGGCTAAACCAAAAGCCATATTTACTCATGACAAAGCTCCAAGAAAGATATTGTGCGATTGGATAGGAAACTTGAAGTTTCCTGATGGATATGCATCCGATTTGAGCCGTTGTGTTGATTTGAAGGAACTGAAGTTGAAAGGGTTGAAAAGTCATGATTGTCATGTTTTCATGGAGCGCTTATTACCCGTGGCTTTTAAAAATTTACTCCCGACTACGTTTTGAATGCGATTCTGAGAAATAAGTCAATTTTTTAGAGATTTATGTTCCTCCACGATATCAGTTGAGGACATGAGTCATTTAGAAGACCAAATACCAGAAATTTTGTGTAAACTTGAGATGATATTTCCGCCTTCTTTTTTCAATTCGATGAAGCATCTACCTATCCATTTGCCATATGAAGCTAAAGTTAGTGGACCCATCCAATATAGGTGAATGTATCCTTTTGAAAAGTTTCTTAATCATGTGAAGAAAAAAATTGGTAATAAAGCTCGTGTGGAAGGTTCTATATGCAATGTGTACCTAACCGAAGAGATTGCCAATTTTTGCTCTCTTTACTTTTAAAAACATATTGAGACCAAAGCAAAAAACTTGAATATTGATGAAGCGGATAAACTAGACATAAGTATACCCAAGTGTTTCCAAATGCAGGATGAAATAGGGTGTTCATCAGCTGGGGGAACAAGATTTCTGGATGACAAGGAGTATAACCGTGCCCACCTTTATGTGCTATCTAATTGTGAGGTTTTGGAGCCATATGAAGCTGAATTTGTGACAGATTTCATTAAAGAACACTCAAATGTGAACAGAGAGGATGTTTGGAGTAAGCATGAGGATCAATTTCCAGCATGGTTTCGGAAGCATGTATGTAAGCTAAATATTCAACATGATGTGATAAGAAGCTTGGCTTTGGGTCCTTCTCGAAATGTTGTGACATGGAATCGATATTCAATTAATGGGTTTAAGTTTCAAACATTTGACTATGGCAAAAGTAAGGCTAAATGCAACTACGGCGTTACTATTTCTTCTCTTGATGGCAATGAATATTATGGCATATTAGAGAATATCTTTGAGTTGTGCTACAATGGCCGGGATCAGGGTTATAAAACCGTCTTATTCAAGATTCAATGGAGGGATAATTCCGTAGATGGAACGAGAGTCCATGATCGTTACAAACACGTGGAAGTGAATCATACTCGAACCTACTCTAAATATGACTCATTTATACTTGCACAACAAGCTCATTAAGTTTATTTTGCATCTCTTCCGAGCACAAGTAATGATAGACAACAAAAGCAATGGTGGGCCATTTTTAAAACAAAGGTACGATCATCAGTTGATACATCTTTTTTTCCAAGAAGAGGTTGTATCGGAAACAGCTTTGTCCCCAGTTGATCATGATGAAATTATTTATGCAAATGAGAGAGAAGCGGAGGAGGAGTTAGAAGAGGAAGAAGAAGAAGAGAATGATAAGGAGAGGGATGGGATAGAAGAGGGGAAGAAGAAGAAGAAGAAGAAGAAGAAGAAGAAGAAGAAGAAGAAGAAGAAGAAGAAGAAGAAGAAGAAGAAGAAGAAGAAGAAGATGATGATGAGTAAGAGAAGGTATTGAAAATATACATATCAAAATTTGGAAACAGTTATTAGCGTAATATTTGCTAACACTATTTTTTTGTATCTTATAATAATTATCCTGTAATATTTGCTAACACTTTTTATTCAATTGTAGTACACATAGCTCGTGGAGGAGGTAGGCAGCATGGAGGCTATAGTGAGGGAGGTAGTAGCTCCCGAGAGCAGGAGGAGGACGTTGACCATTCTACTACGGAGGTGAGTGAGGAGGAGGAGGAGGAGGAGGTTGCTATACCCCGACATACTGAGGGCAGGATGATCCTTGATCCAAATGGTCTTTGGTAATTTTTTATTCATTCTAGTTTGTAATTTTTTTATTTAGTAATAAATGACTTTTTTTTAGACATATGTTATACATTATTTTTTTTCCTATATAATTATGTTTTTAACATGTTTGATTTCAGGTTTAGGTGTCAAACAATTGTTCGTGGTGTGACTGCTAGCACCTAAGAGAACATGACACACGGCGTCACTTGTTGGAGTAACGCTACTGATGAAGATAAGGAGATGTGGTTCAACAACTTCCGGGTATCTATTTATAAAATATATATTATTAAATATAATTTATTTATTCTAATTACCTTATTATTAATTTGTTTCTCATGAATTTGTTTACTTTTTGTAGCGTGTGTTCTATTGGCCAACCGACCTTGAGCACCTAGTTTGGCAAAGGTATAATGACATTGGCAAGAAGAGGCTGAGGGACAACATGTATAAGGTGTCTAAGAGGAAGAAGGCGTCATCTTTCATGAAAGGTATTTAATTTCTTTTAATACCCGTAATTAGTTAAAATTCATTACATATTTTGAAACTATATTAATTAATAATTGATATTTTATTGATTATAGGTGCGTTATATGAGGAATTTACCAAGTACCGGAACAGTCCTGAGTTCAAGGAAGCATCGGCCCGGAACAAAATCAACAGGAAATGAGGAGAAAAGGACGCGGAAGTTGAGCCTACTCATTTTGGAGGGTCTCAATCTTTTCATGATCGAGTGTTGTCAGATGTAAGTTATTTGTCTTAGCTTTTAATTTAATAATCTTCTAATTTAGTCTTATTAGTTATCATGTTTGAGTAACAATTCCTTGTTTTTTTTTTCCCGGAAGACCAAGAAGAATAAGGGCAAGATGCCCACGATTGTTGATCTCTTTGTTGACACTCACGCAAAGAAGACAAGCAAGGGCAAGTTGATCTTCACGAAGGCAAAAGATCAAGAGTTATATGTAAGTGTCAAAAAAAAAATTTCTTAATGTGTTAAAGTATATGTTTTATCAATTTTTAGACAAGTAACCTCTAACCATTAACGTTTGATCAATTTTTTAGGAACGATTCCTTGTCCGAAGGAAGAACAACCCGGAAATTGATGACAACGAGCTATGGTTTGATCTTGTTGAGGGATTCTAAAGAGGAGATGTGTATGGAGCCGGGTCGGGAAAGGAGATTTTCTACCCTACTCCAAGAAGAAGAGGGTCAATTTCCTCCCAACAACAACCTTATACCCTAAGTATCGTAAGTGTGCTCCAAGCTCAATTATCCACCAAGGAGAAGCAGGATGCCGAGAGGGACAGGCGGGATGCCGAGAGAGATGAAGAAATTCGGAGGATGAAGGAGGAAATGGAAAGGATGAACTCCTTTTTCGCCAATTGGAACAGTGGGTGGCGCCCGCAACAAAAGGATCCTAGAGATCCTAATTATGGAGGTGGTAGTGGAGCGGGAGCAAGTTTCCCGGTTATGTAGTTTTTTAGAGAACATGTTATTCCCGGATAATGTTAGATGACCAAAACTCGTAGTTGTGTGTATGGAACATGATCTTGTTTATCAAATTTGGTCGTGTTGGCTTCCCATGCGTTCTCTGCTGGTAGTGTTGGTTTATTTGCAGGTTTTTACGTATTTGGCTTGGTAAAAAACGATTTTTAGGCTAAAAAACATGTAAAATTGGCGACTGAAACTGGACAAATGACGACGGCAAACCGTCGCTAACCTTCTGATCATAATTTAATTTTTTGGGCTATAGCGACTGTTTTCTGTCGCCAAAATGGCGACCAACACCCGTCGCCAATTGTGAGGTTTTGGGGGTGACGTGGCCTTTTACATGGCGACTAATGACAGTTGCCAAATTGGCGACTAGACAGTCGCCAAATTTGGCGACAGGTTTCTGTCGCCCGCTTTAAAAAATTTCGTCGCCAAATTTGGCGATGATGTCCCGTCGCCAAAAGCGACTAAAACTAGCTACGAAGTGCGGGCGACGGGCCTTAGTTGCTATATTCATAATGGCGACTGTTCTCAGTCGCCTTATATGGTCGCCTTTGACCTTATTTATTGTTGTGGCACTTGCACAATCTCCCACTGAAAAGTCTTGATCTCCTGCACAGAAAGATTGCCAACAGTATTCTTATTCGATAATGTATTTTGGAAAGTCGAAAATCATTGAGCTGCCTTTCGTATATCATATTCACAATCGAATAAACTCGTTGAATAAACTCTCAGCTAAATGTGCCGACATAACTTTCAAAAACATAAATGTTGATCCTATTCCAAGGGTAAAAGGGTATTTCATGCACGCTGAAGGTTATTACATGGACATACAAGGGTATTTCATGCACATAAAGATCACCAACAGTATTTTCATTCGACAATGCATTTTTGGCAGTCAAAAACTATTGAGCAGCCTTCCGGATATAATAAGTCAGGGGAAACATGTTTTTGTGCAAAAACTAATAAATCATAACTGTTCAACTAAAAATTTTTGTCTGCCTTTAGGGCGCCTGGGAAGGCTGAAGTCGAGTATGAAGTTCATCCTTTTCCCAAAGTGAACAACACATGCAAACTAATCTGATCTCTCCACACAATAAGGAAAGAAAGCCTGAAATATTACAAAGTAGTCAAGTAGGATGTATCGACTTCAAATGAAAAAAAAAGTGCACGGGAAAAAAGTAAGAGAATGTTTATTTACCAGTTGGGTTGTGTATAGATTGAGGGGCAAGTAGTCAAGTAGGACGTATTGACTTCGAAACCCCTTTTTACCGACAACTCCCTGAAATTTGAGAAAATTTGTCAAAATTCTTTGTAATTTCAAAAACCAAAAACAAGCATTTGACACAATAAGGAATATGAATACCTTTATGGTTGTCGAAAAATACACAACACTTGGGTTTTCGATTGTAGTACGAATACCAACAACATCAATAACCATATCCATTACCCAATTTCCTGGCAGCAAGGTCTGCAACGCGCCTGGGTGAGTTTCAACCAATCGGTTTCTACAACGACCTCACTAATGATGCACATGTTGTAATTAGATTAGAAAACACGGAACAACAAAGAGTGGACAAAAACTGAAGTTTAAAAAAAGCTGCATGGTTAGTTAGAACTTACTCCTTATTCTTCCCATTATTCCGAATATAATTGATCAAGTGTGCATCTGTATATGAGAAATCATCATGTGACGCTTGATTACTGAGAAAAGGGGAAAATAAAAGCTCCTTGATTAACATGGAACAAAAGGAAAAACGGAAAACAAAGCTACTTAAGATTTCGCATTACCGAATCTGACCGCCATTCTTGTATGCCTTTGCTGCAGCCGTCACTTGAAGTTTGTAAGAGTTGTATCGCCAAGTTAAAATTTCATTGCAAACCCTCACAACATAACGTTTAACATCAACTATCTGAACAATAAGAACAAAATAAATCAACATCAGTGCCTTCATACAAGGAAAACTTGAATTAAATAATATAGACTTACTCCCTTTAGACCCACCTTTGAACCTAAGCGTCTCTTAGCCTCGTTGTACATCACCATACGCTGTATGAGATAGATTCCAGTATCATGCTCGACATCAACGACAACGTGCGGAATATACAACTTAGGAATCAAAAGCCATGAAGACACCAACTTTGGAATCTTACTTGAAAGCGTACTCAACAAGTTCTTCTGATAAAGGTAAAACAATGACAAGTAAATAATCTCTCACAAAAATTAGACAAAAATCAGGCACTTTATTGCGAAAAGATCTGAAGACATACCACAGGTCTAACATGGTTAGAATAGTCAGTTGACGAAGGCATCAAGTGAATCACTTCTAACATCTTCTTACTAACATGGTAACAGAAGACAACTAGCAAGGGTGTAACAATAGGAATGAAAACCTGTACGACATTGAAAATAAAGATAACAATGAAAAGAAAGACGAAAATGAAAAGAAAGGCACTTAGTTGAGAACAACCATGCACTACTACAAATACAGGCAACCACAACGGCCCTTTAACAACGCTTATTCACGAAAATCATCAAAACACGTTGTAGAATTGATTCCGCGAATTTTACCAAACTTAATTACAACGGTTCTGTGTTGTTAACCGTTGTTATTGGTTTTAACAACGGGTCATACTTGAAAAACCGTTGTTAATGAAAAAACTAATAACAACGGTTAAATTTTAACCGTTGTTAATGGTTTGGCGCCAAATTAGTGAAAAGTAATCACAACGGTTATATTAGAACCCGTTGTTAATACTTTTTAACAACGGTTGTAGACTCAATAACCGTTGTTATTAATATTATGAAAATCTTAAGAACAACAGATTGCTTTATTCTGCTATACGCTACAAAACACAAACACAAGCTAATACTGCTACTATATCATCCTCCATTCCTCCCTGATCGTCTCTCTGTCTTCATCTTCGTCACTGTTGTCACGTCTTCTCTCCCTCATCGTGTTTATCAATCAGGTATATATATGTTTCTTAGCAACACTTATAGATATAGGATTTTTTGGTTTATTATCTAATTTGTTGATAATTTAGCTTAATTGCTTTCCTGAATTTTGTTTATTTGTTTGCCTATTATTGTATTTTCTTAATTAGTTGCCTATTATTACGAATGTAGAATAATGACTCGAACTTGGATGATTGATGCAAATATGAGTGACCGCACCTACAAGGATGGTTTAGCTGAATTTTATGAATTCGTTTCGAACAATTTGAAAGGTTCTTCTAGTATTGCATGTCCTTGTGAAAGATGTGGTAATATTAGCTATATGGCTTTTCCGGACGTTAAAATACACCTAGAAAAGTGGAGATTTAGTCGATCCTATACACGTTGGATTTTTCATGGGGAATCATTAGAGGAAGAGAATAACTCTAAAGAAGATGATGTTGAGGTACACGAAAGGCTAACTGATGATCCTGAGTTTGCCGAGTTTTTTGAGTTGGAAGAGTTGGAAGTAGAGAAGTTGAATGTTGGGTCTATAGATAATGAAGATAATGATGATGAGTCCATTGCTTTTGAAGATGTAGGTGATGACACTAGTAATTGGGATGACCTTAACAACATGTATGAGAAGTTGTGTGAGTCTGAAGCACCTCTGTATCCTGGTTGTAAATTCACAAAAATTTCGGCTGTGGTGAAGTTGTATAATATCAAGGGGGCAAATGGGGTGAGTGACACGTGTTTCACTAGTTTTTTAGCCTTGATAAAGGAGTTGCTTCCTGATGGTAATGTTCTACCTGTTAAGACATATGAGGCGAAAAAACTAATAAGAGGAGTGGGTATGAAATATGAGAAAATACATGCATGTCCAAATGATTGCATATTGTATCGGAAATTATATCAAAACTTAACCAATTGCCCTAAATGTTTGGAGTGGCGTTATAAGGATAAGGAAGGGATCCCGGCTAAGGTGTTGTGGTATTTTCCATTGATACCAAGAGTCATAAGGATTTATGCGAATCCCGATGATGCAAAAATGTTAACTTGGCATGAAACAGGAAGAATAAATGATGGAAAGCTAAGACACCCGGCATATGGTAAGCAATGGAAATCGTTCGACTCTAAGTATCCCGAGTTCGGCAATGAACCTAGAAACTTACGTCTAGCGCTGTCCACTAATGGAATGAACCCACACGGAAACATGAGTAGCCAACATAGTACTTGGCCAGTAGTGTTGGCTATTTATAACTTACCTCCATATGTGTGCATGAAAAGAAAGTATTTGATGTTGTCGTTGTTAATTTTCGGCCCTAAACAACCTGGAAATGATATAGATGTATATTTGGAACCTCTTCTAGATGATTTGCGATTGTTGTGGGATAGTGGGATAGAAGTATTTGATGCATATAAGAACGAAACTTTCAATTTGAGAGCGATGTTATTGTGTACAATAACTGACTATCCGGCTTATGGCGACCTTTCTGGGCACACAGTTCATGGGAAAGAGGCTTGTCCATTGTGTGGGGAGGATATTGAGTCTGAATACTTGAAGTCTTCTCGTAAGTATGTGTATATGGGAAATATGAGGTTCTTGTATCATGACCATTGTTATCGCAAGATGCAGAAAGCATTCAATGGAAGACAAGAACTTCGTCAACCTCCTAGAATTTTGAGTAGGCATGAAGTTTATCGAAAGTAAAGCATATTGAGATAGATTATGGGAAGAAGAGCGGCTCTAAATTGTCTACTCGTGGGTATAAGAAAAGATCCATATTTTTTTGATAAACTTCTATATTGGCACGACTGGAGGTCGCATTGCCTCGATTTCATGCACATTGAGAAAAATGTCTGTGATAATATTATCAATACCCTTCCGAATGTTCCTGGTAAAACAAAGGATAACGCCGCACTAGGAAGATATGAAAATGATGGGTATTAGGCTAGAGTTGGCACCACGAAGAGAGGTAATCGTACATTTTTACCGCCAAAGACTTATACCCTTTCACGGAATGAGAAAAAAGAGTTCTGTGCATGCTTGAATGGAATTAAAGTGCCACATGGTTATTCGTCGAACATCAAAAGCCTAGTGTCGATGCAAGACCTAAAACTCACCGGGTTAAAGTCACATGATTGTCACACTTTGATGCAACAATTACTACCTGTGGCTATTCGATCCATTTTACCTGAAAAGGTAAGATATGCTATAACTAGATTCTGTCTCTTCTTCCAGTCCATATGCGAGAAAGTCATCGATCCCGATGACGCGGATTCATTGCAGGACCTCGTTGTAACCTCTCTTTGTCAGTTGGAAATGTATTTTCCACCCTCTTTCTTCACTATCATGATTCATCTGACCATTCACTTGGTTAGGGAGATTTTGTACCTTGGACCCGTGTACTTGAGATACCAGTATCCTTTCGAAAGATTGATGAAAGTCTACAAGGACTATACATCTAATCGGTATCGTCCGGAAGGTTGTATTGCTGAACGCACTATTTTAGACGAAGCTCTTTCATATTGTTACCCCTCATCTCTCTCCTGAGGAGTTGATTGGCGTTCCTAAGAATCGTCATAGTGACTGGATGACCGGAAAAGGTATTAGGGGCCGGGTTGAAAAAATTATGACACGTGAAATGTTGCATTTAGCACACATGTATGTGCTAAACAACGAAGATGAGGTGCAACCTTATATTCAACAACACAAAGATGAGCTCAAATACGATCACCAAAACAAGACCGAGAAGTGGATTGCGAACGAGCATACGAAGACGTTTGCAGAGTGGTTTAGGAATATTGTCTTAGAGTGTACTGATCAAACTGGTGATGACATCTCTCCTAGGTTACTACGTCTTGGTTTAGGTCCAAAGGCCAGGGTCACCTTTTACAACAGTTTTGCCATTAATGGATATACTTTTTACACCCGCGAGCAAGATGAGTTGAGCACAATGCAAAATAGTGGTGTGAGTTCTGAATTTGAGGCAATGCACTTTGCTACTTCAAAAGATAAAAAGCCTATTTGGGAAAATGCCTTTATTATGGTGTTATTCAAGAAATATTGGTACTAGATTACATTGATTTCACACTGCCTTTGTTTCGATGTAACCGGGTTGATAACAACATCCATTGTGTCCGAAAGGATAAGATGGGATTTACGTTGGTCAATCTGGGTAAGGTGGCAATAATAAGGATGATCCTTTCATAATGGCATCCCAAGCTAAACAAGTGTTCTATGTCACCGATCCTATGGATAAGAAGTGGTCTGTTGTCTTTCTCTATAAGGAGTAGAAGGAGTAGTCCATCCGATAATGGTGATGATGATCGGGATGTCGTTTTTGAGGAAATGGATCGGTCTACCACTTGTATCTTATTTCGACGAAGTTGACACTGATCATGAGGACACTGAAAGCATCTATATGCATGATGACCATGGTGAAGGTATTTGGGTTAACGAAGAAACTATGACATCCAAGAAACGTCCCGATCCTGAGATAGTTCATCGGGGACACGGTGATATGGACGACCAACATTTTGAGTCATTTTCGGACCAATAATTTGATGGTTTAATTTATTGGTAAATCAATAATGGTCATTATATTGTTAAATAAAAATTCCCAAATTTGCATGGCATGGTAAATCCCGTAGCTTAGATATGCGATATGCATGCATCTTTGGTGTTGTCTTATTTTCTTGATCTTATTATTAGATGTGGATCTTTGGTGTTGAAATTCTTTGAATAATGTTGCGAGATATGGTGCTTCTGCATTATTCTGATATGTATTGTTACAGTTTGGACTGTAATGGAATTACATAATTTAAAAAAAAAAAAAAAAGGTTCAACAATGACAACGGTTATATTTAAATTACCCGTTGTCAATACTTTCAACAACGGGTGTAGTACCTCTACCCGTTGTCAATGAT
The DNA here is from genome assembly GCF_048544455.1 of Silene latifolia. Lineage (NCBI taxonomy): Eukaryota > Viridiplantae > Streptophyta > Magnoliopsida > Caryophyllales > Caryophyllaceae > Silene > Silene latifolia. The sequence goes on from NC_133531.1 coordinate 108,926,780, forward strand.
TTTTTTGACATATTTCATTTTGGCGCAAATTTGGTGAAAATATATTACAACGGGTATATTTTAACCGTTGTAATAAACTTTTGACAACGGTCGACTTTTATTGACCCGTTGTTATTACAATATAACAACGGTTCTTCTTTGAGCACCCGTTGTCAATAGTTTGTCTTAATAAAAAACTAATTTAGAAACCCATACAGCATGCCATACACAAACACACACAACATTAGTTCAACTGTTGGTATCCTGAGTTAATTCTTCTCTCTTCCTCGCTTTCTACATTCTCGTTGCCGGCCGTCGCCCAATTTCCGACGCCCAGATTCCGTTGCCTTCCCTTATCATCCTGCTCGTTCTCTTTATCATCATCATCATCAGGTATGTTCACTTTAATTTTGTGTTTCGTCATTAGGGTTTTAAGACGATCATCTTGTTTCTTTTTCATGCATCTGTTTGTTTTTCGTCTTCTTTGTTATCTTTATCATCCCGCATCATCTACTTCACTCCTCTTATTAGGGTTTAGGATTTTAGAAGCTCAATCTGTTGTTTTAAATTTTCATTCCTATTAGGGTTTAGGGTTTTAGATAATACTCTGCATGTACGTTGTTAAGTTGTTCATTTCCTATATCATTCATATTTGGGTTTTAGGATTATCATGGGTGAAAAACGTAAAAGAAGTCAAAAGAATAATAAGCCTGGTGATAATAAGCCTGGTGAGAGGAAAGTCCTTGCAGCTATAGCCGCTAAACAGCCGTTCGAAATAACATGGAGTGAGATGGGTTTCCCTACTGGTCCAAATGCGGGTCTTTTCTCCAGTTGGATTGGTACTTGCACAACACAGTTTGTGCCTATCCATTTAGATGATGTTAGAACTTTGAATCCAAAATTGGCGAAGTTATACTTGGCTCGTGTAAAGGAAGGCTTTATTATACCCGATGAAAGCCATGATAAGTATTTAATGCATAAGGCAGCGGATGTCCACAGGCAGTGGAGGTGTGACGTTGCTAGGGATTGGTTGTATGTGGACAAGGCAATGGGGGAGATGCGTAAGAGCCCACCGGAAAACAAGTGTCCCACCATCAAGCAGGAACAATGGGATCTTTTCAAAAAGATGAGAACTACTGAGAAGTTTCAGGTTAAATATCCTCGCCTTTTAACGATTTACCTATCATTTTTTTAATTAATGAGTCCTTTATATAATCTTTTTATTATCTCATCTACTTGCGCTTTTATATAATTATTTGAAGGCCGTTAGCAGAAGAAATCGTGCTCACATTTCATGCAAGAAGGGGAAATGGTATGGTTCTCGAGGCGGTTACAGAAAGATAGAAGAGAACCTCGTAAGTAGCATGCATTATTCCCCTGTGAGACTTTATTTTTTTAATCACACTTGGACTTGCATTGATACACATTTACGTGTATAAATGTTACCATGTTAATGTGTAGGTGGCAAAGGGAGTGAAAGAGGTGGATCGGCATGTAGCTTATAAAGAAGGGCACACGCCTAAAGGATCCCGGTCGCGTGACAAATATGATGAGGAAGTGTTGGCCAACATAGTAAGCATTATTTTATTAAGACGGGTTCATTACTAACTTTATTATTTTAGTCACAAATATAATTTGAAGTTTATTTAATATATTATAGGATAACGTATTGAAAGAGGTAGAAGAAGGGAAATTCACTCCCAGTGGTCGTAATGACGTTCTTTCTAGAGCGATCGGCCGACCGGAACATCCAGGTCGTTTGAGGGGCGTCCCGTTACAGGTTGGAGTAACGAAATATTATGGGAAAACTGCCCCGATAAAGAAGAAAAGGAAGACTAAGTCTGAGAAGGTTGACATGGTAACATTTATTCTATTATTTTCAATTTAAGTTCAATTCACATGTTATTGTTGGGATAAAAATTGCTGACACATTACATTCTTGACAAGCAGCTTCAGTTAATGGCATCCGTACTACTAAAGCTGAATGCTGGAGGTAAGCTTTCCGAAGAAGAAGTGAAGATGATGGAGGATGTCATTTCTAAAGGGGGTAATAATAAGGTACAACAAATTGGTCAAGAGGCCGCTACTACCTTGGCAATACATGAGAAGGAAGTATCGGTCAACGAGATTGAAAGATCGGTACCTAATAATGCTTCTGAAGTTGTAACAACTAAAGCCGATCAGTACCTAATACTTCCTTATTTTTCTTTTTTTTTTTTTTTTTTTTTTTTTTTTTTGGGTAAGATTAGGGGTGTGTTCCTGCCACTCTAATGCTATAACTTCTGACATCGTGCCATTGGTTAATTTTATTAGGTAAATAATGGGTCCGAAAAGGAGATGCAACTTGAGAAGACGGTGATGGAAAACAAAGCATACATCCCCTTCAAGTCGGTTCCTGTTTTCGTAAGGTATGCATGAAGTGTTTAATTAGTTAAATTTATATGAATGCTGAAGTTTGTGCAAAAATCGGCCCGAGACAGAAAGCGTTTTTGCAAAATCTTTTGAATTTTGAAGCGTTTTTGCAAAGATATAATAATGTATGTGTATATTCTTCCGGCCGTAAACAAGAGGCCAGTTATTCTTGCTGACCCTAAAACCGAAAAGCCACATGTGCGTGTTGGCCGGGTCTCGTAGAAATGCACACCAAATCTACTGAATGAAATCGTAGTTCATGGCGAAAAACTTTTGCCGAATCATACCAAAGTAGAGATAACTACAGTCTTACCAGGCCATGAAAGCTTGCAACTGCTGTCCCAATTCGTGACGACATTACCATTCCGGGAGATGCGCTTGGAAGTTTCATCCAATGGCCTGAAACTCACATCTACTTGCTCGACGTCTCGCCTCGGAAGCGGAAAGCGATTGGGGTTAGAAGAAATACCTTTATATATATGTTAAATTTTTAATTGTTGAATGTTTTTATATGTTAAATTTATATGTTATTTTTTTTTTTTGTAGGGAACAAAAAAGCCGGCTTTGGCGGATAAGCCTAAGTCCACGGACATGCCAACGACCTCGTCGAGACAACAACTTGATGAGGTATTTAATTAACTTCTCCATTTTTTAAAAACCTCGCTCCCTTTATTTATATTTTGTCTGTATTTATAAAAAGCATGGTAATTTTGTGTAGGGGACAAAAAGACCGATAAGCCTAAGTCCCAGTCTTACACTGCTACTACTACCTCATCATTGAAAGTGCGACTTGACGAGGTATTTAATTAAGTACGCTTTTATTTTTATTACTCCAACTAGGATATGTTACCTTTGGATTTTTTATTATTTTAATTATCTACTACATGTGTAGGCTGGTGGTAGTAGCACAAAATCAAAGACTCATTCTTTCCCGGACCTGAAAGTTAGGAGTTTAAACGACACACAATATAAAGGGAAGGATTACATGGGATATGTAAGAACGGTGACGATGAGGAAACTGCATGAGGAGGCTGGCCATCGCATAGCCACCGAGCAATTGATAGTTATTCCACTCGAGGAGGATATTCTAGTGGTTGAGCGCCAAGCACATCTATCATGGGATATGCTAGCCGTATGGGCTGGCCTAGACCAGATTGATATCCAACACGTATTTGTTTGGATGAAGTAAGTTTCTTAATAAATAATTTCATATTCTAATATTCTGACTACTAGATAGTGTTTTAAATACCGGAATTAATACCGTAATAATGTAGGATATTGAAATTGAGAGTGATCCCCGAGAAGAATATTCCATCTGATCAATACGGATTCCTTTGCCCCTATATTTTATCTTTATTTATTGCGGATTTCTCGTTCCAAGAATGGGTAGATTATATTGCTCAGCAATTGGCGACAACCAAGAAGCTGATTTTTGGCGCTTATAATGAAAAAGGGTAATAAACAAATTAATATTACGTTTCCCCCTACAATTGCATTTTCATAACTAATATATGTACTTGTTAATAATGATGATGTCTCTTGATGTAGGACTCATTGGGTGCTAGCAGCCATCATGCCGACAAGGAATAAAGTTTTCTGGTTGGACTCTTTACATCATCAACCAAGCGATACTTTTAAGCGCTTGATTAATATGTAAGTTTATAATACTGATTTATTTATAAAAACATTAAGTTTCAATTTTTATTTATAGAAAAAAGCTTATTTTTGCCCCTAAAAAAATGAGTTTCTGCCTCTTTTTTTATTTTTTAAAAAAAGGGCCTTTGAGAAGAAAAGAGCAAACGAGCAGGATCAACCCACGAAAGATGTTGGCCCTGATTTTATTACGATAACAGGGGTACGTGCTCAAATACAATAACATTAAGTGCAAAATCTGTGTTTAATACTAATACAATACCTAAAGTTCAAGATTCTGATGTGAGCCTTCTCTCGTCTGTTTGTTTTTATGTAATAATAGGCCCCTCGCCAGCCAGATAGCATACAATGTGGATACTACGCTTGTCGGTTCATGTTGGAGATTATTAGGCGAAGATATATCATTATTCTAGAAAAGGTTAATAATTTAATAATGTGTTTATTACTTTTTTTAAATTAGAGCTAATGTTGTCTTGCTTGCTGCTATATATACCATGATGTTGCTAATGTTGTCTTGCTTGCTGCTATATATACCATAATGTCTTCTCTTTGTTTTTTCCGCAAGATGCAATCAACCCACAAAACAGTTGAGCGGTACTCAAGTATAGATATAGACGAGGTAAGAGACATGTGGGGCAACTACGTCTTAGAATATAGAAATGTATGATACTCAGAGTTTAGATCAACTTATTAGTAATTTTTTTGTTGAAGTTAGGGAATGATTAGTTCATGTAAATTCAACTCCTTGTAAGTATATATATATATATATATATATATATATATATATATATATATGATCTTTCTTTATTGTGGTTGAATTGAATCTATTGAGTTCGATGAACCCAGTGTGATTTATCTTTGGTCTTTGGTATATGGTGCTGCTGATATATGCAGGTTTTTGAATGGCATGAAACAAATTTAATTTTTCAAAACATTAGGAATTCGTAATAAAAACGGTTACTAAAAAAAACCGTTGTGAAGACCTTTCACAAGGGTTAATAAAAAAACACCGTTGTGAATGACTTTCACAAATACCCGCGCATAATATTCAACAACAGGTTTTAAACGAAGAACCGTTGTTAAAAGTCTTCACAATTTTGAAGGTAAAGTTACAACAACGGTTTGCTTCAACTAAGAACCGTTGTTACTAACAATTTCAACAACGGGTATGTAGCATAAACCCGTTGTCAAAAGACTTCACAATTTTGGAGGGAAAATTACAACAACGGTTATACATACGACAACCGTTGTTATATTATTCCCTCCAAATTTTTGAAACACTTTCCACAACGGAGAACACCTAACAACAACGGCTTTTAACCGTGGTGAATACTTTAGACAACGGTTTCATTAAATAACCAAACCGTTGTAAATACCTTCTACAACGGCCGCTTTAACAACGTCCGCTTTTTGTTTTTACAACGGTTTTTACCCGTTGTTATAGCCTGTATCTGTAGTAGTCATGGCAATGTAAAAATCTTGAAGGACTTACCAACTCCACGTCTGCAAAGTTGACATCCAATGAGTCAATCTGTTCATTAAATTAGGTGACCCGTATTAGAGAATAAAAATCTGTAATAATTGGACACTTATTTGATGCATGTTCAGTGTTGTTTAATGCATCTAGATTGTATTTCATGCATCTACAAGGTTAATTCATGCATTCGAAAGTCTATTGCAGCCCAAGGTTGAGAACAGCCATGGAAAACTTACGTCAGTTGTCTCTGTGATAAATAGACGGCAAGAACATTTACGATCTCTGAATTTGTTTCCCTCATTCAAATAATCACACCACACATAAATGACATCTGTATGAACTCGACGATCAAGAAGCAAACTCTTCATATGACTTCGTGTGAGAGTCTTGCCCGCACAGCTAAATAAAACCTCCCTATACAGTTATGATAACATGAAACCTTAGTGTTATACAAAGAAAATATAATACATATATGACGAATTAGATTAAATTAATATAGGAGAGTGATACGTACTCTTCATGTAAGTCCTCTGAAAATGCATAGTCTCCTACCATTTTTTCCGATCGACTCAAGTCACGTACCATGTCCACGTTTCTGATAAAGTAAGGTGACCGATAAACATTCGCTAGCTACCTCAACACACCTCTTAGGGAGAACTCTTCTACCAGCCACCTGCCTCTCAATGGCATAATCTGAGGAGGCAGTTGGAGAAGAGGGCTCAATTGGCGATTCTTCCAACAATACTTAAGAGGAGATAACTACAGGCGATGGTTGGGATGAGATCAGAATTGGCGATATTGGCGATAAAGGACGAACTACTGGAACAGACGTCGTAGTTGTCGTTCTTGAATGAGGAACACTTGAAGCAGCCTGCAACCTAGACTCAAGGAACTCTTGAGAGTTATATGGTGCATCATCACCACTAAAAAGGCTGAAACACGGTCCTTCCAGAAGCGCCTTATCCCTCTTTTCCATTTTCTTTTTTTCATTCCACAAATTTTCATGATGTGAATCAAACACCTTGCCAACATGAGTGTATGCATTATTAAGGATCCCTTCTAATTCAGCCATGACAGTGGGATTGTCTAGAAACGCATCATCTGCAAAACTTATGTCAACCTCCTCCTTCTTCAACTCCTCCTCCTCCACTTTACCCTCATCCTTCTTCAACTCTTTCTCCACTGCCTCCTCCTCCTTTTTCAATTCATTCTCATCTTTCTCATTGTCCTTCTCCACTTCATCCTCCTCCATCTTCTCCTTGGTAGCACCCTCCCTTTCACCTTCAGCACCTTCCCTTTCACCTTCTTCTGTACTCTGTTGTGAAAGGGAAAATCCTTCAAATAAACAATCTGCCAACTTTGACATTTGCGTGACAGCCGGGAAAGCGGGAGCCTTACACTTAGTATTTCTAACTGCTTTGATAAAGTCACCATAAATGTCTACAAGTCGAATGGCTGTGCTTGCCAAAACCTTGATGGATTATTTCCTCTTATCAACCGGTTCAACTTTAATTTGAGGTTGAGGTTGAGGTTGAGGTTAAGATTGAGGTTCATGTACATGTACAGGTTCACGTTCATGTTGAGGTGCAACATAAGCAAATATGGGTTAAACAAAGCCCTTGCCAAAGCCGCCCCCTTATGCTTCTCCAACTTAACCCTTTCTCTAATTTTCTCATCCGTCCAATTCGTTAATATTGAAAATGACCGACGCACCGTTCTCATCATTAAAATACATCTATCCAAGTAGATAATCTGGAAAATCAGAATCGTTCCCTTAAAATATGTTTTAGGGGAATTAGCTATAACCGCCTTCCACGACATGACGTTGCTGATCATATGGGACCGTGCAAATTTGCACCAATTCATGTTAGGAACATCGGAGAGATTTGAAAGGGATCTTAATATCCGAGGGCTAGGATGATCACCTACTACCCCCATCAAGAGAACATTGATGATATAGATGAGGAAATTCCTCTTGAAATCGTCTCCACCATCCTGTTGCTCCATCATCTTATCTAAGAAAACCTTTTTCGTATTATCTGAGGTGGTAAACTGAGCCTTATTCTTCTTGACAGCCTCTGTGTACTCCTTTTCCTTACATAACATTCCAGCTGCAACAATGTCAATCGGTCCCATAGGAAGTCCAGTTGCAACGTGGACATCCTCATCTGAGATAACAAGATCGCGGTTCATCAATGACCAGTTGAACGGATTAAATGTCTCGACAATCCATCTGGCCAAATGTCCATTGATTTCTAAGCTGTAACAAACCTCCGAACCCCATACTGTGGATGGCTTTAATTTGCTTTTCGGATGGCCCGAACTTGATGAAATTAGTGATCAAGGAAGGACTCATCCGAGTGAGGAGAGGCTTATACTTGTCAGAAGGCTTTCTTCTTTTTGTAGTTTGAGTTGGCCCTTTGTTTGTTTCTGCAGCCTTCCTCTTGTTCTTGTTAGGAGGCAAATCTGGTGCGACTTCCTCGTGAACTTTGGCTTTAACACGCGGACTCCGTCGACGAGGTGAAATTTGTTCTTCCTCTGCTGCTGTAATATTTGGTTTGAGAGGATTATCTGTCAAAGTAGTCAGCATTAGTAAGGTAGCTTATTTCATGTATTTACAAAATTGTTTAATGCACATACATAGTTATTTGATGCATATACAAGGTTGGTCCTTGAATTCATAAGACTATTGTACGCCAAATAAAACATTGATTAGCTTTAGGAAGACAGCTTATTTCATGCATATACAAAGTTGTTTAATGCACATAAACAGTTATTTGATGCATATACAAGGTTAGTCCATGAATTCATAAAACTATTATACGCCAAACCAAACACTGATTAGCTTCAGGAAGACAGCTTATTTCATGCATATACAAAGTTAGTCCATGCATTCCTAAGTCAATTGCACCCCAAACCCACCGGTATCGCAAAACAGGATTTAAAACAGGGCCCGAGTATCCTAAAACGGAACGGGAAAGGGTTTAGGGTTGGATTCGGCGGACCCGTGTACCGTGGGTCCGCACAATCCAACCTTAAACCCTTTCCTTCCTATTGTCATTCAAACAAGAAGAAAACCTAAAGACACTCTAGAGGGGGCAGAGTGAACCCTTTTTGGGGACGGGATTTAAAATAGGGGCACGAGTATCCTAAAACGAGACGGGAAAGAGTTTAGGGTTAGATTAGGCGGACCGCACCGCGGGTTCACCTAATCCAACCATAAACCCTTTCCCTTCCTATTGTCATTTAAACAAGAAGAAAACTTAAAGACACCCTAGAGGCGGCAGAGTGACCCATTTTTGGGGACGGGATTTAAAATAGGGGCCCGGGTATCCTAAAACGGGACAGGAAAGGGTTTAGAGTTGGATTAGGTGGACCGCTACCGCGGGTCCGCTGCGGTCCGCCTAATACAACCCTAAACCCTTTCTCTTCCTATTGTCATTCAAACAAGAAGAAAACCTAAAGACACCCTAGAGAGGGCAGAGTGAACCCTTTTTGGAGACGGGATTTAAAATAGGGGCTCGGATATCCTAAAACGAGACAGGAAAGGGTTTAGGGTTGGATTAAGCGAACCGCTACCGCGGGTCCGCCTAATCCAACCCTAAACTCTTTCTCTCCCTATTGTCATTCAAACAAGAAGAAAACTTAAAGACACCCTAGAGGGGGCAGAGTGAGCCCTTTTTGGGGACGGGATTTAAAATAGGGGCCCGGGTATCCTAAACCGGGACGGGAAAGGGTTTAGGGTTGGATTAGGCGGACCGCCTAATCCAACCCTAAACCCTTTCCCTTCCTATTGTCATTCAAACAAAAGAAAACCACAAGTCATGGTTGGTTAATGCATATGGATTGCTTTTTGATACATCTACAAGGTTACTTGATGCATTCATAAGGGTATTGCACCCTAAACCATCACCATTAATATTGAAACAAATGACATGGACTGGAAATCTTTAAAAGGGACAAGAAAAGATAAACCCTCACCATTGTTGTTACCAGAAAGCATATCTGGTGTTAGTTGCTCAGTAACTTTTGGTTCGATACGCGGACTATGTCGATGAGGAGGAATTTGTTCTGGTTCTGCAGGTGTAGTACTTGGTTTGGGAGGATTATCTATCAAAGTAAGTAGGTTAAGAAGGCAGTTTATTTCATGCATATACAGGGTTATTTTAATGCACTTAGATTGTTTTTTGATGCATCTACATGGCTGTTCCATGGATCCAGAAACTTCATGTTATTATGAACAATGAAAGCTCGATGATTAACAAAATAAGGAAAAGAAACTTCATTAATAAAACATATCATCCATGCATGACAAAGTTTTACAACATCCAAAATGAAAAAACTCGACTACATAATTATACAAAGGTGGCTTAATACATGGAATTATACAAGAGTACCACAAAAGACAGAAAATAGGGTAACTTTAGCATCTGAACGGTTAAAGGCCTAAATACACAGACATCAAAATGCCAAAAAGTGGTACAAACTTGAGCAGTTGAGTTATATATCGAGGAAAAAACCGAAAAAAGGGAAAGTTGCCCGAGTTGTTAACTCTGTTGAAATGGCAACTGCTATGTCACGTGCTGGAGATGGCGTAGCTAAAGCATGAAGCAACTCATTCACATGTGCGCGTTGAGCATCATCAAGAGCGTTAAGGTGTTCTCTTTGAAAAGTATTTTTCTCATGTTGATGATGCAGGAGCAGTTTAGCTGCCAAATTTTCAGTCATAAAGCATTTGTATCTTTTATAAATTATTTTAGGACCCCTACGAATAATTCTTACACCATTGATATCATTGTTCCGTAGAGAAAGGCAATATGCATGTTCAATGCAAGGTGCACTTGGGTGTATGAGGAAAAGCTGAGACCAATTCCTACAGACCAACGCCATGTTTGCCTTATCTTCGTAACAATTTACTCGGTTAAATATGTTAGTCACTAGATCTTGATTATTGAAAGCCTCATCAAGTTGGGCTTGATAACAGTTGTCAGTAAGATGAACTTTGACTAAGGGAGCAAATGACAAACTCATAGTCTCTTTTTTTTCCTCTTACGTAATTCACGGCAAAAAGTGCTTTATCTTCTGCAACAATATTAACTACCCACCCCTTGCACCAATTAACCATACTTGACTTTGTATAAGTAATTGACCAGTACAAGAATCACCTACAAGCATCACAAATTGAACTCTCGAATGAAAAAAAGCAGAAATAGAAACTAGTAAGGAAAAGAGTACAAGCATTCCGTCATTTGAAATCTCACATTAAGCATGCAGAAAAACACTAAGATAAATTCAGAAAATATCACATTAAGCATGCATTACAGATATTGCATCCAAGTTTAGAGAGAGCACTAAAATTAGTCTACCATTATTTTGGGGTAAGGGATGAAACACAAAAACAGACATAGCTATGCAGATTTTCTTACTCAACGTACTTTGGTCAACAACATCATTTATACTTGAATTTGTTGGGTTTGGTGGGAAATAATCCTTCACTGATCTACCTCCTTTTATTTGTGTATTTTTTACTGGTGTTTTTTTCTTCCTTGCAACAGTATTTTGCCTCATATATGTGAATGCATTGACTGATGTTAACACGGGTGAAAATAGAAATTTCGGCTAATGCACAACCGAGAGCATTTAAATGTAAACAAAATATGCAGATTTTCCGAGTCAAGGGCCCTCTACTAATTAAGCATTGACACCTTATCGATAATTGACCAACTGCTAATTTTAAAGTGACACCTTGTTTGATGCGGACAAGACCTTATTTGATGCACATTGAACCCTATTTTATGCACACTGGACCTTATTTCATGCACGTACAAAGGACGGGTATCCTAAAACCTAAGCCTACTTGGCTAAAACATGCTGAAAATATCAAGCAACTACCAGCTGGACTATTGTTTTAGATCCGAGCAATATAGATCATTTAAAACCAAAAACCCTCACAAATCCGCAAATTCAATTATAAAAAATTACTTGAACATGAAATCAGAACAAAAATGCAGAACTCGCTAAACTATAAGCAACATATAAACTCTGAATTTATATGCAAATTAGGGTTAATAGTTGGATATGAATTGATGAATGTCGGGGAAAAAATACATGCATGATAAAATTAGAGTACAATCGCCATTAATTTCCGAAGCATATTACCTGAATTTGTAGGAATGAGATTGATAAATCTCGCGAAAATGCTGCTGATGAATGGATTGAACCGTAATTTGAGAAGCAGATGATTGGAGACGATGAAGGAAAGAGAGAGATGATCGGCGACGATGATCGGAGAAGACGATCGAAAATGGCGACAGAGATGATGAGGATCGAAGAGAGAGAAGAATATGAGTGAGAAAGTGAAAATGGGGAAATGATTGAAATTGAAGGGTTTGGGGGGTTGAGCGCGTAAAATTAATAATATTATTAGTATTATTAATTATTAATGTTAATATTAGTAGTATTATTAGTGGTTCTCATCATCCTAGTGGTTCTCATATGATCCCATATATATATATATATATATATATATATATATATATATATATTTAGGGTCGGGTGAAAACGAACACTCGGTGAGAACGGTGAGAACGTAATTAATTTAAATAATAACCTTCCGCACGTCTTACAGTCTTACCTCCCACGTGCACACAACCAAACTTCATCCCCCCAAATCATATCCCTACTCAAATCCTGATCACCACTTAATTTCCCCAATCACCAATCAATACCTACCGTCACCAACTATCAGCTACCATTGTCGCCGACGATGATCTCCAACAACGCCGGCGAACCACCATGAACTTCTCTAATGTCGACTCAATTCCATGGATTCCATTAAACTTTTCGAACTCCATATTTCGATTAAATTTCTTTAGATCTCAATTTTCCGGTGAAATTTAGGATCCCTACTACCACCAATGGCAGAACGAACGTCGGAGGTCCTATTTTAATGCCGAAAATGGTCGATTTGCTAACGCCAATAATAACCTCGCTAACTCGACAACAGTGCCTTCCTCTGGCCATCTTCGTCACTCCGGTCGTCCTCACTCCTACATTCGACATTTAGATCTGAGGTTTTATTTCATTTTTTGCCAGATGTAACATTTAGATCGAAATTTGAACATAGAGGAGTGAAAACTGTGTTGTCCGGAGATGGGTTAGGCAAATTTGAACGCACTACATATATTGAATATGGCTACCTAATTCAAACTCAAATTTTTTTTGCCAGATATCCAGGCTTGTTTTCAGGATTACATTTAACTATTAGTACTATTATTGCTCATAATTTACTATCTAATTCAAACTCATATTTTGGAAATGGCTATCAGTTTTGAACATGGGTATGTTGAAGTCTAATTTCTTCATTGATATATGAAATAGTGTGCCTACTATGTTAAAATGATGCCAATTACAGGGGAATGAAGCCACTTCTTCCCAAAAGAAATTTACTTAGCCGAACGAGGTTTAGTTTACGTTCTATAAGAGCTCGAAATAGAGGTTTGCATAAGCTCCACAATTTTTGCAAGTGCGGTCTTGCTCGGGCATCGGGAAAGCGAGACAGGGAATTCCCGCTTTTAAAAGCAATTGTGTACGACAAATCGTTAGACCTGTCTTCTTGGGCTGCCAGTACACCGACCATTAAGATAAGTTGCGTTAACGGGTGGTTATATGACGAGTGAGTGTTAGCAGCACTTTCTGTAAGCAGAATTGTAAGGGACAGCATATATGGTAATCCAAGATCAAGAAATGTTGTAGGAAAATAGAATTTGCAACGCTATGTTGCACGCCTTAATGGAGGATTGTTGCATCTTGAGCAATATTTGTGTGATAATTATATCCAAGGTGTTTAATTAGTATTCTATGTCACAAGTTGTGTCTCAAGTTAGATTCCTCCCCAAACATGATTATATTGGTATTTCCTTCATTAGACGATAAGTTACTGTCGTAAACATCTTAAGTCTATAGATTGGCTTCTCTCTTCTAAGTGTATATGTATGTATCTCTTCTATTTTGTGTACGTGTTAATATTTTGTGGAAAAAGTTGTATCTACATCGTAATAAAATGTATTTAGATTTATTAAAAAAAAGTGTACCTACGATGGAAAAAAATGTATCTATCTCGTTATATAATGTATCTAAAATTTATATAAAAAGTGTATTTAGGATAAAAAAAGCGTATCTATCAGGGTCTAAAGCGTATCTAAGATTTGGTAAAAAAAATGTATCTATATGTAGTGCGTTCTCACCGTTCTTACTAAATGTTCGTTCTTACCGGATCTTAACTCGATTTAGGATCCGGTGAGAACACTCACTCGGTGAGAATGGTGAGAGCGCACTAGACACATTGGAATATATATGTTAGATACATTTTTTTAGTACTCCGTACCAAATTTAAGTTACACTTTAGATCATCCTAGGTACATTTGTTTCGAGAATTCTAGATACATTTTTTTATTGGGTATATAAATTTTCTCATTTTTTTTGTACACACTTACCATTACTATATACATTAAAATAATTCTTAGGTACACCTTTTCCTCACTTACCATTAATGTATCTGATAGTATAACGTATCTAACAATATTTTTAGTGTATCTCATCGTAAATACACTTTCTTCCCTCCTAGATACACTTTTTTCACTAATCAATTAATCACTAATCAACTACTCCCTCCGACCCAGACGAAAGGTAACATGGTGAAAAATGGGTTATTTAAGAAAAGAGGTAAAAAGGAGGGGCAAAGATGGAAAGATTGGTGAATGGGCCACATGGGTAGTAGGTATAATTAAATGGGTTTAGGTGAGTTAAATAAGGAGTTAGTGGGTGGGCCACATGATGATATTTGTGTAAATATGAGGAGGGTATAAGGATCATATTGTCCAAAAACATGCCATTTATAGTATGTTACCTTTCGTATGGTTCGTCCATTTTAGGTAACTGTTACCTTTGAACTGGGTCGGAGGGAGTATTTGGAAAAAAAAAATGCTGCGTTCATTAATCACTAATCTTAACTACAATACTAATATAATATTACAATTACAATAACAAACACAATCACACCAATGTCCATCGTCATCGTTGGAATTCACATACAAACAACAAAAACAATAGCAACTCACGATCTCTCATGGCCGGGAGATGGAACCCGTAATTTATGGCGTCGATTAAGCTCCGGCGACCCTCGGTGAAGGGCAGGGCACCATGGGTAAGAGACGAAATAAGAGGAAGAATAAGTGAAAAGAAAAGAGATTGAAACTAACGCCCAATGAACAAAACTAAATCGATCGATGATGACGGTGATCGATGCCTTTGCCGGCCGTTTCTGTGGTGACAATAGTACTCGTCGGCGTGTAAGGGCTGTTTCCGGTGATGACATATATCAACTTATGGGCTGTTATCGACAATTGATATAAAGAGATATGGACAAGAATTGTCACCGACTCACCGGCGTCTGGTGTTAGTTGTGGTGTTCGACGGCGGTGCCTGATGGTGGTGATAATGGCGGCTGCTCGCCGGCTTTTGGGTGGTGGTGTAAGCGGATGAGTGGTATTAGATTTAGGATATGTTTGTTGTTAATGATTTTAAGCTTATATATAGTTGGTTCGTTCTCGCCGTTTTCACCGAGTAGTCGTTCTCACCGGATATTGATATATATATATATATATATATAGAGAGAGAGAGAGAGAGAGAGGCCGGATCCGGTGAGGCACCTCATTATGGCGAGGCGGCCGGTCTCACCAAATTACTACCTTGGACTGATTTACAATTGTTCATTGGGCTGGAAATCTGGGGTCATTTAGACCAAAATACTTCCACTCTCTAAACTAAAATAGGCCCAAATTCTTTACCTTCTTCTCTCTAAACTAAAACACGAAGAGTTGAGGAAACAAATCAGAATTGAGATCACTTTCAAGAGTGTGAATAGTAGTGATTTGCATTTGTTCTTCGACGGAAATCTTAGCAGCTTGATCTTCGACATCTGTTTGGAGTAATAATTACAGTTAGTTACTGTTTGCAAATGGGAGGAGAATAAGACGACGACCGCCATTATCGATGGGAGGAAGCTTCTCGAGGAAGTGTTAACAATGGCGGAAGTAAAGGGAGGAAAGTCATCGTTGTCACTGGAACTGCCGCCATTCTCGCTGTCGCTCTTAACTTCGCTTTCGTTGCTTTTAATTCTCGGAGACGACGCCGAAAATCGAAAGGTTTAGCTGTTTTTAATCAAGTTCAATTAAATTATCGCTCAGTTTGTCCTTTTGTTTACTGTTTGTTGATTTATGTTAGGTAATATTGTGCTATAGATAGTTAGTAGGCGGAATTTTTTATGTGCGATTGATTTTCTTGTTTTCGGATGAATTTTGTGTACTAGACGATTTGATGATTGTTCACTGACTTTCAACTGTCTTAATTTAGGCTTTGTTTACTATTTGTGATAGTGTATGTATGTTTGTGTGGAAATGTGGATGTGTTATTGATTTCTGGTTTGGATCATATTGTACCGACTCTTATTATTATCTGTAAACTGTTGTTTGTGTAATAATTGCAACTCTGGTATTCCAATGAAATTGTCTGGTTGAAAATGCCGGTCTTGCTAAACTGCTACTTGGAGTTCAATTCGAACCCCGCCCAAAAATTAATGGCTTCAAATCCAGTCATGTATGGTATGTTTTATGTAATTTGGTCAGTGATTATC
The DNA here is from genome assembly GCF_048544455.1 of Silene latifolia. Classification (NCBI taxonomy): domain Eukaryota; kingdom Viridiplantae; phylum Streptophyta; class Magnoliopsida; order Caryophyllales; family Caryophyllaceae; genus Silene; species Silene latifolia. The sequence goes on from NC_133531.1 coordinate 108,942,994, forward strand.
CATCCATCAAAGGCAGCACAAACACAAATCTGAAAGGGTTTTGAAGCTCAGTGTACACTCTATCGTGGCACTTCCACGAAAGGGACAATCATAGGGAGTACATGTTAGTTTTGTAAAACATATCTAAAGAATGCAGTGACATAAAGCTAGTAAGAAAGAATAGTTGGAAGCATGAGGAGTCCTTAGGAAAATAGTGTCGTAGAATACAAGTGATGAACAATGGTAACATGTGGATATAACAAGATGAACCCGGCTTGCAAATTATCACCCATCACAAAATGATCCAAAGTGAAACTTAGAGCTTGGATTGTGAAACTTGGTCATCATAAGTGGTTAAAATAACCTTTTTTGCTCTTTTCCTTATCTGGTGAATCTTAAACCTTATTTTGTGAATCTCATACCTTATTCAGTGAATCTTAAGGCTTGTTTTGTGAAACTTGATCTCATAAGTGATTAAAATCACCTATTTTGCTCTTTTCTTTATTAGGTGAATCTCAAACTTTGTTTTGTGAATCTCAGATCTTGTTCAGTGAATCTTAGAGCTTGTTTTATGAAACTTGTCATCATAAGTGGTTAAAATCAGTTGTCTGCTCTTTTCCTTATTTGGTGAATCTCAGACCTTATTTTGTGAATCTCATACCTTATTCAGTGAATCTTAAGGCTTATTTTGTGAAACTTGATCATCATAAGTGGTTAAAATCACCTATTTTGCTCTTTTCTTTATTAGTTGAATCTCAGACTTTGTTTTGTGAATCTCATACCTTATTCAGTGAATCTTAAGGCTTGTTTTGTGAAACTTGATCATCATAAGTGGTTAAAATCACCTATTTTGCTATTTTCTTTATTAGGTGAATCTCAGACTTTGTTTTGTGAATCTCAGACCTTGTTCAGTGAATCTTAGAGCTTGTTTTGTGAAACTTGGTCATCATAAGTGGTTAAAATCACCTTTTTTTTTGCTCTTTTCCTTATTTGGTGAATCTCAAACCTTATTTTGTGAATCTCATACCTTATTCAGTGAATCTTAAGGCTTGTTTTGTGAAACTTGATCTCATAAGTGGTTAAAATCACCTATTTTGCTCTTTTCTTTATTAGGTGAATCTCAAACTTTGTTTTGTGAATCTCGGACCTTGTTCGATGAATCTTAGAGCTTGTTTTATGAAACTTGGTCATCATAAGTGGTAAGGACTAGAGCACACCTCGAGAATCAATTTCTCCAGTCGTTCCTCTAATGGCAGGGGGAGTAGAGATAAGGGAACAACTCACATGATGAAAACTAGTGGAATGATTTAATTATTTTAAAACCAATTAGCTCAAATGGCAGAGCGTTGTGCAATGCACAAGGTGTGGGTTCGATTCCCATGTTGGTTATTTATCACATCAATTACTTCAAAGCCTAATTGGTATTTCTCTAGTGGACTTTTGGGTTTTGGCATTTTCTCATCATGTCCAATTGCACCCAATTTAGATAATTTCTAACATTGACTTTACAAAGGACTCAAAATTGTAATCCTTTGCTCCTTTAGTGGCTTTGACGACGTTTTGGCTTATGCACGCCGTATGTGCGCATCTAAGTTTGAGCTTCTTCTACTCATCCTCAATTTTGCACATCTAAATACGGATTTGGCTAACTCATCCTCAATGTTATGGTATTTAAGTTTAATACACTAAATTCTTAAATTAACTAGGCTATATGAGATTCGAACTCATACCTTTGTGCAAGATTTGCACATTGCTCTCCCATTTGAGCTAATAGCCTTTAAGATATACGAGTACATAACAAAGATTAAATAAGGGGAACTGTGTTTAGGGTTCACATAATATACTCCAAGCTTCACAAAATCAAGTCGAGGTTTCACAAAATTAGGTTTATGTTTGAACCTTATTTTGTGAATCTTGGAGCTAATATTGTGAATCTTGGAGCTAATCTTGTGAATCCTGGACCTAATTTTGTGAACCCTGGACATAATACTGTGAATCTTGGACTTGATTTTGTGACTTGGGGCTAATCTTGTGAATGCTGGACTTGATTTTGTGAATCTAAGACCTAACTTTATGAAACTGGGTCTTTATTTTGTGAATTTAGGATATGATTTTGTGAATCTCATTCAAAATCAGTGTTAAAGAATAGCCACATCAACCACACTCATTTTTCACCATCATCGAAATGTAAGGACTAGGTGAAGATCAAACCAAGGATTACCTCTTGTGCCTCCATAGTGAGGTTGAGTGTCCCAAAATTGTCAGCAAAATGAGCTCGGGCCAACTCATCAAGAAAGCGGAGATATCCCAAATAAAAACACCAGATATAGACCAATATCCAATCCAATCGGAAGTCCATACAATACCCAACTCGGACGGATCATTTACCAGGTTCGACACCTATATCCTCGGACTCGAGGTAGATAACAAGAAAAAGTATAACTCTGAAAATCACAATCACACAGCTTACATCTGGATCATTTGAATTCAGTCCATACAATCTAATCCTACAAATCAGGAGTTGAACAGCTTCTTTGCACAAAACCAACATAAAAATGATCTCTTCCCACATTTTCCCCTACCACCAGAATAAATGAGAGCCTACATTGTACTTTTACATGATTGTTTTTTCAAAAACCAGGTGACAAACAATAAAAAAGATGGCACTCGCACCTCACGAACTAAAGTTTCAGGATTCACGGCATTATGCGGAATAGAACAATGGCACGACCAAAAACGACGATTCGTGGCAACCGTGTCTTTATCTCGACCCCGAGTCCGAGGGAACAATCATGACGATAAATCTGCAGGTTCCTTTTGATGGATTGGACTTTGTAATCGTTGCAAGCCCATTAAAATTACACGCTTCATCAACCTGATCATTTATCCGGTAATAACCATTGAATGCGTATGATATATTTTCTGAGCGTTAAGTCCTGACACGACCTTCCCGTCCCAAGGCTAGTACAGTCTCCCAGACTACAAGCATAACTCACACTATTAGCGATCCGTGAGTCGTCCATTTTAATCGACGGTTTTAGCACACACCACCGGTGATCTTCGTCGTACACCCTTTGCGGGACCAACCCCCCGCTGTTGTGGTCCCCAGGTTGAGTCGGTACTTGGCTAGCCCGTCAAAGGTGAATATCCCCCAGTGTCGTTCGAAATACCCGGGTTGAATACTCTTTTGATCCTCGTCGATTAGACTAAACAAATAAGCATCAATCGGGCTTGGTCTCATCGGTGTGCCTTTACCACTTGCAATGTGAGACATGAAACCTTGCATGAATCTTTGGGCATAATTTGGGTTAGCATTTATGTCTCCGTCAGTCGGCCAACCAATTTCCCCAATTGAACGGAGATCGAAAAGCTCAAAGGGATGATAATGGAGATCGAAAACCTAACTTTCGGATGATAATGGAGATCGAAAAGCTCAGTGGTCATGGTGGACGGAAGCTCGGTGAGAAATGGCGGCGAAATCTGGGCAAGAGAGGAAATTGAACGAGTAAACGCGATCGATTAAATGAATAAGGGGAAATCAACAGTTTGTTGGGTTACATAAAGGGACACGTGTCAACATCTGAGGCACTTGTAGTTGTTTAATCCAATGGTTTAGAAGGTGTCCAGCCGCCTCACCCTAAGAAGGGTGCCTCACATGATTCAATCTCTCTCTCTCTCTCTCTCTCTCTCTCTCTATATATATATATATATATATATATATATATATATATATATATATATATATATAGAGGTATGATCCGATGAGAACGATCACTCAGTGAGAACGGTGAGAACAAGATTTATAAACTAACACGCGTCTTATTCCTCACAGCCAAAATTTATTTCTACCTTTTAATGTCTCTCCTCAAACTCTAACTACCCCTCAAATTCCCCCATCACCCCTCATCACCTACCGTCGCCATCTTTTCACCCACATTAGTTGACGGCGACGACCACCAACAACTCCGATGGACCGTCGTAAATTTTCCTTCCCTCCTTAAACTCTCAACCACCTCTCATATTCCTCATCACCACCTAGCATCTACCATTGCCGTCGACATCAACCACTAGCAAGGCAACCGAACCACAGTCGAACATCCCACCGGCGACACCATTGAACCCACCGATCTCCAACATTACAGATTTGTGAAGCCAGATCTCGATTTTTCTTCCTCTGATTTCAAGTTCCACTCAAAGTCTACTGCTGCCGCCATCTATTTTGCAGACCACCGAGACGACGACGACAATGGTTGGGTCGTACTGAGTTGGGGCGTCGAGCAATTGATGTCTCAGTTCGATTGATTTGATGGGTTGATTTTGTGGTTGCCTTAAAGTTGCGCCAGTATCTCGCATCTAGCGATGTCTGATTGACGGTGAAATATTGCATTCGGTGTTGTCTGATTGACGACGATGATAACTTGTGGCTGGTGGTTTTGGGTCAATTGAATGATGGTGATGTCGGAGGGTGAAATGGTGATGGAGATTTGAGCTGCTGCAAATGGGTAAAGGAGTTGCGGAAGTTGAGTGTAATGGTGAACTGATCAGTGGTGCGATTGGTTTGTTAATGGAGGTTGAATTGATAATGATGGTGAATATGATGAGACGATGGAACGAAATGCAGACTTTTGAATAATTGAAGGTCAAAGGTTGACCTTGATTCCCCTTTTCTTTTGTCTTGTAGTTAGTTTTGACCCATCTTCATTTGTTTACCACTCGATTTTCTGTCTTTATTCCTACAAAAATTGAGATAATAAAGAGCAGTGCCAAATTCTTCAATAATAACAATTATTTGCAATAATATTAATTATTTATAACTAAATAGTAAAATGAGCTATTAATCGATTAGAGTAAAAATGTACCTAGTATTGAAAAAAGTGTATCTATATTCTTAAAAAATGTATATAGAAACCTCAAGTCAAAAATGTAACTACAGCTGATTTGGAAAAAAAAAATCCTTATGTATAAACATATATTCAAGTCTAATGTGCATCCACGATACATTTTAGTGTATATGAGATTTTGTTAAAAAAGTGTATCTACCGTGTCAAAAAATGTATCTAGAATTGTGAAAAAAAGTGTATCTACGATATGTTTAATAAAAAGTGTACCTACGATAGTCAAAAGTGTATCTGAGATTTGGTAAAAAAATCTGGTAAAAAGTGTACCTACGATAGTTAAAAGTATATCTGAGATTTGGTAAAAAAAAAAAAGTGTATCTATATTATTAAAAAGTGTATATAGAATTCTGGTAAAAAAGTGTACCTACGATAGTCAAAAGTGTATATGAGATTTAGTAAAAAAAAAAAAAAAAAAAAATTGCATCTACATCATTAAAAAGTGTATATAGAATTCTGGTAAAAAGTGTAACCACGATAGTCAAAAGTGTATCTGAGATTTGGTAAAAAAAAAAAAAAAAGGTTAGTGTTCCTTGTATATATTTCTAATGTATATAGTGCGTTCTCACCGAGTGATCGTTCTCACCGGATCCAATATATATATATATATATATATATATATATATATATATATATATATATATATATATATATATATATATATATATATATATATATAGAAATGGGATCAAGTGAGTCCCTTAGTATAGGTGAGTCCCATGAGTCCTAATCTAAACCATTAGATTAAAATAAAATTAAGGGCTAAGATTAGAGGGAGATAAATGGATGAGATATAAAAGCTAAAAAACCCTAATCATTCTACCACACTCATTCATTTAGTCAGTCACTCTCCCTCTCTAACTCCCTCTTCTCTCTCTAGCTCCCTCCCTCCTGCCGTCCTCCACTACCCCGCCCAACCACGACACCACCACTACCAACGACAACCACCCCATCTCCCAGATCTGCCACCACTCGCCTCTCACTGCCGTCAACGCCTCGTCTATTCATTTCTTTTTTTTGTTCGGTGTCGTCTTGGTGGCTGCTGCGTTTTTTTTTTTTTTTTTTTTTTTCCTGTTGGATGTTGTCGTGTGGTTGTTAGGTGGTGGTGGTGATGTCGTGGTGGCCGTTCAACCGCCTTTCTCCTTTTTTTTCCCCAGATCTAGCTATGTCGTGGGTGTTGGTGGTGCTATGGTCGGTGTTGGTGGTTGATGCTGGTTATTAATGGTGTCGTGGTGGTTGTTGGTGAGGCAGGCCGCCGCCACCACGTTTCTCCTTTCCTTTTTTTTTTCTTTTCAGATCTGTTTGTTGGTGGTCATGTGTGCGGCTGCTTGTAGTGGTGGTGTTGCCGTGATGTTGTGTTGGTGGCCGTTGGTGGCTGCTGCTTTTTTTTTTTTTTTTTTTTCCTTTCCAGATCTATGGTTGTAGTGGATGGTGGGGGGACTGTAGCGGTGTTGGCGTCGTGGTGGGTCGTGGTGGACTTGCAAGCATTAAAGTTTCAACTCGCAAGGATTAAAATTTCGACTCGCAAACATTAAAGTTTTGGCTCGCAAATATTAAAGTTTCGACTCGTAAGCATTAAAGTTTCATTGCCGTACCATTAAAGTTACACTCAAAAGTTGGTGGTGGGTAAGGGGTTGGTTTGGTGAAAATGGATTAAAGTTTCAAGGATATGGACTGAAGTTTCATTGATACTGACTAAAGTTTCACATGACATGGACTAAAATTTCAAATTAGTTTAATTTTAAAATCATATAAAAAAAGTTTCAAAAATTATGATTAAAGTTACAAGTGTAAAACATTAAAGTTACGTTAATAAAATTACAATATTCACATAAAATTTTAAAATCAGTAAAATTAATTAAATTCAAATTTTTATATTAGATAGTCTAAAAAAAATTAAAGTTTTAATTTTTAGCATTAAAGTTTCACTCGTAAAATATTAAAGTTATATTTTATAAATCAGTAAAATTAAATAAATTCAAATTTTTATATTAAAAATTGTCTAAAAAAGTTAAAGTTTCAATTTTTACCATAAAAGTTTCACTCGTAAAATATTAAAGTTATATTTAAAAATTAAATAAATTAAATAAATTCAAATTTTTATATTAAAAATTATCTAAAAAAATTAAAGTTTGAATTTTTACCATTAAAGTTTAACTCGCAAAACATTAAAGTTACATTCAAAAATCAATTTTATATATTTAAAATAAAATTTTGTAACATAAATTGAATTTTTTATTTATAAAATGACCTAAAATATTAAAGTTGTAATTGTAAAGAATTAAAGTTACACTCATAAATTAAAGTTTCATTTATAAAACATTAAAGTTTTCATCTTAAAATTTTAAAATCTCAACCATCCATCTTAGAAGATCAATGGTTAGGATTAGGACTTAGTGGACTCACCATTTTAGGTGGACTCATTTGAACTCCTCTCTCTCTCTCTCTCTCTCTCTCTATATATATATATATATATATATATATATATATATATATATATATATATATATATATATATATATATATATATATATATATATATATATATATGTGGGATCTCGTGAGTTGGGTTCTTACGGTGAGTTGTGAGTTGAGTTGAGAAAATCTCAAACCACTAGACTTCAAAGGAAATCAAGGGCGAGATAAAATTAAAAATCAAACACAAGCCACGGACAAATTAAAAACAAACAATACTCCCTGTCAAAACCCATTGAAAAATCATCTTCAACCCCCCTCTCTCTCTCTCTCCATAAATTACCATCATCGAATTCTACACTTCAATATCTTATCAACAAAGATTCTTTTTATTAAATATAAAATCCAATCAATATGAATTCCTAATATAACAAATTTGATTTGGACTTAGGCATCAGATCAAACAAGCGTTCATCGAAATCTCCAAATCAAAGCAAAAACAATTCAAATAGTAATTCTAATTCATATTCGTATTCTTATTCGAGCTCGCTGCCTTGGTGGTTTAATTGGTGGTTAACGAATTGATGGTGGGTAACTATGGTGGCTTTGTGTCGATTCCAATTATAACTAAGCTGTGTTGGTTTGGATTGTTTGGAATAAATTGAGCTTTTGCGGTTCCTCCAGACGGCTGCTTCAAGCAAGCGACTTTAGAATTACAAATGGACAGAGGAGATCGAAATTGTGGTCCCTCGATTTGTGGTGTGTTTCGGTTGACGCCGTCGATGGAGCAAAGATGGTGCGTGGGGCTAGGGCGAATGGTGAAGAAGGTGTGGCAAAGGGTGGTTGTCGAAATAACATCATTTAGGAGTCATAAAGGAAATTCGTAATTTTGTAGCTCTCAGAATTGAAAATATTTTCGTTGATTTGTAACCTTGTGGTTCGTTGGTGGTCTCGAGTTGGAACAGGTGCGAGTGAAGGGTGGAGTTGGCTACTGTGTTGGTGCACGAGTCGGTGGCAGGCTGTCTTGGTGGTGTGTTATGCCAACGAAGTGAAGGTGGTGGTTTGTATGGAATTGTGGGGCTCCGAATTAACGTGGCGTTGGGCTGACGAAGTGAATGTCAGATGTTCTTATTGGTGAAGCTTCGAACCGGGTTTGGGTTTCGACACGGATCGCTGAATAAAGACGGGCCGATTGGATTAGCGGCGAGTCGGGTTCGACCGAACGAGTTGATGGGGACGACTGATTTAGTTTTTTATTCGGGCTTGGAATGGACGATGTTTATGAGTGAATTGGTGATGCTGTTATGGTTGGTCGTGGTGTTTGATGGGGTCATCCGGAGTATACATAATATCAAACTGAGGTGAGAAATATGCAAATAGGGAAAAAGTTTGGATCTTTCACTTTTTAGACTAATAATGTTGCACAGAAACAAAAAATGATTTCTTGTTCTAAGAAAATGACAACAGACGTATAATTCTCACCAAACTCGATGAGCTAAAAATACGGAGTGAGTTGGTGATGCTGTTATGGTTGATGAATGCAGCACAAAATTGGCCACATTGAAATAATTCGTCGGTCTTTTGGAGGAAAATGTTGTCGGCGTCGAGCATGAACACCCTATCATACTCCACAAGGTTCCAAGCATATAGTTATTAATGGTTACACCGGAGTAACAACACAATAACAGTACAATAACACGTGGTAAAAAAAGAGAAAAAATAAATCAAAGTAGTAAAAAAAATTAAAGTGACACCGGAATAATATCCCAATAACACGGGTTAAAAAAAAGTAAAAAAATCAAAGTAGGAAAAAAAATCAAAGTAGTAAAAAAATCAAAGTGATACCGGAATAACATCACAATAACAGCAGAATAACAGTAGAATAACAGCACAATAACACGTGGTAAAAAAAAGAAAAAAAAATCAAAGCCGTAAAAAAAATCAAAGTGGCACCTGAATAACATCACAATAACACCCGAATAACAAAGACAATAACATGCGGTAAAAAAAGAGTAAAAAAATCAAAGTAGTAAAAAAAATCAAAGTAATAAAAAATCAAAGTGACACCGGAATAACATCACAATAACAGCAGAATAACGAGAATAACAAAGACAATAACACGTGGTAAAAAAAAAAAAAAAAAAAAATCAAAGTCGTAAGAAAAATCAAAGTGGCAACTAATAACATCACAATAACACCGAATAACAAAGACAATAACACGCGGTAAAAAAAGAGTAAAAAAATCAAAGTAGTAAAAAAATCAAAGTAATAAAAAAATCAAAGTGACACCGGAATAACATCACAATAACAGCAAAATAACAGTAGAATAACAACACAATAACGCGTGATAAAAAAAATCAAAGTCGTAAAAAAAATCAAAGTAACAGCAGAATAACAGCGGAATAACAATAACAACACAATAACATGTGGTAAAAAAAGAGAAAAAAAAATCAAAGTCGTAAAAAAATCAAAAGTAAAAAAACACAATAACAGCATAATAACACGAAGTAAAAAAAATCTGGTACAAAAAGAAAAAGAAAAAAAGGTAACATAATGAGAAAATTAGAGAAAAACATAAGAGAAAAAAATCAAAATTGTAAAAAAAAAGCATGATAACACGGGGTAAAAAAAAAAGGATATAAAAAAATTAAAGTAAAAAATAAAAGAGTAGCACTAGAAAAAAGAGAAAGTAAGTAAATGACAATGATTTTATATGACAAGTAAGATTAGATCTTGACCACCCATCTCTAATATAATCTAGTGGCTGAGATTCCCCTAACTCACAACTCACCATAAGAACCAAAAACACCAAATCCAATCTCTCTCTCTCTCTATATATATATATTAATTAATTACAGAAACCAAGGGATTTCCATGTAATTAAATATATCTATACACATTAATTATACTATATAGTTTTAAATCGCTAGCGCCATGTGATGGACCTGAACAAGGGACTTCAATGTAAATAATATATAGTTTTGGTTAAAAATATAAATTTAGAGAATATTAGAATATGGCGTGTTTCCTTAAATAAACGGATCCCACTTATAGTATTAATTAGAATAAATATGTTAATTATTTAACATACATAAATATAATATAAGTATATGTTATATTTTGGAAACTATTAAAAGGTAAGTAAATCAATTCATATTTCCAAAAAATATAATATTCCATGTAAGTAGTAAAAACAACAATAATATATCGCAACGGGAGTAGTGAAAGTCATACTAGCAGCAACAGGAGTAGTGAAATTAACAATAATAAATGCGGGAGTAGTGAAAGAAAAAAATAATGTCGACGGGGGAAGTGAAAGTAATAGTAGTCACAACACATGTAATGAAAGTAATAGTAGGAATAACGGAAAGAGTATGAAAAATTAACTAACAATTCGATTTTAAGAAAATATTAATTTATTTAAATATAAGAGCTTGAGAAAACTAACGGGTTAACCGTAAAAATAGCAAGAATAGCAAAACAAACAACAGTAACCGAAGAAGTAGTGAACGTAATAGTATTAACAGGGGATGTAGTAAAAGTAATAATATTAACAGCGGGAGAGGTGAACGTGTCTCATAATTTGTTGATTAATTTTACCTCTTATCATAATTTCAATATATAAATTGTAAATGTATGTGTTAACCAAATTTAGAGAAACCATATTTCATACAAAAAAAATTTAAATGTTAAATAAAGGTAGCCTAGGCATAGCCGAGCACCAGACCTAATATATATAATCCATAAATCAATGGATTTCAATGTAATTAAATAAATCTATACATGTTTGTATGAAAATAAGACTAGTACCTCCCTTCAAAAAAGAAAAAAAAGAAAATAAGATTAGTATCTTAACGTATCTTGGAGGTCGTAACTACCCTCCTACACTTTGTGATCTACCCTTGAATGCAAGAGGTTCGAGCCACGATTGTAGATGCGTAATTAATAAACAGCGCTAAATTACTTAGAATAATTTAGCGCTCAACAATGAATGATACAATTCTCAAACTTAAACACACAAATTCCCAACTATACTTATATATCAAGAAGATTCCAATAACACAACATCAACTAGAGTCTTCACAAGAGTACTTGTGGATGCTAAATTACAAACTAAGGGATAGATGGCTGATTACCTCCATGATCGGATGGGCTCGCCGTGCTACTTCTACTTCTAATGCTAATCTGTGCTACGCCTAAAAGACTAATCAAAGGATAGACTAAGTTGTAGTAGTTGTTGTTGTTTGAGTTGTTATTTGCTTGAATGAAATGCCTCCTTATATAGGCGTCATCATCCGACTTCTTGGAAACTACTCCTTAGTGGGAGGCGGTTAGTACACCGCAGAGTCTACTTTAAGCTTCATATGGGCGCTTAATATCCCCTTTAGCCCAGCGTTCTGCCTTTTGGACTTCTTGGTTTTCTTGAACTCCGTTTGTCTTCGATCTTAGACTGTACTTGACTTAGCGCCAATAACTTTATTCTTTAGTTCTCAGGCCCACATACCCTTAAAATAATAAATTTAGAACCCTAACAAAATTAGGCGCCAACAATACAACTTAATTATACTATATAGTTTAATCGATAGCACGGTGTGATGGACCCGACCAAGGGATTTCAATGTAAATATTATATAGTTTTGGTTGAAGTATAAATTTAGAGAATATAAAAATATGGTGATTTTCCTTAAAATAAACATGCCCCACTTATGTTATTAATTAGTATCATCATATAATTATACTATTATTTACGATACACAAATATAATATAAGTAGGTTATATTTTGGAAACTATTAAAAGATAAATAAATCAAGCTAAATCTCCAAAAGATTTAATATTCTAAAATTATTTTGATTTGATTTAATGCATATCTAATATATTTATATAAATATATAACCTCTTAAAATTGTATGACTAAATAGTAAAAGTAATTATCTTAGTAGTGAAAATAATTGTACTAACATTGGATATAATAATATGTTAGTAATCACTCATTTGCATATTCAAAGTAACTATATTAGCAAGGGGAGTAGTGAAAGTAATAGAAGCAATTCAACAACGGGAGTAGTGAAATTATCAATATTCATGCGGCAGTAGTGAAAGTAACAATAATTGCGGTGGGAGTAGTGAAAATAACCGAAATAATAACGAATGTAATAAAAGTAACAATACTAACAACAAAAGACAGCATAAATGAACAATTAGCTAACTAATTGATTTAAGTAAAATATTAAAAGCGCGAGTAGTGAATTTGTCTCATAATTTATTTCATCGTAATTTTAAGATATGACATAGAAAAATATATGAAAGATAAATTTATGAGTTATGCAACTTTTTTTTTTTGGAAAGTTAAGTATATTAATAAAAAAACTCAATGTAAGAACAAATGAAAGAATGCCAAACTCTAGAAACACATATAGCTCAAATGCTGTCATGCCATCCTCTATCAGCAGGTTTCAAAACACTGACATTAATCCTATAGAATCTGGACTTGATATCAGTAACAATTTGTTGGATGACATGATCAGGCTTCCTCACGTACAGTTTTAGTCTTGTTTCATTCCTTACCCTCCATATGAAATACACCAAATAGACATGACATGCCCCAATAATTTTCCTGTGAAGCTTAGGACACCTCGTAGTAGAAAACCACCTCACCAGTTCAGTCATAGGGAAATTGATCTTCAGGCGCCGGTGAAGGAGTCTGCAACACTCAGAGCTATATGGACATCCATAGAAAAGATGATGATGGTCCTCAGCTTCAATCCTACAGATGTCACAGGTAGTATCCACCAGAGTTCCCATTCTATTCAATCTATCTTTTGTCAACAGCCTCGTGTGCTGTGCAGCCCAGAAAATGAAAGTAGTCTTAGGGATGTTAAGTCTGCTCTAACATAAGTGATTCTAAGAGACCTTAGGTTTACTCTGCCTTAACCAATCATAACCAGACCTGACAGTATACTCCATATTCAGGTTCAACCATTTATTGTTGGTGTATGCTTGGGAAAAAAGAGCCATTGTTTGAGAAATTTTCCTCCACGACCAGCTACAGTCAGGAAAAGGTGAGTAATCAGTCCACTGTTTCCCTTTCATATAAACATGATTAACCCACTTGATCCATAGGTGATCCTTTTTAGAAGCCAGCTACCAAGCATACTTACCCAACAAAGCCTTGTTCGAATCTTTAGCCACTCTGAGTCCTAAACCACCCTCTGACTTAGAAGCACAACAGGTATCCCAAGAGACAGTAGGAGCCTTCCCACACTTTGATTTACCAACCCATAAAAAAATCCTAAAGATAGCATTTACCCTATTCAGAATCCCATTAGGTATCAAGAAAATATTAGCCTAATAGGTGTGCAATGTAGATAGAACAGAGGACACCAAGGTGAGTCTACCAACATAAGATAAGTGTCTTGTCCCCCATCCTCTGATTCTTACTACCAACCTATCCAGTAACTTCATACCCTCATTCTTAGTTAATTTTTTGGAAGATATGGGTATGCCCAGATATTTGAAAGGCATACGTCCTCTCTTAAAACCAGAAATTTGAAAATGTTAGTCACAGTACTTGCTGGAGCCCCATTAAAATATATCTCAAATTTGGACTTATTCATGTGAAGCCCAGAAGCAGCTGAGAAAGTAGCAAAACTTCTTAGGATCCATGATGCGTGTCAATTATATGATATTTTACACCCTATTTTACACGCATTTCGGAGCTCATTTATGTGGTTTAAGGCTACTATTTGCCCCATTTCGTCTACTTTCGTATTTTTATGTAATATTGCAGATTTATGCGGAAATGAGTAGATATTGAGCCAATTCCGTCCCCGAGTATCTTGCATTGCTTTTGACATGAAGTATTTGCTCAAGGAACGAGCTTGGTGCGCATTTCGAGGCCCGAAAGACAAATCCACGAGAAGTTAGAAGTCAAGTATCAGCTAAAGCAGTCGATCGGCCGCTACCCATAGTCGATCGACCATACCACGACTTCCAGGAGCCACTGTTCAGAGCTTACCAGTCGATCCACCGGCCTCATTGGTCGATCGACCAAAACACCCTTTTAGACGTGAATTAAGAGATCGAGAAGTTTGAAGCCCATTGTATTAGGTTTTAGGAAATAAGAACTACGTTGTATTCCTATATAACGTAGCTTTAGTTTCAGCATAAGGGGGTCCTTTTTTATCAAGTTTTTATTCAGTTTTAGTTTAGCATCCAAATAATTAGGGTTTTCGATATTGTTTCGTATTCAATACAATTCACTTTTGCGTTCGGCTTTGTTCTTTTCCTTCGCAATTCCACACAGTACTCTCCTGATTTTATTCAGTTGTTTTGCTTTCATTCAGAGATTTAGAATTGCTAGATCAGTTTCCCAAAGCCGAATTATCATCTTATGTTAATCGTTTATTTAGCCGTTTTAATCATGAATTCTGTAGTTTTATTAGTCAATTTTATTGTTGTTATTATTCCCAGTATGAGTAGCTAAATAGCTTGTGCTAGGATGTAGGGGAACTGTAGATTAGGAGGCATTAGAATATGGAACCCTGAATCGCACCACGGTCGATCGACCGCCTACCTTGGTCGATCGACTGGCCTCGTGAGATATGCTTCATTTTAATTAATTTAATTTCTATATTTGACGAATCGAGTGCACGCGACTAGTTGAATGTTTAGGATTTGACCGACCCAATAAAGATCGAAAGATAGGGAAGGGAGATAGCCTACCTAATTAAGACGACTAGATTAACGAGATCGGAAGATAAGTTAGTTTATCCTTTTAGTCACTTTTCAGGACGAAAGTTAGTATTAGTGATATTAGAGACCTGTAGCGAGATCGAAAGATGCTACTTGTGAGAGTGGACCAAGAGGACCTCTTATTTTCCCGTCTCACGTGTTTGATTTTGACCTACCTAGTGTGCTGCCGCTGAAACTATAGTGAACCGACCATCTTAGCACCCTTTTAATTCTTGATTTCATCTACTGTTTAGTTTATTTTACTTTTACTGCCTTAGCTATAGATCACTCAAATCAATCAACCCCTACATACTGTTACCTTAGACTGAAATTAGACAACTAATAATTACATCTGCCTCTCTGTGGTTCGACCTTGTTACCACTAGCTTCTGTTAGTTTTAATAGGTATTATAAATATTATTTTTGGTACTCACAACGACGGGTATCAAATTTTGGCGCCGTTGCCGGGGAGGCAATTGTTCTAATTTTTAGTTGTTTTATTTTAGTCTGTTTCTTAGTTTAAGGGACATTCGTTCCTTAAACTATTCTCAAATTCTTTTTGTAGTTTCCTCTTATGCGCATGTTACAGGGTGGTGAATTACTACCGTTCAATCCTTAGATTGAGAAGACTTTGCGCGAGTTGAGACGATCATCTAGGATATTGCCGACAGAGGAAGAGCTGAGTACTTTGTCCAGTTACTACGAGAACGAGTTGTTCGAGGAGGATCCACCTTCATCTCCCGTTTCCACTTCTTCAGTCGAGACCGTCACATCTCCAGATTTTCTAGAAATGGCTGAAGAAGCGACTATCGCAAGTCACTCTGAGCCGACAGCTGCAAATCTATACAAGGGGTTCGAATTACCGGGAGCTGATAGGAAATTCGAACCGAAGCCTTTCTATATCAACTTGGTTGAGAGAAACCAATTCGGGGAAGCTGCAAATGAAGATGCAGCCAAGCATATGGATATATTTATTGATTATTGCTGCTCTATACCCCCATCGACCGGTGTGACCCAGGACCAGGTGAAGGAGACAATGTTTATATTCTCACTCCGCGATGCTGCAAGGGAGTGGTACAGAGACCTGGATCGAGCTGCTAATGGGATCACCGATTGGAATTCTTTGGCCTTGGCATTCTACAAGAAATATTTCTCTGCCTCGAAGACGAATGCTATTAGAGCTCAAATCACGAGCTTTAAACAGGGGCCTGATGAGAACTTTCATGAGACATGGGTCCGTTTCAAGAAGCTGGTGCGAACCATTCTGCATCATGGGTTTGAGAAGTGGAGCCTATGCAATCAGTTTTATAATGGGCTCTATGAGGATCAGAGAGCTATCCTGGATGCGGCAGCCAGTGGCAGATTCCAGGAGAATATGGGAGAAACTAAGGGGTGGAAAATCATTGATGACTTGGCCACCCATAAAGCTGAGTATGGAAATTCCAGGGGAAATCAAAGGGGAGCTGCTGAATCTCCTTCTGTAGCTGCATTAAAGGCTCTCACGGCAAGATTTGACAAGTACGAGTTGGGAGGAGCTTCAAAAGGAGGGATTTACCATGTAAATGCTGTTTCAGACGGTCCTTTCGTCTGTAAAAGATGTGGAGCTGAGGGACATGTTTCAGACAATTGTCCTAGTCCCTTTGAGTCTTGTGCTGCCTTTCAACATTATAGGCAGACAAACACTTACTATGAGCCGAATGTCCACCCAAACTTGAGGTGGAGTAGCCAAAATGTCTTGAATCCGACTCAACCTCCACAGCAGCAGCAGCAGCAGAACTATGTGCCCCCTCATAAGCAACAATAGTACCAAAAGCCTCCGTCTGTCCCACAGCAGTAGCAACAAGCCCAAGGTTCTGTTTTCAATGAGTTGAAGAATTTGTTGCTGAAGGAATCCCAGGCAAGAGAGGACGGGATGAAGATGTTGGAGAGCCAAATTGCCCAATTGGCTAGCAAGAATAAACTCGAGCTCCGGGAAATTTACCGACTCAAACTGATCAAAAGGAGACCCTAAATGTAATTACTTTGAGGAGTGGGTCTACCCTTGAGGGGCCTGCTATGGTCGAGGATGTCACTGAAAAAGACGAGGCGGAACCAAGCAAGAAGAAGGCAGTGACGAATAATAACAAGAAAAAGACGATCAGCAGGTATGTCAGTCGATCGACTGACATACCCCGTCGATCGACTGGTCCGCGACAACGAGAAGCTACTGTTTCTGCAGAAGTCAATCGATCGACTGACCGACCTGGTCGATCGACTGACCAAGCTGCTAAAAGTGATTCCTTTCGTCCTCCGATGCCCGATAACTTGAGTGACCACTTGTTTCGGGGTACGACCACCCCGAAAATATTGAGGCAAGACCCAAATGCTGATGGGTCAGTTCCGGTTCCGAAGTACGACCCTTTGTCGATTAATGGTTCACATTTGAGACGGTCTGAAGAAGGGTTAAGCTACAACAAAGGGAAGGTTGTAGATTTTCAACCTAAGTCCACCGATGCCGGCATGAGAGATTTAGAAGAGAGGGCTAAGTTTCTTCTTACAACCCCTTATCCAGAGAGATTAGTGCCGACGAAGGAACATGTATCATTTAATAAATTTGAAAATGTTATCTGTAGCTTAAATGTGCAAGTTCCTTTTCTTGAGTTAGTCAACCAAGTGCCTGCTTATATGAAATTCATGAAACAACTTTTATCTAAAAAGAAGTCACTTGAAACTGTGCATACTATCGCACTCACTGAGGAGTCATGTTCTTATTTGAGCCATACTACACCTCTTAAGCTAGAAGACCCAGGTAGTTTTTCAGTCCCATGTAATATTGGCACCTTTCCTATTGAGAAAGCCTTGTGTGACCTAGGATCCAGTATTAGTGTAATGCCCTTGAGTCTTGCTAGGAAGCTCAAATTGACTAGGTTTGCAGTGACCAACATGACAATACAGATGGCTGACCGATCTACGGGCCAGCCAATAGGAGTCTTAGAGGACATTCCCGTGCAAATAGGGAAGTTCTTCTTCCCTGTTGACTTCGTGGTACTAGATATGCCCGAAGATGCCCACATTCCTATTATTCTAGGTAGACCATTCCTGCACACTGCTGGTGCAGTTATTGATGTTGGTTCGGGTACTTTGACCTTTAAGGTAGGGAAGCACTCCATTGTCTTTGCCCAGACAACTAGGAAGAAAGACCCCATGTGACCCGTCATTTGCAATACGGTTTCTGAAAAGAAATCTTATTTTATACTTCCTGATATGCCTATCTCTACCCCTACTCCTGTTGTGACACCTACGCCCCAGACTAGGAGCAAAGTGGAGAACAATTCCTCTGTTCAGACATTGCAGAAGCTGGTTTGGGGAAGGAAGAGCCGCATGTCGCTCCAGGTGTGAAGGAGCTAATCGTTCAAAGAGGCGGTCTAGGATGCCTTAGCTATGGCACGGATGAGGAGCCCGAAGATGAGCCAGTCAAAGCAACGGAGTCTGATCTGGATTCTGACGAGTCCGAAGGGGTCATTGAATGGGAAGATGTCCGACATGTTGATCCGTTGATTTCTGCGGATGCTGGAGCTGAGAAGAGTGCAGCTGAGAAGATGAGCACTATTGAGGCTACCTCTAGTAGCCAGAAGCCGACCAAGTGGGTCATTCCGTGGCCGTTCTTGATCAACTATTAGTTGATCAAATGCTCTCTCAAAACATTGTTTTTATTGCTTTTTGTTAGACTTTCTATTATATTGCTTTTGTGTGCGCGAGACTTCTCTCTTTTAAGCTTGTTTGGGATTTTTAAACACTTTAGACTTTACATTTGGGTTTTGCGCAGTTTTGGGCGCGTTATTATGTGTGTATGCAGGTTTGTAGACCATATTAGCTCAAGTTAGTGGGCTAATTCGAAGAAGTCAGAAAGTTACAGCAAGTTTTCCAGTCGATCGACTGCCTCCTATGGTTGATCGACTGGGCTGCGAATTTCAGAAGCTCCTGTTGCTGTTCACCTTGGTCGATCGACTGGGTGATGTGGTCGATCGACCACCCAGAGCTGTTGTACCTGTTTTCGACCTTTCCCCTACTGTGTTTGGTCGTTTTGCGGATTTGAGGGAGTCTTTCCTCCTCTTTATTTTCCGACATAATTTCGTTTTCTTCAATTTCTTCATCTTATGCACGTAATTACCGCTCCCACATTGCTTTCTCGGTTTTATGCGTGGTATTTTTGTCTTTTCAGGTACCTATTAGTAGCACTGCTGGCTACTGAAACCTCATAGCTCACACTGGTTTGGGGAGGTTTCTTTTTACTGCGCTTAAAGTCTTGTGAGTCTCCATGTCTTCACTTCATGTCTTGTTTACTTAATTTTCTCGCAAATTCCCGTTTTCCTTTTTCTTCATTACATGATTTTGCACAATGGGGACATTGTGCGATTTGGTTTGGGGAAGGGTTTTGCGCTGCATTTCATATGTTTTTGCATTCACGATTACATTTTGTCTTGCATTGTTGTTTAATTTCTCCTTATTTACAAAAAATTCAAAAAAAAAAAATAAATTAAAAATTTCAACAAAATTAAAAAAAAATGCACGTTTATTTTAGCATATAGGTTGAGTCGGAACGGTAGTATTTCAATGACTACATTGCATTTGCATCTGTTTATGCCTAAGCCTTGCTAATTGACATGTTATTAGTAGAATCATATATGCATAGTCTACGAGTTTTCGTTAAATTCCTGCTGGACTTTGGACTTGACTTAGAAATTTGGCAAACTACATCATTTTCTGAGTTGTTAGAGCTTATAACTGGTGTCATCTATGACCAGTTTATCTAGGATGTGAGTAGTTACTCCTTATGAGACATGTTTCATTAATGTGCATAAATATGAACATAATCTGCTTAATACCTGTATGCATTCGTTCTGTGGTTAGTTGACACATGTGGTAGAGGTTTTCCTTTTTCTCATTTTACCCATAAGCTCCACACTGCCAAAAATAGCCTTTTTGTCCCGTTTACTACATCCTATATTTAGCCTGCCCTAGTCAAGCTTGTAGTTTAGTTTTTGGGATTGTTACTACGTTTTTGGTGACATATGCTCATTTTGAGATGAAGTTGGGACGTTGGAAAAAGGAAAGAAAGAAAGGAAAACGAAATAGAAAAATAAAAAAAAAACAAAAAATGATTCGAAAAAGAAAAAAAAGAGAGTGTTGTACAGTTTAATGCAGTCGATCGACTGCTCTACTTGGTCGATCGACCGATGCCCGAGAAGAAAAGAAATCAATTCGCATGATTCAAGTCTTTATTCAAATGGCAATTTTTGCTCCCATGTTTCATTCGTATCTTATGGGGAGTTGATTATTTCGGGGATTGTGAGTTTTGTGCTTGCTATAGCACCGTGTGGATTGAAGTTTGAGCAAGAAGTGGATATTGTCACATGGTTTTGTTACGGTACTAGCTTGATCACCTGTACCCCAACATTCCCATAAATGTTTTGCCTTTCCTGCCCATTACCTCACATATCCCTTATTTACCTCGGCATGTGTCATGGTCATTTGTTTGGTTGGAATGCATATGTACGGTTGTAGAGGTTATTTTCATATTAGATTGCAGGCATGTTCTTAATGGGTCGTAGTTAGGTGAGTGTCACTAACAAAATGAATTCGTTCTATCTTTCACATATATTCACCTGTATTTATTAAGTGATTTGAGCGACCCGTGAGAGTCCATATTGATGAGTCTCTATAGTTGACGGTTCAGCAGTTTTTGACGACTACATAACTCGTTTGCATGATTCACATTTCTAATTGATTGTTGGTTGCTGCATTAAATCGGTTTAGGCTTTACATGAGCATTTCGCTCTGAGATTGAACTCGTTCCATTAATTTTTAGGATCGAGTCTAGTTCTTGCTTGGGGACAAGCAAGGGTTTGGTTTGGGGAAGTTTGATGTGTGTCAATTATATGATGTTTTACACCCTATTTTACACGCATTTCAGAGCTCATTTATGTGGTTTAAGGCTACTATTTGCCCCATTTCGTCTACTTTCGTATTTTTATGTAATATTGCAGATTTATGAGGAAATGAGTAGATATTGAGCCAAATCCGTCCCCGAGTATCTTGCATTGCTTTTGACATGAAGTATTTGCTCAAGGAACGAGCTTGGTGCGCATTTCGAGGCCCGAAAGACAAATCCACGAGAAGTTAGAAGTCAAGTATCAGCTAAAGCAGTCGATCGACCGCTAACCATAGTCGATCGACCATACCACGACTTCTAGGAGCCACTGTTCAGAGCTTACTAATCGATTGACCGGCCTCATTGGTCGATCGACCAAAACGCCCTTTCAGACGTGAATTAAGAGATCGAGAAGTTTGAAGCCCATTGTATTAGGTTTTAGGAAATAAGAACTACGTTGTATTCCTATATAACGTAGCTTTAGTTTCAGCATAAGGGGGTCCTTTTTTATCAAGTTTTTATTCAGTTTTAGTTTAGCATCCAAATAATTAGGGTTTTCGATATTGTTTCGTATTCAATACAATTCACTTTCGCGTTCGGCTTTGTTATTTTCCTTCGCAATTCCACACGGTACTCTCCTGATTTCATTCAGTTGTTTTGCTTTCATTCATAGATTTAGAATTGCTAGATCAGTTTCCCAAAGCCGAATTATCATCTTATGTTAATTGTTTATTTAGCCGTTTTAATCATGAATTCTGTAGTTTTATTAGTCAATTTTATTGTTGTTATTATTCTCAGTATGAGTAGCTAAATAGCTTGTGCTAGGATGTAGGGAAACTGTAGATTAAGCGGCATTAGAATAGGGAACCCTGAATCGCGCCACGGTCGATCGACCGCCTACCTTGGTCGATCGACTGTCCTCGTGAGATATGCTTCGTTTTAATTAATTTAATTTCTATATTTGACGAATCGAGTGCACGCGACTAGTTGAATATTTAGGATTTGACCGACCCGATAAAGATCGAAAGATAGGGAAGGGAGATAGCCTACCTAATTAAGACGACTAGATTAACGAGATCGGAAGATAAGTTAGTTTAGCCTTTTAGTCACTTTTCAGGACGAAAGTTAGTACTAGTGATATTATGGACCTGTAGCGAGATCGAAAGATGCTACTTGTGAGAGTGGACCGAGAGGACCTCTTATTTTCCCGTCTCACGTGTTTGATTTAGACCTATCTAGTGTGCTGCCGCCGAAACTATAGTGAACCGACCATCTTAGCACCCTTTTAATTCTTGATTTCATCTACTGTTTAGTTTATTTTACTTTTACTGCCTTAGCTATAGATCACTCAAATCAATCAACCCCCACATACTGTTACCTTAGACTGAAATTAGACAACTAATAATTACATCTGCCTCTCTGTGGTTCGACCCTGTTACCACTAACTTCTGTTAGTTTTAATAGGTATTATAAATATTATTTTTGGTACTCACAACGACGGGTATCAATCCACATAATAGAGCTCTCATTCCCTTTGCAAAACATTAAAAGATCATCAACAAAGAGCAAATGATTAAGTTTCAGGTGACTGCACATAGGATGAAACCCGAAACTATCCTAGAGAGCAGCAATCTTTAAAATTCGAGAGAGGTACTTTATATAGAGAGTAA
Organism: Silene latifolia; assembly: GCF_048544455.1. Taxonomy (NCBI): domain Eukaryota; kingdom Viridiplantae; phylum Streptophyta; class Magnoliopsida; order Caryophyllales; family Caryophyllaceae; genus Silene; species Silene latifolia. The sequence continues at coordinate 108,965,596 of NC_133531.1, forward strand.
AGAGTAAAGGTGAGCGTGGGTCACGTTGCCTTAGACCCCATTTACCCTGAAAGAAACCAAAGGAACCTCCATTGACAGACAATGAATAGGCTAGAGTACTCACACAAACCATAAGGTCGATGAATTTCCGAGGGAATTTAAGAGCATAAGCATTTGCTCCAAAAATTTCCAGTCTACTGCGTCATAAGCTTTTTTAAGATCAATTTTAACCAAACATCTTGGGGTGGCAGCCTTCCTATTATACAGCCTTACCAGGTCTTGACAAATAAGCACATTCTCAACAATATTTCTTCCTTTAACAAACCCTCCTTGACTATCAATCACAATGTCAGGCAATACCTGACTCAATCTCTTGCAAAGAACTTTAGCCAAACACTTGTATAATGTATTACAACATGTTATTGGTCTAAATTCTAAAACGCTAGAAGAATTATCAAGCTTAGGGATGAGAGTTAGTGTTGTAGTATTCAATTGTTTCAAGAGTTCGCCAGTGTGAAAAAAATCTTTAATAACACTCAACACATCATCACCTACTATATCCCAGGCATCCTTGTAAAACTGACTAGTGTAACCATCAGGTCCAGGGGACTTATTACCTGGAATAGAGAATATGCATCCCTTAATCTCCTCATACGTCACAGCTGCAAGCATAAGATTTTTATGGGCCAAGGTCATCAGGTTCCCTGCTCTAACACTAGGCACATGAACATCAGCAGTTAAATGAGAAGTACCCAATGAGCCCTTATAATAATTTATGAAAGTAGCTTCAATGTCCTTAGGATTATGATAAAGAATACCATCCTCCCCTTTAATGGTCATAACTCTATTATGGATTTTCCTTGATCTGATGTGGTTATGAAAAAAATCTTGTATTGTCATCACCATTACTTAACCAATCAACCTTAGCCTTTTGGCTCAAAAAACTATGCTGGATTTTACTTAAATGCCTATAAGATTCAGCAACTTCCTTTTCAGCAATACTGATACTCTGATCAGTAGGATTAGCATGCAACTGAATTTGAAGACTTTCCAACAGAGCCTTAGAAACTCCCACAACTTTATCAACATCTCAGAATTTGCTCTTATTCAACTCTCCCATAGCTTTATCAACATCTGGGAATTTGCTCATATTCAACTCTCTCAAGTTTTGCTTAAGATTCCTAAGTTTAAGAACCAGTTGATACATGAGAGTCCCTCTGACAGGACTAGTCCAGGCTTGTTGCACTACAGAATGAAAATCATCACCTAGGCTCCACATATTATAATACCTGAATTGACCCTTAGGTCTAATCCTCACCTGTCTTCTAAAGGAAACACAAGGATTATGATCAAACAACCCATCAGGTAAGAAATGAGCAAAAGAATTAGGGTACAAGTCCATCCAATCAGAATTAATAAGAAATCTATCAATCCTTGAAAAAGCCCTAGACTGAGGCTCATGCTTGTTGTTCCAAGTATAGGAAGCCCTTGAGCCTTAATATCAGTGAGCCCACAATACTGAACACAAGCTCTAAATTCAGCTATTTCAGACCAAGTGACCTCTCTACCAATTCTTTCATTATAGTGGAGAACATTATTAAAGTCACCACAGACCCCCCAAGGTTTATGATAATTATCCTTAATAAATCTCATGTGAGTCCATAGATCAGCTCTCTAACTATCCTCATTGAAACCATAAACTACAGATAAGAGAAACTCATCACCAGTAGCTTTCTCAGTAACTATAGTAGTAATAATTTGAGCATTCATATGAAGAGTAGTAACAATAAACAATTGAGAAATCCAAATAATCGAAAGTCTACCTCCATGATGGTAGGAGTTATTATTAATCCCTTCCCAATGAGATCCTAAATTATGCAAAATACTATCAAAGTCTTGTAGTTTAACCTTAGTTTCTACTAAACCATAGAGATTAATATTATTCTGATCCAAGAATTTTTTGACATCTAATTGTTTATTTATCCCATTTATTCCCCGTACATTCCAACTACCTAGACTATCCATTACCAGATGCCTCAGGTGAAACCACCAATCTCCCATTCAATTGTGTTGATTTTGTTGGACTCAAAGCTTCTGCATAAGACTTAGTAGGAGAAATATCAGTCCTTGAGGCATTATGTTCCTATCTTATAACTTGTTGAATAACTGGTACAGGTAAGATAATACGAGAAGAATCATTATACGTGACTCCTCCAAAAGGTGGATTAGGTGGTGCTACAGGGCCAGGCATTACTCCAGGCTTCTGCACTGGTCTCCAAACCATAACTGGAGGTCTAGGGGCAGGTACAATAGGTTTTGGACCTGGACCAGGCACTGTTTCTTTTTACACATCTCTTTAGTATGACCAATACCACTGCAGCTACCGCACACAGTTGGTTTCCATTCATATTCAACCAGAATGCTAACTTCAGCTCCCTTTTCATCCTTAAAATAAAGTTTATCAGGAAAATCTTGGCCTATTTGTGACACCCCCATATACCAAGGAGCCTTAACAAGACCTTCCCTAGCATATAAGGACGTCACCATCTCGGTTGCCCGAGAAAAGTAATCATCAAAAGTCGATAAAAGAAGATTTATAATAACTTTACAAGTGATTTAACCAAAACTACTAATACAAACGATACATCTTATCAACACTATGTAAACCACTCTTGTCACGACTCGTGAAGACTCATCCCGCCCGGAACTCCAGCTACCATACAAGACATCACCTGCTAAGACCAATTGCACACCATAAGGGATCATGTCAGACACAACAGAGACAAACAATAAACAACCACACAAGGTCAGTAACCGAGGCAATACACAATATCAACTACCGACATGATACAAACATAACCAAGCACACACACAAGTCACAACCACTCTGGCCCATCACCATCACCGAATGTCCACTGGACCAGCCCTGCCAGTGGGGGACCGCAGCCGTACCCACCTAAGCCCCGCTCATCATAGTGAGCGATAACCCTGTCCCATTAATGTGCACATCCCCTCCCGTGGCGGGTTCCACGGAGGGCGAAACTAGGGCGTGAAGCCACTCCCGTAAGTGACTCCACTCAGCCGAGGACGCACCTCGAGAACCATAGACAATCAATCACAATCAGCTGCACTACAAAAACAACCAACGAAACAGCACAACACCAACCGATTACCATAATCAATCAACCACACTGACACTACAATCAATACAACAACCGGCACACTAAACAACCAACAAAAACTGAGTAGGCGAACCTACCTTTAGCCAACCACAGCGATTCCTTGTTCAATCACATGACATCAATCAAGCAAGCAAAACTCCTATACAAACATCATAAAAGCCTATTACTACCACCACAATCCTATAAGGAACAACAATGACAAAGATGATGATGATGACATACCTATGCATCGCATATCGGCATCAAGACCGCTACCCGACTCAAGCAACCTATCCCCAAGGCACAAGCATCCTCAAAGTGTGACACCTCCATACTCCAAGTGCCTTACCAGGACCACTCAGGTATAGAAATGTCACCATCTCAATTTCCCGAGGCAATGATAATCAAATGACAATAACGAAACGTACTTTATTAAATAAGTTTAAGTGATTACATAACAAAACCATCTGTAAAGTAAAATATAACTGTTCTCAAACTATAAACCAACTGAATGAAACTGTCTTAACAAACACAGCGGAAGACTAAAGACTCTGATATGTGATGACTCCATCTCCAGCTAGATCCCTCGCGTATCCAAGATATACCTGTCAAACAACTGCTCACCACCCCCGAGTGGTTCACCACAGGTTTTAAAACATTTAAACGGGGTCAGTACTAATCACACAACTATAATCACAATCAGACAGAAATCAACACAGCTCAATTGTCACATCATCCCGAACTCCATCACCAACTCCTAACATCGACTACACACTAAAGTGTGTAGCCCCGCTGAGTACCCATCGCAACAGTTACTCCTCGCCGCCGATGGGGGGACCGCAGCCGTTCCCACCTAAGCCCCGCTCATCTCCATCGAGCGATAAACCCAAATCCATTAATGTGCACATCCCTTATGTGGCGGGTTCCACAGAAGGTGAATAATGGGCGTGAACCCACTCCCGCAAGTGACTCCACTCAGCCAGGGACGCACCCCGAAGAATACAGACAGATACAATCAATCACAACTACTAATCAGCAAGCAAACCCAACAACCGTCATAATACTCGTACGATAATATTCAACAATCACAAATCACAACCAACACATCATGTGACTAATACTGAGTAGGGAAACCCTACATGGAATACAATCACTATTCACGATCTAGCAGCTGTCTCAAAACCTTTCTTCTATGAACCCTCCTCCTATACACATTTCATACAATCACTACCATAACAATATAATTATAAAACTCCTAATTTACCCAATTAAGGTTTTAACCAAACTCAAAGAAACAACATAAAAACTATGCAGGGATCTTACCCTCGACACGACGAACTTAACGGTGTAAAGAACGTGACGATTCGAGAACCTTAGCCCTTGGGATTTGATGGTAACGCGACGACGTAGACAACGTAACTTCTTTTCTTTTTTGAAAGGTTTTTATAAAAAGTACAAATGATGAAGAAAGTGACGGAAAACTTAATATATCTATCATGCGTTACTAACAAAACCCGACTAAATCAACCCGTAAAAGTAACTTACTCGATCGAGTAAGTAACTTACTCGATCGAGTGCCCCTTACTCGATCGAGTGCTATACATACTCGATCGAGTACCCATCAGACAGACTACTGTTTCGTATAAAAACATACTTACTCGACAGAGTAAGCCCCACTCGATAGAGTACCCAAAGACTCGTAAAACCGTAGTCTCAATCCCTCTAAAATGATCTTTCATTACATATATTCTTAACCAACACAATTCCTAACCATCTCCCTCCATAATCCCTTGCGAATCTCAAGTTACCACCATTTGCGTCCCTCATTTCAATCTTTTCATTCTCACGTTCCATAAACTCACATCATCCCTTGCCCACATTCATTTACTTTTACATAACTCAACACACAATTATATCACTCATATCATCTCACAAAATATGCTTCATGCCTCAATAAACCATACCAATCTTCCTTTTCTTTTTTTTCCACTATCTATCACAACACATATAACTCATGTCCTCCCACCGAACTCCTACTCACCACAGGTGCCACTCACTACACCATAAGATTGGGTAACTTACGCATCAAGACCAACATACATGGAAAACAATGCATAAAGAAGCAAAATAACACCTTTGAATTAAACATAATATGCAACGAAGTCAAAGGATAAGCATATGACCCAAAACAGGGGTCACTAGATCGAGTACAGGCCACTCGATCGAGTAAGTGACTTACTCGATCGAGTAGGTGAAGGTCAGAAGTACGTAAAACAATTACCGGGGCTACTCGATCGAGTATGGGTTACTCGATCGAGTACCAAGAGGTGCTCGATCGAGTGAGGGTCACTCGATCGAGTACCCTACGCATTTGTCAGCACTGTCCAGTTTTTGTAGAACGGTCATAACTCACTCGTTTCTTGGTCGTTTTGGGCGTGTGACCTATCCTTAGAATCGTAAAAGAACAATCTATCACGCCCAATTGGAATCACATTAAAATCATTTAGGCATCTCAAGTTATAACAGTTTAAAGACAACTTTGTTGTAATCAGACGACATAACTATTTGATTTTTTTCTTTCAAACAACTTAATCATCAACAAGGTGAACAAAAGCGACTCGATACTTGTAAAAACATTATCCCCAACCACATGTTACTATCTACCAAAAGCCAGACATTGACATCTATCATGCTCATATAACATTCAACTTATCAATCATGTACTACCACATACTTTAACTTTATAACTTTTCGTAAAATAAAACATACTCATACATTACAAATCCTATTTCCATGTTAATACATTACAAACCCACTTCGTCACATAAACATATTCTTAATTACGAAATTCATATTCTCATGCAATTGTCACTCTATCTTTTCCAATTAATTCATCCAACATGTGCATATGAAACAGCAGAAAACAATTATATAGCTTCATTATATGACTTTACGCAACCACAATATACGTATACGACACAACATTCCTAATCACATGTTCCTTATTATGCCAGATCATAAATCATCCATCATGCCATTCATATATTCAACCAACAACATACATAATCATATCATCATTATTCTTCACTACACATCTCACATCCTCCACATGCATGCATCCATCGATTCATACAACACCTTACTATATAGATACACAACACACAAGGTAAACACATAGCGATCCCGACTCATATCCCATGTGACCGGTTCAAAATTGTAGGGCGAGTTCGCGACTTTAGGACGTCTCCCAAGCCTTTGCATTAGCTCCTAAAACTTCTAACCCGGGTTCATTTTAATTTGACTCCCTATGTTCATTAGGTTCATTGGTTACAGGTTTCAGGATCATCGCTCTGATACCACTTTGTGACACGCCCATACTCCAAGTGCCTTACCAGGACCACTCAGGTATAGAAATGTCACCATCTCGGTCGAGTAAGTAACTTACTTGATCGAGTGCCCCTTACTCGATCGAGTGCCATACATACTTGATCGAGTACCCATCAGACAGACTACTGTTTCGTATAAAAACATACTTACTCGACAGAGTAAGCCCCACTCGATAGAGTACCCAAAGACTCCTAAAACCGTAGTATTACATAAAGGCTCTCATGGAAGGAATTAAGGTGAAGGGAAAGAGGTGAGGCGACATCTAGGTCTGATGGAAGGAGGCGGAAATGATTTGCGATTCAATCAAAACACGATTATAAACCCTCGCTGTAAAGACGCTACTCGATCGAGTAACCAACTTACTCGATCAAGTGGCCCTTACTCGGTCGAGTACCCAAGCTACTCGATCGAGTAGCCTCTACTAGATCGAGTACCAATCATCCCCAAAGTCTATCATGACACAAGGCATCTCTCACACGCATTCCTAAAGGCTATCGCATGCCCCCAAGGTCGGTCAACGTTGGTCAACAGGTCCCTAAAAGGACGGGTATTACAATATTCCCCCCTTAAAAAGAACTTCGTCCCCGAAGTTCGACTCATCCTCACCCAAACCAGACGACAAGAAACCAAGGTCGACACCACCGTTTACCCGACATAGAACACAACTCTCTAGAAGCTTTATCCCACTACGTATGTCCAACAAACATCATCATCATCAACTGTCCAACACACACCACATATTCAAACCTCTAAAAACCTCTAAAAACCACTACTTGAATTACCGAACACACCACATGCAACAAACGGTCCTATTACAGATTCAACAATGTATGATTCACAGTCGCAGATCGCGAAACTACCGATGACAACTCCGCTACTAATCTTGACATCATTTTCTCATTATGACCATCTTCTCATTATAACACGTAAATTACTCATTTTCACTTAAATGCACAATTTCCTCAACAAAACTATTAATACAATTATAAACTCGTACTAGGAATGTAACAGAGACATTATAAAACATTACAAGAATACGACAAAATTGTTATAATTTCGGCTTTTTCTTTTGTGACATTACTCTTCCCCTCTAAAAGGAACTATGTCCCCGAAGTTCACCATCAAACGACTTTTCCTGTCCCCCAGACTGACACAAAAGACACCACTTGACATTACTTATAAACCATTGAACACAACATTGACTACCTGCACACTGCTTCTAACGGACACTATGTTGTTACAATTCATATAAACGTGAACTATAGAAATTACACACTATTTTCGGACACGTATACACATATCTCTTGTGACAACCTAGCAAGCTTTCCACAACTTGATATGAAACATTACTCTGAAGAAATAGAAATATTATAACCATATTGCCCGAATAGTCATGACAGATGGTACGCACATAAAGATTTCAAAGCAATACGAATACCACTAGAACAGTGTAAATTGCTCAAGTCCTTCCCCACCCATGACACCCGACACTACATAACCATTACTCATAAGCTATAGGTATATACTCATACAATTATAAACGTAGACGACATCACTTGTGTGCCAAATTCCCGTAACGATGTGTGTCATCGTCCCGTCACACCTATTCCTCACAAAACATCATTTATAAGTCAAGCACGAAACTAAACGTAACTAATAAGGGAACCAAAACATGTTACTAACCTTCAACAATCATGATAAATATCGAAACATGCAAAAATAAAAGCATTCAAACAATTTAATTTTCGAAAAGTGCCTGTAACAGTGCTACTCGATCGAGTGGGTTAGGCACTCGATCGAGCTGGCCCTACTCGATCGAGTATCTTAGCTACTCGATCGAGTATCTCGAGATCAGAATACCCCCAAATAGACACACCTGCAGCTACTCGACCGAGTAAGGGGCACTCGATCGAGTGGCTTCAGGTCAAAAACTACTCGTAAATCCAACACAAGCTAAATGATCGCATAACCACGAGTCGGGATGATAACCCGACCACAAATCCTGTAAGACAAGTTCAAAATAAGCTAGTACGGCCTTATGGCCACCGATACAAACAAGTTCCAAAAAGTACCAACCGAAACAAACAAACTATAAACATAAAAGAAAGAAATGGAGTATCACTCCTGCTGCTGCTTCTCGTCCATGACATCATCCTCATCTCCACCACCACCCGAGGTGGCTGCTCCTGATGCACCAAGACCCGCATCACCACCGGCTCCAGCATCTGGTCTCACGTGCCTAGGGGTCAAGCCGCCGTAAGGATATAACTAAGGTGCTCCACATGTGGACATATTCACCCCGTAGGAGTGAAAAACCCCGTTGTAGTCCCCGACTCCCCTCCACCAAACCGGATGCAGTCCCGAGGTCCCAATGCCCTAAGTATACGCCATCTCATGCATGTTCCGGAGTGTTAAGGTAGAGGACACTCTCTCTGCCAGGTAGCTCTCACGCGTCTCCGTCTCTCCGGGGTATCAAGAAAAGGGTAACTAGGAAACGGGTACTGTGGTGGTGCTGCCGGCTATGGCTGTGTCTCAGCCATCCTCTCCCTCACTCGACGTGGCCCTTCCCTATCCTGGGTCGATCCTCCTCAGCTCTCACGTTCCCCCCTTCCTCGGTTCAGGCATAACTCGGAGGATCTCCGGGTCGATGAAGTACGTCTGCCTCGAAGGATGTGCATCCTCATCCTCCTCCTCATCAGAATCGGCAGCTACCACTGCTGCGGGTAAAGGCTCTATCGGTGGGAGGTGCTCGGGAGCTGGTATCTTCATCCAACTCATGCCCCCACACCCTCCATGCTAAACTACCGTCCTCCAAAGTTCTCAACCATTTCAGGTTGAGGAAGTAAGTTCTCTCCATGGTAGGTACCGGGTGGCTAGAGGGGTGTAGTACGGGGAATCCTCAAAGGAAGTTAGCTTCTCAGCTAAACGGGTGGCAATAGCACCACAACTCGGGATCCTAGTGCCAGAGGAGGCCATCAAAGTAAGACCGGCACACACCATAGCGGGGTGGCTCTGATACCACTTTGTGACACTCCCATATACCAAGGAGCCTTAATAAGACCTTCCCTAGCATATAAGGACGTCACCATCTCGGTTGCCCGAGGAAATTAATCATCAAAAGTCAATAAAAGAACATTTATAATAACTTTACCAGTGATTTAACTAAAACTACTAATACAAACGATACATCTTATCAACATTATGTAAACCACTCTTGTCACGACTCGTGAAGACTAATCCCGCCCGGAACTCCAGCTACCATCCAAGATATTACCTGCTAAGACCGACTGCTCACCATAAGGGATCACGGCAGACATAACAAAGACAAACAAGAAACAACCACACAAGGTCAGTAACCGAGGCAATACACAATATCAACTACCGACATGATACAAACATAACCAAGCACACACAAGTCATAACCACTCCGGCCCATCACCATCACCAACTGTCCACTGGACCAGCCCTGGCAGTGGGGGACTTACCCACCTAAGCCATGCTCATCATACTGAGCGATAACCCTATCCCATTAATGTGCACATCCCCTCTTATGTTGGGTTTCACGGAGGGCAAAACTAGGGCGTGAAGCCACTCCCGCAAGTGACTCCACTCAACCGAGGACGCACCTCGAGAACCATAGACAATCAATCACAATCAGCTGCACTACAACAACAACCAACGAAACAGCACAACACCAACTGATTACCATAATTAATCAACCACACTGACACTACAATCAATACAACAACCGTCACACTAAACAACCAACAGAAACTGAGTAGGCGAACCTACCTTTAGCCAGCCGCAGGGATTCCTTGTTCAATAACATGACATCAACCAAGCAAGCAAAACCCCTATACAAACAGCATAAAAGCCTATTACTATAACCACAATCCTACAAGGAACAACAATGACAAAGATGATGATGATGACATACCTACGCATCGTATATCGGCGTCAAGACTGCTACCCGACTCAAGCAACCTATCCCCAAGGCACAAGCATCCTCAAAGGCTCCCATGGAAGGAATTAAGGTGAAGGGAAAGAGGTGAGGCGACATCTAGGTCTGAAGAAGGAGGCAGAAATGATTTGCGATTCTATGAAAACACGATTATAAACCCTCACTGTAAAGACGCTACTCGATCGAGTGGCCCCTACTCGATCGAGAACCCAAGCTACTTGATCGAGTAGCCTCTACTAGATCGAGTACCACTCATCCCCAAAGTCTATCATGGCACAAGGCTTCACTTGCACGCATTCCTAAAGGCTATCGTATGCCCCCAAGGTCGGTCAACGTTGGTCAACGGGTCCCTAAAAGGACATGTATTACACTATTTCAACCTCCACCAATAATCGAGCATACCCTAATCGTGTCTTATCTTCTGTTGCTGCGTCCCTTCTGACAAACTTACCCAGAAGACCAACCAATTTCTCAAGACAAACCTTACTCCAAAACTTTACAGTTAGACCACAAAGTCAGCCAAATAGGAACAGATTTGACTGGCTCCTTCATTAAACTACATGTTTCAGTCCAAGGTTTAACAACCATAGGCTTATTGTCAAACATCGGAAAACCTTGTTAAAGGAATAAACTTTGGCACTCCTTTGTAAGGAATCTAACCAGAAAAACCCCATTAGGGGGAAATGAAATCTTATCAAAGTTATGGACTCCCCACAGTTTCTGGACAAACCCCGACAACAATTCCCAGGGAGGGTTGCTACCCAACACATAACAAACAACAACTGTCTCCCAATAAGCTACCTCTGAAGCTACATCCTTAACAGTGAATTGCAACAATTCCTTCTCAGGACTAGGATCATGCTCAGTATTCTTAGAGGGAGAAGAATGTTTACCTTTCACGAGAGTCCAGTACCCAGATTCTGCAGCTTTTTCCTCAACAGGTGCAGAAACAACCGCTTATTCTACCATTGTATCCTAATCCGGAATACCAACAATATCACTCATCTCCTTTGTTTTTATGTGAATCAGCTCATTGCGGGATACCCAGACATCCTTGTGACGATTCCGGAACATCAATATCAAGATTATGATCAGAACAATTAGTGAAAGACAGTCTAATTTTAGCTTTAGAACGAATTTTGCTTTTTGATTGAATTTTTTGTGATTTTTTTAAGATTTTTCTTGCCATTGTGCAATCAAAACCCTAAAAAATCTAGAGAGAAGGAAGAGCTTTCTTTCTCCATTTTTGAATACCTATAATTTTATTATGTTCTGAGTTATGCAACTTTAAAGTAGTTTTAATTAATTGAAAATAAAATTTAATGGTAAATAGAGATAGCATTGGCGTAGCCCGGCACCAATCTTATCTTTATCAATTCAGATGCATTTGTTGAATGGAGAATACGCCATGTCATCATGTACAACCTTTTTTTACGGAAATTCCATTATTGGTGGGTCCCGTTGGTGTGCAAAAGAATTTATTTCTTAAAATGGTCTGCCAATATAAACATGCTACAATTTTCGACTTAGAAATAATTTTATGAATTAATTACATAAAATCGGAATAAATAAAATTAATTACATATAATCGGAATGAATTACATAATTAATAATAAAAGATCATAATTACGAGAATAAGTTACATATAATTACGGGATGAATTACATAACGAATTACATATAATGGGAATGAACTACAGAAATTTATGAAATTAATTATTACAAAAAATGCGAATAAATTACATATTTTTTAAAACTAGATAGTACGATGTTTTTTTTTTTAAAAAAGATATTCCTCTCAGATCTGGCGAGAAAGCCGTTCATCACCGTGAATTTACTTGGAGCAAAAATCTTGGTAACTTTACTCTCAGTCGCGCACACCGAAATTGGTAGGTGACAATGATAGGCTACCAAGTAATTTCTATTTCGACAAGCTTTTAAGGCTAAATTAATATCGTCATGTTTAATGCGCTTTACCCGTGCAATCTACAAAATAGTCGACCAATTAAAATCCGAAATTAATAATTCGAAATATTATTTAATTCAGAAACATCAAAGAAGCAGTTATGCAGAGATTGTGTACTGGGTTAATGGGGAATAGTGGGTGAGTGGGATAATGGCAAAAGTGGGTAAGTTAGGGTTAGAAATGAAGGTTATTTTGCAGTATAAAACTATAAATAAGACAGTGCATCAACATTTTAACTCACAAACTAAAAAAAACATTAACAAACCACAAAAAAAAAACAGCATAATTGACAATGACACAGTTCTAGAGTATTCCCATTGCCTACATCAAGAGAGAAACACGAAGGACTAATCAAATTATTGTTCGGGTAATGAGATTATGGTACAAAAAGTCTGAGTCTTGGCAAAATGACGTACAAGGTGTGCAACTAATTCTGATAGACGCAAATGTAAGCATTCTTTTATTCGAATGATATAATTAAAGTAATTTTGTTTTAAATTCACGAAACAGTAATGTAATTTCTTTCAGCATTATCTAAGCTTTATTTATATCAATTTTGACTACATTTTAAAACATTTTTAAAAAATTAAAAATTAAAGGTTGGGTTGGTTGAGGTCGACCGATGTTAAGTTGGGTTGGGTCAAGTCAGGTTAGGTTAAGTGACTTCGATCAGATCAGGTGTGATCCAGGTTGAGTTGGGTCATGATAATCCAGTTGGGGTTGATTTATGTTGGGTCAGGTGATACACAATTTGGGTTGTTCAGGTCAAACCCAATTTAGGATGGGTTAGGCCACACTGGAAAGGGTTGGGCCAGGTCAAATGTAATTGTGTTGCGTCAGGTCAATTAGACTTGGGTTAGGTCAGACTCAATTGGTTTTTGGGTTTATCGTCAACGATTTTAAGGGTCGGGTTATCATTCTCCAGATTGTTCTATTAATTAAGTTAACAAAGATTAAACATGAAATTTAAATATAAAAATCCGTCATTAATGAAGAACAGTAATTGAATAAAAATGGTTAAAGTAAAGCTTGAATTTTTTAAAAATTTAAACGATTGATTTATGCAGAGAAAATCACCGCCAATTCATCATATTCAATCATTGATAACACTAAAATACGTCCCAAATTAGGATTAATGTGACAGTAAGTTATTCTAATCAATTAATCTAGGGTTTATTTTTAATAAAAACACCATTAAGGATAAAACTTTCCGACATGATTTTAAAACATAGCCGAAATACCATAACAATTACATTTTTGATGTTTAAACCATAGATCTATGCATTTGAACTCAAAAAAATAACTTTTTAATTCACAATTATTGATCTATGGTTTTACCAACCAGAAATAGAATGTCACTTAATAAATTTCCACATGCAAGTGATAAAACTCAGATTTTTAACATTCTTTTGATATTGTTTGAAATTAACAAGTGTAGATCTACTTTTATCTGCAAAAAATTGGCATGATTACGAAAAAATGCTTCAAAACGTTATTTACAGTCGATTGTTTTTCAAGTCATACATGTAATAATATGTAATTGAAATAGGAAATAAATCTTTATTAAAAAATAAAAAATCACATTGATGATAGAATCGGGTAAATATGTTAGATCATCAATTGCATGTCGATTTTTTGATCTAAATGAGGTCAAATTTATTTCGACAGATTTCTTTCTTAAATTTAACACCATAATAATTGTACGAAATAAAAGAAATCAAAAATCTAATTCACTCATAACAAGATTTATGTGATGAATAAAGAAAAAATGGGATTAAAAGTTAACATACCAGAATTTCGAAACTTGACATCTCCGGATTTGATGAGATTGATGAGAGGAGGACTGATTTCATGAGAGATTGGCCATCACATGTTGAAGAAGATCGACGATGAGGGTGTATGTAAGTGAGGATTAGAGAGTGTCAGCGAAAGAGAGTGTGAGAGAGAGAATTGGGAGGCGGAGTGTAAGAGATTACGAAATAAAAAAGGGTTTGAGGTCGGGGAGAGTGTGAGTATATATACCTACGTTTAGGATTTTCTTATAACTTTGGGTCGGTTTAGTGTAATTGGTCCAATAGAAACGTATTTTGGCCAAAGAATCTACGAGCACTCATTTTTAATTAATTCAACCTAAATACATATCTGTGTAATTTGCACGGAGTAAAACTAGTCCCGTTGCGATAAATAAGCGTTAACTTGAATGACACAAGGTATTATTTTCCATAAAAAATAATTGATTCGGGGGAATATGTGCACAAACCAAATTCTTCTCCATAATTTTTCATAGTCATTTGAAGACCCGACAACCAACTTTGATATTAATGCATCTAACAAATAGATAAGTTGATCAGACATTATAACATCCTTGCTAAATTTTCAGTATAATACATGTTCACACAAACGTCTATTAATGATATATTTAAAATTATGTTAGCTACAATAATAATGAATATATCACGAACGAACAAGGTTCAACGTTTCGCAGTCAATTTCCTTCGTATGTCTCCTTTAGACTATATTCATCAACTACCTTCCTTTACCTAGATCATCAATAAAATTATTAATTATAAATTCTTAACCAACTTACATGACCTACTTTATTTATCAATAACAACCTACATCTATCTTTGCCCCAAATATCTCCTCCTAAAAAGAGGGCTGATTTTCATCGACGACGTTTTAGTAACTATCGACAATGTTTTCATTCCAAAAACGATAATGCCTTTTGTACATTTACACTCATTTCTCTTTCTAAAAAAAATTCTCTCAAATTCTAGTAAAAATCAACTAAGTTAAAAAAAAACAACAACAACAATTAACAAGATTAATTAACATGACGGAACTCGAATCACCGGTACGTAAACACCTTAATAGCTTTATTATTTGGTTAATTTTCATTTTTTTGCGCATTGTTCATCTATTCGTTAGTTGATTTACGTTTTAGTAACTATCGACAATTAAGTATTGACTTAATTGTAGTAAACATTGCGGTATTTTTTGCGTAAATCTGATATTCGTACAACCCAAGGTTCGGCCATGGACTAAACGTTGAGATCCAACATTCAGCCATGAACCAAACGTTGAGATCTAACATTTTCCCATGGTGGAACGTTAATTCTCAACGTTTGCCGATGGTGGAATGTTGAGTCTCAACGTTTGGCCATGGTTGAACGTTGAGTCTCAATGTTTGGCCATGATCGAACGTTGAGTCTCATATGGTTCGGCCATGGATTGATTGTTGAGTCTCCACTTTCAGTCCGTTGTTGGACAATAAACTTGTTTTCTCTTATTTTGTTTTTGTTTAATGTAATTTATATAGGTTATTTATCGTTTTTATTCTCTAACTATTGTCCGAATTGCTTGAAACAGGTTTTGTGGGAGTGTTTTGGCGAGAATTCAATTGATTACAACTCGTTGTTCGTGACGACTTTAGATTTCAAAACTCGTGACAATGCTTTCAATTGGGTAAATAGTGTTGCGTTCGAGAATGGGTTTGCTTTGGTTAAAGCAAATAACGGAGCAAAAAACAGAAAAGAAAACGAGTTATTGGCAAGTTATTTTTGATATAAAAGACATGGGCTACCCCCGCCAACGGATGATTCCGAGAAGCTAAGGAAGTCGCAGAAGTGTTCATTCCTGTTCCGTATTCGTGCCGTGCAAAAAATACGTGGTTAAAAATGATAAAGTGACGATAGTTTGGACGACACAATCACAACGCAGCAGTTTATAAGGACGGGGATCGACACTTCGCGGGACTAGATGCGGAGGAGAGGACATATGTTAGGCAACAAACTATGGTCGGGGTTCTACCAAGGGATATTAAAAAAGGTCTTCATTTGAAACTCCCGAAAAATCTCAATCGTTAAGCACCCAATATATAACGAGACAAGGAAAATTAGGCAAGAAATTAGGGGTGAAAAGAACACCGCTCAACATATGTTGGCTCTAGCGGTACAAGCAAAATACGTGTATGATATGAGAGTAATCTCGAGACAAAAGAGATCACATAAGTTTTCATGGCACATCCTGATTCCGTGAAGTTGTTCCGGGCTAATCCATATGTGGTAATCATGGATTCAATGTATAATACCCACATATACAAGAATCTAGTCATTGAGATGGTTGGTGTCACACCACTGGATCGTCGTTCTTAATTGCATGTTCGATGCTTCCTACCGAGTCCGACGAGTTTTACAAGTGGTTGTTGAAGAAGTTAGGTGACATTTTAGATTCCATGGGAGTGTCCCCTTCTGTTTTTGTCACCGACCGGGAATTAGGTTTGATCAACGCTCTTAATACATTATATCATAGGGTTGATCATTTTTCTGTGTCGATGACACGTGAATAAAGCCATCAATGCTAAAGCTATCAGTACTTATCAAAGTGAGAGTTACAAGAAACATGTCATGACAAATCCCGAATCGGGTTGGATTAATTTGATCGATGCACCTTCCGAGCAAGAGTTTCAGCGTTGGTGGAGGATCCTCTGTTTCAAGTAAGTTCATTTGATCACTTATATCGAGAACACTTGGCGTGAGCACGCGGCGAAGTTTGTATTATGTTAAGCAAGCGAGTGCTTCCATCTTGGTAATACGACAACTTCACGTGTTAAGTCAGTCCATTCTCTATTGAAGGCTTGGTTGAAAATCAGTCATCTCACACTTGATATCATATGGTCCCTTATCCATGGAATGTTAGAAGGTCAAGACTCCAATATTAGAAAAGAGCTCGAAGATTCAATGAGTAGACCACGGATAACATCCCGTACTTTCTCCTTGTTGTAAGGGAACGTGTCTAATATGGCCATAGAGATAATTGAGAATGAACTTTTGAGATGCCTTGGGTTGATTATCAGGGTTGAGGATAAATGTGGACACATGCTACGAACAACTCATGTATTACCTTGTGCATGCAAGTTAGTTTCTTTGAAGAGCAGAGGTAGGAGGTTCCATCTTGAGGATGTTTATGTCTTTCGGAAGATATTGTTGTATGATAGTCCTAAAAAAATGTCGAAAATGATGGTGATTTGTTTGGGGAATAAGTTGAAGGTGTGAGAAACAGTGACCCGGGTTTAGCGAAGAGCAGTCATAGACTTGTTGCGTGACTTCTCCTACCCGTAGGACGATGAAATTTTGTGACCCCCTATCAATGAGAATCCGAAAGGTCGTCCGAGATGTTATACAACTAAAAAACAGTCGGGTTTCGAGCATGCAGAAAGAAAGTTCGGGACACCAAGTACTGCTGGTTCAAAAAATGCACCACCATCATAACAAAGAGGGTAATTTCGAATCAGGAGCTCCTTGTGCTCCGTTGGAAAAGAACTTCACCATTGGCCTTATATCATCATGAACCAAACGGTATGGTGTTCCTGAGGTGCTTTGGGGCCACTTTGACGGTTGGATGGATGTTGGTGATGATGGGCATTGTGGATTCCGGGTTATATCTCACGCCCAACGAGGGCAAGAGGTAGATTATATAGATGCGGGATTGTGCCAGGGAGATGAAGAGTGACGATATACACACAGTTGTGCGGAATTTACCTATCATCGACTACCGATCTGACAAGGTTTGAATCGACTCTTATACGGTCTGAGTTCTTTGCTCCGATTAGTTGTGGGGTGGACTACTAGATGTGTGGTGACCATTTGCTCGTGTTTGCTTGCTTTTCAAATGGATAATATGTGTTATTAATCATACACGAGGGGAAGATGGAAAAAAAGTTTGGGAGGGAAGTTGCAACACTATCTTGCCATTGAAGATCCCAATTGAAGATAGACAACCGTTCGGTATTATGTGGATTGTCCTACACCATAATCATTGTATGCGGTTGCATTCTAAAGGACCCCCTGAAAGTCTACCTATGCCACCACTTCACCCCACTTGGTTGACGTACCGAGATGCTAGAGTTGCTCACCTTTGATACGTTATAATAGAACATTGAGAACTGGCAACCATACATGGGTTCGACACCGAGAAGACGTCATCGAAGGCGAAATTATGACATTGCGACAGTTATCACACTTGGCAGTTTATCAGCTGATGAGTCAAAAATATAACCCTTTGAAATTTTTAAAAAAAATTATTAAGTTCGCTTGTGTAATATGTTTTAAGTTCGTTTGAAATTCAAAAAATTGTTACCTTATAAATTCAAACATTATAACGTTTATAAATTCAAACATTACAACTGTTTGAATTTTTTAAAAAATAAACGTTCAAAATTTAAAAATATAACCGTTTGAAATTCAAAAAATTGTTACCGTTATCAATTGGGTATAAATACCCCTTGCTATATCCATTCAAATCACAACATCCCATCTTATTCGCTATTAAAAATCCCGATTTCTCAATCAAGTCCATTCAGGACAATACTAAAATGGCCACAGATGCTCAAAAAATCAGAGTGTACCAACGAAAGATTGACTTAATCGTTGTGGATTTACCAGTGTTAGTTGCTCGTCTTGAATTAGTCCTCCCAAGTGCCTTTGTATGGTACTTGCTTGAAAATGCGCCAATTGGCGTTCTGTGTCTCATTTTAGCAGGGAACTGGGAGGATTTTCGCAGTCCTCCCGTTACCGACGATGTTGTGTCTGCAGAAACATTAACAGAAAAGATGTGGGAGTATTGAAGGTTATCAAGTAATGTCATAAAATATTTTCAGCGCATACTGACCGTGCTTGATTACACAAAACTTACCGATTTATGTGCCGGTAGAGTGTTTGACCTCGAAAATTTGAAAATCGACATCATAAATATCTATGATCAATATGTTGTTGTTCAACCTGAAGAAATTGAGGCCGGAAACGATCTAGAAGATCTGGAATCGTCATCTTGATTAGCTGAAGATAATTAAGTTCGATTTTAAATTCGAACTTAATAAAGTTAAACTATGTTTTAATTAAGTTGTATTTCTATGTCGTTTTTTAGTTTCCATTAAGTACGTTTTAATTAAGTTGTATTTTAAATTTATGTCATATTGTTAATTTCCGTTAAGTATGTTTTAATTAAGTTGTATTTCCGATTTATGTCCTATTGTTAATTTATAGAACGATTTTTTAAAATAATACTCAAAAATAAAATATTTGTCGTTTTGGGTCGGTTTTGAAAATATTTGTCAAAATGGTGTCCACGTAGGCTCAGGATTTCTGGTCCTGAAACACGCCACTACCAATGGCGTGTTTTGTGAAGGAAAAACGACATTAGCAATGGCGTGTCTTTACAATAATTTTTTCACAAAACTTCAAAAAAAAAAAAAAAAAATTTACATAGACACGCCATAGGGAGTGGCGTGTTTCCGCTCCGAAACCCGCCATTCCCAATGGCGTGTTTGCTTTAGTCCATTTTAATGAAGTTTCTTTCCCTAGTCATTATAAACACACAATTGGTAGTGGCGTGTTTCTGGTCCAGAAATCCCGAGCCTACGTGGACACCATTTTGACAAATATTTTATTTTTGAGCATTATTTTAAAATCGTTCTAATTTATATAGTGTTTAAATTAAGTTGTAATTTAAATCTCGTTTTTCACTACGAGATTGATCAATAAAATCACTACTAAAATTAAAATAAGAAAAAAATGAAAACAAAAATATAAATATCCATACAAAGAGTTAAAGACAAAAAAAACTAAAATAAAATTATCTATACATAGAGACAAAAATAAAAAATAAAATAAACTAGTCGTCATACATGTCTTCATAGTAGGGACGCATGACCGCAAACAAATCCTCTATATGCTCTCTCTCCATCTCCACACTAGGTTGTTGGAAGACGGTCTTGAATTGACGACTAAGAACAAGGGCGACCTCTCGCTCCTCATGAAACTCGACAGTACGAAAATGGAGGCGGTGTGAGGAGAGGAGCCGGGGGGGGGGGGGGGGTATGGATGTGAATGTTAGTTATTTTAGAACATTTTTAAGTCATCTTATGAAAATAGAATTACTAGCTAATTTTATGAGATGGCCTAAAATCTACATGCATGCAAATATAAATAACAAAGAGATGGTATAAAACCATTTAAGAGTAATATCCTTACATTGTAGATGGAAATGTTGGGCACAACTAAAATACTCCTTCTTTTAGTTGTTCTTGTGCTAAAATATGATGGATGATCCTCCTAATACTCAAGTTTGAGTATCTCCTTTGGAAGCACCGAAGACTAGCCCAAAATCCTATATATTACTAACTAGATAATATGTAGGATATATGTAATATTATTACTCTAATAATATTAGATAAAGTATATTATTTATTGTGAATTTAGTTGATGAAGATCAACTAATTGATCAAGTGTAAAGATGAAGAAGATGAAGATTAAAATTGGTCTTTTTAACTTCACAAAAATTGGCGAAGAGGTTGATATTGGGAGATTTTTTACTTCAAAAATTAACTCATGCAAATGTGTAATGAAGGGGTATATATAGTGGATGAAATGTATAGAATTGATGAGAACATCCCATGCGATCTTAACAAACAAACACTAACATGTGAAGGTCAATATTTGACCTATAAAACCGGTTTACATGGACCTCATATGGTCCATTTCGATTTTCGATATTTGTTCTACAAATGCTTATAAGTCTTATATTTAATTATCTTATATAATTAAATAAGAATTTGATTATTTATCACTTAAATAATACAAATTAACAACTAATGACCACTCAACATTTAGGAAATTTTGTAGACCATTTTATCAACATAAAATATGTCTTATGATCCCTTATTAGCTAATTTTACAACCTCTTGTAAATTTAAATAGCTAATTACCTCCACCTCACAACAAATACACATATCGTATAAAATTAATTAATTAACTATTAATTAATAAATTTTCATTAATATTTATTAATTAAGTATCACATAACTAAATAATAAATCTTTTTGGCCCGAGTTCATAACTCGTCATCAAATAATATATTCACATGACTTATTAAAAGTCAATTAATACAAGGATTTAATTAATTTGTATCTCATACAAATAATTAGTTTTTCTATTTGGGCATCATCCTATAGGTGTGACCTAAAGGGATCAGCTGATCACCGCCGTCACACGATAATAATGTCAAACTCTAGTCAGCCAATCATTACCGATTAACAATTACCAGCCGACAATAAAAAATAAATCCCTGATATTCCTTTAAAGAGATTTTAATATGTAAACGCACTTATTGTGGAGAAAACTACTCCAACAATCTCCCACTTGTCCGACACAAAGGTGTAGATACCTCATTTCTGCACCTCCCGCAAACCACCCGGTGATGATTGGGCCGCATGTTTGGTACAAGGAGCGATTTGTGACATTTCGTAAGTTTATCGTCAAGTGATAGCTCAAACACTTGTGTCTACCTCATAGTCGTCATCTATGCGCCGATACGGTCGTTTTGACAGTAATTAGAGTACATTTGGAGTCCGGGACAAAAAACGTCTTCATTTTCTAATAACCGTTTAAAATGCCGAGTCAGAATGTTCTGGAATGTTCCGGATATTTCTATCCCATATTTTTTCCATTCTTTTGATCTTTGATAAAATATATCCCGAAATAATCATACAAAATATTAAGGAAATAAGATTAATCCGCTATTCCATAATAGAAACACGGAAATCTTTCTTCTGCATGAGGAAACCACTAAGGAAAAGATGCAGCAGGTGCTGCGCCTCTTGCAAGAGACGCAGTGCCTACTTCGCTTCTTCCTCAGTCCTTTTCTGCGTATTTTTTCGTATCTTTTCGAGATTCACTTCCAAAGTTTCTCCGAAAACCCTAATTTCCGTCGTGTGATTAATATAAATAGAGACCTTAGGTCTCTCATATTTCTTACGCGAGTGTCCGCCCTTCTCTTCTCCCTTTGCATTCTAGACCACGTTCTTACTTTTTGGCGTCTACGTGCTTGAACTTTAGACCACGTAAGCTCGGATCTTTCTGAGTACCAACCTCGTTTTGCATGACCGACCAATTTGACCAACTCCACAATTAATCAACATTAATCAATCTGTTTAATTCCTCATAGAGGGCACTTTCGTCGTACATTCGAGTCGAGCATCACTAAACGTTAACTTAGTTCATCTCGTTTCGTCAAACATGTAAGTCTGAGGGTATAAATCCCTATTTTATTATTTTTCTTTATTATTGTAATCATTAATGTGAGATTTATGTAGAAAAAACACTTAAAACCGATTTATAAAATCTCGTCATTAAAATCAATTCGGGTTTTAGAGGTTCGATTCATCGATATTGAATCTCTGGAATTCACCTTTGATATACTTTCATCTGTTATTTATCGTCACCATCATTAATTTGTCATTAATAACTTGTTTAACCTAATTAATTCGATTAATTTATATTTGTAAATAATCTTTCTCATCTTGTAAATAATTCGTTGTAACTAATTTTGTTCATGTTTTATTGTTTTTATGACGTCAATCACATGTAAATAATCTGTTAATCACTTCCATCCGAGTCAAATAATATTAATCGATCATTTAAATCACCAATGAATATTAAAGATTTGCAATTCCGGCTTCACAGCCAGAACTGAGCCAAGGAACAGACGCAGCGAATGCTGCACCTCTTCCAAGGGACGCAGCTCTGCTGCGCCTGTTCCTAGTTGAGTTCTGTCTCTGAACTCCCGTCCTGCCTGAGTTAGTTTATTAATTACGTATTTAATTAAATATTACTCGTATTATCACTAATAATTTGTTTGTTTATTTATTTATTCTTTCTTTTCTAAAATCATCCGTTTTAAATGTATTTTCGACATAAATCAATTAACCCATTGTAATTTTCTTTATTGTATATTTATTGTATTTCTTTTATCATATTGCTTTTATGCCTTCACATGTAATCAACTTAAATTTCTACCTTGACATTAATTGTATGCTAAGTTAATTGTTCACCGACTTAGTCTAATTCTCACATGTTTGGATTAAAACGTTGGATGTTGCATTGCATGCATATAATCGACAACATATCAAGTATAGACAACTTCCCTAATCATTAGTAGAGGCCGCTATTGAGGCGGGCAGGATTAGGTGTTCGATCAAAAGAGCTTCCTAATACGTACCCTCACCCCTTACTCCAGATCTCTGTGAACATCCGTTTTCATTAGCATCCACGAGAGTCATTCTAGACATAGAATGCTAAGGGTAACGAGTTCTTGGTGTTCATGTCACTACTTTGTGTCTTGACATGGCACGAGGTATTCGAACGGTTTTCAATTTTCCACAATAAATTGGTGGCGACTCCATAAACGCACAGAAAAAGCTTGCTCGCTTTTCGCCCCCGTGGGCCTGCGTCCACGGTTTGGCGACTCCGATGGGGATAATACACTTACGTGTAGCCAAGGGTAAAACTTGAACAAGGTTAAGGAATAGTTTGTATGAGACAGTTGTCGGTTTTCATAACTCGGTCTTTCTAGACCGTTTATTCGCCCTTCCTAGGCCCAACCCAACCCATTCGTCCAATCGTCCCGTCTAAACGGTCCTAATTCTTATTTGGGCCTAAGGATGGATAGCGATTGACGTCATCCATACCATGGTACTTACTCTTGTTTGTATCAAGGACTTTCACTACTCGAGGAAATGGACTAGGAATCGGCCTTACTCTTGTTTGGTACGAGCCTATCCATAGACCCCGGGTTTGATTGTTTGGTATGGCAACCCACCCTTTAAGCCAAAACCCTTTTTAATGCACTCAGCATCCCGTTATAATGCCTGTATAAATGCTTGTACCATATGTGATCACCATTTCTAAACAAAACCATGACGATTTTTGTAAAAAATCAAAATTTCTTTCAAAATGTAAAAATTTCGAAACAAGGCCCAACATTAGCGCACAACCAGTCAAAACTCTGTCCAATTGTCGAGTCAAAATTCGGGCCTCAAAGCCCATTTCAAACCTCACTTCGAGTCCAATCCTATAACTACACTACGGTTGACTAAGACCAACATTTTCAAACTTTGTCATTTCTTCAAAGCTCACTTGACACAAGTGGCACACTCCCACTCCACAAGTCAAAACATTTTTTTTGAATAGGTGTGCTAGAATGGTCGATCGTGTTTTGATTCGTTGTCGAGCTCTTATCCAGTTTCCAAGATGCCCGACACAAGCGAAGTGAGCAACAACCAACCCTAGAATGGTAATTATCAAATCCTAGCCGCACTAGCTCGTCTCTAAGTCAATCAAGACCAAGTGTATGATCGCCTCGACACAACCGAGGGCCGAATATTTGCTGTGGAAACGAGGTTGCCTCCTCGAGAAAGTGAAGTGTCTGATGAATTCGTGAATAACTTCGGGAATGAAAATCCTTTTACGGGAGCACAGGAGGTCAATCCTCCCGTAGGTATGACTGCAGCTGAGAAACGACTCCAATATTTGGAGGAACAATTGATGTATCTCAAAGGAGATGATACCTATAGGGAGAATAATCGCAAATATGAGGCCGTGAGTTCCAAGTTGCCAACCAACTTCAACATGACAGATATCCCTAAATTCAAGGGGCATGAAAACCCTTTGAACTATATCCGTGCTTTCAAGGATTATATGTCTATCAAAGGCATTAAACCCGAGATGTTCTTAAGGATCTTTCCTTCATCTCTTGACACCATCCCAAGACAATGGTTCTATTCTCTAGAGCACAAGAAGATTGCTACCTGGGACGATGCCGCAATTGAGTTTGCCAATCAATATGCGGATAATGCCGAAATCCAAGTCAACATGCGCACTTTAGAGGTTCTTACCCAAAATGGCAAAGAAGGCTTCATCGACTTCCTATGTAGGTGGAGGAAGACTAGTACCCAACTTGTTGAACGTCCAGATGAAGCTACCCTCGTGGAGAAATTCGTGGACAATTTAAAACCCATCTATGCAAGTCATTTGAGGTACCAAAACATTAAGACCTTCAAAGACTTAACTGTACTAGGAACAAGGATCGAGGATGACATCCGTAAAGGGCTCTTGTCCAAAACGGTAGGTCGTGGATATTAAGCCTCAAAAAGTCGTTCTTACGGCTCTACTAGCAAGACTAATGAAGTTAACCTTCTCGAGCCATCTAAGAAGAATACCCCACCAAGGAAATTCACAAATATTGGGGATACATACTCCAATGCTCTAAAGAGATTGATGAAACAAGGTAAGCTTCAACCCATAGGTCCTACACCCGAACCAGAAAAGAAATCCAACTTCTGGGACGAGAATTCGTACTGTGAATATCATAGAGGTAAGGGACATGATACAGAAAAATGTTACAAGCTGAAAAATATACTTCAAGACATGATTGAAGACTGTCGCCTACCAATACCGCCTGGAGGCAAGCCTACCAACACTCAGAATCCTCTTGGAATTCTGGTGATTATAAGTGAAGAATCTACCTTAGATTGTTCACACCTCATTTCTCCAGTCGAAGATGAAATCCACGCGATAGAAAGTGAAGGGAACTACTCCACCATTTCCCCTACCGTCACCGATTTCATCGCATGGGCAAGGAGTGTGAATAGGCAAGTCGTGGAACTAGAAAGCATAGTGTCAACCCTACGCGATCCCAATGCAACACCCAAAGAACGTGCGCCACTAAGTTTCTCGCAAAATGCTACAATGCAAGAAGTAGTAGCTGTGGTTGATGAACTAATCGACCAAATTATCCAATTAGAGGCCGAGATCATATGGATGAGAAAACTTGTTACTATCAATGGAGTATGGGCCGATGATGATGCAGATGAGTATCTCACTGAACACTACTTAGTCAAAATCAGTGAGAAAATAGTCCAAAATAGTGAGGATCAAAATGTGGACCACCTTACTCGATCGGGGCATCCATACCAAAACACTTCTCAAAATGGTCCCATAACGAATGGTCCGACCAACGTTGTCACACTAAATGATAACGAAGATACCTCTACTGGCCATTTGCTAAAGCAACTACAGAAGTCAAAGGTTGATCTTTCAGTTTGGCAATTAGTTACAAGCTCATTCCCACATCGCCAAGCTTTACTGCAAGCCTTGGACAAGCTAAATGTGGCACATAATTCCACACCCGATGACGTACTCAACTTGGTCTTCCAAGAATCACCAAATCTAAGTAACCCTGTTACTTTCTCGGATGAAGACTTGCCACCCTTTGGTGCTAATCACAATTTGGCTCTTTACATCACCGTTATTTGCTTGAAGAAAAATGTGCAAATGACATTGGTAGATGATGGCTTGACAGTCAATGTTATACCTTTGAAAACAGCATACAAACTGGGCATGAAAGAGTTGGATTGGACCCCTACCAACTAAGGTGTTCGCGCATATGATGGTACACGACGAAAAGTGGAAGGACTTGTTAACCTGACCATAGCCACATGGCCGATTGAACGAAAGGTCAATTTCCAAATAGTAGACATTGAAGCATCCTTTAACATACTTCTGGGAAGACCTTGGATTCACGCTTCCAAAGCGGTAACATCCACCCTCCACCAGAAAATTAAGATCCCACTAGATGGTAAAGTGGTGACAATCACTTCATCACCTATCAAGGCAGTAATAGAAAAGAGGTCAAGTAATCAATTACTTGCGGATCCAGTATATGAACTTGGGGGCTTCCGTAGCATAAACGTCATAGAAAGCGAGTTGGCACCTTTATACTTCAATCCCTACTCTAATCTGGTGGTCAACCACACACTCAAATCCCAGGGATACATCCCGGGAATGCCACTAAATCCAATCCGAAGAAACACTTTTGCACCCTACAAACAAGGCAACTCACAAAGGATACCACTTAGATTAGGATACAAACCCACTAAAGAGGAAGTCCTCGAGATGCTCGCCCAAGTTCAAAACCGTAAGAACGTGGGAATCCAAATGCGACCCTACCTCCCTACTCTGAATGGATACTTCGTTAGGGAAGGAAGTCAAGAACTCTTTCATGGCTTTCCTGAACCTTGGCACTATCTCGAAAGGAAGTTAGCTGGAATCGAGATATTTCACGATTGCTACTTCATTCCTCCAGAAACAGTTCCTATCGTCAAGGCCTGTCAAGCACGTTGCTTAGACGAACAAGTTGTTAGCCTACTATTTGGGGAAGATCGATTTGTTAGAGCCACGCATGATGAGATCATTACCATGATACTTCAGGACGATCATTTCAACCCTACCGCATTGATCACAGAAACCAACTTAAATCAGCAGAAAGGATGGAGAAAGTCGATTGGTCGGACTCACTTGGAGCTTAGATTTCGGTTACTTGTCGTTAGGAGCACCTAGACCAAAACAATATTTATATCTCCACAAACAACTCTACTATTAGTAAAGAGGTAAGTAAAGGTCGGATCCCAAGGGACGGGTATTGCTGTAGGATTTTCGATTGCAAGTAGCGGTGTCTAGGGGTGTCACGATTTGGGTTGAGATAAGAAGATCACTAAACTAAATAGCAATAAAACTAAACAAGCAAGATGATTAAAATGAGATGTAAATAATTGATTAAAAGCACTAGGGTGTCATGGGGTCATAAGGGATTCATGGGAATTGATCATACAAGCATATTCTCAAATTATAAGCATGCAATTATTATTGTGATAGGATCGAGTTGGTTTATATCTTACAATCCTAGGAAGGTTTGGGTTCCGGAGCCGAGTCGATTAGATTGTACAACACCTACAAGTCGACTTAATCCTCCCTACTTAACTATATGCATGGTCTAATGAGACTCGAGTTGGTTTATGTCTTACAAGTCTCATTGAACAGGTAAGTGATGGGTAAAAAATGCAAGGATTCATAGGCTCGCATTTCATCAAACATAACATATGCATAAGTTGAGATCACAACAAGCAAGCAAATAAATTATGAAAACATATTAAATTAAGCATGAATCATCTCCCATGTTGGTTTCCCCTAATTACCCATTAACCCTAGTTAAGGAAACTAATCACTCATTATCAAGTTTAACATATTAACAAGGTTGTCAATCATATTAACAAAGCAAAACATGATGAATAAATGAAGATGATTAACAATAATTAAAAAGGGATTAAGAGAATTATACCTAATAATGATTCCAAAATAAAGCAAAGAATAATAGAAGTACTTGATGAATGATTGGAAGGTTGTAAATCTCCCAATAATAACCCAAATAATCTTCAGTTACCCAAAATAAAAGATGAACAAAAGAGAAATTAAGGAAATGAGATTTGTATTAATATTTGATTAGAAGTTGATTACAAGATTACGAAGAGATTAGAATGATATAAACTACACTAAAGATTGATAAGAAGAACATGATTAATCTAATTAGACTAATGGAGTATTTATAGTGGGGATTTGGTACACAAATTAGGGTTTACTAAGGGCTTAAATGACGATTAAGTCCTTGAGGAATCGCTCCTATCAGAAAAAGATGCGGGTCTTCTTTTAGCCGGTCTTTCAAAAATATGCGCATCTTTCATGGAGCAAGAAGAGGATGTGTGGGTCTGTAACACAATCCGAGCGTCCAAGGGTCGGGACGAGCAGATTCTCAGGTGGCTGGACGGGCGTCTGGGTAGCTTGGACGAGAGTCCTGGGAGGCTTCTGGACGGGCGTCCCTATGGTAAAGACGCTCAGATTCTTTCAGTCTTGGACGGGCGTCCTGCCTGGTTAGACGAGTGGATCTTGTCCCAGCCTTCCTTTTCTTCTTCTCTTCTCCCAACAATCCTCCGGGATTTTGTCGGAGATACAAGGATCTTCTTCATCATTGCCCATCTACTACAATATGTACAAAGGCCTTCTAGTCTTGTCCTCTCTTCGATGCTTGGTCATTAGATTCGATCAATTTAGCTCTATTTTGCCATGAAAATGCAAGGTTTGCACTCCTCTCCTACCAAGGAAACAAAACCTCAAGGAATATGCAAAACAAAGGACTAAAGATAGTAAATGACCCAAATATGCACTAAAAAGCATCGAAACGACGCTAATTCGGGGACTAAATATGCTCAAATAATGGTCACATCAAATAACCCCAAACCGAACCTTTGCTCGTCCCGAGTAAAGAGGTGACAAAAACTAGGACCGTTATTTCAACTATCCTACTAATATAGCCGACATGAGACAATTAGCGGGTCTCACTCTGCCCCTTCAACTCACAACAAGACAACCATGAGATAGGATGCCTTCTTGCAAGGCAAGGTGGGTCTTGCCAAAATGGCGACACATCCAATCATTAAAGCACATAAAATCAGGTAATGGATGCATATACAAAAGAATAGCCACTTTCCTCATCTAAGTGGCGGAAATTATCTACAAGGAAAGCAATTCAAGGGTACACACTCCTTCATAGATGCAATTTCTTCAAACTACTAAGCCTAGAAAGATACCAATAAATCACCTCCAAGTTGTCTCAAGATAGGGTACCTTTGTCCTCAATCGTTAAATGCTTTTGTCAAGAATAGACTCCCTATGGTGTTAGAAATACTGGAGGATCGCGGAATTCCCCTTCTTTCCTAGACAAGAAGAAGGGTCATCCCCTCTCTACCATGCACAAAAGTGGATATGATGGATAAAGGGATCGATAGTATTTGAGTTTCATTTGGGAGTTTGCTTTTGTTGTTTGTTTTTCCCCCCAATTTCTTGAGAACATTTTCTTTTTGCCGTTTCTTTTGATGTTTGGCATTCCAATACTTGACAATTTTTCAACTTTTTGCATTTTCTTTTGAACATTTTCAAAGTCACCCCAATTAGTAACAACGGTGCCTTATATTTGAAGCATAGGAGTTTTCATTTTTGTTACTCCTCTTTTCTTTTGATGCAATTGCAAACTTTTTCTTTTCTTTTCTTTTTATTTCTTGAACTCAAATT
The DNA here is from genome assembly GCF_048544455.1 of Silene latifolia. Taxonomy (NCBI): domain Eukaryota; kingdom Viridiplantae; phylum Streptophyta; class Magnoliopsida; order Caryophyllales; family Caryophyllaceae; genus Silene; species Silene latifolia. The sequence goes on from NC_133531.1 coordinate 108,995,844, forward strand.
TTAATAATTTTTGTGCCCATTCCCTTTGATGACAAAATGTATGGTAGAACATGGATGAATGATGGTTGCATGGTTTCAAGGGTCACCTTGGAATAAACGGTAGCCAAGGAGTTATCACACCACAAGGTACTCTTGACTAGGCTATAATCCATGAGTCAAAGGATACTAGCATGACACATCCTAGGGTATTTTACAAGTTCTAACAAGCAAAGTCTTAAGAAGAAAACGCATCTACTAGGGCCTATATACACTTGTCAAGCTTCCCAAGTAAACGGTTTCACAAAATTTTTCTAACATGCAAACTACATGCCATGATGCAACTAACATTTATACATCCTAATGCATATGCTTCTACCAACTAGTATGCCAAATAATCTAAATGCAATCCTAAATTCACATTGTTTTTACCGCATCAATCAAAATAAAGCCACATAGTCATTAACATAAAGAGGAAAAAGGAGATTGGAAAGATCATACCATGCGGTCTTCAATATCCTCATGTCTCGGATGTAGCGTAGTCAATCAATGTGAACAAGGATGAACAAACACAATGTATACAAGACAATATATACAAGTCTACACTACAAAGGAATGAACATGTTTTTGATTTTTTCAATTTTTCAATTTTTTTTTTTTGGATTTTTCGAAATTTTTGATTTGTTGAATAAAATTCAAGTTAGAATTTCCCATCCCCACACTAGTATGGGCATTGTCCTCAATGGCCAATACGATAGGAAATTATGCAATGAATATGGATGATTTCTAAGCTAAATGAAAGCTATACTAAGCTACACTACATGATGCATGTGTTTTTGTTATGACGGAGAGCATAATTTAAATTAGCTCCCGATGCATATGCATGGACTTCCCCAAACCAAAATAGACATTATTTCTAACGTCTTGAATTTCGGGGTAGTTCATGCACATGGAATGCAATGCATGAAACTACAAATTGTCATTTTGGATTTTACAAGTTGGGAACAATAAAAAGAACACCTTAATAAAGCCAAGGTGTTAGTCCTCCATGTTGCTAGGACTCCACAAAAAAATTGATCAAAATAAAATAAAGACAAGGTAAGTAGATAAACCATAAGAGAGGTGAAAGAATGTAGGAGCCTCCAAGGTATGCTAATCCTCCATCATATCATCATTATCATCATCTTCCTCCATAGATGTGGAATCATCTCCACTCCCACTTTCACTTCCTTGCTCTTCCTCACTTTCCTCTTCCTCTTCTTGAGCTTCTTCTTCTTGAACACCTTCTTGAACCTCTTCTTCTTCACCTTCTTCATCAACACCCTCATCATCAACATTCTCCTCTCCACCCGGTTTTCCATCACTAGAGGTGCGAGGAAAGAAAACTTCCCTATCCGTCCAACTAGGCAAAGGACATGATGGATCAAGAAGTCCTTGCCTAGCTAGATGTAGGAGGGGCGGATATTGGGCCTTGTAAGCATCCACTCTATCATTGTAAGCTTGCTTGTGCATTTCCCTCATGAGTAGAGTCATGTAATCATTTCCTACCTCGACATCCTTGGGTTTGAATTCGTGATACTCAAATGGGTAAGGTGGGGTGATAATGGAGGAGGAGGGCTTGTCAATCTCGCCTCTTTGTTGTTGAATAATATACTCGGTCTCCTCGGAGAGTGGAAGAAGATAGTTCGGTCGGTGAAAATTCAATCGGTAAATCTTTGAAGGCAAGGTGAAGGATCTTGCTTTATTGGTTAACCACCCATATTTGGTATCAAGAGAATCATGCTTGACCCATTTAAACTTGTGAATCATGGTGTCCATATTAATGAGATGGCCACCTTTAACTGCCACATAAGTGTTGTCTTTGTTGAAATTTGGGTTAAAGTGCTTGGCCAAATGGGTAACTAGTCCTCCATTTACAATGAAAGCGGTGCCCTCTTTACCACAATCGACATTAATCCATCGTTCAACCAAAAGTCTTAGAGCACTATATGGCTTAGTAAATTCCCTTCCTATGTTCAAGGCTGACTCAAGAAGAACACATCGAGCTTGGTAAGATGATTAGGGCCATTTCTTGCTATCAAAGTATTCCCAATGACCTTATTCCACACTCTAATGCCTGGATGGTGGACTAATAGAGCATGACAATCATGAAAGCGCACAAATTGCTTCCCGGAAATTGTCATCCAAAGAGAAGCAGGGCCATACTTGTCGGGGATCTTTGTGTATTTCGGGGTATCGCTAAGGCCTAAAATCTTACTAAATTCACCATAAGTGATGCGTCTATCAACATTTGCAAGACAGAACTCGATGTGGGTTTTAGTCTCCACCCTTGTGACTTTCAAGGAACTCAAAAATTCCAAGGTGAGGGAGGGGTATGTCAATTCTTTCATGGTAAACAATTTACCTAATCCTATAGACTCAAAGAAGGTTTTGGTTTGTTCAAGAACACCCAATTTTGACAATGCATCTTCACAAATAAATTTTGTAGGCATAATGGTCTTCTTAGCAAAGAGAACAAATTTATCCCTATGAGAGTCGGAAGTGAAATTTACCTCCGAATAATTGGATAATTGCTCAATGACCGGAGTTGTTGATGTTGTAGCTTCCATAGGGGGACCTTGTTGAACCTCCAACCTTGCCTCATGGACTACCAATGCCTTTGACAGTTGTTTTGCTTGAAGAGCTTGTTGCCTTTTTGAAAGTGTCTTCTTTGGGGCTGCCTTGTTACCTCCTTTAGTTCTTGCCATTCTCCTTTGCTTGATTACACCAATGAAAGATTGAAATATTCAATTTTTAGTGATACCCAAAACGATTTAGGATGAATGTTGTTTTCTATCCTAAAAATCGACTCAAAGGTTGAAGATTTTGGTGTTTGAATCAATTGTTGTTGCAAAAGGAGTGATTAATTTTTGTTGTGAGGAAGTTTGGATTTGATTTTGTTGATTTTGGTTGAGGAAATTTTGTTTTGTTGATATAGAGGATGACGGTTTTTGGGGTTTTTGGCTTTTGGGTAGTGTTTGAATGTAGAAGAAATGAAAATGAATGAGAGAAGAGGGTTTAAAAGACCCAATATGTTTGAAACAGCAGGGGAAGACGAGCGAGCCAAGGGTCGGGATGCTCGGATTCTTCGTGTTTTGTCTCAGGAAAAGACGCCATAGGACGAGCGTCTTTCAGCAAATACAAGCGGATTTTTCAATTTGAGAAGAGCGTCTTTCTGGACAGACGCTCCGATTCTGTTACAGGGAGAAACTTTAAAATTCAACAGCAGAAAGACGAGCGTCTTTCCTGTAAGAAACAGCGTCGAGAATCGAGGAGCGGATTCTTAATTGAGACGCTCGGATTACTGTTTCGAACCATTTTTTGAATGCGGCTCGCGCGGATGAGCGGATTATATCTTAGACGCTCGGATTCCTTGACGACGAGCGGATTCTCCTTTTGGCTGCTCGGATTCTTCCTTGACCACACAGATTCAGGTCCATCCGTGGGTACTGCATAACCCGTGTCATTTTCATTCTTTAATTCTCGTGTTCTTCATTGTAGGGGCACTACAAATGCATGAATAGCCTAGGCAATTGCTATCCCCACACTAAGTCAAAGCACTACATATTAATGAAATCATAAGTCCCTCCCTCACTTCTCTCAAAATGATGAATATCTTGATCAAGGCACAAAAATATAAATCCAAAAATGACAAAGAATGCAATGTAAAAATTGAAATGCAAGTTAGGGAGTTAGAATATTTACAAATGGTGGTTTAGGGAGGACTCCACCAAACTCTCATCCAATGTGAGATGTCAAGGGGGCATGTTCAAGGTGTTGTTGATGTTACTCAACACCTTGAAGAAGTAAGCTTGTTCATTATCATGATAAAGATCCTCAATATATCTTTACACTTGTTTTTCTCCTTGATGGTCTTGATTCATAGCATTACCAATGTAGGGATTGAATATCCCTTGGAACTCATCGTCCTAAAGACCTCAAACTTCGTCTACTTGATCACTAAGAATTTATTGAGTTGATAGAGACAACTCTCTTTCTTTCTTGTTTTGGCCAATGAGGCTATCCTCTTCATTGTTGGATTTGGGTGAGCTTTTCAAGCTCTCTTTGTTGCTATTCCCTTGCTCTTTGAATAGAGCATCATCAATTTTCTTTTTCCATTGGAATTTCGACTTCTTCCTATCATCCTTCCGGCTATAATGATCAACAATAAAGCATGGTTCATGCAATCGGGGAGCTCTCATGGTCTTGTCAAGATTGAAAGTTATGGTATCATCTCCCACTTCTAGAGTAAGCTCTCCATGCTTTACATCTATCACCGCACCCGCGGTGTGCAAGAAAGGTCTACCTAGGATGATCGGAATATTGGAGTCTTCTTCCATGTCAACAATGACAAAGTCCACCGGGATGAAGAATTTGCCGATTCTCACGGGAACATCTTCCCATATCCCTAACGGTGTCTTCGTCGATCTATCGGCCATTTGGAGTGTGATGTTGGTACATTTAAGCTCTCCCATCCCTAGCCTTTTACTAACCCAATACGGCATAACACTCACGCTTGCTCCCTTTAAGGATTGCACTACTCACCTTAGTGAAGGCGATAGTTTCAAGCTTCCAGATCGACTTTTTTTTCGTAAGGATGTCCTTCATGTACTTTGCATAGGCCGGCGCGTGATTGATTAATTCCGTGAAAGGAATCGAGACTTCCAAATTCTTCACAATTTCCATGAATTTTCCAAGTTGGTCATCAAACTTAGGCTTAGCTTGACAACTTGGGAATGGAAGTCTAATCACAATAGGCTCCTTCTCCTTGGCCTTTTCTTCACTTTTCTTTGAAACTTCTTGATTTGTTGGTTCTCCTTTCTTGGAGTTTTGCACAACTTTTTCTTTGTCACTAGCTTCCACAACTTCGTCCTCAACTTGCTTCTTTGGTCCTTCATATCTCGTACCACTCCTCAAGTGAATGGCACTAACCGTTTCATGTCTTGGGGGATTACTTTGAGGTGGTAATTGCCCCTTTTGTCTTTGAGAGTTTGAAGATGCTAGTTGGGTCAATTGAGTTTCCAACATTTTTGTGTGGGCTAGGATGTTGTTGATGGTGATGTCTTTTGCTTGGCTATCTTTTTGCATTTGTGTGAAAAATTCTTTTTGATTCTTTTGCATTTGGAGGACCGCTTTTTGAACATCAAAACCTTGGTCATTTTGTTGATTGTATAAAGTTTGATTTTGGTAACCTTGGTTTTGGTTGAAAAAGGGTATTTGATTTTGGTTTCTCATGGGAGGTGGGGTGTATGTTTGTTGAGGGTTTTGAACATTTTGGCTTTTGTATGAGAGATTTGGGTGGAATTTGGTGTTTTTATTGTAGTAAATGGAATCAGGGGTACCACTCTTGTATGCTTGAAAAGCATTCACATGTTCATTTGTTCCCCTACATTCACTTTGGTCATGTCCCAAAGTTCCACAATTCTCACATATCCCACTTGGGATTGATGAAGATGCTACCATGGCATTAACATGATGCTTTGGTGATTTTGAGGCTTCTTCAAGTTTAGCCATAGCCTTTTCAAACTTCAAGTTAATGGTATTAATATGAGCACTAAGTTGAGCACCCAATTGAGTAATAGAGTCCACTTCATGCTTTCCTCCTCTAGTAGCCTTGCGAGGTCTAATATATTGTGAATTATGGACCGTCATTTCCTCAATCTTGTTCCAAGTTTGATTATCGTCAACTTCGGTGAACATAGCATTTGATTCCATGTTGAGAATGTTTCTTGAGTCTTCATAAAGTCCGTTCCAAAATTGTTATACCAAGAACCACTCGCTAAGTCCATGATGAGGACATGAGCGACAAATTCATTTGAATTGCTGATGTGACCATAATTGGCGCATATTTAGCCCCCGAATTACCATTGTTTCTATGCTTTTTAGTGCCTATTTGGGTCATTTCTTATCTTTAGTTCTTTGTTTTGCATATTCTTTGAGATTTTGATCCCTTGGTAGGAAAGGAGTAAGAATCTTGCATTTTCATGGCAAAACAAGGCTAAATTGATCATATTCAATGACCAAGCATCAAGGAGAGACAAGACTAGAAGGCCTTTGTACATAGCATAGTAGAAGAGCATTGTTGAGAAAAGGATCCTTGAGTCCCCAAGGAAATCCGCAAGGAATTCATGAAGAAAAGGGAAGAAAAAGAAGAAGGAAAGCTGCTGAACTACAATCCGAACGGATTGTAGAGAATCCGTCCGTCCTCGCCAATCCGAGCGTCCCGCAAAGGAATCCGCTCGGATTCCCCATGCCCAGTCCGAGCGTCTTGTTCCTTGATCCGCTCGGATCGTCCATCCCAGATCCGGCCGTCCGACTCCCCCAGCACGGATCACAAAGACAAAGACACGATTTCGTTCTTCAAGCTACGAAATGGAGAAGCCCTTCTCTCGGATAATCCCGGAGGCTCCTTGCTCAACTTAAAAAGTGTAATTACTAGTTTAGCCCTTAGTTAACCCTAATGCATCCTCCCTAATTTTCACTATAAATACCCCATTAGTCTAATTAGAGGAGCATGTTCTTCTTATCAATAATTAGTGTAGTTAATATCAATCAAATCTCTCTTCAATATTGTAATCAAATATTAATCAAGTTTTAATCCAAGTTTTAGTTCTTTAATCTCTCTCTTGTTCTTACTTTATTTTGGGTAATTGAAGATTATTTGGGTTATTATTGGGAGATTGACAACCTCTCAATCTAGGATTCAAGTACTTCTATTATTCTTGCTTTATTATTGGAATCATTAGTAGGTATAATCTCTTAATCCCTTTTTAATTATTGCTAATTACTTTCATTTATTCATCATGTTTCATTATGTTAGTATGATTGACAACCTTTCTAGCATGATCAATATGATAATGAGTGAGTAGTCTCTTAGCTAGGGTTTAATGGGTGATTAGGGGAAACCAACATGGGGAATGATTCATGCTTAAATTAATATGCTTTCATATCTTATTTGCTTGCTTGTTTTGATCTTAATACATGCACATGTTATATTTGATGAAATGCTAAGCCTATGAATCCTTGCATTTACTATCATCTTCTATCCTTTCAACTTGACTTGTAAGACATAACCCAACTCGAGTCTTGTTAGACCATGCATGTGTTAAGTAGGGAAGATTAAGTCGACTTGTAGGTGTTGTACAATCCAAGAGATTCGGCTCCGGACCCAAACTTTCCTAGGATTGTAAGATATAACCCAACTCAATCCATCACAACAATAATTGCTTGCTTATAATTTGAGAACATGTTTGTATGATCATATCCCATGATTCCCCTATGAACCCATGACACCCTAGTGCTTTTAATCAATTGTTTACACCCTTATTTCATTTACCTTGTTAGTTTATTTTCATTGCTATTTTAGTTTAGTAACCTTCTACATCAACCCAATTTGTGACACCCCTAGACACCACTAGTTACAATAGAATCTTCATTTCAATACCCGTCCCTTGGGATCCGACCTTTACTTGCCTCTTTACTAATTGTAGAGTTGTTTGTGAAGTATAAATTGTGTTTTGTATCGACCATTGACCAACGACCACATATGCTTAATTGTGAACACCAAATGGCTCCGATCAAAAATGGCGCCGTTGCCGGGGACGGTGTTTAATTGATTTAATATTTCTTTTATTGTTTTTAGTTGTGTCTTTCTTCACCTTGGGGAAGTAAAACTCCTCAAGGTTTGTTCTAATTGTTTTTGAGTTGTTTGATATTTTGCATGTCTAGAAGGTTACAAAGAGATTTGTTACCTTTTGACCGTGAAATCGAAAGAACCTTGACGAATAATAGGAGACTTGTTAGGAGGAATTTGGGAGGTGTTGGTGAAGTTGTTCAACCCACTAGTGAGTTTGTCAATCCTTTCGCAATAGAAGGAGAAGAAAACCCATTAAACAATACCACACAAAATCCACCTACAATGCCTAAATTCTCGTCACACTCTATACCCACCGAGGAGGATCTACCAAATGGTACTCCTACCCCACAACATCTTACCGGAAACTTTATTGCCAAGTCCGCCTTCATTCAACTAGTTGAGAGGAGTCAATTCGGGGGAATGCCTAGTGAGGACCCTCATTCTCATATGGAAACATTTTGTGATTATTGTGAAGCTATCTCTCAAACGGGCGTGACTCAAGACCAAATAAGATGGGTCTTATTTCCTTTTTCGCTAATCGGCACCGCAAAGCAATGGTTGAAGGGCCTTGATAAGGCCACCCTTGGAATAGATTCTTGGAAGAAGCTAGCTCTAGCTTTCTACAAAAAATTCTACCCACCGGAAAAGACCAATATGCTAAGAGCTCAAATTACGGGTTTTAAGCAAAGGGATGAAGAATCTTTGTATGAAGCTTGGGAGCGGTTCAAAGGTATTTGTCGCTCATGTCCTCACCATGGACTTAGCGAATGGTTTTTAGTGCAACAATTTTGGAATGGTTTATATGAAGATTCAAGGAACATTCTCAATATGGGATCAAATGGAATGTTCACCGAAGTTGATGACAATCAAACATGGAACAAGATTGAGGAAATGGCGGTCCATAATTCGCAATATAGTAGGCCTCGCAAGGCTACTAGAGGAGGAAAGTATGAAGTGGACACCGTTACTCAATTGGGTGCTCAACTTAGTGCTCACATTGACACAATCAACTTGAAGTTTGAACAAGCTATGGCTAGACTTGAGGAAAACTCAAAATCAACAAAGCATCATGTCAATGCCATGACGGCATCCTCATCAATCCCAAGCGGGATATGTGAGAATTGTGGAACCTTGGGTCATGACTCAAGTGAGTGTAGGGGAACAACCGAACAAGTTAATGCTTTCCAAGCTTACAAAAGTGGTACCCCTTATTCAAATTTTTACAATGAAAACACCAAGTTCCATCCGAATCTCTCATACAAAAGCCAAAATGTCCAAAACCCTCAAACAACATACACTCCACCACCCATGAGAAATCAAAATCAAAGACCCTTTTTCAATCAAAACCAAGGTTACCAAAATCAAAACCCATACAATCACCACAATGACCAAAGTTTTGATGTCCAAAAAGCGGTCCTTCAAATGCAAAAGAATCAACAAGAATTTTTCACCCAAATGCAAAAAGATAGCCAAGCAAAAGACACCACCATCAACAACATTCTAGCTCACACCAAGATGTTGGAAACACAATTGACCCAACTAGCATCTTCAAACTCACAAAGACAAAAGGGGCAATTACCACCTCAAGGTAATCCCCCTAGACATGAAACGGTTAGTGCCATTCACTTGAGAAGTGGTACAAGGTATGAAGCACCGAAGGAGCAAGTTGAGGATGAAGTTGTGAGAGCTAGTGAGAATGAAGTTGTGGTGCAAGGTCCCAAAGAAGGGGAATCATCGAAAGAAGAAAGTTCAAAGAAAAATGAAGACAAAGCCAAAGAAAAGGAGCCCATTGTGATTAGACTTCCTTTTCCAAGTCGTCAAGCCAAGCCTAAATTTGATGATCAACTTGGGAAGTTCATGGACATTGTGAAGAACTTAGAAGTCTCAATTCCTTTCACGGAATTAATCAATCACGTTCCGGCCTATGCAAAGTACATGAAAGATATCCTCACAAAGAAGAAGTCGATCCGGAAACTTGAGACTATCGCCTTCACTAAGGTGAGTAGTGCCATACTTCAAGGGAGTTCACCTCCAAAATTAAAGGATCCGGGAAGCTTCTCAATACCGTGTACCATTGGCGACACAACGATCAACAAAGCCTTATGTGATCTAGGGGCTAGTGTGAGTGTCATGCCGTACTCGGTAAGTAAAAGGTTGGGAATGGGAGAGCTTAAATGCACCAATATCACTCTTCAAATGGCCGATAGATCGACGAAGACACCGCTAGGGATATGGGAAGATGTCCCCGTGCGAATTGGGAAGTTTTTCATCCCGGTGGACTTTGTCATTGTTGATATGGAGGAAGATTCCAACATTCCAATCATCTTAGGAAGACCTTTCCTACACACCGCGGGTGCGGTGATTGATGTGAAACATGGAGAGCTCACTCTAGAAGTAGGAGATGAAAGCATAACTTTTAATCTTGACAAGACCATGAGAGCTCCTCGTTTGCATGAGCCATGTTTCATGATTGATCATTATAGCCGAAAAGATGAGAAGAAGAAGTCGGAACTCCAATGGAGAAAGAAAGTTGAAGATGCTCCATTCAAAGAGCAAGTGAATTGTGACAAGGAGAGCTTGCAAAGCTCATCAAAATCAACCAAGGAAGAAGATGATGGCCTCATTGGCCAAGAAAAGAAATTGGGAGAGTTGTCTCCATCCAAGCAAGAGATTTTCAATGATCAACTCAATGAAGTTTGTGGTCTTTGGGACGACGAATTTGAAGGGATCTTTAATCCCTACATTGGGCATGCCATCGATCATGATCAACAACAAGGGCCACGGTCTATTGAGGACCTCTACCATAACAATGAACAAGCTTTTGATTACTTCTTCAAGGTGTTGAGCAACATCAACAACACCTTGAACATGCCTCCTTGACATCTCATCAAGAATGAGAGTTTGGTGGAGTCCTCCCTAAACCACCACTTGTAAATATTTCTAACTCCCTAACTTACCATTTAATTTTTGTATTGCATTTTTGTCATTTTTGGATTTATTTTTACTTTGATCAAAATAATTGTCATGAAAGAGAGAAGTGAGGGAGGGACTAATGATTTTAATTGATGTGTAGTGCTTTACCTTAGTGTGGGGATGGCAATTGCCTAGGCTATTCATGCCTTAGTAGTGCCCCCACAATGAAGAACACAAGATTTGAAAGAAAGAATGATAAGGGAATGCGTTGGTGCACGGATGGAACTGAATCCGTGTACACAAGGACCAATCCGAGCGGATTCCTAAGAATCCGCCCGTCTGCAGAGGATCCGAGCGTCTGCCGAGAAGACGCCCGTCTTGGGCCGAGCCGAAAACTGCAAATTCTTGATCGTTGAAGAATCCGAGCGGATTCTGGAAAGACGCCCGTCTCACGAATCCGTCCGTCTTGTGGACAATCCGCCCGTCTTGCGGATGAAGAAAAACAAAGAAAAATCTCGGACAAGAATCCGTCCGTCCCGCACGAAATCCGCCCGTCTCATCTCGGCGAGAATCCGAGCGGATTCCCCGAAATCCGCCCGTCTCTAGGCGGGATTTTTGAAAATTTGAAGCTGAAGAATCCGAGCGGATTGAGCCTAATCCGCACGGATTGTCCCTGCGTCCTAATATTGTCGAGTTCTTTAAATACCCATCCCACCTTCATTCATTCATTAATTCACTCATAAACACTACCCATAACATCAAAACCCTCATCCTCTCCATCTCAAAAACAAAAACCCTCAACAAAACTCACCAAAATCAAATCAAACCATCTTTCAAATAACAAATCAATCACTCCATCTTCATTAACAATCAAAACCAAGAACAAAATCTTCACCTTTGAATTGATTTTTGTTCTCATAAAGGCAAAGCCTTTCACCTTCAAAATCGATTTGGGCATTCTACAAATTGAAGATTTTTGATCTTTTTCTTGGTTAACTCATCAAATGGCAAGAACAAAGAGAGCAACAAAAGCAAAAGCAAAGGCAACAAAGGCACCAAAGACTACAACTCTCTCTCAAAGGCAAAAAGCTCTACAAATGAAGAAAGCTTTGGCAATGGTGGTATCAACACCAAGCTTGGAAGTGCAACCACCTCAACAAATTCCTATGGAAGCATCACCCTCTACTCCGGTAATTAATCAACTCTTGCATTATCCGGAGGTAACATTCATTTCCGATTCCCATAGAAATACATTTGTCAAGTTTGCTATGAAACAAATTCAATCCACCAAATTCATATGCCAAGATGCTTTAGAGAAGTTGGGTGTTCTTGAACAAACAAGAGTCTTTTTCAATGCCATGGGTTTAAAGAAATTGTTTGAAATGAAGGAAGTAACATACCCCTCCCTTGTCTTGGAATTCTTAAGTTCTTTAAAAGTGACAAAGGTTGAGAATAGGGAAAATATTGAGTTTCGTCTAGCTAACACTAGTAGACGCATTACCTTTCCGGAATTGGGTGCAATTTTGGGTCTTAGCGATGAACATAAATTTTATAAGCAATATGGGAAGTATGATCCCGAGCGTCTTTGGGAGGCAATCTCCGGGAAGAAATTTGAAGATTTTAAAGCTTGTCGTGCTCTTTTGGTCCATCATCCGGGCATAAGAATATGGCACAAAGTTGTAGGAAATACCATAATTGCTAGAAAAGACACCAATCATTTCACGGGACTCGATTTTATTCTCCTTGAATCAACTTTGAATATTGGAAGAATTCACACCAAGCCTTACAATTATTTGAGGCTATTGGTTGATAGATGGCTCCATGTAGATAGTGGGAAGAAGGGTCAAACCGTAATTGTTAATGGCGGCCTTGTCACGGTCCTAGCCAAGCACTTTGATCCTAATTTCAATAAGGATAGCAAGTACAAGGCTAAGGATGGTGGCCATCTTATTGATATGTCCACCTTGATTAACAAGTTTAAGTGGGTTGCTCACAATTCCCTTGATACCAAGTATGGGTGGCTTACAAGTGAGGCTCGATCATTCACTTTACCCGCAAAGATTTGCCGTCTTAGTGTCCACCGGACCAACTATTTACTTCCCTATCCGAAGAAGCCGAGTACATCATTCAACAACAAAAGGGTGATCATGAAACCCCTCCTCTTCCATTGTTATACCACCTTACCCCTATGATTATGAAGAGTTCAAACCGCAAGGAGTTGAAATTGGGAAAGACTATGTAACTCTTCTTATGCAAGCCATGCACAAGCAAGCTTATGAAGATCGGAAGAATGCTTATTTGGCTCAATATCCTCCCCTCCTACATCTAGCTAGGCAAGGACTCCTTGATCCATCTTGTCCTTTGCCTAGTTGGGCGGATAAAGAAGCCTTATTTCCGGGTGCATCTAGGGACGTGGTGGAAGACAATGAGGTTGTTGGAAATGATGAGGAGATTGATGATAATATTGAGGAAGAAGCAAGTGGAGATGAAGAAAGAGATGGTGAAGATGGTGAAGATAATGATGAGGAAGATGATGGTGAAGAAAGCAAAGAAGAAAGTGCCAAGGAAAGTGGCAATGTGACCACTTCTCATGAGGGAAGTGGTGATGATAGTAGCATGATGGAAGACTAGCCTTGGAGACTCCTACACTCCCATGGTTTGTCTATATCTCTTTGTATTTTATTTCACTTTGGCTCATTGTTGGTTTAGTCCTAGCAACATCAAAGGACTCACACCTCGGTTCCTTTGAGGTGTTCTTTATTATTCCCACTTTTTGAAAATCCAAAATGACAATCTAGTTTCATGCATAGCATAGCATGTGCATGAACTCCCCCATGCTTTGACATTAGCAATAGTGTCTTACTTGGTTTGGGGAAGTTAATGCATACGCAACGGGAGGTAATTTAAATTATCCTCTCCGTCATAACAAAAACCATGCATCATGTAGTATAGCTTAGTGTAGAATTGCATTTAGTATAGAAATCATGCATCATCTTTGCATAATTTCCATCATTTTGGCCATTGAGGACAATGCCCATATTAGTGTGTGGATGGGAATTCTAACACTTAACTTTTATTCAAAAACCATAAAAATTGAAAAATTTCAAAAATCATAAAAATTGAAAAATTGAAAAACCAAAAACAAGTTCATTTCCTTTGTATATATTGTCTTGTATATATTGTGTTTGTTCATCCTTGTTCACTTTGATTGACTACGCCACATCCGAGACATGAGGATATTGAAGACCGCATGGTATGATCTTTCCAATCTCCTTTTTCCTCTTTATGTTAATGACTATGTGGCTTTATTTTGATTGATGCGGTTAAACAATGTGAACTTAGGATTGCATCTAGTTTATTTGGCATATTAGTTGGTAGAATCATTTGCATTAGGATGTGTATATGCTAGTTGCATCATGGCATGTAGTTGCATGTTAGAAAAATTTTGCGAAACCGTCTATTTGGGAAGCTTGACAAGTGTATATAGGCCCTAGTAGATGCTTTTTATTCTTAAGACTTTGCTTGTTAGAATACTTGTAAAACACCCTAGGATGTGTCATGCTAGTATCCTTTGACCCATGGTTTAAGGCCGAGTCAAGAGTACCTTGTGGTGTGATAACTCCTTGGCTACCGTTTATTCCAAGGTGACCCTTGAAACCATGCATACTTCTATCATTCATCCATGTTCTACCATATTTTTGTCATCAAAGGGAATGGGCACAAAACAAAAAGAAATCAATTTGAGTTCAAAGAAATGAAAAGTGAAAGAAAGTTTGCAAAAATGCATCAAATGAAAAGAGGAGCAAAAATAGAACTCCTAAAGCTTCAAATACAAGGCACCCTCGTTACTAATTGGGGTGACTTTGAAAATGTTCAAAAAGAAATGCAAAAAGTTGTCAAGTATTGAAAAGCCAAAAATAAAAAAGAATGGCAAAGAAAGTGTTCTCAAAAAGTCAAATGCCAAAGAAATTTGGGGGGAAAACAAAAATGAAAGCAAACTCCCAAAATGAAACTCAAATATCTATCGATCCCTTTATCCATCATATCCATTTTTGTGCATGGTAAGAGAGGGGACGACCCTTCTTCTTGTCTAGGCAAGAGGGGGAATTCCGCGATCCTCCAGTGTTTCTAACACCATAGGGAGTCTACTCTTGACAAAAGCATTTAACGATTGAGGACAAAGGTACCCTAGCTTGACACCTTTTGGAGGTGATTTATTGGTATCCTTCTAGGCTTAGTAGTTTGAACAAATTGCATCTATGAAGGATTGTGTACCCTTGAATTGCTTCCCTTGTAGATAATTTCCGCCACTTAGATGAGGAAAGTGGCTATTCTTTTTGTAGATGCATCCATTATGTGTTTTTGTGTGCTTTAAAGTTTGGATGTGTCGCCATTTTGGCAAGACCCACCTTGCCTTGCAAGAAGGCATCCTACCTCATGGTTGTCTTGTTGTGAGTTGAAGGGGCGGAGTGAGACCCGCTAATTGTCTCATATCAGCTATTATTATTAGGTTAGGTTAGTATTGATCCTAGTTTTTGTCACCTCTTTACTCGGGACGAGCAAAGGTTCGGTTTGGGGATATTTGATGTGACCATAATTGGCGCATATTTAGCCCCCGAATTACCATTGTTTCTATGCTTTTTAGTGCCTATTTGGGTCATTTCTTATCTTTAGTTCTTTGTTTTGCATATTCTTTGAGATTTTGATCCCTTGGTAGGAAAGGAGTAAGAATCTTGCATTTTCATGGCAAAACAAGGCTAAATTGATCATATTCAATGACCAAGCATCAAGGAGAGACAAGACTAGAAGGCCTTTGTACATAGCATAGTAGAAGAGCATTGTTGAGAAAAGGATCCTTGAGTCCCCAAGGAAATCCGCAAGGAATTCATGAAGAAAAGGGAAGAAAAAGAAGAAGGAAAGCTGCTGAACTACAATCCGAACCCAATTTGTGACACCTCTAGACACCACTAGTTACAATAGAATCTTCATTTCAATACCCGTCCCTTGGGATCCGACCTTTACTTGCCTCTTTACTAATTGTAGAGTTGTTTGTGAAGTATAAATTGTGTTTTGTATCGACCATTGACCAACGACCACATATGCTTAATTGTGAACACCAAATGGCTCCGATCAATTGCTCCCAAGCTTCATACAAAGATTCTTCGTCCCTTTGCTTAAAACCCGTAATTTGAGCTCTTAGCATGTTAGTCTTTTCCGGAGGGTAGAATTTTTTGTAGAAAGCTAGAGCCAACTTCTTCCAAGAGTCAATTCCAAGAGTAGCTTTATCAAGGCTTTTCAACCATTGTTTTGCGGTGCCAATTAGAGAAAAAGGGAAGAAGACCCATCGAATTTGGTCTTGAGTCACACCGGTTTGTGAAATCGCATCACAATAGTCACAAAAGGTCTCCATATGGGAATGAGGGTCTTCACTAGGTATCCCCCCAAATTGGCTTCTTTAGACTAATTGGATAAATGCGAATTTAGCAATGAAATTTCCGGTTAAGTGTTGTGGTGTGGGAGTACCATTGGGTAGGTTCTCCTCGGTTGGTATGGAATGTGATGAAAATTTAGGCATTGTGGGTTGGTTGTGTGGTTGATTTTGTGGTTGATTTTGTGTTGGGTTCTCCTCACCTTCTCTTGCAAAAGGGTTGATGAACTCAATAGTATTTGGTTGAATATCTACAACCTCACCAATACGTCTCAAAGTGTTTCTAGCAAGCCTTCTATTGGTTGTTAAAGTCCTTTAAATCTCGTGATCAATGGGTAACAAGTTACCTTGTGATCTTCTAGATATGCAAAATACCAAACAACTTGAAAACAGTTAGAACAAACCTTGAGGAATTTTACTTCCCCAAGGCAAAGAAAGACACAACTAATTGTTAGAAATCTATATCTCATTATTTAACATATTCATATATGTTTCACATTAATTTAGTCATAAAATTAATTACAAATCTTATGCATGCAAACTAAATAAGAAGAGATAAGAAAATCAATTTCTCACCATCTAATTTTCGGTCAAATGGGCACCAACAAGATCTCCTTCTTGTTAGTTCTTGAGCTTTCCAATAATGGATGAACATTCATGACTTCATAATAGAAGCCCTCCAATTAGTAACACCCATGACTATCCCTTAATCCCACAAACTAACATGTACTAGATATTTGTAATGTGGTTTACCTTAAAATTGATTACTAATACTCATATACTACTACTAGTATTGTTAGTAATTAATTTGTACAAATAAGATTCATAAAAATGAATTTTATGAAGAACAAGAGAGAGAAAGTATTGTTTTTATTAAACATAAGAAGAATGATAAAAATTGAGAAAAACTCTCTCAATCCTCCTCACAAAAACCGGTGGCTTCTTGTGATCTTATGACCATTTTTTTTTTATTTTTTCTTTTTGTCTTCACAAGACAAATGTGTAAGTCTTTTTCCATGGTCATGTCACTATCAAGTGTTATGGACAAATGAATAAGACAAATGGAAAAAAACAAAACTTCTCATATAGCCCACCAATTTTCGGTTTCTATAGTGTAATATGGAGTCCATTTTATTTTTGTCAATTATACAATTGTATGTCATGTGACATGTGGCATGTCTTATGTCATGTTTTAATTTAAAATGCATAATTAACAAATTAAATAAATCATATTTAACAAATTGACTAGTAATTTAAAATTACTTTCTCATAAAATGGTCATTTAATTACTAGTTAGTATAATTCACAACACCTTGTAATTATAACTGACTTATCATTCTCATCTCGTGTGTTTCGCAAACACCGATTAATTTTAGTAATATAACTTCTTAAATTACTAAATAAAATCTCATTTAATCACATTATAAAAAGATGTCATTTTCTCTCTTATGATAGTAATTTGTTCAATTTTAAGGAATTAATTAATCTGTATCGGCATACAACTAATTAACCTTTTCAATTAAGGGAATCGTCCTTTAGGTGTCTAGGGGTGTCACGATTTGGGTTGAGATAAGAAGATCACTAAACTAAATAGCAATAAAAGTAAACAAGCAAGATGATAAAATGAGATGTAAACAATTGATTAAAAGCACTAGGGTGTCATGGGGTCATAGGGGATTCATGGGAATTGATCATACAAACATATTCTCAAATTATAAGCAAGCAATTATTGTTGTGATAGGATCGAGTTGGTTTATATCTTACAATCCTAGGAAGGTTTGGGTCCCGGAGCCGAATCGATTAGATTGTACAACACCTACAAGTCAACTTAATCCTCCCTACTTAACTATATGCATGGTCTAATGAGACTCGAGTTGGTTTATGTCTTACAAGTCTCATTGAACAGGTAAGTGATGGGTAAAAAATGCAAGGATTCATAGGCTCACATTTCATCAAACATAACATATGCATAAGTTGAGATCACAACAAGCAAGCAAATAAATTATGAAAACATATTAAATTAAGCATGAATCATCTCCCATGTTGGTTTCCCCTAATTACCCATTAACCCTAGTTAAGGAAACTAATCACTCATTATCAAGTTTAACATGTTAACAAGGTTGTCAATCATATTAACAAAGCAAAACATGATGAATAAATGAAGATGATTAACAATAATTAAGAAGGGATTAAGAGAATTATACCTAATAATGATTCCAAAATAAAGCAAAGAATAATAGAAGTACTCGATGAATGATTGGAAGGTTGTCAATCTCCCAATAATAACCCAAATAATCTTCAATTACCCAAAATAAAAGATGAACAAAAGAGAAATTAAGGAAATGAGATTTGTATTAATATTTGATTAGAAGTTGATTACAAGATTAAGAAGAGATTAGAATGATATAAACTACACTAATGATTGATAAGAAGAACATGATTAATCTAATTAGACTAATGGGGTTATTATAGTGGGGATTAGGTACACAAATTAGGGTTTACTAAGGGCTTAAATGACGATTAAGTCCTTGAGGAATCGCTCCTCTCAGAAAAAGATGTGGGTCTCCTTTTTGCCGGTCTTTCAAAAATATGCGCATCTTTCATGGAGCAAGAAGAGGACGTGTGGGTCTGTAACACAATCCGAGCATCCAAGGGTCGGGACGAGCGGATTCTCAGGTGGCTAGACGGGCGTCTGGGTAGCTTGGACGAGCGTCCTGGGAGGCTTCTGGACGGGCGTCCCTATGGTAAAGACGCTCGGATTCTTTCAGTCTTGGACGGGCGTCCTGCCTGGTTGGACGAGCGGATCTTGTCCCAGCCTTCCTTTTTTTTCTTCTTTTCTTCTTCTCTTCTCCCAACAATCCTCCGGGATATTGTCGGAGATGCAAGGATCTTCTTCATCATTGCCCATCTACTACAATATGTACAAAGGCCTTCTTGTCTTGTCCTCTCTTTGATGCTTGGTCATTAGATTCGATCAATTTAGCTCTATTTTGCCATGAAAATACAAGGTTTGCACTCCTCTCCTACCAAGGAAACAAAACCTCAAAGAATATGCAAAACAAAGGACTAAAGATAGTAAATGACCCAAATATGCACTAAAAAGCATAGGAATGAGGCTAATTCGGGGACTAAATATGCTCAAATAATGGTCACATCATCGATCAAGTGGACAAACAATCAAGGAAGACTCTTCAAGCTCACCACTGGAGAAGGAGAGATGTTCAAAGGAGAACCAGAAGATGATGAGTTCGAGTAAGAGTCAGAGTCGGAGTCAGAGTCAGAGTCTAGAGAAGTCCCCAGCTGAGTCGCCAAACTGTGGACGCGGGCCCACGGGGGCGAAAAGCGAACCAGCTTTTTCTGTGGATTTGTGGAGTCGCCACCAATTTATTGTGGAAAATTGGAAACCGTTCGAATACCTCGTGTCATGTCAAGACACAAAGTAGTGATATGAACACCAAGAACTCGTTACCCTTAGCATTCTATGTCTAGAAAGACTCTCGTGGATGCCAATGAACACGGATGTTCACAGAGATCTAGAGTAAGGGGTGAGGGTACGTATTAGGAAGCTGTTTTGATCGAACATCTAATCCCGCCCGCCTCGATAGCGGCCTCTACTAATGATTAGGGAAGTTGTCTATACTCGATATGTTGTCGATTATATGCATGCAATGCAACATCCAACGTTTTAATCCTAATATGTGAGAATTAGACTAAGTCGGTGAATAATTAACTTAGCATACAATTAATGTCAAGGTATTAATTTAAGTTGATTACATGTGAAGGCATAAAAGCAATATGATAAAAGAAATACAATAAATATACATTAAAGAAAATTACAATGGGTTAATTGATTTATGTCGAAATACATTTAAAACTGATGATTTTAGGAAAGAAAGAATAAATAAATAAACAAACAAATTATTAGTGATAATACGAGTAATAGTTAATTAAATACGTAATTAATAAACTAATTCAGGCAGGACGGGAGTTCAGAGACAGAACTGAACTAGGAAGAGGCGCAGCAGAGCTGCGTCCCTTGGAAGAGGCGCAGCAGTCGCTGCGTCTGTTCCTTGGCTCAGTTCTGGCTGTGAAGCCGGAATTTCAAATCGTTAATATTCGTTGGTGATTTAAATGATCGATTAATATTATTTGACTCAAATGGAAATCATTAACATATTATTTACATGTGATAAAAACAATAAAACATGAACAAAATTAGTTACAACGAATTATTTACAAGATGAGAAAGATTATTTACAAATATAAATTAATCGAATTAATTAGGTTAAACAAGTTATTAATGACGAATTAATGATGGTGACGATAAATAACAGATGAAAGTATATCAAAGGTGAATTCCAGAGATTCAATATCGATAAATCGAACCTCTAAAACCCGAATTGATTTTAATGACGAAAACCCGCAAATATGAATTATAAGGGATTTAAGTCGGGATTTAAATGATGAATTAATCTACAATGAATTATTTACATGTTAGAATCATTATGCTCAAATTATTCTGTCAATGAAACAATGAACAAATGAAAACGAAACAAAGACAATCGGATTATCAAAAGACGAAGGAAGAAGAAAGGAAGCAGGAACTGCGACAGCCTCACGAAGAGGCGCAGCAAATGCTGCGTCCTTTCTCGACGTTTGTCTCCTGATAATCCGTAAAAAGGGTTTGAAATGTGATTTTATAAATCAGTTTTAAGTGCGTTTTCGACATAAATCTTAGATTAATGATTACAATAATAAAGAACAATAATAAATTAGGGATTTGCACCCTCAGACTTACATGTTTGACGAAATGAGATGAACTAAGTTAACGTTTACTGATGCACAACTCGAATGTACGACGAAAGTGCCCTCTAGGAGGAATTAAACAGATTGATTAATGTTGATTAATTGTGGAGTTGGTCAAATTGGTCGGTCATGCAAAACAAGGATGGTACTCAGAAAGATCCGAGCTTACGTGGTTGAAAGTTCAAGCACGTAGACGCTAAAAAGTAAGAACGTGGTCTATAATACAAAGGGAGAAGAGAAGGGCGGACACTCGCGTGAGAAATATGAGAGACCGAAGGTCTCTATTTATACTAATCACACGACGAAAATTAGGGTTTTCGGATAAACTTTGGAAGTGAATCTCGAAAAGATACGAAAAAAAATACGCAGAAAAGGACTGAGGAAGAGGCGCAGCAGGCACCGTGTCTCTTGGAAGAGGCGCAACACCTGCTGCATCTTTTCCTCAGTGGTTTCCTCCCGCGGAAGAAAGATTTCCGTGTTTCTATTATGGAATAGTGAATTAATCTTATTTCCTTAATATTTTGGATGTTTATTTCGGGATATTTTTTACCAAAGATCAAAAGATTGGAAAAAATATGGGATAGAAATATCTGGAACATTCCAGAAAATTCTAACTCGGCATTTTAAACGGTTATTAGAAAATGAAGACGGTTTTTGACCCGGACTCCAAATGTGCTCTAATTACTCTCAAAACGACCGTATCGGCGCGTAGATGACGACTATGAGGTAGACACAACTGTTTGAGCTATCACTTGACGATAAACTTATGAGCTGTCATAAATCGTTCCGTGTACCAAACATGCGGCCCAATCATCACCGGGTGGTTTGCGGGAGGTGCAGAAATGAGGTATCTACAGAGCCCCCACTTTGACTGAGGCTTGGACAAGGCGAAAGTCAAAGTATAGCCCTCAGGTCAATCAAAGATTACAACCTGACGACTATGGCGACGCGAGGCGGCTCAAGGGGTCTAAACAAAGGACTTGTCGTCGGGAACATTTTTAGAGCCTGTTGACTATCGACGAGGGTCATTTAAAGTCCATTAGACTACGTAAGGAGGCTCGCCAGCCATAATAAGAGACATACCTTAAATTCCTTGAAACTCCTTATTCTGTCGGACTCCAAGGGGAAAGAAAACGCGATATTGGAAGAGGCAGCAGGACGTAGTCAGGAACTGCTGGGAGAAATCTGCTTGAGTCGGCTTTCAAACAAACTTCGGAAAAGCTTGGGGTCGATGTTTAACTCCTCGTGTTGAGAGGGATAATTGTCTGTCCGTGTACTCTCGTTGGGGAACATAATCGGGAATTGATCTCTATGTCTCGAGAGGGACGATTGGCTTTCTGTGTACTCTCGCTGGGGGAACAGAATAAAGGTGTGTCGAAACACCTGTCAGAAAAAATCCGCTCGTTGTGGCAAGCAAAGTCTTGGTAAAAATATTGCGACAGTTTGCAGTTGGCTTGGAAATGCAAGTCCTGGCGAAGAATAAATGTCAAATGGACCAAATATACGATGTATGGTATCGAGGAAGAGGCGCACCAAAGATGGGCCCACAAATAACGAACTTATAACGAATCTTCAAAAATTCATTTGGAGGGAAACTGAGGAAGAGGCGTCCACCGTAGTTCGGGAAATGACCCAACAGCTGTCCCTTTACCGCCGTTGACTACAGAACAGGTGGCTTCTTTGTTTCAACTTTTCTCAAATTTTAATATGAATAAATCAGATTCTGCTTACTCTTCGTGTTATTTTGAATGCAATTCTGTTTACAATGATAATGAGGATGACCCAGACCCATACTCTATCGAAATACCTCCCTACATAGCCAAAGAAATACTACAAAAGGGGGAAGGGGGACCAGTAATAGAAAACATCGAACCCATCAACGTAGCAACCGAACTAGAACCCCGGGAACTTAGGATAGGGATGACCTTGAGCTCTACCGAAAGGGCCAGTCTCATAGACCTCCTACACGAGTTTAAAGACGTTTTTTCTTGGTCCTACAAAGACATTCCAGGGATCGACAGGGATATTGATGAGCATAGAATCCCGACTAAACCAGGTTTCAAACCCGTAAAACAGAAACTTCGTCGAATGAGGACAGAATGGGCTCTTAAGATCAAAGAGGAAGTACATAAGCAATTCAAAGCCGGGTTTATCAAAGTTTCCGAGTACTCAGACTGGGTAGCTAACATAATACCCGTACCCAAAAAGGATGGGAGAATCCGGGTTTGTGTTGATTTCAGAGACTTAAACAAGGCAAGTCCCAAGGATGACTTTCCTCTAGCACATATCGACATATTGGTGGATAACACAGCAGATCACGCACTATTGTCCTTCATGGATGGATACGCAACATATAACCAAATCACGATGGCCGTAGAAGATATGCATAAGACCGCCTTCGTCACTCAATGGGGCACCTATTGCTACACGGTTATGCCGTTTGGGTTAATCAATGTCGGAGCTACATACCAACGCACCGCAACTACGCTCTTACATGACATTATGCATAAAGAAGTTGAGGTATACGTAGATGATATGATCGTCAAGTCCAAGGATAGAGGAGGGCACATTGCGAACCTTCGCAAATTCTTCTCAAGGCTACGAAAGTACAACATGAGACTCAACCCTCAGAAATGCGCATTCGGGGTAACATCTGGTAAACTCCTAGGATACGTTGTTAGCCAACGAGGGATAGAAATAGACCCTTCCAAGATTAAGGCGCTAATCGAAATGCCGCAACCTCAAACAGAGAAAGAAGTTAGAGGATTCCTAGGTAAGGTGCAATACATAAGTCGATTTATATCGAAACTCACCATGATATGTGAACCTATCTTCAAAAAGCTCTAGAAAACAGATCACACCATATGGGATGATGACTGTCAAAAGGTATTCGACCGAATGAAGGAGATACTAGCCAAGCCGCTAGTGCTTATGCCACCTCAACGAGATCAACCTCTTGGTTTATATCTCACGGTAACTGAAACAGCCATGGGTGCCATGCTAGCCCAAACCGTAGGAAAAGAAGAAAGAGCTATCTACTACCTTAGTAAGAAGTTCTTAGAGTACGAGTGCAAGTACACACCACTCGAGAAGACATGTCTCGTTCTTGTGTGGGCAACGAAGAGGCTACGCCATTATATGCTTAGCTACTCCGTCAAAGTATACTCCAAAATGGATCTTGTCAAATACCTCTTCGAGAAACCCGTTCCCAATGGACGCCTAGCGAGATGGACTTTGATGCTCTCAGAGTTCGATCTCAAGTATGTACCTCTGAAAGTCATAAAAGGGCGCGCCGTTGCCGAGTTCTTTGCTGAAAATCCCATCAATGATGCACAAACAATAGACACCTGGTCGTTTCCGGATGAGGACATACTCCAAACCGATGTAGACTCCTAGGACCTTTATTTTGATGGGGCATCGAACTTGAGAGGATTTGGAATAGTAGTGTTGCTCATTTCTCCTGAAGGCTAGCATACACCAATCTCTGTCAAACTCAACTTCGAGGTGACAAATAACACAGCAGAATACGAGGCTTATCTCATTGGACTACAAGCAGCAGTAGGTTTAGGCATCAAAAATCTTCGAGTACATGGGGATTCATCTTTGATCATCAACCAAATTACGGGATCTTGGAAAATTCGAAGTGAAAGCTTAGCACCGTATCAAGCAAGAATAGACCAAGTTGCCCAATTCTTCGATCAAGTAACATACCTACATCTACCTCGATAGGAAAATCAATTTGCAGATGCTCTTGCAAAACTTGCATCTTTGATTAATATGCCGGATAACATGGTAGAAATGCCTTTATGCATCAAACAACGGTCAGAACCAGCTTATGTGCACCAAATCACAGATGAAGAAGAAATCACGGAGGAACCTTGGTTCCAAGAAATCCTGAACTTCAAACTCAATGGCACCTATCCACCGGATATGGACAAGATGGGAGAATGTGTTATACGCTTGCTAGCTTCCCAATACGTCCTCATGCAAGGAGAGTTATACAAACGAAAACCTATTGGTGTTATCCTACGTTGCCTTGATCATTCACAGGCACGAAAGGTGATGGAAGAAGTCCATGATGGAGAATGTGGCCCTCACATGAGTGGACCCATGATGGCAAAGAAAATAACACGTTTGGGGTATTATTGGACCACAATGGAATCCGATTGCATCAAATATGTAAGACATTGCCACAACTTTCAAATCTTCGGGAATGTGCAACATGTCCTTCCTTCATTACTCTATACAATGACATCTCCTTGGCCATTTTCTGCTTGGGGAATTTACATCATCGGAAAGATCACTCCAGCCGGAACAGGAGGTCACTGTTTCATTCTGGTGGCAATCGATTATTTCACCAAATGGGTAGAAGCGGCTTCCTACACTAGTCTCACAGCCAAAAACGTGGCAAAGTTCATACAAACCAATATCATCTGTCGATACGGTTTCCCACATGAGATCATTAGTGACAATGGGTCACATTTCCAGGCTGAGACTGAGCAATGTCTAGCCTAGTACAAAATCAAGCATCACCATTCCTCGCCATATAGACCACAACCTAACGGCGCGGTAGAGGCGGCAAACAAGAACGTTATCACAATCCTCAAGAAAATGATTGACAACTATCGAGATTGACCAAGCAAGATACCTTTCGCTTATGGGGATATCATACATCTGTTAGGACGCCCACTGGGGCCACCCCTTTCTATTTGACCTACGGCATGGAAGCCGTACAACCAGTCGAGCTAGAAATACCATCATTGCGTATTTTACTCGAAAGTCAAATCCCAGAAGCCGATTGGAAGAGGAATATATATGAAGAACTCATCCTCCTGGATGAACGAAGATTGCGCGCATTACATAATGTGCAAACATATCACGCACGTATCAAATGAGCCTTCAACAAAAGGGTTAAGCCAAGGAACATCAAAGAAGGAGACTTGGTCCTCAAATCAATTAGAGCTCTTTTACCTGTCGACCCACGAGGAAAATTCAAACCCAACTGTGCCGGACCATTTCTAGTCAAGTCCATACTTCCAGGGGGTGCGGTTAGGTTAACAGACTTAGATGGAAATGAATTTGCCAACCCAACAAACCTTGATCAATTAAAATGTTACTATGCCTAGAATAGGAACAAAAACGTGCCTCGCGTAACCCCACGTGTCGCTCCTGTGGCACGAAATAAACGGCCCCTGGCCAAGCTAAATAAAGATAATGTCACCTTGCTCTTGCATTCTGACAATTTGTCATCCTCATATCATCAAATAAACTGAATTGCACTTTAGGAGTAAGTAAAAAGCTCATGTTATATTTTCTAGTTCATTGCAAGCTCTTCCTTAGAACAATTATTCTTTTACATTTACTTGAACTACGCGCAAGGGTTTGATTTCATTATTTAAATGAATTCGTAGGCAATCCTTCACAGGATACAACCCATTATTTTAAATGTAAATATAAGGACATTTGCATATGCATTTGGAATTCGACAAGAATAATAATAGAAAAGTGCAACGGTTTCATAAACAATCAACCTCTTTTATTTCATTCCTTTTAATATTAATAATAATAATACGCTACATAATAGAAATAAAGCTAAAAAAATAGGCTAGGATTCTAAAAACCCCACCTTCTTATTACAAACAACAATAATAATAATAAATAATAATAAAGACTCAGGCTATTCTTCCATTTTCCCTTTGCCTTTGTCATTTTTATCAAATTTCTTATCCCGACCTCGAGCCGGGTGCTCCTGCGCCACCTCAGACCTAATCGCCAACGGTCTCTCCCATGGTCTAGCCTTGTCATTATTGCCAATCATCTTTTCTATGGCATGAGAAGTCTTTGATTTCTTCGAAGGACGAACAACTCGAAACCCGGCTTCTTCCTCTCCCTCAGTTAGATGCTTCTCTTTCTCCTTTTCTACATCACGAACCTTGTAGTCAACAGGCTCGCGCTTCCTCAATCTCTCGCGCTCCTCCGGAGTAGTAGCTTTCCTCCACCACATATAGGAATCAGACACCCATAGAGCACTAACAGAAGAATTCAGGAACCACACGTTTCTTTGAGCCCATTTGATGGCCCACTCTCTTCGGTTCTCAGTGGTAAGCGCCATAGCTGTCTGCGGGACAGTATCAAGCTTCGGAATTGTCTGCTTCAATGCAACCTGCCTCATCAACCTCTCCGGGAAGATGCATATCATGAAGATGCATATCATAAACTCCAAGCCAGGAATGCGCGCCGATCGGGTAGGATCCAAGGACGATACTCCAGTGACAGATTTGAGGTGCCACCATGGTACAAACCATCTAATCAGGGGACCATCATCACTCTTCAGTTTTTTCTCCCAATAGTTGCCGACTCGAGCGAAGTCCACCATGTAGAGCCTAGTCCTCATCGCGATTGAGCGAGCATGATAAGGAGGAACGTTAACTGGGGACTCGATCAATCGAAGATGCTCCATAAGCCAGACCTACCAAAAGCAGGCATTAGGAAACAAATGAAAAAAAATCGAAAAAAAAAACGAAAAAAAAAGAAACGAAAAAAAAAGAAAGAAAAAGGAAAAAAAGGCTTATTCTTTTACCTGCAAAATGATGGGACTTCCCAACTAAGGAAGGTCATGGTTGGCTTTCCTGTTATCTAACCCTAATAAGATCTCTCCTAACCACAGGCAAGCTGGGCTCCTGCGCAGCTCCATTTGCTCAATCAGGTTCAGATAACGAGGATCACCTCTCAAATCCTCATCAACATGCCCTTGAAGGACATATATATATATGCAGTAGGCAAAACCCGAATGCCCTTCGTCTTGCAACATAAGAAATGGTGGGATCTGCCCTGTTTATGAATCGATCAATGAAGTCCAACATTTGCACTCCTTTTGAGGTCACAAGACGGTCAACCTCAGCTCCTGTCAACCCAAGCAAATCTCTGAATTTGTTCTTATACCCTTGAGAAGTAGAGGGAATAGCAGGCAAATGTTCCGGGTCACAACCGCCGATTGCAGCAATCTCTTTAGGAAATGGGCAAATATCGCCTCCAGAAAAGGCAAATACGTGATAGTTCGAGTCCCAATAATCAAGACAAGCATCTAGGAACGGTTTGACTACCTTGATCATCTTCAAACTCAAGATCAATCCAAAATTATAGGCACCCATATCGTGTTTCTCCACATTAGAGAACTCATTTGTCCACTCTTTCTGACGGATTTCAAGAGTATTCATGATGTATGCTTGTTTTGAGAACTTTTATGTAATAAGACGAAAAAAAGACGGAAGAATTATGTGAATAAAACCTCCCTCGACGTCTATATTTATACTAAAAGTTGTTTCCTAAAATCTGTCAGGACGGACTCATCAGAACAAAGAGCAAAGACTTGCTGCGCCTCTTCAAAGGGACGCAGCTCCTGCTGCGCCTCTTCCTCAGCCTTCTTTCTGTGATTTTCCGCGTTGGATCTTTCCTAATTCCTCAAAGAATAACTTCCTATTCATACGGGTTATTATTTTGGTAAATCCGACAAATTACCATGTTCCGCGTTTCCTAATTCCACGGGCACGCATTTCGAGGCGATATCAACATTTTCATCATTCCAGCACATTTATACATTTCTTTTTAATTTTCTTTTTTGGGGAATCATTTCACCAATTTCAATATTCATTTTCAAACTTATACATTTCTTTTTTGATTTTCTTTTTTTGGGAAATCATTTCACCAATTTCAATATTCACTTTCAAACTTATACATTTCTTTTTAATTTTCTTTTATTTTTGGAGAATCATTTCACTCCCATTCCATATTACATTTCAAACTTACATGTTTCTATTTTTTATTTTTTTTAGGGGGTAACCCTCCCTACCGTTCGGTCATTTTCAGTAAATTCTTTGCAATTTTTTTGCATTTTCGAGTCGTTGTCTTGCGCTAATTTAGGCCATGTGTACAAATGTATTTTCTATGTGAATTTTTGTGTAAATTTAGGCAAGTATTCCCGCCTGTCATGCGGGTGACCCGGGTTCGATCCCCGGCAACGGCGCCATTTTGATGAGAGTGTCGTTGAGGCTCTCAATCAAACACATTTATAATTCTCAACAAACAACTAGTTAGTGGTAAGTGAGGTCAATCCATGGGACGGTGGTTACTCAAATTATTCAATCTAATTATGGTTGTGCTTGGGGTTGTCACAATTATAATGGGTTGATGATTCTAATCTAATAAAAGTAATAAACAAGCAACAAAAGGAAAGATGTAAACAAATGACTAAAAATGCTAGGATATCATGGGTTCATAAGGAACCGAGTTGGTTTATGTCTTACGGTTCTTAGGAAGAGTTGGGTCTCGGAGCCGAATCGATTAGATTGTACAACACCTACAAGTCGACTTACTTTCCCCCTAATCACTTATATGCATGGTTTAACAAGACTCGAGTTGGTTTATATCTTACAAGTCAAGTTGAATAGATACGAGAGGGTTGTAAATGCAAGGATTCATAGGCTTAGCATTTCATCAAACATAACATGTGCATAGGTTGACATCACAACAAGCAAGCAAATTAATTATGTGAACATATTAGCTTAAGCATGAATCAATCCCCATGTCGGTTTCCCTAATTATCCATTAATCTTAGCTAAGAGACTACTCACTCATTATCAAGTTTAACATGCTAACAAGGTTGTCAATCATATTAACAAGGCAAAACATGATGAACAAGTAAGAAAGATTAACAATAATTAAAACAAGGATTAAGAGAATTATACCTATGGAGATTCCAAAATAATAATGCAATAAATAATTGAAGTACTTGATGATTGATGGAAGGTTGTCATTCTCCCAATAAACCCAAATGATCTTCTAATTACCCAATAATAAACTTGAATTACTCAATAATAAACTTGAACAATAATTAAAGAAAAGTTTAATGTGTGATTTGTGGAAAGATTAAAGAGTAATCTATTCTAATCTACTCCTAATGAAAGCTTAACCTAATCTAAAGAAGGATTGATTTAATCTAATGAAAACTTGATGGTTTTATTATTACAAATGGGGTATATATAGTAGCGCATCATTAGGTTAAGCAAGGTAAAATAATAAATAACAATGCTAAATGTTGGGTAGGGAATCGCTCCTCTCAGAAAAGATGCGGGTCTCCTTTTAGCTAGTCTTTCAAAAATATGTGCATCTTTCATGGAGCAAGAAGATGACGGTTGCACTGGAAAGGAATCCGAGCGCCCAAGGGGTCGGGACGCTCGGATTGCAAGGTCTCAAGAAGGGTGTCTTTGCATCGGGACGCTCGGATAATAGGAAGGGAAGACGAGCGTCTTTGAAGGAGGGACGAGCGGATTGTCTCAGGGGACGAGCGTCTTGAGTCTCGGGACGAGCGGATTGGCGGACAGCTTCTTTGTTTGAGCTCTGATTGTAAAACGAAAGTCATTTTCTCATCCGGACTCCTATTGGAGTGATTCAAAAACCTATATCACTTGATTTTTCGACGCCGTTTCATCTAGCATACTTTCAGAGCCAAAGGAGCAACTCTTGGTTTGGGTTCCGACCAATTTCTTCATGTAATGGCTTCCTTGCTTTTCCTCCTCTTGAATACCCCTTATTCTTGTGTTGTTGGCTCTCGTTCTTGCCTCCTCTTCATACTAGCCCATCCAATATCGTCAATAAACTTCCAAATAAGCACGAGAGATGGGAATTTTTGCCTCATTTATCTCCTTTTCTACAAAACATATGAAATGCACTAGAAAAGCAAATAGGAAGGTTTTGACGGATAAAATGGCTATGGAATGTTATAATAGTATGCAAAATAGACTCAATTAGGGGACTAAATGTGTGCAAATTTGAGTCACATCAAATATCCCTAAACCGAACCTTTACTCGTTCCGAGTAAAGAGGTGACAAAAACTAGACCTTTATTTAAACTATCCTAATAATATAACCTATATGAGACAATTAGCGGGTCTCACTCCGCCCTTCAACTCACAACAAGACAACCATGAGGTAGGATGCCTTCTTGCAAGGCAAGGTGGGTCTTGCCAAAATGGCGATACATCCAAGCAGTAAAGCACACAAAACAAGTAATGGATGCATCTACAAAAGAATAGCCACTTTCCTCAACTAAGTGGCGGAAATTATCTAAAGGGGAAGCAATCTAAGGGTACGCATTCCATCATAGATACGGTTTCTTCAAACTACTAAGCCTAGAAGGATACCAATAAATCACCTCCAAGTTGTGTCAAGCTAGGGTACCTTTGTCCTCAATCGTTAAATGCTTTTGTCAAGAATAGACTCCCTATGGTGTTAGAAACACTGGAGGATCGCGGAATTCCCCTTCTTGCCTAGACAAGAAGAAGGGTCGTCCCCTCTCTACCATGCACAAAAATGGATACGATGGATAAAGGGATCAATAGGATTTGAGTTTCATTTGGGAGTTTGCTTTTATTATTGTTTTTCCCCCAATTTCTTGTGGCATATAACATTTGAGAACAATTTCTTGCCATTTCTTTGATGTTTGGCATCTCAATACTTGACAATTTTCAACTTTTTGCATTTTCTTTTGAACATTTTCAAAGTCACCCCAATTAGTGACGAGGGTGCCTTATATTTGAAGTATATGAGTTTTTTTTTCATTTTTGTTACTCCTCTTTTCTTTTGATGCAATTTGCAAACTTTTTGACATTTCATTTCATTTCTCAAATTTGAACATTTTTTGTGCCTATTCCCTTTGATGAAAAAATGTATGGTAGAATATGGATGAATGATGGTTGCATGGTTTCAAGGGTCACCTTGGAATAAACGGTAGACAAGGAGTTATCACACCACAAGGTACTCTTGACTAAGCCTTAATCCATGAGTCATAGGATACTAGCATGACACATCCTAGGGTGTTTTACAAGTATTCTAACAAGCAAAGTCTTCAGAAGAAAAAGCGTCTACTAGGGCCTATATACACTTGTCAAGCTTCCCAAGTAGACGGTTTTCACAAATTTTTTTTCTAACATGCAAACTACATGCCATGATGCAACTAACATATATACATCCTAATGCATATGCTTCTACCAACTAGTATGCCAAGTAATCTAAATGCAAGTCCTAAATTCACATTGTTTTTACCGCATCAATCAAAATAAAGCCACATAGTCATTAACATAAAGAGGAAAAAGGAGATTGGAAAGATCATACCATGCGGTCTTCAATATCCTCATGTCTCGGATGTGGCGTAGTCATCAATGTGAAAATGATGAACAAACACAATATATACAAGACTACACTACAAAGGAAATGAACATGTTTTTGATTTTTTTTCAATTTTTCAATTTTTATGGTTTTTGATTTTATGAAATGAAATGACATGTTTTTGGGATTTTTCAAAAATTTTCAATTTTTTTTATCATTTTTTGAATATAAATTCCCATCCCCCACTTTATTTTGGACATTGTCCTCAATGTGCATGTAGGAGTATGAATAAAAAGGAAATACATGTTTTTGAGTTTTTTGATTTTTTGAAATAAAGTACAAATGCAATGATATGGATGAATGCATGCTCTAACTAAATGCGATTATATATGACATATATAACAAATGAATGCAATCTAAACTATACTATATGATGTATGTTCTCACCTATGATCAAACCTCCCCAAACCGATTTAAACACTATTGCTAATGTAGGAATAAAGGGGTTTAATCATGAGGTAACTACATAAATGCAACCTTACTTGAGAGATAAGGAAAGAAAGGGTTCTTTCAATCATTGTACGAGATGAAGATGGTAGATAGGATGCATACATAGCCATGTCATGAGCCAAATGAGAAAAGGTGAGATTTTAGCATTAATCCGCTCGGATCAAGCCTGATCCGCTCGAGTTGATGCACGGATGCTCGGATTCAATCACGGGACCCTCGGATTCTCACACAGTGCATCCTGAATTTGGCAACCCGTACCAGGACGCGCGGATCAAGCTCAGCTCAAGCGGATTCCTTTCGGGGACGCTCGGTTTCTTCAGAATCCGCTCGGATTATCAGGCAGGGAGCTTTTCCTTTTTTCTTTTCTTTCAATCCGCGCGGATTGGACTCGGGATGCGCAGATTTCGAAAAATTTTCGACCCAACACCTTTTTAATCATAGAAAAGATGTTCACAAGCCCAAAATCTCCATTTTCTTCATTTCTTTATATTTTTCATCTTCTCATTTTCATTAATTTCCTTCAAAAACTCAATTAAAATATGAGATCCCTCCCTTTCATCTCTCATGCAATTTATTAAATGAATGCAAAACTACACTAAATGCATATATACAAATTAATGGTTATTAAGGAACTCCATCAAACCAAAGATTATCAATAAACAATTTCATGGAAGATTATCACTAGCACTCAAAGCACGTAGAAGTCGGTCAAATTCTTGGGAGTGAGAAATAAATAGGCATGGATAACAACACAAGATTATGCAATGAAATAATGCCCAAGTAAAAAACCGAACAAGCACGTCAAGAACATTATGACAAAAATTATAAGAGAAATAATGGATGGTAGGAACATGAAATGGGTAGTTGGTTGACAATTCACTCAACTCATCCTCCAAATAGTCAAAATCACCACATTGAATGCAAGTACTCTCAATATCATCCAAGGTGATTTTAAGGGTGTCTATTTGGGTTTCCCAAATGTCCTCATCATATTCCTCATCTCAACAAGGTCCATTATCAAAGGGGTTGTTGTAACAAGGCTCACCAAGTTCAACACAATTGTCTCCCTCAAATATGTCATCCTCAAAGGGTGAGTTTTCACTCAATCTCATATCCATATCATTCTCACTTTGCCCATTAACATCAAATCCCATGGAGGTTAATTTCATTGAGACACAAGAAGAGTAGGATGACGGCATCCAAGCATTAGTTTCACAATCAAGAATGTACTCCTCCTCATCATCACTCTCCGCATCTAGCACTCCATCTTCCCAAGGTGGGGTAATTTTGTGGGCATAGTAGGTTGACTCAAGGTTATAGGAAGGTTTCTCATCCTCACAAATCTCATTTTCATCATAGTTTTCCTTAATGATGTTTTGAAATGTGGCTTTTATCGCTTCCATACCTTCATTGGCACTCTCAAATATATCATGTATAGTTTGCTTAAGACAATGGATGGTCATGAACTCAACAAATTCCCAAAATTCCTCACAACTTATCTCACATATCCTACCACCACTCAAGTGAAATGCCAAGTTGCGGGTTTCAAGGTTCATGCCATTATAAACAACACAACATGCTTCAAAATTTGAAAGAGTAAAACCATGATGCCAAGCATGAGTCATATAATCTTGAAATCTTGCAACATATTTATCAAATGACTCATCTTCATTTTGCCAAAAAGTGAAAGTAGACATGTTGAGCATGTGAAATAGAACTAGTACAAGAAATAAATTCCTAAGGAACCAAAATTCCTCAAGAAGAAGCACAACTAAAACTAGACAAAAGAACAATTCAAATAAACAACACCGTCCCCGGCAACGGCGCCATTGGGATGGGTGATGTCGTTGGGGCTCGCAATCAAACACATTTATAATTCTCAACAAACAACTAGTTAGTGGTAAGTGAGGTCAATCCATGGGACGGTGGTTACTCAAATTATTCAATCTAATTATGGTTGTGCTTGGGGTTGTCACAATTATAATGGGTTGATGATTCTAATCTAATAAAAGAAATAAACAAGCAACAAAAGAAAAGATGTAAACAAATGACTAAAAATGCTAGGATATCATGGGTTCATAAGGAAATTATGGGAGTTGATCATACAAACATGTTCTCAATTATAAGCAAGCAATTATTGTTGTAAAGGAACCGAGTTGGTTTATGTCTTACGGTTCTTAGGAAGAGTTGGGTCCCGGAGCCGAATCGATTAGATTGTACAACACCTACAAGTCGACTTACTTTTCCCCTAATCACTTCTATGCATGGTCTAACAAGACTCGAGTTGGTTTATATCTTACAAGTCAAGTTGAATAGATAAGAGATGGTTGTAAATGCAAGGATTCATAGGCTTAGCATTTTTTCAAACATAACATGTGCATAGGTTGACATCACAACAAGCAAGCAAATTAATTATGTGAACATATTAGATTAAGCATGAATCAATCCCCATGTTGGTTTTGTTGGAAATCTATATCTCTTTACTCAACATATTCATATATGTTTTAACTTTAATTTAGTCATAAAATTAAAAGGTAATCTTATGCATGCAAACAATAAAATAATTAAAGAAGAAATCATCATCTCACATTGATATTCGGTTTATGGGCACAAGTGAGTTCTCCTACTCACTTGTTCTTGAGCTCTCCAAATGGAAGAACAAGGATTCAAGTATAGAATCCCTCCCAAAAGCATATACCCAAGGAAAAACTCATAATAACCAATATTATTTAGATCTAGTAATAATATTAGTTTTACTATAAAATTGACACAAAATAAATTGTATTGGCTCTTCAAAAATTTCGGCCAAAGGAAAGATTTGTGTGTATTTATCTCTCTAAGTTTTCACAAATTAT
This sequence comes from Silene latifolia, assembly GCF_048544455.1. Classification (NCBI taxonomy): domain Eukaryota; kingdom Viridiplantae; phylum Streptophyta; class Magnoliopsida; order Caryophyllales; family Caryophyllaceae; genus Silene; species Silene latifolia. The sequence goes on from NC_133531.1 coordinate 109,031,170, forward strand.
GGAGAGATTTATTTTTCTTACTCTAGAAAAATATTAGGTGAAAAAGAATGAATGAAAAATTAGAAACCTATATGGTTCACATAGGAAAACCGGTTGGGAGGGGGCTATATTGGGGAGCCAATGCATGGTCTTGTTCTTCTCAAGGCAAGACTAGGGATGCATGGCTAGATGGTAGTCTTTTATCATTATGTTTTCCACTAATATGAAAACACAATATTAATTCAATACTCCCTCCATTTTCGGCACTTTCATTATAAAATGGATGGTCCATTTTATTTTGTCATTTGTCAATTTTGTCACATGTAACATGTTACATACTTACATGACATGTCACAATGTAATGTATTTTTAACATATTAAAAATCAACATACTCATAAAATATGTCATTTACAAAATCGACTAGTAATTTGTAATTACTTGTACCAAAAGTGTTTCCGAATTATAAACTACAACATTCTGTATTTATAATAATTTATTCATTCCGTTTCAATTGTTTCTGTAAACAATAATTTCATCTAAGTAATAAAACAATTCGATTACTTAGACCTTGTCTCATTTAATCATATTACAATAAGATACGTTAATTATACTCACAAAATCATCCGTCAATTTTAAGCAATTTAATTAACTCGTATCGGTATACGATTTAATTAAATAATCAATTAAGAGTATTTCCCTATAGGTATGACCTAAGGGATCAACTGATCACCACCGTCGCACGACAGTAATGTCAAACTCTAGTCAGCCAATCATTACCGATATGTGTGGACCAGTTGACTGTAAAATATTACATCCCACATGTATGCTTAAAAATGAGATTTAAACATGTGATCATCATGATCAACAGTTGTGATCGCATTATTGTCGGAGGACACATATTCCAACAATCTCCCACTTGTCCTCGACAAGTGTGCTCCACCAATTCTCTTGTCCTATTACTATCTCCCACTCAATGCAAGGTGTCTTTCAGGTCGTACTTGCAAGTGATCATATCGAGAGTGGTTTCCTCGATCCGAGAATAATCGATTGACCGGATTTATCCACCATGGATTCATTCCGAGCGTGGCCACGCATTTCCAGTTAATTACTCCTCGAGTGGCCCTGAGATATTGTTATAACCCTGACTAGGGGTGGACAATTCCTATCGCACTCATTGCCTTCGACTAGCCATAGCCATCATAACCCAAAATATGCCCATTTGACCCCATTTACGAAGGTCGTAGTAACACAAATCAAAGTTAATCTGAAACTGTGCCATCTTAGGCGAATAGTCTTTAGTCAAAATAATCGACTCATTTGAATACTATAGTAGCTTTCGCCACGACCAGGCTATATAAATTTGCCAGAACTCTATAAGCGGTCATAAGGCCCGACAAGGTGTTCCTAACAGTCTGCCTATGTGATCGACTAGTCATCTCACATGACTCTATGGCACTTGAACTTGCCACAATCGCATCACACTCTAGTCACTTCGAGACGTCACCTCATACAAGTGACTATGGGCGAATACTATGTTAATCCGGGTTCACTTTAACGGGGTTCAACGTTGTCTCTACAACCCGTTTGGATGTAACAAAGTATAATAGAAGAGTTTTGAAGTAAAACTCGAACGACAAATGCGATTATCACATATGAATAGTCAATACCTGATTACTATTTCATGTTCTATAATCTAATTTAATCTTGCATGTAGTTGTTCATTTCAATTCAATTGAAATGATATGACTCATCATGTTAAGCCTATGAGAAGGCTTTGGTTAGTAGGTTTTATCAACTTCTTGTACCTTACTCAACCTTACTACATACTCGTTTTCGTTTGTAATGTATACATTTGCATTACAAAACTTTCTGAGTACGTGTCGAGATCCAATCAAGACATAGGCCCTCTAGCCTAAGAATAGCTCCCACTGTTTTCACAGTGTGCGGGACTCATTCTCTTGCACATCTTATGATTGCAAGTGTACTCAATTTCTGTTATAAATATCTCTCATTGTTCTTTATTGCCTAGAACGATTCTAGAAAATCTATTTCTTAAATAACATAGCCACAATGGTATCTTAACCATCCTAATGTGTTTTTATTATGGTTTTGTGGGAAACCATGTGCAATCTCAATTGCCAATTGTCACTTGTGTAACACCCTTACACAAAATTGCATCATAAACACTTTGCTTTACTTCCTTAATGCTTCTGTAAGCACTTAAGGGTAATCTTTATGGCTTACTTGGTAAAGATTACTTAAATTCGATTTTAAAACAATTCATCATACTCAAAGCATATGAAGTGTTATACATCATTACTTATTTAATTGATCCGGCAGCGGAAGCAAATGGAATCAATCAAATATGTTCAATTTAATTGAACTAGTCATAAATCTTATCAACATAAGACTTCTTATTGACGCTAATATCATGTGGATTTATCTTCATAAATCCGGATATTAAAGATGTATTATAATACTCCAAAAGTCTTAAATCATTCTCAATGATCAATATGTCATCCACATATAAGACTAATTAAAATTTTCGTAACTCCCACTAAAATTCATGCATAAACACAACTTCTCGACTTATCGAGAAATGTTTTATCACATGATCAAAAATGTTGATTCCAACTCATTGATCTCCTACTTAAGACCCTCTCTTAAGTTTCACATTATCTTAGGATTGCAAGAATCTACAAAACTCAAGACATATATTGAATACATTCCTTCTAATTGAAAAAGTGGGTTTTAGATTCACTCGCAATGTATTTCATAATAATGAAACACAATCCCTAAGAAGATCCAAATAGACTTAAGCATTTCAACCAGTGCAAAAATATTTGCCACAAATCTTGTATTGAAATCTCTCTTTATTAGTGCAAAAACCCTTTGTCACTAATCAAGCCTTTTTATTTCGGATTTTCATGGTTCTAAGCCTTGCAGTGAGTTGTGACTTAAACAATCTTATGTAAGTCATATATTCATTACTTTCCAGAAGTAATCAACTTGAATCAAACGATTTCTTTTGTAAGTTATAAGCTCTTTACTTTCTTAAAAGTAGCATGAATTCATTAAATTCAACAAGTGACGAATTTAACCTCCTAGGTTTTAAAGAAACAACATCTTACACAAAACGTCTCATGTACCAAGAAAGACCAGTTTCTTGCGACATAAAATTCTTTGTGGCTCTTGAATAATTTCTCCCACTCTGTCTTCTAGAAATAAACTAGTATTTTAGAAAGACAGCTTCACGAGCCGCAAACCCGTCGTTCTCGTGATAATTGAAAGGGAAAAATGAGCATTTGTTTCTTGTGAAAACTTAGAAATATGGTACATTACCATTTCATATCTCATATGATATAGTGGAAAATAATTTTGACAAAAATGATAAATTCCCCAAAAGGATCAAGTAACTCAAAGTAACTTGATCGAAGTCCAAACCATATCGAATAGCGTTTGATTTCTTATCCAACCACACATTATTCCATAATGCGTGCTAAGAGAGATTAACTTGTGATACTATATCACATTTCCTTTGGCTTATATCAAAGTCTTCACTTTGATAATCCCATCACGACTAAATCGTGCTTCTTTGAACTTTTGAACTTCTTCAAAGATTTCTCTATTTACCTTATTAACTGAACACATTAGTGTCAACCTAAATCGTTGGTAAAAGAAAATGATCAACCTATTTTGGATCAATGATTTACAACCTCGATCTCCTTTTTCAACCAAAAAGCACGAGATATCTTGCTTTGAATACAAGATACGCATAAACCATAAGATCTAATGGTTTCAAGAGCACTTGATAACTCTTTGCGTTCATCATTTCAAAAACTAAGGTTTAATCTTGGGTTACCAATTTAAGTCTTGCATCATCTTCATGATATATCATTCTAGTTTGGTTTAGAATATAATCACCTTGATGATGGGCTAGCCATACATCAAATCGTGGTGAATAGGGTCACAAAAGTGAAACCTCTTTTCTATCTTAACAAGTTTGTATTCTTATTTAGAGTTTATGTACTTAATAGTCACAATTAAGTACAACTCCAAACCCGAAAACTTGATTTAGTACATAATGACTCTATCTCTCGACATCATTGTTGTTAGTCATCATATTCTAATCATCCTATGTATCACATACAATGATGAAAACCTCCACTGGTTTCTAATATTAACGAAGTAGTTATAGCAAAATCATGCCAATCAAATAAACATTTAAAGAAAAAGGTCCCATTAGATGTCCCACAACTAACTTGTTCTTTAATAATTTGGGGTAGTTTCCTTTCTAGTGTCCAACATTTAAGACAATGGAAACTTTATCGATCGGAATTGATAGGTTTAGTATCGTTATTCTCAATAACTTTACTTTTAACATTACCTTGTATCAATTCCATTATAATCTTTACTTCTTGAACCTCGTCCTCATCTTAACGGTTTAAGAGAATGCTCCTACTTATTTCAATGAGTCTTTGCTTTGAGAAGCAAAATTGAATTCATGAAGATTACTCTTCATTTGTTCGTTTTAGTCTTAAAACTTTCATTGAAGTGGTTGCGTTATTTTGGTCAATTACGAATTACCAAAACAATTTATCGCTTCAAGGTACTTAATTCAATTAAGTATATGAAACATAATCCATTGTAAGTAGAAGTGTTAGTCAAGAATCAAAAACCTGTTTGATAATGAATAACTTTAATCTATATTCATTACAAGAGATCCTTAGCAATGGTACATTTGAGGTTTTAGAAGCATCATATTTGTCTTTAGTTACGATGTTTTAATGGAGATTTGAATCAAAAAACGAAATGATATCGTATATGAATTGGGTAAAGAAATAGAACAATATGATAACGGAATAGTGGAAAACTTAACATTTATCGTTTTATTAATACTTGTAAATAACAAGTAAAGCATTTACATAGTGACCTATACCCAACTATGATAAATGATTCCAAGATCCAAATTCATATTAACTTGGGCACGGTAGGGCCGATTCATCCGTTATCAATATAACTCGGTGGATTAACACTTTAATCGATTCTACTTTTAGATCTCTTGGTCGATAAAATTACATTAACATTTATCTTTAGCCCGGAACACATGCGACTACGGTCACGAATACTTCCGTTGAGCTCAATCCAAATTTCGAATAAATGTGTCCATGATCCAAATCCACATTAACTTGGGCACGGTAGGGCCGATTCATCCCTCATCAACATGAATTCGGTGGATAGACATTTATCACCCACTTCACCAACGTAACAAGGTTTGTCTTACGGTAAAGCCGGCTCAACTCCCTTGCGAAACTGGTACTTCATGGTTTCTAATTTTTGGTAAGGCTAAGTCTCAATTGATTATTTTTAGCGAGAGGTCATGTCAATTGATTATCTATCACGTTTTAAGTAAACTAAAGCGGTGAACTACGATAATTATAATTGACACGGTCGATAAACTCGATTAAATGATAATGCATGTTTTAGTTATGGCGATTTAGCGATGCATGCGACATATAAATAAAATGCAAAGCATTAAATAAATCCTAGTATGGCCTTCCTAAAATAGAAAAATCTAATTAACTATTACATATTCGGAAACCAACTCCATTGTTCCCTTGAACTTCGATTGTGGCACGCATCTCGAGGTAACACCGTCTTTATGTATCGCCTTCTTGAATGACACCGTCTTCAAGGAACTCCGGAATAAATAAATTACATAACAAATTACATAATTTCCTATTATACATTTGTACTTAAAATAAAATAAATCTATTAAATTACAAAACGGTGATACGAGATCACAATAAATTACAACCGAATCGATATTCCCATACATTTCGGGTAATACAAATTAAAAACTAAGGCCATACTAAGTAAAATTACATAATTCAAAAATTACATAAAATGAAATTATGACAATCATAAATAAAAATGCAGCATTATAATATGTAAGAACATGTCCAATTTTATGCTAAATCGCCTTTAAGGAGCCAATATTGTATATTACACGATTTTTACGGATTTGCGTGATTCAATGTTTTATAATCACAAAAATTACATAAATTCATATTTATGCACAAGTTAATTACCCTAACCTCTTAGGACTCAAAATTAGGCTTCACTAATTACTTGACTATAATTAACTCATATTTCTTAAAATTGTTCATTAATGGACTTAAAATTACAATAAAATGCTATACACTTCAAATAAATCATAAAAATTCCAAATAAATTCAAAATTTGAAATTTAAACTTATGAACATTCTGGAAAAAAATACCATGATACTCATAATGTTCAAAAACTTAGGTTAAAATTTCGCAAAATTATCGGAAAAACTATGTTGCGGTTTATCGGATTTAACAATAAAATCATAAAAACATGAGAAAAATTATATTCACCAACTTTTCAATTTTAGATTTGAAAAAGATAATAAAATGCAACATGTGACGTTTTTCCTTAGTCATGGAGTATGTTTTAGCAATTATTTACTAATTAAGTCACTATTTATGCTATTTTTCATCAAAAATCCATAAATCATGCATAAAGACTTCAATATAGCCTATTATTTTACACACATCTTGTAAAATTGCATGTGACAACATACTAAATTTCTATGACCAGATTCGAAATTTATATCATATTAACCTATTTTTCATTTAAATTCGATTTTTATCATGAAAAATCCATATTTCGAGCATAAAAACTCCAAAAATTATGAAAATTTATAGTTCATCTCAAAATAAAACATGTGATAACATATCCAAAAATCACTAGAAAATACGAAGTTTAGCTAATTTTAGTCCGAAAATGACATTTTAATCATAAAATCACATTTTAATGTCATTATTGTATAATATGAACAATAAAAATCCATAAAATAACCAAACTATCCTAAAAACATTTTAGGACCAGAAACTTTAACATGCACAAATTATTTTCGTGATATATCATAATAACACAAATTTACAAGTTTTATATGTTAATCGTATAACTCGGAAAAACTATAACCGATTTGCATCCAAACAACCAAGGCTCTGATACCACTTGTTGGAAATCTATATCTCTTTACTCAACATATTCATATATGTTTTAACTTTAATTTAGTCATAAAATTAAAAGGTAATCCTATGCATGCAAACAATAAAATAATTAAAGAAGAAATCATCATCTCACATTGATATTCGGTTTATGGGCACAAGTGAGTTCTCCTACTCACTTGTTCTTGAGCTCTCCAAATGGAAGAACAAGGATTCAAGTATAGAATCCCTCCCAAAAGCATATACCCAAGGAAAAACTCATAATAACCAATATTATTTAGATCTAGTAATAATATTAGTTTTACTATAAAATTGACACAAAATAAATTGTATTGGCTCTTCAAAAATTTCGGCCAAAGGAAAGATTTGTGTGTATTTATCTCTCTAAGTTTTCACAAATTATGGAGAGATTTATTTTTCTTACTCTAGAAAAATATTAGGTGAAAAAGAATGAATGAAAAATTAGAAACCCATATGGTTCACATAGGAAAACTGGTTGGGAGGGGGCTATATTGGGGAGCCAATGCATGGTCTTGTTCTTCTCAAGGCAAGACTAGGGATGCATGGCTAGATGGTAGTCTTTTATCATTATGTTTTCCACTAATATGAAAACACAATATTAATTCAATACTCCCTCCATTTTCTAAGACTTTCATTATAAAATGGATGGTCCATTTTATTTTGTCATTTGTCAATTTTGTCACATGTAACATGTTACATACTTACATGACATGTCACAATGTAATGTATTTTTAACATATTAAAAATCAACATACTCATAAAATATGTCATTTACAAAATCGACTAGTAATTTGTAATTACTTGTACCAAAAGTGTTCCCGAATTATAAACTACAACATTCTGTATTTATAATAATTTATTCATTCCGTTTCAATTGTTTCTGTAAACAATAATTTCATCTAAGTAATAAAACAATTCGATTACTTAGACCGTGTCTCATTTAATCATATTACAATAAGATACGTTAATTATACTCACAAAATCATCCGTCAATTTTAAGCAATTTAATTAACTCGTATCGGTATACGATTTAATTAAATAATCAATTAAGAGTATATCCCTATAGGTATGACCTAAGGGGATCAACTGATCACCACCGTCGCACGGCAGTAATGTCAAACTCTAGTCAGCCAATCATTACCGATATGTGTGGACCAGTTGACTGTAAAATATTACATCCCACATGTATTCTTAAAAATGAGATTTAAACATGTGATCATCATGATCAACAGTTGTGATCGCATTATTGTCGGAGGACACATATTCCAACAGGTTTCCCTAATTATCCATTAGTCCTAGCTAAGAGACTACTCACTCATTATCAATTTTAACATGCTAACAAGGTTGTCAATCATATTAACAAGGCAAGACATGATGAACAAGTAAGAAAGATTAACAATAATTAAAACAAGGATTAAGAGAATTATACCTATGGAGATTCCAAACTAATAATGCAAAGAATAATAGAAGTACTTGATGATTGATGGAAGGTTGTCATTCTCCCAATAAACCCAAATGATCTTCTAATTACCCAATAATAAACTTGAACAATAACTAAAGGAAAGATTAATGTGTGATTTGTGGAAAGTATAAAGAGTAATCTATTCTAATCTACTCCTAATGAAAGCTTAACCTAATCTAAAGAAGGATTGATTTAATCTAATGAAAACTTGATGGTTTGATTATTACAAATGGGGTATATATAGTAGAGCATCATTAGGTTAAGCAAGGGTAAAATAGTACATAACAATGCTAAATGTTGGGTAGGGAATCGCTCCTCTCAGAAAAGATGCGGGTCTCCTTTTAGCTAGTCTTTCAAAAATATGTAGCATACTTTCAGAGCCAAAGGAGCAACTCTTGGTTTGGGTTCCGAGCAAAATCTTCATGTAATGGCTTCCTTGCTTTTCCTCCTCTTGCATACCCCTTATTCTTGTGTTGTTGGATCTCGTTCTTGCCTCCTCTTCATACTAGTCCATCCAATATCATCAATAACCTTCCAGATAAGCACGAGAGACGGGAATTTTTGCCTCATTTATCTCCTTTTCTACAAAACATATGAAATGCACTAGAAAAGCAAATAGGAAGGTTTGACGGATAAAATGCCTATGGAATGTTATAATAGTATGCAAAATAGGCTCAATTAGGGGATTAAATGTGTGCAATTATGAGTCACATCAGCAGCATGACGGCATAAACCGTCATCTACCAAACCTGTTCAAAGCTAACCCGCAGGTACAAACAAAGTAACCCAGCAGCAAAGGCACTCAGATCGTCATATATACAACCAAAAAGGGAATATGTACACCAAACTGGGGGCTCGAGCCCGAAACAAAGTCCGAAAGTTCAAAATGTAAATCCTAAAAATGTACAAAATTTATGAAATACAGCCAAAAAAAAACAAACAAACTACTGTTGGTCGCCGCCTAGCTCGGCAACTCTCGCCTCGAGAGCAGCAATCTCGGTGTCGTGGACCTCTAGCTCCCTCAATAGGCGAGCTGTCTCCTCCCGGGACTGGGCTAGCTCTCGCTCTAGGTCGCTCTCTCCCTGCAAACACAAAATTGGCTCATGTCAATCGTTTCAAGCAATAAACAGTAAGGAAAATTCAAAAATGAGATAAACGGAAAGTTTATACCTGACGTCCTCAACCGCCAACGAGTGCCTCGATAGCAGTAGCCCGCAGCCGGTTGGCTAACCTCCACAAAGCCATGAACCGGGATGGTGCAACTTGGATTTCAATAAATAAGGATCCTAAATGGTTGGACAAATTCAAACAAATGTGTTCTTACACAAAATTATACAAGTTAAGGGACTCACCCTCCGAATCAGATGCTGCAACTCGTCCAAGCCAGCATCCGTCACCACCAACGTCAGCTAAGTCAGCCTCCCTCTCAGCATCAGAAGGCTCCCTGAACATCGTCCGAGGAGGATCGAAGGGAACCGTCCAGACATCCCGGGAGCACTGACGAGCCAAACGCTCGCCCAAGTACTACACAGGACCCATCGACGTCCTCAAAAGCAACCGGCTCGAGCTCCTAGGTCGAAGGACCTCAGCCACAAAAGGAGGAGCGCCAGCGTAGTCTACTCAAGACCTGGGCACCCACTATGAAAAGCAAACAAGAGATCATTCTTATAATCGGTTCCGAAAAAAAGCAATGAAAAAAAAGTAAACAAAGAAAAGTGGCTCGAAGGTACTCACCCTGTCTAACTGTAGAGCGTTCACGTCCCGTCGACAGGCGTCGTGAAAGGAACGTTGGTTCTTCGTGTGGCACATCACCCAATCCTTCACGATGGGATAGACCCTCTCCATCGGCTCTGTCCGCTTGGGCGCGAGACTCGGAATGTAGGAGTACACCCACGCCTATAAAACAAGATAGTCAATAACGATATTTCGTGATTCAACAATAAAAGAAATGATCTTTCATAAAATGAAATAGAGGTTCATACCTCCAGAAGTAGTCCAGGACCAACGGTAATAGGAGAAGTCCCCTTCTCCATCAGCTCCAGACGAACCATGGCCCTCATATAGCGAATGAGGACCGCAAAGCCAACAGTGACCCAGTTCCAACGGCCTAGGTCACCCAGGTCAGAAAGAAAGGGAAGAAGCTTCGTCGACAGCCTCTCTCCCTTGTCTCCGAGGTAGATCGAAGACAAGAACCACCAGAGCCACAAACGGCCCCTCTGCTCAGCAGTACAGGGAGGAGAAGCCATCTCCCTCCCGTCGATCACCACTGACGTCGGTGTCTTCCCAGCAAAGTAATCCCGAACATAGGTAGGCACCAGCTCGGGTACCGCAGCAGCCTTCGGCATCAGGTTCCAGCCGATCAATCCCCTAGCCTCGGCTGAGTCTACCCTCATGGCTGTCTCCGGCCACACTACCACCTCAGTCCCATACGGCATGCCAGAAATCATGCCGTAGTCCTCCAACGTGACCCCAACCTCACTAAAAGGCATGTGAAAGGTGGAGGTCGTGTCCTAGAACCGGTCTAGGAAAGCTCGAACCAGGCTAAGGTTAGCCCGAAGCTTCCTCTTCGTGATGTCTCTCCAAGCCTGTACCAAGGCACCGAACGCTCCACGCTCGATGATGGCCCGCTCCTCTGCTGACAGTCTCTCGTAGGCCCCCATCATCGTCGTGTAACCCGAGAACGATCTTTTGTTCCCTGCCTCCTATTTTGATTTGAAGCAAGAGCTGTCTTTAGCTCGAATGAAAGAGAAAAGAAATAGCAAATAGAAATGAAAGAAGACAAATGAAAGAGTGATGAATTCAAGTTACCAAGCTCTTCACCGTCCTGTAGGACAGGTGACCCTCTGCAGCTCAAAGGAGGTGCCTACTGTCCCAAGTCTCAACCCACTCTGGTGCTCCCCTCAGCTGGTGACCATCTCGTCCAACGTTGGCCCACCTCGGGGCCTCCTCCTCCTCAACAACCTCCTCCTCGACGACCTTGTCCTCAGCAGCCGTCATCGCAGTAGTAAAAGCCTGCTCTAACGCCTCCTCAAGCATATGAGAAGGGTCAAGAGCGGTATCTACGTCCATGGGAGCTCTCCCAGACGTAGAAGCCTCATCACCCGCAAAATAAAAGTGAATTTAGGCCACGTCAAATGACGACAAGCCTTAATTAGGGGATTTTCGAGTTTTCAAAGCTCCGAAATTGCTCTTTTCTCACCATCTTTGGCCATTTTCTCACAAACACGTCCGCTCATGTGGTAATTTGGGTCAAGTCAAGCCTAAGTTGAAGTCTAGTCATGGGTTCGAGTCGGAATTTCGACAGCATTTCGTTGTAACGACGATTATGCCCTAGAAAAGTGTCCTGAAAAAGCCGTCACAAATCAAAATTCCGAAATGGTAGGAAGCCTAGTCATGGGTTCATTTGTGAGACCGTCACAATTTCACTCAAATGCTCAAAACCCAACAAAAATTCAAAACAAATACATGGTTATGATCCTTATACAACCAATTATCCATTTGCAAAGTCAATTTTACAAGGCCAAATGATTTGGGGGAAAAGCCCCAAATTTTCGATATTTTAGGCTTCAAAAACCCTAATTTGTCGATCCAATTTGATCAAAAATGGAAGATTAATGCAAAAATAATACCCATACCTCGATTAGTCATGGCAAATGCAAGCTTTTGATCAAATTTTGGAAAGAAATGGTTGGAATTTAAGAGAGTAATTGAGTTTTTGTATAAACTCGTGTTTTCATCGAGTTTTTACTCAGGAAAGCCGTACTAAGGAAAAGAAGCAGCAGGTGCTGCGCCTCTTCCAAGAGACGCAGCTCTTGCTGCACCTCTTCCTCAGTTTCCCTCCAAATGAATTTTTGAAGATTCCTTATAAGTTTGTTATTTGTGGGCCTATCTTTGGTGCGCCTCTTTCTCGATACCATATATCGTATATTTGGTCCATTTGACATTTATTCTTCGCCCGGACCGCATTTCCAAGCCAACTGCAAACTGTCGCAATATTTTTACCAAGACTTTGCTTGCCACAACGAGCGGATTTTTTCTGACAGGTGTTTCGACACACCTTTATTCAGTTCCCCCAGCGAGAGTACATAGACAGCCAATCGTCCCTCTCGAGACATGGAGATCAATTCCTGATTATGTTCCCCAACGAGAGTACACGGACAGACAATTGTCCCTCTCAACACGTGGAGATCAACATCGACCCCAAGCTTTTCCGAAGTGTGTTTGAAAGCCGACTCAAGCAGATTTCTCCCACCAGTTCCTGACTACGTCTTGCTGCCTCTTCCAATATCGTGTTTTGTTTCCCCTTGGAGTCCGACATAGTAAGGAGTTTCAAGGAATTTCAGGTATGGTCTCTTCTTATGGCTGGCGAGCCTCCTTACGTAGTCTAATGGACTTTAAAGAACCCTCCCTGATAGTCGACAGACTCTAAAATGTTCCCGACGACAGGTCCTTGGTTCAGACCCCTAAAGCCGCCTCGCGTCGCCATAGTCGTCAGTTTGTAATCTTCGATTAACCTGAGGGCTATACTTTGACTTTCGCCTTGTCCAAGCCTCAGTCAAAGTGGGGGCTGTGTAGATACCTCATTTCTTCACTTCCCTCAAACCACCCGGTGATGATTGGGCCGCATGTTTGGTACACGGAACGATTAGTGACAATTCGTAAGTTTATCATCAAGTGATAGCTCAAATACTTGTGTCTACCTCATAGTCGTCATCTACGCGCCGATACGGTCATTTTGACAGTAATTAGAGTACATTTGGAGTCCGGGTCAAAAACCGTCTTCATTTTCTAATAACTGTTTAAAATGCCGAGTCAGAATGTTCTGGAATGTTCCAGATATTTCTATCCCATAGTTTTTCGAATCTTTTGATCTTTGGTAAAATATATCCCGAAATAATCATACAAAATATTAAGGAAATAAGATTAATCCGCTATTCCATAATAGAAACACGGAAATCTTTCTTCCGCAGGAGGAAACCACTGAGGAAAAGACGCAGCAGGTGATGCGCCTCTTCCAAGAGACACAGTGCCTGTTGCGCCTCTTTCTCAGTCCTTTTCTGCTTATTTTTTTCGTATCTTTTCGAGATTCACTTCCAAAGTTTCTCCGAAAACCCTAATTTCCGTCGTGTGATTAGTATAAATAGAGACCTTCGGTCTCTCATATTTCTCACGCGAGTGTCCGCCCTTCTCTTTTCCCTTTGCATTCTAGACCACGTTCTTACTTTTTGGCGTCTACGTGCTTGAACTTTAAACCACGTAAGCTCGGATCTTTCTGAGTACCAGCCTCGTTTTGCATGACCGACCAATTTGACCAACTCCACAATTAATCAACATTAATCAATCTGTTTAATTTCTCCTAGAGGGCACTTTCGTCGTATATTCGAGTCGAGCATCACTAAACGTTAACTTAGTTCATCTCGTTTCGTCAAACATGTAAGTCTGAGGGTGTAAATCCCTATTTTATTATTGTTCTTTATTATTGTAATCATTAATGTAAGATTTATGTCGAAAACACACTTAAAACCGATTTATAAAATCTCGTTTCAAACCCTTTTTACGGATTATCAGGAGAAAAACGTCGAGAAAGGACGCAGCAACTGTTGCGCCTCTTGTTAATCCGATTATCAGGAGACAATCTCGTTTCAAGCCCTTTTTACGGATTAGTTCCTGCTTCCTTTCTTCTTCCTTCGTCTTTTGTTAATCCGATTGTCTTTGTTTCGTTTTCATTTGTTCATTGTTTCATTGACCCAATAATTGGAGCATAATGATTTTAACATGTAAATAATTCATTGTAGATTAATTCATCATTTAAATCCCGACTTAAATCCCTTATAATTCATATTTGCGGGTTTTCGTCATTAAAATCAATTCGGGTTTTAGAGGTTCGATTCATCGATATTGAATCTCTGGAATTCACCTTTGAAATACTTTCATCTGTCATTTATCGTCACCATCATTAATTTGTCATTAATAACTTGTTTAACCTAATTAATTCGATTAATTTTATATTTGTAAATAATCTTTCTCATCTTGTAAATAATTCGTTGTAACTAATTTTGTTCATGTTTTATTGTTTTTGTGACCTCAATCACATGTAAATAATCTATTAATCACTTCCATCCGAGTCAAATAATAATAATCGATCATTTAAATCACCAACGAAAATTAACGATTTGCAATTCCGGCTTCACAGCCTGAATGAGCCAAGGAACAGACGCAGCGACTGCTGCGCCTCTTCCAAGGGACGCAGCTCTGCTGCGCCTGTTCCTGGTTGTTCTGTCTCTGAACTCCCGTCCTGCCTGCCTTAGTTTATTAATTACATATTTAGTTAACTATTACTCGTATTATCACTAATAATCTGTTTGTTTATTTATTTATTCTTTCTTTTCTAAAATCATCCGTTTTAAATGTATTTTCGACATAAATCAATTAACCCATTGTAATTTTCTTTATTGTATATTTATTGTATTTCTTTTATCATATTGCTTTTATGTCTTCACATGTAATCAACTTAAATTTCTACCTTGACATTAATTGTATCCTAAGTTAATTGTTCACCGACTTAGTCTAATTCTCACATGTTAGGATTAAAACGTTGGATGTTGCATTGCATGCATATAATCGACAACATATCGAGTATAGACAACTTCCTAATCATTAGTCGAGGTTGTTGGAATAAGTGTCCTCCGACAATAATGCGATCACAACTATCGATCATAATGATCACATGTTTAAATCTCATATTTAAGAATACATGTGGGAAGTAATATTTTACAGTCAACTGGTCCACACATATCGGTAATGATTGGCTGACTAGAGTTTGACATTACTGTCGTGCGACGGTGGTGATCAGTTGATCCCCTTAGGTCATATCTATAGGGAAATACTCTTAATTGATTATTTAATTAATCGTATGCCGATATGAGTTAATTAAATTGCTTAATATTGACGGATTATTTTGTGAGTAAAATTAACGTGTCTTATTGTAATTCGATTAAATTAGATACGGTCTAAGTAATCGAATTGTTTTATTACTTAGAATAAAATATTGTTTACGAAATAATTGAAACAGAATGAATAATTTATTATAAATACAAGTTGTTGTAATTTATAATTTGATAAACCATTTTGGTACAAGTAATCAAGAATTACTAGTTAAATTTTGTATGTGACATATTTTATTAATATGTTGACTTTTAATATGTTAAAAATACACTATAGTGTAACATGTCATATAACATGTGACACATGACAAAATTGACAAATGACAAAATAAAATGGACCTTCCATTTTATGCATGTGCTAAAAATTGGAGGGAGTATTAGAGTTTATATTGTGTTGTTTATTTTAAATAGAAACACAATGATTAAACCCTACTCATAGCCATGCATACGTAGTTTGTCTTGGGTAGAATGTGAAGCTCATGCATTGGCTCTCTTCCCTCCCCCCAACCGGTTTCATGCATATAAAAGCCAAGGGCTTTTTCTCTTATTATTCATTATCTTTCACAAAAGAATTTTCTAGTGTTAGAAAATTATTCTCTCTACAATTTGTGAAATACTTAGAGAAATAAAACCTCACAAAATTCTCCTCTCTTGACCGAAATACAAGAGAACAAAACACCATTTTTGTGACAAATTTTAAGCTTGTTTTAATTAATACTAGTCTCATGTTAATTAAAATTATTAAGGGTATTCCTTGGGTATAATTCCTTAGGAGAGATTCTAAACTTGAATCTTATTCTTCCATTTTGGAAAGTTCAAGATCTAGTAAGAAGGTGAACTTACTAGTGCCCATTTATCCGAAATCATCAATGTAAGAATTGATTTTTCTTCTTATACTTTGTAATAGTTTTGCATGCATAAGATCTTGTTTTAATTTTATGACTAAATTAAACTATCATAATATGAATATGTATACTAATGAGATTAATGAATCCTAACAGAGGCCGATATCGAGGCGGGCGGGATTAGGTGTTCGTTCAAAAGAGCTTCCTAATACGTACCCTCACCCCTTACTCCAGATCTCTGTGAAAATCCGTGTTCATTGGCATCCGCGAGAGTCATTCTACACATAGAATGCTAAGGGTAACGAGTTCTTGGTGTTCATCTCACTACTTTGTGTCTTGACATGGCACGAGGTATTCGAACGGTTTCAAATTTTCCACAATAAATTGATGGCGACTCCACAAATGCACAGAAAAAGCTTGCTCGCTTTTCGCCCCCGTGGGCCCGCATCCACAAAGTGTGCGTTACCAATTCTCTTGTCCAATAAAATCTCCCACTCAATGCAAGATGTATCTCAAGCCGTTCTTGCACGTGATCATATCATAAAGTGGTTTCCTCGATCCGGAGAATGAATGTCTGACCGGATAATATACTCTAGATTTCATCCGAGCGTGGCCACGCATTTCCAGTCACTTCTCCTCGGGTGTCCTTGAGATAAAATATGACATAAATGGACAATGCCATTGACATATTTTCTTTGTTTGATACAGATCACAATGACCCACTAAATTGTTATCGGCCTCATTTTACGGCGCGACCTAGAACAAAAACCTAAGCCACCGAAAAACCATACCAACTCAGACAAATAGTCACCAGTCAAAAGAATTGACTCGTAGGAATAAATGTATATCCTCGCTACGACCCAACAATAAAACGATTCTATAAACGGTCACTGTCCAACAAATTGTCTCACAATCTGCCTATGTAATCGACCAGCCATCACTATGACCATATGACAGTCGAACTTGTCATCTATCGCCTTACAATTTAGTCACTCCGAGACGTCACCTTATTAAGTAACTACGGACAAAATACAATGTTAATCCAGTTCACTTTATTAAGGTTTGACATTGTCACTACAACCTATTTGGATAAAGACAAAGTATTTAAAATTCAGATATAAAACTGAATAAAACTGTTTGGGCTAAAAGTAGCGTAATAAAGAAAGCTCACTTAGTAAAATAAAGATTATAAAGAAGAGGGAAGGAGGAAGGGAGCCCGCGGTCAGGAAAAGGGGAGATGAGCTTGAGAAGGATCAAGAGCCCACCGTGGGAGGTGCCCGCGTTAAAGAAAAGGGTGTCAGGGAGAAGTTAGGGACAAGTCAGGGAGAAGTTAGGGAGATCGGGGAGAATTGGTAAGGGAATTCGTATTTGGAAAGAAGTCCTTATGGAAGTAATATTCCCTTTCCATATTCAAGGTAGGACATATCTAGGGTTCTCACCCTATAAATAGCAAAGAGAGGAAATCAAGAAGGGCATTCATTCACTCATCCATATATTCATTGACTCATCCATATATTCATTCAAGATTATACTCAAGACAATCACGTCACGACATACCATTCACAAATATACTCCATACGTGATCTTGCAGGCCTGATACCTAACGCCAGCAAGATTAGCATAAACGTTATCATTGTAATCATACTCCTATTCATATAGTGCAATACTTGGCAGGGTACCGTCCCTCCCGCGGTTGTTCCCACATTGGGTTTTCCGCGTCACCAAAATCTTACGTGTCAATTTACATTGCGCACTTTATTTCCCGTTTACTTATTGACATATAAATCATCATACAATCAACCAACGAATATAGACTACATTGACCCTAAATCGACTTAGGTAAAAAGACCTAAATGTTTGGCGCCCACCGTGGGGCATTGTGGTCGTCAATCGTTGATATTCTGAATATACAATAGAAAAGCAAGTATCTGAAGCCATGGCAGGGAGCAGGCAGCCATCGCCACCACCATCGTCTACCCAAAGTCCAACATCGGCAGTAGCCAGGCAGGCTCCCGAACATACCCCAAGAATCATACCGACAACAATAGCCTCTCTACCTCCCAGGACCCCTGTTGTCTCAGCCCAGACAAGATCAGACAAAGGAACATCAAGCTCAGGCGTCACTCCGCCGCCCATTCCCACGCAGATTCTGCTCGTCGGCGTGGAAAATCTTCAGAAAGCTATGGAAAACATGAGAGAAGATTAAAGGAGAGCAGATGCTAATGTAAGAAGGAGAGATAGAGAGCTCTGGGCACAAATTGATCTCCTGAAGCAGCAGTCCAGCACTCCAGCAAACAAGACAGATGAAGGAATATTTCCTTTGGTAGATCTGACGCAAGGAGTGGCGAAAGAAAGCAGTGACATACCAAATGGAATAATTACAAGATTGGATTTGGCTAAGACACCATCAGATGGAAGGATAACCCCACGAGGGTTAGGATACCTCACGCCAGATAGCTGGCAGCCAGCCAGCTGCGTAGGGATACAAACAGGTGGCCTCCCCGTTAGCAGTCCTGCAGCTATCGATCAGACACCTGTAGCAGGATCCGAGTCAAACCAGCAAGTGAACTGGTAGCAGGGGACAATCATTACCGCAACCCCCCTGGCTGCCGGAGCTTATGAGAACCTTCAAGAAACCGGATCAGAAGGAAATATGCGACAAATGGGGAGGACCCCGTTCACCAATATAACTAATCGGCAGACTTGGAACTAAAGAAGATGCTAAGTAGGGTTCCAGGGCTACCACCCCCACTCGAGAAAGCAGCTCTAGACAGTTATGCCGACTCGCCATTCGTGGACACCATATCCGTCACAGCCATGCCAAAGGGGTTCACAAACCCAAATATGCCTCTCTTCGACGGCACAGCAGACCCCTTTGATCATATCAGCTAGTATAAACAGAAAATGATGACGGTAACAGCCATAGGACAAGTTAAGGAAGCCTGCATGTGCCAAGGATTCGGGTCCACCCTAACAGGACCAGCACTTCGATGGTTTGTAAGCCTACCAAACAGGTCGATATC
The DNA here is from genome assembly GCF_048544455.1 of Silene latifolia. Taxonomy (NCBI): domain Eukaryota; kingdom Viridiplantae; phylum Streptophyta; class Magnoliopsida; order Caryophyllales; family Caryophyllaceae; genus Silene; species Silene latifolia. The sequence continues at coordinate 109,050,486 of NC_133531.1, forward strand.
TACATTTGCTGAATTGGTAAATGCATTTACTCAACAGTTCGCAAGCAGCAGAAAGCCACAGAAGCACGCAGGGGACCTGTACAGAATCGTCCAGGGGGCAGGAGATAGCATTGGAGAATACAATACCAGATTTAACAATGAGAAGGTAGCAGTACGAGAGTGTGATATCTCAACAAAGAGAGAAGCCTTCGAAGAGGCCTCCACCATGACTCGATCTATACAAGCACGGTGACTATGCATCCTTGCCATAGTTTCGAAGATCAAAGAGAGAAGGCGCTGCCGCGATCGACCGGAGGAAGATATCCTAGCCAGAGCCAGCTTACAGAGCACGCCAAGTATTTCTAGTACTTTAGCCGTGGAGAAATCAGGAAGAAAGCAAACCACCAACAAGAAGGACGAGAGATACAGGCCACATGAGAGGGGAGTCAACAGAATCGAGGAAAACCAACTACTCCCCACCTTGGCAGAATATGGGTTCACTACAGGTATCGGAGGAATCTTGAAGGCACTTAGAGAGATGGGAGATGGAGTCAGGTGGCCTAACCCACCAGTAGGAGAGCAAGCCTGGAGAAAGGATGGCAAGAAGAAGTGCGAATTTCATCGTGATATTGGGCACAATACTGAGGACTGCTATACATTGAGAAGAGAGATAAAGCGCCTGTACGAACAAGGAACGCTGAGCCACCTGTTACCACGTGGGGGCAAGCAGCAGGATAAGGTAGGCTCCGCCAAGCCGGCAGACCCACCCACATGCACTAAAATTATAAACGTGATAACAAGCGGCTCGAACTTAAGCGGCCTGACATACTCACCAGCTAAAAGGCATGCCACCGAGACCAAAGGAGACAGACCAGCCAATTCTTGCAGTATATCTCACAGTGATCCGCCAAAGATCGGCTTCGATGAGGGAGATACATACGATGAAAGAGAACACCATGATGCACTTATTATCACCTTGTCAATGGCCAACCGCACAAAAGAAGAAAGGTCTTGGTAGATACAGGAAGCTCGGTCAACTTAATCATGCTTAAAACCATAGAAAACATGGGATTCAATGAGAAGGATTTACTGAAAGAAGACTATTCCGCTAGTAGGCTTCGGCTGGGAAACAACAAATGACCGCTCGCTAGGTGAGATAGTCATCCCAACTTATGTGGGAGGAGTCAACAAGCAAGTCGTGCACTGGTTATAGATGGCCCCTCTACTTACAACGTCATCCTAGGAAGACCATGGTTGCACCAGATGAAAGCAGTCCCTTCAACATATCACTAGTGCATAAAGTTCCCCACCCCGTGGGGAGTAGAAACGATAAGAGGAGATCAGGAGGAAGCTAGAGGCTGCTACATGAAGGCACTCAAGGGCACCGCCACCCTCCCGCATAGCAATTACGGAAGCGACCTATCCAGACGAATACATCGAGCCCCAGCAGAAGAGCTGGACCAGATTAACCTGGATAAGTTGCACCCAGAGAGAACCGTGCTCATTGGAGCATGATGTACATGGAGCTTACGACAGCAGCTAGTCAAATTCTTAAAAGATAACATGGATTGCTTTGCATGGTCACACGATGATGTGGTAGGCATAGATCCATCCATCATAACACACAAGCTTAGCGTAGACCCAAAGTGTAAACCCATCCGGCAGAGAAGGAGAAAGTTTGCAGCAGAGAGAAATAAGGTAATTAACCAGGAAGTAGACAGCCTGCTGGCAGCAAAGAAGATAAGAGAAGTGAAATACCCAGAATGGTTGTCTAATGTAGTGGTGGTGCCTAAAAAGAATGGGAAGTGGAGAGTATGTGTGGACTTCACCGATCTCAACAAAGCGTGTCCCAAAGATCCATTCCCGCCGCTCATATTGATGCAATGGTAGACGCAACACTGGACACGAGATGCTAACATTTCTCGACGCATGGAGTGGATACAATCGATCAAGATGGATCCTGCGATCGAGAAGACAACATTTATGTTCGAGAGAGGAATATATTGCTACAACGTCATGCCATTCGGCCTAAAGAACGCAGCTCTCCACGTATCAAAGGTCAAGTTAACCGCATGTTCAAAGAGCAAATAGGAAGAACCATGGAGGTGTACATTGATGACATGGTGGTGAAGTCGAGAAAAGCCAAAGATCATATGCGACATCTAGCAAAACATTCAAAGACACCCTCGGGAATACAAGATGAAACTAAACCCATCTAAATGCACCTTCGGGGTATCTTCCGCAAGTTCTTGGGCTATATTGTGACTCAAAGAGGAATAGAAGCCAAAGATCAAGCAGATCAAAGTCATCTTACACTGAATCACCCGAGAAGCCTAAAGATGTTCGAGAGATTAGCCGGAAAGGTAGCAGCCCTGAACAGGTTCATTTCAAGATCTTCGAGACAAATGCGAGGCTATTTTACGACGTGCTAAGGAAAAGCAAGAAGTTTGAGTGGACCGCTGAACATGAGCAAGCCTTCAGAGACCTGAAGCACTATCTCAGCAGCCCGCCACTGCTGTCAAAACCAAAGCCAGGAGAACCATTATTCCTATACCTAGCCGTCACATGAAAGTAGCAAGTGAGTCTTTGTCTTGGTCGAGAGCAAGAAAAGGAACGAAGCGATACTACGTGAGCAAGTCTCTGCTGCCGGCAGAGACCAGGTACACATCCCTTGAAATGTTAGTACTAGCATTGGTAGTAGCATCTCGCAAACTGCGTACCTATTTTGAGTCACACATCATACATGTTGTGACAAACTACCCGCTAAAAGCTATCATGAGGAAGCCTCGAATCGTCAGGAAGAATGTCTAAATGGTCGACACACCTCGGGGATACGACATCCAATACGACCCTAGAACATCAATTAAATCACAGGCACTGGCCGACTTCGTGTCAGACTTCAGTCCAGCCATCCAGAATCTGGCAAATACCGAGATCCTCACTTTAGAAGGAAGTAAGCAGGCAGAGGTCTGGCAGATGCATATCGACGGAGCCTTCAACCAAAGGGGGGCAGGTGTAGGATTAATTATGCGATCACCACAGGGAGATCTGATAGCACAAGCTGTAAGATGTGAATTCAAGGCAACCAACAATGAAACGGAATACGAAGCCTTGATATTGGGAATGAAGCTAGCTCTGGAGCTAGGGTTAGACACCTGCTCATATCCAGTGACTCTTTGTTAATAGTCAACCACGTGAATGATGAGTTTATGGCCAGAGATTCGAAGATGATTGCATACCTGAAAGTAGCAAAGGAATTAAAACAAAAATTCGAAACTTGCAAGCTTAAACAGGTTCCCAGAGACCAGAACGTGGAAGCAGACGCCCTAGCAACCCTGGGGGCAACATTCAAACCAACAGAGCTATCCAGCATTCCAATAGCACATATGCTAGAACCTTCTATCCAAAAGGCAGATGAAATAGACAAAGGTGAACTGGAGGATCCACAAAGCAAAAAGGAAATCCAAGCAGTTACAGAGGAAGGTGAGAGCTCTCGGCCAAACAGGCAGGCGCTTGATCAAGTAGCCGACCCAGCAGACAACTGGCGCACACTTTACCTAGACTGGCTGTGCCATAACAAGCTACCAGACGATAAGAAGGAAGTGAGAGCTTTTAAAATAAAGGCTTCTAGGTTCATACTCATTGATGATACACTATACAGAAAATCGCTAGCAGGTCCCTACCTACGGTGCCTGGACAAGGAAGAAGCACAGACTGTGTTGCATGCTCTCCACAGTGGCGAATGATGCGTGTCTTTTATATGATGTTTTACATCCCATTTTACACGCATTTCAGAGCTCATTCATGTAGTTTATGCTACATTTCTCCCTACTCCCGTCAACTTCCGTATTTTTGTACATTATTGCAGAAATGTGAAGAATCCAGCGGAAATCAAGCTAAATCCGTCCCCGAGTATCCTGCATTGCATATGACGTGAAGTATTCACCCGAGGAACGAGCTTGGTGCGCAATTCAAGGCCAAAAGACAAATCCACGAGATTATAAAAGACAAGTAGCAGCTCAAGCGGTCGATCGACCAACAACCTTAGTCGATCGGCCAACCATCGGTTCCGAAGCTATCATTTCTCGAAGACCGGTCGATCGATCGACCCTAGCGATCGATCGACCAAACCGCTAAATAGACGAGAATTAAAAGACCGTGAATCTTGAAGCCCAAAGTTGTGTTAGGTTTAGGAAATAATGTTACGTTATTTGCTATATAACGTAACCTAGAATTCATTTTGACATCCAGTTTTTATCTAAGTTTCACATTCAGTTTTACATTAAGTTCTACATACGGTTTTTGGAATTAGGGTTTGAAATATTGTTAGCATTGGAATTTCGTTCTTGCCCTTAATTGTTCCTCTGCAATCTTGGTATCCATCTGCCCTAATTTCAGTTTATTGTTTTATTTCATCATTAGTATAGAATTGCTAGCTAGATTCCCGCAACCAATTCATTGTTTATGTTAATTGTTTACTTTATCGTTTCAAGCATGAATTCAGTAGTTAGTTTTATCATCGTTATTATTGTTTTTACCCTTAGCATGAGTAGCTAGATTATTTGTGCTAGGATGTAGGCGAATTATAGCATAGGCGGCAGAGTATTGAAATCGGCCTGATTCGCGTGTCAGTCAATCGACTGACATTCTTAGTCGATCTACTGACCTCGTGAGGTTACCCTTCGTTTTAATTGATTTTAATGTTGTATTTAACGAATCGAATGCATGCGACCAGTTAGATGCTTAATTTATGACAAACCCATTAGATCGAAAGATAGGGTATGTTATTAGATCACCAATTAAACCGACTAGACTGTGCTGAGATCGAAAGATAGGTATAGTTTAGACCGTTAGTCACTTTTCAGGACGAGAGTTAGTATTAGTGATACTAGGGACCTATAGCGAGATCGAAAGATGCTATTTGTTAAGAGTGGACCGAGAGGACCTCTTGTTTCCCGCTTCACTTGTGTTCGATTTAGACCTGTTTAGTACGCTGCCGCCGAAGCTGTAATGAACCGACCATCCTAGTACCCCTTCCTTTATCTGTTTAATCCGTCTTTTTAAGTTTATTGTCTTTATTGACTCTTAGCTGTAGACCAATTCAAATCAAACCCCCCACCTTATCGTTACCTTAGACTAAAATTAGACAACTAGAATTTACATCTGCCTCTCTGTGGTTCGACCCGACTGCCGCTAGCTATAGTTGTAGTTGGAAATTATAAATCTTATTTTTGACACCTCATGACGGGTATCAAATTTTGGCGTTGTTGCCGGGGAGGCAATAGTTCTAATTTTTAGTTGTTTTAATTTTAGTCTTTCTTAGTTTAAGGGACATCTGTTCCTTAAACTTTTCTTATATTCTTTTTGTAGTTTCTTCTTATGCGCAGGTCACAGGGTGGTGAACTAGTACCATTCGATCCTGAGATAGAGAAATCTTTGCGCGAGTTGAGACGATCACAAAGGTTATTACCGACAGAGGAAGAGCTGAGTACTCTGTCAAGTTATTACGAGAACGAGCTGTACGAGGAAGACCCACAGTCTTCACCCGTTTCCACCTCTTCAGCCAAGACAGTTACTTCTCCTGAAATCCCAGTCATGGCTGAGGAAGCGAGTATAGCTTGTCATTCTGAGCCGACAGCTGAAAATTTATATAAGGGGTTCGAATTACCAGGAGATGCCAGGAAGTTCGAACCAAAGCCTTCATACATCAATATGGTTGAGAGAAACCAGTTCGGGGAGCTGCAAATGAAGATGCAAACTAAGCATATGGAGACCTTTATCGACTCATCATTGCCCATACCCCCACCCGCCGGCGTGACCCAAGACCAGATCAAGGAGACCATGTTTATCTTCTCCCTTCGTGATGCTGCAAGGGAGTGGTATAGAGATCTGGACCGAGCCGTTCATGGGATTACTGACTGGAATTCCTTGGCATTGGCATTCTACAAGAAGTACTTTTCTGCTTCTAAGACGATTGCTATTAGAGCCCAAATCACAAGTTTCAAACAAGGGCATTATGTGACTTAGGAGCTAGTATAAGCGTCATGCCTTTGAGTCTAGCTAGGAAGCTCAAATTGACTAGGTTCGCAGTGACAGATATAACCGTCCAGATGGCTGACCGATCTGCAGTCCAACCCATAGGAGTCTTAGAGGACATCCTTGTCCAAATAGGGAAGTTTTTCTTCCCTGTTGACTTTGTTGTCCTTGACATGCCTGAAGATGCTCATATTCCCATTATTTTGGGTAGGCCATTTCTACACACTGCTGGTGCAGTCATAGATGTCGGTCTAGGTACCTTGACTTTCAAAGTAGGCAAGCATTCTATTGTCTTTGCCCAACCGGCTAAGAAAAAGGACCCCATGTGGCCTGTGACTTGTAATACGGTTTCTGAAAAGAAATCGTACTTTGTGCTTCCTGAATTACCTGTCTCTATTACTACTTCTAAGTTAACCCCTCCGCCCCAGATTGGGAGCGAAAAGGAGGAAGAATCTGCTGTTTTAGATGTTGCAGGAGCTGGTTTGGGGAAGGAAGTGCCGCAAGTTGTTCCAGCTGTAAAGAAGCCGATCATTCAAAGAGGAGGTCTTGGTTGCCTGAGCTATGGAATTGATGAGGTAGTTGATGACGAGCCGGTCAAAGCCAGAGAGTCTGATTTGGATTCTGACAAGCCCGAAGAGATCCTTGACTGGGGAGATGATGAGAGTGTTGATCCGTTGAGCCATACGGACGTGGAAGCTAAGAAGGGTGCAACTGCTCAGATAAGCACCATTGAGGCCACCTCTAGTAGCCAGAAGCCGACGAAGTGGGCCATACCATGGTCTTTCTTGATCAACTATTAGTTGATCGAGCTCTTTATAAACTTCATTTTATTTGCTTTTGTTAAGACAATTTTTTTATTGCTTTTGTGTGCGCGAAACTTCGCATTTTATTTCGCTTGCTTAGGATTTTATATGCTTTAGACTTTATTCTGGGTTTTGCGCAGTTTTGGGCGCGTATTATTGTGCACTTGCAGGTTTTTAGACCTCATTAGCTCAAGTAATTGAGCAAATACGAAGAAAAGAGGAGTATCTGCAAGATTTTCGCCGATCGATCGGCTACTCATAGGTCGATCGACTAAGTTGCACTTTCCAGGAGCTACTGTTCCTGAGACGGTGGTCGATCGACTGCCATCCTTAGTCGATCGACCAACTTAAAGTCTTGTAAGTTCCCGATTTCCACTTCACGTCATGTTTATTTACTTCATTTTCTCGCAAATTCCCGGTTCTCTTCTTTCATTATATGATTTTGCACAATGGGGACATTGTGCGATTTGGTTTGGGGAAGGGTTTTGCGTCGCATATCATTTGCTTACATTCACGTTTACATTTTGTTTTGCATTGTTTTTATTTCATTTCTCATATATATATACAAAAATTCCAAAAAAAATTGAAAAATTTCAAAAATTTCCATCAAATGCACGTTTATTTTAGCATATAGGTCGAGTCGGAACGGTAGTATTTCAAGGATGATATAGCATTTGCACCTGTTTTTGCCTAAGCCTTGCTTGATTAACATGTTATTAGTAGAGTCGTATATGCATTTCTACGAGTTTTCGTTAATTAATTGCTGGACTTGAGACTTGACTTTGAAAATTGGCAACCTACACCATATTTCTGAGATTTAGACCCTATAACTGGTGTCATTCATGACCAGTTCATCTAGGAATGTGAGTAGTACTCCTTATGAGGCATGTCACATAAATGTGCATAAATATGAACTTGATCTTCTTAATACCTGTACGCATTCGGTCTGTGGTTTGTTGACACATGTGGTAGAGGTTTCCTTTTCTCATTTTACCCATAAGCTTCACACTGCCAAAAATATCCCTTTTTGTCCTAATTACTACATCCTACATTAAGCCTGTCCTTTGTCAAGCTAGTAGTCTGTGTTCTTGGGGTTGTTACTCATTTTTGGTGGCATATGCTCGGTTCGAGATAATATTGGGAAGGTGAAAAGAAAGAAATAGAAAAAAGAAAGAAAAAAGGAGATGAAAAAATGATTCGAAAAAAAAAGAAGAGAGTTCTGTACTGTAGAAGCAGTCGATCGACTGCCATTTCTAGTCGATCGACTGAAGGTTCGTGAAGAAAAGAAATCAATTCGCATAATATAATCTTTATCTTTTGGCGATTTTTGCTCCCATGCTTTATTCATATTTTATGGGGAGTTAGTTGATTACCTTTATACCTGGAGATTGTGAGTTTTGTCCTTGCTTTAGCACCGTTTCGTTTGATTATGAGCAAGAAGAAGGATGCTGCCATTTGGTTCCGTTTTGGTACTAGCTTGATCACCTGTACCTCCACTTTTCCATAAAATGTTTTGCCTCTTCTTACCCATACCTCACATATCCACATTTATACCTCGGCATGTGTTATGGTCTTTTATTGGTTGGAATGCGTATGTACGGTTATAGAGATTGCTTTCATATTAGATTGCAGGCATGTTCTTATAGGTCGCAGTTAGGTGAGAGTCTTTACAAAATGAACTCTTTCTATTCTCTTATATATTCACATGTGCTTATTTGAGTGATTTGAGCGACCCGTGAGAGTCCGATTTGATAAGTCTCTATGGTTGACGGTTCAGCACTTTTTAACGACTACATAACTCGTTTGCATGATTCATGTTACTAATTGATTGTTAGTTATTGCATTAAATTGGTTTAGGTTTACATGTTGCATTTCGCTCTGAGATTGAACTCGTTCCATTAGGTCAATAGATCTAGTCTAGTTCTTGCTTGGGGACAAGCAAGGGTTTGGTTTGGGGAAGTTTGATGCGTGTCTTTTATATGATGTTTTACATCCCATTTTACACGCATTTCAGAGCTCATTCATGTAGTTTATGCTACATTTCTCCCTACTCCCGTCTACTTCCGTATTTTTGTACATTATTGCAGAAATGTGAAGAATCCAGCGGAAATCGAGCTAAATCCGTCCCCGAGTATCCTGCATTGCATATGACGTGAAGTATTCACCCGAGGAACGAGCTTGGTGCGCAATTCAAGGCTAAAAGACAAATCCACGAGATTATAAAAGACAAGTAGCAGCTCAAGCGGTCGATCGACCAACAACCTTAGTCGATCGACCAACCATCGGGTTCCAGAAGCTACTGTTTACTGAAGACCGGTCGATCGACCAGTCCTAGCAGTCGATCGACCAAACCGCTAAACAGACGAGAATTAAAAGACCGTGAATCTTGAAGCCCAAAGTTGTGTTAGGTTTAGGAAATAATGTTACGTTATTTGCTATATAACGTAACCTAGGAATTCAGTTTTGACATCCAGTTTTTATCTAAGTTTCACATTCAGTTTTACATTAAGTTCTACATACGGTTTTTGGAATTAGGGTTTGAAATATTGTTAGCATTGGAATTTCGTTCTTGCCCTTAATTGTTCCTCTGCAATCTTGGTATCCATCTGCCCTAATTTCAGTTTATTGTTTTATTTCATCATTAGTATAGAATTGCTAGCTAGATTCCCGCAACCAATTCATTGTTTATGTTAATTGTTTACTTTATCGTTTCAAGCATGAATTCAGTAGTTAGTTTTATCATCGTTATTATTGTTTTTACCCTTAGCATGAGTAGCTAGATTATTTGTGCTAGGATGTAGGCGAATTATAGCATAGGCGGCAGAGTATTGTAATCGGCCTGATTCGCGTGTCAGTCAATCGACTGACATTCTTAGTCGATCTACTGACCTCGTGAGGTTACCCTTCGTTTTAATTGATTTTAATGTTGTATTTAACGAATCGAATGCATGCGACCAGTTAGATGCTTAATTTATGACAAACCCATTAGATCGAAAGATAGGGTATGTTATTAGATCACCAATTAAACCGACTAGACTGTGCTGAGATCGAAAGATAGGTATAGTTTAGACCGTTAGTCACTTTTCGGACGAGAGTTAGTTAGTATTAGTGATACTAGGGACCTATAGCGAGATCGAAAGATGCTATTTGTTAAGAGTGGACCGAGAGGACCTCTTGTTTCCCGCTTCACTTGTGTTCGATTTAGACCTGTTTAGTACGCCGCCGTCGTAATGAACCGACCATCCTAGTACCCCTTCCTTTATCTGTTTAATCCGTCTTTTTAAGTTTATTGTCTTTATTGACTCTTAGCTGTAGACCAATTCAAATCAAACCCTCCACCTTATCGTTACCTTAGACTAAAATTAGACAACTAGAATTTACATCTGCCTCTCTGTGGTTCGACCCGACTGCCGCTAGGTATAGTTGTAGTTGGAAATTATAAATCTTATTTTTGACACCTCACGACGGGTATCAGCGAATGTGGAAACCATGCAGGGGGCAGGAGTCTGGCAAATAAAGCCCTCAGATAGGGATACTATTGGCCTACAATGAAGGCAGATGAAGCAGAGTACGCACGAAAATATGACGCTTTGCCGGCGCTCAAGACCAATGATTCACCGGCCAAAGGAACCTCGCACCCTATTATTTCTCCCTGGCCATTCATGGCATGGGGCATGGACATAGTAGGCCCTCTACCACGGGCCACAAGAAACAGAACCTGGATGCTAGCAATGGCAGATTACTTCTCCAAGTAGATAGAGGCAGAAGCATTCACGGAAGTAAAGGACAAACAGGTCATCTCATTCATAAAACGAAACATCATCTGCAGATTTGGTATCCCATCAGAAATCATATATGACAATGGCTCACAATTCATCTCAAACGATCATCAAGGATACTTTGTGCCAGGTGGAACATCACCTTAAAAAGTCAAGTCGACTCAGACTCCAAAGTCCAATGGACAAGCTGAATCCAACAATAAAATCATTATGGACAATTTGAGAAGGAGGTTACAGGAGTTAGGAGGAAAGTGGGCAGATGAATCGCCACTAGTATTGTGGTCAGACAGAACAACACCAAAGATAGCAACAGTCAAACACCCTTCACTGGTGTTTGGCGCGAAGCGTCATTCCATCGAAGTTCTAGTTCCCACTCACGGTATGAAAATATGACGAGGAACCGAACAATGCGAGATGACAAGAAGCCTGGACACAATTGACGAGTTGCGAGCAAGCGTAAAAATCCGTCCGGCGCCTACAAACAACAAAGGCCGGGAGTTATAACAAGAACGTAAAAATCGAGGCTCCTGGAGGTAGGAGACCTGTTCTCCGAAAGGTGTTCCAACACCAAGAATCGAAAAGGTGCAAATTCGCCTACAAATGGGAAGGACCATACCAGGTAGAAGGAGTTGTTGGCCATGGTGCATACAGACTGATGACTATGGACGGTCAAATCATTCAACGTCCATGGAACATACTTCACCTGAAGAGATATTACTTTAATAATAAGTAGACTCTAGTTTTCAGAATAATGTACTATGAGAAGCCAAATCATTTTTAAAGATAAAAAAAAAAAAAATCGGTAGTAGGCATACTGCCAGTTTCACTCTTATTTCTGGTGTCTTTAGTTGTTTTTTTTAAACTTTAAATTACTATTGGATGGTGTGGTCTGGCAGCGTCCTAGGACCACAATTGCTCTGGTACCCCATGAGATGCCGACAGGTACTTCGCACCATTCTGATAGATTTTTTCTATTTTCAGGCTTCTCTAAGTACATCACTTTGAATTCTGGTATCTTTGGTACTTTGAAAGGATGTCTAGCAGATCACAATCGCCAACGCGGGTGACAAGGCACATGGCACTCCAACATGCCTAATCTACTTTCTCCACAAGGAGCACCCTCACCAAAGTGACTGTGGAACATACGAAAGGGAGCCTGGGCGACACCGAATACGCTTATCCAAACCCCTAATACCACCCCCGGACGTAGCTCGCAAAGAATCACACTTAATCGGGGCCCCAAAGATGCATGAAAAACGAACATGGAACGTAGGGATATCTGCGCTACCAGAATCCTGCAGCGTCTCCATTTGGTCCTAGAATGACGATAAACTTGCCTCAATGACGCCACCTGCTTGCATAAACGAGACGAACACACCTTGCGTCATGAACAAGGTTAAGTAGTCCACAAATCTGCGGATACGCCTAAATCAGCCAAATGGCCGACACGGCAGCTAGCTTGGTCCGGATCGATCTCTTGATGCGCCAGTGGTCTAAATAAGCCCCCTGGGTTGACACGGCCACTCCTCCTTACATTGCGGCATACGCCTAAATTAGCCATCAGGCTGACACGGCAGCTAGCTGAGTCGAATGTTAGCCTTCTCGGGTGACAAGACTCGCCTAAATCGCAAGCGATCGACACGGCCGTACTTCCTAAAAACAGGGAGAATAAACAACAAACACACGATATGTAAACTAAAACCTTGCCAAACTATGACAAGGGGCATTTCAAAATATGGCCAAAATACGGCCCCAAGTTTAAACCGCCACCCTGACGGAGCAAGCACAAAAACAAGTTTAAAAACTTACAAAGTCTGCCACCTCTGGGCCAGACTGCCAAAAAGTTTATCAAAACATAAAAACTTAATTGTCGGTCACATTAATGACCTCCACCTCTGGTACCTCCTCTGCCTGCTGACAACTCATTTCAGGTACTGCACCAGCTTGCATATCCTCAGCCGCCATAACTCCCTGAGCTCCGTCGCAAGAAGATCCCGGGGACATTCCAAAGATCACCCCAAAGAAATGCTCAAAGAACGCAGAGAGATTCACCTCACCAACCTCAGGCATCAGCACGCTCAAATCAGGTTGGGTGGGGTAAAGCATCTCCAGCTGCTTCTCCTCTTCCTCTATGGCCTGCTAGTTAGGAGCCTCCTCGAGTGCAGCACGCATTCCGCTGATCTTTCCCCGCCAGGTGGCATATGCAACAACGTTGGTGGCCAGGGAGATCAGCTCAATGATCTTCTCCTTAGACTGCTTCAGAGAGTCAAAAAAAGTGCTGCACACCGCCTGGGTTCGAGCCAGCTGATCAGCTCCCTCCTTCAACTTCTTCTTGGTGACAGCAAGCTCAGTCTTCAGCTCCACCACACGCTCCTTCAGATCAACCCGCTGCTGTGCCAGATCTCAACCGTTTCCTTCAGCTCTTGGTTCTTGGTGCTGGTAGCACGACTGGTGGTCTGCACTATGTTGATCATCTTCCTGTTGTAGAGTGCAGACTGAAGAGTCTGGGGCATAGGTAATCGAAGTCGAAAAGAGTTGGGAGGCGAGAATTTAAGCAAGAAACGGGCGGGGCATGACGGTAGAAAATGAAGAATATTTACCATGAAGGCGTTGTGCACGTCATTTTCACCATCTCCTCCGGGGAGAACTCCAAAACGTTTCCTCAACAGGAGGGAAGAGCGGTGATCGATCTCCTACCAAGACGGCACCTTGTCCACATTCCAAAAGCCTTCTGGGAAATGAGCAATGATGCCCCCACTAGTAGAAGCACGGGGACTGGCAGGAGGAGTAGGCGGATGGCTAAATAACGGATCGACCTCCTGGGGCACGCGAGCAGCAGAACTAGAAACTACAGGAGGAGTCTGAAAAGAGGCGGCAGAAGCACTCCTCTTGGAGGCAGAGGCCACATCAGGGCTGGCAGAAGGTCTCTTTCTTTTAGCACTTTGGAGGATGAGTTCCAGTTGATCGACTTTTGAATCTGCAAGCATACACAGTCTCAGACGGCAGAATGCTTAAAACATCAGCAACAACGGCATGCAAATAGAAGGGGTTACAGAAACCTTACTTAAGACATGTCAATGATTGAGGAGGATTGGAGGAAGAAGCAGGTGAAAAACCAGGAAGCAGGTCTGGGAATTTTCTCTCAGACTCAGAAATATTGAATAGCTTGCTGCAAGCAGGGATCTTGATGCCGATAGGGGTGAGGTCGCAGGGGCCTGCACGAAGATGATGAAGTAAGCTAGTAATCAGCGAGATAAAACAAATCAGGTAGCAGGAAAGCTACTTACTCGAAGTCAGAACCCATTTCTCGAAAATATAATCGGCAGGAGGCTGGATGGAGTCCTTCCTCACATATAAGAAGTCCTCGAACCATTTCTCATCGCGAGATTTTGACACATGTTTGAAGGGAGCCTCTCCACGGCCCCGAAAGGAGAATTGACCCCTGCCTAGGGACCTGATGTTGTACATATAGGCCAGACGCCCGAGTGACACTTTGCGATTCTCGACCGACCGGCAGAGTAGAGAAGAACCCTCCAAATGGCGGCAGAGATTTGTGCCATGGCGAAATTGTTGGTAAAAATGAAATCTTGGACGAGTTTAGGGAAAGGAAAACGAAGGCCATATCTAAACGGTTACAAGTAGAAGCAAACCCACCCCGGACGGAGGGCGTCAGCTTTCTGTCCCGGTTCAGGGACAGCGATCTCAACCCCATCGCCAAGACCAAGCAAGTTCTTGATCGTCGGAATGTCAGCCGGAGTTAGGGCGGAGTCACAATCGTGTGGGTGTTTGAAAAGTCCCCGAGAAGGGAAAGTAGGGTCGAGATTACGGTCGGAGGGCGTCGAGGTTGAGGAAGACTGTCGAGTTTTGCCCATAATGGAGAGAGAAAATGAAGATTAAAAGGAGGGAAGGAGATAGATTACCTGGTGATGAAGACGGGAAAGGGAACAGTGAAGCTGATGAAGATTAAAGGGAAGAAGATTAAGGGTTTGAGAGAAGAGAGTTTTTTGAAATGATTTGGAGTGATTAATGAGAGTGGAAGAGAGACGTTGGGGTTATAAAGAGGAGAGAGGGAGTTGGGTGCGGAGAAAGAGGAGAAAGGCGGCTTGCATGGGAAGGAGTAAAAAGGCGGCGCAAGGTTTTAAACATTTAGTTACGTAAATTCCTTGTTCGATACTAGAAAGCGTACTTCACAAGAAATTTGGGGCAAACTGTTTGGGCTAAAAATAGCGTAATAAAGAAAGCCCACTTAGTAAAATAAAGATTATAAAGAAGAGGGAAGGAGGAAGGGAGCCCGCGGTCAGGAAAAGAGGAGATGGGCTTGAGAAGGATCAAGAGCCCACCGTGGGAGGTGCCCGCGTTAAAGAAAAGGGTGTCAGGGAGAAGTTAGGGAGAAGTCAGGGAGAAGTTAGGGAGATCGGGGAGAATTGGTAAGGAAATTCGGATTTGGAAAGAAGTCCTTATGGAAATAATATTCCCTTTCCATATTCAAGGTAGGACATATCTAGGGTTCTCACCCTATAAATAGCAAAGGAAGGAAATCAAGAAGGGCATTCATTCACTCATCCATATATTCATTGACTCATCCATATATTCATTCAAGATTATACTCAAGACAATCACGTCACGACATACCATTCACAAATATACTCCATACGTGATCTTGCAGGCCTGATACCTAACGCCAGCAAGATTAGCATAAACGTTATCATTGTAATCATCCTCCTATTCATATAGTGCAATACTTAGCAGGGTACCGTCCCTCCCCCGGTTGTTCCCACATTGGGTTTTTCGCGTCACCAAAATCTTACGTGTCAATTTACATTGCGCACTTTATTTCCCGTTTACTTATTGACATATAAATCATCATACAATCAACCAACGAATATAGACTACATTGACCCCAAATCGACTTAGGTAAAAAAGACCTAAACAAAAACGATAAATGTAATTATCATATATGAAATAATAAATACAATATCTTAATTATTACATATCATATAATTTACAACAGTTCTGTCATTTGTCTCAATCCCATCGAAACTACATGACTATCATGTTTAGCTTGAGACAATGGATTGGTTAAAGGATCAGCAATGTTGTCAGCTGTCCCGACCTTACAGACTGTAATTTCCTTCCTTTCAATTAAATCTCTAAGTACATGAAATTTCCTTTCAATTAAATCAGCAATGTTGTCAGCGGTTGGAACTACTTTCAGTCCCTCTAAGAATTTCATAATCCAAACAGCTTCCTTTGCAGCTTCAGAGGCTGCAATGTACTTAGCTTCCGTTGTAAAATCAGCAGTCACAGACTTCTTAAAACTTCTCTAGGAAACCGCCCCTCCATTCAACAAAAAGACAAAACCAGCCTGGGATTTCAAATCAACCCTGTCGGTTTGGAAACTAGCATCCGTATAACCTCTTATACGTAATTCAGATCCTCCTCCAAACACTAAGAATGAATCCTTAGTCCTTCTCAAGTACTTCAGAATATTCTTGACGGCTATCCAGTGACTCTCACCCGGAGTTTCTGAAAACGACTTGCCATACTTAAAGCATACGAGACGTCAGGACGAGAACACAACATAGCATACATGATCGATCCAGCAGCGGAAGCATAGGGAATCAATTTCATGGGTTCAATATCCTTAGGCCCAGTAGGACACGGTGACTTACTCAATGTAATCCCACTGCCTAGGAAGAAAACATCTCTTGGAGTTTTTCATATGGAATCGGTCAAAAATCTTGTCGATATAGGTTTCTTGACTCAAAGCTAATATCCTTTTGGATTTATCCCTATAGATCCGGATACCCAAGATGCGCTGAGCTTCTCCCAAATCTTTCATTTGGAAGTCATTTCCTAACCACTTCTTGACAGAAGCAAGCATATCTACATCATTCCCAATGAGTAATATGTCGTCCACATAAAGAAGTAAGAAAACAACTTTACTCCCACTAAACTTCATGTATAAACATGGTTCCTTAACACTTCGAGAAAAGGCATTTTGTTCGATAACATGATCAAAACGATGATTCCAACTCCTTGACGCTCGCTTAAGACCATAAATGGATCTCTTAAGTTTGTATACTTTGTTAGGATTTTTAGGATCTACAAAACCATCAGGTTGTGTCATGAACACTTTCTCTTCCATAAACCCATTAAGGAAAGCGGTTTTGACATCCGTTTGCCATATGTCATAATCATGAAATGTAGGAATCGCTAACATTATCAGAACAGATCTAAGCATAGCAACTGGTGCGAAAGTTTCATCATAGTGTAAACCATGAACCTGGGTGACACCTTTTGCCACCAATCTAGCTTTGTAGACATCTTTATGTCAATCCATGCCGATTTTAATCTTGAATATCCACTTACACTGAAGAGGTCGAACATTTTTAGGTAAGTCAACCAGATCCTATATCTGATTTTCGTACATTGAATCCATTTCGGATTGCATGGCCTCGAGCCATAGCTTAGAGTCAGAACTAGTAATAGCTGCTTTGTAGGTCTTAGGCTCATCACTTTCCAAAAATAAAACCTCATAGTCACCATCTTCCTCGATAACAACAAAGTATTTATCAGGCTGGCGACTAACCCTCTCTAACCTCCTAGGTTCAAAAAGAACAATAACCGATTCAGATGTAGAAGGAACATCTTTCTGTACTGTCACATCAGTTTGTGCCTCTTGAACTTCATCAAGTTCAAATTTTCTCCCACTCTGTCTTCTAGAAATAAACTCTTTTTTCTAGAAAGACAGCTTCACGAGCCATAAACACTTTGTTCTCGATACTATTGTAGAAGTAATGTCCACAAGTTTCCTTAGGGTAGCCTACAAAAATACATTTTTCAGAACAAGGTGCAGGCTTATCGTCAGACTTGCTCTTGAAATAAGCATCACAACCCCATACTTTCATGTATCGCAGATTCGGGACTTTCCCTTTCCATATCTCATTTGGAGTTTTGTCAGTTACTTTAGTGGGACTTTGATTAAGTGAGCGTATAACAGATGAAATGGCAAAACCCCAAAATGACTTAGGTAACTCAGTTTGGCTCATCATTGATCGGACCATATCTAATAAAGTGATTTTGTCACGCCTCAACGCTACCTAAGCTACCAATAAGGTCTATTTCAAGGCAAACAGACTCAATTCAAGCCTAAACAGGAGCTTATTCTATCAGACATAAGACCGTCACAAAAGGAAAAATTCCAATTTTGCCCACAATACCCAACAAAGATCCACAATGGCAAATACGGTCTTTCCCGACTACAATGTAACCTAGTAGGACCCATTACCCAAGCAAATAAACTTGACATTGTGAAATGAGACGGTTTCCTCGCCTCACTCACGTTTTTCGAGCATAGGGAGCGGGAATGGGGACCAAAATGCAAACTAAAACCACCCCTACACTCCTAAACAGGTTTCTAACCTAATGCAATCATCAATTTCATTCGAAATGGGCTCAATCAAAAACGCCGAAATCGATTTTATAGGGTAAATATTTCGCCCTAGTGCAATATATCAAAGAGACCAACAAATTCAAATGGATTCAAGAGGAAATACATACCTTGAGATGACATGTTCATAATGGCACGAATGGGAGCAAGCAAGAATCCAACAATGGCGGTTTTTGTTTGATTTGTCGAAAGGTTGAAGACGATGGAATGAGAATGGTATGCAAACCCGTCTAGCATCTTTTACAGGAAAATATTGAAGCACCCTTATCTCGCCAGGTTGCTCGCGCCTCAACGGGATTCCCTGCCTTTTTTCAGCGAAATTTTGGGCTTTGGCCCAATTTCCCATAACAAACTTCAAATTTTATATGACGACATTAAGGACCGTCATTTTTTAAATACAAAAACAAATAGTGAAATCGAAATTCGCTGTTTTCACAAATTTCAAACAAACGACGGTAATTAAAACTGTCATTTTCAAAAATAAATAGTGAAATCAAAATTCACTATTTTCCTCCAAAATTCCAAACAAACGGCGATTAAAACCGCCATTTTTCAAAAACCAAAACAAAATAATAGTGAAAATTCAAGATTCACTATTTCTTCAAATATCAAACGACGGTAATTAAAACCGTCATTTTCAAAAAATAATAGTGAAAATTCAAGATTAGCTATTTCTTCAAATTTCAAACGATGGTAATTAAAACCGTCATTTTCAAACATAATAGTGAAAATTCAAATTCGCTTTTTCTGTAAATTTCAAACGACGGTAATTAAAACCGTCATTTTTCAAAAAATAATAGTGAAAATTCAAATTCACTATTTCTTCAAATTTCAAACGACGTCAATTAAAACCGTCATTTTCAAAATCATGGTTGAAAATTAAATTCCACTATTTTCACCACACATGTCAACGGCGGCAACATAAACCGTCACTTCAAAAGTAATAGTGAAGATTCAAAATTCACTATTTCCTTCACATGTCAACGACGGCAACATAAACCCTCACTTCAAACGTAATAGCGAAAATTTAAAACTCGCTATTTCCTTCAAAATTCAAACAAACGGCGATTAAAACCGCCACTTCAAATTCAAAAACGAATAGTGAAAATTCAAAATTCACCATTCCTTCAAAATATCAACAGGGGGCTTCCTCGCGGAACCCGCTTATTTCAAAAACAATGATAGTGAAATTCAAAATTCACTATTTTCACGGCGACATTAAGAGTCCACTACCTACAAAACGAGCCCATCCAACGCGGCTATTCTCACGGTCGATCAACCGACCGCAACATGGCTGGCGAGCCTTACTACGCATCGCGGCTGGCGAGCCCTCCTCATATACGCACCATGGCTGGCGAGCCTCACAACGCATCGCGGCTGGCGAGCCCTCCTCATATACGCCCCCATGACTGGCGAGCCTTACAACGCACCACGGCTGGCGAGCCCTCCTAATATACGCTCCATGGCTGGCGAGCCTTACAACGCATCGCGGCTGGCGAGCCCTCCTCATGTACGCCCCCATGGCGGGTGAGCCTTACTATGCATCGCGGCAGGCGAGCTCTCCTCATATACGCCCCATGGCTGGCGAGCCTTACAACGCATCGCAACTGGTGAGAACTCCTCATATACGCCCCATGGCTGGCGAGCCTTACTACGCATCGCAGATGGCGAGCCCTCCTCATATACACCCCATGGCTAGCGTGCCTTACTACGCATCGCGACTGGCGAGCCCTCCTCATTTACGCCCTCATGGCTAGCGAGCCTTACAACACATCGCGGCTGGCGAGCCCTCCTCATATACGCCCCATGGCTGGCGATCCTTACAATGTATCACGGCTGGCAAGCCCTCCTCATATACGCCCCATGGCTGGCGAGCCTTACTACACATCTATGGACAGCGGGGGGCCCACGGGGGCGCTTGCGAGGAAGAGAACAAGCGTTTGCATTTTTGTTGGAGTCACCACCAATTTTTATGGGAAATAGGAACCGTTAGAATATCTCGTGCCATGTCAAGACACAAAGTAGAGACATGCACACCAAGCAATCGTTACCCTTAGCATTCTATGTCTAGAATGACTCTCGTGGATGCCAATGAACACGGATGTTCACAGAGATCTGGAGTAAGGGGTGAGGGTACGTATTAGGAAGCTCTTTTGATCGAACACCTAATCCCGCCCGCCTCGATAGCGGCCTCTACTAATGATTAGGGACATCATCTATACTTGATATATCGTCGGCTATATGTATACAATGCAACATCCAAGTTTTAATCCTAACATGTGAGAATTAGGCTAAGTCGGTAAACACGTAATTAACAAACAATTGGGTCGAAGTAGGATTTAACGTTCAATTACATGTGAAAACATACAAATGATACAAAGAAATATGATAAATACAATAAAAGAATTACGAAAACGAAAATTACAATAATTACAACGGATTAGGTGATTTATGTCGAAAATACCTTTAAAACAGATAATTTGAGAAAAACGAATAAAAAAATGAATCAACGAACAAATCAGTAGGCGATAATAAGGATAATAATCAATTAATTATGTAAACTAACTAAACTAGGTCAAGCAACAACGGAGTTGAGAGACAGAACTCATCTTGGAACAGGCGCAGCAGGACTGCGCCCTTTGGAAGAGGCGCAGCAGTTGCTG
The DNA here is from genome assembly GCF_048544455.1 of Silene latifolia. Taxonomy (NCBI): domain Eukaryota; kingdom Viridiplantae; phylum Streptophyta; class Magnoliopsida; order Caryophyllales; family Caryophyllaceae; genus Silene; species Silene latifolia. The sequence continues at coordinate 109,071,199 of NC_133531.1, forward strand.
CGTCTGTTCCAAGGGTGAGTTCTGGCTGTGAAGCCGGAACTGCAAATCGTTAATATAAATTGGTGAATTTAAGGATTGATTAACATATCTACTCGGATGGAAGTGATTATCAGGTTATTTACATGTGATTAATGGTCATAAAAGCAATAAAACATGGATGAGACGGATTATTACTAATTAATTACATGAACGAATAATTGATTAGTGACATGAGTGAATGAAATAAGTAAAACATGATGAATTGATGACAAAATAATGACGAACATGCGATGAATACGACAAAAAACAGATGGAAATATATCAAAGAAGTGAATTACAGAAACTCAATACGAACAAATCGAATTTCTATAACCCGGATTGAATTTAATGACGAAAACCCGCAAATATGAGATTATAAGGGATTTAAGTCGAATTTAATGACGAATTAAACATGTGAATGAATAATAAATAATATACATGTGAGATTTGTATCGAAGAATTAATAAAAACAAATGAAAACAAATGAAGAAAACGAATTACAGAGGACGAAGGAAGCAGGAACTGCGGCAGCCTCATGAAGAGGCGCAGCAGGAACTGCACTCCTTCGAAGAGGCGCAGCAGTTGTTGCGTCCTTTCTCGACGGTCTGTCTTCTGGAAATCCGTAAAAAGAGGTTCTAAAGCACGGTTTTAGAAATCGGTTTTAAGAGATGTTTTCGACATAAACCTTACATTAATGATACAAAAAGGTAAATAACAATAAATAGAGAAAGAGATTTATACACCCTCAGACTTACATGTTTGACGAAACGAGATGAACTAAGTTTACGATTAGTGATGCTCGACTCGAATGTAACGAAAGTGCCCTCGTAAGAGGAAAACGATTAGATTAATTAAGTTGATTGATGTGGAGTTGGTAAAATTGGTCGGTCATGCAAACGAGGCTGGTACTCAGAAGGATCCGAGCTTACGTGGTCGAATGTTCAAGCACGTAGACGCCAAAAAGTAAGAATAAAGGTCTAGAATGCAAAGGGAGAAGAGAAGGGCGGACACTCGCGTGAGAAATATGAGGAGCGAAGGCTCCTATTTATACTAATCACGTGAAGGAATTAGGGTTTCGGAGAGTCTTTGGAAGTGAATCTCGGAAAGATATGAAAAAGATACGAAAATTACGCAGAAAAGGACCTGGGAAGAGGCGCAGCAGCCACTGCGTCTCTTGGAAGAGGCGTAGCACCTGCTGCGTCTGTTCCCAAGTGGTTTCCTCCTGCGGAAGAAAGATTTTCGTGTTTAAGTTATGGTAGGACGGAATAATTTGGTTTTCCTTAATATCTTATGTGAATATTACGGGAAATTGTTTACCAAAGGATAAATATTGTGAAATATTTATAAAATATGGAATAGAAATATCCGGAACATTCCAGAACATTCTGACTCGGGATTTAATAGTTATCAGAAAATGAAGACGGTTTTAGACACGGACTCCAAATGTACTCTAGTTACTGTCAAAACGACCGTATCGGCACGTAGATGACAACTAATAGGTAGACATTAGTGTTTGAGCAATCACTTGACGATAAACTTACGAACTGTCACAAATCATTCCGCGTAGCAAACATGCGGCCAATCATCACCGGGTGGTTTGCGGGAGGTGCAGAAATGAGGTATCTACAGAGCCCCCACTTTGACTGAGGCTTGGACAAGGCAAAATTCAAAGTATAGCCATCAGGTCAATCGAAGATTACAACCTGACGACTATGGCGACGCGAGGCGGCTCAAGGGGTCTGAACCAAGGACCTGTCGTCGGGAACATTTTAGAGTCTGTCGACTATCGGGGAGGGTCGTTTAAAGTCCATTAGACTACGTAAGGAGGCTCGCCAGCCATAAGAAGAGACCATACCTGAGACTTCTTTCTCGAGATGCTTCCGGAGGTGCATGGGAGCTAAGGTTAAGCGCAGGAGCTAAAGGTAAGACCTAAAATATACATAGGGATTGTTCTAGGGTATAGGGCCCTAAAGGAAAGCATCGGTGGGAAGGAGGTCAAATATAACCTCAACCTGAGGGGTAACTAAGGCTCGAGTACAGGAACTCCATCGGTTTGGGAACTTGTGGAGAACGACACCTTCGTCGCACTCCGAGGGAAAAAAGAAATGTTGTGAGCGGCAGGACACGGGCGGGAACTGCTGGGAGAAATATGTTCGTGTTCAGTTTCGAACAAACTTCGGAAAAGATCGGGGTTGATGTTGATCTCCACGTCTCGAGAGGGAAAGTCTATCCGCTTACTCTCGTTGGGGAAATATAATTGGGGATTAATCTCCATGTCTCGAGAGGGAAAGTATATCCGCTTACTCTCGTTGGGGGAATATAATGAAGGCGTGTCGAAACACCTGTGAAGGAATAAATGCTCGTTGCGACAAGCAAGGGTCTTAGAAGCAAATAAATAACGTGTAATAGTCTGCTGCTGGCCTAGAAATGCGGGCCGGAACAAAATATAATCGTCAAACGGACCAAAAGGATAAAATAGCATCGGGGAAGAGGCGCACCAAAGATGGGCCCACAAATAACGAACTCATAACGAACTTTTGAAAACTCGTATGGAGGGAACACCAGGAAGAGGCACATCAAGAGCTGCATCTCTTGGAAGAGGCGCAGCGCCTGCTGCGTCTATTCCCCAAAGCGTTTTTCCTGCGTAAAAAACGCGATAAACAGAGGGGTTGTGTTCATTTGTTCGAAACATAAATCCTCCCTTTCTCTCTCAAATCTTAACCATATCCGCCAAGTTTGATCCAAAAGCTTGCATTAATCATGACTAATCGAGGTATGTGTCTCATTCTTGCATTAACCTTCTGTATTTGTTCAATTTTGGATTGAAAGAATTAGGGTTTATGACCCAATTGATCGAAAATTTGGGGCTTTTCCCCCAAATGCATTTGCCTTGGGAATTTGGTACTAGAAACGGGTAATTGGTAGTATGAGGAACATAACCATGTATTTGTTTCGAATTTTCGTTGAGTTTTGAGCATTTGAGTAAATTTGAGACGGTTTCACAGCTAAACCGTAAATTGCTTCGAAAATAGCCTTAGGATTGCCCATTTGCGATGAAACTTGATATTTGGGATCCTTGGATGATGGGTAAACTTCCTATCATCTCGGAATTTTTGTTTGTGACAGCTTTTTCAGGACACTTTTCCAGGGCATAATCGTCGTTATAACGAAATGCTGCCGAAATTTCGACTTGAACCAAATTACCAAATGAGTGATCGGGTTTGTGAGAATATGGCCAAAGATGGCGAGAAAAGAGCGGTTTCAGGGCTTCCAAAGGCTCGAAAATCCCTTAACCAAGGCTCGACGTCACGTGACGCGGCCTAAATTGGCTTTAATGTTGCAGGTGATGAGGCTTCTACGTCTGGGAGGACTCCCATGGAGATAGATGCTGCTGTTGTCGAGGAGGCTTTAGAGCAGGCCTTCACCGCCGCGGTGATGGCTGCTGGGGACGAGATCCATGAGGAGGAGGCTGTTGAGGAGGAGGAGGCCCCGAGACGGGCCAACGTGGGACGAGGAGGTCGTCAGCTGAGGGGAGCTCCCGCGTGGGCTGAGACCTGGGAGAGTAGGCACTTGCTGTGGGCTGCACCCCCATACTCCAAGTGCCTTACCAGGACCACTCAGGTACTTTGCGGGAAAGATCCCGGCGCTGGTGACGATTGACGGGAGGGAGACGGCTCCTTCTCCCTGTACAGCTGAGCAGAGGGTCTGTTTGTGGCTCTGGTGGTTTCTGTCTTCGATTTACCTCGGAGACAAGGGAGAGAGGTTGTCGACGAAGCTTCTTCCCTTCCTTTCTGACCTGAGCTCCCTAGGGCGTTGGGACTGGGTCACTGCTGGTTTCACGGTCCTCATGCGCTTCATGAGGGCCATGGTTCGTCCGGAGTTGATGGAGAAGGGGACCTCTCCTGGCGCTGTCGGACCTGGACTACTGTTGGAGGTATGAAATTTTATTTAGACCAAAATCAATTCCTTTCTTTATCAAATCATGAAAGATCGTTATTGACTATCTTGCTTTACAGGCGTGGGTGAACTCCTACTTTCCGGGCCTCTCGCCCAAGAGGACGGAGCCGCTCGAGAGAGCCTATCCCGTGGTGAGGAATTGGGTGATGTGCAGGACGAAGAGCAAGCGTTCTTCTCACGGTGTCTACCGGCGGGACGTAAACGCTCTTCAGCAAGACAGCGTAAGCATCTTATATTCATTTGCTTCTATATTGCCTTTAAATTGATCATAAGAATGATTCCTTTCTTTATCTTGTCCCAGTGGGTCCCCAGGCCTTGGGCGGAGTATGCTGACACGCCTTCTTTTGTGGCTGAGGTCCTTCGAACTAGGAGCTCGAGCCGGCTGCTGTTGAGGACGTCGATGGGTCCTATGTGGTACTTGGGCGAGCGCTTGGCTCGTCAGTGCTATCGGGACGTGTTGACGGTTCCCGTCGATCCTCCCAGGACGATGTTCAGGGAGCCTTCTGAGGCAGAGAGGGACGCTGACTTAGCTGGAGCTAGTGGTGACGCCCTCCTTCTTCCTGGCGAGGACTACTCGGCGTTCCTCTACGGGAGGTTGGCGTACTGGCCGGTAGTGGTGAGCATCTTTATTCTTCCTCTTTACTTGATTTTTTGAGAACTATGATGAATGATCATCGATTAATGAGAAACATTTGGTTTTGCAGGAGGTTGAGGCGGCGGGCATCGAGCCCCCAGAGTACCCCGAGACCCTCGAGTACACTGACGCGACCGGGAGGACGACGATCTCCGAGCTGCGTGACTTTGACGTGGCTGTGACAGATGCTGGCCTGGACGACTGGTAGCATCTGATTCGGAGGGTAAACCTCTAATTTTGTGTAATTTTTGTGTAAGAACACATTTGATTGAGTTTATTCAATTATTGAGGACTTCTTTTGAAAATGAAGGTTGCACCGTCTCGGTTCGTGGCGTTATGGAGGGTGGCCAACCGGCTGCGAGCTACTGCCGTCGAGGCCGTCAGGTATGGACCTTGTGCCTGTTTCGTTTTTGAATTTTGATTTTCCAATTTTTCTTGAAACGATTGACATGAGCCAATTTTGTTGTTTACAGGGGGGCCGCGAGCTGGAGCGAGAGTTGACCCAGTCTCGGGAGGAGACAGCTCGCTTGTTGAGGGAGCTCGAGGTTCGAGACGCCGAGATTGCCGCTCTTGCGGCAAGGGTTACGGAGCTAGAGGGCGACCAGTAGTAGTTTTGTTTAGTTTTTGCTTGCTTGCTTGTTGGCTGTATTTTGCACAGTTGCACATTTGGACCTTCATTTTGAACATTCTGGACTTTGTTTGGGGCTCGAGCCCCCAGTTTGTTGTACATTTCCCTTTTTGGTTGTATATAAGATGGCCTGAGTGCCTTTGCTGCTGGGTTGCGTTGCTTGTACCTGCAGGTTAGTTTTGAACAGGTTTGGTAGATGACGGTTTACGCCGTCATGCCGCCGAAATTTACATAGAAATCACGCAAAACATACATATGGCCTTAATTAGCGCAAAACGAATGACTCACAAGAATGCAAAAATGCAAAAATTTTGCCGGAAATGACCGGACGGTAGGGAGGGTTACCCCCTAAAAAAAGGAAATAATAGAAATCTATAAGTTGGAGATGAGATGATTAAAAAAATGAAATAATTGGAACAAATTTAAATTTAGAGTTATTTCCTAAAATGAATTATAAAAATGAAAATTATTTCCTAAAATGAATTATAAAAATGAAAATTATTTCCTAAAATGAATTATATTAAAAAAAAAATGTAAATTATTTCCTAAAATGAAAATGTACAAATGTGCGAAAATGACGAAAATGTCGATGTCATCTCGAAATGCGTGCCCGCGGAAGTTAGGAAACCCGAAATATGGTAACTTTCACGTATTTACCAAAATAATAACCCGTAGGAATAGGAAATTATTCGTCATGGAATTAGGAAAGATCCAACGCGGAAAATCACAGAAGTTAAGTAGAGGAAGAGGCGCAGCATGAGCTGCGTCCCTTTGAAGAGGCGCAGCAGGTGCTGCGCCTGTTCCCAGGTGGTTCTGTTCTGGCAGATTTTTGGAAACAGGAATTTGTATAAATAGAGACGTCGATGGAGCTTTTATTCACACAATTCTTCCGTCTCTTCTTCGTCTTATTACAAAAAACTCTCAAAATAATCCTTCATCATGAATACTTTAGAGGTTCGCTTAAAAGAATGGACCAACGAATTTTCCAACACGGAGAAATATGATATGGGCGCCTATAATCTTGGATCATTGCTGAGTTTGAAGCTTATCAAGGTCGTCAAACCGTTCTTGGATGCTTGTCTTGATTATTGGGACCCGAATTACCATGTTTTTGTGTTCCCTGGAGGCGATATTTGCCCATTTCCTGAAGAAATTGTTGCGATTGGTGGGTGGGACCCCGAACACTTGCCTGCCATTCCTTCTACTTCGCAAGGGTACAAGAGCAAATTTAGAGACTTGCTTGGGTTGACTAGACATGAGGTGGACCGTTTAGTATCCTCGAAGGGAGTGCGAATGTTGGACTTCATTGACCGATTTATTAACAGGGCTGACCCCACCGTTTCTTATGTTGCCAGGCGAAGGGCATTTGAGTTTTGCTTGTTGCATGTGTATGTCTTCCAAAGGCATGTTGATGAAGACTTGAGAGGTGATCCCCGTCTTCTGGGCCTTGTTGAGCAAATGGAGCTGCGCAAGAGCCCAGCTTGTTTATGCTTAGGAGAAATCCTTTTGGGCTTGGATAATAGGAAAGCCAATCGCGACCTACCGTATTTGGGAAGTCCCGTCATTCTGCAGGTAAAAGAACATTTCTTTCTTTTTCTTTTCCTTTCTTTTTATTTTTCGTTCATTTTTTTTTCGTTTTTTTTTTTCTTTTTTTTTTCGATGTCTAATACCCTCTTTTGGTAGGTCTGGCTTATGGAACGGCTTCGATTGATCGAGCCCCCAGTTCATGTTCCTTCCTATCATGCTCGTTCAATTGCAATGAGGACCAGGCTTTACATGGTGGACTTCGCCCGAGTCTGCAATTATTGGGAGAACAAACTTAAGAGTGATGATGGCCCGTTGATTAGGTGGATTGTGCCATGGTGGCACCTCAAATCTGTCACTAGAGTGTCTTCTTTGGATCCTACTCGGTCAGTGCGCATTCCTGGCTTGGAATTCATGGTGTGCATTTTCCCGGAAAGGCTGATGAGATAAATTGGACTAAAGCAGACGATCCCGAAGCTTGACACCGTCCCGCAGACTGCTGTGGCGCTTACTACAGAGAGCCGAAGGGAGTGGGCCATTAAATGGGCTCAAAGAAATGTATGGTTCTTTAACTCTTCTGCTAATGCCTTATGGGTGTCGGATTCTTATCTGCGATGGAGGAAAGCTACTACTCCGGAAGAGCGCGAGAGATTGAGGAAGCGCGAGCCCGTTGACTACAAGGTGCGCGAGGTGGAGAAAGAGAAAGAAAAGCATTTGACTGAGGGAGAGGAAGAAGCTGGGTTTTGAATCGTTCATCCTTCGAAGAAACCGAAGACTTCTCCTGTCGTAGAGATGGTGATTGGCAAGAATGGAAAGTCTAGGCCCCGAGAAAGACCTTTGGTGATTAGGTCTGAAGTGGCGCAAGAGCGTCCGGCTCGAGGTCATGACAAGAAGTATGACAAGAATGACAAGGGCAAAGGGAAGATGGAGGAATAGCCCGAGTCTTTATTTATTATTTATTATTATTATTTATTGTTGTAATAAAAGGCGGGGTTTTTAGAATCCTAGCCTATTTTTATTTTTATTATGTAGCGTATTATTATTAGAAAACGAATGAAATAAAAAAGGTTAAATGGTTATCAAACCGTTGTGATTTTCTATTTATTATTCTTGTCGAATTCCAAATGCAATGCAAATGTCCTTCTATTTACATTTTAAATATAATGGGTTGTATCCTGTAAAGGATTGCCTACGTATTCATTAAAAAATGAAATCAAACCCTTGCGCGTAGTTCGAGTAAATGTAAAAGATTAATTGTTCTAAGCAAGAGCTTGTAATGAACTTAAAAAAATAAGCATGAGCTTTTTGCTTACTCTGAAGGTGCAAATTTAGTTTATTTTATGATATGAGGATGACAGATAGTCAGAATGCACGAGCAAAGTGACATTAGCTTATTTTAGCTTGGCCAGGGGCCGTTTATTTAGTGCCACAAGAGCGACACGTGGGGTTACGCGAGGCGCGTTTTTTGTTCCTATTCTAGGCATCGTACCGTTTTAGTTGGTCAAGGTTTGTCGGGTTGGAAAACTCATTCCCGTCTAGGTCTGTGATTCTAACCGCACCCCCTGGAAGTATGGATTTGACTAGAAATGGTCCGGCCCAATTAGGTTTGAATTTTCCCCGTGGGTCAACAGGTACAAGAGCTCTAACCGATTTAAGTACTAAGTCTCCTTCCTTGATGTTTCTTGGCCTAACCCTTTTGTTGAAAGCTCGTTTGATACGTGCTTGATATGTTTGGACATTATGCAAGGCGCGTAGCCTACGTTCATCCAGGAGGATGAGTTCTTCATATCTATCCCTCTTCCAATCGGCTTCTGGGATTTGACTTTCGAGTAAAATACGCAAGGATGGTATCTCTAGCTCGACTGGTTGTACAGCTTCCATGCCGTAGGTCAAATAGAAAGGAGTATCCCCAGTGGGCATCCTAACAGATGTACGATATCCCCACAAAGCAAAGGCTATCTTGCTTGGCCAATCTCGATAGTTGTCAATCATCTTCTTGAGAATTGTGACAATGTTCTTGTTTGCTGCCTCTACCGCGCCATTAGTCTGTGGTCTATAGGGTGAAGAGTGGTGATGCCTAATCTTGTATTTGGCTAGCAATTGCTCAGTCTCGGCTTGGAAATGTGATCCGTTATCGCTAATGATCTCATGTGGGCAACCGTATCGACAGATGATGTTGTTTTGTATGAACTTTGTCACATTTTTAGCCGTGAGACTAGTGTAGGAAGCCGCTTCTACCCATTTGGTTAAATAGTCGATTGCCACTAGGATGAAACAGTGACCTCCTGTTCCGGCTGGGGTTATCTTCCCGATTATGTCAATTCCCCAAGCAGAAAATGGCCAAGGAGAGGTCATCGTATAGAGCAATGAAGGAGGGACGTGTTGTACATTCCCAAAGATTTGGCAATTGTGGCAATGTCTTACGTATTTAATGCAATCGGATTCCATTGTGGTCCAATAATATCCGAAACGTGTGATTTTCTTTGCCATCATGGGCCCACTCATGTGAGGACCGCATTCTCCATCGTGGACTTCTTCCATCACCTTTCGTGCCTGTGAATGATCAAGGCAACGTAGGATTACACCAAGAGGTGTTCTTTTGTATAACTATCCTTGCATGAGAACGTATTGGGAAGATAGTAGGCGTATAGCACGTTGTCCCCTCTTGTCCATATCGGGTGGATAGGTACCATTGAGCTTGAAATTTAGAATTGCTTGGAACCAGGGTTCCTGCGCGATTTCCTCTTCGTCGGTGATTTGGTGTACATAAGCCGGCTCTGACCGTCGTTCGATGCACAAAGGCATTTCCACCATGTCATCTGGCATATTAATCAAAGATGCAAGTTTTGCAAGAGCATCTGCAAATTGATTTTCTTCCCGAGGAAGGTGTAGATATGTCACGTGATCAAAGAATTGGGTAACTTGGTCTATTCTGGCTTGATAAGGTGCTAGGCTTTCGCTTCGAATTTTCCAAGATCCTGTAACTTGGTTGATGATCAGTGATGAATCCCCATGTGCTCGGAGGTTTTTAATGCCCAAGCTTACTGCCGCTTGTAATCCGATGAGACAAGCTTCGTATTCGGCAGCATTATTTGTCACCTCGAAGTCGAGTTTGACAGCGATTGGTGTATGCTCACCTTCAGGAGAAATGAGCAACACTCCTATTCCAAATCCTCTTAAGTTTGATACCTCATCAAAGTAAAGGTCCCAGGAGTCTACATCAGTTTGGAGTATATCCTCGTTTGGAAATGACCAAGTGTCTATTGTTTGTGCATCATTGATGGGATTTTCTGCGAAGAATTCGGCAACGGCACGACCTTTTATTACTTTCAGAGGCACGTATTTGAGATCAAATTCTGAGAGCATCAAGGTCCATCTTGCTAGGCGTCCGTTGAGGACGGGTTTCTCGAAGAGGTATTTGACTGGATCCATTTTGGAGTATATTTTGACGGAGTAGCTAAGCATGTAATGGCGTAGCTTCTTCGTCGCCCACACAAGAGCGAGGCATGTCTTTTCGAGTTGTGAGTATTTGCACTCGTACTCCAAGAACTTATTACTAAGGTAGTAGATAGCTCTTTCTTCACTTCCTACGGTCTGAGCTAGCATGGCACCCATGGATGTTTCGGTTACTGTGAGATATAAACCAAGAGGTTGATCTCGTTGAGGTGGCATGAGCACTGGTGGTTTAGCCAGTATTTCTTTGATTCGGTCGAATGCCTTTTGACAATCATCATCCTATATGGTGTGGTCTGTTTTCTTGAGCTTCTTGAAGATAGGCTCGCAAATCATGGTGAGTTTCGATATGAATCGACTTATATATTGCACTTTTCCCAGGAATCCTCTGACTTCTTTTTCTGTTTGATGTTGTGGCATTTCGATCAGAGCCTTGATCTTGGAAGGGTGTATTTCTATACCTCGTTGGCTAACGACGTATCCCAAGAGTTTGCCAGATGTTACTCCGAATGTGCATTTCTGAGGATTGAGCCTCATGTTGTATTTCCGTAGCCTTGCGAAAAAATTGCGAAGGTTCGCAATATGCCCTTCTCTATCCTTGGATTTGACAATCATGTCGTCTACGTATACCTCAACTTCTTTGTGCATCATGTCATGTAAGAGTGTAGTTGCGGTGCGTTGATATGTAGCTCCGGCGTTGATCAATCCAAATGGCATGACCGTATAGCAATAGGTTCCCCATTGAGTGACAAAGGCGGTCTTATGCATGTCTTCTATGGCCATCTTTATTTGGTTATAACCCGCATACCCATCCATGAAGGATAGTAACGCGTGGTCTGCAGTATTGTCCACCAATATGTCGATGTGTGGTAGAGGGAAGTCGTCTTTAGGGCTTGCTTTGTTTAAGTCCCTAAAATCAACACAAACACAGATTCTCCCATCCTTTTTGGGTACAGGTACTATGTTCGCTACCCAGTCAGAATACTCGGAAACTTTGATGAACCCGGTTTTGAATTGCTTGTCAACTTCTTCTTTAATCTTGAGAGCCCATTCCGTTCTCATTCGTCGAAGCTTCTGTTTTATAGGTTTGAAACCCGACTTAATCGGGATTCTATGTTCGGCGATATCCCTGTCGATCCCTGGCATGTCTTTGTAGGACCAAGCAAAAATTTCTTTGAACTCGTTTAGGAGGTCTATGAAATCGGCCCTTTCGGTAGAGCTCAAGGTAGTCCCTATCCTAAGTTCTTGGGGTTCTAGTTCGGTTCCTACATTGATGGGTTCGGTGTCCTCTATTACTAGTCCCCCTACCCCTTCCTGTAGTATTTCTTTGGCTACGTAGGGAGGTATTTCGATCGAGTCTGGGTCTTGGTCATCCTCAAGTATCATCGTAAACAGAATTGCACTCAAGATAACACAAAGAGTAAGCAGAACCTGATTTATTCATATTAAAGTTTGAGTAAAGTTGAAACAAAGAAGCCATCTGATCCATGGTCAGTGGCGGCAAAGGGACAGTGGTTGGGACATTTCCCGAACTATTGTGACTACTCGAGGCTAAGCTAGGAGAAATAGAGGGAATGGGGATGACGACAGGAGGAGACTCCCTAATGACTTCTCTAGACTCCGACTCTGACTCCGACTCCGACTCGAACTCATCGTCTTCTGGTTCTCCTTTGAACATTTCTCCTTCTCCAGTGGTGAGCTTGAAGAGTCTTCCTTGATTGTTGGTCCATTTGATTGATTTTCTCCATCGTTTCTGCTGACTAGCGTTGGTTTCTGTGATTAATGCGGTGGGGTTGAAGCGACCGTCTTGAAGTATCATGGTAATGATCTCATCCTGCGCGGCCCTAACAAATCGATCTTCTCCGAACAATAGACTAACAGCTTGTTCGTCTAAGCAAGGTGCTTGACGGGTTTTGACGGTAGGAACCGTTTCTGGAGGGATGAAGTAGCAATCGTGAAAGATCTCGATTCCGGCTAGCTTCCTGTCGAGGTAATGCCAAGGCTCGGGAAATCCGTGAAAGAGTTCCAGACTTCCTTCTTCAACAAAGTACCCATTTAGGGTAGGGAGATAGGGTCGTATTTGGACTCCTGCATGCTTACGGTTTTGTACTTGAGCGAGCATTTCGAGAACCTCTTCTTTAGTAGGTTTGTACCCTAGTCCAAGTGGTATCCTCTTTGAGTTGCCTTCCTTGTATGGTGCGAAGGTGTTTCTTCGGGTAGGGTTCAAAGGCATTCCAGGGAAATATCCCTTTGTTTTGAGCATGTGGTTGACCACCAAGTTGGAGTAGGGATCATAGTATAACGGTGCCAATTCGCTTTCTATGACATTTATGCTTTGGAAACCTCCAAGTTCATATACTGGGTCTGCAAGGACTTGATTGTTCGACCTCTTTTCGATTATTGCCTTGATGGGTGACGAAATGATCGTCACTACTTTGCCATTTAGTGGGATCTTGATCTTTTGATGAAGGGTGGATGTTACCGCTTTGGAAGCGTGAATCCAAGGTCTTCCTAGGAGTATGTTGAAGGAAGATTCGATGTCCACTATTTGGAAGTTAACCTTTCGCTCAATTGGCCCTGTGGCTATGGTTAGGTTAACAAGTCCTACCACCTTTCGTCGTGTACCATCATATGCACGCACACCTTGATTGGTAGGGGTCCAATATGACTCTTTCATGCCTAATTTGTATGCCGTTTTGAGGGGTATGACGTTGACCGCGGAGCCATCATCTACCAAGGTCATTGGGACATTCTTCTTTAGACAAATTACAGTGATGTAAAGAGCTAGATTGTGACTAGCACCAAAAGGTGGCAAATCTTCGTCTGAGAAAGTAATAGCATTACTTAGCTTTGGTGATTCTTGGAAGACCAAGTTGACTACATCTTCTGGTGTCGAGTTATGTGCTACATTTAGTTGGGCCAAAGCTTGCAGTAAAGCTTGGCGATGTGGGAATGAGCTCGCTATTAATTGCCAGACTGAAAGATCAGCCTTTGTCTTCTGTAATTGCTTGAGCAAATGGTCGGTGGAGTTATCTTCGTTGTCATTTGGTGTGATAACGTTGGTTGGACTATTTTGAGTAGTGTTTTGGTATGGACGTCCCGAACGAGTTGGGTGGTCCACATCTTGGTCTTCACCATTTTGGACTATTTCTTTGACTAGGGAGTTCTCGATGAGGTACTCGTCCTCATCGTCGTCGGCCCAAACTCCATTGATTGTAGCTAGTTCCCTCATTCTCATGATTTCATCTTCTAGTTGTATGATTTGGTCGACTAGTTTATCAACCATGGCGACTATTTCTTGCATAGTAGCGTTTTGAGAGAAGATTAGTGGCATATGCTCCTTGGGTGTTGCGTTGGGATCACGTAAAGTTGTCACCACGTTTTATAATTCCCAAACTTGCCTATCCACGCTCCTTGCCCATGTGATGAAGTCGGAAATGGTAGGGGAGATAGTAGAGTAGAAGATTTCGTCTTCAATTGGAGAAATGAGGTGTGAACAATCTAAGGTAGATTCGTCACTTGTAATCACTAGAACTCCAAGAGGATTCTGAGTGTTGTTGGGTTTACCTCCCGGCGGTATTGGTAGTCGACCATCTTCAATCATGTCTTGAAGCACATTTTTCAACTTGTAGCATTTTTCTGTGTCGTGCCCCTTGCCCCTATGGCACAGTACCAGTTCTCGTCCCAGAATTTGGATTTCCTTTCGGGTTCGGGAGTAGGTCCAATGGTTGAAGTTTGCCTTGCTTCATTAACCTTTTTAGAGCGTTGGAGTAAGTGTCCCCAAGATTTGTGAATTTCCTTGGTGGGGTACTTTTCTTGGATGGCTCGAGAAGGTTAACTTCGTCGGTCTTGCTAGTGGAGCCGTATGAACGACTTGTTGAGCCTTGATATCCTCGACCTACCGTTTTGGACAAGAGTCCTTTACGGATGTCATCTTCAATCCTTGTCCCTAGTACGGTTAAGTCCTTGAAAGTTTTGATGTTTTGGTATCTCAAATGATTGGCATAGATGGGTTTGAGATTGTCCACAAACTTCTCCACAAGGGTAGCCTCATCTGGGCGTTCGACTAGTTGGGTACTAGTCTTCCTCCACCTACTTAGGAAGTCGGTGAATCCTTCTTTGTCATTTTGGGTAAGAACCTCTAGAGTGCGCATATTAACTTGGATCTCGGCATTATCCGCATATTGCTTAGCAAACTCGATTGCGGCATCTTCCCAAGTAGCGACTTTCTTGTGTTCTAAGGAGTAGAACCATTGCTTCGGAATGGTGTCAAGAGATGAAGGAAAGATCCTTAAGAACATCTCGGGTTTGATGCCTTTGATAGACATATAATCCTTGAAGGCACGGATGTGGTTCAAAGGGTTCTCGTGCCCCTTGAATTTAGGGATATCCGTCATATTGAAGTTGGTTGGCAATTAGGAATTGACGGCCTCATACTTGCGGTTATTCTCCTTATAAATGTCATGCCCTTTAAGGTACATCAATTGCTCCTCTAAGTATTGGAGTCTTTTCTCGGCTACAGTTAGCCCTATGGGAGGATTTTCGTCCCTGGATTCATCCGCGGAGTCACCTATTACTTCACTTTCATGAGGAGGCAACCTCCCCTCTACGGCATAGATCCGGCCCTCGTTGGTCTCAAGGCGATCATGGACTTGGTCTTGGGTAACTTGGATTTGGGCTAGCGCGGTTAGGATTCGATGATTACCATCTTGAAGTTGGTGGAGGTTTGTTTCGCTGGATCCAGGCATCTTGAAAAACTGGATAAGAGATCGATGACGAATCAAAACATGATCGACCCATCTAACACACTGGATAAAAGAAGAAATGTTTTGACTCGCGAAGTGGGTGTGTGCCACTTGTGTTGAGTGAGCTTTGAAGAAAGGACTAAAATTTTGAAAATGTGTATCCTAGTCAACTATAGTGTAGTTGTAGGGGTGGACTCGAAGGGAGGTTTTGAAATGGGCTTGTGACCCGAAATTTGACTCGACAAATGGACAGAGTTTCGACTGGGTTTTGCGCTAATCAAATGGCCTTTTTTCGAAATTTTGATTAAAAAAGGATTTTGATTTTTACAAAAAACGTCATGGTTTCGTTTAGAAATGGTGATCACGTAAGGTACAAACACTTATACAAGCATTATAACGGGATACTGAGTGCATTTAAAAGGGTTTTGGTTTAAAGGGTGGGTTGCCATACCGAACCATCAACCCGAAGTCTGTGGAGAGGCTCGTACCAAACAAAAGTAAGGCCGATTCCTAGTCCATTTCCTTAAGTAGTGAAGGCCCTTGATACAAACAAGAGTAAGCATCATGGTATGGATGACGTCAATCGCTATCCATCCTTAGGCCCAAATAAGAATTAGGACCGTTTAGACGGGACGATTGGTCGAATGGGTTGGGTTGGGCCTAGGAAGGCCGAATAAAACGGTCTAGGAAGACCGAGTTATGAAAACCGACAATTGTCTTGTACAAATTATTCCCTAACCTTGTTCAAGTTTCACCCTTGGCTACACGTAATTGTATTATCCCCAGCGGAGTCGCCAAACTGTGGACAGCGGGGGGGCCCATGGGGGCGCTTGGGAGGAAGAGAACAAGCGTTTGAATTTTTGTTGGAGTCGCCACCAATTTTTATGGGAAATTGGAACCGTTCGAATACCTCGTGCCATGTCAAGGCACAAAGTAGAGACATGAACACCAAGCAATCGTTACCCTTAGCATTCTATGTCTAGAATGACTCTCGTGGATGCCAATGAACACGGATGTTCACAGAGATCTGGAGTAAGGGGTGAGGGTACGTATTAGGAAGCTCTTTTGATCGAACACCTAATCCCGCCCGCCTCGATAGCGGCCTCTACTAATGATTAGGGACATCATCTATATTTGATATATCGTCGGCTATATGCATGCAATGCAACATCCAAGTTTTAATCCTAACATGTGAGAATTAGGCTAAGTCGGTAAACACGTAATTAGCAAACAATTGGGTCGAAGTAGGATTTAATGTTCAATTACATGTGAAAACATACAAATGATACAAAAAAATATGATAAATACAATAAAAGAATTACGAAAACGAAAATTACAATAATTACAATGGATTAGGTGATTTATGTCGAAAATACTTTTAAAACGGATAATTTGAGAAAAACGAATAAAAGAATGAATCAACGAACAAATCAGTAGGCGATAATACGGATAATAGTCAATTAATTACGTAAACTAATTAAACAAGGTCAAGCAACAACGGAGTTCAGAGACAGAACTCATCCTGGAACAGGCGCAGCAGGACTGCGCCCTTTGGAAGAGGCGCAGCAGTTGCTGCGTCTGTTCCAAGGGTGAGTTCTGGCTGTGAAGCCGGAACTGCAAATCGTTAATATAAATTGGTGAATTTAAGGATTGATTAACATATCTACTCGGATGGAAGTGATTATCAGGTTATTTACATGTGATTAATGGTCATAAAAGCAATAAAACATGGATGAGACGGATTATTACTAATTAATTACATGAACGAATAATTGATTAGTGACATGAGTGAATGAATAAGTTAAACATGATGAATTGCTGACAAATTAATGACGAACATGCGATGAATACGACAATAAACAGATGGAAATATATCAAAGAAGTGAATTACATAAACTCAATACGAACAAATCGAATTTCTATAACCCGGATTGAATTTAATGACGAAAACCCGCAAATATGAGATTATAAGGGATTTAAGTCGAATTTAATGACGAATTAGACATGTGAATGAATAATAAATAATATACATGTGAGCTTTGTATCGAAGAATTAATAAAAACAAATGAAAACAAATGAAGAAAACGAATTACAGAGGACGAAGGAAGAAGAAAGGAAGCAGGAACTGCGGTAGCCTCACGAAGAGGCGCAGCAGGAACTGCGCTCCTTCGAAGAGGCGCAGCAGTCGCTGCGTCCTTTCTCGACGGTCTGTCTTCTGGAAATCCGTAGAAAGAGGTTTTAAAGAACGGTTTTAGAAATCGGTTTTAAGAGATGTTTTCGACATAAACCTTACATTAATGATACAATAACAATAAATAAAGAAAGAGATTTATACACCCTCAGACTTACATGTTTGACGAAACGAGATGAACTAAGTTTACGATTAGTGATGCTCGACTCGAATGTAACGAAAGTGCCCTCGTAAGAGGAAAATGATTAGATTAATTAAGTTGATTGATGTGGAGTTGGTCAAATTGGTCGGTCATGCAAACGAGGCTGGTACTAAGAAGGATCCGAGCTTACATGGTCGAATGTTCAAGCACGTAGACGCCAAAAAGTAAGAACAAAGGTCTAGAATGCAAAGGGAGAAGAGAAGGGCGGACACTCGCGTGAGAAATATGAGGAGCGAAGGCTCCTATTTATACTAATCACGTGAAGGAATTAGGGTTTCGGAGAGTCTTTGGAAGTGAATCTCGGAAAGATATGAAAAAGATACGAAAATTACGCAGAAAAGGACCTGGGAAGAGGCGCAGCAACCACTGCGTCTCTTGGAAGAGGCGCAGCACCTGCTGCGTCTGTTCCCAAGTGGTTTCCTCCTGCGGAAGAAAGATTTCCGTGTTTAAGTTATGGTAGGACGGAATAATTTGGTTTTCCTTAATATCTTATGTGAATATTACGGGAAATTGTTTACCAAAGGATAAATATTGTGAAATATTTATAAAATATGGAATAGAAATATCCGGAACATTCCAGAACATTCTGACTCGGGATTTAATAGTTATTAGAAAATGAAGACGGTTTTAGGCCCGGACTCCAAATGTACTCTAATTACTGTCAAAACGACCGTATCGGCACGTAGATGACAACTAAGAGGTAGACATTAGTGTTTTAGAAATCACTTGATGATAAACTTACGAACTGTCACAAATCGTTCTGCGTAGCAAACATGCGGCCCAATCATCACCGGGTGGTTTGCGGGAGGTGCAGAAATGAGGAATCTACAACATCGCGGATGGAGAGCCCTCCTCATATACGCCCTATGGCTGGCGAGCTTTACAACGCATTGCGGCTGTCGAGCCCTCCTTATATACGCCCCATGGCTGATGAGCCTTAAAATGCATCGCAGCTGACGAGCCCTCCTCATGTACGCCTCATGGCTGGCGAGCCCTACAACGCACCACGGCTGGCGAGCCCTCCTCATGTACGCCCCATGGCTGGCGTGCCTTACAATGCACCGCGGCTGGCGAGCCCTCCTCATGTACGCACCATAGATGGCGAGCCGTTATCCGCAAACACGCAAGGACATATCCGAAGATGCCTCAGGTATGACTCCTTCTTATGGCTGGCGAGCCTTTGTACGTAGTCTAACGGACTTTAAACGACCCGTACGAACAGTCGACAAACTCTAAACTATTCCCGACGACAGGTCCTTGGCTTGTACCCTCTAGTCGCCTTGGCGTCGCCTTGGCGTCGCCCTTCATAACAGCAGGTCCTTGGCCCGAATCCTTTCGAGCTGCCTTCACGTCGCTTGAATCTCCAGGTTGTAATCTTCGATTGACCTGGGGGCTCTACTTTAACTTTCGCCCTGTCCAAGCCTCAGTAAATGTGGTAGTTCTGTAGATACCCAGCATCTGCTGAGACTCCAACAAACACCTGATGATTCTCGGACTATAACATGCTTTGGAATCGCGGCGTTTGATCGACAGTTCGTGTATAACTTTACGTCGGAAAACGTAAATCGATTTCAAAAATAAAACTTTTCAAAAGTACCTAGAGTGTTTAATGCATGACGATGGGGTCGCAATGACACTAACTAGAGTCAAAACCGACACCGGACCAAAAACCAACTTAAAATTCAAATTCCGACTCCAACAACGAGTCAAACCGAGTCAAACGCAAAAAAAACAAACCATTCAAATGCTTCCATGTTAAGATTCCCGGATTCATGTATGGTCAAGTACCAAACATGTGCATACAAATCCTAGGATAGAACAAATCATGATTGCATTTGTGTGAAAGCGACAAGACACCTCGAAGACCCGCGACGTGACTCGCGCCTTTTTGAGCAGCCCAGGTGGCCATGTCGCTGAAAACTCACACAACCACTCATTCTCCTATAAATACCCCTCAAATGGCACCATTTGAGAACTTACGCGAGTGTCCGCCCCTTCTTTCTCCCTTAAAATTCTAGACTCGACTTCTTAAGTCACAATCCGACGCGTATTTACGACCTACCGATCGTAAATACAAGCCTTACACATTGTTTGGTACCGTCATCGTGCATTAAATCACTTGACCGACCATTTCGACCACTACACCATCACTAATCTTAATAAAACACTCTTTTTACTTACTTAAACGGTTTTAAACCGAGTCTTTTTCGACCAAACGAGTTGATACACTTACGTCGGTTTCTCGTCATAACCAAGCATGTAAGTATGAGGATGTAAAAATCCTTCTTTTATCCTGTCTTTATTTGTTTCATGAACATAACATGCTAAATCATGCATAACACGATCCAAATATAGGTTAGACGAGCCAAAACTGAGTTTTCACCTGAGACAGATGCCCCTTGTTATGCACAGAGGCTCGCGCCTCAATGGTGTGTCCAGGTCAGAATCAACCGTGTTTGTTCTCGTCTTTCCCTTTTAACCTATTTTCTTATTTTTTAATCGGTTTTTACCATTTCAAATATTTTCAAACCCTTTTATTTTTACAAGATTTTAACCATAAAACATTTTTCACCCTTGGTTCTTAATACCATGACGGTTTAATCCGTGTTTCGGTGATAATATTTGGTTAATTAAATTTAAGAGGTATTTTAAAGCCTTTATTTCATTTCTTTACATTTTGGAAGGTATTTTAAAGCATTTCATCATTTCTTTACATTTCCAAAATAAATGTATTAGTCACCAACACAAAATCATCCTTGGTTCTACATACCATGTCGGATTTTAACCCGAGTACGATGATGAGTATTGACTAATTATATTCAAATGAACTTAAAACAATTAGTTCTTAGTTATTTTCAAAACTATTCATGTCAAGCTTGTCAAGTCAAACCCGACACCGAATATCATCAAAATAATGATGATTATTCGAGTCTCGTTCCTCAAATCAACAAATACGGTCTAAACGACCCTTTCAATCCAAAACGGGTTTAAATACCTATTTTTAATACGTTTTATAAACGTTTTTCAAATGGTCAGAATGCGTCTTAAACCGTTGACTGACCCACTCCTATACATGCCATTTCTTTCCTGTTTTCAAGCCTGTGGAGAGCCCCTTACACCGCCAAAGGCTCACGCCTCATATGGCCGCCTAGTGCAGGGTCTGTTCCTCTTCCAGCATTGGTCTAGGTCGATCCCAACTCCGGTTAACCCGGATATAGAACGGATCAGATGACTAATCTGCCCATTCAAAAAACCATATATGTAAAATTTCATACTAAGACAAATGGATCACGTTATGCGCCATAAACCTAACTCGGTAAATGGATGTTTAATTTCTGTCTTGCATGCTAATCAATCATAAATCCAAATCGAAATCTTATACTTGATACTTGGATTAAATCAACCGACTTAGAAAGCTCTCACATGTTAGGTTTAAATTATTGGATGCGCATTCATGCATTTAAACCGTTTTATCAACTTTTACATTCAACAAACCAAGATCGATCAGTAGAGGCCGCTACCGCGGGCGGGATTGGTTGTCTAATTAAAGGGCTTCCCAATACGTACCTTCACCTCTTACTCAGAAACTTTGTATAGTGGACGACCTTATCCAGAGCGTACGAGAGTCATTCTAGAGATAGGATGCTAAAGAGGGACGATTCCTTATCTTTAGTACCTATGTCAAACACTGCTTTGTGTTTCGTTTGACCGAGGTATAAAGTGGATTTTTACGGGTTCCAAGCATCCCACAAATGCTTGGTGGCGACTCCGAACATCTCTAATCGTTTCGAGACCTTTACCGAGACGAAACCGACCGATCTAAAGCGATCCGGTCGAAAGCATTTTGACGCCGCTGAGCGTGGCTTTCAAAAGACTTCTATACGTCTAACAGATCGGCTTGGCGTGTAGGTGGCCCATGTCCACAGACATGCATGTGAAAAAATTTTTTGGTTTTGAAATTTATTAAAAATTATTTCACAATTTACTCGGTAAAACGGCAATTTTTATGATTTAATTCTAAATCAAACCATAAAATTGAAACAACTTCAAAATAAAATTTTCTACATGTTGGAACAATTTCCAGGAGCTAAAAATTCAAAAATTTCGAGCTCATAACTTAAATTAATATTTATTTACAAAATAACCATTATTTACCAATTTTTATCAAATAAAAATTAATAAACTACCTAAATTAATCACATTAATTTGAAGTTTATACTTTTCTCATAAATAGAACATGCATGTGGTTATTTCTAAATAAATATGCATAAAATTAATATGTAATATAATTTAATTAACTCTTAATTAATTTTAATGCATTTTTGATCAATTTTATGCCAATTTAAGTCATAAAAAGTGGAAAAATATTACAAAAATTAAATTTTCGTCCCATATAATTTTAAGACCAGATTATTTATATGCAAGACCATATTATGTGATAAAAATAATTTTAACTACATAATATCAAATTTTACTAATTTATCTCATAAATTACTAAAATCATCTTAAGACTACATGCATGTATATAACAATTCTCTGATATCACTTGTTAGTTATTTAATACCATTTTTAATTCATATTATGAAAATAAAATTACTAGATAATTTTATGAGATGGCCTAAAATCTACATGCATGCAAATATAAATAACAAAGAGATGGTATAAAACCATTTAAAAGTAATATCCTTACATTGTAGACGGAAATATTTGGGCACAACTAAAATACTCCTTCTTTTAGTTGTTCTTGTGCTGAGATATGATGGATTATCCTCCTAATACTCAAGTTAGAGTATCTCCTTTGGAAGCACCCAAGACTAGCACAAAATCCTATATATTACTAACTAGATAATATGTAGGATAACCTTGTTTTATTATGTAATATTATTACTCTAATAATATTAGATATATATTATTTATTGTGAATTTATTTGATGAAGATCAACCAATTGATCAAGTGTAAAGATGAAGAAGATGAAGATTAAAATTGGTCTTTTTTACTTCACAAAAATTGGCCAAGAGGTTGATATTGGGAGATTTTTTACTTCAAAAATTAACCCATGAAAATGTGTAATGAAGGGGTATATATAATGGATGAAATGTATAGAATTGATGGGAACATCCCATGTGATCTTACTCAAACAAACACTAACATATGGAGGTCAATATTTGACCTATAAAACCAGTTTACATGGACCTCATATGGTCCATTTCAATTTCCGACATTTATCCTACAAATGCTTATAAGTTAATTATCTTATATAATTAAATATGAATTTGATTATTTAACACTTAAATAATAAAAATTAACAACTAATGACCACTCAACATTTAGGTAATTTTTTAGACTATTTTATCAGCATAAAATGTGTCTTATGATCCCTTATTTGCTAATTTTACAACTTCTTGTAAATTTAAATAGCTAATTACCTCCACCTCACAACAAATACACATATCGTATAAAATTAATTAATTAACTATTAATTAATAAACTTTCATTAATATTTATTAGTTAAGTATCACATAACTAAATAATAAGTCCTTTTGGCCCGAGTTCATTACTCATCATCAAATAATATATTCAAATGATTTATTAAAAGTAAATTAATACAAGGATTTAATTAATTTGTATCTCATACAAATAATTAGTTTTTCCATTTGGGCATCATCCTATAGGTGTGACTTAAAGGGATCAGCTGATCACCGCCGTCACACGACATTAATGTCAAACTCTATTCAGCCAATCATTACCGATTAACGATGACCAGCCGACAAATAAATAAATATATACCTGATATTCCTTTAACGAGATTTAATATGTAAACGCACTTATTGTGGAGGACACTACTCCAACAATGAAATCTCTGCATACCAACTCATGTACCCCTGAGCATTCTCGAAAGATAAAACAATTTTAGTTGACCGATGCCAGAACGATATGATCGAACTTGGGATCCCTCAGGTCTTATCGGGCTCTTCCCCGAACTGAAGCCTGTAATTCTCGTTCTTTGGGCGATACTCAAGAGAAGGAATCGGCATCAGGTATAGGATAGTCTGATGATACCCAAACTAACACATGCACCAATTAGGCTGGTACGGCTCTACTATATCAAGATGTCTGATAAAACCCGAGTAAAGCGATACCCTACAAGATACCTTGGGACGGTTCCCGTAAGGCAACCATCAGACATGCTCCGACCTAAGATCATCCAAACTATGGCGATACATCTGAAAAGTCTCAAAATCATCCTGTGGACAAAGCCACCCGCGCCGCGCAACATCCTGAGCGTTGTTTTCGAGGCGGCGGCACTTCTCCCACGGAATCCTGGCGAATTAGGCCAAAGCACGTCATAGGTCGTTACCAATTCGTAAGGCATTGAAACCGATGAAAGGTTTGACAAGCCTACATTTGTGGAGTCGCCACCAATTTTTATGAAAAATTGGAACCGTTCGAATACCTCGTGTCATGTCAAGACACAAAGTAGTGACATGAACACTAAAAAATCTGTTACCCTTAGAATTCTATGTCTAGAATGACTCTCGCAATGCCAATGAACACGAATGTTCATAGAGATCTTAAGTGAAGGGTGAGGGTACGTATTAGAAAGCTCTTTGTTTGAACACCTAATCCCGCCCTGTAATTAATATTACGGTTTTCTATGTCTTTGGGTACTCTTTCGAGTGAGGCTTACTCTGTCGAGTAAGTATGTTTGGTTTACAAAATAGTGTTCTGTTGAAGGGTACTCGATCGAGTAAGGGTCACTCGATCGAGTAAGTTACTTACTCATTGAGTAAGTTGGTTTTGCGGGTTGTTTTAGCTGGGTTTTGTTAGTAAGCGTGATTGGTATTTAAAGCTTTCTGACACTTTCTTAAGCACTTTTATATTTTCTAAAAACCTTTCAAGTGATAAAACAAGTTACGTTGCTTTTGATCTTCGCGTTGCTATCAAATCCCAAAGGCTAAGGTTGTCGGATCGTCGTGTCCTTTACGCCGTTGAGTTCGTCATGTCGAGGGTAAGATCCTTGTATAGTTTTTTTATCTTTTCGTTGATTTTGTTTAAAACCCTAATTGGGTAATTTGGGGGTTTTGGGAGTATAATGTTGTATTGGATGGTAATTGTATGGTTATGTGATTATAGGAGGTGGTTTCGTAGAGGAGCAATATTGAATAGCTGCTTTGTGACGATCGTGGTGATTGCTTATTTTAGGTAAGGTTTCCCTACTCGGTTATTGGTTATATAATTGTTGGCGGTGGTTGTGTTTATTGTTGATCTGTAACATGTTGGTTTTCTGTTGGCGTTGTTGTGACACCCCTCGTTAAGGCAATGAAAAAAAATAGTAATATGCAGCAAAAAACACGAGATTTTTAAAACTTTTTGAGGCTTCTATTGAAGTCCAAACGAGGCATCTGATGCGTGCATTTTATATAGGTATTTTGTACTTTATTTGCACGCATTTCAATGCATTTTGTGTAGTGTTTAGCTACAAATGTCCCCCGAATTGTATACTTTGGTTTCTCTTGTATTATTTGCAGGTATGAACCAAAGAGAAGCTAAATCAAGCCTAAAACATGTCCTTATGCATGCATTTAGAAGATGAGTTGAGTCGGGGCCTTAAGACTACTATTTTGAGATGCGCAAAGGAGTAAGACAGCTAGGCGAGCAAAAGAAGAACTTCAAATTACAAGTGCCTAATTTGAAGAGCCATATCTCAAGTTCTACAACATATTTTCAGATGATTCTAATGGGATATGAAAGGTTTTCCTCTTAGCTTTCCAGCGCCACCAGAAACGTCCTTTTTGGCCAAGTAACGAAGAAATGGTAGTCGTTTGAAGTTCAGTGCGCGAAGCAGGAATTCTGCGCTGGAAAGTACTCGATCGAGTACAATTGTGTTCGATCGACTCCTTTTTCTACTCGATCCAATGGTGCCTTTTTAATAAGTGTTTGATAGAGTAAGTACTCGATCGAGTGGTTTGAGCTTAATTATACTCGATCGAGTAGTTTCAAATGACTCGATCGAGTGGTTTGCTATTAGGCTCAGGCTTTTTAGTCTTATTTCGTTATTAGGTTAAATAAAAATCGTCTTTGCTATATAAAGGACGACGATAGAAACATATGAACACATCTTGGACGCTGTTCCTTGACACTTTATAATTTCTTTCCTCTTTTCTACTGTTGACTGCTTTCCTCTCTTTTTCTGGATCTTTTCTCTGTAATTCTCTTTTTCCCTTTTCTCTATTTAGTTAATGTTTATTATTTCTCTTCCCTTTGTTCTTGCTATTTTCTCACTCATGTCTAGCTAATTCTCCCTGCTAGGATTATGGGATTCGATGGACCGATGTTAATTGCTAATTAGGTTTATAGATTTGTCGTTTTTGTTATGTCTATGTTGTTAATCACTGCATATAATTGTATCTAGCTATTTGAATCGATGCATTTAGCCTTTTTAACCTTGGTAAGCCTCGACCTGGACCGGAAGCTTGGAAGGGGTGAGACCTGCAGTGAACAATAGAATGCTTTAGTGAGGGCAGAAGCTAAGCTAATAGTATTTTAGGGCGAGAAGCGGAAGGAGATATTCATTGCCCCTAAGACCGACACATCGACTAATCTGTGACCTTAGCGGTAATTAACTGACGTTCGTTGATAACCCGACATCCTAGTTTCTCTCTTTCTTATTAATTTCTCTTATCTCTATTTCTCTTGCCTTAATCTCGTTAGTTTAGTCAAAACAATCAAAACCCCCACTGTGACCTTAGACAGACCGAGTAGACAAGTAGATAGTGACCGCCTCCCTGTGGAGATCGACCCTACTTACTGCTAGCTTCTGTTAGTTGTACTTAGGTATTTATTTTTGGTACCTGACGACGGTATCAAATTTTAGCGCCGTTGCGGGGGAGGTAACTATTTATTTGTTTGTTTCTTTCTGTCTGTCTTTAGCCTCAAGGGATTCATTCCTTGAGACAGTTCTAATCTTTTTCTTTAGTGCTATTTTAATAGGCCCTACAAGTCCTACCTAGACAGTTCTAGGTAAAAGATTGTCAAAGGGAAGGCTTCTGTACCTTTGACCCGTCGCCTATGTTCCATTATATGGCGCAGCAGGTGATTTACTGTAGGAGATGTGGTGCTGCTGAGCCCAATGCAGCCGTTTGCTTAGCTGAAAATGACGAGGTTTATGCAGTCAAGCAACGTGGACAAGCTAATCAATCTGTTTTAATTGCGCCGCCACATCTACCTTATCAACGAGGCTATCAACAGCCTCCATTTATCTGGCCACCGCAACAAGAAGCTCCTCCTGATAAACGGAAAGAAGAGATTGCTGAGTTGACGTCTTTGGTGAAGGCACTTGCACTCCAAGTGCAAGAACACGATAGACAAATTTTTCCGCAAATTGATGAGCTCGAGTCTGAAATAGCTCAGTTAGCTGCTAAGTCGAATATTGGGCAACCAGAGGAAGCCTGCGTTACCTACGCAGAGAGTGGTCTTTCCCACGAAGGACCCGCCTTGCCTAGTGCTGCTGATAATTGGGATGACTCGGATTGCGAAGTTCTATCAGATAATGAGGCCTCACGCGAAGAATTCTGCACTAATCAGCATGGATCACTCGATCGAGTGGATTATATTGATCGATCGAGTGAAATACCTGAAGAATCTTCGATCGAACACAATACATCACTCAATCGAACAGCTGCTTAGAGGAAGTACTCGATCGAGCTATTTCATATACTCGATCGAGTGAAAATCATGAGGAAAGCTCTCGATCGAGTAATAAATCCACTCGATCGACTGATTTGGCCAGAGAGAGCAATGCAACGTCACTTGAGTTCATTCTAGATGACGATTTTGATGATGATAATGGTTACGGTGAATCTCCCTTTTCAAAGCCGAGTTGGATGCGCTTGAGGCTGCAATTTACGGGACGGTATCCACAGAGGAGGATGACGAGAAGACAGCTGAGTCGGTAATTTCTCCTAGCACGGATGAGGTAATACATTCTTTTGTCAGTGATTCCGAAATTGAGAGTAACCCACCTGAGGTAATTAGCGATAATTTTATTGTTGTTAATATTAATAGTACGCTACCTCGTATGACTCGTGTTTCTTCTTTTAATGCTACACTCCCTCCCAGTTGGTTAGTTAA
This sequence comes from Silene latifolia, assembly GCF_048544455.1. Classification (NCBI taxonomy): domain Eukaryota; kingdom Viridiplantae; phylum Streptophyta; class Magnoliopsida; order Caryophyllales; family Caryophyllaceae; genus Silene; species Silene latifolia. The sequence continues at coordinate 109,098,683 of NC_133531.1, forward strand.
TTTAACAGTTTTTCACCGTTCTTGTCATCTTAAATTTGTAAATCTGAAATGGTACCCTAAATTATTGTTAATTGCTCCTGAGCTCCTTTATTTTGTTGATAAATTTAGGAGTTGTCATAGGAAATTAGTTAGACTCAAACATTTATACATTTTATTTTCCTATTATGCTACTGTTTTACTTTGGTGCTACTTACAGTTTTGTGTAGCACATGCGCAGTTGTTTGATCGGTTGCTGCGCGCTTTGAGCTGTTTTGACCAGGCTAATTAAGAGAGGCTCGTTGAAGAAAAGAAGGTCGAGCTGGGACCTGACTGAAACCAGCGCTGCCCAGGAGGCAACACGGAGTTTTAATTTTTAGTTGTTTTTCAAACATTTCATTTCAGTTTTGTGGATGTAATAATTTGTTTTTAAACCATAGACTGGATCGGCTAAGCTTGTTTTGATAGTTTTGCGGGCTGTTTTATTGCGTCTTTGCAGGAGTCTATTGAGGATGGCTCGATCGAGTACTTTTTGTACTCGATCGAAATGTTTTGCTGCTGATTTCACTCGATCGAACACAAATTCAACTCGATCGAGTGCCTGCCAAAGATGATCATTCGATCGAGCACCCTTCTTCCTCGATCGAGCTGTTTTAGATGCCCAATCACTCGAACGAGTAATCTACTCTCTTGATCGAGTACTTTTGCTTGGATTAGCTTCCTGTGACGATGTTTTGCAGCAATTAGCGACCTCCCATGTTGCTGGCTGGTTTGGGGAGGTCCCTATTCGCGTATTCTTGTAAGTTTTCCGCATCTCCACTCTCTCCTTTTTAGTTTGCATTTCCTTTCCCTATTTTTGGGTACAATGAGGGCATTATACGGTTTGGTTTGGGGAGGTTATGCATCCATATCTGTGTCTGCATATTGTTTTTATTGCATTTCTGTTATCACGTTTAATTTCTGTGTGCACTGTTTCTTATTTTTATAAAACTCAAAAATCCCATAAAAATTAGAAAATTCAAAAATTCAAAAAAAATTCACATTTATTTTTGCATATAGGTTGAGTCGGAACGATAGATTTCCGTGATGAAACTGCACATTAACTTGTCATTTTTACTTAAGCCTTGCATCTAATTGATAGTTATTAGCTGAGTCTTGCGCATAATCTACGAGTTTTTGTACAAATATAGCTGACTGTTTAGACTTGACCTGATAAATTGGCAACCTACTTTACAATTTCTGAGATTTAGAGTCTTATAACTGGTGACATTCATGACCGGTTTACATAGGAATTGAGAGTAGTACTCCTTGCATAACATGTCCATTACTTCTGCACGCTTATGAAATTCGATTTCTTGTCAATTGCATACATTCGGGTTTGTGGTCGGTGTCACATGCAGGGAGATGCTTGCAAATTTCCCTTTCTTATATTCTTCACCCATTTAGCTCCACTTAAGCCAAATTTAGCCTTTTTGACCCATTAGCTACATCCAAAACTAAGCATGCCTAGTCAAGCTAGTTTAGTCTCTCTTTTGCGGTATGTTTGTTCTGTCTGCGAGTTTGGCCCGTGTGTATTGATGGAGTTGGTGGAAATAAAGGAAGGAAGGATGAAAAAAGAAATAAAATGTACCGTGTGAAAGAAAAATAAGAAAAAGAAAAAAAGGAGAAAAATTGAAAGAAACACACGTGATGCAGGAGAAAGAAAAAGAAAGAAAGTTAGGAATTTTGTTTTGAGTTGATTTTGAGACCATCTGCGTTCATTTCTATATTGTGACGGTCTCACTCCTCCGTTTTATTCTTACATTTTTTGAGGAGATAGTGTATTTCGATAGTGAGATGCGTGCCAGTGAAGGGCACTTGTGTTTATTTTTCAGTCAGTTAAGATTCGGACGGTCTTATATGACCCTGTTTAGGAACTAGCTTGACGGTTTACCTCCACAGTTCCATAATCTGTTTTGCCTTTTCTTACCTGTAACATCACTTTCCCATATTATTTGTGAGCCCTCGGCTATGACGGACATTGTTGGTTGGAATGTATATGTAGTACTTGAATCGTCTATCATTTTTGTTGCATGCATGTTATGTAGGTCGCAGTATAGGTGAGTGACTGTATTCTCTTTCTCTCTTATACATATACATTCACCCTTTGCTTCATGAGAGAAGAGTGACCATGTGAGTGTCCGATTTTGTTGGTCTTGCAAAGTCGATAGGTTAGCTTTTATGGACATCTTATAATTCGTTGCGTATTAACTGTTGTTGCTATGACTGTTGATTTTTGATTGCATTAAATTGGTTCAAGTAGACAGGTTATAGCTAGCTCTGAGCTTTCTTTTTCCATTCCATTAGTTTGCGTTTAGTTTGCTTGGGGACAAGCAATGGTTTGGTTTGGGGAGATTTGATGCGTGCATTTTATATAGGTATTTTGTACTTTATTTGCACGCATTTCAATGCATTTTGTGTAGTGTTTAGCTACAAATGTCCCCCGAATTGTCTACTTTGGTTTCTCTTGTATTATTTGTAGGTATGAACCAAAGAGAAGCTAAATCAAGCCTAAAACATGTCCTTATGCATGCATTTAGTAGATGAGTTGAGTCGGAGCCTTAAGACTACTATTTTGAGATGCGCAACGGAGTAAGACAGCTAGGCGAGGAAAGGAAGAACTTCAAATTACAAGTGCCTACTTTGAAGAGACATATCTACAGTTCTACAATATATTTTCAGGTAATTCCAATTGAGGATGAAAGCGTGTCCGCTTAGCTTTCTAATGCCACCAGAAACGTCCTGTTTGGCCAAGTAACAAAGAGATGGCGGCCGTTTGAAGTTCAGTGCGCGAAGCAGGAATTGTGCACTGGAAACTACTCGATCGAGTACAATTGTGTTCGATCAACTCCTTTTTCTACTCGATCGGATGGTGCCTTTTTAATAAGTGTTCGATCGAGTACCTAAAGTACTCAATCGAGTGGTTTGAGCTTAATTATACTCGATCGAGTAGTTTCAAATGACTCGATCGAGTGGTTTGCTATTTGTCTCGGGCTTTTTAGTCTTATTTCGTTATTAGGTTAAATAAAAATCGTCATTGCTATATAAAGGACGACGATAGAAACATATGAACACATCTTGGATGCTGTTCCTTGACACTTTATAATTTCTTTCCTCTTTTCTACTGTTGACTGCTTTCCTCTCTTTTTCCGGATCTTTTCTCTGTAATTCTCTTTTTTCCCTTTTGTCTCTTTAGTTAAATGTTTATTATTTCTCTTCCCTTTGTTCTTGCTCTTTTCTCACTCATGTCTAGCTAATTCTCCCTTCTAGGATTAGGGGATTCGATGGACCGATATTAATTGCTAATTAGGTTTATAGATTTGTCGTTGTTGTTATGTCTATGTTGTTAATCACTGCTTATAATTGTATCTAGCTATTTGAATCGATGCATTTAGCCTTTTTAACCTTGGTAAGCCTTGACCTGGACCGGAAGGTTGGAAGGGGTGACACCTGCAGTGAACAATAGAATGCTTTAGTAAGGGCGGAAGCTAAGCTAATAGTATTTTAGGGCGAATTGAGACCAGAAGGAGATATTCGTTGCCCCTTAGACCGACACATCGACTAATCTGTGACCTTAGCTGTAATTAACTGACGTTCTTTGATAACCCGACATCCTAGTTTTCTCTCTTTCTTATTAATTTCTCTTATCTCTATTTCTCTTGCCTTAATCTCGTTAGTTTAGTCAAAACAATCAAAACCCTCACTATGACCTTAGACAGACCGAGTATACAAGTAGATAGTGACCGCCTCCCTATGGAGATCGACCCTACTTACTGCTAGCTTTTGTTAGTTGTACTTAGGTATTTATTTTTGGTACCTGACGACGGTATCAGTATCACCAACCACAATAAATAAGTATAGTTAGTTAAATTTAGGTTTACAACACAAGTCTATTTATTGGGGAAAAGATATCCCACAAATGAACACGAGTTAAAAAGTAGGTGAGTCAAGCAAAATGATAAATAGGGTCCAAGGGTCAATGATCTCGCTAGCCCACACGTCTTCCCCATAACATCTGCATCACGAACCTGTCATTCATGTAAACTTGAACGCCACAGTAAGTGGAGAGTAACTCAGGGTTCTCCCAGCCATAATATGTGAAAATACAACTAATTAAGAATTTAATTAAACAAACAAGCACAAAGATAAATACTTACGGTAACAAGAAAATCATGATTTGTAGGCATAATGCAATAAGAATAATTATGCACAAATGAAAGAAGAATAATTAGGTTATCCGGTCACATATTGACTCGACTCAAAGTGTAAGACATATACAAAGCATAGACGGGCAAGACAAACAACCTAGACTCCAACCTCCTGGTAGGACGGCGATAATAATACGGTTCTAGTCTAAACCTGGATCCAGACTCTCGGGATGCACGTCACCCGATTCGACATGCGGTGACCTATCCGCATCCAAGACTCGATACATGGCACACGGACCGTAACCAAAGGTCGAGTAACCCCAAATCCGAAACATGGCACACATACCGTAACCAAAGGTCCAAAGAGGCGGAAGGAGGTCCGGAAACATGACACACATACCGTAACCAAAGGTCTAAAAGACGAAATTAGGAAAGTCAAGTCGTCACACAATGTAAAACGTCACACTTGGGTCACCAATACGAGTAAGATTGATTGCACAAACATAACGTAAACAATTCATGTGAAGCATGTATAAGTATAAGAGTATAACAAATAACAGGTGCTCTCTGCCGGTGTGGGCACCGGCTGCCGACCCACCGGCAGAGGATACATGCCAAGGTAAAACAAAGTCAAAATAGCCGAAAGTGTATTCGCTACCGTTGCACCGGCTGCCGGCCCACCGGCATGGAATACATGTCAAGGTAAACATTGCTTAATGTGTGTTATCTGCCGGTGCACCGGCTGCCGGCCCACCGACAAGGATCACAACCCATTATAAAAGACACTAAAAATTCATATACTCGCTGCCGGTTGGGTAGGCTGGTTGCTGGCCTACCTGTAGGGACATACATCCCAACATATGAACTAAACAAAATCATAAGGGACTCTCAGCCGGTTGGTGGACCGGCTGCCGGCCCACCAGCAGAGACATACAAGGCTATTTTGCCAATTTTTCCACCTCAGAATTACAAGGTGACGCTGCCGGTTGGGGAGGCCGGCTGCCGGCCCATTGGCAGGGACTTACTGCACACGAAAACCCAACAAACAACCATCCAAAGTTCTCAAAATTCAACCATCTTAAATCCAATCATCTTATACTTCTCTAATATGATGAATACTTGAAAAAACTACCACATTCAAGATGAAACTAGCATGTAGGGATGAATATGAATCTTTAATACAAGACTTAGTCATGTAATTATGAGGGAATTTTAATAATACAATCTCATATTTTCCCATATTATAACAAGATATGAAATTACACCTTAAACATAGGAGAAATATCATACAAGTATTCTACAAACCACTAAATCACCACAAGTCATGAAAGACAACGAATTTAACATTCATATGAGTCTAATACTACATAATTCACACAATTTTAACATAAAAGTCGAGTAACCCATCACCGTTACCTTTTTGCACTTCAATCTTCTATTGAGTCGTCAATGATGTAGCTATCTTCCTCCGGGTCGTATAAGCTTTCCCCTAAACACAAAAATGAAAGAGTTAAGTCAAGAATCCACATCTTTTTAAGATGAGAATTTTGAAATATGAAGAAAGATGGCAACTTTCTTTCTTAGAAAGAAGGAGAACGGGACAAGGAGGAGAATGGTGCGAAAAGGAACGAAATTGCTGAAGAATTGAGTGAGATATGATAATTTTAGGGTTGAAAGGAGATGGTTCAACAATGGTGTTGTGTTTGTTGGGAGATTTCAGAAATTAGTAGTGAAGGAGATGAAGTTGTGGGGTTTAGGTGGGGTTTTGTGAAGAGAAAAGAGAAGGAAAAAAGCCTATGAGCATATTAAGCCCAATAACTCAAAATGAGTCGATTTCTACTAGAATTTACGTCTCAAGTCTACTATAACTCAAGACGGAGATTATTATTATCATTATCTACATTATCACTACCGTTATACGACTATGGCAATATTTTATAAAAAAAAATAAGTTTTAAATTATAATTATTTAATAGAAATTACTTAAAAATTTATTTAAAATATATGAAAAGCGCGGGGTATTACAATCATCCCTCCTTTTAAAAAGTTTTGATCCTCGAAACTTGAAGCACGCGAGGTTACCTCACGAGAACAAATCCGGGTACTTGATACGCATAGAAGCTTCCGGTTCCCACGTCTCTTCCTCTATATTGCCACACTTCCATATAATCTTCACTAAGGGTACAACCTTACTTCTCAATTTTTTATCTTTCTTGTCCAAGATGTGAATTGGCCTTTCTTCAAAAGAAAGACTCGTCTCTAGCTCGGGAACTTCATTTTGCAACACATGACTTGGGTCGATAATGTACTTCCTAAGTTGAGAAACATGAAAAACATCATGAATCTTACCCAAACTCTGGGGCAAAACTAACTTGTAAGCCACGACACGAATCCTTTTTATCACTTCATAAGGTCCAATGTACTTCGGACTTAATTTCCCTTTTACTCCAAAGCTCTTTACTCCTTTCATAGGGGGCACTTTCAAGAACACCTTATCAGCAACTTCAAACTCCAAGGGTCGACGGCGAACATCGGCATAAGATTTTTGTCGATCTTGAGTGGCTTTCATTCTTTCACGGATGAGCTTCACTTGATCAATAGTTTCGGCTAACTTGCCAGGTCCTAGATCTTGAACATCACTTGCTTGATCCCAACAAATCGGACTACGGCACTTCCTTCCATAAAGGGCTTCATAAGGGGCCATCTTGATAGAAGCATGTAAACTGTTGTTGTAGGAAAATTCCACCAAGGGTAGGCTCTTATCCCAACTAGCATGAAAATCAAGGGCACAAGCTCGTAACAAGTCTTCTAGAGTTTTAATGGTTCTTTCAGTTTGTCCATCGGTAGCGGCATGAAAAGCGGTACTCATCAACAACTTACTTCCCATAGCAACTTGTAAGGCTTTCCAAAATCTTGAACAAAACCTAGGGTCACGATCCGACACGATCTTCTTAGGTACACCATGGTATCGAACGATCTCTTCTACATAAGCACTAGCAAGATGATCCAAATTCCATGTCTCTTTAATAGGGATGAATCGGGCACATTTGGCCAACCTATCCAAAATTACCCAAACGGCATCCTTTCCACCAACGGTCTTAGGCAATGCCATGATAAAATCCATGGAGATGGATTCCCACTTCCACAAAGGTACATCTAAGAGTTGTAGCAAACCTCCGAGTCTCTTATGTTCAATCTTCACTTGTTGGCAAGTGAGGCATCTTCCAACATATGACACTATGTCATTCTTCATATTAGGCCACCAAAATTTAAGTTTCAAATCTTTATACATCTTGTCACCTCCGGAGTGAATCGATTAAAGGGACAAATGAGCCTCATCTAGCACTCTCTTCCTTAAGTCCACAGCATCGGGGACATACATGTCGCCTTGGTAGCGGCGGTATCCACTAGCATCCATCTCACAATCCTTAGCTTTCCCTTCAAGAAGTTTGACTTCAAAACTCTTAAAAGTAGCATCATCCACAAGGTTATCTAGAATCTCACGGTGAAGAACGGGCTCGTCAACCAAAGCACCAAGGTAATCAAAAACACTCTCCACAAGTTGGAAACTCAACTTACGAAACTCGGCACAAAGGTCATCGGGGAGTACACGAAAAGCATTCAAGAAATGATTCGGCTTCCTACTAAGAGTATCGGCAACCACATTAGCTCTTCCTTCATGGTATAACAACTCCACATCATAGTCATTAACTAGCTCCAACCATCGTCTTTGTCTCATATTCAACTCCTTTTGGGTAAAGATATGCTTCAAACTCTTATGATCGGTGTAGATACGACAATGAACTCCAATGAAATAGTGTCTCTACATCTTTAATGCGTGAACAACAACGGCTAACTCAAGATCAGGACTAGGATAGTTCACCTCATGAACTCTCAATTGTCCCGAAGCATAGGCAACAACTCTCCTATTTTGCATGAGAACACAACCTAAACCTATCTTAGAAGCATCACAAAACACATCAAAATCAACTCCATCCTCGGGCAAGGTCAACACGGGAGCGGTAGTCAACCTTTTCTTCAATTCTTGGAATGCTTCCTCACAAGAGTCGGTCCAAAGGAACTTGGTCTCTTTCTTCAAAAGTTGAGTCATCGGCCTAGCAAGCTTAGAAAAATCTTTCACAAATCGACGATAATAACCCGCCAAACCCAAGAAACTACGGATTTTACCAACATCGGTCAGACTCTTCCACTAAACCACAGCTTCAATCTTTGACGGATCTACCATAACACCATCCTTGGATATCACATGACCAAGGAAAAACACCTTAGACAACCAAAATTCACACTTAGAGAATTTGGCGAACCACTTTTGACGACAGAGGATCTCCAAAATGATACGAAGATGATCAGCATGCTCTTCTTCGGACTTGGAAAAGATGAGAATATCGTCGATGAACACTACAACACACTTGTCTAAGTACTCACTAAAAGTTCGGTTCATTTGGTCCATTAAGATAGCGGAGGCATTGGTCAATCCAAAGGGCATCACCTTAAACTCAAAGTGTCCATACCTTGTCTAAAGGCGGTCTTAGGGATATCGGACTCACGAACGGGAATCTGATAACCGGATCTCAAATCAATCTTGGAAAAAGTATAAGCACCTTTGAGTTGATCAAACAAATCTTCAATCCTTGGTAGAGGATACTTGTTCTTGATGGTAACACGGTTAAGCTCGCGGTAGTCAATGCAAAGTCTCTTGGATCCATCTTTATTCTTCACAAAGAGAATGGGAGCACCCCATAGTGAGGCACTAAGTCTAATGAATCCTTTCTCAATCATCTCATCAAGTTGCTTTCTCAACTGCTTCAACTCGATTGGCGCCATACGATATGAGGCTTTAGCAATCGGAACGGTTCCGGGTACAAGGTCGATAGAGAACTCAACATCACGCTCGGGAGGAATTCCGGGCAATTCATTGAGAAAGACATCAGAGAATTCAGAAACCATGGGCACTTCTTCGATCTTTGGTAAGGAAGGAGAGGTAGAAGTCACCACACATAGAAAGATTTGGTAACCTTTCCTCTTCATACTCATCAACTTCAAAGCGGAAATCATCTTAACGCCTACTCTGGACAGACGGTGCCTAGCGGACTCTTGAGGCAAATATTTTGGTCTCTACACTCGAATCGTGCATCATACTTTGACAACCAATCCATAACAAAAATTACATCGAATTCCTCAAGGGGAAAACGAAGTAGGTTAGCGGGAAACAAGGTTCCCGAAATAGAAATAGGAACGTCGGAGAAAGAAAGGGAACAAGAGAACATTTCTCTGGAAGGTAGGGATATAGAAGTTTCCTCACTAGGAATGGGCTCAAGGGCTAGTTTTTCCGAAAACTTGAAAGATATAAAAGATAAAGATGCACCGGTATCAAATAAAATAAGGCAAGGTTGATCAAAAATTAAGAACATACCCGTAATGATATCGGGATGAGCGGCGGCTTCGGCTCGACTCGTGACAAAGATGGTTCCTTTTGGCCTAGCATTTGGAGTAGGATAATCCTTCTTCTCTGGGCAATCAATGGCACGATGTCCGGGCTTCTTACAATGAAAGCAAGTCAAGAGCTTACCATAGCATCCAATTCCGGGGTGTAGAGCTTGCCTACAATGGTAGAACTTACGGTCTTTCTCAAGCCTATTATTTGATATGGGAGCTTGTCCTATTGGTTCTTAAACTCTTGGTTCTTGGCCTCTATGGTATTGTATCCTTGGCATAAACCTCCTCTTGTTGGCATAGTTTGAAGTAGAAGGCACAAATGGTCTCTTGCCATGAAAGTTAGAACGGTAAGAATGAGAAGAGGAGTGGGGCTTGGCTTCTTCTTCAATGGCCTTCAAAGAGCTTTCGGCCCAAATAGCATCATTATAGACTTTCATAAAGGTAGTTGAGTTTCTTCTCACCATGGTTTCCACTTTAGGATTCAACTTGTTCTTGTAGAAGTAGACACGATCCTCTTCATCTTTCACGAACTTGGAGGCATAATGAGCAAGTTCATTAAACTTGTCGGTGTAGGCTTGAATCGATAGCTTCCCTTACTTGAAGTCCATGAACAACTTCAACCTATGTTGCTTGAGCTCCTTAGGGTAGAAGCGGGTTTCCACAAGTGACTTGAAGCGGCTCCAATCAAAGTTGGGGTCTTGAGTAGCGGTAGGGCCAAGAAAATTCCACCACCTATCGGCTTCCTTCACAAGAAAGTGAGAGGCCAACCTCAACTTATCCTCCTCTCGGGCATCATTGAGAGAGAAGTTCTTCTCCATGTCACGAAACCACTCCGAGAGAGCAACGGGATCAACTTCACCACCATAGGTCCTAGCCTTGTTCCTAGCTAGTTGACTTGCAATCAAGCATAGCTTCCTTGACGGTTAGCTTCATGTGGAGGGTGAACGGGTTGAGCATTTTGTTGATTAGAAAGAACTTGAGTGAGGACTTGCATGATAGCATTTTCCACATTGGTTGGTCGCACCATCTTTTGCACAAGAGTAAACAAGTTAGAACCTACCACAAAGCATACACAAAGAGACTACCAACTTAGGTCCTTAATTTCTACCCCTCTCTCATTCATTATTCAAGGTCAAGTTCACATTTAGGTTTGGGGTACACATGTGTGCATCGGGAGCAACATAGGCTCTGATACCAACTGTGACACCTCTCGTTAAGGCAATGAAAATAAATAGTAATATGCAGCGGAAAACCCGGGATTTTTAAAACTTTTTGAGGCTTCTATTGAAGTCCAACGCGAGGTATCACCAACCACGATAAAAAAGTATAGTTAGTTAAATTTAGGTTTACAACACAAGTCTATTTATCGGGGGAAAAGATATCCCACGAATGAACACGAGTTTAAAAGTACGTGAGTCTAGCAAAATGATAAATAGGGTCCAGGGGTCAATGATCTCGCTAGCGCACACATCTTCCCCATAACATCTGCGTCACGAACCTGACATTCATGTAAACATGAACGCCACAGTCAGTGGGGAGTAACTCAGGGTTCTCCCAGCCACAATATGTTAAAATAAAAGTAATTAAGAATTTAAACAAACAATCACAAAGATAAATACTTACGGTAACAAGAAAATCATGATTTATAGGCGTAATGCAATAAGAATAATTTTGCACAAATGAGCGAAGAATAATTAGGTCATCTGGTCACATATTGACTCGACTCAAAGTGTAAGACATATACAAAGTATATATGGACAAGACAAACAACCGAGACTCTAACCTCCTGGTAAGGCGACGATAATAATACGGTCCTAGTCTAAACCTGGATCCAAACTCACGGGATGGACGTCACCTGATTCGACATGCGGTGACCTATCCGCATCCAAGACTCGATACATGGCACACAACCCATAACCAAAGGTCGAGTAACCCCAAATCGGAAATATGGCACACATACCATAACCATAGGTCCGAAGAGGCAGAAGGATATCCAAATCCGGAAACATGGCACACATACCGTAACCAAAGGTCCGAAAGAGGAAATAAGGAAAGTCAAGTCATCACACAATGTAAAGCGTCACACTTAGGTCACCAATACGAGTAAGAATGATTGCACAAACATAACGTAAACAATTCATGTGAAGCATGTATAAGTATAAGAGTATAACAAATAACAGGTGCTATCTGCCAAGGTAAAACAAAGTCAAAGTCAAAATAGCTGAAAGTGTATTCTCTGCCGGTGTACTGGCTGCCGGCACACCGGAAAGGAATACATGTCAAGGTAAACATTGCTCAATGTGTGCTCTCTGCCGGTGCACCGACTGCCGGCCCACCGGCAAGGAACACATCCTATTATAAAAGACACCAAAAATTCATACACTCGCTGCCGGTTGGGTAGGCCGGCTGCCGGCCCACCGACAGGGACATACATCCTAACATATAACTTAGCAAAATCATAAGGGATTCTCTGTTTTACCTTGGCATGTATCCTCTGCCAGTGCACCGCCTGCCGGCACACCGGTAGGGAATACATGTCAAGGTAAACATTGCTCATTGTGTGCTCTCTGCCGGCCCACCGGCAGGGAATACACCCCATAATAAAAGACACCAAAAATTCATACACTCGCTGCCGGTTGGGTACGCCGGCTACCGGCTCACGGGCAGGGACATACATCCTAACATATGAACTTAGCAAAATCATAAGGGACTCTCTGCCGGTTGGTGGACCGGCTGCCGGCCCACCGGTAGAGACATACAAGGCTATTTTCCCAATTTTTCCAATTCAGAATTACAAGGTGACGCTGCCGGTTGGGGAGGCCGGCTGCCGGCCCACCGGCAGGGACTCACTGCACACCAAAACCCAACAAATAACCATCCAAAGTTCTCCAAATTCAACCATCTTAAATCCAATCATCTTATACTTCTCTAATATGATGTATACTTGGAAAAACTACCACATTCAAGATGAAACTATCATGTACGGATGATTATGAATCTTTAATACAAGACTTAGTCATGTAATTATGAGGGAATTTCAATAATACAATCTTATATTTTACCATATTATAACAAGACATAAAATTACACCTTAAACATATGAGAAATATCATACTGTAACATTCATATGTGTCTAATACTACATAATTCACACAATTTTAACATAAAAGTCGAGTAACCCATCACTGTTACCTTTTTGCACTTCAATCTTTTATTGAGTCGTCAATGATGTAGCTATCTTCCTCCGGGTTGTCTAATCTTTCCCCTAAACACAAAAATGAGAGAGTTAAGTCAAGAATCAACATCCTTGTAAGATGAGAATTTTGAAATATGAAGAAAGATGGCAACTTTCTTACTTAGAATGAAGGAGAACGAGACAAGGAGGAGAATGGCGCGAAAAGGAACGAAATTGGTGAAGAATTGAGTTAGATGATAATTTTAGAGTTGAGAGGAGATGGTTTAACAATGGTAGTGTGTTTGTTGTGAGATTTCAGAAATTAGGAGTGAAGGAGATGAAGTTGTGGGGTTTAGGTGGGGTTTTGTGAAGAGAAAAGAGAAGGAAAAAAGCCTCGGAGCCATATTAAGCCAAATAACTTAAAATGAGTCGATTTCTACTAGAATTTACGTCTCAAGCCTACTATAACTCAAGACAAAATATATTATTATCATTATCTACATTATCACTACCGTTATACGACTACGGTAATATTTTATAAAAAAAATAAGTTTTAAATTATAATTATTTAATAGAAATTACTTAAAAATTTATTTAAAATATATGAAAAACGCGGGGTGTTACAGTTGTTGTTGTATAATTGATTGTTTAATTGTCTGTGGTTCTCGAGACACGTCCTTGGCTGAGTGGAGCCACTTGCGGGAGTGGATTCACGCCCTTGATTCGCCCTCTGTGGAACTCGCCACATGAGGGGATGTGCACATTAAGGAACATGGGTTATCGCTCGGATGAGATGTGCGGGGATTTGGTGGGTACAGCTGCGGTCCCCCACTGGCGGCGTGGAATACCTGTTGCGATGGGTATTCTGCCAGGACTACACACTTTAGTCAGGTGTACGGAGTTGTAACGGAGTTTGGGTAATATGTGTGTAGTATCTTATATATTGTGTTTTGTGTAATCAGTAACTGACCCCGTTTGAATATTTTTAAAATTTTGGTGATCCATTGGGGGATGGTGAGCAGTTATTGAGTAGGCATGAGATGGATTTCGCGAGAGATAGCTGGGTTGGAGTCGTCCCAAGTCTTTAGAGTCTTCCCCTGAGTCATAAACTTAGTTTGCATTTCAGTTGTTTGGTTTTTGGGAACAATTTTTTTTGTTTTACAGTTTTGGTTTTGGATTTAATCACTTAACTCATTTACTTAATTATGTTTATTTATTGTCTATGTGATATACATTGCCTCGGGTAACCGAGATGGTAGCATTTCCATGCATTAGGTGGCCTTGGTAAGGCACCTTGGTGTATGGGGGTGTTACAAAGTGGTATTAGAGCGACGATTATGGAACTTGTAACTAATGAACCCAATGAATCTAGGGAGTCAAAATAAAATGAACCCGAGTAGGAGTTGTTAGGAGCTAATGCAAAGGCATGGGAGACGTCCTAAAGTCGTGATCTCGCCCTACAACTTTGAACCGGTCAATATTGGGTGTGTCATGGGATCACTATGGGTTTATTTAATTTATATTACATATGTATATTGGATGGTGTATTGTATGAATTGGTGGATAAATGAATGTGGAGAATGGAGGATGTAGTGGCGAAAGGTGAGTAGTTTGCATGATTATATGTTAATGTGAATAACGGATTTACATGATGAATGATTTATAATATAGCTTGTTAGAAACATGTGAATAGGATGTTGTGTTATTGCATATACATATAAATTTATATATATATATAGTTGTTGTTGTGAAATGTAGGTAAGTTGAGCATGCGAGTAGCTTATGAGTCATCATGACTCAATCGAGTGGAGGGCACTTGATCGAGTAGGTAAGGGGCTCGATCGAATGGGCAGGACTCAGTCGAGTGGGTATATAACGTTCTTGAACAAACACTGTTGTTTTAGGACACTCGATCGAGTAATATGGGCATTCGATCGAGCGAGGGCTACTCGATCGAGTAAGTGAGGGGCTCGATCGAGTGGGTTATGTAATGCTTTTTGGATAGGTTCTGGAGTCGAGGCACTCGATCGAGTAAGTGTGTAACTTGATCGAGTGACCTCAACTCGATCGAGTGGGTTGGGTGCTCGGTCGAGTATGGTCTGCACAGGTTTTATACGTGTTTAAGTTATGGGATGTATGTTTATGTTTACCTCTTCTCTTATATAGTTCAAAGATGCCGCCAAAGAGATCCGCTTTGTATGCTAGGGATGAGTTGATGAGTATAGTTGAGGTGGCCAAGATGCTTGAGCATGAAGAGGCGCTTACTGAAGTCTTGAAGAAGCTTGGGAAGGACAAAGAGGTTAGGGTAGATTTTCCTAAGATGAGTACTACCATAGCCCGTTTTAACCCAAAGGAATACATGGGTACCGGAGCGCCAATTTTGCTCGACAATTGGCATAGGAAGATGGAGAATATTCTGAATCTACTTCTGCTAGTACTATCCAGAGAGATGGACAGAAGACCTGTGGCAAGCTATTCGTGATGAACAAGAAAGCTGCTGAAGACGATGCTCACGTCATCACGGGTAACTTTCTTGTTAACGATGTTTTTACCTTTGTTTTGTTTGATTCAGGGGCATCACATTCATTTGTACCGTCGAGTCATGCCAAGATTTTAGGTTTAGGAAAGTTTGAGTCTGTAAAGGATGAAGTTTTTATACCGTCGGGTGAGTCTGTAACTTGTGGAAGGTTGTATAAGGGTTTATCCATGATAGTTGGGCAAGTTGATCTTCTAGTGGATTTGTTAGAGTTTCTTATGGATGGTTTTGAGATGATAGTTGGTATGGATTGGCTAGGTAAGTACAAGGCTAGAATAGATTGTCACCAAAACAGAATTTCTTTGAGAGGTCCTAAGGGGGTTAGTGTGTCTTATCGTGGGTTTGTTGTCAAACCGAAAGTCAAAGTGATTGCAGCGGTGACATTGAAGTCTTATATGAGGAAGGGGTGTCCTTTGATTTTATGCCATGTAAGAGACCATAGTAAGGTGAGTTCGACAGCTGATCAGATACCGGTGGTGGGAGATTTCTAGGTGTTTTTCTGGAGGAGATACCAGGTTTGCCACCAAAGAGGGATATAGATTTAAGTGTGGAACTAAAACCAGGGATGAGACCAATCTCTAAGGCCCCATACCGCATGGGTCCTAAGGAGTTGGAGGAGCTGAAGAGATAGCTGAATGATTTGATTGATAAGGGATACATTAGACCTAGTGTATCGCCATGGGGAGCACCAGTTCTGTTTGTGAAGAAGAAAGATAGGATTTTGAGGTTATGCATAGACTACATAGAGCTGAACAGGGTTACAGTAAAGAACAAGTATCCTTTGCCAAGGATAAATGATCTGTTTGACCAGTTGAGTGGGGCAGGAGTCTTTTCCAAGATTGATTTGAGACCAGGTTACCATCAGGTGAGGATTCGGGATGAGGATATACGAAAGATGGCTTTTCGATCGAGGTATGGTCACTATGTTTATGTGGTGATGCCGTTTGGGTTATCTAATGCACCATAGTGTATATGGATTTGATGAATCGGGTCTTCAGTCAGTTTTTGGATCGGTTTGTGGGGGTGTTCATACATGATAACTTAGTCTATTCTATGACTAAGGAGGAGCATGGGGAGCACTTGAGGTTGGTGTTGCAGACTTTGCTTCACAATCAACTGTATGCAAAGTTGTCTAAGTGTGAGTTCTGGCTCGAGGAAGTTGCTATTCTGGGACATGTGATTTCTAATGTGATACTACTAGTGTTTTAAGTAATTATTGTGATATCTGGAGATAAGATTGGCGTGATTGATAATCATCAAATGCTTAATTGTGTTGGATGGTGCTTAGTTATGAGGATGTTATAAGTGTTGTGGTAGTAGTTGTGGGCGAAATTCGAGACGGAGTTCATTTTAAGGGGGTAAGACTGTAATACTCCGTGTTTTGGTAATAATTTATGAAAGTAATTTATGTAATTTAATAATTGATTAAATGACATTTCTAATAATAAATACAAATAAGATGTTAATTAAATAATTAAGTAAGAAAGCGAGTTGGGAATTTAATTTAAATCTAATTAAGCCTTAGGCCGTGTGAAATATATATGGGCTGATTAAATTAGGCCTAGTATGAGTTGTAGTCGGGATTTGAAGCGGGATTTAATAATAAAATAATAAGAATAATAATATGGCAATTCCTAATAATAATTAGAAAGGGCGATAGTTTCCTAATTGGCCTCATATACTCCATAAACCTAGACTATAAATACATAATAAATATGAAAAGTAAATATTAAAAGTAGAGGAAGGAGATTTAAGAAGACGGAAGATCAATTAAGCGATAAAGGTAAGACTGTCTCATAGTTTAACGTATCGATTTTATAACTAAAATAACTCGTAATTTAGACCACCTCTAGACTAGCCGTGACCTTGACACTGACAGAGGACCACCAGGGAGTGACCGTTGATTATCGTTGACCGAGGGAGTGGAGTGTTTGCAAGAGGTTTTTGTGGTAGTTGTGTTTAGCAATTGACACGGGTTACGAACCCTTTTCCTTGACTCGTCTGACCTGGGCTTGGTGGGGCTGGGTCATGGGGTCGAGTCGACCACCGTGGGTGTTCAGGGGCAGTTAAGGGTGGTGGTTTGCGAAGGTGGTTGGCCCGAATAAGGGAAATAGGGGAGGAGCTATAGTTGTTGTTGGTGTCGGTTTTTGGTGGTTGTTGTGGTGTTGCGGATGGGTCGAGAGGAAGAGGGGCTACCACTGGAACCACCGTTGGTCAGTGGTGGTGACGGTGGTGGCCATTGGTGGTATGGTGTTGGTGTTGTGGTTGGTTATGTCGGTTTTTAGGGTAGTGTTTAGGGCGTAAGATTGTGGGGTGCTGGTGGCGGTATATCGGGTGGTTAGGGCGTGTGTGTGCGTTGGATAGCACGCTAGTGGTGGCTAGGTTGGGTGGCTCGTGGTGGCCGTGGTATGGCGGGTTGTTTACGTAGGTTTGAGCGAGTTGGTGTTGGTGTTTGTTGTTGTTGTTGAGTCGTGGGTGGTAGCTAGGGTGAGGTATGGTGGCCGTGGATGGGTTTCTGGTTGTGGTGGGTACGGTGGAGGACGATGGTGGCCTATAGTGGTGGTGGTAGTAATTTAAACGTTGAGTTTGTTTAGGTCGGGTTTTCGGTAATTATGGCGTTTGTTGTTGTGGTTGCTAGGTGTGGAAGGGAGCCGATTGGGTGTTGCTACTGGTTGTTTGGGGTGACTGGCCAGGTAAGTGACGGGCCGGATGTGGTGGTGTGTCACGGTGGTAGTCGGCTTAGTAGGCTGTCGAGATGTGTTTGTTGGTAGGGTAGACATGTATGTATGGTGTGGGTTATGTTTATGTGATTATTATATTTTGGGGTTGTGGGTTGTTTTGTTTTACGAGGTACATGGGTTGGTTATGGGTTCGGGTTTTATTTATAAAAGTCGGGTTTTTATTTGGGTGACTCGGGTTTATAATTGAATCGGGTTTTTAGTTATCATAAACCTTTAATAATTGTAATAAATAATTAGTTTGAATAATTAAATAAAAGGAATAAATAAATAAATAATTGAATTGAATTATAATATTTTGACTAGGTGACGGTTGTGAAGAATTATAATCGCATCAGATTGCTTTATTTATTGGATTGCTTGAGCTGCTTAATTGGAATTGTTTATCAGGTAGGGATAAATCCTATCCAACTCTTACTCGATAATATTTGGTTTATTGGATGGCTTATATTAAAGTAAATTGATCATATGAGAATTATATTATATATGTTGGTTTTATTATGGTGGAGTATTGTGGTAATATTAATAGATTTATTCTGGCAGACATAGTAATGTGGAGTGGTTGAATAGATTTATTCTAATAAACGATATTTATCGTGCTTACTCGAGGCAGGCCCCAGATTGGTCTGCAAGCCATCTGGTAGATATTACTCAACTATATGTTGAGGCAGACGTTACCTTTTGGTAATGTAGTGTGTGTTTACTCAGCTTCGGGTTGAAGCTGCCCTGGCCAGGGATTGGCGGGATGATTAGTATAACGAGTAGAGCTTGGCTTAAGTGTGCTAAGTAAAAGGGAGGAGAACGTTGTCAGGGGGTTGTGCAATGTAAAAGGAAATTGGATTGTTATCGTATGTTTTTCTTGTTAGTATTTATTCCTACTCAACCTCGCGGTTGACTGTGTATTCGTGAACACCTGCGGTGAACCGTTTTATGGAGAGCAGATTTAACAGGTACTAAAGGATTAGCTGACTTGGGAGCTTGTGGGAATGTGTGACCATTTGGCTAGTCTACCTAGAAGTCTAGACCACATAGTTTATTTAATCACTTTGTTTATTTCCGCTGCGAGTTGTAATTATTTTATATTAAGTTTTATTTGATTAATTTGTAATACATATGTATTCATTAAAGTTTTAATTTAAGTACTTTGGTGAGTTGGACTTTGTTATTCACTACCTCGGGAAATCGAGATGGTAACGCTCTCATTTACTTGGGAGGTCTAGCTAAAGACTCCTGAATAAATGGGGGTGTTACATCCAAGGATGGTGTAGTTGTGGATCCGACAAAGATAGAAGCAGTGTCTAAGTGGAAGCACCGAAGAATGTGGCAGAGATCGGGAGTTTCTTGGGTTTGGCAGGGTACTATCGTCGGTTCGTGAAGGACTTTTCAAAGATTGCCAGACCTATGATAACGTTGATGAGGAAAGAGAACATGTTTCGTTAGGATGAAAGTTGTGAGACGGCGTTCGAAACATTAAAGGAGCGTTTGACCACAACTCCAGTCTTAGCATTACCTGAAGGGTGTGAGAACTTTGAGGTATATACAGATGCTTCAAAAAATGGGTTAGGATGTGTGTTAATGCATAATGGGAAAGTAATTTCCTATGCTTCTAGGCGATTGAAGCCTTATGAGGAGAACTATCTGACACATTATCTAGAGTTCGGTGCAGTTGTATTTGCTCTCAAGATTTGGAGGCACTATCTTTTTGGGGCGACCTTTAAGGTGTTTTCAGATCACAAGAGTCTCAAGTACATCTTCGGTCAAAAGTAGCTGAACATGAGACAGAGGAGGTGGAGAGAGCTGATAGAGGATTATGACATGGATATTATATACCATGAAGGGAAAGCAAACGTGGTTGCTGATTCGCTGAGCTGGAAGAGTGTGTATTCTCTATGTACAGCTATGTCTTTGATTAGGTTGAGAGATTAGATAGGGAAGATGGGGATACATGTGATACAGAAAGGAGATGCTAGAGGGGACTTGACAGTGGAGCCGGATCTTTTGATGAAATTCGCAGGAAACATGCTTTGGATCCTAAGATTGAGGAGTGGAGAGCTGCGGTAGAGAAAGGGACAGTGTCTCGGTTCTCTATTCATACAGATGGGAGTGTTCGGTTTGATGGGAGATGGTGTGTTCCTAATGATGAGGAGTTGAAAAAGATAATCATGACAGAGGCTTATTGCACACCGTATTCAGTACATCCAGGTGGTGACAAGTTGTATAAAGATTTGAAGAAAACTTTCTGGTAGCCTGGGATGAAGAGGGAAACAGCTGAGTTTGTGGCTCGATGTTTGACATGTTAGAGAGTTAAGGGAGAGCAGTGACAACCACAAGGTAAGATCCAGTCTCTTGAGGTACCTGAGTAGAAATGGGAATCTATATCTATGGACTTTATAGTGGGATTACCGAGGAGCCAGCAGGGTAACAACATGATATGGGTGATAGTGGACCGTTTGACTAAGTCAGCTCACTTTGTTCCAATGAAAGATACTTGGACCATGATACAATTAGCTTTAGGTTATAGAAAGCATGTGGTTCGGTTACATGGGGTGCCTAAGGATATTGTGTCAGATCGAGATGCGATATTAATATCATAGTTTTGGCAAGAGTTGCAGGATCTGATGGGAACTACCTTAAAGATGAGTACTGCTTTTCATCCTGCGACAGATGGGAAGATAGAGAGAACTATCATGACCTTGGAGGATATGTAACGAGCTTGTGTGATGAAGTATGCGGGTAGCTGGGAGGATAGGTTGGATTTGATTGAGTTTTCCTATAACAAAAGCTACCACACGAGTATTGGGATGGTACCGTTTGAGGCTTTGTATGGGAGGAGGTGTAGGAGTCCGATTTGTTGGGATGATAGAGCTGAGGCACTGGTTTTAAGGCCAAAGATGGTATAGGAGATAATAGAACAGGTTAAGCTGATTAGACAAAAGATGAAAGCGGCCCAGGATCGACAAAAGAGTTATGCAGACCTACATCGCCATGACATAGAGTTTTAGGTTGGGGACAAGGTTCTTCTGAAAGTGTCTCCTATGCGTGAGGTTATGAGTGTTTGGTAAGAAAGGGAAGCTGAGCCAAAAGTTCATCGGACCATATGATATTTTGGATCGTGTGTAAGAGGTTGCTTACTGGTTAGCGTTACCAGCAACTTTGGATAGGGTGCATAATGTGTTTCAAGTATCTCAGTTATGGAAGTATGTGAGCGATCCTTCACATGTGCTAGAGGTGGAGAACATAGAGTTGGATGAGTCCGTGTCTTATCTTGTGGTGCCAAAAAAGATTCTTGATCGCAAGGTTCGGAAAACTAGGTCCGGGAAAACAATGTTGCTTAAGGTTATATGGTCTAATCATGAGGTTGAGGAAGCTACTTGGGAGGCGGAAGAGGCCATGATGGAACGGTATCCGTCTCTTTTTTATCAGGTATGTGTGGTTACGGGGACGTAACCATGTTTCTTTTAGGGGGGTAGAAGATGATCACATAAGGTTTTGGTATGGTTTGTTTAGTTGTGGTACAGTTAGTAGTTGTTTTGAGTCGGGTTGAGTTATGGTTGGGAGTTTTGTTTTGAGTTTTAGTTGCGTTGTTGTGTTGTGTTTGAGTTGGTATGCTTTGTTTTTTAGTATGGGTTGAACTTCGGGGATGAAGTTCTTTTTAAGGAGGGAAGACTATAATACTACGGTTTTCTATGTCTTTGGGTACTCTATTGAGTGGGGCTTACTCTGTTGAGTAAGTATGTTTAGTTTACGAAATAGTGTTCTGCTGAAGGGTAATCGATCGAGTAAGTTGGGGACTCGATCGAGTAAGGGTCACTCGATCGAGTAAGTTACTTACTCGGTCGAGTAAGTTGGTTCTACGGGTTGTTTTAGCTGGGTTTTGTTAGTAACGCGTGATCGGTATTTAAAGCTTTCTGTCACTTTCTTAAGCACTTTTATCTTTTCTAAAAACCTTTCAAGAGAGAAAACAAGTTACGTTGCTTTTGTTCTTCGCGTTGCTTTCAAATCCCAAAGGCTAAGGTTGTCGGATCATCGTGTTCTTTACGCCGTTGAGTTCGTCGTGTCGAGGGTAAGATTCTTATATAGTTTTTATATCTTTTCGTTGAGTTTGTTTAAAATCCTAATTGGGTAATTTGGAGGTTTTGGGAGTATAATGTTGTATTAGATGGTAATTGTATGGTTATGTGATTATAGGAGGTCGTTTCGTAGATGACCAATATTGAAAAGCTCCTTTGTGACGATCGTGGTGATTGGTTATTTCAGGTAGGGTTTCCCTACTCGGTTATTGGTTACAAAATTGTTGGTGGTGGTTGTGTTTATTGTTGATCTGTAACATGTTGGTTTTGTGTTGGCATTATTGTTGAATAATTGATTGTGTAATTGACTATGGTTCTCGAGGCGCGTCCTCGGCTGAGTGGAGTCACTTGCGAGAGGGCTTCACGCCTTTGATTCACTCTTGGTGGAACCCGCCATAGGAGGGGATGTGCACATTAAGGAACATGGGTTATCGCTTGGATGAGATGAGCGGGGATTTAGTGGGTACGGCTGTGATCCCCCACTGGCGGCGTGGAATACCTGTTGCTGATACCGTCGTTTTAGTATCAAAAATTAATACCTAAGTACTACTAACAGAAGTCAGCGGTAAGTAGGGTCGATCTCCACTGGGAGGCGGTCACTATCTACTTGTTAATTCTAGTTTGTCTACGGTCACAAGTGGGGGGTTTGAGTTGTTTAAACTAAACTAAATGAGATTAAAGCAAGAGAAAAGAATAACAGAGATTAACAATAAAAGAGAGAGAACTAGGAATGTTGGCTCATCAATGAATGTCAGATAATTGCAGCTAAGGTCACAGATCGGTCGCGTGTATCAATCTAAGGGGCAGCGAATATCTCCTTCCGGTCTCAATTCACCTTAAAACACTATTAGCTTAGCTTCCGCCCTCACTAAAGCATCCTAATGGTCACTGCGGGTCTCACCCCTTCAAACCTTCCGGTCTAGGTCAAGTCTTACCAAATCAATTAGCTAAATGCGTCGACTCAAACAGCTAATTACAGTTAATTGCGGTGATTAACAGCAAAGACATGATAGCAACAAAAGATCTGTAAACCTAATTAGCAAATAACTTCAACTCATTGAATCCCCTAAATCCTAGCAGGAGAATTAGCTAAACATAATAATGAATAAAGCAAAAGAGAAAGATGAAGCAAGAACAAACATAATGAAGAAATAAGGAAAAGAGAATTAATATAAAAGAGAGAGAAGAAAGGTTACAAAAGTTTAGAATCCGGCAAAAGAATAAGGTAGCAGCAGAGATTAAGAGTAAAACAGTGATTAAGAGTAAAACAGTATGATAAGGTGTTTTTAACCTAATCCCGACTTCCTTTATATAAGAAAGTCGTTATTAACATAAAATAAACCTAACACGGAATAAAAATCCCAAGTATATAAGTTAGTTACTCGATCGAGCAACTTTATATCAATTGATCGAACAAATCCAAGATACAACCTCTCGATCGAGGACTTTAGGTACTCGACCAAACACTATCAAAAATAAGCCATTCGATCGAAGACAATAACCACTCGATCGAACAAGATAGTACTCGATCGAGTACTTTCTAGCGCACAATTTCTGCTTCGCACACTGAATTTCAAACGGCCGCCATTTCTTCGTTACTTAGGAAAACAGAGCGTTTCCGGTGGAGTTGGAAAGCTAAGAGGATAAGCTTTCATCTAGAATTGAAATAACCTGAAAATCACTGCCTTAGCACTGTCGTCCCAACAAATGGGACTCCTGCATCTCCTCCCATATAAAGCCTCAAATGGCGCCATGCCAATACTAGTGTGATAGCAGTTGTTGTAGGAAAACTAAATCAAATCTAACCTCTGTTCCCAGCTACCACCAAAATCCATCACACAAGCTCGTAAGATATCCTCAAGAGTCTTGATTGTTCTCTCTGTCTGACCATCTGTTACAGGATGAAATGTTGTACTCATCTTCAATGTTGTTCCCAAAGGCTCCTGCAACTCTTTCCAAAACCTTGAGATAAACCTCGCATCCCTGTCAGATACTATGTCTTTAGGCACCCCATGTAACCTTAGCACATTCTTCCGATTGGCCATAGCTAATTGTACTTTAGTCCATGTATCTTTCATTGGCACAAAATGAGCTGACTTGGTCAGTTGATCCACTATAACCCATATCATATTGTTACCCTGCTGACTCTTCGACAAACCCACGATAAAATCCATAAAAATGGATTCCCACTTCCACTCAGGTACCTCAAGAGACTGAATCTTACCTTGTGGTCATCGCTGTTCTCCTTTAACTCTCTGGCATGTCAAACAATGGGCCACAAACTCAACTATTTCTTTCTTCATCCCAGGCCACCAGAACGTCTTCTTTAAATCCTTGTACAGCTTGTCACCACCTGGATGTACCGAATATGGTGTACAATGTGCCTCTATCATGATTGTCTTTTCAGCTCTGATGTATCACTTTTATATATATTTTTATAGCTCCTTTCATACCATTTTATATACCGTTTTCGTGCCTTTATATCATTTATATGCCTTGTTTCGATGAATTGTCGATACTACCGCTATTTTGTGTTTCAATGCAGAAATGACGCATTATGAGGATAATCAAGCTAAGATGAGCGTAGCGGAGATGGCATAGTAGAATTCACGAAGCATGGCACGAGGAACAAGGAAGCATGAAGGCTAGAGTGGAAGAAACGAAGAAACAATCTGTGAAGCTGGTTCGTCGATCGAGTCAGGGAGGGCTCGATCGAGCAATCGTCCTCGATCGAGTCACCTCAGGCTCGATCGTGGAACCTCTCTGGCAGATGACTTTCCGGATTTTCCTAAAACAGTTATTTGTATTATAAATTAGAAACTCGTCGGATATTATTAGGTTACGCTTTATTTTACTTTCATATAGCTGAATACTCTCTCTAGCTTTAATCTTTCCTTGCTACGGTACTAATCTTTCTTCAGTAATTAATCATTCAAGTTTATGTTATCCGATTATTGCTCTTATTTCATGCTTTTAATTATGTCTTCAATCATTATTATTGTTGTTATTGCTTTAGTTATGAGTAGCTAATTTCCTCATCTAGGATGAAGGGGATCTAGGTTAATTAGAAAGGGGAAATTGATTAATTGCTAGTGAAATCGCATAAATTGTCGTTTGATTATTGTTCTTCTTCTATTTAATTAACTTAGGCCTAAGTTATTAATTAGTGTAGCGAATTAATCCTTTCACCGACCGGGTTAGATTTAATATAGGTTGCGATAATCAAATAGATTGTATCTAATTATAGCGACCGCATGTTAGAATCGATCTAAAGGGCATAATAGAGTCGACCGATCTTATGAGCTTAGACAGCTTGGTAGATCTAGCAATTGATTAATAGACCCCATATAATTGACCTAGTGAACCGAAAATCCTAGACTTTTAATATCATTGTTTAAACCTCTTTTTATTGCTCGCATTTAGTTGGTTAGATAACAAACAAAACAAACCCCCCGAAAACGGTTACTTTTAGACAATTTAAATATTTACGGACTTAAATTTTACCGCCTCGCTGTGGATTCGATACATGTCTTACTGCTAGCTATCCTTGTAAGTTTTGAGATAGTTTTACTTTGATTTGGTGATACGACTTTAGCCATATCAAATTTGGCGCCGTTGCCGGGGAGGCAACAATTGTCTAGTTTGTTTGTGTTTATTTTGTCTCTTTGTTTCAGGGAACCCAGTGCCTTGAGACCGTTCTCACACTTTTCTTATTATTTCCGTGTATGCCTAGGTCTAATAGGTCCGAGGTTATTCCTTTTGATCCTGAACCAGAAAAGACTTTTCGCTACAGACGGAAATTTAATCAAGAAGTGGGTCAAGTAGAAGACTTGAGTATACTTGACATTGAGACGGCGAGCTTGGAACATTCAGCCGATCAGTCCTACACAGAATACGAACATTCTGAGGCCGAAAAAACAGTCGAAACTCTTATTCCTGAGACTACCATCATGCATACTCTAGCCAGTCATTCCGAGCCGACGTTAACTTCTATCTCACAAGGATTTAAGCTGCCCACTACTGACAATGGAACTTTTGAGATTCGGCCATCTTACATCAATTTGGTGGAACGAAACTTATTTGGAGGGGCAACTGCAGAGGACCCTGCGACACATATGTAGAAATTTGTCAGCTATTGCTGTTCTATTCCATTAACAGCTGGAGTGACACAAGATTAGATAAAACAGGTTCTTTTTGCTTTCTCTCTGAAAGATGGAGCAGCTGAGTGGCTGAGAGACTTGGATATGGAGGGTGAAGGAATTACAGACAGGAATACCCTTGCTCTTACTTTCTACAAGAGGTACTTCCCACCTCAAAAGACTAATGCACTGAGAAGTCAGATTACTAGTTTCAAGCAAGGAGCAACTGAAGATTTGAATGAAGCTTGGATTCGCTTCAAACATTTGGTCCGACCAGTTCCCCATCATGGTTTCCCTAAGTGGTTTCTTTGCAACAAGTTTTATAACGGGTTGTATGACGATCATCGTGCCCTTTTGGATTCTTCTGCTAATTGGAGGTTTCAGGACAACACCAATGATGATACCGCGTGGAAGTTAATTTATCAGATTGCCACCCATACTGCCAGGTATGAAAATCCTAGGTGAAGTACGCGAGGTACTGCTGTTTATAGTGCCCTTGCGGCACAGTTGGAGACTATTTCTGCTCAGATTGCCGAGATAAAGACTACCCAATCATTGGGTAGTAGGGAGAGAGTTCATGCTATGAGTCAGCAAGTAGAGGAGTCTTGTGCTAGATGTGGTTTAGACGGTCACTATGCAGCTGATTGCTTGAGCACATTGGAGCAGGTTAATGCCTTTCAGGCTTACAGACAAGGGGCACAAGGTACACCTTTCTCCAACTTTTATAATGAAAGAACAAAGGAGCACCCATTCCTGCAATGCTCTAGTCAGAATGTGCAAAATCCACAACAGCTGCAACCACAGAAGAATGCTTATATCCCTCCCAACAATCGTGGTAATCAACCACAAGGAGGATATCAAAGGCAAAACCAAGGAGGCCAGCAGTTTAACAATCAATATCAGCAGCCTCCTCAACAAACTCCTCAACAAGCTCCGAACAATGAGATGGCAGAGTTGCGCAATCTTTTGCAACAAACTTTGTCAATGCAGCAGAAGTAGACGGCTCAAATTTCCGAGCTGATTGCCCATAATAAGATGCTAGATAATCAAGTGGCTCAGATGGCACTTCAAAACCCATCAAAACAGGTCGTGGGTCTTCCTCCTCAAGGTAAACAAGCTCACGAACAAGCTAATGTTATTCAGCTGAGGTGCGGTACTTCTTATACAAATCCCGACCTGCAAAGCCTTGATAATGATGTGCCCATTACTGATGATGAGGTCCCTTATATGCATCCCAAAGGATTGGGAAATTTGGAGCTTAGTGATGATGAAAAAGAATCTGACAAAGTTAAAACACGAGCTGACGATAAAAGCAAAAAGGATGAAGAGGCTGAACCTGCTAAGGTTCCTCGATCGAGTCAGCCCAGGCTTGATCGAGGCACCTCCTTGCCAGACAACGGTGTTTCAAAACTTGATTCTAAGGTCAATCAAGCCGAGCCCATTACTATTGCACTACCTTTTCCTCATCGGCAACAAAAATCCAAGCTGGATAAGCAGTTCGGTAAGTTTATAGAGGTCCTGAAGAATCTACAGGTAAGTGTTCCCTTCACTGAATTAATTACTCAAGTGCCGGCTTATGCAAAGTTCATGAAGGAGATTTTGACAAGGAAGAGATCCTTTGATGCGGTGGAAACTATTGCTTACACTCAAAAGTGCAGTGCCATTTTGCCAATCAATTCACCACCTAAATTAAAGGACCCAGGAAGTTTCTCTATCCCTTGTCATATTGGTCATCTTGCTATTAGTAAAGCTCTTTGTGATTTAGGAGCTAGCATCAGCGTTATGCCTTATTCTATTTGTAAGAAATTAAATATGGGTTCGTTGACAGTTACTAATATGACACTACAGATGGCCAATAGATCTGTTAAACACCCATTGGGGGTGTTGGAGGATATTCCCGTTCGTATTGGGAAATTTTGCATCCCTGTTGATTTTGTTATCTTAGACATGGCTTAGGACAACCAAATCCCTATCATTTTGGACATACCGTTCCTTCACACTGCGGGGGCGGTTATAGATGTTAGGCAAGGGAGATTCACTCTACCTGTAGGGGATGATACAATTGTCTTTAACTTGGAAAAAGCATTGAAACATCCCATGATAGAAGAAACTTGTCATAGTATAGATGTTGTTGATTTTGCTATTGATGAGTGTCTTCTTATGTGTTTGGACAGGGATCCTCTGGAGATTGCCCTGGTTTCGGTTTTAGCTGATCAGACGGGTTCATGGAGTCCAGAAGTTCATGAGATAAAGAGGCTTCTAACTGTAAAGGAAAGCTCCCATCAAAAGGTATATAGTTTGGGTAACACACCACTGGTAACTGAGGTAAAGAAACCTGAACTAAAGCCCCTTACCTCTCATCTTAAGTACGAATTTCTTGATGACTGTGAAATGAACCCAGTGATTGTCAATGCTAGCCTAACTGAAGGTCAACTTTCTGCTTTGTTGACTATTTTGAGAACTCATAAAAAGGCCATTGGGTATAGCATTGATGATCTAAAGGGTATTAGTCCTAACTTTTGTATGAACCGTATTCATTTGGAAGAAGGCCACAAGCCTAGTGCACAGGGTCAGAGACGACTAAATCCTCAAATGCAGGAGGTGGTAAGAAAAGAGGTACAGAAATTACTAGATGCTAGTATTATCTTCTCTATACCTGATTCTAAATGGGTCAGTCCTGTCCAAGTTGTACCTTAGAAGGGAGGTACTACAGTAGTAAAAAATGATAAGAATGAATTGATTGCTACTAGACTTGTTACAGGGTGGAGGATGTGCATTAACTATAGGAAGTTGAACACGACCACTAAGAAAGACCATTTCCCACTTCCTTACATTGACCAAATGTTAGAGAGATTAGCATGTCATAGTTATTTCTGTTACCTAGATGGCTACTCCGGTTTCATTCAGATACCCATTCATCCTGACGATCAGGAAAAGACCACTTTCACATGTCCATATGGTGTATTTGCCTTTAGGAGGATGCCTTTTGGTTTATGTAATGCTCCTGCTACTTTTCAGCGTTATATGATGGCCATATTTTCTGATTACATAGAGTCTATCATGGAAGTCTTTATGAATGATTTCAGTGTATATGGTACTGATTTTGATGTTTGCTTGAGAAACTTGACTAAAGTTTTGCAGCATTGTGAGGAGAGCAACCTTGTTCTCAACTGGGAGAAGTGCCACTTCATGGTCACTGAAGGGGTGGTATTCAGTCACTTGGTGTCAGGTAAGGGTATTCAAGTGGACAAAGCTAAGGTTGAGTCAATTGAGCAACTCCCGTACCCGGTTAATGTTAAAAGCGTGCGTAGTTTTCTTGGTCATGCGGGATTCTATAGCCGCTTTATTAAGGATTTATCTAAAATTGCTCAACCACTAACTCGGCTACTCCATAAAGATACACCTTTTGTGTTTACTGACGAGTGTGTTAAGTCCTTTGACAGGATTAAACAAGCTCTTATCTCAGCTCCCATAATCTGATCTCCGGATTGGAGCCTTCCTTTTGAGATTATGTGCGATGCCAGTGATTATGCAGTTGGAGCTGTTTTGGGGCATCGAAAGGACAAGGTGTTACATGCCATTTAATATGCAAGCAAGACCTTTAATGATGCGCAAATCAACTATGCTACTACGGAGAAGGAGCTTCTTGCAGTTGTCTATTCTTTAGACAAATTTAGAGCTTATCTTGTTGGTTCTAAAGTTATTGTTCATACTGACCATGCAGCTTTGAAATATCTTTTAACCAAACAAGAGGCTAAGCCACGACTTATTAGATGGATTTTATTGCTACAAGAGTTTGATTTAGAAATTCGTGATAAGTCTGGTGCTGAGAATGTTGTTGCAGATCATTTGTCTAGGCTGAGATTTGCAGGAAGAGAGATCTTGCCCATTGATGACTCTTTTCCAGATGACCAACTTCTAGCTGTAGTTGCAAATACTCCATGGTTTGAAGACTATGCCAATTATTTGGTAGGAGGTATGCTTCCTCCTGATTTATCCTATCAGCAGAAGAAGAGATTTTTGCATGATGTGAAGTGGTATTTCTAGGACGATCCATATCTGTTCCGAGAGTGCGCAGACGGTATCTACAGACGATGTATTCCAGAGGGGGGTACATGCCATCCTTTCTCATTGTCACTCTTCTTCTTATGGCGGTCATCATGGTCCTTCTAGGACATTTGCTAAGGTAATGCAATCGGGTTTTTATTGGCCTACTATCTTAAAGGATGCTACTACTTTTGTCCGTTCTCGTGATGCATGTCAAAGGATGGGCAATATCTCGCAAAGGCATGAGATTCCTCAAACTGGAATCTTCGAGGTGGAGATTTTTGATGTTTGGGGCATTGACTACCAAGGGCCATTCCCTACTTCTCATGTGAATCAGTATATATTAGTAGCTGAAGATTATGTTTCTAAATGGGTGGAGGCAATTGCCACTCCCACTTGTGATGCTAAATCTGTTGTTAAGATGTTTCAGAAGATTATCTTTCCACGGTTTGGAGTGCCTCGCGCGGTGATCAGTGATGGAGGCAAGCATTTCAATGAGCGTCACCTTAATTCTATTTTGAAGAAATATGGTGTTACACACCGCAGAGGATTGGCTTATCATCCTCAAACCAGTAGACAAGTAGAGATTTCTAACAAGGAGCTGAAACAGATCTTGGAAAAGGTAGTAAGAAAGAACAGAAAGGATTGGAGTCGGAAGCTAGATGACACTTTGTGGCCTTACCGTACTGTATTCATGACACCAATTGGAGCATCACCTTGCCGTCTAGTCTATGGCAAATCTTGCCATTTACCTGTGGAGCTTTAGTACAAGGCTATGTGGGCCATAAAGGAGCTGAATATGGATCACTCACTCGCGGGTGAGAAACAACTGATGCAGTTAAATGAGCTTGATGAGTTTCAACTACATGCCTATGATAGTGCTCGAGTGTACAAGGAACGAACGAAGAAGTGGCATGACAAGCATATTTTGCCAAGGGAATTTCATGTTGGTGAGAAAGTTCTCTTATTTAACTCTCGTTTGTGTTTGCTTCCAGGTAAGCTGAAGAGTAGATGGCCTGGACCGTTCACTGTAACTGATGTGAACAAATATGGGTCAGTTACACTACAAACTGACAAAGGACAAACCTTCAAAGTGAATGGGCAATGATTGAAAATCTACTATGAAGGAGCATATGTTGGGGTAATAGAGGCTCTCGACCTCTTTGCCATTGATTCTTCTTGCTGATGAAGAATTACGGTCATGCGGGACCCCGCAAAAACCAGTGCTACCGAGAGGCAGCTCGGATATTGTAATTTATTAATTTGTAAATTAGGATTTAAATTTAAAAGTATTACATTTATTTTCATTGAACTTTGAGAGATGAGAGGAGGGAACTTGATATGCTTTCAAGTATTTTGTGCAGATTTGACGGAATTTGAAGTTAGGAATAACGAAGAACGAAAAAGGGCGCCAACAGAAGGTTCCTCGATCGAGTCAGGCTGGGCTCGATCGAGCCACTAATGTGCTCGATCGAGTGCAAGTGAGGCTCGATCAAGGCACCAAGATGGGAATTAAATCAAGTTTAGAGCGAAAGTTGGCTAGTCCTGATTTTGGCTCCTCGATCGAGTCACCTCAGGCTCGATCGAGGCACTTAACTGAACCGGGTTCCGCGTCTTTTTCAAAGCCGGTTTTTTCTATTATTTGTTCTTAATTCTTCAAATTTCTTTCTTTCCTCCGTCATATTTCGTGCATCCCAACTGCAATACCCCTCTTTCTCTCTTAATCCTTTATCATTCATCATCAAATCTCGCATATAACTTGTTTTTATTTGCTTATTAAGTGTTTAAATCAATCTCTTGTGCTTATTTTTTCAATTTCATTGCTCTATTTGCTAAGGTAAGTCCCGATTTGCTCTCTTTTGTCCCAGAAAAATCTGAAATTTCTTGCTTAAAACTTGAGTTTATTGCTTTGAATCTTCCATTGCTCATATACAATTGCTATTTCCTTGCTTTTTAGCCCTTTATTTGTTGAATTTCATGCCTAATTTGCTAATTTGGGAATTAGAGTTCTTCAAAATCCGGGTTGAAATTATGCATTAAATTGGTTAAAAATTGTGTTCTTATGCTTGGAATCTTCATTATTTGATATATAATCATGATCCCCTAACTTTTTGGATGGTTTAATTGTGATTTTGAGTCTTAAAAATTGATTTTTCAACCCATATTTGCCAAAAAAAAAGGGACTGTTTTTTGTCTTATGATTGGGGTATGATTGTGTACTTGTTTATTTTGCAGAAAATGTCGTCTACTAGGCAAGGAAACAAGAGGACACGGGAAAGGAATGCTCCCATTCGTCAACCCGAGGTGATACCCGAGGTAGTGGAGTCTTCCGAGGAGGAGGACTTATCTCCTTTTGATGATTATCCTTTTGTTGAGTTCCGTGACAAGGAACAAAGGGACAGGTTCGAATTTTTAATGACCAAATCCATGAGTGCTACTAGATGTGTGGATAGGAAAATTTTACGAACCTTGAATATTGATGATACTATGGATGGCATGTTCGTTGAGATTGGTTTACAGGGTCTTTTTCTGCTTCATGAGTTGTCTTACCCTGCTCTGACCCTTGAGTTTTTGAGCTCATTTGCCTACTTCCCCAGTGACCACCTTATTAGGTTCAGGTTGCTTAATATAGAACGTTCTAACATGCTAGTGGGATGTCTGCCATCCGATATTTTCCCTTATTTACTGTATGCAGATGCAGATGTCAGTAGTATGTCTTTGTTGGATGTCTAACATGTCTGTCCTCAATTGTTTCTACGGTTTTTGAGCTATTTACTTTATGGGCGGCACGACAAGAGCAAGGCCTCTACCATTGAGGTCTTGATTCTTGCTAGTTACCTGAACCCTTATCAGGAGAGGACATTCCAGTTTTCTCCCCCTGCTCTTGTGTGCTCAGTCTTTGACCGTATGATCGGGCGATATGGGGATCTTGATTGTGGTGCCCTCGTCACTAGGATTGCTCGGACTGTGTGTTATTTTCGAGGAGGTGACCCCTACGAGCCTATGGATGACCATGAGCCCCTAGCTGATGATGACCATTTGCGTTATGATATCTCTTACATTGACATTAGGAAAGAGAAGGGCCATTACTAGAAGGTCCAGGGTCAGTTTTACATGCTTTTGCCTTGTGACCGCTTGCTGGCTGTAGACCCTCTTGAGGAGAGTACAGATAGGGAGAGACCCCCACCTGTCACTTATCTGATCCCACAGGACCTCTTCGTCACTTTTTCAAGTTCCAGTACTACTACTACCACTGGTGGGCGCCGGAGACGTCGTCAGCCTGCCACCCACTTACCTGGCTCTTTCCAGCCTACTCCTACTCCTCCACCTCCTACAGCTTATCCTACTCAGGGCTATAATTTGGACCCAGTCATTGCACGAGAGGTGAGGATTCATGAGGGCATCAACACCGTATTGACTGAGCGGCGTATGTGGGAACAGATGGAGGCTATGACTCTTGCTTTGGGGGGACAGTACACGGACGTTTCTCCTAGCTATTACACCACTCCCGGTGATGATAGCCGTGTATTCCACCTTTATGGAGTGACTCCTTCTGAGTTTGGACAGTTTAGTACTGATTATGGTGCTTTGGGTTATCCTTTCTACACTCCAGTCCGTCCCCATCAGCCTTCTTCTATTTTTCCTGAGGATATCGGTGTCCCTTTATCACCGCGAGGACAGCTTGGTCAGTTTGGAGCTTCTACTTCCGGTACTACTATCCCGGGAGGTGACCGCTCTAAAAGTCTTGCTAGACGAGCAGGCCGTTCTAGAGGCCGTGGTACTCCCGCTCCTGATCATGAGCTGCTGTCTTTGTATGCTGAGATTGATGATTTTGATGATGATGATGGAGTAGTGACAGCTGGTCACTACATCCCTCTCTTTCCAGCTGATTTGGGGGAGGCTACTGCATTACTGCTGGTATTATCTTTCCTGTTTTTTGTTTTATTACATTTTTTATTTTCCCCTCTTCCCTTTGTTAGTTGTGTCCCATAGGTTGCTGGATTTCTGTGTGATTGCTATGCTGTAGGCGTCACAATGAGGACACTGTGACATTTAGTTTTGGGAGAGAGTATTTATTTATTTCTGTTGTGTGTTTATTTTATTGTTGTGTGTGGAAAAAAAAATCCAAAAAAATTGAAAAATTTATAAAATACAAAAACATGTTTTATTTTGAGTCGAGTCTTGGTGAATTGTGTAGCAATGATGATAATTTGCTTTGTCTTTGCATTTGAGTCCCATCTAGTTGTCCATGTACATTGTTTTGACCTGTTAGCTATGATGAACAAAGCTCTTTACTCAAGTCTTGACAGTCACAATATGCCTTATGCCGAGTAAATTTGACTTTATTTTGTTGGTAAACCACTTATATTTCTGATGTTTTCAGAGCTTCCTAGGCCGGGAACATTAATAAACCGGTCTCATTATTATTTAGGCTGAAGAGTGTGGTCTCCTTGTGGAATATGTAACATCAAACTGCATAAGTGTGACATTAGTTTCTTAGCTTTTTGCGCGTTCATATGATTGAGTACATGAGGAAAGGCGGTTCTTTTTGTTCAAATATGCCATACATTACCCAGTTTTTGTTAGCCCGTTTGAACCATGTAGCCATTTTATGCCCTATTTCTTAGCTACATTCCAGAATTTTCCTATCTTTTTCGGGACAGTCGCAGTTGCTTGAGTCTTTATTATTATAGCTGCTTTGGTTGGGTTGGGACTTTTATTGTCATGTGGGTAGTAGTTACCTTTTTGTAGCAATTGTGTGACCTTCTGTGTTGAAAAAGAGAAATATTATGAAGCAATGAAAAAGAAAAAAAAATTCGAAAAAAGCACAGAAAGAAAAAAAAGAAGGAAAAGAAAAGAAGAGAAAAAATGCTTGCTTCATTAAGTTTTGTTAGAAGGTCGTGAGTGGTAATTACTGGAGTCTAATGCACATTTGGAGAGCCTTTTCATTCTCTCATATGTTGTCAAAGTTGAGATAATTTCTCCAGTTGGATGATTGTTGTATTTATTATTAGATTTTGTTATTGGTTTAGCGCCGCGACTACCGTCTTAGCCTCACATACCCATACGTGCTTTTGCACAAGCCACTTCTATACCCATGCCACTTTACCACCATTCTGTCCTTGATGTATGTACTTGGTCTGTTTTGTGAATGCGCACTAGTTGGAGAATCTTCTATCACATTAGATTGCATGCATATTTTATAAGTTGACTGAGTGTCTTTATTCTTTCTATCTCACATATATCTCACCCCTTATGAGTGCATGAGTGAAACCGCGAATCCAACAAAATTGTCTTGCAAGGTTGAAAAGCATTTGGCTGAGTCTGGGTATCATGTCACATTTTCAGTAAGAGCTGCGTTAGTCTATCACTCGTGCCTTTAAATTTGTTTTATTGGCACAATTCTTGGTCATTACTTTGTTATAGATGTGGGTAGCTGGGATTTGTATGTAACTAGACATTTTCTCTGAGTTATTCATTCACCATATGTTTGTTGTCCTTTATTTGGTCTGATTGCTTTGCTTGAGGACAAGCAAAGGGTTGGTTTGGGGGAGTTTGATGTATCACTTTTATATATATTTTTATAGCTCCTTTCATACCATTTTATATACCGTTTTCGTGCCTTTATATCATTTATATGCCTTGTTTCGATGAATTGTCGATACTGCCGCTATTTTGTGTTTCAATGCAGAAATGACGCATTATGAGGATAATCAAGCTAAGATGAGCATAGCGGAGATGGCATAGTAGAATACCAGAAGCATGGCACGAGGAACAAGGAAGCATGAAGGCTAGAAGTGGAAGAAACGAA
Source organism: Silene latifolia (assembly GCF_048544455.1). Lineage (NCBI taxonomy): Eukaryota > Viridiplantae > Streptophyta > Magnoliopsida > Caryophyllales > Caryophyllaceae > Silene > Silene latifolia. The sequence continues at coordinate 109,134,820 of NC_133531.1, forward strand.
GAAACAGTCTGTGAAGTTGGTTCCTCGTCGAGTCAGGGAGGGCTCGATCGAGCAATCGTCCTCGATCGAGTCACCTCAGGCTCGATCGAGGAACCTCTCTGGCAGATGACATTCCGGATTTTCCTAAAACAATTATTTGTATTATAAATTAGAAACTCGTCGGATATTATTAGGTTACGCTTTATTTTACTTTCATATAGCTGAATACTCTCTCTAGCTTTAATCTTTCCTTGCTACGGTACTAATCTTTCTTCAGTAATTAATCATTCAAGTTTATGTTATCCGATTATTGCTCTTATTTCATGCTTTTAATTATGTCTTCAATCATTATTATTGTTGTTATTGCTTTAGTTATGAGTAATTAATTTCCTCATCTAGGATGAAGGGGATCTAGATTAATTAGAAAGGGGAAATTGATTAATTGCTAGTGAAATCGCATAAGTTGTCGTTTGATTATTGTTCTTCTTCTAGATAATTAACTTAGGCCTAAGTTATTAATTAGTGTAGCGAATTAATCCTTTCACCGACCGGCTTAGAATTAATATAGGCAGCGATAATCAAATAGATTGTATATAATTATAGCGACTGCATGTTAGAATCGATCTAAAGGGCATAATAGAGTCGACCGATCTTATGACCTTAGACAGCTTGGTAGATCTAGCAATTGATTATAGACCCCATATAATTGACCTAGTGAACCGGAAATCCTAGACTTTTAATATCATTGTTTAAACCTCTTTTTATTGCTCGCATTTAGTTGGTTAGATAACAAACAAAACAAACCCCCAGAAAACGGTTACTTTTAGACAATTTAAATATTTACAGACTTAACTTTTACCGCCTCCCTGTGGATTCGATAACTGTCTTAATGCTAGCTATTCTTGTTATTTTTGAGATAGTTTTACTTTGATTTGGTGATACGACTTTAGCCATATCAAATTTGGCGCCGTTGCCGGGGAGGCAACAATTGTTTAGTTTGTTTGTGTTTATTTTGTCTTTTTGTCTCAGGGAACCCAGTGCCTTGAGACCGTTCTCACACTTTTCTTGTTAGTTCCGTGCATGCCCAGGTCTAATAGGTCCAAAGTTATTCCTTTTGATCCTAAACCAGAAAACACTTTTGGCTACAGACGGAAATTTAATCAAGAAGTGGGTCAAGTAGAAGACTTGAGTATAGTTGACATTGAGACTGCGAGCTTAGAACATTCGGCCGATCAGTCCTGCACAGAGGACGAACACTCCGAGGCCGAAAACCAAGTCGAAACTTTTATTCCTGAGACTATCATCATGCCTACTCTAGCCAGGCACTCCGAGCCGACCTTAGCTTCTATCCCACAAGGATTCAAGCTGCCCACTACTGACAATGGAACTTTTGAGATTCGGCCATCTTACATTAATTTGGTGGAACGAAACTTATTTAGTGGGGCAGCTGGTGAGGACCCTGCGACGCATAAGGAGAAATTTGCCACCTATTGCTGTTCTATTCCATTAACAGCTGGAGTGACATAAGATCAGATAAAACAGGTTGTTTTTCCTTTCTCTCTGAAAGATGGAGCAGCTGAGTGGCTGAGAGACTTGGATATGGAGGGTGAAGGAATTACAGACTGGAATACCCTTGCTCTTGCTTTCTACAAAAGGTACTTCCCACCTCAAAAGACTAATGCACTGAGAAGTCAGATTACTAGTTTCAAGCAAGGAGCAACTGAAGATTTGAATGAAGCTTGGATTGGCTTCAAATGTTTGGTCCGATCAGTTCCCCATCATGGTTTCCCTAAGTGGTTTCTTTGCAACCAGTTTTATAACGGGTTGTATGACGATCATCGTGCCCTTTTGGATTCTTCTGCTAATGGGAGGTTTCAGGACAACACCAATGATGGTATCCATACCTCGACGTAAAAGCTATCTTTGGTATGTCCTCCTCTCTAATCTTCACCTGATGGTGTCCCGATCTCAAATCAATCTTGGAAAAGACTGATGCACCACTCAATTAATCAAACAGGTCATCTATCCTTGGCAAAGGATACATGTTCTTCACCGTCGCTCGGTTCAGCTCCTTATAATCTATGCACAACCTCAAACTCCCATCTTTCTTTTTCACGAAAAGAACTGGTGCTCTCCACGGTGATACACTAGGTCTAATGTATCCCTTCTCTATCAGATCATTTAACTGCTTCATGAGATCCTTCAACTCCTTAGGACCCATTCGGTACGGTGCCTTAGAGATTGGCCCCGTCCCCGGTTTCAGTTCAACACTGAAACCTATCTCCCTCTTCGGTGGCAACCCCGGAATCTCCTCTGTAAAAACATCTGAAAACTCCCCCACCACTTGTATCTGATCAACTGTCGGACTCTCTATCTGGTCATCTCTCACATGGCACAAGATCATCGGGCACCCCTTCCTCAGATAGGACTTCAAGGTCACCGCTGCAATCAATTAACTTTGGGTTTGACAACAAACCCTCGATAAGACACACTAATGCCCTTAGGGCCTCTCAGAGACACTTTATTTTGATGACAGTCTATCTTAGCTTTGTACTTTCCTAACCAATCCATCCCGACTATCATCTCAAAACCGTCTAAAGGAAACTCTAGCAAGTCTACAGGTAGATTGACTTGCCCAACTATCATGGAAACATCCCTATACAACCTCCCACGTGATACAGACTCTCCTGAAGGTATAAATCCTTTCTCACTTACAGACTCAAGCTCTCTCAAACCCAACTGTTTAACATGACTCGAAGATACAAACGACTGAGACGCCCCCGAATCAAACAAAACAAAGGTGTAAACACCATTAACAATAAAAGTACCAGTGATAACGTGTGCGTCGTCCTCAGCTGCTTGTTTTTCCATCATAAAAAGCTTTCCACTGGTCTTCTGCCCACCTCCTTGGACAATACTGGCTGACGTAGTCGGCTTAGCACCCGGCCCCTGGTTGTTGTTAGTGTTCGTAGCTGGCTTCTGATAAGAATTACCGCCATTGCGGTTACCTCCCCTGTTGCTGCTCTGACCTCCCTGGTTGTTCCATGACCCAGCCGGTATGTTGCTCGCAAAACTATGTGCCGGACCCTGAGAAAAGCTTCCCTGTCCCGGCCTCTGGTAACCCTCGCTCACCGCACTGGTGCACTCATGTCTCTTGTGGCCTACACCGCCACAGTTAAAACAGGTCATCCCCCTGCTGCTACTACTGTTCCCACAGCCACGCCCATAAGAAGCCCCTGTACTAAACCCCGAGCCAGATGAATATGCTCTAGCCTGAGTGTGGTTGCCCTTCTTGTAGTTAGATTGGCCACCACCCTCGCTCTCAGCCTTTCTTTTCTCAGCACCTCTATGTCGGGTTATCTGTACCAGCCTCTCAGCTCTCCCAGCCCTCGCATATGCTTCCTTAACATCTCTAAGGATCCCCACGGGTAAGTTCTCCATTATCTTGGGGGTAAACCCCTTCTCAAACCTCAGAGCTAGGTTCTCATCACTCAATCCCATATCCTCAGCATACCTAGCCTTCTCATTAAACTATTTGTAGTACTCAGCCACCGACATCTCAGATGTCATCTTGAACCCACCAAATTCCTCCCTCAGCTTACTCCTCACATGCTGCGGCACGAAATCCCTCTTCATAGCTTTTCTAAACTCTTCCTAAGGAATAGCAGGCAGCCCCTGCTTCGCATACATATCTCTAGCATTCACCTTTACCTTATCCCACCACTCTCTTGTTGCCTCCCTCAAGTAGAACGCAGCTTGTTCTACCCTCATCTCATCCGGACAATGCACCAAATCCAGAATGTTCTCCATATCTTTGTGCCAATTGTCTAGAAGAATTGGCTCCCCGGTCCTCTTGTACTCTTTCGGGTTAAACCTCGCTATGCAGAGACTGATCTTAGAATGATCAACCTCCTTATCCTTCCCCACTCTCTTTAGCGCTTCCGTAAGAGCATCTTAGTGCTCCAACATCTTAACTATGTCATCAATGTTCATGCTCTCAGCTCTAGCATACAAGGCGGTTTTCTTTGGCGGTATCTTGAAACTATATGAGAAAAGGTAGATATAAACATACATACTATAACCCAGAACACGAATACAGCCTGCACAAACCCCACTCGATCGAGTACCAAAACCCACTCGATCGAGTTGAGGTTACTCGATCGAGTGCCCAACATACTCCATCGAGTGCCCGGACCCCAGACCCCAAATAGACCTTCTGATCTCAAACATACTCGACCGAGCTGACAAACCACTCGATCAAGTGACCCCTACTCGATCGAGTGCCCCTATGTACTCGATCGAGTACCCAAAAACATGGTTCTGACCATAAAACATCAAACTATCCACTCGATCGAGTTAAACCCACACGATCGAGGACCTCACCTACTCGATCGAGTGGCCCCCACTCGACCGCGTCATGCTGACTCATATACACTACCAGCATGTTATCTCACCTAACCCAACGTACTATGCAATCTTCATAATCTCAGCATTATAATTATAACTAAGCATGCAAATCTACGCAATTTCTCATATAATCATTAAAACAATCTACTTCATGTCATCAAAATGCCACATTATAAACACTCAACATGCTTCTTCATTCAATTCAACATATAAACACATCTCTTCAACTTTTAACCGTACTTTCAATTCTCCACTTCCAACATCCAACAATTCACAACCCATACCGTTATATAAACATACGAACTAAAAGAGAACACATACGACCTTGCCACATACCCCCCATGTGACCGGTTCAAAATTGCAGGGCGAGTTCACGACTTTAGGACGTCTCCCAAGCCTTTGCATTAGCTCCTACAACTTTTACCTTGGATTCATTTTAATTGACTCCCTAGGTTCATTAGATTCATTAGTTACAAGTTTCAGGATCGTCGCTCTGATACCACTTTGTGACACCCCCATACTCCAAGTGCCTTACCAGGACCACTCAGATATAAAGATGTCACCATCTCGGTTTCCCGAGGCAATGATCATCATAAGACAATAACGAAACAATATTTAAATAGTATAAAGTTAAGTGATTACAATCCGAAAACAAAATTGATAAAATGTGAATACATGTTCTCCAAAAACCAAATGTCTAAAAGCTAAACATAATGTCTGACAACAGCGGAAGACTCTTCTAACTGCAAGTGATGACTCATCCCAGCTAGCCCATAAGCACCATATCAAACCTGCTCAACAACTGCCCACCATCCCCGAATGGATCACCACCGTTTTATAAAACAAAGACGGGGTCAGTACTAATCACACAATTATATAATCACAATAAGACAGAAGTCAACACAAGTCAATCGTCACATAACCCAAACTCCATAATCAACTCCTCATCGCAACAGGTTACTCCTCACCGCCAGTGGGGGACCGCAGCCGTTCCCACCTAAGCCTCGCTCATCTCCATTGAGCGATAAACCCAAATCCATTAATGTGCACATTCCTTCTGTAGAGGGTTCCACAGAAGGCGAATAATGGGCATGAAGCCACTCCCGTAAGTGACTCCACTCAGCCAGGGACGCACCCCGAAGAATACAGACAGATACAAACAACAACAACCAACAATGATAAAACCCCAACCGTCACAATATCAATATAATAATTTAATAACAATCACAATCAACACCAAACCACATTATGTGACTAATACTAAGTAGGGAAACCCTACCTGGAATGCAACACAAGCAGACGGTCTCAACAGCTGTATCAAAACCTCTCTTCTACGAATCCCCCTCCTAACATACAATCATATAATTACTAACAATCACAATAACTAACAAAAACCCTCAATCCCCCAAATTAGGGTTTAAACAAACTTAACTAACTACTATAAAATTGGTACGTAGATCTTACCCTCGACGCAAGGATCACAAGGATGTAAAGAACGATGAAATCCGACCTCTCAAGCTCCGGGATTTGTCAATAACACGGATGATGCGAAGAACGTAGGTTGAATCTCCTTTTTAATGTTATTAGGTTAGTAAAAGTGATTTATGAAGATGACGGAAAGAATTATATATTAATCCGTGTTATTAACAAAACCCGTCGAATTAATACCCGCTAACCGAGCTACTCTATCGAGTGACACTTACTCGATCGAGCACCCAGGCTACTCGATCGAGTACCCTACAGACAGAATACTGTTTCTAAAAATAAAAACACCCTTACTCGACAGAGTAAGGCCCACTCGATAGAGTACCCAGAGACTCATAAAACCGTAGTATTACAATCGACCTTGCAAGACTTTTAATGATGGACTCTCACGGGTCACTCTTCTCTCATGAAGCAAAGGGTAAGCATATGAATGTAAGAGAGAAAGAAAAATAGTCTCTCACCTAAACTACGACCCACATAAACATACATGAAGCTAATATGATAAACAATTCTAGCTACCGTACACATACATTCCAACCAAACAAGGTCCGTCATAGCAGAGAGCTTACAAAATTTATGGGAAAGTGAGGTAATGGGTAAGAAAAGGCAAAACATTTTTGGTAATGTACGGTAATAAGCCAACCTAGCTACCTAAATAGAACCAAACGAACCATATCTGATTCTTAATCTATCAAAACTAAGTACAATGCCCTTGATTGGCAACAAACTCACCAAACCGATTAATATCAACTCCACATAAAATATAAATAAAGCATAGGAGTAAAACTGTCAACAATCAAACATCTTTTTTTTTCTTTTTCTTTTTCTTTTTCTTTTTTCTCGGTTTCTTTTTTATTTTGATTCACGTTTTTTCTTCATTTTTCAATTCTTTTTTTTCTTTTTTTTTTCATCGTCCTCCTTCCTTTTCACAAATTACCAACTCCAAGTAATGCAATACAAACCAAACTTGGCACAATAAACTATATACCGCAAAACATACACTAAATAGCTTGACAAGGCAGGCTAAATTTGGATGTAGTTAAGGGTCAAAAGGCAAATTTGGCTAAATGTGGAGTTTAATGGGTAAAAATAAAAGAAAAGGGAATGTAAGCACCTCCCTGCATGTGATACCAACCACTAACCCGAATGTATGTAGGCAAAAAGCAATTGAATTTCATGTATGTGCAAATTAATGATACATGTTATGCAAGGAGTAACTACTCACAAAACTACATGGAACTGGTCATAAATGACACCAGTTTATTGAGCTCTAAAACTTAGAAATTATAAGTAGCGTGCCAAAAATTTCAGGTCAAGTCTATATGTTCAGCTAAATTTCAACATTAACTCGCAGATATGCAGAAGACGAAGCTAAAGATATTAATTTGTGCAAGTCTTAAGCAAAAAGACAAATGTAGTGCAATGTCATCATTGAAATCTACCGTCCCGACTTAACCTATATGCAGAATAAACGTTAATTTTTTTGATGTTTTGAAATTTTTCTATTTTTATGAGATTTTTAATTTTATAAACATAAACAACAATGCATACAGAAATTAAACGTGATAACAGAAATGAAATAAAAAAATAAATGCAGACACAGATATGGATACATAACCTCCTCAAACCAAACCGTACAATGCCCCCATTGTACCCAAAAACAAGGAAAGGAAATGCAAACTAAAAAAGGAGAGAGTAAAGATATGGAAAACTCACAAGAATACGTGAAGTAGGGACCTCCCCAAACCAGCCAGCAACATAGGAGCTCACAAACAACTTCAAAGCGGCGTCATTGGAAACATTACAAAACAAGCCTACTCGTGGTACTTCGATCGAGAAGATAGAATACTCGATCGAGTACAATCAGCTACCAAAGTGTTCGATCGAGGAGAACTGGTTACTCGATCGATATATCTGTTTCTGTAGGTGTTCGATCGAGGAATAGGTGTGTTCGATCAAACGGATTAAGCACTCGATCGAGTAAAAAGAATACTCGATCAAGTGGTACCTGCAGACAAATGATGACCAAAAACCAATTCTAAATCGTTAACAGTTTATGGTTCGAAAACCAATTATTACACACACAACAAAAATTAAAATATAAATCAACTAAAAATTTAAACTCCGGGTTGCCTCCCGGACAGCACTAGTTTCAAACAGGTCCCAGCTCGACCTTCTTTTCTTCATCCAATTGTTCCAATTGGTCACAATCAAAGCAACTCAAAGCACGCAGCAACCGATCAAATAACTGTGCATGTGCTACACAAAACTGTAAGTAGCACCATAATAAAGAAAGAGCATATGAAAGCAATATAAAATACCGTCTCAGTCTAACAAATTTTCGATGACAAATATGGTGAAACTTTATAAGCTTATTCATCCAACTGGGAGGGGGTGGAGTATTGAAATATATAGCATAAGTCATACGAGGTAATATACTTTTAGTCATAGCAATAATCATGAAATCATATTTAATTACCTCAGGTTGGTCGCTCCTAACGTCGGAATCATTGATAGAAGAATGTATTACCTCTTCCGTGCTAAAAGCATTCCCTGACTTAGCTACCCTATCATTCTCCTCCTCTGTGGGTTCTATCCCGTAAATTGCAGCCTCTAAAGCATCCAACTCGGCTTTGAAAATGGGGGATTCACCATAACCATTGTCTTCGTCCATGTCGTCATCCAAAACGGACCAAAGTGACATAGCAATGCTCTCCGTGGCCATATCACTCGATCGAGAATGCATATTGTTCGATCTAGGAGTTTCTTCATCAGCAGTACTCGATCGAATAGTGTGGGGTGTTCGATCGAGGTCTTCCTCATACAAACCGTTCGATCGAGTGGTTAGTTCTACTCGATCAAATTCCTCCTCATAGAATTCACTCGATCGAACATGGTTGGCCGTTCGATCGAGCATTTGATGCCGAACCGTAGTGAAGTGATTGAGAAATGCTTCGTGCTCTTCAATTTCCGAGTCGTACAAATCTTCGTCATCAATAGGTAGCTCAGGTCCTTCGTAGGAAGTACCGCTCTTGGTACAAATAGCAAGTACCTCCTCTGAATGCCTGTTGTCCATCTCGGCAGCTAATTGAGCTATTTCAGATTCAAATAGCTTGACACGAGCTTCCCTAGCTTTATCAGATTCTTGCACTAGAAGTTCAAGTGCCTTCACTAAGGATTTCAATTCAGCAACCTCTTCATTCTCTTCAACGGGAGGAAGGGTTTGTTGTTGCGGGGGCCAGGTAAACAGAGACTTTTGATAGCCTCGTTGCTGAAGCGGATGTGGTGGCACATATGCAAAGGAATGAGTAGCTTGCCTATGCTGCCTAAACGCATAGACTTCATCGTTCTCCACTAGACAGATAACAGCATTGTGCCCCGCAGCACCATATCTCTCACAATAGACCACCTGTCGTGCTATAGGATGGAACATAGGTGGAAGATCAAAGGTACTAAAGCCTTCCCTTTGATGATCTTTTACCTAGAAATGTCTAGGTAGGACCTATCAAAACAACACTAGAGAAAAAGATAAGAACTGCCTCAAGAATAAATTCCTTGAGGCTAAAGACAGACAAAAATAAAAAAGTAAATAAAATAGTTGCCTCTCCGGCAACGGCGCCAAAATTTGATACCGTCGTTTTAGTATCAAAAACAAATACCTAAGTACTACTAACAGAAGTCAGCGGTAAGTAGGGTCAATCTCCACAGGGAGACGGTCACTATCTACTTGTTAATTCTAGTCTATCTACGGTCACAATTGGGGGTTTGAGTTGTTTAAACCAAACTAAATGAGATTAAAGCAAGAGAAAAGAATAAGAGAGATTAACAATAAAAGAGAGAGAACTAGGATTGTCGGGTCATCAATGAATGTCAAATAATTGCAGCTAAGGTCACAGATCTGTCGCGTGTATCAGCCTAAGGGGCAGCGAATATCTCCTGCCGGTCTCAATTCACCCTAAAATACCATTAGCTTAGCTTCCGCCCTTACTAAAGCATCCTAATGTTCACTGCGGGTCTCACCCCTTCCAACCTTTCGGTCTAGGTCAAGGCTTACCAAATCAATTAGCTAAATGCGTCGACTCAAACAGCTGATTACAGTTAATTGCAGTGATTAACAACAAAGACATGATAGCAACAAAAGATCTGTAAACCTAATTAGAAACTAACATCAACTCATTAAATCCCCAAATCCTAGCAGGAGAATTAGCTGAATATTATAATGAATAAAGTAAAAGAGAGAGATGAAGAAAGAACAAACATAATGAAGAAATAAGCAAAAGAGAATTAATATAAAAGAGAGAGAAGAAAGGTTACAAAAGTTTAGAATCCGGCAAAAGAACAAGGTAGCAGTAGAGATTAAGAGTAAAACAGTGATTTAAGAGTAAAACAGTATGATAAGGTGTGTTTAACCTAATACCGACTTCCTTTATATAAGGAAGTGATTATTAACATAAAATAAACCTAACACGGAATCAAAATCCCGAGTATATAAGCTAGTCACTCGATCGAGCAACTTTATATCACTCGATCGAACAAATCCAAGTTAAAACCTCTCGATCGAGGACTTTAGGTACTCGATCGAACACTATCAAAAATAAGTTATTCGATCGAAGACAATAACCACTCGACCGAACAAGATATTACTCGATTGAGTACTTTCCAGCGCACAATTCCTACTTCGCGCACTGAATTTCAAACGGCCGCCATTTCTTCGTTACTTGGGAAAATAGAGCGTTTCCGATGTCATTGGAAAGATAAGAGGACTTTCATCTCCAATTGGAATAACCTGAAAATCTGTTGTAGAACTCGAGATATGGGCTTCAAAGTAGGCACTAGTAATTTGAAGTTCTTCCTTTGCTCGCCTAGCTTCCTTACTTCTATGCGCATCACAATTAGTAGTTTCCAAGCTCCGACTCAGCTCATCTCCTAAATACATGCATAGGGACATGTATTAAGCTTTATTATGATCCTCTTTGGTTCATTCCTGTAAATAAGACAAGAGAAAAAAAAGTAAACAATCCGGGGGACATTTGTAGCTAAACACTACTAAATATGCATAAAGATGCGTGCAAATATGGTACAATAAGTCTATATAAAATGCACGCATCAATTGCAATGGGTATTCTGGCAGGACTACACTTGTGGAGGTTTAACGGAGTTTGAGTAATGTGTGTACGGTAACTTACGTATTGTGTTTTGTACAATCAGTAACTTGCCCCGTTTAAATGTTTTGAAAACTGTGGTGATCCATTCGGGGATGGTTAGCAGTTATTGAGCAGGTATAAGACGGGTTGCGCGAGGGATAGATGGGATGGAGTCATCATAAGTGTTTAGAGTCTTCCGCTGTGTCATAAACTTAGTTTGTTTTTCAGTTGTTTGGTTTTTGGGAACAATTGTTTTGTTGTACAGTTTTGGTTTTGGATTGTAATCACTTAACTCATTTACTTAACTAAGTATGTTTCTTTATTGTCTATTTGATATACATTGCCTCGGGTAACCGAGATGGTAGCATTTCCATACATTAGGTGGCCTTGGTAAGGCACCTTGGTGTATGGGGTTGTTACACGTCCGCCTCGATAGCGACCTCTACTAATGATCAGGAAAGTCGTTTATATTCGATATGCCGTTAGTTGTATGCATGAAATGTAACATCCACGGGTTAATCCTAGCAAGTGAGATTCGACTATGTCGGTAAACACATAATTTAGCATTAATTGGATCGAAGTAGGAATTTAGATTCATTACATGTGAATGCCAAGTAAGTAAATCATAAAAGAAAAATATGAAATAAATACATTACAATTAATAAATTACAATCGATTACAATGAATTAAATTGAATTTACGTCATAAATATGCTCAAAAGAGACTTGAAAAGAAAATAAAAGTAAAAAAAGAAAATAAAATATGAAATATATGGCGAATTATAAACGATAATATGAATAAAATTCGATTAGAAACCTACGTCAAAACGAGAAAGACTTCAGTGGCAGAAACCAACCCAGAATAGGCGCTGCATCTGGTGCGTCCCCTGGAAGAGGCACATCAGTTCATGCGGCTGTTCTAGAGCTGGGTTCTGACTGTAAAAGTCAAACCCGCGGATTAGTTATCATTAGTTGTTTGATTTATGTTGATTTATTGATATATGACTCGAATCAAAGCGATTTAGTCAGATTATATATACTATTATCATCACAAGTCAGATTAAAGAACATGATTAGATAAATTATTACGGCGATTTATATAATTATAATTATACGATGTCGGGTTTATAAAGATCAAAGCTTTGAATATGAAAATGAACGAAAACGAAATTAGAGTAACGAAACTGCAAAATGGGGAACTATGTACAAAAGACGTATGGGAGAATCGAACCTTTGAAATCCGGGTTTGAATAAGAGGACAAAAACCCCCCAAATATTGAATTATAAGGGATTTAAGTCGAAAAAAGGTGAAAAAATATTTATGAAAAACTAATTTGAAAATTACTAGATGAAACAAGAAGAAAAAACAACGAAGAAAGAAAACAAAAGGCGAAAGAAGCAAAAACCCGAGGAAGAAGAAGTGCAGCAGCTGAAGGCAGCCTCTGGAAGAGACGCAGCAGATGTTGCGGCCTTTCCAGAAGATGCATCGGTTGATGCAATTCTTCCCCACGTCAGTTCCTTGCTATTTCCGTCAAAAGGTTTTAAAAAAAGCAATTTTAAAGATGGTTTGAGCAAACTTGTGATATAAATCCTTACATATGATATATATACAGAAAATAAAATAAATAAAATTGGGATTTACACCCTCAGACTTACATGTTCAATGAAGCGAGATTAATTAAGTAGTCGTTTAGTGATTGCTCGACTCGATGTAGGAATGAAAGTGCCCTTAAAAAAGGATTTAAAAACAAATTGATTAGATTGAATAGGTGGAGTTGGTCAAATTGGTCGGTCTATCAAGCATGTAGGCGTCGATAAGCAAGAACGCGGTCCTAGAATGCAACGGGAGAAGAGAAGGGCGGACACTCGCATGAGAAATATGTAAGGTGGAGGCCTCTATTGATACTAATCACGTGGCGGAATTTAGGTAAAAGTCGGATTAGGAAAGAAATCCGGAAAGATTCGCGAAACTGGGGAAAAATCAGGCCAAGAAGAGGTGCAGCAAGAACTGCGATCCTTCCAAGAGGCACAGCTCCTACTGCGTTTTATCTTCGATGGTGTCCTCCTGAGCAAGAATGATTTCCACGGTTAAATTAAGAATTAGGGAAGATGTATGCTTCCTATTTCGTAAAGAATATATTTTTCGAGATTTAATCATAAAAGATAAACTTAAGAATAAAACTCTAGAATATTCTAGAACATTCCTACTTGGCTTAAGACGGTTTTAGAAAATGGAAACGATTTTTGACCCAGACTCCATATGTACTCTAGTTAGTGTCAAAATGACCGTATCGGCGCGTAGATGACGACCATGAGGTTGACTCGACTGTTTAAGCTATCACCTATCCACGAACTTAAGAAATGTCATAAATCGCTCCGCGCGATTAAACATGCGGCCCAATCATCATTGGGATTTTAGCGGAAGGTGTAGAAACACGCTATCTACACACCCTTATATTGAGGCAACCGGGCCCAAGCCTGGACTAGAGGTCAGTCCTGGAGATAGAATCCGGCGCCGGGTCAGAACTTGGAAAAGTACTCATATATCAATGCCTGGAGTATTGGTAGACACCCACTAACACCAGTACTATCTCGGCGCGATGCCATCCCTAAATGTCGGTACAAGTAAGCCAAACAAGCGGCACCCCAAGCATCGGAATCAACCTGATCAAGACTATCAAGCAAGGACAACAACTGAGCATTCACCCTGTCACCGCTCTTATCCATGGAAAGTGTATGTCCCAATAAATCAAGAGGTGAGCCCAAAATGAGTCATGCTCGTTGCCTCGCTCAACAACATTCCTCAGCTCTGTCGTAAGTAAACCACCATTCTTATAGTGTGGTGGTACCACCTCAGACTCAAAAACTCCATAAAACCTAGCAATCTTTGTAATCCCATAAACCAAGGTGCCTTACCAAAACCACCTAATGCATGAGAGTGCTACCATCTCGGTTACCCGAGAATGAATATCAAATAGATCATAGTAGAACGTACTTTAAATAGATAGTTTAAATGAATACATCAAAAACCAAAAACTATAAAGTAAGATACAACTGTTCCAAATTCAAAAACCAACTAAAGTAAATCAAAATGTTTGACAACACAACGGAATACTTCTAAACGACTCGTGATGACTCAAGGCCAGCTATCCCCCGCGCATCCATATCATACCTGCTCAATAACTGCTCAGTGTTGAATGGATCACCACAGTTTTTAAAACAATTAAACAATGTCAATTACTGCATACACGATATAAGATAATACAACAACAACAACAACAACAACAACAACAACAACAACAACAACAACAACAACAACAACAACAACAACAACAACAACAACAACAACAACAACAACAACAACAACAACAACAACAACAACAACAACAACAACAACAACAACAACAACAACAACAACAACAACAACAACAACAACAACAACAACAACAACAACAACAACAACAACAACAACAACAACAACAACAACAACAACAACAACAACAACAACAACAACAACAACAACAACAACAACAACAACAACAACAACAACAACAACAACAACAACAACAACAACAACAACAACAACAACAACAACAACAACAACAACAACAACAATACAAATAATCCTCCAACACCGTCACATCACCAAACACCTGACTAGCCTGAAGGTCTACTCCTGCCAAATTAGGGCCGCAACCATTAATCTACACCGCCAGTGGGAGATTTCAGCCGTTCCCACCTAAGCCCCGCTCATCTAAACCGAGCGCAAACCCATGTTCCTTAATGTGCACATCCCCTCTTGTGGCGGGTTCCACAAGGGGCAAATCAAGGGCGTGAAGCCACTCCCGCAACTGACTCCACTCAGGCGAGGGCGCACCTCGCAAACCACAGACAACACAACAACCAACTAAAACATAAACAATTACCAATTCAAATACGATATAGATAAATGCCATTAATCAACAACCAATCAACTATCTCATAACATGTAAACAATAACTGAGTAGAAAACCCTACCTGGAAATGCAATCACCACAATCGTCACAACAGAAGATCAGAAATGTTCCTCTACGAAATGACCTCCTTTCAATCATACAATCATACAATCACCAACTAATGCCAACAATAACCCAAAACCCCCAAATTACCCAATTAGGATTTAAAATAAAATCAACGAAACAATATAAAAAATGTACTAAGATCTTACCCCCAATGCGATGGTCTCAACGGCCTAAAGAACTCTGGATTCCGACGACTCGAGCCTTTGGATTTTATAGCAATGTGAGAGAGAAGAGCTACATAACTTTGTCTTTTGTGTGAAATATTTAGAATACGGTAAAAACTAAAAAGAAACTGACGAAAAGTGTTTTTATACCATTCTCGCGTTGCTATCAAAACCCACCCAAAAACCCGACAAAACCCACGCACTCGATCGAGTAAGTGAGTTACTCGATCAAGTGGCCCCTACTCGATTGAGTTGCCCCTACTCTATCGAGTACCCAACAGACAGAACACTGTCTAGAACGCCAACACACACTTACTCGATAGAGTACCTAACATCACATAAAACCGTAGTATTACAGTCTTCCCTCCTTAAAAATGAACTTAATCCCCGAAGTTTAAACTCATACACAAAAACAAACTTACCAACTCAACTACGACACAACAACGCAACAAAAACTCAAAAACAAAACCCAACCACAACTCATACCGACTCAAACAAACCACTAACAGAACGAAAACCAACATAGAACCATACCAAAACCTTATGTGATCATCTCCTTGTTGGAGCTTGTGTCCTCCACAGTTAGTGTGATAACGTATATAAATCTCTTACAGGTTCACAAGGGTATACTTAGTATTTTTATCAGTTGATTAACGTTTATTAATAACGGTTGGCTTGCTAGAAGTGTGACGTTATTATCATACTGATGGCGGTGATCAACGGGTCCCTAAAAGTCACACCTAAAGGCTGTGTTTGAGAGATGTGATTATATGAAAATATAATCACATTGATGCCTTATATGACTAAAAGGTTAGTTCATGTATTTGACTAAAAGGTTAGCCAATGTGATGATGAGACGATTATTTAATACAATTAAATAATATTAGCTGAGACGAATTAATTATTAATTCGTAAATTGAATATAAACTGTTATATTTAATTATTATATATAATGTTAGCTTAAACGAATTAAGATGTTAATTCGTAATTAAACGTAAACGGTTATATTTAATAAGCAAATTATAAATATGCGATATTTATAGTTAATGTATATATTATACGATATTGTCATAATATATGATGTCGGACCGGTATTAAGTGTGTGGACTTATTAATACAGGACGACATAAATGACAATTGATCAATAATACACATTATATACATTTATGACAACAACCTAAAATAAGAAGATTTCCTCCTTATTTTTATGGTTGGTAAAAACCGAAAAAGAGGAAAAAGAGGAGAAAAATATCTCCCCTAATTCCTCTCCTTGGACGGTTAAAAGAGGAAGAGGAGATCATTTTTACTCACTTCCTTTTTGACCTAATCTTATCATCACAAAACCCTAAAAATAATTAGAGAAATTAGGGATCTCATTCTAGCAAAAAGAGAGGCATTTCTCAAAGCATTTTGGGTGCAACAATTAGGAGAATATCGATCTCGATATTTGTTCTTAGGCCAAATTGCTAGGACCAAAGGTTGATTCTAATCTCTACTCATTTTGTTTATGCAATTTCGTTTATGACTAGCAATTTCATAATTATAATTCCAATATAATCCAAATTTCTTGATGAAGTATACCGATATTTCCCACAAGTGGTATCAGAGCCAGGTTACGAAATTATTTTATATGATTTTCATAAATGAATTTAAACAAAATTTTGAGAAAAAGAAAAAAAAAGGTTCGGCCGTTTTTAAAAAAAAAATTCTGCCGAGACAAAAAAAATTTTTGATGTTTTGTTTCCATTTGATTTATTGATATTGTTGTTTTAACATGTTAAGATGATAATATGATAAATTTGTAGATGTTTTGATTTAATGAGAATTAAATTAAAATGTAAATGGAAATCGTTTTGATTAATGATGTTCATTTGTTTTTGCTATATAGTTTTGGCATACAAGTCAACTTAATAATGTTCAAATCAATTGTGATGATCGGTTTAATCATGATTTAGATATTCATTTTAAGAGGATAAATTGAATCGTCTAGTTTGATCTATGTTTAAATTAAATGTTGATGTTTATGTCAATCTTGTTATAGTAGCAACTTTAAACAAATTGTTCACATTAAAAGGGTTGTTTTTTTAGTAAAAAAAAAAAAAAAAAAAAAAAAAAAAAAAAAAAACTTTTTTCTTTTTTTTTTTCAGTTTTGCCGAGAGTTTTTTTTTTAAGAAAAAAAAAACTGTTTTTTTTCGTTTTTAGGGTAATGCCGAGAGCATTGGAAAAAACCTGTTTTTCTTTTTTTTAGTGAATGACGAGGGCAATTATAAAAAAAAAATTGTTTATTTTTGGCCAATAATTATTATACATTAAATTTATAATGTATGATTGTTTGTTGTGAAAAAGTTCACAAATTATAGATACCCAATTATTTTAAAGAGGTTTAAAATAATGTTGGATTAATTCATATCACTAGCTAATGTGAATTAAGATTGGAATTATTGTGAGTAATTGAGGAATTGTCACATAATTTTGATAATTATAAAATAGGTGGTTTGGATAAATTACTCTACATAATTAAGGAATTATGTCTTTAATGGTTAATTTATAGTTGATGCATTTTTATTTAGTTGTATGAATTGTTGAATGGTTTAATTTACGTATTTTTGCAATCGGTTGTAATTTTATATTACTTAGTGTGGCCTTAGTTAATTATGTTTTCGTAATGATGGAAACATAAAATTTTAATGTAATTTTGAGATCTCGAATCTCCTTTTGGTTTTCTTTAGTATTATGTTTTTGAAATTAGAATGTAAATAGGTTTATTTTGTAATTTTAATTGTAATTTTGAGAAGACTAAAGATGGAGATTGGATTGCTCACTCCCGCTACATGGACCAAGATGGAACATCAAGAAAGGCTTCTCGGGTCCTAGGAAGGATTCCAAAGTTGTATTTATGTTCATTTTGGTGGATAGGCCACACTAGGACTTTATTTTGTTTTACGTTTTTCATTCTCGTTGCTTTTCATTTGCATGATAATTAGTGCATCATATTCCGCCTAAACCAAACCACCTACTAATATGCATGAAAATTGACTCATATAGATTGAATGTTAGGTATCATGGACATAAAGATGTCACACAATTTTAAGCCATCATCTTAGTTTATTCATGCTCGCATACTAGATATTAGTTCACTTAAAATGAATTAAGATAAAGTTGATGGGATCTTCCTCTATAACTAAAATTGAGACTAGTCTTTATAGGCCAAACAACTATGAATCCCTTCTTCGTCGGTAGGCATATAGGACCTTACTCTCCATATGACCTCTTCTACGTAGGGTAAGTAGTTTGTGTTGACTTATTTTACCTCAACATTATAATCCGAAGAGTTTCTCATGATTATGATGGACTATAGATAAAATTTACAAAAATTTATCAACCAAGAATTCTAACAGTAAAATTAGCCAAGAGGTTGGCTTATCAATTTACAGATAATTGAGTCTTGGGATCATTTATATAATTCTTGAGGGAGGTCAATTGTATAAATGCTTATGTCTTCGCTTTTAACAGTTTTGCATTAGACTTAAATCATAACGATGAGTATCCTTATTATATTTTTCTTCTTTTCACAGTGTAGAATTCGTTTTATATTGATAATACTGCTTACAACAAATGGCTGGAAATAATGATATACCTATGCCAAGTGCCACACTTGCACGCGAATCCTGGCTCAAAACTTTCATGGACCAGATGAATCAGTCCACACGACTGAAGAATGACGGGTCCAACTTTGCGGACTGGGAGGCATCATTACGGAATGCTGCCATTGCTGACGGTAAGCTCAAGTACTTGACTAAGCTAATACCGCCAAACCCAGGCCCCAATGCTAGAGCTAAAGAGTCACTTGCTTATAGTGACTTCGTCATGGAAGCTGGTGCGATAAAGAACGTACTCATTTTTGCAATGGAAACCAATTTGCAAAGACGCTTCATTGCCCAAGGTGCAAACAAGATTTACACCACGCTCACTAATGAGTTCTCAAAAGCACCGAGAATCGTTACTTATGAGCATACCTGTCGCTTCTTTGATGCGAAACTCCAGAAGGGCCAACCGGTTAGCCCACACATTCTTAACATGATTGAGAATGTCGAGAAACTGGAAGCACTTGATTGCAAAATCAGTGAGAGCATAGTCATTGATCGTATGCTTCATTCACTTCATGATGGTTTTGCCCTCTTCAGGGCAAATTACTACATGAATGACATGAAGAAAAGTCCTCATGAGCTACACTCACTTCTCGTACAGACCGAGAATGATATGAAATTGAGTGGGAGCATGAAGCAAGATGTTCTCATGATTTCCAACAAGAATAAGGGTAAGGGCAAAGCTCACGGCGACCTAACTGTAGGAAAGCCAAAGTTTAAGAAGTCAGGAAATGGTAAGAGTGGGCCTGGTGAGACTAGTGGCTTACAAGGCAAGGCAAAGAGCAAGGGCGGTGACGTTGAGTGCCACCATTGTCACAAGACTGGGCATTGGAGGAGGACCTGTCCCGTGTACCGTGAGGACATAAAAGCAGGCCGCGTCACTCCTGTTGGTATGTCATCTTATATTCATATGATTGAGATTAACCATGCAAGTTTCGGAACTTGGGTACTTGATACTGGTTGTGGTTCTCATCTGTGTAATCATTTGCAGGGCCTAAAAAACATCACACCTCTCGCAAAGGGTGATATGGACCTGCGAGTCGGGAATGGAGCAAGAGTTGCTGCAGTCTCAAAGGGAACATACGTAATCCAGCTCCCGAGTGATTTTGAGTTATATTTATATAATCATTACTATGTACATTTATCCGAGAACATTATTTCTGTTTCCGTACTTGATAAAGACGGTTGTTCATTTTCAATAAAGGACAATAGCTGTATTTTCTCTTTTAATGAAATGGTTTATGGCAAAGCAGTTTCCATGAATGGAATTTATATCTTAGATCAAACCACAGATAAATTACATGTGAATAATAAGAAATTAAAGGTTGGTGACAAAGATCAAACTTATCTATGGCATTGTCGAATGGGACACATAAATGAAAAACGTGTAAAGAAACTCATCGAGAATGGGACTATCCCCATATTCGATTTTTTTTCATTTGGCACGTGTGAATCATGTCTTATCGGCAAAATGACTCGAATTTCCTTCAAAGGTGTTGGAATGCGCGCTAATGACCTATTAGGACTCATACATACTGATGTATGTGGACCTATGTCAATCACCGTAACAGACGGCTATAGATATTTTATCACTTTCACGGATGATTTGAGTAGATACGGATATGTCTACTTAATGAAGCATAAAAGTGAGTCTTTTGAAAAATTCAAAGAATACCAGAATAAGGTTGAGAACCAACTGGGAAGAAAGGTTAAAGTACTACGTTCAGATCGTGGTGGCGAATATCTTTCAAATGAGTTTGATCAACACCTTAAAGACTGTGGAATAGTTTTACAGTTAACTCCACCTGGAACACCTCAATTAAATGGTGTGTCCGAACGGAGAAATCGAACACTACTTGATATGGTTCGATCCATGATGAGTCACACGGTAGTACCTGATTCATTATGGGGTTTTGCTCTTTTGTCACTTTGTTCTTATACTTAACCGAAGTCCGTCTAAAGCTGTCGACAAGACTCCATATGAAATGTGGAAGGGAACGGTCCCTAACTTGTCCTTTATTCGGGTTTGGGGCTGCGAGGCTTATGTCAAGTGGAGATACGAGGATAAGCTCGGCCCGCGGTCAGTCAAGACGTACTTTATAGGTTATCCAAAAGGAATGTTTGGTCATTACTTCAATTAGCCTACCGAACATCGAGTTTTTGTTGCGGCAAGTGCAAAGTTTTTAGAGAAAGAATTTCTCGAGAACAAGTCAAGTAATAGAACCTTCGAACTGTCAAAGATTCAAGAACCAACAACCGAGGAACAGATGGAGGAAGATGTTTCTTCAACTAATGATACGGTTAACATTCCTCAGGAACCTAGGAGGTCAGGTAGAGTCTCTAATCCTCCAGACAGATACATTGGTATGGTCGAGGAAAATGATATTTTTCTCCTAGAGAGTAATGAACCCGCTACCTATAAAGATGCCATGACCTGTTCCGACTCTAAGCTATGGCTTGAAGCCATGCAATCCGAGATGGACTCCATGTATGAGAATGACGTATGGGATCTTGTTGATTTACCTAACAAGGTACGACCTCTTTAGTGCAAATGGCTTTACAAAATAAAGCATTCTGTAGACGGGCAACCAGATACCTATAAGGCACGACTAGTGGCAAAAGGTTTCACTCAAGTGCACGGATTGCGTTATGATGAAATTTTTGCACCCGTAGTTATGCTGCGTTCCATTCGGATAATCTTAGCGATTGCCGCTTTTCATGACTATGAAATTTGGCAGATGGATGTGAAAACCGCCTTCTTAAACGGTTATTTGGAGGAGGAGTTGTACATCGTGCAACCCGAAGGTTTCATAGATCCTGAAAATCCTAAGAAAGTATACAAGCTTAAACGTTCCATTTATGGACTTAAGCAAGCTTCTCGGAGTTGGAATCATCGTTTCGACCAGGTGATAAAAGAGTATGGTTTCACTCGATCGGTGAGGAACCCTGCTTATATATCAAGTCGAGTGGGAGCAAGATTGTTTTCTTGATATTGTATGTCGATGACATACTCTTGATTGGGAATGACATTCCTCTCTTATCTTCGGTAAAAGGATGGTTGAAGAACCATTTCCAGATGAAAGATCTGGGTGAGGCACAACGCATATTGAGAATCCGTATCTATCGAGATAGAACACGACGGATGTTGTCACTGAGTCAGGAGTCTTATTTAGATAAGATTCTTGAAAGGTTCAGCATGACCAACACCAAGAAGAGGAACCTTCCAATGACTTCCGGGATGCATTTGAGCAAATCTCAGTCACCCACGACACCGGAAGGGGTTGAACGCATGAGTTGTGTTCCTTATGCATCAGCCATAGGATCAATCATGTATGCCATGATATGCACACGTCCAGACGTGGCATATGCATTGAGTATGACGAGTCGTTACCAAAACAATCCAGGTGAAACACACTGGATCTCTGTTAAAAACATCCTTAAGTACCTACGGAGGACTAAGGATTGGGTATTGACTTATGGAGGATATACTAAGCTTTGTGCAATCGATTACGCAGATACTAGCTTCCAAACGGATCAAGATGATTCGAAATCTCAATCTGGATTCGTCTTTACTCTTAATGATGCTGCGGTCAGCTGGAAGAGTTCCAAACAGGAAGTTGTAGCAGATTCTACTACTGAATCCGAGTACTATGCCGCTTCAGAAGCAGCAAAGGAAGCTATATGGATGCGTCAATTCTTACAAGGACTAACCATAGTTCCTAGTTCGAATGACCCAATCACCATCTATTGTGACAATAGAGGTGCCATCTTCCATGCCAAGGAGCCTAAGTCTTGTTGGAGCTTGTGTCCTCCACAGTTAGTGTGATTACGTATATAAATCTCTTATAGGTTCACAAGGGTATACTTAGTATTTTATCAGTTGATTAACGTTTACTTAATAACGGTTGGCTTGCTAGAAGTTTGACGTTATTATCATATTGATGGCGGTGATCAACTGGTCCCTAAAAGTCACACCTAAAGGATGTGTTTGAGATATGTGATTATTCACATTGATGCCTTATATGACTAAAAGGTTAGTCCATGTATTTGACTAAACAGTTAGTCAATGTGATGATGAGACGATTATTTAATACAATTAAATAATATTAGTGAGACAATTAATTTAATTAAGTAAATTGAATATAAACTGTTATATTTAATTAATGTATATAATGTTAGCTTAAACGAATTAAGATGTTAATTCGTAATTAAAAGTAATCGGTTATATTTAATTAGAGAATTATAAATATGCGATATTTATAGTTAATGTATATATTATACGATATTGTCATAATAAATGTTGAGAGACCTGTATTAATAAATCGACTGCAAACTGTTATGTGTGGACTTATTAATACATGTCGACATAATTGACAATTGATAAGATATACACACATTTTATACATTGAGATAACAACCAAAAATAAGAGGATTTTATCCTTATTTGTTTTTGGTTACTCGGTCAAATAAAAAAGAAAAGGAAAAAAAATATCTCCCATTTATTCACTCCCATTTACACGGTTTTAAGGGGAGAGGGGAATCATTTTTTTCTAACCTAATTTTTGACCTAATTCTCACATCACACAAAAACCTAAAAATTAGAAAGTAGGGTTCATCTTTTCTAGCAAAAGAGAGGCATTTCTCATAGCATTTTGGGTGCAACAATTAGGAGAATATCGATTTCGATATTGTTCTTAGGCCAAATTGCTAGGACCAAAGGTTAATTCTAAATCTCTATTCTTTTGTTTATGCAATTCGTTTATGACTAGTAATTTCATATATCATAATTCGTTATAATTCGAATTTTTCTTGATGAAATATACCGATATTTCCTACAAGTGGTATCAGAGCTAGACTACGAAATTATTTTATATGATTTTCATAAATGAATTAAACAAAAAAAACTTCGAGAAAAAAAAAACATTCGGCCGTTTCAATTTTTTTTTTTGCCGAGAGGATTTTTTGTTTTTTGATGTTTTGTTTCATTTTGATTTATTCATATTGTTGTTTTAATTTGTTAAGATGATAATATGATAAATTTGTAGATGTTTTGATTTAATAAGAATTAAATTGAAATGTAAATGGAAATTGTTTTTGATTAATGATGATTATTTGTTTTTGCTATATAGTTTTTGGCTCACATGATGTTAAATTGTTGTTTAAGATCGTGATTCATTAATTTAAATGTTGATGATTATGCCAATCTTGTTCTAGTAGCAACATTAAACAAATTTGTTCATTTTTAAAAGGGTTGTTTTTCTCGAAAAATAGAAAAAAAAAAACTGTTTTTTTTTTTGGGCATGAATGTCGTGAGCTATTAAAAAAAAGCATTTATTATGAATTTTTGGCTGAAAGCCGTGGACAAAAAAAAAAAAAAAAAAAAAAAACGGTTGTTTTTCAATTTTTTTTTTGGAATGCCGAGTGCATATTTTTAAAAAGAAAGGAAAAAAAATTTTTTTTTTTGGCCAATAATCATTATACATTATTTCAATAATGTATGATTGTTAGTTGTGAAAAAGTTCACAAATTTAAAATACCTAATTATTTTAAAGAGGTTTAAAATAATGTTAGATTAATTCATATTACAAGTTAATATGTATTAAGATTGGAATTATTGTGAGTAATTGAGGAATTGTCACATAATTTTGATAATTATAAAATAGGTGGTTTGGATAAATTACTCTACATAATTAAGGAATTATGTCTTGAATGATTAATTTATAGTTGATGCATTTTTATTTAGTTGAATGTTTTGTTGAATGGTTTATTTACGTATTTTCGCAATCGGTTGTAATTTGTAATACCTAGTGTGGCCTTAGTTAATTATGTTTTCGTAATGATGGAAACATAATTTTTATGTAATTTTGAGATCTCGAATCTCCTTTAATTTTCTTTAGTATGATGTTTTTGAAATTAGAATGTAAATAGGTTTATTATGTAATTTATTTATTGTAATTTTGAGAAGACTAAAGATGGAGATTGGATTGCTCACTCCCGCTACATGGACCAAGATGGAGCATCAAGAGAAGCTTCTCGGGTCCTAGAAAGGATTCCAAAGTTGTATTTATGTTCATTTTGGTAGATAGGCCACACTAGGACTTTGTTTTACGTTTTTTATTCTTATTGCTTTTCTTCACATGATAGTTAGTGCATCATATTCCGCCTAAACCAAACTACCTACTACTTATATGCATGAAAATTGACTCATATAGTTTGGATGTTAGTTTTCATAGACATACAGATGTCACACAATTTTAAGCCATCATCTTGGTTTATTCATTCTCGCATGCTAGATATTAGTTCACTTAAAATGAATTAAAATAAAGTTGATGTGATCTTCCTCTAAAACTGAAATTGAGACTAGTCTTTATAGGCCAAACAGCTATGAATCCCTTCTTCGCCGGTAGGCATATAGGACCTTACTCTCCATATGACCCCTTCTACGTTGGGTAAGTAGTTTGTGTTGACTTAGTTTACCTCAACATTATAATCCGAAGAGTTTCTCGAGATTGTGATGGACTATAGATAGAATTTACAGAAATTTATCAACCAATAATTCTAAAAGTAGAATTAGCCAAAAGGTTGGCTTATCAATTTACAGATAATTGAGTCTTGGGATCATTTATATAATTATTAATGAAGGTAAATTTTATAAATGCTTGAGTCTTCGCGTTATAACAGTATTGCATTCGACTTAAATCATAACGATGCGTATGCTTATTATATTTTTTACTTTTCGCAGTGTAGAATTCGTTTTATATTGATAATACTGCTTACAACAAATGGCTGGAAATAATGATATCCCTATGCCAAGTGCCACACTTGGACGCGAGTCCTGGCTGAAAGCTTTCATGGACCACATGAATCAGTTCACACGACTGAAGAATGACGGGTCCAACTTTGCGGACTGGGAGGCATCATTACGGAATGCTGCCATTGCTGACGGTAAGCTCAAGTACTTAACTGAGCCAATACCGCCAAACCCAGGCCCCAATGCAAGAGCTAACGAGTCAATTGCTTATAGTGACTTCGTTATGGAAGCGGGTGCGATAAAGAACGTACTCATTTTTGCAATGGAAACCAATTTGCAAAGACGCTTCATTGCCTAAGGTGAAAACAAGATTTTCACCACGCTCACTAATGAGTTCTCAAAAGCATCGAGAATCGTTACTTATGAGCATACTTGTCGCTTCTTTGATGAGAAACTCCAGAAGGGCCAACCGGTTAGCCCACACATCCTTAACATGATTGAGAATGTCGAGAAACTGAAGGCACTTGATTGCAAAATCAGTGAGAGCATAGTCATTGACCGTATGCTTCATTCACTTCATGATGGTTTTGCCCTTTTCAGGGCAAATTACTACATGAATGACATGAAGAAAAGTCTTCATGAGCTACACTCACTTCTTGTACAGACCGAGAAGGGTATAAAATTGAGTGGGAGCATGAAGCAAGATGTTCTCATGATTTCCAACAAGAATAAGGGTAAGGGCAAAGCTCCCGGCGACCTAACTGTAGGAAAGCAAAAGTTTAAAAAGTCAGGAAACGGAAAGAGTGGGCCTGGTGAGACTAGTGGCTCACAAGGCAAGGCAAAGAGCAAGGACGGTAACGTTGAATGCCACCATTGTCACAAGACTGGACATTGGAGGAGGAACTGTCCCGTGTACCGCGAGGACATAAAAGCAGGCCGCGTCACTCCTGTTTGTATGTCATCTTATATTCATATGATTGAGATTAACCATGCAAGTTTCGGAACATGGGTACTTAATACTGGTTGTGGTTCTCATCTGTGTAATCATTTGCAGGGCCTAAAAAACATCACACCTCTCACAATGGGTGATGTGGACCTGCGAGTCGGGAATGGAGCAAGAGTTGCTGCAGTCTCAAAGGGAACATATGTAATCCAGCTCCCGAGTGGTTTTGAGTTATATTTATATAACTGTTACTATGTACCCAGTTTATCTAAGAACATTATTTCTGTTTCCGTACTTGATAAAGACGGTTTTTCATTTTCAATAAAGGACAATAGCTGTATTTTCTTTTTTAATGAAGTGGTTTATGGCAAAGCAGTTTCCATGAATGGAATTTATATCTTAGATCAAACCATAGATATATTACAAGTGAATAATAAGAAATTAAAGGTTGGTGACAAAGATCAATCTTATCTATGGCATTGTCGAATGGGACACATAAATGAAAAACGTGTAAAGAAACTCATTGAGAATGGGACTATTCCCACATTTGATTTCTCATCTTTTGGCACGTGTGAATCATGTCTTATCGGCAAAATGACTCGAATTTCCTTCAAAGGTGTTGGAATACGCGCTAGTGACCTATTAGGACTCATACATACTGATGTATGTGGACCTATGTCAATCACAGCAAGAGATGGCTATAGATATTTTATCACTTTCACGGACGATTTGAGTAGATACGGATATGTCTACTTAATGAAGCATAAAAGTGAGTCCTTTGAAAAATTCAAGGAATACCAGAATAAGGTTGAGAACCAACTGGGAACAAAGGTTAAAGCACGCCGTTCAGATCGGGGTGGTGAATATCTTTCAAATGAGTTTGATCAACACCTTAAAGACTGTGGAATAGTTTTACAGTTAACTCCACCTGGAACACCTCAATTAAACGGTGTGTCCGAACGGAGATATCAAACACTACTTGATATGGTTCGATCCATGATGAGTCACATGGTAGTACCTGATTGATTATGGGGTTTTTCGCTTTTGTCAGCTGCTCTTATACTTAACCGAAGTCCGTCTAAAGCTGACGACAAGACTCCATATGAAATGTAGAAGGGAACGGTCCCTAACTTGTCCTTTATTCGGGTTTGGGGCTGCGAGGTTTATGTCAAGTGGAGACACGAGGATAAGCTCGGCCCGCAATCGGTCAAGACATACTTTATAGGTTATCCAAAAGGAATGTTTGGTCATTACTTCTATTCGCCTACCGAACATCGAGTTTTTGTTGCGGCTAGTGCGAAGTTCTTAGAGAAAGAATTTCTCGAGAACAAGTCAAGTAATAGAACCTTCGAGCTGTCGGAGATTCAAGAACCAACAACCGAGGAACAGATGGAGGAAGTTGTTCCTTTAACTGATGATACGGTTAATATTCCTCAGGAACCTAGGAGGTCGGGTAGAGTCTCTAATCCTCCAGACAGATACATTGGTATGGTTGAGGAGAATGACGTTTTGCTCCTAGAGAGTAATGAACCCGCTACCTATAAAGGTGCCATGACCTGTTCCGACGCTAAGCTATGGCTTGAAGCAATGCAATCCAAGATGGACTCCATGTATGAGAATGACGTATGGGATCTTGTTGATTTACCTAACAAGGTACGACCTCTTCAGTGCAAATGGCTTTACAAAATAAATCATTCTGTAGATGGGCAACCAGATACCAATAAGGCACGACTAGAGGCAAAAGGTTTCACTCAAGTGCACTGATTGCATTATGATGAAATTTTTGCACCCGTAGTTATGTTATGTTCCATTCAGATAATCTTAGCGATTGCCGCTTTTCATGACTATGAAATTTGGCAGATGGATGTGAAAACTGCCTTCTTAAAGGGTTATTTGGAGGAGGAATTGTACATGGTACAACCCGAAAGTTTCATAGATCTTGAAAATCCTAAGAAAGTGTGCAAGCTTAAGCGTTCCATTTATGGACTTAAGCAAGCTTCTCGGAGTTGGAATCATCGTTTCGACCAGGTCATAAAAGAGTATGGTTTCACTCGATCGGTCGAGGAACCATGCTTATATATCAAGTCGAGTGGGAGAAAGATTGTTTTCTTAATATGTCGATGACATACTCTTGATTGGTAATGACATTCCTCTCTTATCTTCGGTTAAAGGATGGTTGAAGAACCATTTCCAGATGAAAGATCTGGGTGAGGCACAACGCATATTGGGAATCCGTATCTATCGAGATAGATCACAACGGATGTTATCACTGAGTCAGGAGTCTTATTTAGATAAGATTCTTGAAAGGTTCAGCATGACCAACTCCAAGAAGGGGAACCTTCCAATGACGTCTGGGATGCATTTGAGCAAGTCTCAGTCACCCAAGATACCTGAAGGGGTTGAACGCATGAGTCGTGTTCCTTATGCATCAGTAATAGGATCAATCATGTATGCCATGATATGCACACGTCCAGACGTGGCATATGCATTGAGTATGACGAGTCGGTACCAAGGCAATCCAGGTGAAACACACTAGATAGCTGGTAAAAACATCCTTAAGTACCTACGGAGGACTAAGGATTGGGTATTAACTTATGGTGGAGATACTAAGCTATGTGCAATCAGTTACGCAGATGCTAGCTTCCAAACAGATCGAGATGATTCGAAATCTCAGTCTGGATTCGTATTTACTCTTAATGGTGCTGCGGTCAGCTGGAAGAGTTTCAAACAGGAAGTTATAACAGATTATACTACTGAATCCGAGTACTATGCCGCTTTAGAAGCAGCAAAGGAAGCTATATGGATGCGTCAATTCTTACAAGGACTAACCATAGTTCCTAGTTCGAATGACCCAATCACTATCTATTGTGAGAATTAGCGTGCCATCTTCCAGGCTAAGGAGCCTAAGTCTAGCAACAAGTCTAGACATGTACATCGGAAGGCTCACCTGATCCGTGATTACGTGGAGCAAGATGAGATAGTGATTGAAAAGATTGCTTCGAATGACAACATCACGGACCCTCTCACTAAACCACTGAAATATGATAAGTATGAAGGGCACGTTATTTCTGTGGGAATTAAACGTGTTCCTGAGTTATAGTAGTTGATTATGGATTCGATACATTATCTTTTTCATATACTATTTATAACTTCATCGTATTATTTCATATTTTGTTTTTCATGTGGATTGTACGACAACATTGAACGCCACAAAGTGAAATGAATTACATTATATTTGTTTTGGTCCGTAATCGCCTACATGAGCTGATAACTCTGGCAATTATTTTGTGAAGTTGATTGATGGTGGGTTCAACGAGCCATAAGTCAAACGGTTGGCTGATCGATCACAGATGCGAGTTATAACGATACCTCGTAAGACAATTGTGACAACGTAATGGAGTCCTAAATGTTTAAAAACATTCGGTGCCAGGTCGTGGATTGGACGTCCATTGTGTTCCTAGAGTCGATTCTTTTGACTATCGACCGTCTCTTGAGATTAAGGTCGTTTTTGGGTGACTTTGGTTTCTTTCTCATGGTCGACCGTAACAGAGGCAAAGCGATTTTTACCGGGTCATTTCATACTTGTGCTTATATCTCAGGGATTCGAGTTGAAGAAAATATCCAACCTTTATCGGGTTTAGTTTATTCTCAGGGCCACTCGAGGAGTTGTAACTGAAATGAATGGCCATGCTCGAATGAAGATTCGTTTATCAGTTAAGTTACTCTCTAGTCGGGAAAACCACTCTTGATATTGAACACTTGTAAAATACGACCTTTGTGAATACGGATTTTGCAAATTGTTTTACATTGAGTGGGAGAAACTTTAGGATATGAGAATCGGTTATCGCACATACACTTGTGAGGACAATTGGGAGATTGTTGGAGCTTGTGTCTTCCACAGTTAGTGTGATAACGTATATAAATCTCTTATAGGTTCACAAGGGTATACTTAGTATTTTATCGGTTGATTAACGTTTACTTAATAACGGTTGGCTTGCTAGAAGTTTGACGTTATTATCATACTGATGGCGGTGATCAACTGGTCCCTAAAAGTCACACCTAAAGGATGTGTTTGAGAGATGTGATTATTCACATTGATGCCTTATATGACTAATGACACGTCTGTCGCGTACCTGTCAAAAATAAAACCTAACGGTCTCAACTAAATATGTAGTAGGCGGCATGAGTATCGAATCCACCGGGAGGAATGTAACTACAGCTATCTATTTCTAATTCTAAGGTAACAATTGGGTTGATTAATTTTTGGTTCTAAACTACGGAGTAAAAGGAAGAGAAATAAGGGCAGAGCAGTAAGACAAGAAAATGATTTTAAACTATCAAATAGAGAGGGGCATGTCGGGAACTCGGTTCACTACGGTAGTTTAACAACTTAGCAGTAAATGACTCAGACGAACTAACTGTGAGACGGACATTAGAAGGTCCTTTCGGTCCACTTCCCACCCTAAAATACCACTAACTTAACTTTCGTCCTCATTAGGGTAGTCTATCTGTTTATAGCGAGGCCTATTTAATCCAATCTTTCGATCCAGGGTTAATTGTAGCCAGTTTAATAGGTGACATAGAAGCGTGCACTCAACTAGGTCGGTGATTACAGTTATATTGCTATAGTGACAGAATCTCTTAAATAATTCGTCTAATTCATTCACTACGTCGTCATTATTCTACCGCAGATCCCCTAATCCCAACATGAAGAGGTTTAGCTACTCATATTCATAACTAATCTAACAAAGACATAAAATTCCAAAGAAGACATAACGAAATAATAATTATAGAGCGCAATAACAGAAATTAGGGTAAGAAATAATGATAACATAAACAAGAATTAAGAGCAACAAAAGGTTAATTATTATTAAGAGAAGGAGGAGATTACAATCTGAGCAATCCGGCGTAAAGAACGACGAAATCCGAGTGCAATAATCCCCAAGTGAAAGCAACGTAAAAGTAACAGTAGGTTTTTCTAATATGAATGATAGTAAAAGAGATAGTCTAAGAGTCAAAAGAGATATCTAATTAACCTAGTAATGCTCGGTTAAATAGGAAAAGTCTAAGTGTTTATGCGGAAAATACTAAAACACGGACTAATTAAAGCCCACAGACGAAATCTTCTCGATCGAGTAGGCAAACCCACTCGATCGACCACGTTCTTCAAAGTCCCTCGATCGACCAACGGGGTTCTCGATCGAGGACTTGATCAAAGCGACTTACTCGATCGAGTAAGGAGTAACTCGATCGAGGACTTGGGCAGCTTTGGGACCACTCGATCGTCCTATAACTGCTCGATAGACCACCTGTTAACTCGATAGACCACTTGGGTCTTCAATTCAGCTCACGTCTTCACCCAAATGCTTCGTAATGCGTGCAACGACACTTCAAGTGCAGATCTCACTGGGGACAATCCCGTCTCCTCTAAATGCATGCAAAAAGGACGAAATGGAGCATGGTTTCGCTTCTTTCGCGATTATCCCTACAAAAAGGACAAAATACACCAAAGTAGCCAATTCGGGGCAAAATACTATAAAAACAGTACATAAATGCATGGAAATACGTGCTGAAATAGGCCAAAAAGACTATACATTAGGCACGTATCAAATCTCCCCAAACCAAACCTTTACTCGCCCTCGAGTAAACTCAAAATTAAACTAATGGAACGGAAATGATAACTCAGAGCTAGCCTAACTTGTCTACTTGAACCACTTTAATGCAACAAAAATCAACATTAAAGCTAGACAAATAATACGCAAACGAATTATAAGTCGTTCGTAAATAAAGCTGACCTATCGACCTTGCAAAACCAATAAAACCGGACTCTCACGTGGTCACTCTTCTCTCATGAAGCAAAGGGCAAATGTTATATGTAAAAGAGAGAAGAAAAACAGTCACTCACCTAACTGCGACCTACATAGCATGCATGCAACAAAAATGAAAGACAATTCAAGTACTAATGCACACACTCCAACCAATAATGTCCGTCACAGCCGAGGGTTTGCAAATAATATGGGAATAGTGAGGTTCAGGTGAGAAAAAGGCAAAACAAGTTATGGAAATGTGGAGGTAAAAGCGTCAAGCTAGTTCCTAACAGGACCATAATAAACCATCCGGATCTCAAACTGACTGAAAGACTAACACAGGTGCCCTTCACTTGGCACAAAACTCACTAGACTGGAAGCACAATCTCCTCAAAAAATATGGGATAAAAAGGAGGAGTCAGACGGTCACAAAGTTCCCTTTTTTAAACACATCGTCCGAATCAATCCTAATCAAGCAACCAACCCTCTTGTCGATTGTACATCTTCAAACATCTTCTCAACTCTGACAAGAGGGGACGACATCTTACACAACTTTTCTTTCTTTTCTTTTGTTCACTGTACACGTGAATTTCACATTTTTTTTTTTTTCATATTTTTTTTCTTTTTCTTTTTTTTTTTCTTACTTCACGTTTTTTTTCTCTTTTTTTTTCAATACTTTTCTTCTTTTCACTTCCTCCTTCCCTAATTCAAACACCGACTCCAAACGAGAATTACGGACCAACTGCAATGACAACATACCACAAAAGGACAGACTAACTAGCTTGACTAGGCAGGCTTAGTTTGGAATGTAGCTAATGGGTCAAAAAGGCAAGTTTTGGTCAATGTGGAGCTAAATGGGTGAAAGATATAAAGAAAGGGGGAATTTGCAAGACCCTCCCTGCATGTGACACCAACCGCAGACCCGAATATGTGCATTTGACAAGAAATTGAATGTCATAAATGTGCAAAATGGACGAACATGCTATGCAAGGAGTACTACTCTCAAAATTCCTAATGAACTGGTCATGAATGTCACCGATTATGGCTCTAAAACTCGAGAATTTTTAAGTAGTTTGCCGCTTTATAGGTCAAGTCTAAACAATGTCGACTTATATTTGAACAGAAATTCGTAGATTATGCGTATGACAAAGCTAAAAACCATCAATTAAAGTGCAAGGCTCAAGTAATATGACAAGCTATAGTGCAATTTCATCACGGAAATCTACCGTTCCGACTCAACCTAAATGCAGAAATAAACGTGAAAATTTTTTTTTGAATTTTTTCTATTTCTTTATTTTTGATTTTTGATTTTTGAAAATAAACAACAAATGCAAACTGAGAAATGAAACGTGAATGCAAAACAAATGCAGATGCAGACTCAAAAGGATGCAATACCCTCCCCAAACCAAAACGGACAACGCCCTCGTTGTCCTCCAGCATACACCAGCAGAAAAATGGGGGATGGGGGTATACAACCAATAAAATAAAAATAAAGGAGACGAAAATAAAAGAGTAAGAAGACATACAAAACACGAACTTCCCCAAACCAAACCAAAATCGGGAAGTGAGTAGACCAGTAGCTACTCGTCGTCGGCACCGCCGTCTCTCAGGTACTCCGACTCAACAAAACAGTCTCCCCAAACCAGCAACAAACAAGGGGGAGACTCAGTCGTCACCTCCAACCAGGTCCTCCGGATCGGGTACGAACGGAGGGTCACTCTGCTCCTCTCTGGCAGCTCTCGCTGCTGACTGCTCTGCCCGTAGCCGCACCTCTCGTGCTACCGCTGTCTCCTCCGGCTCCTCCTCTGAGTCAGAAGAAGACGGAGGGTACCCGTCCGCTGGGTATCGGTAGAAGGAAGGATGCGGCCACCCCTCTGGAATCGGTCGCCGGGCTCGGATATGGAACTCGTAAAGCGGGAATACAGCTAAAGCCATATCCCGCCTCATCTCAGTAAGGTACCTGCACATATCCTCGGGCGCCTCTAAAGCAGGAGGGCAGACAAAATTGGCCGGAAAAGCCGAACCAGAAGGAGGGTCAAGTGGGGGTGGAGTGAGTGAGGGTGTAGGCTGAGGCATGGGTGTCGGTCCAGCCTGGGCCTGAGTCGGGGCCTGGGAGCTAGAAGACGCTCCGGCCTCCCGCTTCCTCTTCTTAGTGGAAGAAGAGGGAGGGGTGAAGGTAAGGTGGTAGGTAGGTGGAGGTGGCCTCGCTCCCTCAGCAGCAGTAGGGAGCGGTAAAAGTGGCGGAAGGGTAGAGCACGGCAAGGTAACAGACGTGGAACCACAGATCTTCCACGTCCTCGCACTCCCCTTCACCTTTGGGAACCAGGTCAAGACAGCCATGGCATCGAGGTCAAGGTAAGCCACCTCATCAGGTGCATGAGTGAAGGAAGTCGGTCAGGGGTAAAGGTGGCGGGCGATCCTAGTAACAAGCCCGCCACGGACAACAATGCGGTCTTGACCCGAGTCCCAATACCGTTCCAATGCTGAGCTACCGGATAGGCAATGTTTAGAACAAACGGGGAGCGGAGTCAATGTTGAGGTCCCCCGCGAGAATCGCTAGCTCAGTGTTGGTCACGTTATTGGGCTCGGGGCGCCCAAAAATGGTCTCTCCTAACGGACGCAAGTAATAACGGGCGCGGTAAGTGAACGTGAGCTCCCTTCCGTGAGTGGAAGGGAGTGTGAGACAGAGCAGCCCAGAGTGGCTGAAGGAGGTCTCGAGGTGGGGCAGTGAGGCCGTCACTAACTAGGCCTAAAACCTGCCCAAACTGAGCCAAAGTCCAGTGATGCGACTCGTTGCGAGTCGAAAGTAAATACGAGAACCGGAGTGGTCAGCGGCGTAAGAGTCGGTGTCAAAGGAATAGGAGCTAAAGAACTCGTACGTAAGGGTACGAATGGTAGCCTCCTGCATGGTAATCAAACCCGACATACCCGTCCCGTTCAACAAACTACAGACCTCCTCGTAAATGCCTAAGGTCTCTAGGTCAGTCCGCGCAAGGAAACGGGTAGAGGAGAGGGGGCAACGAAGTAAAGAAACTAACCGTGTCCGGTGAGCCTCCGAAGTGAAACGTACCGTGGGCATCTTCGGTACAGTGCGATAGCGCCCTCTCCCGTAACAAACAAACCTCGGACGGGTGGAAGTGAGGGCTAGGCGGCTAGCTTTGGGTGGGTCCTCGGTGGCACCATACCAAGTGCGGAAAACGGGGCTGAAGCCGCAGCCAGCAAAGAGAAAGGCCTGGGAGTGATGGCTGGTGAGGCTCGAACCGAGCTCCCTTGTGCTAGCCGCGAGTAAAACCGTCCCTGCGCACTGAGACAAGTAGAACCGGTCTTTGCGGTGGTAACCAAGGCGAGCTAGTGGCAACGCGGGGCCACTTGCTCGCTCACGAAGAGCCGGAGGACGTGCTAGTAGAAGACAGGGAACTCGCGTCCATCCCGCAAAGTGTCAAAGGGCATGAATAAGAGACGATCTTTTACTAACCGTGGTTAAAATGGAGCGTTAACCAAAGCATGTGACAAAGAAAAGAAAAGCCCTATCGCCGAAACAATCGACGTACAAAGATACAAAACCAAGCAATTCCTCAAAAATTTTCGAAAAACAGAATGTGAGTGGTGATAATATGATGAAACGGTGATCGCAAAAGGGTGAAAACAAAGATGAAAACCGAAAATGGGGGCATGTATCACTCCGGCAATGAGAATAACCATTCACAAGTGCAAGATTCCCAAAGAATTCACAAAGATATAGAGGCGATAGGGGACGGGAAAGCGATTAACAGCGGTTAATAACAAGAATAAGAAGGCGATAACCGCAATTACAAAGCAAAGCAACCGTCGACAAATCGAAATTTCCGACTCACAGGAACCCTAATCGCAAAAATCGCGCAAGATTCGAATTTAATATGTAGAAACAAGATGAGGAATTGCGAAAACATCATCAATAAGCTAATCAAGGGCAAATAAACACAATAAAATCGAAACAAGTCGACTATACATGGAATTCTCGAGCCCTAATTTAAATCACCTCATAAAATTTCGAAATAATTGAAGATAAAATGCAAAGAGGTTGAATGAACACTTACTTGATGATGATTGACCTACAAATTAGCAATTAAACTCCAAACAACACGCAACAAAGGCGGATTTTCAATTGGAAAACCGCAAACCCTAATTCCCTTAGAAAACCGAGAAAATGAGCATAAAAGAGGGGGAAAATAAGGGGGTATTGAAGATTAATTAGCTAGCAATAGAATGTAGGTGATGGATTTGATAAATTTGGGCAAGAAATGGGGATTTGGGGAAAATCAATCGCACAAAGGGAGAGGTTAGACGGAATTAGGGGTTAAATGAAATAGAATTAGAAAAGTAAAGAGTTTTAAGAGAGAAAACTCCCGTTTACTGTTCACTTCACTCGATCGAGTGATTTTAAGTCACTCGATCGAGGTCTTTGCTGTTCCCTTTGCTCGATCGAGTAAAGGACCCCTCGATCGACCTGGTTCCTTTTGGTCTTCCTTGATCGAGTAAGCAGCTAGCTCGATCGACCCAATTACCATTCGATCGAGTACAAAAAGTACTCGATCGAAGACTTCCTCGTATACATTCCTTTGAATTTCCGTCTTTACTCCCTCGAAATGCGTGCATTTCCCCAAACCTGCATAAAACACGTCCCAAAATACCAAATATGCAGAACACAGTCTATAGTCTTATTCTACGCTAAAAAGAATGTCTAAGCTAATTGTCCTAATTAAAAACGTAAATAAACCAATTCAAAGGAAATTCAAAACTTGTCTATTACACTTGTTACACGGGGCATTTCCCCGTTTAATTCCCATTAGCTTTCAGTAGCCCCTTCGTTGGCTTCTGACTGGAGGACGTCACTTCAGCGATACTGACCGTCCTCTTTGACTTCCAAGAGCTTGAATTACTGTTTGCGAGAGGAGGAGGAATATAATTCCAATCTACGTAGGTGCGAACTGTCTTCGTTCTCGCCCCTGCGTCAGCTTCCTTAGCCTTCTTGGCTCCAGTTTGATTGACAATGGTTCCACCCTGTCCTTTGACTGCTCCTTTCTTGCCTTCATCTGTACCTGCAGTAAGGACAACAGACGAATTTTCCTCCTTGTTGCTCTCAACCTGAGGCGGAGGGTTAGCAATAATAGCAATATTCTCCAAACTTTCATCTGGGGTGTCAATAAGAGGGTCAACAGAAGAGAGGGCATTGCAAGGCTGAGCTTGCATGGGAGCCCTCCGGAATTGGGACTGACGAAAAGTCAACTCCTCATCCCCTACCTGGAAGGTCAAAGTCTTCCCCCCGACATCTATCACTGCTCGGGCAGTGGACAAAAATGGTCTCCCTAAAATGATAGGGGTGTGCACATCTTCGGGGATATCTAGGACGACAAAATCGACGGGAATAAAGAACTTCCCGATCCTAACAGGTACGTCCTCTGCTACTCCTAGTGGCCGTGATAGACTACGGTCGGCCATCTGGACAGTCATATTGGTGCAACTCAGCTTGGTCACACCAAGTCTCTTAGCTAGAGACAAAGGTAGAACACTTACGCTAGCGCCTAAATCGCATAGCGCATTATCAATCAACTGCATTCCTATGTGACAAGGGATCGAAAAGCTACCCGGGTCTGATTGCTTAAGAGGTAGCTTATTTTGAGATAAGGGTGACCCCACCTCCGTCAGAGCTACAGTCTCATTATCATTTATACTCCTCTTACGACCTAAAATTTCTTTCATAAATCGTAAATAAGAAGGTACCTTAGTAAGCAATTCAGTGAACGGTACGGAAACCTCCAAACTCTTCAAAAGCTCAACAAATTTGCTGAACTGTTGATTAATCTTGGTATTCTGCAGCCGCCTCGGGAAGGGAACCGTGATTGGGATTTCAAGTCCCTTGTTCCTCGCTTCCAAAGTATCTTCCGGAGCGAGTTCAGTATCCTTCGGACGCTTCTTACCTCTCGAACGAGGTCTTTCTGGTAATTCATCGCTTAAACGAGCACTAGCAGGCTCTCGAATAAGCTTCCCGTCATCAATGTTACTCGATCGAGCAGTGTGGTCACTCGATCGAGCTCCTTCTTCAGCAACATCAGTCGATCGAGCAACATCCCCACTCGATCGACCAACCTCGTCTTCCTTTCCATTCGATCGAGCACTGTGCTCACTCGATCGACCAGCTTCCTTACCAATTCCACTCGATCGAGCACCAATCTGCAGTCGATCGAGTAATTCCTGTGTCGTAGGTCCTTTTCTCTGAACAGAACACTGTTCATCATCAGTAACAGCTTCCCCCGGGTCTGATTTCTTCATTTCTGGTCCTTCGTAAGAGAGACCGCTTCTCAACTCTATCAAATGCACCCGTAGTTATGTTATGTTCCATTCAGATAATCTTAGCGATTGCCGCTTTTCATGACTATGAAATTTGGCAGATGGATGTGAAAACTGCCTTCTTAAAGGGTTATTTGGAGGAGGAATTGTACATGGTACAACCCGAAAGTTTCATAGATCTTGAAAATCCTAAGAAAGTGTGCAAGCTTAAGCGTTCCATTTATGGACTTAAGCAAGCTTCTCGGAGTTGGAATCATCGTTTCGACCAGGTCATAAAAGAGTATGGTTTCACTCGATCGGTCGAGGAACCATGCTTATATATCAAGTCGAGTGGGAGAAAGATTGTTTTCTTAATATGTCGATGACATACTCTTGATTGGTAATGACATTCCTCTCTTATCTTCGGTTAAAGGATGGTTGAAGAACCATTTCCAGATGAAAGATCTGGGTGAGGCACAACGCATATTGGGAATCCGTATCTATCGAGATAGATCACAACGGATGTTATCACTTTGAGTCGAGTCTTATTTAGATAAGATTCTTGAAAGGTTCAAAGATGACCAACTCCAAGAAGGGGAACCTTCCAATGACGTCCTGGATGCATTTGAGCAAGTCTCAGTCACCCAAGATACACGAAGGGGTTGAACGCATGAGTCGTGTTCCTTATGCATCGATAATAGGATCAATCATGTATGCCATGATATGCACACGCCCGGAGGCGTGGCATATGCATTGAGTATGACGAGTCGGTACCAAGGCAATCCAGGTGAAACACACTAGATAGCTGGTAAAAACATCCTTAAGTACCTACGGAGGACTAAGGATTGGGTATTAACTTATGGTGGAGATACTAAGCTATGTGCATCGATTCTGCAGATGCTAGCTTCCAAATAGATCGAGATGATTCGAAATCTCAGTCTGGATTCGTATTTACTCTTAATGGTGCTGCGGTCAGCTGGAAGAGTTTCAAACAGGAAGTTATAACAGATTATACTACTGAATCCGAGTACTATGCCGCTTTAGAAGCAGCAAAGGAAGCTATATGGATGCGTCAATTCTTACAAGGACTAACCATAGTTCCTAGTTCGAATGACCCAATCACTATCTATTGTGAGAATTAGCGTGCCATCTTCCAGGCTAAGGAGCCTAAGTCTAGCAACAAGTCTAGACATGTACATCGGAAGGCTCACCTGATCCGTGATTACGTGGAGCAAGATGAGATAGTGATTGAAAAGATTGCTTCGAATGACAACATCACGGACCCTCTCACTAAACCACTGAAATATGATAAGTATGAAGGGCACGTTATTTCTGTGGGAATTAAACGTGTTCCTGAGTTATAGTAGTTGATTATGGATTCGATACATTATCTTTTTCATATACTATTTATAACTTCATCGTATTATTTCATATTTTGTTTTTCATGTGGATTGTACGACAACATTGAACGCCACAAAGTGAAATGAATTACATTATATTTGTTTTGGTCCGTAATCGCCTACATGAGCTGATAACTCTGGCAATTATTTTGTGAAGTTGATTGATGGTGGGTTCAACGAGCCATAAGTCAAACGGTTGGCTGATCGATCACAGATGCGAGTTATAACGATACCTCGTAAGACAATTGTGACAACGTAATGGAGTCCTAAATGTTTAAAAACATTCGGTGCCAGGTCGTGGATTGGACGTCCATTGTGTTCCTAGAGTCGATTCTTTTGACTATCGACTGTCTCTTGAGATTAAGGCAGTTTTTGGGTGACTTTGGTTTCTTTCTCATGGTCGACCGTAACAGGAGGCAAAGCAGATTTTTACTGGGTCATTTCATACTGTGCTTATATCTGCAGGATTCGAGTTGAAGAAAATATCCAACCTTTATCAGGTTTAGTTTATTCTCAGGGCCACTCGAGGAGTTGTAACTGAAATGAATGGCCATGCTCGAATGAAGATTCGTTTATCAGTTAAGTTACTCTCTAGTCGGGAAAACCACTCTTGATATTGAACACTTGTAAAATACGACCTTTGTGAATACGGATTTTGCAAATTGTTTTACATTGAGTGGGAGAAACTTTAGGATATGAGAATCGGTTATCGCACATACACTTGTGAGGACAATTGGGAGATTGTTGGAGCTTGTGTCTTCCACAGTTAGTGTGATAACGTATATAAATATCTTATAGGTTCACAAGGGTATACTTAGTATTTTATCAGTTGATTAACATTTACTTAATAACGGTTGGCTTGCTAGAAGTTTGACGTTATTATCATACTGATGGCGGTGATCAACTGGTCCCTAAAAGTCACACCTAAAGGATGTGTTTGAGAGATGTGATTATTCACATTGATGCCTTATATGACTAATGACACGTCTGTCGCGTACCTGTCAAAAATAAAACCTAACGGTCTCAACTAAATATGTAGTAGAGGCAGTCGAGTATCGAATCCACAGGGAGGAATGTAACTACAGCTATCTATTTCTAATTCTAAGGTAACAATTGGGTTGATTAATTTTTGGTTCTAAACTACGGAGTAAAAGGAAGAGAAATAAGGGCAGAGCAGTAAGACAAGAAAATGATTTTAAACTATCAAATAGAGAGGGGCATGTCGGGAACTCGGTTCACTACGGTAGTTTAACAACTTAGCAGTAAATGACTCAGACGAACTAACTGTGAGACGGACATTAGAAGGTCCTTTCGGTCCACTTCCCACCCTAAAATACCACTAACTTAACTTTCGTCCTCATTAGGGTAGTCTACTGTTTATAGCAGGCCTATTTAATCCAATCTTTCGATCCAGGGTTAATTGTAGCCAGTTTAATAGGTGACATAGAAGCGTGCACTCAACTAGGTCGGTGATTACAGTTATATTGCTATAGTGACAGAATCTCTTAAATAATTCGTCTAATTCATTCACTACGTCGTCATTATTCTACCGCAGATCCCCTAATCCCAACATGAAGAGGTTTAGCTACTCATATTCATAACTAATCTAACAGCACATAAAATTCCAGCAGAAGACATAACGAAATAATAATTATAGAGCGCAATAACAGAAATTAGGGTAAGAAATAATGATAACATAAACAAGAATTAAGAGCAACAAAAGGTTAATTATTATTAAGAGAAGGAGGAGATTACAATCTGAGCAATCCGGCGTAAAGAACGACGAAATCCGAGTGCAATAATCCCCAAGTGAAAGCAACGTAAAAGTAACAGTAGGTTTTTCTAATATGAATGATAGTAAAAGAGATAGTCTAAGAGTCAAAAGAGATATCTAATTAACCTAGTAATGCTCGGTTAAATAGGAAAAGTCTAAGTGTTTATGCGGAAAATACTAAAACACGGACTAATTAAAGCCCACAGACGAAATCTTCTCGATCGAGTAGGCAAACCCACTCGATCGACCACGTTCTTCAGCAGAAGTCCCTCGATCGACCAACAGGGTTCTCGATCGAGGACTTGATCAAAGGCAGCTTACTCGATCGAGTAAGGAGTAACTCGATCGAGGACTTGGGCAGCTTTGGGACCACTCGATCGTCCTATAACTGCTCGATAGACCACCTGTTAACTCGATAGACCACTTGGGTCTTCAATTCAGCTCACGTCTTCACCCAAATGCTTCGTAATGCGTGCAACGACACTTCAAGTGCAGCATCTCACTCTGGGACAATCCCGTCTCCTCTAAATGCATGCAAAAAGGACGAAATGGAGCATGGTTTCGCTTCTTTCGCGATTATCCCTACAAAAAGGACAAAATACACCAAAGTAGCCAATTCGGGGCAAAATACTATAAAAACAGTACATAAATGCATGGAAATACGTGCTGAAATAGGCCAAAAAGACTATACATTAGGCACGTATCAACTAAAAGGTTAGTCCATATATTTGACTAAACAGTTAGTCAATGTGATGATGAGACGAATATTTAATACAATTAAATAATATTAGCTCAGACGAATTAACTGTTAATTCGTAAATTGAATATAAACTGTTATATTTAATTAATGTATATAATGTTAGCTTAAACGAATTAAGATGTTAATTCGTAATTAAACGTAATCGGTTATATTTAATTAGCAAATTATAAATATGCGATATTTATAGATAATGTATATATTATACGATATTGTCATAATAAATGTTGATAGACCGGTATTAATAAATCGACTGCAAACTGTTATGTGTGGACTTATTAATACATGTCGACATAATTGACAATTGATAAGATATACACACATTTTATACATTGAGATAACAACCAAAAATAAGAGGATTTTATCCTTATTTGTTTTTGGTTACTCGGTCAAATAAAAAAGAAAAGGAAAAAAAAATATCTCCCATTTATTCACTCCCATTTACACGGTTTTAAGGGGAGAGGGGAATCATTTTTTTCTAACCTAATTTTTGACCTAATTCTCACATCACACAAAAACCTAAAAATTAGAAATTAGGGTTCATCTTTTCTAGCAAAAGAGAGGCATTTCTCATAGCATTTTGGGTGCAACAATTAGGAGAATATGGATTTCGATATTGTTCTTAGGCCAAATTGCTAGGACCAAAGGTTAATTCTAAATCTCTATTCTTTTGTTTATGCAATTCGTTTATGACTAGTAATTTCATATATTATAATTCGTTATAATCCGAATTTTTCTTGATGAAATATACCGATATTTCCTACAAGTCTAGCAACAAGTCTAGACATGTACATCGGAAGGCTCACCTGACCCGTGATTACGTGGAGCAAGAGGAGATAGTGATTGACAAGATTGCTTCAGATGACAACATCGCGGACCCTCTCACTAAAACATTGAAATATGATAAGCATGAAGGCACGTTGTTTCCATGGGAATTAAACGTGTTCCTAAGTTATACTAGTTACTTATGAATTCGATACGTTTTCTTTTCATATGCTATTTATAACTTCATCGTTTTATTTCATATTTTGTTTTTCATGTGGATTGTACGACAACATTGAATGCCACAAAGTGAATTGAACTACATTATATTTGTTTTGGTCCGTAATCACCTACATGAGCTGATAACTCTGGCTATTATATTGTGAAGTTGATTGATGGTGGGTTCAACGAGCCATAAGTCAAACGGTTGGTTGATCGATCACAGATGCGAGTTATAACGATACCTCGTAGGACATTATGACAACGTAATGGAGTCCTAAATTTTTAAAAACATTCGGTGCCAGGTCGTGGATTGGACTTCCATTGTGTTCCTAGAGTTGATTCTTTTGACTATCGACTGTCTCTTGAGATTAAGGCAGTTTTTGGGTGACTTTGGTTTCTTTCTCATGGTCGACCGTAACAGGAGACTAAGCAGATTTTCACTGGGTCATTTCATACTGTGCTTATATCTGCAGGATTCGAGTTGAAGAAAATATCCAACCTTTATCAGGTTTAGTTATTTCTCAGGGCCACTCGAGAAGTTGTAACTGAAATGCATGGCCATGCTCGAATGATGATTCGTTTATCAGTTAAGTTACTCTCTAGTCGGGAAAACCACTCTTGATATTGATCACTTGTAAAATACGACCTTTGTGAATACGGAATTTGCAAATTGTTTTACATTGAGTGGGAGAAATTTTAGGATATGAGAATCCGTTATCGCACACACACTTGTGAGGACAAGTGGGAGTTTGTTGGAGTTTGTGTCCTCCACAGTTAGTGTGATAACATATATAAATCTCGTGTAGGTTCACAAGGGTATACTTAG
The DNA here is from genome assembly GCF_048544455.1 of Silene latifolia. NCBI lineage: Eukaryota > Viridiplantae > Streptophyta > Magnoliopsida > Caryophyllales > Caryophyllaceae > Silene > Silene latifolia. The sequence continues at coordinate 109,179,254 of NC_133531.1, forward strand.
TATTTTTATCAGTTGATTAAGGTTTATTAATAACGGTTGGCTTGCTAGAAGTTTGACGTTATTATCATACTGATGGCGGTGATCAACTGGTCCCTAAAAGTCACACCTAAAGGATGTGTTTGAGAGATGTGATTATATGAAAATATAATCACATTGATGCCTTATATGACTAAAAGGTTAGTTCATGTATTTGACTAAAAGGTTAGTCAATGCGATGATGAGACGATTATTTAATACAATTAAATAATATTAGCTGAGACGAATTAATTGTTAATTCGTAAATTGAATATAAACTGTTATATTTAATTATTGTATATAATGTTAGCTTAAATGAATTAAGATGTTAATTCGTAATTAAACGTAAACGGTTATATTTAATAAGCAAATTATAAATATTTGATATTTATAGTTAATGTATATATTATACAATATTGTCATAATATATGATGACGGACCGGTATTAAGTGTGTGGACTTATTAATACAGGACGACATAAATGACAATTGATAAATAATACACATTATATACATTTATGACAACAACCTAAAATAAGAAGATTTCCTCCTTATTTTTGTGGTTGGTAAAAACCGAAAAAGAGGAAAAAGAGGAGAAAAATATCTCCCCTAATTCCTCTCCTTGGACGATTAAAAGAGGAAGAGGAGATCATTTTTACTCACTTCCTTTTTGACCTAATTGTATCATCACAAAACCCTAAAAATAATTAGAGAAATTAGGAATCTCATTCTAGCAAAAAGAGAGGCATTTCTCAAAGCATTTTGGGTGCAACAATTAGGAGAATATCGATCTCGATATTTGTTCTTAGGCCAAATTGCTAGGACCAAAGGTTGATTCTAATCTCTACTCATTTTGTTTATGCAATTTCGTTTATGACTAGCAATTTCATAATTATAATTTCGTTATAATCCAAATTTCTTGATGAAGTATGTCGATATTTCCCACACTCCTACCCCCGTAAAAGAAACATGGTTACGTCCCCGTAACCACACATACCTGATAAAAAAAGAGATGGATACCGTTCCTTCATAACCTCTTCCGCCTCCCAAGCTGCTTCCTCAACATTGTGATTAGACCATAGAACCTTGAGTAACATGGTTTCCCCGGATCTCGTATTGCGAACCTTGCGATCAAGAATCTGTTTAGGCACCTCTAGGACAAGGATTCATCCAACTCGATATTCTGCACCTCTAACACATTGGAAGGATCATTCATATACTTCCATAACTAAGACACATAGAACACATTATATAGACGATCCAAAGCTGGTGGCAAAGCTAACCGATAAGCAACCTCTCCCACACGATCCAAAATCTTATACGATCCAATGAACTTTTGGGTTAACTTCCTTTTATTGCCAAACCGCATAAGCCCACGCATAGGTGACACTCTCAAAAGAACCTTATCCCCAACCTGAAACTCGATGTCCCGACGACGATGTAAGTCCGCATAGCTCTTTTGTCGATCCTAGGCCGATTTCATCTTTTACCGAATCAGTTTCACTTGCTCTATCATCTCTTGTACCATCTGAGGTCCTAAAACCATTGCCTTAGCCCTATCATCCCATCAAATAGGACTCCTACACCTCTTCCCATACAACGCCTCAAACGGAGCCATCCCAATACACAAATGGTAGCTATTGTTGTAAGAACAGTCGATCAAATCCAACCTATCTTCTCAACTACCACCAAACTCCATCACACAAGCTCTCAACATATCTTCCAAATTCTTGATAGTTCTCTCTGTCTCTCCATCTGTTGTAGGATAAAACGCAGTACTCATTTTCAAGGTAGTTCCCATCAACTCCTGCAACTCTTGCCAAAACCAACAAATAAACCTCGCATCCCGATCTGACATAATGTCCTTTGGTACCCCATGTAAACTGACCACATGTTTTCTGTAGCCATTAGCCAACTGCACCTTACTACATGTGTCTTTCATTGGAATAAAGTGAGCTGACTTAGTCAAAAGGTCAAATATCAACCATATCATGTTATTACCTTGCTGGCTCCTCGGTAGTCCCACTATGAAATACATGGAGATAGACTCCCATTTCCACTCAGGTAAGAAGTTATTCGGGTGGGGTATTCCCTTGAAAAGGTCCATTGATAGGCTTAAATCTGACTAGTGCTTAAAGGGATTGAAAGTACTACTCATATTAATAAAGTACACTTTCTTTTCTGGTTATCAATGCGAAAGGACTCCACAGTTAAGACTGCTTAGCTGAGAGTAGTCTTTGAATGGGTAACCTCCTGGGAAGGTACCAGGGATGCACATGAGTGAGGACAAACTACGCTGGAAAGGACCCGTGTTGATTCGTGGGCCATGTACACAGTTTGGCAAGCTACCGTGAGTGACCACTCTCGACCCTAGGTTTGGGCTGGGTGTTACATCAAGCGACTGATTCTTACCTTGTTGTCGTCGCTACTCCCCGTTAACCCTCTAACATGTCAAACACCTAGCCACGAACTCAGTTGTCTCCCTTTTCATCCCTGGCCACCAAAAATTCTTCTTCAGATCTCTATAAAGCTTGTCACCACCCGGATGCATCGAATACGGTGTGCAATGAGCCTCTGTCATGATTACCTTTTTAAACTCATCATCCCTAGGTACACACCACCTTCTACTAAACCGAACACTTCCATCAGAATGAATAGAGAACCGAGACACTGCCCCTTTCTCTACTCCAACCCTTTACTCCAGAATCTTTGAATCAAGAACCTGCTTCCTACGAATGTCATCATAAAGATCTGGATCCACTATCAAGTCTCCCCTAGCATCCCCTTTTTAAATCACATGTATCCCCATCTTACCCACCTCATCTCTCAACCTCATCAATGACATAGTTGTGCATAGAGAATGCATACTCTTCCTACTCAATGTATCAATAACCACGTTTGCCTTTCCTTCATGGTAAATGATATCCATGTCATAATCCCTGATAAGCTACCAAAGTTGGCTGGTGTGAGTGGTAAGGGCTCTCATCTCGTAAACAAGTGGTCATGGGTTCGATTCCTGACTCTTGCGAATGAAAGAACCAAACTTGTGAGGGGTCAAACCATTAAATTGCCTTCGGTACCCCGAAGAAGATTTCCCCAGCTTTCGGTAGAGGATACTCCTGGTCAACATCAAAAAAAATCCCCAATAAGCTCCATCCATCTTCTCTGTCTCATGTTCAGCTCCTTTTGAGTAAAGATGTACCTTAAACTCTTGTGATCAGAAAACACCTTAAAGGTTGACCCATAAAGATAGTGCCACCAAATCTTGAGAGCAAACACAACTACACCCAACTCCAGATCATGCGTCGGATAGTTCTCCTCATAAGGCTTCAATTGCCTAGAAGCATACGCAATGACTTTCCCATTCTACATCAACACACAACCCAACCCGTTCTTTGAAACATCTGTATACACCTCAAAGTTCTCACACCCTTTAGGTAAAGCTAAGACTGTAGCTGTGGTCAAACGCTCCTTCAAGGTTTAGAACGCCATATCACAACTTTCATCCCATCCAAACATGTTCTCTTTTCTCATCAACGCAGTCATAGGCCTAGCGATATTTGAAAAGTCTTTCACGAACCGTCGATATTACCCTGCCAAACCCATGTTACTCTTGATCTCGGCCACATTCTTTGGTGCTTCCAAATTAGCTACTACCTCTATCTTGCCACAATCCATAGATACACCCTCTTTAGAAATCACATGACCCATAAAAGCCACTTTCTCTAGCCAGAACTCACACTTTGACAACTTTGCATACAATTGGTTCTCGCGTAGAGTTTTCAATGACACTAACCTCAAATGCTCCTCGTCCTCCTCCTTAGTCTTAGAATAGGATAAGATGTCATCTTTGAACACAACCACGAACTGATCCAAGAACTGACTGAAAACTTGGTTCATCAAATCCATAAACACTACCGGTGAATTAGACAACCCAAACGGTATCACCACATACTCATAGTGACCATACCTCGTTCGAAAAGCTGTCTTTGGTATGTCTTCATCTCGAATCCTCACCTGATGGTACCCTGATCTCAGATCAATCTTCGAAAAGACTTCTACCCCACTCACCTGGTCAAACAAATCATTTATCCTTGGTAAAGGATACTTGTTCTTCACTGTAACACTGTTCCGCTCCCTTTAGTCGATACACAACCTCAAGCTCCCATCTTTCATCTTCACAAACAAAACTGGTGCTCCCCACGACGATACACTAGGTCTAATGTATCCCTTCTTTATCAAATCATCCAACTGTTTCTTCAGCTCCCCCAACTCTTTAGGAACCATACGGTACGGGGACTTAGAGATCGGTCCCGTCCCTGGTTTCAACTCCACACTGAAATCTATCTATCTCTTGGGTGGAAAACCTGGTATCTCCTCCGGAAAAATATCTGGAAACTCTCCCACCACTGGTATTGGCGTGGATTAAACTCGTCGTCAAAAGCTACCAATCAAAACAATTTTTATAACTTCACAAACTACTCTTAGCAAAGAGGCAAGTAAAAGTCGGATCCCAAGGGACGGGTATTGATGTAGGATTCTCAATTGCAAATGGTTGTGTCTTAGGGTATCACAATTTAGAGTTGAAGTAGGAGATAAACTAAGCTAATCAACAAGATGAATAAAAACAAAGTAAAGCAAAAAGAGGGGTTGTAAACAATTGATTAAAGGCACCAAGGTGTCATGGGTTCATGGGGAATTCATGGGAGTTGATCATACAAACATGTTCTCAATTATATAACAAGCACTTATTATTATGATGGGATCGAGTTGGTGTATAAGCTTACAATCCCTAAGAAGGTTTGGATCCCGGAGCCAAATCGATTAGATTGTACAACACCTACAAGTCGACTTAATCCTTCCTATTTAACTATATGCATGGTCTAATGAGACTCGAGTTGGTGTATAAGCTTACAAGCCTCATTGAAAAGATAGGTGATGGGTAAAAAATGCAAGGATTCATAGGCTCGCGTTTCATCAAACATAACATGTGCGTAAGTTGAAATTACAACAAGCAAGCAATTTAATTATGAAAATATATTAGATTAAGCATAGATCAATCCCCATGTTGGTTTCCTCTAATTCCCCATTAATCCTAGCTAAGGAAACTACTCACTCATGATCAAGTTTAGCATGCTAATAAGGTTGTCAATCATACTAACAAGATAAAACATGATGAATAAATGAAAGTGATTAACAATAATTAAACAAGGTTAAGGGAGAGTTATACCTATGAATATGATTCCAAATAATAAAGCAAAGAATAATAGAAGTACTTGATGATTGATGAAAGGTAGTCAATCCTCCAAATAAACCCAAATAATCTTCTAATTACCCAAAATAAAGGAAGAACAATAGAGAAATTAAGGAAAGATTAAGATATGATTAATATTGAGAATTGTATTACAACTAAATTAACAATAATTTGAGAGTATTTAGAGATGATTACAACTAGATTAACGATGGATTAAGAGAGCATGCTAATCTAGGTAGTACAAAGGGGTATTTATACTAAATATTAGGTACAAGGATTAGGGTTACTAAGGGTTTAAATGACTATTAAGACCCTAAGAAAAGTTGAGGAAATGCTACTCCCGAAGGAAATGAGCGGATCCTCTTGCTAGTCCTGCCTCGATCCGCTCATCTCGTGATATGGCACAGGCTCTTCTGACTTGTGATCCGCTCGGACCGTGGGGAAGACGCTCGGGTCATGACGCTGCAAGCCGCTCATCCTGGGCACAAGACGCCCGGATCCTGGTGCTTTGAGACGCCCGGATCATGCTCGATCCGCTCGGTTTCCTGGACAGACTGCTTTTCTTCTTTTGCTCCTTAACAATCCGCAAGGATCAAGTCGGGGATGCAAGGATCCTTTCATCATTGCCCATTTCACTTTATTATCTACTTAGGCCTCTAGTGTTGGTTCTCTCTTTAATGCTTGGTCATTAGGTGCGATCCATTTAGCTCCATTTCGCCTCATAAATGCAAGGTTAGCCATCCTCTCCTACCAAGGACACAAAACCTCAAAGAATATGCAAATGGGAAACTAAAGATAAGAAATGACCCAAATAAGTGCTATAAAGCTTAGGAACGAGGTTAATTCGGGGACTAAATTTTCTCAAATATGACTCACATCAGGTATCTCATCCATTTTAGGCTCAATCATACTATGATCTTTCACATGGTATAGAATCAAAGGACACCCCTTTCTCATGTAAGACTTTAAGGTCACTGCTGCAATCACTTTGACTTTGGGTTTGACAACAAACCCACAATAAGACACACTAACTCCCTTAGGACCTCTTTAAGAGACTTTTTTTTAGTGACAATTGTAATACTACAGTTTTCTATGTCTATGGGTACTCTATCGAGTGGGGGTTACTCTGTCGAGTAAGTGTGTTTTTACGCAAAACAGTAGTCTGCCTGATGGGTACTCGATCGAGTACGTGATACTCGATCAAGTAAGGGTCACTCGATCAAGTAAGTCACTTACTCGATCGAGTAAGTGAGTCTTACGGGTTATTTTAGCCGGGTTTTGTTAATAACGCGTGATTAGTATAAAAGGCTTCCGTCATTATTCTTAATCACTTTTGCTTTCTAAAACCTTTCAAGAGAAAAGAAAAAAAGTTACGTAGTTCGCATTCGTCACGTAATTAGCAAATCCCAAGGCTAGGATCGTCAGATTGTCTTGTTCTTTATACCATTGAGTTCATCGCGTCAAGCGTAAACTTATTTTATAATTTTTATAATGTTTTGATAAGTTTGTTTAAAACCCTAATTGGATAGTTTTGGGGGTTTGGGAGGATTGTATTGTTTAGGTGATAATTGTATGCATATGTGTTATAGGAGGAGGATTCGTAGAGGAATGGTACTGATTAGCTGTTGTGACGGTCTTGTGATTGCTATTCCAAGTAAGGTTTCCCTACTCAGTATTGATTACATGGCATTGTTGATGATTGATTCGTTGTTGTTGTTTTATATCATATCGGATTTGGAATTGGTGATTGTTGATTGTATAATGTGGTTGTTGTATAATTGTCTGTGGTTTGCGAGGTGCGTCCTCGGCTGAGTGCAGTCACTTGAGGGAGTGGCTTCACGCCCTTGATTCGCCTTGTATGGAACCCCCCACAGAAGGGATGTGCACATTTAGGAACTTGGGTTTATCGCTCGGATGAAATGAGCGGGGCTTATGTGGGAACGGTTGCGGTCCCCCATTGACGGTGTGGAATACTTGTTGCGATGAGTATTCTGGCAGGACTTCACACTTTAGTGTGTAGTCAGGTGTGTGATGATATGATGGAGATTGGTCTTTTGTTGTATTGTTTGTGTAATCAGTACTGACCCCGTTTAAATGTTTTGAAAACTGTGGTGATCTATTCGGGGATGGTGAGCAGTTATTGAGCAGGTATGAGTTGGCTGGCACGAGGGATACATGGGATGGAGTCATCACATAAGTCACTAGAGTCTTCCAATGTGTCATAAAATTCTTTTATTTCAGTTGGTTTGACAGTTTTGAGAAACAGTTGTATTTTACTTTATCAGTTTTGGTTTTGGACTTGTATCACGTTAAATATATTTATAAAGTATGTTTCTTTATTGTCTATTTGATATACATTGCCTCGGAGAACCGAGATGGTAGCATTCCCATGCCTTAAGTGGTTCTGGTAAGGCACTTGGAGTATGGGGGTGTTACAACAATCTATTCTAGCCTTTTACTTACACAACCAATCCATACAAACTATCATCTTAAAACCATCCATAGGAAATTCTAACAAATCCACTGAAAGATCAATCTGCCCAACTATCATGGATACACTCTTATATAACCATTCACAAGACACTGACTCACCCGACGCTATAAAAACCTCATTTTTTACAGACTCAAACTCTCCCAAACCCATAGATTTAGCATGACCGGGCGATATAAAAGAGTGTGACGCCCCCGAATCAAACAAAACAAAAGTAGGAACATCGTTAACAAGAAAGGTACCAGTGATCACGTGTGCATCATCCTCAGTAGCTTTATTGTCCATCATGAATAGCTTGCCACTGGCCTTCTGTCCACCTCCTTGAACTGTACTAGCTGAAGTAGATGGCTTGGCAGCTGACCCTTGATTTTTGTTTGCCGCCGGTTTCTGATAAGAATTATCGACATTGCGGTTGGACCCACCGTTGTTGTTACCATGCCCACCTTGATTATTACATGACCCATCCGGTGGTTGCTATCATAGCTCCGTGTTAGACCCTGCGACAAGCTCCCCTGTGATGGCCTCTGGAAACCTCTCCCCCCGGCACTAGTACACTCATGTCTCTTGTGGCCCATAACGCCACGGTTGAAACATGAGATACTCTAACTACTGCTACTACCACGACCACGCCCATAAGAATCTCCACCATTGAAACCCGATCCCGACGAGTAAGACCTTGCCTGGTTATGATTACCCCCTCTTGTAGCTAGACTTACCACCACCCTCATTATCAACCTTTCTCTTCTCCGTACCCCTCTCTTTGGTCTCTTTGACCATCTCGACCAGCCGCCCAGCTCTCTCAGCTCTCTCATAAACTTCCTTAACATTACTAAGGACCCCAACCAGTAACTTCTCCATGATATGATAGGTCAGCCCCTTCTTAAACCGAAGTGCCATGTTCTCTTGACTTAGCCTCATGCCCTCAGCATATCTCTATTTCTCATTAAAGTTGTGATAGTACTCAGCCACCATCATATTCGAAGTCATCTTGAAAGAATCAAACTCCTCCCTCATCTTACTACAAACATGTTCCGTAACGAACTCCCTGCGCATAGATCTTGTGAACTCATCCCATGGTATAGCTGACTTACCCTACTTCAGATAAAGATCTTGGTCACTCTCTCTCACCTTCTCCCACCATTGTAACACCCCCATACTCCAAGTGCCTTACCAGGACCACCCAGGTATAAGGATGCTACCATCTCGGTTACCCGAGGCAATGATAATCAAATAATCAATAATGAAACAACGTTTAAATAGAAATACTTTAGTGAAAGGTTACAATCCAAAAACCAAACCAAATACAAATACATGTTCTCAAACCAACTGTCTACAGAGCTAACTGAAATGTTTATGAAAACTACTAAGCTACAGCGGAAGACTTCTATCATCAGACGGTGGCACATCCCAGCTATCCCAGTACTCAACTCATACCTGCTCAATATCTACTCACCATCCCCGAATGGATCACCGCAGGTTTTAAAACAATAAACGGGGTCAGTACTAATCACACAATCTAAGTAGACTAACAGCATAGTAAACAATACAGCTCAAACAGTCACACACAATCACCCACTCCAATCAATCTCCGTCATCGACTGTCCACTGGACCAGCCCTAACAGTGGGGGACCGCAGCCGTACCCACCTAATCCCTGCTCATCATACCGAGCGATAACCCTGTCCCATTAATGTGCACATCCCCTCCCGTGGCGGGTTCCACGGAGGGCGAAACTAGGGCGTGAAGCCACTCCCGCAAGTGACTCCACTCAGCCGAGAACGCATCTCGAGAACCAGAGACAAACAATCAGCAATCACAATACAACATCAACAACCGTCTGAAATCAATCAACAATCACTAACTACAGCACAATCACCACACATTATGTAATTAATACTGAGTAGGGAAACCCTACCTGGAAAGCACAACACAATCAGACGATCTCACAGCTGATATCAAAACGCTTCCTCTACGAATCCTCCTCCTAACATACAAACACATAATCACTACCAAGCATAAATTACCACAAAACCCCCAATTCCCAGTATTAGGGTTTAACCAACTTTAAAGAAATACTATAAAAACGGTATCTAGGTCTTACTCTCGACGCGAGGATCACAACGGTACAAAGAAAGGTAAAATCCGACCTTCCAAGCTCCGGGATTTGCCAACACTGCGATTAAAGCGATTGACGTAGTTTGATTTCTCTTTTCACAGTAATTAGGTTTTAAAAAGTGTTTAAGAACAATGACGAAAGTAATATATACTCTAATCGCATTATTAACAAAACCCGAGAAATCATCCCCCGTAAACCGGCTACTCGATCGAGTAGCTAAGGTACTCGATCGAGTGCCCCCTTACTCGATCGAGTATCTGCGTTACTCGATCGAGTACCCAACAGGTCAGAAACTATTTTAAAACGCAACTCACCCTTACTCGACGGAGTAAGGCCTACTCGATAGAGTACCCAGAGACTCATAAATACGGAGTATTACAGTCTTCCCTCCTTAAAAAGAACTTCGTCCCCGAAGTTCAAACCACCACAAAACAAAGATACACCCACAACACTCCCGACTCAACAACCAAAACAAAACTCAACATAGAACATGTTACTAACCCAAACTCATCCCGACAACCATACCGACACAACATACAAAAGGTTACAAAAACTCTTAAAAACTCTTCGCGATCATCTCCTACCCCCCTAAAAGAAACAAGGTTACGTCCCCGTAACCACACATACCTGATCAAAAAGGAAAGGGTAACGCTCTTTCATAGCTTCCTCTGGTTCCCATGTAGCTTCCTCGGTCTCGTGGTTAGACCAAAGGATCTTAAGCAAAACTGTCTCACCACTCCTAGTCTTCCTAACCTTTCGGTCAAAAATCTGCTTAGGCACCTTAAGATATGATAAGGACTCATCTAGCTCTAAGCTCTCTGCCTCTAACACATGTGACGGATCACTCACATACTTCCGCAGCTGCGATACATGAAATACATTATGCACTCTCGCTAACGCAGCTGGTAAAGCCAGACTATATGAAACTTCCCCAACTCGCTCTAAGATCTCATAAGGCCCGATAAACTTCTGACTCAGCTTGCCTTTCTTCCCAAATCTCATTACCCCACGCATAGGAGACACTTTCAGAAGAACCTTGTCCCCAACCTGAAACTCTATATCTCGGCGATGTAGATCTGCATAACTCTTTTGCCTATCCTGAGCTGCTCTCATCCGTTCCCTGATCATCTTAATCTGTTCAACCATCTCATGTACCATCTCTGGTCCTAAAACCACTGCCTCAGCACTATTGTCCCAACAAATCGGACTCCTACATCTCCTCCCATACAAAGCCTCAAACGGTGCCATACCAATACTAGTGTGGTAGCTGTTGTTGTAAGAAAACTCTATCGAATCCAACCTCTGTTCCAAGCTACCACCAAAGTCCATCACACAAGCTCGTAACATATCCTCAAGAGTTTTGATTGTTCTCTCAGTCTGACCGTTTGTCGCAGGATGAAAAGATGTACTCATCTTCAAAGTCGTTCCCAAAGATTCCTGCAACTCTTTCCAAAACCTTGAGATAAATCTCGCATCTCTGTCAGACACTATGTCCTTAGGGACTCCATGTAACTTAAGCACGTTCATTCGATAGGCCATAGCCAATTGTGCTTTAGTCCATGTATCTTTCATTAGAACAAAGTGAGCTGACTTTGTTAGTCGATCCACTATTACCCATATCATGTTGTTACCCTGTTGACTCTTTGGCAAACCCACGATAAAATCCATAGAAATGGATTCCCACTTCCACTCCGGTACCTCTAAAGACTGAACCTTACCTTGTGGTCGTCGTTGTTCCCCTTTAACTCTCTGGCATGTCAAACAACGGGCCACAAACTCTGCTGTTTTTTTCTTCATCCCAGGCCACCAAAACGTGTTCTTCAAATCCTTGTATAGCTTGTCACCACCTGGATGTACTGAATATGGTGTACAATGTGCCTCTGTCATGATTGTCTTTTTCAGCTCCTCATCATTAGGGACACACCACCTACCATCGAACCTCAAACTACCATCTGTGTGAATGGAGAATCGAGACACTGTCCCTTTCTCTACTCCAGCTCTCCACTCAACCATCTTAGGATCCAAAGCTTGTTTACCACGAATATCCTCATAAAGATCAGGCTGTACTGTCAAATCTCCCACAGCATCTCCTCTCTGCATCATATGTATACCAAACTTCGCTACCTCATCTCTCAACCTCATCAAAGATAGAGCTGTACACAAAGAATGTACACTCTTCCTACTCAAAGCATCTGCAACAACATTGGCCTTCCCTTCATGGTAGATAATTTCCATGTCATAGTCGCCAATCAGCTTCATCCACCTCCTCTGTCTCATGTTCAACTCCTTTTAAGGGAAAATATACTTGAGACACTTGTGATCAGAAAATACCTTAAAGATTGTTCCATAAAGGTAATGTCTCCATATCTTGAGAGCAAACACCACTGCACCCAACTCCAGATCATGAGTAGGGTAGTTCTCCTCATAAGGCTTCAATTGCCTAGAAGCATAGGCAATCACTTTACCGTTCTGCATCAACACACATCCCAACCCATTCTTTGAGGCATCTGTATAAACCTCAAAGTTCTCGATCCCTTCAGGCAATGCTAAGATAGGAGCTGTGGTCAAACGCTCCATTAATGTTTGGAACGCCGTCTCACAACTCTCATCCCAACGAAACCTGCTCTCTTTTCTCATCAACGCTGTCATAGGTCTAGCTATCTTGGAGAAATCTTTCACAAACCGTCTGTAGTACCCAGCTAAACCCAGAAAACTCCTGATCTCAACAACATTCTTTGGTGCTTCCCACTTTGTCACTGCCTCAATCTTCGCCGGATCCACAGCTACTCCCTCCTTAGAGATCACATGCCCCAGAAAAGCAACTTTCTCTAACCAGAACTCGCACTTGGACAGCTTAGCATACAACTCATGCTCCCTCAAAGTCTGCAACACAATCCTCAGATGCTCCTCATGCTCCTCCTTAGTCTTGGAGTAGACTAAGATGTCATCGATAAACACCACCACAAACTTATCCAAAAACTGTCTGAAGATCCTATTCATCAAATCCATAAACACAGTCGGTGCATTAGATAACCCAAACGGCATCACCACATACTCATAATGGCCATACCTCGACGTGAAAGCTGTCTTTGGTATGTCCACCTCTCTAATCTTCACCTGATGGTACCCCGACCTCAAATCAATCTTGGAAAAGACTGATGCACCACTCAACTGATCAAACAAGTCATCTATCCTTGGCAAAGGATACTTGTTCTTCACCGTCACTCGGTTCAGCTCTCTATAGTCTATGCACAACCTCAAACTCCCATCTTTCTTCTTCACAAAAAGGACTGGTGCTCCCCACGGCGATACACTTGGTCTAATGTATCCCTTCTCTATCGTATCATCTAACGCTTCCTAAGCTCCTCCATCTCCTTAGGACCCATCCGGTACAGTGCCTTAGAGATTGGCCCCGTCCCCGGTTTCAACTCAACCGTGAAATCTATCTCTCTCTTCGGTGGCAACCCGGACTCTCCTCCGAAACACATCCTCAAACTCTCCCACCACCGTATCCGATCAACCGTCGGACTCTCTATCCGGTCATCTCTCACATGGCACAAGATCAAAGGACATCCCTTCCTCGGATAAGACTTCAAAGTAACAAATTGCAATCAACTTAACTTTGGGTTTGACCACAAACCCACGATAAGACACACTAACACCCTTAGGACCTCTTAAAGACACTTTCTTTTGATGACAGTCTATCTTAGCTTTATACTTTCCCAACCAATCCATCCTAACTATCATCTCAAAACCGCTAAAAGGAAACTCTAGCAAGTCTACAGGTAGATCAACTTGCCCAACTATCATAGGTACATCCCTATATAACCTCCCACATGTTACAGACTCACCCGAAGGTATAAAAACTTCCTCACTAACAGACTCATATACCCTCAAACCCAACTTTTTAACATGACTCGAAGATACAAACGACTGAGACGCCCCCGAATCAAACAAAACAAAGGTATGGATACCGTTAACAAGAAAAGTACCAGTGATAACGTGTGCATCATCTTCACCGCTTTCTTCTCCATCATGAACAAACTTTCCATCGGTCTTCCGTCCACCTCCCGGACAAGGTCTTGGTTGATGTGGTCGGCTTAGCACCCGACCCTTGATTGTTGTTGTTGTTCGTCGGTGGTTTCGATAAGAATTACCGCCGTTGCGGTTACCTCCACTCTGATAGCTCTGACTTCCCCGGTTTGCCCATGATCCAGTCGGTATATTGCTCGCATAGCTGCGCGCAGTCTCCGGAAAGTTCCAGGTGCACTGGTGCACTCATGTCTCTTGTGGCCTACACCACCACAACTATAGCAAGTCACTCCCCAACTACCACTAACACTTCCACGGCCACGCCCAAAGGAAGCCCCAAAGATCGAATCCCCGACCCGGAAGAAAACCCCTTAGCTTGATTGTGGTTACCTTTCTTGTGACTAGATTGGCCTCCACCCTCACTCTCACCTTTCTTTTCTCACTCACTCTCTCCCCGAGCCATCTCCACCAACCTCTCACTCTCTCCCGGCCCTCTCATAAGCTTCCTTAACATCGCAAGGACTCCCACGGGTAACTTGTCCATGATCTTAGGGGTCAACCCCTCTCAAACCTCGGCGCCGATTCTCCTCACTCAAACCCATATCCTCAAAGATACCTAGACTTCTCATTAAACTGCCTATAGTACTCGGCCACGTACATGTCGGATGTCATCTTAAACCCATCGAACTCCTCTCTCAACTTACTCCTCACATGCTCCGACGGACTCTTTTCTCATAGCCTTACGAAACTCTTCCCAAGGTATAGCAGGTAAACCTTGGTTCGCATACAACTCCTTAGCACTCACCTTCACCGTATCCCACCACTTGCCAACTGCTTCCCTCAGGTAGAACGCAGCTTGTTCTACTCTCATCTCATCAGGACAGTGAACCAAATCTAGTATGTTCTCCATCTCTCTATGCCAGTTATCAAGAAGGTTAGGCTCCCCAACCCCCTTGTACTCTTTCGGGTTAAACCTCGCTATATAGAGGCTAATTTTAGAGTGATCAACCTCCTTCTCCTTATCCTTATCCTTATCCTTTCCCACAGCCTTTAAAGCCTCCATAAGAGCATCCTAATGCTCCAACATCTTAACGATATCATCTATGTTCATAAGCTCAGCTCTCGCATACAAAGCATTCTTCTTGGGCGGCATCTTGAAACTATATCAGAAAAGGAGTGGATATAAACATACGTACCAAGACCTCAAAACACGAAAGCAAGCTGCCCAGGACATACTCGATCGAGTTCCCTAACATACTCGATCGAGTAGCAGGCTACTCGATCGAGTGCCCATCATACTCGATCGAGTGCCCCGACTACGGACTCCAAAACGGACCTTCGACCTCTAACATACTCGATCGAGTAGCCCAGCTACTCGATCGAGTGACCCCCTACTCGATCGAGTGCCCGAGGTACTCGATCGAGTACCCAAAAACACGATTCTGGATTCAAATTCGTCAAATACCCACCCGATCAAGTCAGTCCCACTCGATCGAGTCATGCTAACTCAAAAACGTTACCCGCATGTTATATCATATTCCAACATTTTAAACAACTTTATAAATCCCAACATTATATCATAACTAAGCATATAATGTTACACAACTCTTCATACAATCAACGAAATAACTCTATCATGTTATTAAACGCCACATAGTAAACATGCATCATGCTTCTCATTCCAACAACAGTTCTATATATCTCATCAATCTTTCTTTCACATTCTCAACTTTCTACTCCTAACATCCAACATTTACACATACTTCATCACATCCACACACAAGCTGACAAACAACGCATACGACCTCGACATACACCCCCATGTGACCGGTTCAAAATTGTAGGGCAAGTTCGCGACTTCAGGACATCTCCCAAGCCTTTGCATTAGCTCCTGCAACCTTTACCCCGGGTTCATTTTAATTGACTCCCTATGTTCATTAGATTCATTGGTTACAAGTTTCAGGATCGTCGCTCGGATACCATTTGTAACACCCCCATACTCCAAGTGCCTTACCAGAACCACTCAGGTATAAGGATACTACCATCTCGGTTACCCGAGGCATGATAATCATAAGACAATAACGAAACAATATTTAATAGTATAACTTTAGTGAAAAGTACAAATCAAGCCAAATCCCAAAATACGGGTACAAGTTCTCAAACCAACTGTCTAATCAACTAAATGTAAAGTTTATTGAACGACTAAGCTACAGCGGAAGACTTCTATCATCTGACAGTGGCACATCCCAGCAATCCCATGTTACTCAACTCAAACCTGCTCAATTACTGCTCACCATCCCCGAATGGATCACCGCAGGTTTTACAAACAACAACACGGGGTCAGTACTAATCACACAATCTATATATATCAACAATACGATAAACAAATATCTCACATCGTCACACACACAATCACATCAGTCCCATCAATCTCGATCACCGACTGTCCACTGGACCAACCCTGCCAGTGGGGGACCGCAGCCGTACCCACCAAATCCCCGCTCCTCATAATGAGCGATAACCCTATCCATTAATGTGCACATCCCCTTTCGTGGCGGGTTCCACGAAGGGCGAAACTAGGGCATGAAGCCACTCCCGCAAGTGACCCCACTCAGCCGAGGACACGCCTCGAGAACCAGAAACAAACAATCACAATCAACAAACCGTTACAATACAATTACTATATTATTCAATCAACCACAACACATCAACATCACATTATGGGACTAATACTGAGTAGGAAATCCTACCTGGAAAGCACAACTATCAGACGGTCTCAACATGTGTATCAAAAAGCCTCTTCTACAAAACCTCCTCCTATCATACAAACACATAAACACTACCAAATCACAATCTACACAAAACCCCCAATTCCCCATATTAGGGTTTAAACAACTTAAAGGAAATACCATAAAAACGGTACATAGGTCTTACCCTCGATGCAAGGATCTCAACGGTATAACGAACGATGAAATACGACCTTCCAAACTCCGGGATTTGCTAACAATGCGATTAAAGTGAAGAACATACTTTACTTTCTCTCTTGACTGTAATTTAGGTTTTGAAAAGTGTTTAGAACAATGACGGGAAAGATTATATACCTTAATCGCATAATTAACAAAACCCGAGAAATAACTCCCCGTAAACCGGCTACTCGATCGAGTAGCTAAGGTACTCGATCGAGTGCCCCCTTACTCGATCGAGTATCCTAGTTACTCGATCGAGTACCCAACAGGTCAGAAACTATTTTAAAACGCAACTCACCCTTACTCGACAGAGTAAGGCCTACTCGATAGAGTACCCAGAGACTCATAAATACGGAGTATTACAAACACGTCCTTACTCGACAGAGTAAGGCCTACTCGATAGAGTACCCAGAGACTCATAAATACGTAGTATTACAACCATTCCCCCGCAGCATCTCTCAAGTAGAACGCAGCTTGTTCCACCTTAAAATCCTCGGGACAATGAACCACTCCCAAGATGTTCTCCATCTCTCTATGCCAATTGTCGAGCAAAATTGGCGCACCAATACCCATATATTCTTTAGGGTTGAAGGGGTATATCGTAGTGCGCATCTTGGCAAAGTCTACCCCGGCATCTTTGTCTTTCCCAAACCTCTTAAGGGCCTCGATAAGCGCATTTTGATGCTCAAGCATCTTGGCAATCTCATCAACACTCGTCTCCTTAGCCCTAGCATACATGGCAGATCTTTTTGGCGGCAGATCTTTGAGCTATTAAGAGGAGAGATAAACGTAAGCACATATCCTATGACTCAAAGCACATACGACTTGCATAACACTTACTCGATCGAGTAACCACAGCCACTTGATCAAGTAGAGGTCACTCGATCGAGTTGCCCACTTACTTGATCGAGTTCCCCAACTCCAGAACCTGACCAGAACTAACACAAAAACGCACTCGATCGAGCCCTATACGTACTCGATCGAGTAGCCCCCACTCGATTGAGTACTCCCCTTACTCGATCGAGTCACACAAAACAGCAGTTACTGCCAACGTTATCATATACCCACTCGATCGAGCTCAACCCACTCGATCGAGTCCACTCTACTGGATCGAGTTATCCCCACTCGATCGAGTCATGCTGACGTTTCTAACTACCCGCATGCCTTTAACTTAACAACTTTTCGCAACAAAAAGATATACGTACACAACACAATCATTCCTATTCACATGTTACTATTATCGCCACATTATAAATCAATCATCATGCAACATGCTTAATCACGAACATATTATCATCAACAATTACCTTCACCCTTTTTCCACCATCTCTTCCATTCAACCACACATCATCCAACCAACATGTTCATAATACATTAGTAAACACATAGTGATCCCATGACACCCCATAGTGACCGGTTCAAAGTTGTAGGGCGAGTTTGCGACTTTAGAACGTCTCCCAAGTCTTTGCATTAGCTCGTAACAACTCATACCCAGGTTCATTTTAATTTGACTCTCTAAGTTCAGTAGATTCATTAGTTACAGTTTCAAAAATCGTCGCTCTGATACCACTTTGTAACACCCCCATACACCATGGTGCCTTACCAAGTCAACCTAATGCAAGAGAGTGATACCATCTCGGTTACCCGAGACAATGAATATCAAATAGACCATAGTAGAACTTACTTTAAATAGATATTTTAAGTGAATACATCAAAAACCAAAAACTGTAAAGTAAGATACAACTGTTCCAAATCCAAAACCAAACTAAAGTAAATCAAAATGTTTGACAACACAATGCAAGACTTCTAAACGACTCGTGATGACTAAAGCCCAACTATCCCTCGCACATCCATATCATACCTGCGCAATAACTGCTCACAATCCCCAAATAGATCGCCACAGTATTTAAAGCAATTAAACGGGGTCAGTTACTGCATACACGATACAAGATAATACAACAACAACAACAATACACACAATCCTCCAACACCGTCACATCACCAAACACCTGACGAGCATGAAGGTCTAGTCCTGCCAGATTACGAACGCAACAAGTAATACACGCCACCAGTGGGGGACCGCAGCCGTTCCCACCTAAGTCCCGCTCATCTAAACCGAGCGCAAACCCATGTTCCTTAATGTGCGCATCCCCTCTTGTGGCGAGTTCGACAAGGGGTGAATCAAGGACGTGAAGCCACTCCGGCAAGTGACTCCACTCTGAAGGAAAGGTAGATCTTTATACCTAACAACATACTCATATATGTATGAAATTAATTTGTCATAAAATTAACTAATGATCTTATGCATGCAAACAAAAGATAAAATAGAGGAGAAACATTATTCTTACATTGCAATATCGGTATATATGGGCACAAAAGAGTTCTCCTTCTCTTTTGTTCTTGAGCTATCCCTTAAATGGAAGAACAAAGAACCCAAGACCCAAGTATAGGATCTCTCCCAAGGCTTTATACCCAAAGCTTTCTCTTAATTAAAACCAATATTATGAAGACTAGATAATACTAATTTTGTAAGAAAATTGACCCAAAAATTTGGTCTTTTAGCTCCCAAATTTCGGTTCATGTGGAGAGGAGAAGAGGAAGAGTTTTGCTCACTTCAAACACTTAAAGTTTCAGCATCATCAAGTGAATGAATTGATTCTAGTACATATAGACAATTGTGGGCAAAAGAAGAATAAAAGACATGACTCTTAATCTTCCCCAAATAGTGTAGAGAAGAAGAAAAGTCATGGTCTCTTTATTTTGTCTTCAAAATTTCGGCCATCATATAATATGGTGTCCATATTATCCTTGTCAATTTGTCAATATGTTACATGTCACATGTCACATAAAATTGTTATGTATTTTTAACACATTTAAAAATCAACGTATTAATAAAAATACGTCATACACAAAATTGACTCAGTAATTCATAATTACTTGCACCAAAATATTTTACCAATTATAAATCACAACAACTTGTATTTATAATTATTCATTCAATTTCAATTGTTTCCTTAAATAATAATTTCATCTGAGTAAAGATACAATTCGATTACTCAGACCGTATCTCATCTAAATGAGACACGTAAATTTTACTTCCAAAATCGTCCGTCAATTTTCAAGTAATTTAATTAACTCGTAACATTATACGATTAATTAAATAATCAATTAAGAGTGTTGCCCTATAGGTATGACCTAGGGGATCAACTGATCACCACCGTCGCACGACAGTAATGTCAAACTCTAGTCACCAATCATTACCGATATGTGTGGACCAGTTGACAGTAAAAAAAATACTTCCCAAATGTATTCTTTAAAATGAGATTTAATAATGATATTTAAATCATATGATCGCACTGTTGTTGAGGACACATTTCCCAACAATCTCCCACTTGTCCTCGACAAGTGTGCGTCACCAATTCTCTTGTCCTATTATTATCTCCCACTCAATGCAAGGTGTCTTTCGGTCGTACTTGCAAGTGATCATATCGAGAGTGGTTTCCTCGATCTGGAGAATAACCGATTGACCGGATTTATCCACCATGGATACATTCCGAGCGTGGCCACGCATTTCCGTTCATTACTCCTCGAGTGGCCCCGAGATATTGTTATAACCCTGACAAAGGGGTGGACAATTCCTATCGCACTCATTCCCTTCGACTAGCCACCGCCATCATAACCCAAAATATGCCCATTTGACCCCATTTACGAAGGTCGTAGTAACACAAATCAAAGTTAATCTGAAACTGTGCCATCTTAGGAGAATAGTCTTTAGTCAAAAGAATCGACTCATTTGAATACTATAGCAGCTCTCGCCACGACCAGGCTATATAAATTTGCCGAACTCTATAAGCGGTCATTAGGCCCGACAAAATGTTCCTAACGACCGCCTATGTGATCGACTAGTCATCTCACATGACTCTATGGCACTTGAACTTGCCATCAATCGCATCACACTCTAGTCACTTCGAGATGTCACCTCATACAAGTGACTATGGGCGAATACAATGTTAATCCGTGTTCACTTTAACGGGGTTCAATTGTCACTACAACCCGTTTGGATGTAACAAAGTATAAAAGGAGTTTTTAAAGAAAAACTCAAACGACAAATGCGATTATCACATATGAATAGTCAATGCCTGATTACTATTTCATGTTCTATAATCTAATTTGATCTTGTACGTAGTTGTTTATTTCAACTCAATTGAAATGACATGACTCATCATGTTTAGCCTTTGAGAAGGCTTTGGTTAGTAGGTTTTATCAACTTCTTGTACCTTACTCAACCTTACTACATACTCGTTTTCCTTTGTAATGTATACATTTGCATTACAAAACTTTCTGAGTACGCGTCGAGATCCAATCAAGACATAGGCCCTCTAGCCTAAGAATAACTCCCACTGTTTTCACAGTGTGCGGGACTCATCCTTCTTGCACATCTCATGATTACAAGTGTACTCAATTTCCGTTATAAATATCTCTCATTGTTCTTTATTGCCTAGAACGATTCTAGAAAATCTACTTCATTGCCACAATGGTATCTTAACCATCCTAATGTGTTTTGATTATGGTTTTGTCAGAACCATGCACAATCTCAATTGTCAATTGTCACTTGTGTAATACCCTTACACAAAATTGCATTATAAACACTTTGCTATACTTCCTTAATACTTCTGCAAGCACTTAAGGGTAATCTTCATGGTTTACATGATAAAGATTACTTAAATTCGATTTTGAAACCAATTCATCATACTCAAAGTATATGAAGTGTTATACATCATTACTCATTTAATTGATCCGGCAGCGGAAGCAAATGGAATCAATCAAATATGTTCAATTTTAATTGAACTAGTCATGAATCTTATCGACATAAGACTTCTTATTGACGCTAATATCATGTAGATTTATCTTCATAAATCTGAATATTAAAGATGTATTATAATGCTCCAAAAGTCTTAAATCATTCTCAATGATCAATATGTCATCCACATATCGGACTAAATAAAATTTCCGTAACTCCCACTAAACTCCATGTATAAAAACAACTTCTCGTCTTATCGAGAAAAGTTTCATAACATGATCAAAAATATTGATTCTAACTCATTGATGTCCTACTTAAGACCCTCTCTTAAGTTTCACATTATCTTAGGATTGCAAGAATCTATAAAACTCATGACATGTATTGAATACATTCCTTCTATTGAAGAAGTGGGTTTTAGATTCACTTGCTGTATTCATATCCTCATAATGAAACACAATCCCTAAGAAGATCCAAATAGACTTAAGCATTTCAACCAGTGCAAAACTCTTTGCTATCAATCTTGCTTTGAAATCTCTCTTTATTAGTGCAAAACCCTTTGTCACTAATCAAGTCCTTTTGTTTTGGATTTTCATGGCTCTAAGCCTTGTATTGAGTTGTGACTTAAACACTCTTATGTAAGTCATATGTTCATTACTTTCTAGAAGTAATCAACTTGAATCAAACAATTTCTTTTGTAAGTTATAAGCTCTTTACTTTCTTAAAAGTAGCTTGAATTCATCATCTTTAACAAGTGATGAATTTAACCTCCTAGGTTTTTAAAGAAACAACGTCTTACACAACACGTCCCATGTAGCCAAGAAAGACCTGTTTCTTGCGACATGACATTATTTGTGGCTCTTGAATAATTTTCTCCCACTCTGTCTTCTAGAAATAAACTTGTATTTTAGAAAGACAGCTTCACGAGCCACAAACTTGGTGTACTCGTGATTATCATAAGAAAAAAAAAAGAGCATTTGTTTCTTGTGAAAACTTACAAACATGGTACCCTTACCATTTCATATCTCATATGATTCTATTTAGTGGAAAAATATTTTAGACAAAAATGATAAAATCCCCAAAAGGATCAAGTAACTCAAAGTAACCTGATTGAAGTCCAAATCATATTGTATAGCGTTTGAATTCTTATCCAACCGCACATTACTCCATAATGCGTGCTAAAAGAGATTAACTTGTGATACTATATCACATTTCCTTTGGCTTATATCAAAGTCTTCACTTTGATAATCCCATCACGACTAAATCGTGATTCCTTGAATTTTTTTTGAACTTCTTCAAAGATTTCTCTATTTACCTTATCAACTTAAATTGTTGGTAAAAGAAAATGATTAACCTATTTTGGATCAATGATTTACAACCTCGATCTCCTTTTCAACCAAAAGGCACGAGACATCTTGCTTTGAATACAAGATACGCATATACCATTAACAATGTAATGGTTTCAAGAGTACCCGATAACTCTTTGCGTTCATCATTCCAAAATTTAAGGTTTAATCTTGGGCTACCAATTTGAGTCTTGCATCATCTTCATGATATATCATTCTAGTTTGGTTTAGAATATAATCACCTTGATAATGGGCTAGCCATACATCAAATCGTGGTGTATAGGGTCACAAAAGTGAAACCTCTTTTGTATCTTAACAAGTTTGTATTCTTATTTAGAGTTTATGCACTTAATAGTCACAATTAAGTACAACTCTAAACCCAAAACTAGATTGATTACATAATGACTCTATCTCTCAATATGATTGTTGCTAGTCGTCATATTCTAATCATCCTATGTATCAAGTACAATGATGAAAACCACCACTGGTTTCTAATATTGACGAAGTAGTACTAGCAAAATTTATGTTTAATCAAATAAACATTTAAAGAAGAAGATCCCATTAGATGTCCCACAACTAACTTGTTGATTCTTCAATAATTTGGGGTAGTTTCCTTTCTCGTGTCCAACATTTAAGACAATGGAAACTTTATCGGTTGGGATTGATAGGTTTAGTATCGTCATTCTCAACAACTTTACTTTTAACATTACCTTGTATCAATTCCATTATAATCTTTACTTCTTGAACCTCGTCCTCATCTTAACGGTTTAAGAGAATGCTCCCACTCATTTCAATGAGTCTTTGCTTTGAGAAGCAAAATTGAATTCATGAAGAACACTCTTCATTTGTTCGTTTTAGTCTTAAAAACTCTCATTGAGGTGGTTGCGTTATTTTGGTCAATTACGAATTCTGACAAAACTAATTACCAAAACAATCATTTCAAGGTACTTAATTCAATTAAGTATATGAATAACAATCCATTGTAAGTAGATGTGTTAGTCTAGAATCAAAAACCTGTTTGATAATAGATAACTTTAATCTATACTCTTTGCAAGAGATCCTTAGCAATGGTTAATTCGAGGTTTTAGAAGCAAATTCATATTTGTCTTTAGTTACGATGTTTTAATGGAGATTTTGAAAAATCGAAATGATATCGTATATGAATTGTGGTAAAGAAATAGAACAATATGATAACGGAATAGTGGAAAACTTAACACTTATCGTTTTAATAATACTTGTAAACAAGTATAGCATTTACATAGTGACCTCTACCCAACTATGATAAATGATTCCAAGATCCAAATTCATATTAACTTGGGCACGGTGGGGCCGATACATCCCTTATCAATATAACTCGGTGGATTAACTCTTTAATCGATTCTACTTTTAGAACTCTTGGTCGATAAAATTACATTAACATTTATCTTTAGCCCAAAACACATCTGACAAGGGCACGGTGGGGCCGATACATCCCTTATCAAAAAACTTTTGTTGAGTTCAACCCAAATTTCGAATAAATGTGTCCATGATCCAAATCCACATCAACTCGGGCACGGTGTGGCCGATACATCCCTTATCAACATGAATTCGGTGGATAGACATTTATCACCCACTTCCCCTACGTAACAAGGTTTGTACCCCGGTGTGGCCGAGTGCACTCCCTCACGAAATAGGTTTTCATGGTTTCTACTATTTGGTAAGGCTATATCTCAATTGATTGTTTTAGCGAGAGGTCATGTCAATTTATTATCTATCACGTTTTAAGTGAACTAAAGCGGTGAACTACGATAATTCTAATTGACACGGTCGATAAACTCGATTAGATGACAATGCATGTTTTAGTTATGGCGATTTAGCGATGCATGCGACATATAATAAAATGCAAAACATAAAAAAAAATCCTAGTATGGCCTTCCTAGAAATAGAAAACTGATTAACTATTACATATTCGGAAACCAACTCCATTGGTCCCTTGAACTTCGGTTGTGGCACGCATCTCGAGGTAACGCCGTCTTTATGTATCGTCATCTTTAGGAAATCCGTCTTTGGGAACTCCGGAATGAATTAAAATTACATAATGAATTACATAATTCCTATTATACATTTGTAACTATAATAAAATAAATCTATTAAATTACAAGACGGTGATACGAGATCACATTAAAAATTACAACCGAATCGATATTCCCATACATTTCGGGTAATACCAATTAAAACTAAGGCCATACTAAGCAAAATTACATAATTCAAAAATTATATAAATAAAAGACATTCAACAATTGAAATATGCAGCATTATAATATGTATGAACATGCCCAATTTTATGCTAAATCGCCTTTAAATTTGCCAATATCATATATTACTCGGTTTTCACGGATTTGCGTGATTTCAACGTTTTACAATCACCAAAATTACATAAATTCATATTTATGTATAAGTTAATTACCCTAACCTCTTAGGACTCAAAATTTAGTCTTCACTAAGAATTTGACCATAATTAACTCATATTTGTTCATAATGGACTTAAAATTATAATAAAATGCTATAAACTTCAAATAAATCATAAAAATTTCAAATAAATTCAAAATTTGAAATTTAAACTTATGAACATTCTGGAAAAATACCATGACACTCATAATGTTCAAAAACTTAGGTTAAAAATTTCGAAATTTTATCCGGAAAAACAATGTTGCGGTTTTATCGGTTTTAACTAAAATAATCATAAAATATGAGAAAAATAATTTTCACCAACTTTTTAATTTTAGATCTGAAAAAGATAATAAAAAGCAACATGTGACGTTTTTCCTTAGTCATTAAGTATGTTTTAGCAATTTTCACTAATTAAGTCACTATTCATGCTATTTTTCTTCAAAAATCCATAAATCATGCATAAAGACTTCAATATAGCCAATTATTTTACACACATCTTGTAAAATTGCATGTGACAACATACTAAATTTATATGACCAGAATCGAAATTTATCTCATATTAACCTATTTTTCACCAAAAAACGAATTTAATAATGAAAAATTCATTTTTCGAGCATAACAACTCATAAAATTATGAAACTTTCCAGATCATCTAATAATAATATATGTGAAAACATATCCAAAAAGAACTGGAAAATTCGAAGTTTAGCTAATTTTCGTCCAAAAATGGCATTTTTATCATAAAAATCACATTTTAATGCCAATATAATATATTATGAACAGTAAAATCCGTAAATTAACCAAAAATCCTAAAAATCATTTTAGGACCAGAAACTTATCATGCATGAATTAATTTCGTGATATATCATAATAACACAAATTCACAAGTTTTATATGTTAATCGTATAACTCGGAAAAACTATAACCGATTTGCATGCAAATAACCATGGCTCTGATACCAATTGAAGGAAAGGTAGATCTTTATACCTAACAACATACTCATATATGTATGAAATTAATTTGTCATAAAATTAACTAATGATCTTATGCATGCAAACAAAAGATAAAATAGAGGAGAAACATTATTCTTACATTGCAATATCGGTATATATGGGCACAAAAGAGTTCTCCTTCTCTTTTGTTCTTGAGCTATCCCTTAAATGGAAGAACAAAGAACCCAAGACCCAAGTATAGGATCTCTCCCAAGGCTTTATACCCAAAGCTTTCTCTTAATTAAAACCAATATTATGAAGACTAGATAATACTAATTTTGTAAGAAAATTGACCCAAAAATTTGGTCTTTTAGCTCCCAAATTTCGGTTCATGTGGAGAGGAGAAGAGGAAGAGTTTTGCTCACTTCAAACACTTAAAGTTTCAGCATCATCAAGTGAATGAATTGATTCTAGTACATATAGACAATTGTGGGCAAAAGAAGAATAAAAGACATGACTCTTAATCTTCCCCAAATAGTGTAGAGAAGAAGAAAAGTCATGGTCTCTTTATTTTGTCTTCAAAATTTCGGCCATCATATAATATGGTGTCCATATTATCCTTGTCAATTTGTCAATATGTTACATGTCACATGTCACATAAAATTGTTATGTATTTTTAACACATTTAAAAATCAACGTATTAATAAAAATACGTCATACACAAAATTGACTCAGTAATTCATAATTACTTGCACCAAAATATTTTACCAATTATAAATCACAACAACTTGTATTTATAATTATTCATTCAATTTCAATTGTTTCCTTAAATAATAATTTCATCCGAGTAAAGATACAATTCGATTACATCGGACCGTATCTCATCTAAATGAGACACGTAAATTTTACTTCAAAATCGTCCGTCAATTTTTCAAGTAATTTAATTAACTCGTAACATTATACGATTAATTAAATAATCAATTAAGAGTGTTGCCCTATAGGTATGACCTAGGGGATCAATCGATCACCACCGTCGCACGACGGTAATGTGTCAAACTCTAGTCGACCAATCATTACCGATATGTGTGGACCAGTTGACAGTAAAAATACTTCCCAAATGTATTCTTTAAAATGAGATTTAATAATGATATTTAAATCATATGATCGCACTGTTGTTGAGGACACATTTCCCAACACACTCAGCCGAGGGCGCACCTCTCGAACCACAGACAACACAACGACCAACTACAACATCAACAATTACCAATTCAAATACGATATAGACAAATGCCATTAATCAACAATAAACAACCAATCAACCATCTCGTAACATGTAAACAATAACTGAGTAGGAAACCCTACCTGGAAATGCAATCACCACAATCATCACAACAGCAGATCAGAAATGTTCCTCTACGAAATCACCTCCTATTAATCATACAATCATACAATCATTCAATCACCAACTAATGCCAACAATAACCCAAAACCCGCAAATTACCTAATTAGTGTTTAAAGCAAAATCAACGAAACAATATAAAAAATGTACTAAGATCTTACCCCCAATGCGACGGTCTCAACGGCGTAAAGAACTCTGGATTCCGACGATTCAAGCGTTTGGATTTGATAGCAATGTGAAAGAGAAGAGCTACGTAACTTTGTCTTTTGTGTGAAATATTTAGAATAGGGTAAAAAGTAAAAAGAAACTGACGAAAAGTGTTTTTATACCATTCTTACGTTGCTATCAAAACCCGGCCAAAAACCCGTAAAAACTCACGCACTCGATCGAGTTGCCCCTACTCGATCGAGTACCCATCAGACAGAACACTGTCCAGAACGCCAACACAAACTTACTCGACAGAGTAAGCCTTACTCGAGTACACAACAGCACATAAAACCGTAGTATTACAATATTCCCTTCAAACCACTATCATCGGCATCGGCCATACCGTCCACAAACATCCGATCACCACTAACAGGTAGTCCAAGAATCTGCTCAACATCGTAGAGCAAGATACTACTATCTCCAAAAGGCATATGGAAAATGTTAGTATCCGGGTGTCACCTCCCGATAAAAGCACTAATGAGGTTATAATCTAGACCGGTGGTAAAACAGCCCCTAGTGGCAACAACTTCACGAAGATATATCTCCTTAATCTCCCTCGCAACATTCGGCCTCTCGTAGCACTTGTGCCACGATCTCATATTCTATGGGTTAGGGTCCAACCAACACTTGAACGCAACTTGTCCACCAAAACTCCGTAAGACGGCAATGTTACTAGGACCACCAGGAACGGGTTCTCTTAGGACCCAACAAGTATCCCTCTTCAGCCTCGCTTGTCTGTGCTCGAGGACGTCTCTCTAACACTCGAATAGCGTCCTCTATGATCACAGGCCAACCTCTGAGTCAACACACTCTGGGATGAAGGGTTTTCTACGACCCGATACTCTCCAACATCCCCATCTTCTGACCCCTCATCCGACGGCTCCTTCTCTCTAACATGTCGGTAACTACCGGCAACCTCTCATAACCCCGCTTCCTCCGAATCACTACGGACGTGACCGTGAGTAGGCATCATAATCATGCGAGTCGACTCTCTAAGTGGCGGTGGCTGTGGGTGGGATTGCTTAACCCGCAAACGCCGTTTCGATGAAGTGACATTCCGGCCAAAGGTACGATCGTGTCCGGGTAGCGGATACAAAGTTTGCATAATGGCCTTTCCTCGGTCATTTCGATCTCCCATCTGCATTAATCAAATAAAAAATGTTAGAAAACACCTCATGAACTAGAAAACTTATAAAATTTAAAAAATCGGCAAATAATAGCAATAAACACGGTTTTTAAAAAAAATGGAACGAACCATGGACGAAAAGTTGACATTCAACAATCGACCGCGGACAAAAAGTTGACACTCAACGTTTGACCATGGAAAAAAGTTGAGATCCAACGTTTGACCACGGACAAAAGTTGAATCTCATCAATTGACCATGGCCAAACGTTGAGATCCAACGTGGAAACCATGGTGAAACGCTGAGATCAAACGTTTTCCATGGATCAAACGTTGAATCCCAACGTTTACCATGGAGCAAAAGTTCAATCTCGACGTTTTTCCATGGTTCAAACGTAGGATCTCAACGTTTGGCCATGGTCAATCGTTGAGATTCAACTTTTGTTCCATGGTCTTCTTCCCCTTTCCCCAAATCGACACCAAACACGCAATAACAACTACAAAAATTGACTCAAATTATAACTTATTTCGCAAACAACAACAATCTAATTACAAACAATAATGAAATGAACATCATACTAACTAATTAACAAGAAATTCACAAGAGGAACTGACCTATTTCAAAACTAATTCAATTAAGTTTAATAAAACCTAAACCAATCAAAATTAATTCTATTAAATAGCCAAATCGAAGCATATAATCAATTAAAATTCACAAATAAAGTCATATAATCGATTAACAACAATAAACGATTTAATTTCAAGTTTAACTTCAATTACAAAGCTAATTTTTAAAAAAAAAGTGACTAACCTCTTTGAAGTTGGCGGATGGCGGTGATAGCGGTTGGCGGCAGTGGTTGTGGGGTGCGGTGGCGGCGTGGCAGTGGTGGTTGCGTGGTGGTAGACGGATAGGTGATTGTGATGGTGTTTGAAGTTGGGTTTATTTTGGGGAATTTTGAATTATTAGAGAGAAAAGAGTAAAGTTAGTGAGATGTGGGGACCAAAATCGTCTTATGGAATGAAAACGTCGTCAATGTTTACTAAAACGTGGTCGATGTTTAAAAATCGGGTTTAAATTGTGATAGACAAATGTAAGTTGCCACGTGACATTATAGCAGCGACAAGTAACTCATATGTGCCTTTCTCTTTATTTTCAATAAATTAAAAGTATCAGCCAATCACCACATGCCACATGGTGGTCATGCAGAATGGCAACATAACGTTCATAGTGTTCCTCTACAAGTTTAGCCGACCCACAAGTTTTAAAAGACTCGTCTTATTTTTTAAACGGGCATATGTAACTATTTTATAGTTAAATATAATCACAATGGTATATACAGTGTTACAATTTATGGTAATTGATTTTTTAATATTGGTCACATTTAACAGTAAAATGGTTAAAAAATCTCGTCTTATTATTTGAAACAAAAAAGGTCCATCTAAAGCAAGACGCACTGTAACCGACCGATCACACAATTCCTTTTACTTTTCTTTTTTATTTTCACCATTTTTTGATACTTGACCGTTACCACCTTTGATAAACCTAGTCTTATAGGACGGTTACGTACTACTCGACTTATAAATTTAAAATGGGACAAATATATAACGCTTAGTTATATAAAGAATGCATTAGAAAAAGAAATATATTTATCGTATATATATAAGTGATATTATATTTGATCAGTTTTAAACTCAACACGAATAGTATTCGTCATACTCGAGGGTATAGACCTGCCAAAGCTGACCTAACCCGAATGACATGACTCGACAAGGCTGACCCGAGACCCGAAAATAATCCGTAATGCATCACCCGAAAGTGACCCGATCCGAAAATGACCCGACCCAAAGTGACCAATTTATGTGACCCAAAATGACCCGATTGATCCAAAATGACCCGAAATGACTTAATTAAGGCAAAATCACGATCCGAAATGACCCAAACGACCCAGCTTTACTCAACCCAAAATGACTTGATCCGAAGTGACCCGACCCGAAAATGACCCGACTCGAAAGAGACCCAATAAATTATTGACCCGAAAATAACCCGACCCGATGTAACCCTATCAAACCCAACCAAAAAACTCATTTACCAGGCCTACTTGAGAGTCGAGAAGTTGTCAAATTTAACGGCCCTCCTATCTAAGTGGTGTAAATTAAAAGGGTATTTGATTGATGGGTTTCAAATCCCTTATTTTTTATATACTAACAGAATAAGTGAACTCACAAATTTTTCCTTCAAAAAACGTCTTTTTAATTAAGGAAGTTAGGCTATGATAATTTCATTGTATTTAATAAATAAGGAAATTAATAATTATAATGTGTTTCATTATATAATTTTTTTCATTAAAATTAATTTTTTTTATCAAATTATATAATTTTCACTAAATGCTAAACTATAATATTTAATTAAAATATAGATAGTATAAGATTATAAACTATTAAATCTTTTATTGATTTTAGTATTTGAGAATATATTGACTCATACTATTCATACTATGTATAAACAAAATTAAATGGTTTTGATTACTTTCATAACAAAACAAATTGAGAGAATTTAAAAATTGGAATCATTAGTTTTGTGGTATAAAAAAAATATTTTTTTTTAAAAAAAATACTTTTAAGCACATTACTCAATCCTCTTGAATTAATTTTCAGTTTTAATTTTTTTTGCTCGAAACAAAAATACAATAACGAGATAAATGAACCATTAATGAGATACCACTATTATTTTACAGTTCAATTTTACTCTGTTTTTTAGAAAAATTTTACAATTCAATTTTTTCCTCATATCAAAATACAATGACGTGAAATATGAAAAATTAATAAACTATTAATTTAGCATGATTAAGTAAATATAAAAATAAAAATTGTATAAATACCGCGCGCTAAGCTGGTTTTGAATTAAAAGGAGGATTTTTTGTCAAAAACTACCTTATATTTAAGGGTATTTGTAAAAAAAAACTACCTTGTATTATTTTTCTTGCTTTAGACTACCTTTATTTTCTCATTTTTGGTCAAAAACTACCTACGCTGAAATTATGGCGAGATTTGGTCGATTTAGTGATATTAACCTATCACTAAAACTTGGGAGAGACGGTCTCTCACTAAGTTATTGAGAGACCAATCTTTCGTACCCTTTTATTTGTATTTCGTACCCTTTTTATTATTGATCGTGACATAGTAATTTCGTACCTATTTACATAGTAAATGTACCCATTTTATTATTAATTATGATTTGTATCTATTTTATTACCTTTAGTACCATTTTTTCTCAAAATTGTACAATAGTCTCTCAATAAAGGTTATTAAGAGACCGTCTCTCAGGAGACCTACTCTTAACCTATCTCACATGACTTTGTTAATATCAAATAACAGTAATCAACTGCGTCCAAACCACAATTTAACTTCAGATTAAAAATAAAATAATGAATTTCACATTTCAATAATAACTATACATCTACTAAATTTCAATAATAAGTACTTCATGACTTTCCAAAATCAGGCCTCAATAAGATTAAAATATAAAAGAGTCATGTGAGATAAGTTAAAGCCGAAAAACAGACCAAATATGTCTAGACTCTTAGCGTAGGTAGTTACTAACCAAAAATAAAGAAAACAAAGGTAATTGAAAGCAAAAAAAATAATATAAGGTAATATTTTTATAAATACCTCTAAATATAGGATAGTTTTTGACAAAAAATGACAATGACTCATAAGAGACCTAACATGAGTGAGCGGTAGTCCAAATCTTTATTCCATACTTTTATGCTTTTGCGGACATTCGAATTCCAGTCTATAAATACGGATTATACGGTAACCAAGAGCAACAAATTCCAATAATCCACCCATATCATCTACCTACTAAATCAATCAAACCCTAACAAAATGGATCAACTCCCTCCACTGCCACTACAACTACCACTAGACAGGCTATCCACCTTACCAGAACCCATCATCGTCGAAATCCTGTCACTTGTCCCCACCAAAACCGCCGTCTCAACCTCCGTCTTATCCACCCGTTGGCGATCATTATGGACTCAAATCACCTGTATCCACCTTGACTACAACCACTTCCCTCAACACTCCTCCGACTTCTACACCGTCGTCAACAACCTCCTGCTCACCCAACTCACCTCCCCCGTCCTCCGTACTTTTTATCTTCACGCCCCCTTCGCCCAACATCAACACTTTGAATCCTGGCTCTGCCACTTATCCGCTCGTAACGTCGAAATAATCGATATCGATGTTGAGGTTCCTTCAAGCCGCAGTGACCCTACTCCGGGCCCCCCTTTCAAAATTCCGCTTTGCAATTTCCAAACCCAATCTTTGGTTTGTCTCAATTTCCGACATTGTCGCCTTGAGTATGATCTGCCTGTTGATCCTGATGCTGTTGTGAGCCTTCCTAATTTGAAAAAGCTGGGATTGAGTTTAAATGCCTCGCAATGTGTCTTCGTTTCCAGACTGCTTAAATCCTGCCCTTTGCTTGAGGATTTGTCGTTGAGTGCTGCTGAACGTAGGCATGGCCGGTTTACTTTTGAAGATGCTGATACTGGTGCTCAATTTGGTATATCATCTGAGATTTTGAAACGATTGGAGTTGATTTTGTCGCTTATGAAGGTTAAGGTTCTGATTGATACGCCGAACTTGGAGTCGTTTTCTCTCATTGGGATTAAGATGGATTGTTGTTTTGTCAAGAAACCCATTGCATTATCTGAGGCCACAATTATCACCGTTTTCCCAGCGGTAGTGGCACCGCTTATGCCCGTACTTTTAGATGTTAGAGTGCTTCACATACTTGGTGTCACCTTTGAGATGTTTGAGGGTTTGAAGGATGATAAGGGTAATTTCTTGATTTTTCGCAACTTGGATGAACTCAACTTGCGATTGAGCACTGGAAAAGTTGATGAGTTGAAAATGTTCCCCTTGAATTCCCACTCTTCTTGTCTACTACATCATGTCAAGAAGATAAATGTGGTTGTTATTCGTGTCGAGCATGGCTTGAATTTGAAGAAATTGGCACACTACTTTTTAGATAATGCCCCTAGTTTGGAGAAGCTTTCTTTTGTTGCCCGTCCTCAAACAAGTCCATCTGAAGACGGAGTAAAATCTAGGCTTGATGAAATGGTGTTTTGCATGGATTTGTATTCGTGCTCAAGGGAATCTCCACGATGTTTAATTGAATTTCAAGGACAGTACGCCAAAGTGCCAGCTAACATTGCAGAGTTGCAGGACATGGAAAACCAAGTTCAGCTATTATGCCAGTCTCTATCTCCATCACATGCTGTCAGGACTTCATGATGGTGTTTATACTCCCTAATAATCGTTTAGTAATAATCTTTGTTATGCTTTGTTGGTCTAAGACTTTAAAGGTGTGCTTAAATGTCTAGCTGAATCTTATGTGGAAATCCTCATTCCGCAACTACTCCTTTTAACAATTGACAAGTTATGATGTACTAAATCCTTGTCTCGGAGTTGTATGGCAGTCATCGTTCCCATTGATTCTTGTTGTGTGCTTGGCTGCTTTCTGTCCTCAACCTTAAGAAACAAGCTTAACTCCAACTTCTGGTTCACAAAAACAAATAATTAATCAAGTATAAAACAAGTAGAAGCTACTCGGTATATATACTGGAATGCACATGGATTTTAACAAAGAAAAGGGGTTACCACTTCAGTCCTGATGCTCTGTTTTTCTCACTCCTTTGTTTGGAGTGTTAGTGTCAACAGCGCCGTGATACGGCCGAAATGATTATAGTCTAGTTTGGTTGGTTTATAGTGTCAATGAGATGCATTTGACGATATTTTTGTGGTGTTTTATGGAGCTTTTTATGGGCTTGTCCGAAGGCAGTAGCATGATATGTTCTCCTCCGTTAAGGCGAGGATTCATTGACGTTGTGCGCTCATTATTGACCGGCTAGAGCTCCTATCAAATTGCTCATCAAACGAATTCCTAAAATAGAAATTACAACAATTGTCTGAAACAACCTAAAATGAAATAGGATAACAAACGAGGAGGGAGTACTATGTTTTAGTTTGATCCCGATCATGGGGAGTGTGGTGTTGTAGTTTCTGGGTAGTATCGTTACCGCCATGCCGATGTCGTAGTTGCCAATTGCCATGGTACATGGTGGAAGAGATGCTGATGGGCAGAATTTAGTCCATTTAATCGTCATTTCAACCAAAAAGCCATAAATAATCACTAGTCATTCTTAAATTCCGCTACACCTTGCTGTTGCTACAAGATCCAACATAAATTGCTTGTCCCAATTACAATAATTCATGTTGAACAAATTCTATCATAAAACCGTTGTATATGGGACGAAAATAAAGTGATCACTTTTTAATAATTTAATAATTAGTGACTGTAGATACCTTATTTCTGCACCTCCCGTCAAACATCCGACAAGTATTAAGCCGCATGTTTGGTATACGGAACGATTTATGACAGTTCGTAAGTTTATTGTCAAGTGATAGCTCAAATACTTGTGTCTACCCCTTGGTTGTCATCTACGCGCCAATACGGTCGTTTTGACAGTAATTAGAGTTCATTTGGAGTCCGGATAAAAAACGCTTCATTTTCTGATAAACCGTTTAAAATACCGAGTCGGAATGTTCTAGAATATTCCGGATATTTCTATTCCATAAATTAATTTTATATCCTTTTGGTAAAATATATCCTGAAAATCTTATTTTAAAGAATAAGGAAGTTGAGATCCACCGCATTTTCATAAAAGAAACGCGAAAATATTTCTTCCGCAGAAGGAAACCCCTGGGGAAATGACGTAGCAGATGTTGCGCCTCTTCCCCCAGATCTTTTCTGCGTGTATTAAAATCTTTTCGAGATTTGTTTCCAAAGTTTAAGTCATTCCATAATTCCTCAGTGTGATTAGTAAAAATAGGGACCTTCGTTCCTCATATTTCTCACGCGAATGTCCGCCCTTGTCTTCTCCCTTTGCATTCTAAGACCGTGCTCTAAAGCTTTTTGACGTCTACGTGCTTGATTAATCGACCACGTAAGCTCGGATCCTTCTGAGTACCAGTCACGTTGCATGACCGACCAATTTGACCAACTACACCTCAATTAATCAATCAATTTAATCTAAATCCTCTTACGAGGGCACTTTCATCATGCATTCGAGTCGAGCAATCACTAAAACATTAACTTAGTTAATCTCGTTTCGTCAAACATGTAAGTTTGAGGGTGTAAATCCTCTTTATTATTGTATTTTATTTTTCTGCTAATTAATGTAAAATTTACGTCAAAAGCATGTTTAAAACCTATTTCTAAAACCCTTTTTTATTAAACCGTTTTTACAGATTAACAGTAGGCAGACGTCGAGAAGAAACACAGCATCTGCTGCGCCTCTTCCAGAGGCTGCCGCAGTTCCTGCCTTTCTTCTTCTTACTCGCTTCTCTGTAAATCCGTTCCCTTTTCCTTTGTTTTCTTATTTTCTTTCTTCATTCATACATATAACAGATTTTGACACGTTCTTAATCACATTTTAATTCCGACTTAAATCCCTTATAATCCATATTTGCGGGTTTTCGTCATCAAATCAAACCCGGATTTTAGAGGCTCGATTCGTTCATATCAAGTTTCTGAAGTTCGCATTTGTACATATCTTTTATCGTTTTTTTTCCAGTTAGTCTAATAACCTTAATTAATTTGCGACTAGTTTTTAATTCGTTTTAATCCGTCTATAATTCATTTCTAACCCGTTTTGATTCGTTTTCATTGCTTTTATGACGATTTCATATGTTAATAACACGCTAAATCACTTCCATCCTAGTCAAATATCAATAATCGATCGTTAAATACATCAATGAACATTAACAATTCGCAGTTCTGACTTCACAGTCAGAGCTCACCTCAGGAACAGACGCAGTGACCACTGCGCCTCTGCCAAAGGACGCAGCGTTGTTGCGCCTGTTCTGGGTTGAGTTCTGTCCTTGAACTTCCGTTCTTGCTTTGACCTAATTCATTAGTTTACTTATTAATCAACTATTAATTGTATTATCACCCTTAATCTGTTTATTTTCTAACTTAATTTATTTTCCTTAGTTTTCCTCAAATTATCCGTCTTAAACATATTTTTGACGTAAATCGATTAATTCATTGTAATCATTGTAATTTTAATTATTGCAGTTTATTTATTTATTGTATAATATCATTATGTATGATTTATTTACTTGTTTTCACATGTAATTAATCGTAAACCCTAATTCGACATTATTAAGTGCTAAATTACTTGTTCACCGATTTAGTATTAATTTACATGTTAGGACTAATCTGTGGATGTTGCATTGCATGCATATAATTGACCACATATCGAGTACAAACGATTTCCCTAATCATTAATAGAGGTCGCTATCGAGGCGAGCGGGATTAGGTGTCCATTAAAAGGACTTCCTTATACGTACCCTCACCCCTTACTCCAGATCTCTGTGAACATCCGTGTTCATTGACATCCACGAGAGTCATTCTAGACATAAAATGCTAAGGGTAACGAGTTCTTAGTGTTTATGTCACTACTTTGTGTCTTGACATGACGCGAGATATTCGAACGGTTCCAATTTCTCATAAAAATTGGTGGCGGCTCCACATATGCAAACGCTTGTTTTCCAAGCGCCCCCGTGGGCCCCCGTGTCCACAGTTTGGCGACTCCGCTGGGGAGTAATACACTTACGTGTTGCCAAGGGTGAAACTTGAACAAGGTTAGGGAATAGTTTATATGAGACAGTTGTCGGTTTTCATTACTCGACCTTCTTAGGTCGTTTTATTTGGCCTTCCTAGGCCCAACCCAACCCATTCGACCAATCGTTCCGTCTGAACGGTCCAAATTCTTATCTGGGCCTAAGGATAGATAGCGATTGACATCAACCATACCGCGATGCTGTAGGGTAATATCCGTATAAAACCCTTAAATTATAGGACTATAACGCAAATTTTATATGAGATCATTGTCATAAAACGAAAATATAATAGAGAACGATAAAGCATTAGAATTAACCTCGGGTCCTTTGAGATGCGGCCTAAGAACAGAAATCAACAGAGATTTCCTCCTAATCGATACATCCAAGACCGTCTGAGACTATGCCCTTGTGCTAGAAATGAATTCTCTAATTGCCTTGCAATATTGAGAGAATTTGATGTGAGTTTCTTTAGATGTGAGATCTGAATTTTTGAGAGGAAATGTTTCTCAAAAACCCTAATTTTGTTGTAGAATGAATTAGGTCACAAAAGGAGAGAAGGCTCTCCTTTTGTTCTCTTGCATTCGGCCAAACCGAGCCTCTCATGGGGAAGTGGGCTTCCACTTCCTCTTAATTTTAACTCGTGGTCTGGTTCGTAAAATGCTAAATGTATATGACACGCTTTTATTATAAATCGTCATCGGTTATCGGTTATTAAAACATCAACTAATAACTCGGATTAGTTGAAATATTAATACGTATCCGACAAAGACAATATTGTATAATTAATTCAATATACATTAATTAAATATAACCGTTTATATTTAATTTACGAATTAACTGCTTAATTCGCCTTAGCCAATATTATTTAATCCGTATTAAATAAAATATCTCAACATCGCATTTTGACTAATTGCTAGTCAAATAACTCGGACTAACCGCTAGTCAATTTTCGCATCAACATGATCTGTATTTTCATACCGTCACATCTCTCAAACGTATCCTATAGGTGTGACTTTTAGGGACCAGTTGATCACCGCCATCTGTATGACAATAACGTCAAACTTATCTAGCAAGCCAACCGTTATTGATAAACGTGGACCAACTGATTATAATACAAAAGTATACCCTTTGATCCTTTTAGAGATTTATAAGTCCTTGCACTACACCGTAAAGACACCAGCCCCAACAAGCTCCCACTTGTCCGTACAAGTGTATGTGCAATGACGTTATCCGCACTAACTGGAGGACACAAGCTCAACAAACTCCCACTTGTCCGTACAAGTGTATGTGCGATAACCGATTCTCATATCCATTTAAAAATTTCTCCCACTCAATGTAAAACAATTTGCAGATCCGGATCCGCAAAGGTCGTATTTTACAATCGATCTGTATCTAGAGTGGTTTCCCCGACTAGAGAGTAACTCAACCGATAAAACGAATTCGTATTCGAGCATGGCCATGCATTTCGATTCTGACTCCTCGAGTGGCCCCGAGAAATATCGAGTACCCGATAAAGGTGAATATTTCCTTCAACTCGACTCCTTCCGATCTAAGCACAAAGATGAAATGACCCAGAAAAAAAATCTACTTGGCCCCCTGTTACGGATGACCGTGAGAAAGAAACCAAAGTCACCCAAAATCCGCCTTAGTCTCAAGAGACAATCGATAGTCAAAAGAATCGACTCTTAGGATCACCATGGAGGTCCTATCCACGACCGGCACCGAATGTTATAAAACATTTAGGACTCCACGTCGATGTCACAATTGTGTCCTACGAGATATCCGTATAAATCGCCTCTGTGATTGGTCACCAACTGTTTGACTTATGGCTCGTTGAACCCACCATCAACCAACGTCACAAAATAATTGCCGAGTTATCACTCATGTGGGCAATTAAGGACTAAAAATATAATGTTTGTTCAGTTCACTTTGTGGTGTTCAAAATTGTCGTACAATTCCACATGAAAAACATAATATATATAAATATCAAAACGATAATGTCGTATAGAGTACACAAGAGGATGAATCTAATCCATAAAAGAGTACTACAACTTAGGAACACGTTTAATTCCCATGGAATTAACATGCCCTTCATGCTTATCTTGTCGTAATGGTTTAGTGAGAGGATCTGCTATATAATCATGTGTAGCAATCTTTTCTATCACTACTTCCTTTTGCTCCACGTAATCTCGGATTAGATGAGCTTTCCGTTGTACATGTCTAGACGCGACATAGTACTCGGACTCGCCGTAGAATCTGTAACACTTTGTTTGGAACTCTTCCAGCTGACTGTTGCGCCATTAAGAGTAAAAACGAATCCAGACTGAGATTTCGAGCCATCTCGATCCATAAGTCAATGCCCAGTCTTTAGTCCTCCGTAGGTACTTAAGAATGTTCTTGATAGCCATCCAATGTGATTCACCTGGATGCTGTTGGAATCGACTTGTCATACTCAATGCATATGCCACGTCTGGACGTGTGCATATCATGGCATACATGATTGATCCTATTGCCGAAGCATAAGGAATCCGGGTCATGCGCTCTTTCTCTTCCGGTGTCTCTGGTGCCTGAGACTTGCTCAAATGCACCCCTGGAGCCATAGGAAGAAACCCCTTTTTGGAGTTAGTCATGCTGAATCTCTCTAGGATCTTGTCTATGTAAGACTCCTGACTGAGAGATAACATCCGACGTGATCTATCTCGATAGATACGGATGCCTAAAATTCTTTGTGCCTCACCCAGATCTTTCATCTGGAAATGGTTCTTCAACCATACTTTTACCGAAGTTAAGAGAGGTATGGCATTCCCAATCAGGAGTATGTCATCAACATACAATATTAGGAAGACAATCTTTCTCCCACTCGACTTGATATATAGACATGGTTCCTCGACTGATCGAGTAAATCCATTGTCTTTTATCACTTGGTCAAAACGATGATTCCAACTCCTAGAAGCTTGCTTAAGTCCATAAATGGAGTCCACCTCGGATTTCATGGCCTCAAGCCATAGCTTTGAGTCGGAACTAGTCATGGCATCTTTATAGGTTGCGGGTTCACTACTCGTTAAGAGTAGAATGTCATCTATGTCATGTTCCTCGACCATACCAATGTATCTGTCCGGAGGAATAGAGACTCTACCCGACCTCCTAGGTTCCTCAGGAATATTAACCGCAGCCGGGATTGAAGGAACTGGTTCCTCCAATGGTTGCTCGGTATTTGGTTCTGGAATCTCCGACAGGTCGAAGGTTCTATCACTCTTTGCATTCTCGAGAAATTCCTTCTCTAAGAATGTCGCACTAGCCGCAACAAAAACACGTTGTTCGGTTGGCGAATAGAAGTAATGACCAAGTGTTCCTTTAGGATAACCTATAAAGTATGTCTTGACCGATCGCGGGCCGAGCTTATCCTCGTGTCTCCACTTGACATAAGCCTCGCAGCCCCAAACCCGTATAAAGGACAAGTTAGGGACCGTTCCCTTCCATAGTTCATATGGAGTCTTGTCAACAGCTTTAGACGGACTTCGGTTAAGTATTAGAGCAAATGACGTAAGAGCATAACCCCATAATGAGTGAGGCAACACGGTGTGACTCATCATGGATCGAACCATATCAAGTAGTGTTCGATTTCTCCGTTCGGACACACCATTCAACTGAGGTGTTCCAGGTGGAGTTAACTGTAAGGCAATCCCACAGCCTTTAAGGTGTTGATCAAACTCGTGAGAAAGATACTCGCCACCACGATCCGAACGTAGTGTTTTAATCTTTTACCCAAAGAGGTTCTGTACCCTATTCTGGTATTCTTTGAATTTCTCAAAGGATTCACTTTTATGCTTCATTAAGTAGACATAGCCATATTTACTTAAATCGTCCGTGAAAGTGATGAAATACCTATAGCCTTCTCGTGCGGTGATTGACATAGGTCCACACACATCCGTATGTATGAGTCCTAATAGGTCAGCAGCGCGCATTCCAACACCTTTGAAGGAAATCCGAGTCATCTTACCGATGAGACATGATTCACACGTGCCAAATGATTGAAAATCAAAGGCCGAGATAGCTCCATTCTGTGTGAGCTGTTTAACGCGTTTCTCATTAATGTGTCCCATACGGCAGTGCCATAGGTACGTTTGATCTTTGTCACCAACCTTTAACTTTTTATTCATTACGTATAATATTTCGGTGGTCTGATCTAAAACATAAATTCCGTTCATGGAGACTGCCTTGGCATAAATCATATCGTGTAATGAGAAAATGCAAGAATTATTCTCTATTACAAATGAAAAACCAAGTTTGTCAAGTGCAGAAACTGAAATAATGTTTTAGAAAGACTGGTACATAATAGCGATTATATAAAAATAACTCAAATCCGCTAGGAAGCTGGATCACATATGTTCCCCTCGAGACGGCAGCCACTCGTGCTCCATTCCCGACACGCAGGTCCACCTCACCCTTTACGAGGGGTTTGATGTTTCGGAGCCCCTGCACATGATTACACAGATGAGAACCACAACCAGTATCTAGTACCCAAGTTCCGTAACTTGCGTGGTTAATCTCAATCATATGAATAAAAGTAGAAGAGGAAGAAGACATACCAACAGGTTTAACGCGACCTGCTTTTATGTCCTCATGATAAACAGGACATGTGCGCCTCCAATGCCCAGTCTTGTGGCAGTGATGGCATTCCATGTTTTCGGTTTTGCTCTTTGTCGCGCCTGATGAGTTACTTGCCTCACCAGGCCCACTCTTACCTGACCCTGACTTCTTGAACTTCGGTTTGCCTCTCGCTAGGTCTCGCTTGAGCTTTGCCCTTACCCTTGCCCTTGTTTGTCACAACGAGAACATCTTGTTTCATGCTCCCACTGAACTTCATGTCCTTTTCGGTCTGTACGAGGAGGGAGTGCAGTTCATGGGGACTTTTCTTCAAATCATTCATATAGTAATTGGCTCTAAAGAGCGCAAAACCATCGTGGAGTGAATGAAGCACGCGGTCAATAGCAATGTTCTCGCTGATTTTACAATCAAGCGCCTCCAGTCTCTCGACATTCTCAATCATGCTGAGAATGTGTGGGCTAACCGGTTGGCCCTTCTGGAGTCTCGCATCAAAGAAGCGAGTGGTATGCTCATAGGTTACGATTCTCGGTGCTTTCGAGAATTCCTTAGTGAGCGTGGTGAAAATCTTGTTTGCACCTTGGGCTATGAAGCGTTTCTGCAAATTGGGTTCCATTGCAAAAATGAGTACGTTCTTTACCGCACCCGCTTCCATACAGAAATCGTTAAACTTGGCGATCTCGTTAGCTCTAGCCGTGGGACCTGGGTTTGGCGGGATGGGCTCTATTAGATATTTGAGCTTCCGTCGTCCGGCGGCGGCATTCCGTAATGCCGCCTCCCAGTCCGTGAAGTTTGATCCATCATTCTTCAGTCGAGTAGACTGATTCATCTGATTCATGAAGATCCGAAGCCAGGACTCACGGTCCAATGTGGCACTTGGCATTGGGTCGTTAGTAGGACCAGCCATATTGTTATTAGCAGTTTAAATGATCGTGTTCTACACTGAAAAAGGAAGAAAAACAAAAACGAAATAAGCAACTCATCGAGGTGATTTAAGTCTATTTAAAATTCATTTTAAACGTGTAGACTCATAGCACTTGCATAATTGATCTCCCTCAAGAATAATACAAGTGATCCCAAGACTCAATTTCCGTAAATTGATAAGCCAACTGTTTAGCTAGTTCTTCCGTAAAAAACTCCTGGTCGATAGATTTCCGTAAATCCTATCTGTAGTCCACCATAATCACAGGATCGTACGAGTGACCATAGTGTTGAGATAAAATAGGTCAATCAGTTCCAACTTACCCGACGTAGAAGGGGTCATATTATGCCTACCGACGAAGAAGGGATTCATTGGAGTTTGACCTATAAAGACTATTCTCAATTTTGGTTTATACGAGGAAGATCCCATCAACATAGTTTTAATTCAGTTTAAGTGAACGAATAACTAGCATTACGTGAATGAATTAACTTAGGTGATGGCTTAAAATGATCGTGTGACATGAGAATGTCATAGAAAACTAACGCGTGACCTCTATATGAGTCAGTTTTCATGCAATTATTAGGTGGTTTGGTTTTTAGGCGGAAAATGATGCAATCTATCGTTACGAAAAATAAATAGAAGAATGCAATACGTAAAATAAAATTCCTAGTGTGGCCTATCCTAATAAAAAAGAACATGAAACAACTTTGGAATCCACCGTTGGACCCGAGAAGCTTGTCTTGATGTTCCATCTTGATCCAAGTAGCGGGAGTGAGCATCTGGTTCTCCATCTTTGGTCTTCTCAAAATTACAATTAAAATTTACAAAATATAAACCTATTTACATTCTAAATAAAAACTGTAATTACAAAAAAAATAAAAATGGAGATACGAGATCTCAAAATACAACCAAGACCGTGTTCCATCATTACGGTAACACGTTCTACTAAAGGCCACACTAAGTTACAACCGTTTGTAAAAATGAATAAATACGTAATAAAAAGCATTCAAGGCTTTCAACAATAACGATAAAAATAAAATGCATCAACTAAAACAAATTCATTCGTGACATAATTCCGTAATTATGTTAAATTTATCCAAACCACCAAAGATAATTAAAATTATGTGATAAAACCGCTTCTATCAGTTTAATTTTAATTCA
This sequence comes from Silene latifolia, assembly GCF_048544455.1. Taxonomy (NCBI): domain Eukaryota; kingdom Viridiplantae; phylum Streptophyta; class Magnoliopsida; order Caryophyllales; family Caryophyllaceae; genus Silene; species Silene latifolia. The sequence goes on from NC_133531.1 coordinate 109,223,740, forward strand.
TCATAATCCGTTACTTTAAATTGTTTTAAAATAACTAAATGGTACGTGAGTGAACCGATTCACTATCATGCGAATGCATAAAATCCGTATTATGCACATAAAATGGCCGAAAAAAAATATATATTTTTTTTTATATTTCTGCTGCAATTCCGAGAGCAGCAAAAAGAACAAAACAAAAATAAATTTTAAACGGCTTAGAACTGAAAACGGCCGAAAAAAAAAATAAAACAAAAATTTTTATTCCTTCACGTCTAACCGTGAACAGTACCAATTTTTTTTTTTTTTTTTTTTTATTCAAGGTGCTGATGCCGTGAGCACAAAAGAACAAAACAAAAAAAAAATTGCGGCTCAAAAACCGAGAGCCTCAAAAAACAAAAACAAGATCAATTTGTTAAAACCAATTGCAATTTAATCTAATCCGTATAGAATTAAAACTACAATTGATAAATCTTTAACATATTGTTATGAATATCGATTACAAGAACAATATGCAAAGAACAAATCGAATACCAAACATCGTCTGATAAGCACGGTTAACAAAAACAACAAAATAGACATGGCACGGAATTCAAGGAAAAACAGCCGTGTAAAATCAAGACACGGTTTTCAAGAAAAAAAAGGAACAGCCGTGCAAAAAAAAATTGAGCCGTGCATAAAAAATCAGCCGAGAGGGTTTTATACAACAAAAATTTATCGATTCAATTCGTTTGATGAAAATCACATAGAAAAATTTACGTGGCCTCGCTCTGATACCACTTGAGGGGTAATATCCGTATAAAACCCTTAAATTATAGGACTATAACGCAAATTTTATATGAGATCATTGTCATAAAACGAAAATATAATAGAAAACGAGAAAGCATTAGAATTAACCTCGGGTCCTTTGAGATGCGGCCTAAGAACAGAAATCAACAGAGATTTCCTCCTAATCGATACACCCAAGACCGTCTGAGACTATGCCCTTGTGCTAGAAATGAATTCTCTAATTGCCTTGCAATATTGAGAGAATTTGATGTGAGTTTCTTTAGATGTGAGATCTGAATTTTTGAGAGGAAATGTTTCTCAAAAACCCTAATTTTGTTGTAGAATGAATTAGGTCACAAAAGGAGAGAAGGCTCTCCTTTTGTTCTCTTGCATTCGGCCAAACCGAGCCTCTCATGGGGAAGTGGGCTTCCACTTCCTCTTAATTTTAACTCGTGGTCTGGTTCGTAAAATGCTAAATGTATATGACACGCTTTTATTATAAATCGTCATCGGTTATCGGTTATTAAAACATCAACTAATAACTCGGATTAGTTGAAATATTAATACGTGTCCGACAAAGACAATATTGTATAATTAATTCAATATACATTAATTAAATATAACCGTTTATATTTAATTTACTTAATTAATCGCTTAATTCGCCTTAGCCAATATTATTTAATCCGTATTAAATAAAATATCTCAACATCGCATTTTGACTAATTGCTAGTCAAATAACTCGGACTAACTGCTTAGTCAATTTTCTGGCATCAACATGACTGTATTTTCATACCGTCACATCTCTCAAACGTATCCTATAGGTGTGACTTTTAGGGACCAGTTGATCACCGCCATCTGTATGACAATAACGTCAAACTTATCTAGCAAGCCAACCGTTATTGATAAACGTGGACCAACTGATTATAATACAAAAGTATACCCTTTGATCCTTTTAGAGATTTATAAGTCCTTGCACTACCTGTAAAGGACACCAGCCCCAATAAGCTCCCACTTGTCCGTACAAGTGTATGTGCAATGACGTTATCCGCACTAACTGGAGGACACAGCTCCAACAGATGCTTACTCATGTTTATATCAAGGGCTTTCACTACTCGAGGAAATGGACTAGGAACTGACCTTACTCATGTTTGGCGCGGACCTCTCCACAGACCAGGGTATGATTGCTTGGTATGGCAACCCACCCTTTTAAGCCAACACCCTCCTAAATGCACTCAGCATACCGTTATAATGCTTGTATCATATGTGATCACCATTTTGTAAACAAAACCATGACGAAATTTTGAAAAGGGTAATTTTGTAAAATAAAACCCTTTTCAAAATTTAAATATTTTCGTAATGGCCAAAATTAGCGCAAAATGAGTCGAAACTCTGTCCAAATCTCCAGTCAAAATTCGGGCCTCAAAACCCATTTCAAAACCCTATTTCAAGTCATCACTCCTACAACTACACTACAGTTGCCTAGGACAAACATTTCAAAATTTTGTCATTTTAAAACCTCACTTAACACAAGTGGCACACTCCCACTTCACAACTCTAGTCTTTTCTTTGAGTAAGTATGCTAGAACGGTCGATCGTTTTTTGATTCGTCGTCAATCTCTTATCCAGTTTCCAAGATGCCTAAAACTAGTACCACAAGTGCCAGTGGTCAACCCCAAAATGGTAATGATCAAATCCTAGCAGCGCTCACGCATCTTCAAGCAATCCAAGACCAAGCTTATGATCGCCTCAACGCTATTGAAGGCCGAATTGTTACTTTGGAAACTAGCTAGACTCCCTCCTGCAGAAAGCGATATTCCTAGCGAGGTTGTACATGATAACCTTCTACCCTTTGTTAGACCACAAGAAACCAACCCTTCAATAGGTCCTACTGAAGCTGAAAAGCGACTCCAATACTTGGAGGAGCAACCAATGTACCTTAAGAGAGATGACATCTACAGGGAGAATAATCGCAAGTATGAGGCTATGGATGATCAATTGCCAACCAACTTCAACATGACTGACATCCCGAAATTCAAGGGGCATGAAAACCCTTTGAACCATATTCGTGCTTTCAAGGACTACATGTTTATCAAATGCATCAAACCTGAGATGTTCTTAAGGATATTTCCTTCATCTCTCGACACCATTCCTAAGCAATGGTTCTACTCTTTGTAGCACAAGAAGATTGGCACCTGGGATGATGCTGCAATTTAATTCACTAAACAATACGCGGATAATACTGAGATCCAAGTCAACATGCGTATTTTAGAGGTTCTTGCCGAAAATGAAAAAGAAGGCTTCACCGACTTCCTAAGTAGGTGGAGGAAGAATATCACACAACTTGTTGAACGCCCAGATGATGCTAGCTGTATGGTTAAAAATACCCTCTCATTTTCATCATTACGTGGCAATTCGCTATTGGGTAAAATAGAGGCACACGGATCAATGACAAGGCAGCAGGCTGCTAGACACCAGGAAGAACAAAGGGGGATGAACTTGGACATTCAAGTAATATAAAGGCCACGGTTGAACTAAATAACAAACAGCCAGCAGGAACGTTGAAATGGTCAGCAGGAACATTGCGGTTATCAGCAGGAGCTTTGACAAAGTCAGCAACCACTTCCTATTTCATAAGAAGTGGAGCATATGGTTGAGCGAATATAGAGACATGTGCGACAATTCAAGGAAGGTTGTAAAAGAGCAACAAACATGAGATTCAAGGCATTCCTCATTCCATTTTTCACTCCAGTCGAAGAAACATCATTCACCACCTGCAACAATTAATAATCAACACACTTAGAAACATATACACCATTCGTGTCATTTGTACTTAGTCATTTGGAGATTTCTGTTGTTCTTCCTGATTGTTCTAGCTAGGTTTACCCTCGAATACTATTATTACAAGTGGATCATTGGCGGGAAACCATTCCCCCCGCGGTTTTTCCCACATTTTAGGTTTCCCGCGTCACCCTTTTGCTTGTGTCATTTGTCTCTCTTTCTTTTTCGTTTGTTTTTATTTCGTACTAGTTGTTTACTTTCGTTCTCGCTATGTTCTTACTACTGATCTACTTAAGTCTTTAAATATCGTATTTTAATTGAAATAGCCGCATTGACTCACAAATCTTTAGTCGGTAAAATCTTACCAAAAAACTTTGGCGCCCACCGTGGGGCATTGTGGTTAAATCTTGGTTAAATTATCTCTTTTCAAAATATTCTAACATCTCTATAGTTGGTCATGTCAGGATCCAGTCAGAACGTATCTGATCCGATGAGTACATCAGTGCAAACTCCAGTAGTAGGGGCGACGCCAGCAACCTCCGGTGTTCCAACAGCGGCGGTCCCTTCCACCAGAGTGACTGCAGGCCAGGCTCAACTCCAAGTATCAGCAAAGCCTCCTTACTCCCCCAAAATCCCAGATCTGGGAGAAGGGAATGCTGGCAAATCACCAATAATCAATCCGGTACCCAAGCCTAATATGGATGGGAGTCCGCAGCGCCCAGGATCATCAGGACACCTGACAGGAGCCCGTCTCCCAGGAGCGTCACAACCGGATCCGGTACAGCAGTTGCTCCACGGGATGACATCCTTGTAGCAGGCGGTGATAGGGCTACAAAGGGACAACTAGTCCTTGCAGAAAAAGATAGATGCAGTGTCACCCCTTGGAACGACCCAGCAGATGGCAAGGTCGACACTCGGCCATGGGAATTCCAGGGAGTACTCAGGGAGGCTACTGCCGCAAAATCTAGTAATCAGGCTCGATATGGATATGCTGCCACAAGGGGGTAACCACGCCACCCGAGCAAGTATATCCAGCAGGAACGGTGGCCACTCAGGGTACAATCCAACCACCAGGGGTTCCACCACCACCAAGGATGCCGCATACGTACCCTATGGTACTCAATCCTGTAGGATTAGGAGCACTAACTCCAGATCCTATACCAACCACCAGCAGTACGCCAGTGGTACCAGGAAGTAATCTAGGGGAACGGTCAGCAAGAAACGCATATCCCGGAATGTGCTCCTATATGCCATATACTCCGGACAGCCAGTTCAGGCTTATTGTGAACTCAACACCATTACCTGGAAGCTACATGGTCCTTCCTTACATGTTAGGAGGAACACCAAATCCATATGGGGTCTACTCGGTACCCCACAACCAGGGTATGGGGGTAGGAAACCATGTAGAACAACAGTTGCAGGATATCAGGTCCCTACTCAGCAAGGTTCTAGGGTTACCACATCCCATGGAGGTGGCAACCTCAGAGTGCTATGCGGATTCCCCCTTTGTGGACAGGATTGCCCTTGTCAGCATGCCAAACGAGTTCACCACGCCAACAATGATGTTGTATGATGGAACAGAGGATCCGCTGGAGCACATCAACCAGTACAAACAAAAAATGATGGTGGTTGCAGCAACAGAGCCTGAAAAGGAGGCATGCATGTGCAAGGGATCGGTTCCACCTTGTCAGGAGCCGTACTCCAATGGTCCGTTAACCTTCCCAACAAGTCTATTTCCAGCTTCGCAGGGTTAGTGAACGTTTTAATCAACGATTTCACAAAGAAAGCAGCCGAAAAATTATCCAGTGATCTATACCGGATCATCCAGAGGTTCGAGGGGTCCACCAGGGAATATCTCGCCAGATTCAATGTGGAAAAAATATCTATCCCTAGGTGCGACCCTACAACAGCAGTCAAAGCCTTAAGAAGGGGACTGCATCGCGACTCCGATTTGTACAAGGATCTCACCAAGCACCCATGTGCCACCTTCGAGGAAGTCAAATATATGGCAGAGGCTACTTATCGCCTAGAAGAGGATGAGGATAGAAGGGACCTGTACGAACAGTCGTCCAAACAGAAAAAATCACAACAGAGAAGAAGAACGAAAGAGCCAAACCCTTCATCAAGAACACAGTGAACAAAGTCTCGGGAGAAACAGAGAGCACCGAGGCTCCTCCTAAGCTCAGCGAGTATGGGATCATCACTGGACCTGCTGGGGTCTTGAAGGCAATCAGGGAACTAGGGCAGAGGGCCAGGTGGCCCAAAAAGCCTACCCCCAGGGAGAACGATAGAAGACATGCCAGCAAAAGGTGTGAATACCACAACGATATTGGTCACAATACAGAAGATTGTGTAGTACTACGAAAGGAAGTAAAGCACCTCTATAGTGCTGGATGCTTGGATCACCTGCTCCCCAAGGGAGTGAAATCTGGAAAGGTCAATACTGCTGACCAGGCCCAACCATCCCTACCTCCACCTTACTCAAAGTTCGTCAGTGTCATCACAGGAGGGGCAGAGATATGTGGTCTCACGTATTCAGCAGCAAAGCGTTATGAAACCGAGACTAAAGGAGATAAACCGAAGTTCTCCCTCAGGGTCAGTAGACAGGATCAACCAGCAATCTCATTCGACGAGGCAGACATACCCGATGAGGCAGAACACCACCATGACGCCTTGATCATTACCCTTTCTATAGGGAATTGCCTTGTTAAAAAGATATTGGTAGATATAGGAAGCTCAGTGAATCTAATAATGCTGGAAACCTTGAAGAACATGGGGTTCAGCAAGAAAGACCTGGTGCAGAAGGCAGTACCCTTGGTAGGTGATACGTGCATTTTATATAGTCTTTTTAGTCTATTCTTGCACGCATCTTTATGCTATTATAGTAGTTATTTGCTACGAATATGCCCCGAATTGCATACTTTGGAAGTTCTTGTATTAATTGCAGGAATGAGCTTAGAGATGCGGAATCAAGCCTAAAACATGTCCCTACGCATGTATTTAGGATATGAGTTGAGTCGGAGCTTGGAAAGTACTATTTTGAGATGCGCATTGGAGTAAGGAAGTTAGGCGAGCCAAGAGAGTGCTTCAATTTGCTAGTTCCTGCTTGTAATAGCCATATCTCGAGTTATACAACATATATTCAGGTGATTCCAATTGGAGATGAAAGTTTGTCCTTTTAGCTTTCCAATTCCACCGGAATCACCCTGTTTGACCAAGTAACAAAGAAATGGCAGCCGTTTGAAGTTCAGTGCGCGAAGCAGGAATTACACGCTGAGAAGTGCTCGATCGAGAACTATTTCTATTCGATCGAGAGCCCATTTGCTCGATCGAGAGCTACTTCTTCTCGATCGAGTGATTAAAGGGAAAGAAGTCCTCGATCGAGAGGAATTGTTCTCGATCGAGAGGAATGCTAAGGAATATCACTCGATCGAGAGCCTTAAGTGCTCGATCGAGCAACAATCCTTGACGGGCTGGGCTTTTAAGCTTTATTTTCCGCAATTAGGTTAATAAATCCTATTTTCTTATAAATAGGAAAGTTAGGACGACATTTTGTCCGCTCTTCTCTTCTCCTTTTATCATCTAACACTTTGTCACTGCTACTTTTGCTACTGTTCCTTTAATTTCCGGATTAATTTCAGTAATTCCTTTTTCCCTTTTCTCTCTTTAATTTATTTAATGTTTATTATTTCTTCTTCTTTATTTCTCGTTTCCCCTTTAATTATGTCTAGCTAAATCCCCTTAGTATGTTAGGATTAGGGAAGCCGTGGTAGCAATGTTTTAATTGACTTGATTGGATTAGTCTTGCGATAAGAATTGTATTAGGCAATTTAATTGTCACTAGGTCGAATGAATGCATGCAGGAGACCAATAAATCTAGTTAACCCCGACCTGGATCGAAAGATTGGAAGGGAAGGCTTGCTTAATTACAATAGGGTATCGTAGTGAGGGCGAAAGTTAAGCTATTTACGCTCTAGGGTGGTTTAAGGACCGAAAGGTGACGACCATAGCTCTTCTTATCAATAGTCTAATCGTCTCAGTATTTCCGATAGTGTAGCTGCCACGGTGGACCGACTCCTAGCATACTTCCTTCTCTTACTGTTAATTTCTCGCATTCCTTTCCCTATTGCCTTAATCTCTTAGTATAGTCAAAACCTTCCAAACCCCCATTAGTGACATTAGACAGATAAATAGACAAGTAGATAGTAAACCGCCTCCCTGTGGAGATCGACCCTACTTACCGCTAACTTCTGTTAGTTGTACTTAGGTATTTTATTTTTGGTACGAAACGACAGTATCAAATTTTGGCGCCGTTGCCGGGGAGGCAATCTATTTATTTATTTGTTTAATTTTATCTGTTTGTAGCCTCAGGGGATTTTTCCCTTGAGGCCGTTTTAATCTTTTGTTTAGTGCTGTTTTGATAGGCCTTACAGGTACTACCTAGACAGTTCTAGGTGAAAGACCGTCAAAGGGAAGGCTTGAGTACCTTTGACCCATCACCAATGTCCTATTATATGGAACAACCTGATTTATCATGGGAGATGTGGTGTTCTTTGGGCATAATGCAGTCCTTTGTTTGGTAGAGAATGACGAAGTTTACGCGTTCAGGCAGCATAGTCGAGTTAGTCAAGCAGCTGTAGTTGCGCCGCCACATCCACCCTATCAATGGCCACCGCAACAAGATCCTCCCGATATACAAGAAGAGGAAATTGCGGAGCTGAAATCTTTATTGGAGACAATTGCATCTCAGATGCAAGCTCAGCAAGATTATGATAGACAATTCTCCTCGCGAGTTGATAAGCTCGGGTCTGTAGTTGCTCAGTTAGCAGCTGAGATGGAGATAGAAGAGATCGCGGAGTGGACATATTCAATGGTGACGCTTGTATCACAAATGCAAGAGAGAAATAAAAATATGGACGCTCGACTCCTTAAGCTCAAAACTGACATTGCTCAGTTAGCAGCTGAGATGCAAGAAGAAGAGGTATACCTTGCTGAGAGCGGTCTTTCCCTTGAGGAAACCATGTTACCCAATGCTGAGGATGACCTCTATGACTCGGATGACGAGTTTCTATCTTATTTCAATGCCTCACGCGAAGATTTCAAACAGATAGAGGAATCACTCGATCGAGTGACTAATATAGGTCGATCGAGTGATTTGCCAGGAGAAACTGCTCGATCGAGTGATATTACTGCTCGATCGAGTGGAATTCAGGAGGAAATTGGTCGATCGAGTGATAATTCCACTCGATCGACTGAGTTGGCCATTGGGAGCTTTAATTCGTCATATGGTTTTGATTTAGATGACGATTTTGATGATGATAACGGTTATGGTGAGTCTCCCCTATTCAAAGCCGAGTTGGATGCACTTGAGGCTGAGATTTACGGGACGAATTCCACTAAGGGCGAGAAAAGGACAGCTGAGTCGGTATTTGCTCCTAGCACGGATGAGGTATTACACTCTTTTATCGATGATTCCATTGAGAGCTACCTACCTGAGGTAATTAGCGGTAATTTTATTATTGTTAATATTCAAAGTAAGCTACCTCATTTGACTCGTGCTAATTATTTTAATGCTATACCCCCTCCCATGTGGACGTATAATTTAACTGCTTTTCACCGTACATGTCATCTCAAAATTGCTAATCTGAATCGGGACCCTAATATATCGTCTATTGCTCCCGCGCTCCTTTATTTTGTGGATAAATTTAGGAGCTCACATAGGAAATTTGTTAGACTTAAATGTTTACATATTTTTATTTCCTATTTCTGTATTCCACTTTGGTGCTACTTATGCTGTTGTGTAGCACATGCGCAGTTTATGATTTAATGTCGCGCTTTGAAATGTTTTGATTGTGACTAATTAGAGAGCTCGAAGAAAAAGAAGGTCGAGCTGGGACCTGTCTGAAGCTAGCGCTACCCGGGAGGCAACCCGGCGATTTTATTTTGCATTTTTATTTTATTTCAGTTGTAATAAATGGTTTTTATACCATAGAAGGTCTTAGTTAAGCTTGTCTTTGTTAGTTGCGGGCTGTTTTTATTGCGTTTTGCAGGGATTACACCGAGGATTACTCGATCGAGTAGTTCTTTCTACTCGACCGAGCACTTTAGCTGATGGATTCACTCGATCGAGTGAAATATTTACTCGATCGACCACCTGCAGATAGAGAACCACTCGATCGACTGCTTTTCCCTTCGATCGAGCAGTTTTAGACGCCCATTCTACTCGATCAGCTACTGTTCGACTGCTATCGAGTGTTTTTGACTTGGATTAGCTTCCTGAGACGGTTTTCCGGGCCCTTAGCAACCTCCCATTTCATGGTCGGTTTGGGGAGGTCCCTTATTTCGCGTATCTTGTGAGTTTTCCGTATTTACTCTCCTTCTCCTTCAGTTTGCATTTCCTTCCCATATTTTGGTACAATGGGGGCATTGTACGGTTTGGTTTGGGGAGGTTATGCATCCATATCGGTGTCTGCATTTTGTTTTCATTGCATTTCAATTATCACATTTAATTTATGTTTGCATTGTTGTTTATTTTCGTTAAAAATTCAAAATCTCATAAAAATTGAAAAATTTTAAAATTTCAAATTTCACGTTTATTTTAGCATGTAGGTTGAGTCGGAACGGTAGATTTCCATGATGATAATGCACTATAACTTGTCAATTTATTTGAGCCTTGCACTTCCGTTGATAGTTTTTAGCTTTGTCATACGCATAATCTACGAATTTCCGTTCAAATATAAGTCATTGTTAGACTTGACCTATAAATTGGCAACTACTTAAAAATTCTGAGATTTAGAGCCCATAACTGGTGACATTCATGACCAGTTCATTAGGAATTTTGAGTAGTACTCCTTGCATAGCATGTTCGTCTCTTTTGCACATTTATGACATTCAATTTCTCATCAAAATGCACATATTCGGGTTCGTGGTTGGTGTCACATGCAGGGAGGGCCTTGCAAATTTCCCTTTCCTTATATTTTTCACCCATTTAGCTCCACATTAGCCAAATTTGCCTTTTGACCCATTAGCTACATCCCAAACTAAGCCTGCCTAGTCAAGCTAGTTAGTATGTTCTTTTGTGGTATGAGTTTTCGTCCGCAGTTTGGCCGTATCTCTTTCGTATGGAGTTGTTGGAAAATAAAGGAAGGAGGAAAGAAATAAAAAAAGAATTGAAGAAAGAAAAAAAGAAATGAAAAAAAAAATGAAAAAAGACATGGTGATTCACGTGAAAACCAGAGAAGCAAAATTATCAAATTTTTGAACTGGTTGTATTTCGAGACTGTATATGCTTATCTTTATCTTGTGACGGTCTCCCTCCTCCGTTTTATTCATATATTTTTGAGGACATAGTGTATTTGGATGGTGAGTTTTGTGCCAAATGAAGGGCACTTGTGTTTATTTTTCAGCCAGTTGAGATTCGGATGGTTTACTATGGTCCTGTTAGGAACTAGCTTGACGCTTTTACCTCCACATTACCATCACTTGTTTTGCCCTTTCTCATCTGAACCTCACTATTCCCAAATTATTTGTAAGCCCTCGGCTGTGACGGACATTATTGGTTGGAGTATGTGCATTAGTACTTGAATTGTCTTTCATTTTTGTTGCATGCATGCTATGTAGGTCGCAGTTAGGTGAGTGACTGTCCTTTCTTCTCTCTTTTACATATAAATATTCACCCTTTGCTTCATGAGAGAAGAGTGACCACGAGAGAGTCCGATTTTGTTGGTCTTGCAAGGTCGATAGGTTGGCTATATTTCTGAACAGCTCATAATTCGTTTGCGTATTGACTGCTTAGCTTAAACTATTAATCTTTGTTGCATTAAATTGGTTCAAGTAGACAAGTTAAGCTAGCTCTGAGTTATTTTCCCGTTCCATTAGCGTATAGTTTTGAGTTTACTCGAGGACGAGTAAAGGTTTGGTTTGGGGAGATTTGATACGTGCATTTTATATAGTCTTTTTAGTCTATTCTTGCACGCATCTTTATGCTATTTTAGTAGTTATTTGCTACGAATATACCCCGAATTGCATACTTTGGAAGTTCTTGTATTAATTGCAGGAATGAGCTTAGAGATGCGGAATCAAGCCTAAAACATGTCCCTACGCATGCATTTAGGATATGAGTTGAGTCGGAGCTTGGAAAGTACTATTTTGAGATGCGCATTGGAGTAAGGAAGTTAGGCGAGCCAAGAGAGTGCTTCAATTTGCTAGTTCCTGCTTGTAAGAGCCATATCTCGAGTTATACAACAGATATTCAGGTGATTCCAATTGGAGATGAAAGTTTGTCCTTTTAGCTTTCCAATGTCACTGGAATCACCCTGTTTGACCAAGTAACGAAGAAATGGCAGCCGTTTGAAGTTCAGTGCGCGAAGCAGGAATTACGCGCTGAGAAGTGCTCGATCGAGAACTATTTCTATTCGATCGAGAGTTTTTTGCTCGATCGAGAGCTACTTCTTCTCGATCGAGTGATTAAAGGGAAAGAAGTCCTCGATCGAGAGGAATTGTTCTCGATCGAGAGGAATGCTATGGAATATCACTCGATCGAGAGCCTTAAGTGCTCGATCGAGCAACAATCCTTGACGGGCTGGGCTTTTAAGCTTTATTTTCCGCAATTAGATTAATAAATCCTATTTTCTTATAAATAGGAAAGTTAGGACGACATTTTGTCCGCTCTTCTCTTCTCCTTTTATCATCTAACACTTTGTCACTGCTACTTTTGCTACTGTTCCTTTAATTTCCGGATTAATTTCAGTAATTCCTTTTTCCCTTTTCTCTCTTTAATTTATTTAATGTTTATTATTTCTTCTTCTTTATTTCTCGTTTCCCCTTTAATTATGTCTAGCTAAATCCCCTTAGTATGTTAGGATTAGGGAAGCCGTGGTAGCAATGTTTTAATTGACTTGATTGGATTAGTCTTGCGATAAGAATTGTATTAGGCAATTTAATTGTTACTAGGTCGAATGAATGCATGCAGGAGACCAATAAATCTAGTTAACCCCGACCTGGATCGAAAGATTGGAAGGGAAGGCTTGCTTAATTACAATAGGGTATCGTAGTGAGGGCGAAAGTTAAGCTATTTACGCTCTAGGGTGGTTTAAGGACCGAAAGGTGACGACCATAGCTCTTCTTATCAATAGTCTAATCGTCTCAGTATTTCCGATAGTGTAGCTGCCACGGTGGACCGACTCCTAGCATACTTCCTTCTCTTACTGTTAATTTCTCGCATTCCTTTCCCTCTTGCCTTAATCTCTTAGTATAGTCAAAACCTTCCAAACCCCCATTAGTGACATTAGACAGATAAATAGACAAGTAGATAGTAAACCGCCTCCCTGTGGAGATCGACCCTACTTACCGCTGACTTCTGTTAGTTGTACTTAGGTATTTTATTTTTGGTACGAAACGACAGTATCAGTAGGCTTGAGCGGAGAAACTTAACAATCCCTTGGAGAAATATTGATACCTACCTTTGCAGGGGGTATGAACAAACAGGTACGGTACTTGGTCATTGATGGTCCGTCAACTTATAACGTGATACTTGGCAGGCCTTGGATCCATGAAATGAAAGCGGTACCATCAACGTACCATAAGAACCTGAAGTTCCCTACACCCTGGGGGTATAGAAGATACGGGGAGATCAAAATGTCGCTCGGGATTGCTACAAGAACGCTCTAAAACCAACTACAGCTGGTCCAGTATAGCAATTACAGAAACTCTGTGTCCAGAGGGAGTATATCGCACCTCCCCAGGAGGAACTCGCCGAAGTAGTCCTGGACCCACAGTTTCCAATAAGAACAGTGCTGATAGGAGCTGATTGTGCAGGTAACATCCATGAGCAGATAATTGAATTTCTACGTACTAACATGGATTGTTTCGCTTGGTCCCATAGCGACATGATTGGCATAGATCCAAGTATAATTATACACAGGTTAAATGTAGACCCCAGCTGTCCTCCAGTCCAGCAGAAAAGGCGAAAATTTGCTTTTGAAAGGAACGAGGTGATAAACCAGAAGGTAGACAGCCTCCTGGCAACAGGCAAGATCAGGAAAGTTAACTACCCATAATGGCTCTCGAATGTTGTGGTTGTACCCAAGAAGAACAACAAGTGGAGAGTATGTGTTGATTTCACATATCTTAACAAAGCCTGCCCAAAAGACCAGTTCCCTCTGGCGCACATTGATTCCATGGTAGACGCTACAGCAGGGCATGAGCTACTTACCTTCCTTGACGCCTGGAGTGGGTACATTCAGATAAAAATGGACCCAAAGGACCAGGAGAAAACAACCTTCAGATCTGACAGAGACTTGTACTACTACAATGTGATGCCCTTTGGCCTCAAGAATGCCGGTTCCACCTATTAGCGCCTGGTGAACAGAATGTTTAAGGAGGAGATAGGGAGAACAATGGAAGTCTACATTGACGATATGGTAGTCAAATCCAAGAAGGCAGAACAACATATGTCCCACTTGGAAAATACCTTTTCGATCCTCAGAAAATATCATATGAAGCTGAACCCCCTGAAATGCACTTTTGGAGTCTCCTCGGGGAAATTCCTGGGGTACTTGGTGACGCAAAGAGGGATAGAGGCCAGCACGGAGCAAATCAAAGCAGTACTCCAGTTAGAATCTCCTCAGGAGCCAAAAGACGTACAGAGGCTCACAGAACGAGTAACAGCCCTAAATCGGTTCATATCAAGGTCCTCAGATAGGTGCCGATTGTTCTATGATATCCTGAGGAAGAGCCAGAAGTTTGAATGGACGCATGAGCATGAAAAGGCGTTTGGGGAGCTGAAGCAGTACCTTAGCACCCCTCCTCTTCTCTCCAAGCCAGAACAGGGAGAACCACTATACTTGTATCTGTCAGTAATAGAGGCGGCTGTAAGTGTTGTACTGGTACGAGAGCATGAAGGTATGCAGAAACCAGTATACTATATAAGCAAGTCTCTGTTACCTGCAGAGACCAGGTACACATCTCTAGAAAAACTCGTTTTAGCACTTATTACTGCTTCATACAAATTGCGTCCCTATTTTGAGTCACATACAATTTCAGTCGTGACCAACTACCCCCTGAAAACCATAATGAGAAAACCCGAACTATTGGGGAGAATGGTTAAATAGTCTGTCCACCTGAAGTGGGTAAGACCTGAAATTTGAACCCCGAACAGCCATAAAGTCCCAAGCCTTAGCTGACTTTGTGTCAGACTTTAGTCCCACCCTTCAAGAATAAGCCGACAGTGAAATCTTGACCCTGAGTGAGGCTAAAGGGGAGCAGGTATAAGAATTACATGTTGATGGGGCATCCAATACGAAGGGAGCAGGGGTAGGGTTAGTCCTAAAATGACCTCTGGGAGAACAGATAATATAGGAAGTACGGTGTGAGTTCAAAGCAACGAATAACGAGGCTGAGTACGAGGCCCTAATCTTAGGACTCCAATTAGCCTTAGAAATGCAAATCAACCACATCAAGGTGTATAGTGACTCCCAACTGATTGTCAACCACGTGAATAATGTATACACGACCAGGGATCCTAAAATGGTAGCCTACCTGGAAGTGGCGAAGGAGCTCAAACTCCGCGTTGCCTCCTTCCACATCCAGCAGATACCAAGGGACCAGAATGTTGAAGCAGATGCTCTCGCCACCCTGGCAGTAGCCTTCACTCCAGGGGTAGTGGGTTCTATACCATTCATCCATGTTATGAAACCTGCCAAACGCCAGAATGAACAACAGAACGCCAGTAAGGCTACAACCACACAGTGGACATACGAAGTAGGGATACTGTGTACTGCCAAACCCCATGAAGAAACTGATGATTGGCGCAAGCCTTACATTAGTTGGCTACGCGATGAGGTATTACCACCTGACCAGAAAGACGCTAGGAGCTTCAAAATGAAATCCTCCAGATTCGTACTCATTGATGGTATCCTATTTAGGAAGTCCTTGGCAGGACCCTATCTGAGGTGCTTGAGCATACAGGAGGCACAGGCAGTAATGTGTGATATCCACAGTGGTGATTGTGGAAATCACACAGGGGGTAGGAGCCTGTCCAACAAGACACTAAGGCAGGGTTACTTCCGGCCTACGATGAGGAAGGACGCCATAGATTACGTCAAGAAATGTGAAGAATGCCAAAGGCACGTCCCTGTCAGCCACCAGCCAGCAGAACATATGTATCCGATCATCTCGCCTTGGCCATTTATGAAATAGGGAATGGACATCGTGGGACCATTACCCCGTGCTTCTGGAAACAGGACCTACATGCTGGCAATGACGGGCTACTTCTCTAAATGGATAGAGGCAAAAGCTTTCCCTCAGATCCTGGATAAGCATGTGATATCTTTCATCAAGAGGAACATAGTCAGCAGATACGGCATCTCTTCAGAAATCATATGTAACAACGGGTCACAATTCATATCCAACAAAACGGAAGACTACTGCGCTAGGTGGAACATTAAGCTGTTTTAGTCTACTCCTAGGAATCCACAGTCCAACGGTCAGGCAGAATCCAGCAACAAGATATTCATGAACAACCTCAAAAGAAGGCTGGAGGAGATAGGAGCCAATTAGGCAGATGAGCTCCCCTTCGTACTGTGGTCTGATAGAACCACCCTCAAAGTGGCAACAGGTCAAACACCATTCAGTCTGGTATATAGGGCCGAGGTAGTTATTCCCTCTGAGGTGAAAATACCGAAGCATCGATATGCCAATGCCACCGAAGAGAGGAACCAGGTAGAAATGGCTAGCAGCCTGGATACCATTGATGAGCTAAGAACCAGCGCCCAAATTGGGACTATAAACAGACAACAGCCAGGAGTTACAACAAAAACGTAAAACTGAGAACACTGCAGGTAGGGGACCTAGTACTCAGGAAGGTATTCCCAAACACCAAGAATCAGAGTGCAGGTAAATTCGCCTATAATTGGGAAGGTCCCTATTGCATAGAAGGCATCGTGGGTAATGAGGCATACAAGTTAGAGACTATGGATGGAAAAGATGTCCCTAGATCTTGGAACATCATTCACCTTAAAAAGTATTATGTCTGAGGTTCCAGGTGCAGGACCCAAAAGTTCCACCTCCAGCAGGTACATCCCAGGACCCTTGAATCTCGGCATTCAGTACTCCAGAAACCTTAGAACATGAACTAACTTGCTAAAAGTGTCTTTGATTAAGCAACTATCGCTTGAAGGGGAACAACCCCATAACCAACTTGTTGGAGCCACAGCTCACTCTCTCATGAGGTACATACACAAAGAACTAATCATTTTGTCCCGTACCATCTAACTGTACCACCTGCGTTGGTCTAACATTAACATCTCTTTTGACAGCAGGAACAACTAAGTCAACTATGATAGGGTAATGGTTGAGGTTAAAATGGGGGCAGAACTTCCTGATGTGATAGAGTTTGCTGATGAATTGGATGTCCTTCACAGACAGATTGTGCACTATGAATGGAAACCAGTCATTTGTACCGAGTGTAAGGGTGTGGGTCATGTGGCTAGAGATTGTAGGACTAAGCAACAATATGGACAAGGAAAGGTCAGGCAAAAATGGGTACCAAAGGGGCGGGGGGGGGGGGGGGTGAGGGGTGAGGGGTTCAGCAAAAACCTGTTGCTGTACCTAAGCCTACTGTTAACCCACCACCTGTCAGTTCTTTAAGGGTCCAACCAAGGCAAAGTTTTAATATCTCCAGAGGCTTAGTCACTCCTATACCTGTATCTTTTTCCCCCTTCTCTCCAGCAAGGGTCCTTATTAAATTCACTAGGCAAGGAGGTATAAGTGTTGGTAGTGACAGAAGAACATTCTTGGAAGTCCTTGAGCATTCTGTGCAGTATAGGAAAGTGGTTGAGGAGGATACGGGGGAGCCAAGCCTTATCATTGAAAATGGGTAGTATTAGGTTCTAGAATGTCCATGGTATGAATAGTGTAAATAAACATAAAGATATTAGGTGATTTTTGCATTCAAATAAATTAGGAGTATGTGGGCTATTAGAAACTAGAGTTAAAACTTCTGCTATTAATAAAGTACATCAGGGGATTGGTTCTCACTGGTCCTTGGTCCATAATAATGATAGCCATGATGGAGGTAGGATATGGATCCTATGGGATGCTACTAATTATGATGTTGAGGTATTGAGAAGTGAGGCTCAGGTGGTGCATACCAAAAATTACTTATTTACCAACTGGGGTGTTTGGTGGTTATCAATGGTCTATGGGTTTAATAGACTTGCTTATCATACTTCTTTATGGCATTCTATTAAAAATATGAAGACTTCTATCATGGGGCCTTGGGTTGTCATGGGAGACTTTAACAATGTTTTGGCAATGAATGAAAGAATTGGGTCAGTTGTTACTGATGCTAAGGTAAGGGAGTTTCAGGAATGTGTAGATTTTTGTGGTTTGTGTGATATACCTGCTCAGGGAGCATTCTTCACCTGGACAAACAAACATGGGGTTGGGGACTTGAAGTTCAGCAGAATTGATAGAACACTTGTAAATGATAACTGGTTGTTAGAATTCCCTAATACCATTACTGTGTATCACCCTGAGAGAGTTTTTGACCATTGCCCGTGCACTATGAATCTCACTTCTGAAGTAGGTCAACAGAAAAGATGTTTTAAATACTTCAACATGTGGGGAAAGGACCCTGGGTTTCAGAATACTGTTCAAGATATTTGGAGTTTACCTTTGTATGGCTATGAAAATATTAAGACCACTACTAAGGTAGCTCTGATACATCTCCACGGTATGCAGACCCAATTGCATTCTGACCTGACTAATACTACTTTGCAGCAGGCAGTAAAGGATGCTGATATTCTTTATAAAGAAAGGGAGATAGCTATGAGATGCTTTCTTGCTCAAAAAGCTAAAACTCAATGGCTAAACGATGGTGATGACAATACTCACTACTTTCATAGTGTCATCAAAGCACGCAGGATGCAGAATAGGATCCTTGGGATTTTTGACATGGATGGCAATAATCACACCACCCCTGATGTCATTGAAGAAGCTTTTATAAAATATTACAAGAATCTTCTGGGAACTCAAACAAAAGTGGCTAAGGTTCATAGGGGCATTGTTCAGAAAGGCAAACTGGTGACTGATGAGCATAAACTGCTGTTAACTGGAGATGTGACTGATAAGGAGATCAAGGAGGCTTTATTTTCCATTCCTACCGATAAAGCACCTGGACCTGATGGGTATACTTCTCAATTTTTAAGGATGTATTTGATATTATTGGAGCTGATTTATGTGGAGCTGTGAAGGAATTTTTCTCTGCTGGGAAAATGCTTAAGCAAGTAAACTCTACCACTCTGACCTTAATTCCTAAGAAGGAAAGACCTCTGAATGTGGCTGACTTTAGACCTATTGCTTGTTGCAATGTGGTCTATAAGGTTATATCTAAAGTGATATGTGCTATATTAGCCTATGTACTGCCTGATATAGTTAGTGAGAATCAGAGTGCTTTTTTAAAAGGGAGGGACATTGTTGATAACATCCTGATTTGACATGACTTGGTTAGACTATACAAGAGAAAAGCATGCTCACCTAGGTGTTAGATGAAGGTGGACCTCAAGAAGGCATATGACTCAGTTGAGTGGGAATTCATTAGACAAATGTCGTATGCTCTGGAATTCCCTCATCAGATGATTCAGTGGATAATGGAGTGCATCACAACTTCTTGGTTTACTCTTTCTCTTAATGGCTCCAACTTTGGTTATTTCTAAGACAAGAGAGGGATCAGACAAGTTGATCCCATGTCACCTTTATTATTTACCCTTAGCATGGAATACCTTAGTAGGATTTTGACCTAAGTGACAAACACTATGGAGTTCAACTACCACCCTCTGTGTAGAGCACTTAGTCTGACTTATCTGTGCTTTGCAGATGATCTACTAATGTTTTGCAGGGGGACAAGCATTCTATCTACACCATTCTAAGAGCTTTTGCCACATTTTCTAGGGCTTCTGATCGGGTAATGAATAGAGAGAAGTTTGACATTTATTTTAATGGTATGAGTAATGAGGATAGCTAGTTTTTTATGGGAGTCTCAGGGTTCAGAGAGGGGCACTTCTCTTTCAGGTATCTTGGCATCCCCATTTCTTATAAGAGAATGGCAGTGAGGGACTGTTCCAGACTTGTTGAGAGGGTGGTGATGATAATACGTGGATGGGGTGCTAGAAAGCTCAGCTATGCAGGTCGACTTGTGCTTGTTCAAGCTGTGCTATCTCAACTCCACGGTATTTGGTCTCGTATTTTTATCATTCCCATTAGAGTGATGAATAGAATTGAGCTTATCTGTAGGAACTACCTATGGAGTGGATCTGAAGATTTTCACAAAACATCTCCTGTGGCTTGGAATAAGGTTTGCACTGACAAGAAGTTTGGTGGGTGATAACTCATTATTTTACCTATATTTTATATACTTATCCCTCGTAATATTACACTAATTTCCGGCATTTTTAGTATGTTTTGTATTATATTTACTTCCTTTGCGCTTTACTACGATTTTATATAATTATTTGCAGGAGGTGAGTATTTTGTACTAAAAGATGCAAATGAGCTACACGGGCTAAGAAGCTAGTCTACCTCTGAAGCCCAAATGTTTGAAACCCGTAGCAAGGTATCTCGCATGATACAAACTCAAAGACTATATGAGCTTAATGGTGGGTTTGCTTGGAAACAAAAATTGGGCTATTAATTATGTTGTAAGTAGGATTGAAAGCCAAGAGCTTTGGGCACGTGAGTTCAATGGTGGGCTTTTGATCCTGCCCTTTTGAGACGTTTGTATTACGTACGTAGGCTTTAGTATTAGACTATATAAACTTACTAATTTCCAATGGTGTACGTACCCTTTGACTTGTGACGGCTTCGGCCAATATTTGTTCTTAAGTTTCATGTTCTTGCCTTTCAAGTTTAATTCAAGACTAAGTTTTTCTTTCCCTTCTCTTTATTTTAATTATGCATTCAATTATTATCTATATTTATTTATTTCGATTTATGAGTAGCTAATTCTTCATCTAGGATAAAGGGGATCTAGGTTGATTAGAAAGGGGAAATTGATTAATTGCTAGAGAAATCATATAAGTTGTCGTTTGATTATTGTTCTTATTCTAGTTAATTAACTTAGGCCTGAGTTGTTAATTAGTGTAGCGAATTAATCCTTTCACCGACCGGGTTAGAATTAATATAGGCTGCGATAATCAAATAGATTGTATCTAATTATAGCGACCGCATGTTAGAATCGATCTAAAGGTCATAATAGAATCGACCGATCTTGTGACCTTAGACAGCTTGACAGATCTAGCAATTGATTAAGAGACCCCATATAATTGACCTAGTGAACCGGAAATCCTAGACTTTTAATAGTATTGTTTTAAACTCTTTTTTTAATTACTCGCAATTAGTTGGTTAGATAACAAACAAAACAACCCCCCAAGAAAACGGTTACCTTTAGACAATTTAAATATTTGCAAACTAACTATTACCGCCTCCCTGTGGATTCGATACCTGTCTTACTACTAGATATTCTTGTTAGTCTTGAGATAGTTTTATTTTGATTTGGTGATATGACTTTAGCCTTATCAGTGGGCTTGGTATTATAAATTGCAAGCTATGGAATGTAATAATGCTTGGCAAATATGTATGGTGGCTAGTAGAGAAGGCTGGTCATTTGTGGATTAGATAGGTGAATCACATGTATATTAAAGGTCATAACTGGTTAGATTATGTTCCTACTGCAAGTTCTAGCTGGACATGGAGAAAAATATGCTAGGTCAAGGATCAGTTCAAGGCTGCCTATTGTAATGGCCAGTGGAGTACTAATACAGGGAGATATACTATCTCTGTGGGGTACTCTTGGTTGCAAGGAGATCACACTAAGGTTCCATGGCACCCAGTTATTTGTAGAGGTGGCAAACGGGTCAATCGTATCAGTTTCGGTTCGGGTTCTTTCAGATCGGGTTATTTCGGTTTATCTTTTTTTTCGATTTCAGTTCGGTTCAATTCAAGTTGCATTCAGTTTTCACTTTTAATCGGTTGTAGATGTTTTGGGTCGCTTCAGGTTCGAGTTGGGTCAATATCGGTGCAAATAAGGTTCGAGTCGGGTCAATATCAGAGCAGATGAGATTCGATTCAGGTCATCGGATCGAATGTCAAGCGATTAGGTCTTTATTCAAAAGATTGGATATAATACGAATAATTTTTTTTAAAAAGTAATAAATAATATTTTTTGTATAACTACGATATAATATTAATTCATTGACGTTAAAGGGTTGAGACACATGTACAAAAAGACACCCTAAATCTGACGCCAAGGTACATTCGAGTCATTTCGGGTTTCAATGTTGGGTTTTTGTCATCAATGTACGGGTTGAAATCAGTTCAGGTATATATCAGTTCGGATTAAAATAATTCAGGATGAAACAGTTCGGGTTCATTCGATCTTGGGTCTATTTCGGATATTACAAATTCGGTTTGATTTCGAATCAATTCAGGTCGATTCAGGTTTTGGGGTGAAGTTCAGTTATACCTTTCGGGTATACGGTCAGGTGTGGATTCAGGTATTTTCGATCGGTATTTCGGGTTCGGTATACTTTTGCCAGGTCTAGTTATTTGGAACAGACTCAACTTGCCCAAGCACTCGTTTATTGGATGGCTGGCTATCCAAGGGAGGTTAATGACTAAGGATAGACTACTTTGATTTGGCATTATTCAGAATAGCATCTGTGATATGTGTATGGATCAGCCAGAGGATCATACCTGTAATACTGACAGGACAGTCGTATACCTATCAAAAATAACCAACTGGCTCTAACTAATATAGCTAGGGAAGTCGGGTCGATCTCCACAGGGAGATGGGAAAATGTCAGCTTTGTCTAAGTTCGGCACGGTAACCAAATTGGGGGGTTTTAATCGATTGTTTGTTCTAAACTGGTGAGGGTAAGGAAGAGAATAAAGCAGAGAAAAAGGATTAAGCAGATAGCAGCTAAGACAGACGGTTCACCATGATCATTCAGTCAAGTAATCTAGGTTCAGGTCAGTGCAAGTATAGTCTAAGGAGCAGTGAATATCTCCTTTCGGTCTCAATTCGCCCTAAAGCACAAATAGCTTAGCTTTCGCCCTCACTATAATGCCCTAATGTTCACTACGAGTCTCACCCTTTCCAACCTTTCGGTCCAGGTCAAGGCTTAGTACGATATAAATGCCTAATTGCGTCGACTCAATTAAACAAATACAGATAAATGCAGCAATTAACAACAAAGACTACACAAGCATTAACCTAATAAATCGATTACTATCCCTTCATAATCATGGATCCCCTTAGTCTTAACAGAGGGAAATTAGCTATGCATCACTATTGAATCAACAACAATAACGTATAGACAATTGAAACTAAACATACTAACAAAGCTAATAGAAATTGAATAGGATAGAGATGATAACAATAAAGGAGAGAAAGAAATAAAGCAACAATTAAGATTAAGAAATTAAGAAGGAATAATAATACCGATCACAAATCTGAATTTGAGTAGAAAAAGGGTAGAAAAAGAGCAAAATCCAAGAAACAGTAGGAAATGATAGAGTAAAAGTGAATGAGGAGAGTAAAAGTGAATGAGGAGAGTTACGCAGTCTACTGTATTAGTAGCATACGAAAATCCTCCTCTAACCTAATCCATAACTAAATTACAAAAGCCCATACGAAAATAGGCGGAAAAACTCTTTAAAGAAAAACCACTCGATCGAGTGGAAATAAACCACTCGATCGAGTAACTAAGCGCCGAACACCTCGATCGAGTGGAAATAAACCACTCGATCGAGTAACTCCTTGCAATGCCTACTTGATTGAATACTAGGACTGCTCGATCGAGTAACCTCAGTATATAAAGCATTCGATCGAGTAGAAAATCTACTCGATCGAGCTATCTTGGTACGTTTAGGCACTAAACACCTTCCGAAACTAGCTCGCGCGTCCTCAAAGTGATAGATTCCAAGCTCAGGCTCCTTGTTCTCCATAAATGTATGAAAATGGAACGAATTTAGGCTCGATTTAGGTCCTCTTTGGTTTATTCCTGCAATTTACATAAAACGAACCAAAGTAGAATATTCGGGGGTATTTGTAGCCAGATGCTACATAAATAATACAGAAATGCGTGTAAAAATGAGGTAAAAACCTTATATAAAATACACGCTTCAAATCTCCCCAAACCAAACCTTTGCTTGTCCCCAAGCAAACTATGAATGCAACTAAGAATAAACAGTGGAACGAGACCAACACATCAGCTACAAATCACCCACCAAAACCAGTTTAATGCAACCACTAACAGAGTGGCAAATGATAAGTGCAAACGAGTTAAATCAATGTTTCAAACTTACTGAACCGTCGACCTTGCAAGACTCAAAAGATATCGGACTCTCACGGGTCGCTCATCACTCAGATTTAGGCACAAGGTGAGTATATATGTGAAAGATAGAAAGAAGTAAGGACACTCACCTAACTCGACCTATAAGAACATGTATGCAGTTAACATGAATAAAGTCTCTACATTTAGGTAAGTGAGGTAATGGGTAAGAAGGGGCTAAGATGAATTTGGATATGTGGGGTTAATAGCCAGGCTAGCAACAACGAATCCAAATATGAACTGCATCCCAACTTCGTACTCAATATAACAAAACAAAACAGTGCAAATTTCATGCACTCAACTCACGAAACACCAAAAACTTGTCAACTCCCCATAAGATGTAAATTAGACATGGGAGTGAAAATCATTATACAATTTCTTTTTTTTTTCCTTTTCGCACGTGATTTTTCTTTCTTTTTTCTTTTTCGTATTCCATTTTTTCTTTCACTATTTTCTTCTCTTTTTCTTTTTTTTTTCTTTCTTTTCATCCATCATTTTTTTCTTTCATTCCCTTCAATTCTTCCACCATCTTCTGAATTCAAATAAAAATAACCAAACTGCAACAAAGCATTCTAAACAGCTACTCATTACTAGTTCGGCTAGGGTAGGAAATGTGACACCCTCATTTATCGCGGAAAAGTAAACACGTAATTCTAGAATAAAACTGCATGGATGTGTTTGTAATAGGTTCATTTGGTTAAAAACCTGTAATTTTTAAAACCTGAACCTGTTATAAAGATATCCAAATTGGAAGGTGTCAAACATACAAGGTCTAACTAGAAGTTTCATAACATAACCATCGCTAAAGTCGCGGATAGCAAATTATACAACCAAATGTAAAGAGGGAGACATATGTCCCTAAAATGTATGTGACATAAAAATATTTAAGGGTCACAATATAATAAAGTTAATCTAGGTTCCAAGGTTACTTTGCTCGCTAGCTCGTCCATGTACCCCATATATGCATCACCTACCTGTCATTCGCATTTTATACAAATACGAAAGCCACAGTCAGTGGGGAGTAACTCCGACTTCTCCCAGCCACGAAATGTCATAATTAATATAACATGTAAACATAAGAATATGAATACGAATTACACAATGCCTTAGCATATAGATGCTAGACAATCGTGCTTATCATGTGAACAACAATATAACAACACATAGTCCTAGCATGTGAATACTAGACCGACTCATACTACACTATCATGTGAATCACATAACATCCAGGAATCCAAACTCTATCAACCATAGCCGGCTTGCATCTCACCTTCTATGATTCATAGAATCATCAAACAAGAAAGGGCAATATATCAAAGACAGGCATAAGTTCTTAGTCCCGTCAATAGTCACTCAGAACTCGAGTCTATACCACGAGGTAGGGAAGGTAATCGAACCGGTATCTTGGCTCGAGGTTCTATCAAAACATGGCCAAGACACAACACAACCCTAGCCTAAAATCACAGACTTAGACATGCGGATACACACCACCGCACCCAAGACCCACAATTTTTCTAAAACAAAGTGAGTACCCTAAGGAGTCCACCAAAGGGTTGGCTAGTACTTAAGCTGACCACTTACTATCAAAATAAGTAACGAGGTCATGCCCCAACTTGGATATAAACCCACCAAGTCAGGAACACAGAGGCTATTAAGCAATGAACATACACTCGTCAAAGACTATAATGACCTATCTATGATGAAGGCCAAATACTCACCTAGACCTAGTCCCACTAGTCCCAAATTGAATACTTTAGCCCACACCACACAAGACAAGTAGGATACCCAATTCAGCTGACAATCCAACAATATCTCCATTATCAATAATAATCCAAATTCCAGCTAACCGTTAATTTCATAATTCATGAGAACAAGCTAAAATGGCAAAGAGGCAATAAGACTGAAGTATAAGGCAGCCAATTCATCCAACAACCAACATGTGAAATGATAATTACAAATATCAAGACATAACATAAAATTTCCAATAATAACTAATCTCACCTCAAAGACAAACCCTCGACCCGAGTCCCGCGACGGGTCATCGGTCAAATCGAGGCTGACCGGTTTAACCTAGTTTGACCAAACTCGTTTGGTCAATCTGGCCCAGCTCAGAGTCTTTGCCTACTTTGGCCCAAATCATAAAATTTATCACAATATAATTCTCATGCTATTTCCAATTTCTATCATGTGAAAAACGAAAGTAAAACATTATCAATCACCTAAACACTTATCAAACAACAACACAACATCAACTACTAATGTGACATTAATTCGTCGAGTAACTCGGAATAGTTACCTTACGCTAGCAAAGAGACAAGTAATAACTTGAGAAAGCTTCTAAAACCCAAAATTACTCTTCATCTTCAACCACATATGAGCCACCTAAAATAATTATGTGAAAGGACGATATTAACGAATTATCTTTATATAAGATATGAGACGGAAATTAATTTAATTATATTTTAAATAAACCAAACTAGCGTCAAAACAATTTATGGACACGGCTCAAAAGTTATTATGACAACCTCAAACTCGGCCTAACCACTAACTACACATGGCCTCAAACTCGTGACTTAGCTAGGCCACGGCCAGGCCACTAGGAGTCCGACACGACCACCACCCGACTACCCATAGCCACCCTTCACCCTACTTCATAACCTCGACCCAAAATCACCCAAAACAGAACCCAAAAGATGCCTAAATTCGACCCCAACTCCAGTCCTCAAATGCAAAGTGAAAACCCACGATGACAGCTCTCGTCCCTGCCCAAAACAGAGTACCAATCGTCCCCTTAAGACTCCATTCTCGCGCCTAAAAACAGTCCTAGCTGAGCCAACTAAGTCAGCATTTAAAGCGGTTTTAGAGCGGAAATCCACAAGTATAAAGCAACACAAAAAAAGACCCTAAAGACTACAAAAATCGCCCCAACACGAGTCCAAATCACCCAAAACAATCCCTACATGTCAGGATACACCGTCTCAACTATAAAACACACCAATTATCACCCAAAACAATCCATACATGTCAAAGATACACCGTCTTAAATATACCACTTACTAGCTAGCATCCCAAATGATCCCTGAGGTCGGTATACACCGTCTCAATCATCTCCACATATCGTAATACACCGTCTCAACTATACAACCGACTAATTAACATCCATAAGGATCCCTATATATAATTATACACCGTCTCAATTATAAAACAGACTAACCAAAGATTCGAAATAAACATATTTTACAAGTAATATCGAGTAATCCGTTATCGTTACCTTTTAATCTTCTACTGACCGTCTATTTTAGTACATACAACCGTCTTATCATAAATAAAGCTGAAAATATAAATGGGTTTGTAAAAATACATGACAAAAATGAATTTTACTTACAACGGATTGACGAGAACGACGAAAGGAGCGCTATGGAACAAAAATAGTTGAAAACGGATGACAAACGGAAAGACATCGATCAATTTTGAAGATCAAAATTAAAACGAAGGAAAAGAAGAACAAAGAAGGGAAGAAGAAGACGTGAAGGGATGAAGAAATGAGGCAAAGAAACAGCCGCTATTTATTATACGTACGTTTCTTCGTCGTTAAGAAACTTCGATCGTTATTAAAACCGCTTTGAGTTAAATTTAACCGATTTAAGTAAAAGTTTCAGGAATAAAACGGAATCAATAATAAATAAATTTAATGAGTGAAAATAAAATAAACTCAGCTAGTTAACGTAAATAATACAATATCAGCTTGAATCGGAATTATTAGCGATTTTTACAAAACTAACGGATATTAATAAAAATTGCTAATTTAGTGAAATAAGCTCAAAATAGCTAATTGGACGGTTTTGTTCCCAAAATCCATCTCGAGTTTACTTAAAACAACTTTCATAAGGACTCGTAAAGAAACGGAAATTATTAAATAAATAAACTCGAACTAATTTCAATAAACTCAAACTAACTTTAAATAAACTTATTAATGATTATTAAAATTAACGTATCGAATTATGATGAAATTAATTAATTAGCTAAGCATAAATATATAAATCGTTAAATGATGTAATTAAATTCAAAATAGCAATTAAAAGAATTTTATCCAACTTAATAAAATACGGGGTGTTACAGGAAATATTATAGGTAGTAGCTAATAGGATAAAAAGGCAATTTGGCTATGTGGGGCTCATGGGTAGAATGAAATAAAAGGGAACTGCCCCTCCTAACATGTGTCACCATCGACAGACCGAATGCATACAGGTATTAATAAGACTAGACTCATGCTTATGCAAATTGATGTTACATGTCTTAAAGAGAGTACTACTCACATCCTAAATGAAACCGGTCATGAATGTCACCAGTTTATAAAGCTCTAACCTCAGAATGTAATGTAGCTTGCCGGTAAGTGAGTCAAGTCTATTTGTTCAGATAAGAGAGAAGCAAAAACTCGTAGATCATGCACATAGTCATGCCAACTAAATGTCAAGAAAATGCAAGGCTAAGGTAAGGATTCAATGTAGCGTCAAAGTTCAAACGTTCCGACTCAAATTAAACGTGAAAATTTTTGAATTTTTGAATTAAAAACGACAATGCATGCGAAAATAATGAAACGTGCAAGCAAGCAAAAATGCAAGAAAACATGCAGACACAGATATGGATGCATACCTCCCCAAATCAAACCGTACAATGCCCTCATTGCACCAAAAATAAGGAAAGAAATGCAAACTGAGGAGAAAAGAATAAGTGGAGTCGGAATACTTACAAAACGTCATAAAGAGGGACCTCCCCAAACCGACCATGAACATGGGAGGTCAAAACAAGTCAGGCAGTGGCTCAATAAACGTAAAGTAGCAGCTGGAAGATGAAACTACTCGATCGAGTAGTTTGAAATAGCTCGATCGAGTGAACTAGTGTCTGGAAGGACTCGATCAAGTAAAATAATCACTCGATCGAGTAATCGTGATTATGCAGCTTGTCGATCGAGTATATATATCACTCGATCGAGTGAATCTCAGCCCAAAAGTGCTCGATCGAGTAGAAAAACTACTCGATCGAGTGACTGTGCCTGCAGAACATGCATCAAACGCAAGGAAAATATAAAGGGTGCATAAAACAGCGTCTAAAGTTCAGCAAAAAGCTAAAGAAAAATAAAAGTTCAACAAAAGTACAATAAAATAATCCGGGTTGCCTCCCGGAGAGCGCAGGTTTAAGAGGTCCCGCATGACCTTTCTGGCATCAATTAACTGGCGCATCTAGCTCGTCGAAGTACAAGACTTCAACACGATTGTCTGCTTCCTTTGCCTCGTGATAATGCTTCACATATTGCCCATTCACCTTGAACCTACTTCCTTCGGAATCTTCGAGCTCCACGGATCTAAATTTGGTAACGGCCGTCACCGTATAAGGACCACTCCACCGGACTTGACTTGCCAGAAACAATCGCATCGGGCATTAAACAAAGAAAGACCTTTTTGCCCAACATGAAACTCCCGAGGTAGAATTCTTTTGTCATGCCATCT
This sequence comes from Silene latifolia, assembly GCF_048544455.1. NCBI lineage: Eukaryota > Viridiplantae > Streptophyta > Magnoliopsida > Caryophyllales > Caryophyllaceae > Silene > Silene latifolia. Next base: position 109,253,159 of record NC_133531.1, read on the forward strand.
CTTCGTCTTTTCTTTATAAATGCGCGAGCTATCATAGGCATTCAGCCTAAATTCTTCCAACTCATCTAGCTGCAAAAGACGATTCTGACCACACAACTTAGGATCAAAGTTAAGCTCACGAATTGCCCACCAAGCCTTACATTCCAATTCAACAGGTAAGTGACATGATTTCCCATAAACTAGCCTATAAGGTGATGCACCAATTGGTGTCTTAAAGGCAGTCCTGTAGGCCAATAATGTGTCTTCTAATTTGAGACTTCAGTCCTTCCGTGATTTAGAAACTACCTTAGACAAGATCTCTTTCAACTCGCGATTAGAGACCTCAACCTGACCACTAGTTTGGGGATGATACCCCAAACCACGCCGGTGTTGGACACCAACTTTAGACAGAATAGAAGTTAGTTTCTTTTCTTTAAAGTGCACTCCCCCATCACTAATGACGACCCTAAGGACACCAAATCGGGGAAATATGACCTTTTTAAACATTTTTATCATGATCTTGGCATCACAATGAGGTGAGGCAATTGCCTCAACCCATTTCGACACATAATCTCATGACCACTAAAATGTACCGTTACCTTTACTAGACAGGAACGGTCCTTGGAAATCAATGCCCCGGACATCGAAAACCTCAACCTCTAAGATACCATTTTGCGGCATCTCATGTCCCTTTGAAATGTTCCCCGATCGTTGGCAAGCATCACAAGTCAAACAAAAGACTTAGCATCGAAACAAAGAAGGCCAAGAAAAACCAGATCGAAGTACCTTAGCCACGGTGCGCGATGGACCGTGGTGACCACCATAGGGAGAGGAGTGAAAGCCTTCCAGACTACTTTGGCCTCCCATCTGGGAATACACCGTCCAGTAGAGACCGTCGCATATTCCTTAAATAAATAAGTATCATCCCGAAAATACGCTTAGCGTTATACAAAAACGCTTCCTCTGGCGATGAGAAAGGTCAAAGCGCACTTGCCACCGACAACGAAGTTAGCTATATCTGCATACCAAGGCTCTTGGTTAACAATAGACGATAAAACAGCAAATAAAGTATCGTCAGGGAAAGAGTCATCAATAGGTAGAGAATCTTCCCCTTTCTGTCGCGACAGATGATCAGCTACAACGTTCTCAGCTCCTTTCTTATCCTTAATCTGCAAATCAAACTCCTGAAGAAGGAGTATCCATCTCAATAGTCGTGGATTAGCCTCCTTCTTAGCAAGGAGGTGCCTCAAAGCTGCATGGTCAGTAAAAACAGTAACTTCTGACCCAATCAAATAAGAACGAAACTTCTCTAAGGCATAAACTACAACTAGCAGCTCTTTTTCAGTGGTAGTGTACTTCACTTGAGCCTCATCCAGAGTTCGGCTCGCATAGTAGATTGCGTTTAAGGCTTTGTCTTTCCGTTGGCCTAGCACCGCTCCTAGTGCATAGTCACTGGCATCACACATTATCTCAAATGGCAAGTCCCGAAATGGAGGTCAGTATGATCGGCGCAGAGACTAAAGCCTGCTTTAACCTGTGAAAAGCAGAAAGAAACTCGTCAGTAAACACAAAAGGGGCATCCTTAAGTAGCAGTTGTGTAAGTGGTTTAGCAATTTTTGAGAAATCCTTAATAAACCGACGATAAAAGCCGGCGTGGCCAAGGAAACTCCTCACCCCCTTAACATTAACAGGAGGTGGTAATTGCTGAATCACTTCCACCTTTGCTTTATCAACCTCTATTCCCCTATCAGAAACAAAGTGCCCTAAGACAACTCCCTCGTTGACCATGAAATGGCACTTCTCCCAGTTAATCACGAGATTAACCTCGATGCAGCGCTGCAACACTTTATCAAGGTTAGACAGACAGTTAGAAAAATCACTTCCATAAACACTGAAATCGTCCATGAAAACTTCCATAATAGACTCGATAAACTCTGAAAATATCCCCATCATGCACCTTTGAAAGGTGGCAGGGGCATTACATAAACCAAAAGGCATCCTGCGATAAGCAAACACGCCTTAAGGACAAGTAAATATAGTCTTAGCTTGATCGTCTGGGTGAATAGGGATCTGAAAGAACCCTGAATACCCGTCTAAATAGCAGAAAAACTTATGAGAAGCTAAACTTTCTACCATTTGATCAATAAAAGGAAGAGGAAAGTGATCTTTCTTGGTGGCGGCATTAAGCTGTCTGTAATCTATACACATCTGCCAACCAGTCAATACTCGAGTGGGTATTAACTAATTCTTATCATTCTTAACCACAGTAGTCCCTCCTTTCTTCGGGACTACCTGCACTGGACTCACCCATTTAGAATGGCCAACGGAATAGATAATACCTGCGTCGAGCAACTTCATTACCTCAGCCATCACAACATCCTGCATCTTCTAGTTCAGCCGGCGCTGACCCTGTCTGCAGGATTTTGTAGATACCTCATTTATGCACCTCTCGCAAACCACCCGGTGATGATTGGGCCGCATGTTTGGTGCGCGGAACGATTTGTGACAGTTCGTAAGTTTATCGTCAAGTGATTGCTCAAACACTAATGTCTACCTCATAGTTGTCATCTACGCACCGATACAGTCGTTTTGACAGTAATGAGAGTACATTTGGAGTCCGGGCCTAAAACCGTCTTCATTTTCTGATAACCGTTAAATCCCGAGTCAGAATGTTCAGGAATGTTCCGGATATTTCTATTCCATATTTTATAAATATTTCACAATCTTTTAATCTTTGGTAAACAATTTCCCATAATATTCATACAAAATATTAAGGAAAACCAAATTATCCCGTTATTCCATAACTTAAACACGGAAATTTTTCTTCCGCAGGAGGAAACCACTTGGGAACAGACGCAGCAGGTGCCGCGCTTCTTCCAAGAGACGCAGTGACTGCTGCACTTCTTCCCAGGTCCTTTTCTGCGTATTTTCGTATCTTTTTCATATCTTTCCGAGATTCACTTCCAAAGTCTCTCCGAAAACCCTATTCCTTCACGTGATTAGTATAAATAGGAGCCTTCGCTCCTCATATTTCTCACGCGAGTGTCCGCCCTTTTCTTCTCCCTTTGCATTCTAGACCTTTGTTCTTACTTTTTGGCATCTACGTACTTGAACATTCGACCACGTAAGCTCAGATCCTTCTGAGTACCAGCCTCGTTTGCATGACCGACCAATTTGACCAACTCCACAACTAATCAACTTAATTAATCTTAATTGTTTTCCTCTTACGAGGGCACTTTCGTCTACATTCGAGTCGAGCATCACTAATCGTAAACTTAGTTCATCTCGTTTCGTCAACCATGTAAGTCTGAGAGTGTAAATCTCTCTTTTTATTATTGTTATTTACCTTTTTGTATCATTAATGTAAGGTTTATGTCGAAAACACCTCTTAAAACCGATTTCTAAAAGCTCGTGTAAAACCCTTTTTTACGGATTTCCAGAAGACAAACCGTCGAGAAAGGACGCAAAGAATCGCTGCGCCTCTTGAAGGAGCGCAGCGATTTGCTGCGCCTCTTCGTGAGGCTGCCGCAATTCCTGCTTCCTTTCTTCTTCCTTCGTCCTCTGTAATTCGTCAACTTTTATTCGTTTTCATTTGTTTTCCTTAATTCTTTGATACGGTAGCATAATGATTTCGCATGTACATAAACCATCATCATTAATACGTCTAATTCATCGTTAAATCCGACTTAAATCCCAAGTAATCCAATATTTGCGGGTTTTTGTCATTAAAATCAATACGAGTTGTGGGAATTCGATTCGTTCATATCGGGTTTCTGGAATTCGATTCTTGATATATTTTCATCTGTCTATTGTCATATTCGTCATTAATTTGTCATTAATTCATCATGTTTAACTTATTTTGTTCACCCATGTCACTAATCAATCGTTCATCCATGTAAATAATTCGTTTGCATCCGTCTCATCCATGTTTTATTGCTTTTGTGACCATCAATCACATGTAAATAACCTGATAATCACTTCCATCCGAGTAAATATCGTAATTAATCATTTAAATTCACCAATTTACATTAACGATTTGCAGTTCCGGCTTCACAGCCAGAATTCACCCTTGGAACAGACGCGAAGAATCGCTGCGCTCTCTTCAAAGGGCGCATCTCGCTTTGCGCTGTTCCAGGTTGATTTTTACCTCTGAACTTCCGTTCTGCCTTGACCTAATTAATTATTTTACGTATAATTGACTATTAATCGTATTATCGCCTACTGATCTGTTCGTTAATTCTTTCTTTTATTCTTTTTCTCAAATTATCCGTTTTAAAGGTATTTTCGGCATAAATCAATGAACCCAATGTAATTATTGTAATTTTCATTATTGTAATTTTGTTTATTGTATTTGTCATGTTTCTTGTATCATTTGTATGCCTTCACATGTAATTGAGCACTAAATCGTACTTCGACATTAATTGTATGCTAAATTACGTGTTAACCGACTTAGTCTAATCTTCACATGTTAGGATTAAAACTTGGGTGTTGCATTGCATGCATATGATCGACAATATATCGAGTATGGACAATTTCCCTAATCATTAGTAGAGGCCGCTATCGAGGCGGGCGGGATTAGGTGTTCGATCAAAAGAGCTTCCTAATACGTACCCTCACCCCTTACTCCAGATCTCTGTGAACATCCGTGTTCATTGGCATCCCCGAGAGTCATTCTAGACATAGAATGCTAAGGGTAACGATTGCTTGGTGTTCATGTCTCTACTTTGTGTCTTGACATGGCACGAGGTATTCGAACGGTTTCCAATTTTCCACAATAAATTGGTGGCGACTCCACAAAATGCAAACGCTTGTTCTCCTCCCAAGCGCCCCCGTGGGCCCATTGTCCACAGTGTGGCGACTCCGCTAGGGAAAATACACTTACGTGTAGCCAAAAGGTTGAAACTTGAACAAGGTTAGGGAATAGTTTGTACAAGACAATTGTCGGTTTTCATAACTCGGTCTTCCTAGATCGTTTTATTCGGCCTTCCTAGGCCCAACCCAACCCACTCAACCAATCGTCCCATCTAAACGGTCCTAATTCTTATTTGAGCCTAAGGATGGATAACGATTGACGTCATCCATACCATGATGCTTACTCTTGTTTGTATCAAGGACCTTCACTACTTGAGGAAATGGACTAGGAATCGGCCTTACTCTTGTTTGGTACGAGACTCTCCACAGACTTCGGGTTTGTTGTTCGGTATGGCAACCCACCCTTTAAACCAAAACCTTTTAAAATGCACTCAGCATCCCGTTATAATGTTTGTATACATGTTTGATCCTTACGTGATCACCATTTCTAAACGAAACCATGACGATTTTTGTAAAAATCAAAACCCTTTTTTAAATGAAAATTTCGAAAAGGCCATTGATTAGCGAGAAACCCAGTCAAAACTCTGTCCGTTTGTCGAGTCAAATTTCGGGCCCAAGCCCATTTCAAAACCTCACTTCGAGTCCACTCCTACAACTACACTATAGTTGACTAGGATACACATTTTCAAACCTTAGTCTTTTCGTCAAAGCTCACTCAACACAAGTGGCACACACCCACTTCACGAGTCAAAACATTTCTTCTCTTAGCAAGTGTGTTAGAATGGTCGATCGTGTTTTGATTCGTCATCGATCTCTTATCCAGTTTTTCAAGATGCCTGAAACAAGCGACGTGAACTTCAACCAACTTCAAGATGGTAATGATCGAATCCTAGCCGCGCTAGCCCAAATCCAAGTTACCCAAGACCAAGTGTATGATCGCCTTGACACCATCGAGGGACAGATCTACGCCGTAGAAGGGAGGTTGCCTCCTCAACAAAGTGAAGTAGTAGGTGACTTCGCGAGTGACCTCAAGGACGAAAATCCTCCCATGGGAATGACTTTAGCAGAGAAAAGGCTCCAATACTTAGAGGAGCAATTGATGTATCTTAAAGGGGATGACATTTATACGGAGAATAATCGCAAGTATGAGGCTGTCAATTCCAAATTGCCAACCAACTTCAATATGACGGATATCCCTAAATTCAAGGGGCACGAAAACCCTTTGAACCACATCCGTGCCTTCAAAGATTACATGTCTATCAAAGGCATCAAACCTGAGATGTTCTTAAGGATCTTTCCTTCATCTCTTGACACCATCCCAAAGCAATGGTTCTACTCTTTAGAACACAAGAAGATCGCCACTTGGGAAGATGCCGCAATCGAGTTTTCTAAGCAATATGCGGATAATGCTGAGATCCAAGTTAACATGCGCACCCTAGAGGTTCTTACCCAAAATGACAAAGAAGGATTCACCGACTTCCTAAGTAGGTGGAGGAAGACTAGTACCCAACTAGTTGAACGCCCGGATGAGGCTACCCTTGTGGAGAAGTTCGTGGATAATCTCAAACCCATCTATGCTAATCATTTAAGGTACCAAAACATAAAAACTTTCAAGGACTTAACCATACTAGGAACAAGGATTGAAGATGACATCTGTAAAGGGCTCTTGTCTAAAATGGTAGGTCGAGGATATCAAGGCTCAACAAGTCGTTCATACGGCTCCACTAGCAAGACCGATGAGGTTAACCTTCTCGAGCCATCCAAGAAAAGTACCCCACCAAGGAAATTCACAAATCTTGGGGACACTTACTCCAATGCTCTAAAGAGGTTAATGAAACAAGGCAAACTCCAACCCATAGGACCTACTCCCAAACCCGAAAAGAAATCTAAATTCTGGGACGAGAACTCGTACAGTGAATACCATAGGGGCAAGGGGCATGACAAAGAAAAATGCTACAAATTGAAAAATGTGCTTGAAGACATGATCTAGGACGGTCGACTACCAATACCGCCGGGAGGTAAACCCAACAACACTCAGAACCCTCTTGGGATTCTAGTGATCACAAGTGAAGAATCTACCTTAGATTGTTCACACCTCATTTCTCCAATTGAAGATGAGATCTACGCGATCGAGAATGAAGGGTTCTACTCCACCATCTCCCCTACCATTTACGACTTCATCACATGGGCAAGGAGTGTGGATAGGCAAGTCTGGGAATTAGAAAATGTGGTGACAACTTTACATGACCCCAACGCAACACCTAAAGAACATGTGCCACTAATCTTCTCTCAAAATGCTACTATGCAAGAAATAGTCGCCGTGGTTGATAAACTAGTCGACCAAATCACGCAATTAGAAGACGAAATCATGAGAATGAGGGAACTAGCTACAATCAATGGAGTATGGGCCGATGACGATGAAGACGAGTATCTCATTGAACACTCGCTAGTCATGGAAATAGTCGAAAATGGTGAAGACCAAGACGTGGACCACCTAACTCGTTCGGGGCGTCCATATTAAAACACTACTCAAAACGGTCCAACCAACGTTGTCACACCAAATGATAATGAAGATGACTCCACTGATCATTTGCTCAAGCAATTACAGAAGACAAAGGCTGATCTTTCAGTCTGGCAACTAGTAGCAAGCTCATTCCCACATCGCTAAGCTTTACTGCAAGCTTTGGCTAAACTAAATGTAGCACATAACTCCACACCCAAATATGTAGTCAACTTGGTCTTCCAAGAATCACCAAAGCTAAGTAATCCTATTACTTTCTCAGATGAAGATTTGCCACCTTTTGGCGCTAGTCACAACTTGGCTCTTTACATCACTGTCATTTGTCTATAGAAGAATGTGCCAATGACCTTGGTAGATGATGGCTCCGCGGTCAACGTCATACCCCTCAAAACGGCATACAAATTAGGCATGAAAGAGTCGGATTGGACCCCTACCAATCAAGGTGTTCGCGCATATGATGGTACACGATGAAAGGTAGTAGGACTCGTTAACCGAACCATAGCCACAAGGCCAATCGAGCGAAAGGTTAACTTCCAAATAGTGGACATTGAAGCTTCCTTCAACATACTCCTAGGAAGACCTTGGATTCACACTTCCAAAGCGGTGACATCCACCCTTCATCAAAAGATCAAGATCCCACTAAATGGCAAAGTGGTAACGATCACTTCGTCACCCATCAAGGCAATAATCGAAAAGAAGTCGAACAATCAAGTCCTTGCAGATCCAGTATATGAACTTGGGGGATTCCAAAGCATAAGTGTCATAGAAAGCGAATTGGCACCCTTATACTACAATCCCTACTCCAACTTAGTGGTCAACCACATACTCAAATCCCAGGGATACTTCCCTAGAATGTCTTTAAACCCTATCCGAAGAAACACCTTCGCACCATACAAGGAAGGCAACTCAAAAAGGATACCAGTTGGACTAGGGTACAAACCCACCAAAGAGGAAGTTCTCGAGATGCTTGCTCAAGTTCAAAACCGTAAGTACGTAGGAGTCCAAATGCGACCCTATCTCCCTACCCTAAATGGATACTTTGTTAAGGAAGGAAGTCTAGAACTCTTTCACGGATTTCCCTAGCCTTGGCATTATCTCGAAAGGAAGCTAGCCGGAATCGAGATCTTTCACGATTGCTACTTCATCCCTCCAGAAATGGTTCCTACCGTCAAAACCCGTCAAGCACCTTGCTTAGACGAACAAGCTGTTAGTCTATTGTTTGGAGAAGATCGATTTGTTAGAGCCGTGCAGGATGAGATCATTACCATGATACTTCAAGACGATCAGTTTAACCCCACCGCGTTAATCACAGAAGCTAACGCGAGTCAGCAGAAAGGATGAAGAAAATCAATCAAGTGGACCAACAATCAAGGAAGACTCTTCAAGCTCACCACTGGAGAAGGAGAGATGTTCAAAGGAGAACCAGAGGACGATGAATTTGAGTCAGAGTCAGAGTCGGAGTCAGAGTCGGAGTCTAGAGAAGTCACTAAGGAGTCTCCTCCTGTCGTCATCCCCATTCACTTTGTTTCTCCTAGCTTAGCCTCGAATAGTAATAGTAGTTCGAGAAATGTCCCAACCACTGTCCCTTTATCGGCACTGACCACAGATCAGATGGCTTCTTTGTTTCAACTTTTCTCAAACTTTAATATGAATAAATCAGGTTATGCTTACTCTTTGTGTTATCTTGAGTGCAATTCTGTTTACGATGTTACCCAAACTCAATTGAGATACCTCCCTACGTAGCCAAAGAAATACTACAGGAAGGGGAAGGGGGACAAGTAATAGAGAATATCGAACCCATCAATGTAGGAACCGAATTAGAACCCCAAGAACTTAGGATAGGGACTACCTTGAGCTCTACCGAAAGGGCCAACTTCATAGACCTCCTACACGAGTTCAAAGACGTCTTCGCTTGGTCCTACAAAGACATGCCGGAGATCGACAGGGATATCGCCGAACATAGAATCCCGATTAAGCCAGGTTCGTCGAATGAGAACGGAATGGGCTCTCAAGATTAAGGAAGAAGTCGATAAACAATTCAAAGCCGGGTTCATCAAAGTTTCCGAGTATTCTGACTGGGTAGCCAACATAGTACCTGTACCCAAAAAGGATGAGAGAATCCGTGTTTGTGTTGATTTTAGGGACTTAAACAAAGCAAGTCCTAAAGACGACTTTCCTTTACCACATATCGACATATTGGTGGACAATACCGCAGACCACGCATTACTATCCTTCATGGATGGGTATGCGGGTTATAACCAAATCAAGATGGTCATAGAAGACATGCATAAGACCGCCTTCGTCACTCAATGGGGAACCTATTGCTATACGGTAATGCCATTTGGGTTAATCTTCACCGGAGCTACATATCAACGCACCGCAACTACACTCTTACATGACATGACGCACAAAGAATTTGAGGTATACGTAGACGACATGATTGTCAATTCCAAGGATAGAGAGGGGCATATTGCAAACTTTCGCAAATTTTTCGCAAGGCTACGAAAGTTCAACATGCGGCTCAATCCTCAGAAGTGCGCATTCGTAGTAACATCGGGTAAACTCCTGGGATACGTCGTTAGCCAACGAGGTATAGAAATAGACCCTTCCAAGATCAAGGCTCTGATCGAAATGCCACAACCTCAAACAGAAAAAGAAGTCAGAGGATTCCTGGGAAAAGTGCAATATATAAGTCGATTCATATCGAAACTCACCATGATTTGTGAGCCTATCTTCAAGAAGCTCAAGAAAACGGACCACACTATGTGGGATGATGATTGTCAAAAGGCATTTGACCGAATCAAAGAGATATTGGCTAAACCACCAATGCTCATGCCACCTCAACAGGATCAACCTCTTGGTTTATATCTCACAATAACCGAAACAGCCATGGGTGCCATGCTAGCTCAAACCGTAGGAAAAGAAGAAAGGGTTATCTACTACCTTAGTAAGAAGTACTTGGAGTACGAGTGCAAATACTCACAACTCGAAAAGACATGCCTCGCTCTTGTGTGGGCAACGAAGAAGCTACGCCATTACATGCTTAGCTACTCCGTCAAAATATACTCCAAAATGGATCCAGTCAAATACCTCTTCGAAAAACCCGTCCTCAACGGACGCCTAGCAAGATGGACTTTGATGCTCTCAGAGTTCGATCTCAAATACGTGCCCCTGAAAGTTATAAAAGGGCGCGCCATTGCCGAATTCTTTGTAGAGAATCCTATCAACGATGCACAAACGATAGACACTTGGTCATTTCCAGAAGAGGATATACTCCAAACTGATGTAGACTCCTAGGACCTTTACTTTGATGGGGCATCAAGCTTAAGAGGATTTGGAATATGAGTGTTGCTCATTTCTCCTGAAGGTGAGCATACACCAATCTTTGTCAAACTCGACTTCGAGGTGACAAATAACGCTGCAGAATACGAAGCTTGTCTCATTGGAATACAAGCGGCAGTGAGCCTAGGCATTAAAAACCTCCGAGTACATGGGGATTCATCCCTGATCATCAATCAAGTTACGGGATCTTGGAAAATCCGAATCGAAAGCTTAGCACCTTATCAAGCCAAAATAGACCAAGTTGCCCAATTCTTTGATCACGTGAACTATCTACACCTACCTCGGGAAGAAAATCAATTTGCAGATGCTCTTGCAAAACTTGCATCTTTGATTAAAATGCCAGATGACATGGTGGAAATGCCTTTATATATCGAACGACGGTCAGAGCCAGCTTATGTCCACCAAATCACCGACGAAGAGGAAATCGCACAGGAACCCTGGTTCCAAGAAATCCTAAATTTCAAGCTCGACGGTACCTATCCACCGGATATGGACAAAAGAGGACAACGTGCTATACGCCTACTAGCTTCCCAATACGTTCTCATGCAAGGAGAGTTGTACAAAAGAACACCTCTTGGTGTAATCCTACATTGCCTTGATCATTCACAGGCACAGAAAGTGATGGAAGAAGTCCACGATGGAGAATGTGGTCCTCACATGAGTGGGCCCATGATGGCAAAGAAGATCACACGTTTGGGGTATTATTGGACCACAATGGAATCCGATTGCATCAAATACGTAAGACATAGCCACAATTGCCAAATCTTCGGGAATGTACAACATGTCCCTCCTTCATTGCTCTATACGATGACATCCTTGGCCATTTTATGCCTGGGGAATTGATATAATCGGGAAGATAACCCCAGCCGAAATGGGAGGTCACTATTTCATCCTAGTGGCAATCGACTATTTCACCAAATGGGTAGAAGCGGCTTCCTACACTAGTCTCACGGCTAAAAACGTGGCAAAGTTCATACAAAACAACATCATCTATCGATACGGTTGCCCACATGACATCATTAGTGATAATGGATCACATTTCCAAGCTGAGACTGAGCAATTGCTAGCCAAGTACAAAATTAGGCATCACCACTCTTCGCCCTATAGACCACACTGACTAATGGCGCAGTAGAGGCAGCAAACAAGAACATTGTCACAATCCTCAAGAAAATGATTGACAACTATCGAGATTGACAAAGCAAGATACCCTTTGCTTTGTGGGGATATCGCACATCTGTTAGGACGCCCACTGGGGCCACACCTTTATATTTGACTTACGGCATGGAAGCTGTACAACCAGTCGAGTTAGAAATACCATCCTTGCGTATCTTACTCGAAAGTCAAATCCCGAAAGCCGATTGGAAGAGGGATAGATATGAAGAACTCATCCTCCTGGATGAACGTAGGCTACGCGCCTTGCATAATGTCGAAACATATCAAGCACGTATCAAACGAGCCTTCAACAAAAGGGTTAAGCCAAGAAACATTAAGGAAGGAGACTTGGTACTCAAGTCGGTTAGAGCTCTTTTACCTGTCGATCCACGGGGCAAATTCAAACCTAATTGGGCCGGGCCATTTCTAGTCAAGTCCATGCTTCCAGGGGGTGCGGTTAGAATCACAGACCTAGATGGGAATGAGTTTTCCAACCCAACAAACCTCGACCAACTAAAACGGTATTATGCCTAGAATAGGAACTAAAACGCGCCTCGCGTAACCTCACATGTCGCTCTTGTGGCACTAAATAAACGGCCCCTGGCCAAGCTGAAATAAGCTAATGTCACTCTGCTCTTGCATTTTGACAAATTTGTCATCCTCATATCATCGAATAAACTAAACTGCACCTTCAGAGTAAGTAAAAAGCTCATGCTTATTTTCTAAGTTCATTACAAGCTCTTGCTTAGAACAATTATTCTTTTACATTTACTCGAACTACGCGCAAGGGTTTGATTTCATTTTCTTAGTGAATACGTAGGCAATCCTTCACAAGATACAACCCATTATTTCAAAATGTAAATAGAAGGACATTTGCATTGCATTTGGAATTCGACAAGAATAATAAATAGAAAATCACAACGGTTTCATAACCAATTAACCTTTTTTATTTCATTCACTTTCTAGTAATAATAATACGTTACATAATAAAAATAAAAATAGGCTAGGATTCTAAAAACCCCACCTTTTTATTACAACAATAATAATAATAATAAATAATAATAAAGACTTGGGCTATTCCTCCATTTTCCCTTTGCCCTTGTCATTTTTGTCATACTTCTTGTCACGACCTCGAGCCGGACGCTCTTGCGCCACTTCGGACCTAATCACCAACGGTCTTTCTCGAGGCCTAGACTTCCCATTCTTATCAATCACTTTATCCACGATAGGAGAGGTCTTCGGTTTCTTCGAAGGATGAACAACTCGAAACCCGGCTTCCTCTTCTCCCTCAGTCAAATGCTTCTCTTTCTCCTTTTCCACCTCGCGCACCTTGTAGTCAACGGGGTCGCGCTTCCTCAATCTCTCACGCTCTTCCGGAGTAGTAGCTTTCCTCCATCGCAGATAAGAATCCGACACCCATAAGGCATTAGCAGAAGAGTTCAAGAACCACACGTTTCTTTGGGCCCATTTAATGGCCCACTCCCTTCGACTCTCAGTAGTAAGCGCCACGGCAGTCTGCGGGACGGTGTCAAGCTTCGGGATCGTCTGCTTTAGTCCAACCTGTCTCATCAGCCTTTCCGGGAAGATGCACACCATGAATTCCAAGCCGAGGAAATGCGCACGGATCGAGTAGGATCCAAAGAAGACACTCCAGTGACAGATTTAAGGTGCCACCATGGTACGATCCACCTAATCAAAGGGCCATCATCACTCTTCAATTTGTTCTCCCAATAATTGCAGACTCGAGTGAAGTCCACCATGTACAGCCTGGTCCTCATTGCAATCGAACGAGCATGATAAGAAGGAACATGAACTGGGGGCTCGATCAATCGAAGGCGCTCCATAAGCCAAACCTACCAAAAGCAGGTATTAGACATCAACAAAAAAAACAAACAAAAAAAAAGAACAAAAAAAAGCAGAAGAAGAAAAAGAACGAAAAAAAAAGAAAACGAAAAAAAAACGAAAAAAAAAAGAAAAAAAGAAAAGAGAAAAATTTCTTTTATCTGCAGAATAACGGGACTTCCCAAGTACGGTAGGTCACGATTGGCTTTCCTATTATCCAAGCCCAACAGGATCTCTCCTAGGCATAAACAAGCTGGGTTCCTGCGCAGCTCCATTTGCTCAACTAGGCCCAAGAAACGGGGATCACCTCTCAAATCTTCATCAACATGCCCTTGAAGGACGTACACATGCAACAAACAAAATCCAAATGCCTTTCGCCTAGCAACATACGAAACGGTGGGGTCGGCCCTGTTAATGAATCGGTCAATGAAGTCAAACATTCGCACTCCCTTCGAGGTCACTAAACGGTCCACCTCAATTCTAGTCAATCCAAGCTAGTCTCTAAATTTGCTCTTATACCCTTGCGAAGTAGAAGGAATGGCAGGCAAGTGTTCCGGATCCCACCCACCAATCGCAGCAATTTCTTCAGGAAACGGGCAAATGTCGCCTCCGGGGAAAGCAAAAACATGGTAATTCGGGTCCCAGTAATCAAGACAAGCATTCAAGAATGGTTTGATAACCTTGATAAGCTTCAAACTCAACAAAGATCCAAGATTATAGGCGCCCATGTCGTACTTCTCCATGTTGGAAAACTCGTTGGTTCACTCTTTTAGGCGAATCTCCAAATTATTCATGATGAGTGCCTATATTAAGACTTTTATGTAATTAGACGAAGAAGTGACGGGAGAATTGTGTGAATAAAAACTCTATCGACGTCTCTATTTATACTAAATTCTGTTTCCTAAAATATGCCAGAGCAAACACACCTGGGAACAGGCGCAGCTGCGCCTCTTCCTCAGCAAGGTTTCTGTGATTTTCCGCATTGGATCTTTCCTAAATTCCTTGACGAATAATTTCATATTCCTACGGATTATTATTTTGGTAAATACGTGGATATTACCATATTCCATGTTTCCTAATTCCGCGGGCATGCATTTCGAGGCAATATCAGCATTCCCGTCATTCTAACACACTTGTATATTTTCGTTTTAGGAAATAATTTTTGTTTTAATATTCATAATTTTCATTGTAATTTAATTCATTTCATAACTTGTATATTTCACTTATATATTTCTTTTATTTCTTTTTTTTTTAACCATTTCATTTCTAACTTATAGGTTTCTATTTTTTTCTTTTTTGGGGGGTAACCCCTCCCTACCGTCCGGTCATTTCCATTTCCGGCAAATTTTTTGCATTTTTGCATTTTCGCATTCTTTCGAGTCATTCGTTTTGCACTAATTCAGGCCGTGTGTATATACAAATGTATGTTCTACGTGATTTCTATGTAAATTTCGGCAGCATGACGACATAAACCGTCATCTACCAAACCTGTTCAAAGCTAACTGTTTGGGCTAAAAATAGCATAATAAAGAAGGCATATTTGATAAAATAAAGATTACAAAAGAAGTGATAAGGAGGAAGGGAGCCCACGGTCAGGAAAAGGGGAAACGGGCTTAAGGAAGACCAAGAGCCCATCATAGAGGGCGCCTGCGTTAAGGAAAGAAGTGTCAGGGAGAAGTTAGGGAGAAGTCATGGAGATCAAGGAGAATTGGGAAGGGAGTCCGTGTTTGGAAAGAGTCCTCATGGAAATAATATTCCCTTTCCATATTCGAGGTAAGACATATCTAAGGTTCTTACCCTATAAATAGCCAAGGGGCGCAAATCAAGAAGGGCATTCACTCATCCATACATTCATTCAAGATCATACTCAAGAGAACCGCACCTACGCATTCACATCAATACCACGGCATATCTCTCACAAAATATATACCCATCTGAGATCTTGCAGGCCAGACGCCTAGCGTCAGCAAGATTAGTATAAACGTCACTATTGTAATCACCCTCCAATTCTCATAGTGCAATACTTGGCAGGGTACCGTCCCTCCCGCGGTTGTTCCCACATTGGGTTTTCCGCGTCACCAAAATCTTACGTGTCAATTTACTTTACGCACTTTATTTTCCTATTTACTCGACGACGTACGAACAAGCATACATTCAACCAACGAATATAGACTACATTAACCCCAATTAATCGACTTGGGTAAAAATACCTAAACAGTTTGGCGCCCACCGTGGGGCATTGTGGTCGTCAATCGTTGATATTCTAGATATACAATGGAAAAGCAAGTATCTGAAGCCATGTCAGGGGGCAGGCAACCATCGCCACCACCACCGTCTACCCAAAGTCCAACATCGACAGTGGCCACGCAGGCTCCCGGACATACCTCAAGAATCATACCGACAACAAAAACCTCTCTACCTCCCAGGACCCCTGCTGTCTCAACTCAGATCAGATCAGACAAAGGAACATCAAACTCAGGCGTCACTTCGCCACCCAGTCCCACGCAAATCCTGCTCGCAGGCGTGGAAAATCTTCAGAAAGCTATGGAAAACATGAGAGAAGACCAAAGGAGAGCAGATGCTGAGGTAAGAAGGAGAGACAGAGAGCTCTGGGCACAAATTGATCTCCTAAAGCAGCAGTACAACACTCTAGCGAACAGGACAGGTGAAGGAAGATTTCCCTTGGTAGACCTGACACAAGGAGCAGCAGGCAGCAGGCAGATACCAGCTGAAATAATTACAAGATTGGATTTGGCTACGATACCATCATATGGAAAGATAACCCCACGAGGGTTAGGATACCTCACACCAGATAGCTGGCAGCCAACCAACTGCATAGGGATACAAATAGGTGGCCTCCCCATCAGCAGTCCTGCAGCAATCGATCAGACATCTGTAGCAGGATCCGAGTCAAACCAGCAAGTGAACTGGCAGCAGGGGACAATCGCTACCACAAACCCCCGGCTCGCGGAGCTTATCGAGAATCTTCAAGAACCGGATCGGGAGGAAATATGCGACAAATGACATGCGGACCCCGTTCACCAATATAACTAATCGCCAGATTTGAACTAAAGGAGATCTTTGAGCGGGGTTCCGGCTACCACCCCCACTCGAGAAAGCAGCTCAAGACAGTTATGACGACTCACCATTCGTGGACACCATATCCATCACAGCCATGCCAAAGGGATTCACTAACCCAAATATGCCTCTCTTCGACGCAAGACAAAGACCCCTTTGATCATATCACCAAAGATAGCGAGAAAATGATGACGGTAACAACTATAGGACAAGTTAAGGAGGCCTGCATGTGCAAAGGATTCGGGTCCACCCTAACAGGACCGGCACTTCGATGGATTGTAAGCCTGCCCAACAGATCGATATCTACATTTGCTTGAATTGGTGAACGCATTTACTCAACGATTCGCAAGCGAGAAAGCCACGAAGCATGCGGGAGACACATGTACGAGAATCGTCCGGGGCGGGAGAGAGCATTGGAGAATACAATACCAGTTTAACAATGAGAAGGTAGCGATGACGAGAGTGTGACATCTCAACGAGTAGTAGAAGCCTTCGAAGAGGCCTCCACCACGACTACGACCTATACAAGCAAACGGTGACTATGCATCCCTCGCCATAGTTTCGAAACGTAAGAAAAAAGCGTGCCGCGATCGAAATGGAGGAAGATATCCTAGCGAGCCGACTTACAGAGCACACCGAGTATTTCTAGTACTTCAGCCGTGGAGAAATCAGGAAGAAAGCAAACCACCAACAAGAAGGACGAGAGATACAGACCATATGGGATGGGAGTCAACAGAATCGAGGAAAACCAACTACTCCCCACCCTGGCATAATATGGATTCACTACAGGTATCGGAGGAATCTTGAAGGCGCTTAGAGAGATGGGAGATGGAGTCAGGTGGCCTAACCCACCAATAGGAGACCAAGCTTGGAGAAAGGATAGCAAGAAGAAGTGCGAATTTCACCGTGATATTGGGCACAACACTGAGGATTGCTACACATTAAGAAGAGAAATCAAGCGCCTGTACGAACAAGGAAAGCTAAGCCACCTATTACCATGTGGGGGCAAGCAGCAGGATAAGGTAGGCTCTGCCAAGCCGGCAGACCCACCCACATGCACCAAAATTATAAACGTGATAACAGGCGGCTCAGACTTAAGCGGATTGACATATTCAGCAGCCAAAAGACATGCCACCGAGATCAAAGGAGACAGGCCAGCCAATTCTTGCAGAATATCTAACAGGGATCTGCCAGCAGTCAGCTTTGATGAAGGAGATGCATACGATGAGCGAGAACATCATGACGCACTTATTATCACCTTATCAATGGCCAATTGCACAGTTAGAAAGGTCTTGGTAGATACAGGAAGCTCGGTCAACTTAATCATGCTGAAAACCATAGAAAACATGGGATTCAGCGAGAAGGATTTGCAGAAGAAGACTATTCCGCTAGTAGGCTTCAGCGGAGAAACGGCCAGTTCGCTAGGTGAAATAATCATCCCCACCTATGTGGGAGGAGTCAACAAGCAAGTCAGGTACCTGGTTATAGATGGCCCCTCTACTTACAACGTCATCCTAGGAAGACCATGGTTGCACCAGATGAAAGCAGCCCCTTCAACATACCACCAGTTCATAAAGTTCCCCACCCCATGGGGAGTAGAAACGATAAGAGGAGATCAGGAGGAAGCTAGAAGCTGCTATAAGAAGGCACTCAAGTTCACTGCCAGCCCTCCCGCATAGCAATTACAGGAGCAGCCTATCCAGGACGAATACATCGAACCCCCAGCAGAAGAGCTGGATCAGATCAACCTGGACAAGCTGCACCCAGAAAGAACCGTGCTCATTGGAGCAGGATGTACAGGAAGCTTACGACAACAGCTAGTCAAGTTCTTGCAAGATAACATGGATTGCTTTGCATGGTCACACGATGATATGATAGGCATAGATCCATCCATCATAACACATAAGCTTAGCGTGGACCCAAAGTGCAAACCCATTCAACAAAAAAGAAGAAAGTTTGCAGCAGAAAGAAATAAGGTGATCAACCAGGAAGTAGATAGCCTGCTGGCAGCAAAGAACATAAGAGAAGTGAAATACCCAGAATGGTTGTCTAATGTAGTGGTGGTGCCTAAAAAGAATGGGAAGTGGAGAGTATGTGTGGACTTCACCGATCTCAACAAAGCATGTCCTAAAGATCCATTCCCGCTGCCTCATATTGATGCAATGGTGGATGCAACAGCTGGACACGAGATGTTAACATTTCTGGATGCATGGAGTGGATACAATCAGATCAAGATGGATCCTGCAGACCAAGAGAAGATAGCATTTATGTCCGAGAGAGGAATATATTACTACAACGTCATGCCGTTCGGCCTAAAGAACGCAGGCTCCACATATCAAAGGTTGGTTAACAGAATGTTCAAAGAACAGATAGGAAGAACAATGGAGGTGTATATTGATGAAATGGTGGTGAAATCAGAGAAGGCCAAAGATCATATGCGGCATCTGGCAGAAACATTCAGCACCCTCAGGGAATACAAGATGAAATTAAACCCATCTAAATGCACCTTCGGGGTATCTTCTGGCAAGTTCATAGGCTATATTGTAACTCGAGAGAGGAATAGAAGCCGGATCGAAGCGGATCAAAGTGTCTTACGACCGGAATCACTCGAGAAACCTAAGGATGTTCAAAGACTAGGCGGAAAGGTAGCGACCACTGAACAGGTTCATTTCAAGATCTTGAGACAAATGCGGGCTATTTTACGACGTACTAAGGAAAAGCCGGAAGTTTGAATGGATCGGCCGAACACGAGTAAGCCTTCGAGACCTGAAGCACTATCTCGGACCCGCCACTCTTGTCAAAGCCAAAGCCGGGAGAACCATTATTCCTATACCTAGGCTGTCACAGAAGTAGCGGTGAGTGCTTCTCCCAGTCGAGAGCAAGAAAAGGAGTAGAAGCCGTATACTACGTAAGTAAGTCTCTCGCTTCCGGTAGAGACCAGTACACATCTCTTGAAAAGTTAGTACTAGCATTGGTAGTAGCATCTCGCAAATAACGTCCCTATTTTGAGTCACACATCATACATGATGTGACAAACTACCCGCTAAAAGCTATCATGAGGAAGCCTGAATCGGGAAGAATGTCTAAATGGTCTGTACACCTCAGTGGATACGACATCTAATACGACCCTAGAACAAGAATCAAATCACAAGCACCGGCCGACTTCGTGTCGGACTTGATCCAACCATCTAGAATCGCGGATACGAGAGATCCTCACTTTGGAAGGAAGCAAGCGGACGAAGTCCGCGGATGCATATCGACGAGCCTCCAACCAAAGGGGGCGGTGTAGGATTAATTCTGCGGTCACCACGGGGAGACCGATAGCGCAAGTATAAGATGTGAATTCAAGGCAACCAACAATGAAACAGAATATGAGGCCTTGATATTGGGAATGAAACTAGCTCGGAGTTAGGGGTCGACACTGCTCATATCCGGCGACTCTCTGTTAATAGTCAACCACGTAAATGATGAGTTTATAGCCAGAGATACGAAGATGATAGCCTACCTAAAAGTAGCAAAGGAATTAAAACAAAAATTCGAAACTTGCAAGCTTAAACGGTCCCTAGAGATCGAAATGTGGAAGCGAGACGCCCTAGCAACCACCGGGGCAACATTTAAACCAACGAGCTATCCAAAGATTCCAATAGCACATATCTTTGGAACCTTCTATCCGAAGGCGGACGAAATAGACAGGGGTGAACGGAGGATCCACAAAGCGAAAAGGAAATCCAGCGCGTTATAGAGGAAGGTGAGAGCTCTCGGCCAAACAGCGAGACGTCCGACCAGAAGCCGATCCAAAGGACGACGGCGCACACCTTACCTAGACTGGCTGCGCCACAACAAGCTACCAGATGATATGAAGGAAGTGAGAGCTTTTAGAATAAAGGCCTCCAGATTCATACTTATTGATGATATATTATTCAGAAAATCGCTAGCAGGCCCCTACCTACGGTGCCTGGACAAGGAAGAAGCACAGAT
The DNA here is from genome assembly GCF_048544455.1 of Silene latifolia. Classification (NCBI taxonomy): domain Eukaryota; kingdom Viridiplantae; phylum Streptophyta; class Magnoliopsida; order Caryophyllales; family Caryophyllaceae; genus Silene; species Silene latifolia. The sequence goes on from NC_133531.1 coordinate 109,273,863, forward strand.
CGTGTTGCATACTCTCCACAAAGTGGCGAATGTGGAAACCATGCGGGGGCGGGAGTCCGGCAAATAAAGCCCTCGACAGGGATATTATTGGCCTTCAATGAAAGCGAGATGCGGCGAGTATGCACGAAAATGTGATGCCTGCCGGCGCTCGGCGCCCGCTGATCCACCAGCCAGGCGAGCCTCGCACCCTATTATCTCTCCCTGGCCATTCATGGCATGGGGCATGGACATAGTAGGCCCCCTACCACGGGCCACAGGAAACAGAACCTGGATGCTAGCGATGACAGATTACTTCTCCAAGTGGATAGAGGCAGAAGAATTCACAGAGGTAAAAGACAAACAAGTCATTTCGTTCATAAAACGAAACATTGTTTGCAGATTTGGTATCCCATCAGAAATCATATGTGACAATGGCTCACAATTCATCTCCAACGATACCGAGGGATACTGTGCCAGGTGGAATATCACCTTAAAAAAGTCATCACCTAGGACTCCAAAGTCCAATGGACAAGCTGAATCCAGCAATAAAATCATTATGGACAATCTGAGAAGGAGGTTACAGGAGTTAGGAGGAAAGTGGGCAGATGAATTGCCACTAGTGTTATGGTCAGACAGAACGATCCCAAAGATAGCAACAGGTCAGACACCCTTCAGCCTGGTGTTTGGCACACAAGCGGTCATTCCATCATAAGTTCTAGTTCCCACTCACAGGTATGAAAATATGACGAGGGAACTGAACAATGTAGAGATGACCAGAAGCCTGGACACAATTGACGAGCTGCGAGCAAGCGCAAAAATCCGTCTCCCGCCTACAAACGATCGGTGGCCAGGAGTTACAACAAGAATATGAAAGTCAGGCTCCTGGAGGTAGGAGACCTGGTTCTCCGAGAGGTGTTTCAAAACACCAAAAATCGAAAAGCAGGCAAATTCGCCTACAAATGGGAAGGACCATACCAGGTAGAAGGAGTTGTTGGCCATGGTGCATACTGATCCCGATGACTATGGACGGTCAAATCATACAACGCCCATGGAACATACTTCACCTGAAGAGATATTACTTTTAATAATAAGTAGACTCTAGCTTTCAGAATAATGTACTATGAGAAGCCAAATCATTTTTAAAGATAAAATAAAAATCCGGTAGTAGACATACTGCCAGTTTCACTCTTATTTCTGGTATCTTTAGTTGTTTTTAAAACTTTAAACTGCTATTGGATGGTGTGGTCTGGCAGCGTCCTGGGACCACAATTGCTCTGGTACCCCATGAGATGGCGACAGGTAATTCACATCATTTTAATAGATTTTCTTATTTTCAGGCTTCTCTAAGTACATCACTTTGAATTCTGGTATCTATGGTACTTTGAAAGGATGTCTAGCAGGACTGTCAACTGCCAACGCGAGGTGACAAGGCACACTGCACTCCAACATGCCCAACCTATTTTCTCCACAAGGAGCACCCTCACCAGGCGGACTGTGGAACATACGAAAGGGGGCCTGGCTGACAGCTGAATACGCTTATCCAGCTACCCCTGATACCACCCCCTGGACGTAGCTCGCACTAATCGCAATTAATCAGGGCCCCAGCATGCTTGCAAAAACGAACATGGAACGTAGGGATATATGTGCTACCAGAATCCTGCAGCGTCTCCATCTGGTCCTAGAATGGCGATAAACTTGCCTCAATGACGCCCCTGTTGGCATTAAACGAGATGAACACACCTTGCGTCATGAACAAGGTTAAGTAGTCCAAAAAAAACTGCGGCATACGCCTAAATCAGCCATCCGGCTGACACGGCAGCTAGCTTGGTCTAGATCAGCCTTTTCAGGCTGACCAGGCTGGTCTAAATCAGCCTCCTAGGTTGACACGGCCACTCCTCCTAACATTGCGGCATACGCCTAAATCAGCCATCAGGCTGACACGGCGACTAAGCGAGTCGAACGTTAGCCTTTTCAGGGTGACAGACTCGCCTAAATCGATCAAGCGATGACATGGCACAAACTTCCTAAAAACAGGGAAGAGAAACAACGAACACACGATATGTAAGCTAAAACCTTGCCAAACTATGACAAGGGGCATTACCAAATATGGCCAAAAAATACGGCCCCAAGTTTAACCGCCACCTAGCGAGCAAACACAAGAAGAGTTTAAAAAACTTACAAAGTCTCGCCACCTCCGGGCGGACGCAAAAAGTTCATCAAAACATAAAAACTTAATTATCGGTCACGTTAATGACCTCCACCTCTGGCATCTTATCTCGCTCGACCTCTCCATTTCGAGTCTTCGCTTCACTGAGAATCCTCGGCCGCCATAGCTCCCGAGCTCCGTCGGAGCATCCTGGCACATTCCGGATCACCCCCAAAGAACTTTGCTCGGCCAACGCAGAGAATTCACCTCACCAACCTCGGGCATCGGTATACTCGGATCGGGTTGAGCGGGGTAGAGCATCTCCAGCTGCTTCTCCTCTTCCTCTATGGTCTGCTGGGTGGGAGCCTCCTCAAGGGCGAAGACGCATCCCACCGATCTTTCCCCGCCGGGTAGCATATGCAACAACATTGGTGGCCGGGAAATCGGCTCACCGATTTTCTCATCGTAGCGCTTGAGGGAGTCGGAGAAAGTATTGCACACCGCCCGAGTACGCGCCGGTGATCGGCCCCCTCTTTCGACTTCTTCTTGGTGACAGCAAGCTCAGTCTTCAACTCCACCACACGCTCCTTCAGATCGATCCGCTGCTGTGCCAAATCAACAACAGTCTCCTTCAGCTCCTGGTTCTTGGCACTGGTAGCACGGCTGGTCGTCTGCACTATGTTGATCATCTTCCTATTGTAGAGTGCAGACTGGAGGGTCTGGGGCAGAGCAAATCAAGAGTCGATAAGGAAGTCGGGAGGCGAAATCCAAGTAAACGCAGACAGACAGACGGGTAGAAAGTGAAGGATATTTACCATGAAGGCGTTGTGCACGTCATTTTCGACCATCTCCTCTGGGGTGAACTCAAAAACCTTTCCTCAACGGGAGGAAAGAGCGGTGATCAATCTCCGGCCCGATGGGCACCTTGTCCACGTTCCCAAAGCCCTGCAGGGAAGTGAGCAATGATGCCTCCACTAGATGAAGCCCGAGGACCGGGGAGGAGTAGGCGGATGGCGAGATAACGGGTTAACCTCCGGGGCTCACGTGCGGCGAATCGGAAACGTGGGAGGAGTCGAAAGAGGCGGCATGAGCACTCCTCTTAGAGCGGAGGCCACATCAGAGCTGGCAGAAGGTCTCTTTCTTTTAGCACTTTGGAGGATGAGTTCCAACGGATCAACTTTTGAACCTGCAAGCACATATAGTCTCGGACGACAGAATGCTTAAAACATCAGCAGCAACAGCATGCAAACGGAAGTGGTTACAGAAACCTTACCAGAAGACATACTGTGGGCTGATTGAGGAGGATTGGAGGAAGAAGCAGGTGAAAAACCGGGAAGCGGTGTCCGGGAACTTTCTCTCGGTTCGGAAATCTTTGAACGACTTCTTTGCGCGGGGATCTTGGCGCCGATACGGGTAAGGTCACAGGGGCCTGCACGAAGACGATGAAGTAAGCTAGTAAGCAGCGAGATAAAATAAATCAGGCGACAGGGAGGCTACTAACTCGAAGTCAGAACCCATTTCTCGAAGATATAATCAGCAGGAGGCTGGATGGAGTCCTTCCTCACGTAAAAGAAGTCCTCGAACCATTTCTCATCACGGGATTTTGACACGTGTCTGAAGGGAGCCTCTCTATGGCCCCGGAATAAGAACTGACCCCTACCCAGGGATCTGATGCTGTACATGTGGGCCAGATCGCCCAGAGTGGTGACGTTTGCCGAGACTCGACCGGCGGCCGAGAGAATAGAGAAGAACTCTCCATATGGCAGCGAAAATTTGTGCCATGGCAAAATTGTTGGTAAAAATGAAATCTTGGACGAGTTTAGGGAAAGGAAAACGGAGGCCATATTTAAACGGGTACAAGTAGAAACAAACCCACCCCGGACGGAGGGCGTCAGCTTTCTGTCCCGGTTCAGGGATGACGATGTCCACCCCGTCACCAAGACCAAGCAGACTATTAATCGTGGGGATGTCGGCCGGCGTTAAAGCGGAATCACAGTCGTGGGGGTGCTTAAAAAGCCCCCGAGAAGGGAAAATGGGGTCGAGATTACGATCAGAAGGTGTGGAGGATTGACGAGTTTTGCCCAAGGTGGAGAGAGAAAATAAAGATTAAAAGAAGAAGAGAAGATGGATTACCTGGTGATGGAGATGGGGAAGGGAAACAGTGAAGCCGGCAGGGAATAAAGGAGAAGGAAGATTGAGGTTTTAAGAGAGAAGAGTTTTTGAAATTATTTGAAGTGGTTAATGAGAGTGGAAGAGGAACGTTGGGGTTATAAAGAGGAGAGAGGGAGTTGGGTGCGGAGAAAGAGGAGTAGGGCGGCTGGAAATGATGGATTGCATGGGAAGGAGTAAAAAGACGGCGTAGGGTTTAATATTTGGTTACGTGAAATTCCTTGCCCGATACTTGAAAGCGTACTTCACAAGAAATTTGGGGCAAACTGTTTGGGCTAAAAATAGCATAATAAAGAAGGCCCATTTGATAAAATAAATATTACAAAAGAAGTGATAAGGAGGAAGGGAGCCCACGGTCAGGAAAAGGGTAAACGGGCTTAAGGAAGATCAAGATCCCATCATAGAGGGCGCCCGCGTTAAGGAAGGAAGTGTCAGGGAGAAGTTAGGGAGAAGTCAGGGAGATCAAGGAGAATTGGCAAGGGAGTCCGGGTTTGGAAAGAGTCCTTATGGAAATAATATTCCCTTTCCATATTCGAGGTAGGACATATCTAGGGTTCTTACCCTATAAATAGCCAAGGGGAGCAAATCAAGAAGGGCATTCAGTCATCCATACATTAATTCAAGATCATACTCAAGACAACCGCACCTACGCATTCACATCAATACCATGGCATATCTCTCACAAAATATATACCCATCTGAGATCTTGCAGGCCAGACGCCTAGCGTCAGCAAGATTAGTATAAACGTCACTATTGTAATCACCCTCCATTTCTCATAGTGCAATACTTGGCAGGGTACCATCCCTCCCGCGGTTGTTCCCACATTGGATTTTCCGCGTCACCAAAATCTTACGTGTCAATTTAATTTACGCACTTTATTTTCCTATTTACTCGACGACGTACGAACAAGCATACATTCAACCAACGAATATAGACTACATTAACCCCAATTAATCGACTTGGGTAAAACTACCTAAACACTAACCTGCAGATATAAGCAACGCAACCCAGCAGCAAAGGCACTCAGGCCATCATATATACAACAAAAAAGGGGGAAATGTACAACAAACTGGGGGCTCGAGTCCCAAGCAAAGTCCAAAATGTTCAAAATGAAGGTCCAAAATGTACAAATGTGCAAGATACAAACAACAAAGCAAAACTACTGCCGGTCGCCCTCCAGCTCCGCAACTCTTGCCGCGAGAGCAACAACCTCGGCGTCGCGAACCTCAAGCTCCCTCAACAAGCGAGCTGTCTCCTCCCGAGACTGAGCCAACTCTCACTCCAGCTCACGGCCCCCCTGTAAACAACAAAATTGGCTCATGTCAATCGTTTCAAGCAATTACAAGAGAAGTTGGAAAATCAAAGTTCAAAAAATCAAAGACACAAGGTTCATACCTGACGACCTCGACCGCCGACAAGTGCCTCGACGACAGTAGCTCGCAGCCGGTTGGCCACCCTCCATAACGCCACGAACCGAGACTGCGCAACCTGCATTTTCAAAAAGAAGTTCTCAATAATTGAATAAGTTCAATCAAATGTGTTCTTACACAAAAATTATGCAAATTAGAGGCTCACCCTCCGAATCAAATGCTGCCAATCGTCTAGGCCAGCATCCGTCACAGCAACGTCAAAGTCACGCAGTTCAGAGATCGTCATCCTCCCGGTCGTGTCAGTGTACTCAAGGGTCTCCGGGTACTCTGGGGGCTCGATGCCCGCCGCCTCAACCTCCTGCAAAGTCAGATGTTTCTCGTTATTTGATGATCTTTCAACGTATTCCCAAAATCAAAAATAAAGAAGGATAAATATGCTTACCACAACCGGCCAGTACGCCAACCTCCCATAGAGGAACGCTAAGTAGTCCTCGCCAGGAAGAAGGAGGGCGTCACCACCAACGCCAACCAAGTCAGCCTCCCTCTCAGCCTCAGAAGGCTCCCTGAACATCGTCTTAGGAGGGTCGATGGGAACCGTCAACACATCCCGGGAGCACTGACGAGCCAAGCGCTCGCCCAAGTACCACACAGGACCCATCGACGTCCTCAACAGCAGCCGGCTCGAGCTCCTAGGTCGAAGGACCCCAGCCACAAAAGGAGGTGCTCCAGCGTACTCCGCCCAAGGCCTGGGCACCCACTGGGACAGGACAAACAAGGAATCATTCTTATGATCGATTAAAGGCAATATAGAAGCAAAATGAATACAAGTGAGATGCTCACGCTGTCCAGCCGAAGAGCGTTCACGTCCCGCCGGTAGACACCGTGAGAGTAACGCTTGCTCCTCGTCCTACACATCACCCAATCCCTCACGACGGGATAGGCCTTCTCCAGCGGCTCTGTCCTCTTAGGCGAGAGGCTCGGAAAGTAGGAGTACACCCACGCATATAAAGCGAGATAGTCAATAACGATCTTTCGTAATTTGATAAGGAAAAGAATTGATTTTAATCTAAATGAAGGTTCATACCTCCGAAGAACGATCCGGGGTCGACGCACCAGGAGAAGTCCCCTTCTCCATCAACTCCGGACGAACCATGGCCCTCATGAAGCGGATGAGGACCGCAAAACCAGCAGTGACCCAGTCCCAACGCCCTGGGGAGCTCAGGTTAGAAAGGAAGGGAAGAAGCTTCGTCGACATCCTCTCTCCCTTGTCTCCGAGGTAGATCGAAGACAGAAACCACCAAAGCCACAAATGAGCCGTCTGCTCAGCTACAGGGAGGAGGAGCCGTCTCTCTCACGTCAATCGTCACCAGCGCCGGGATCTTCCCCGCAAAGTAGTCTCGGACATAGGAACTGGGCACCAAACCAGGCACTGTAACAGCCTTCGGCGACAAGTTCCAGCCGATCAACCTCTAGCCTCGGCCGAGTCCACCCTCATGGCAGTCTCCGGCCACTCCACCGCCTTAGTCCCACACGGCATACCAGAAATCATGCAGTAGTCCTCCAGAGTGACTCCCACCTCACCAAAAGGCATGTGAAAAGTGGAAGTCGTGTCCCAGAATCGGTCCAAGAAAGCGCGGACCAGGCTAAGGTTAGCCCGCAGCTTTCTCTTCGCGATATCCCTCCAAGCCTTCACCAAGGCACCGAACGCTCCACGCTCGATCATGGCGCGCTCCTCCGCCGACAGCCGCTCGTAGCACTCCATCGCCGTAGTATAACCCGACAACGACCTGATGTTCGCCTCCTATTGTGATTTGAAACAAAAAAGCTATCTTTAGTTTTGAATGAAAATTGGAAAAGATATGAGCAAGTGAAATGAAAGAAGATGAGTGATGAGTAATGAATTCAAGATTACCAAGCTCTTAACCGTCCTATAGGTCAGGTGACCCTCCGCGGTCCAAAGCAAGTGCCTGCTGTCCCAGGTCTCATCCCACGAGGGTGCTCCCCTCAGCTGACGACCTCCTCATCCCACGTTGGCCCTCCTCGGGGCCTCCTCCTCCTCAACAGCCTCCTCCTCGTGGACCTCGTCCCCAGCAGCCATCACCGCAGCGGTGAAAGCCTCTTCCAAAGCCTCCTCGATGACACGAGAAGGGTCCACAGCAGTCTATCTCCATGGGAGCTCTCCCAGAAGTAGAAGCCTCATCACCTGCAACATTAAAGTAATTTTAGGCCGCGTCACGTGACGACAAGCCTGGATTAGGGGATTTTCGAGCCTTCGGAAGCCCTGAAATCGCTCTCTTCTCGCCATCTTTGGCCCTATCCTCACAAACCCGATCACTCATATGGTAATTAGGGTCAAGTCAAGCCTAAGTTGGAGCCTAGTCATGGGTTCAAGTCGAAATTTCGACAGCATTTCGTTATAACGGCGATTATGCCCTAGAAAGTGTCCTGAAAACGCCGTCACAAACCAAAATTTCGAGATGGTAGGAAGTTTACCCATCATCCAAGGATCCCAAATATCAAGTTCATCGTAAATGGGCAATCCTAAGGCTATTTTCGAAGCAATTTACGGTTTAGCTGTGAAACTGTCTCAATTTCACTCAAATGCTCAAAACTCAACGAAAATTCGAAACAAATACATGGTTATGTTCCTTATATTACCAATTATCTGTTTATAATACCAATTTTTCAAGGTAAATCCATTTGGGGGAAAAGCCCCAAATTTTCGAATTAATTGGGTTGAAAACCCTAATTTTTTCGATCCAAATTAAGCAAAATATAGAAGATTGATGCAAGAATGATATACATACCTCGATTAGTCATGATGAATGCAAGCTTTTTGGATCAAATTTTGGCGGAAATGGTTAAGATTTGAGAGAGAAATTGAGGAATTTGTGTTTCGAACAAATGAACTAAAACCCTCTGTTTATCGCGTTTTTACGCAGAAAATACACCTTCAGGAACAGACGCAGCAGGCGCTTGGCCTCTTCCAAGAGACGCGGCTCTTGCTGCGCCTCTTCCTGGTGTTCCCTCCATACGAGTTTTCAAAAATTCGTTATGAGTTCGTTATTTGTGGGCCCATCTTTGGTGCGCCTTTTCCCCGTTGCCATTTTATCCTTTTGGTCCGTTTGACGATTATCTTTCGTTCAGGCCCGCATTTCTAAGCCAACAGCAGACTATTATACGTTATTTATCGCTTCCAAGACCTTGCTTGTCACAACGAGCAGGTATTTCTTCACAGGTGTTTTGACACGCCTTCATTATATTCCCAGCGAGAGTAAGCGGATCGACAATCCCTCTCGAGACATGGAGAAAGTTCCTTCATTATATTCCCAGCGATAGTAAGCGGATAGACAATCCCTCTCGAGACATGGAGATACGTTCCCGATTATGTTCCCCAACGAGAGTTCACGACCGACAGTCACTTCCTCTCGAGACATGGAGATCAACATCGACTCCGAATTCTTCCGAAGTTTGTTTGAAGCTGAACACGAACATATTTCTCCCAGCAGTTCTAGACTGTGTCCTACTGTCTTTCCTCAAAATCATCGTTTTCTTATAATCATTCAGATACCCCTTTTCAGGATAAGCCCTTCATGCCTTTCAGATACCCCTTTTCAGGATAAACCTTCATACCTTCAGACACCAAGTTATCTTCAGACCAAAGAGTTTTGCCGAAGCGTCTTCAGTCCCGTTTCATCCAGACGTCTCAGGTATGGTCTCTTCCTATGCCTGGCGAGCATCCTTACGTAGTCTAATGGACTCTAAACGACCCTCCCCGATAGTCGACAGACTCTAAAATGTTCCTGACGACAGGTCCTTGGCTCAGACCCCTTGAGCCGCCTCGCGTCGCCATAGTCGTGAGGTTGAAATCTTCGATTGACCTGATGGCTATACTTTGACTTTCGCCTTGTCCAAGCCTCAGTCAAAGTGGGGGCTCTGTAGATACCTCATTTCTGCACCTCTCGCAAACCACCCGGTGATGATTGGGCCGCATGTTTGGTGCGCGGAACGATTTGTGACAGATCGTAAGTTTATCGTCAAGTGATTGCTCAAACACTAATTTCTACCTCATAGTTGTCATCTACGCACCGATACGGTCGTTTGACAGTAATTAGAGTACATTTGGAGTCCGGGCCTAAAACCGTCTTCATTTTCTGATAACCGTTAAATCCCGAGTCAGAATGTTCTGGAATGTTCCGGATATTTCTATTCCATATTTTATAAATATTTCACAATCTTTTAATCTTTGGTAAACAATTTTCCGTAATATTCATACAAAATATTAAGGAAAACCAAATTATCCCGTTATTCCATAACTTAAACACGGAAATCTTTCTTCCGCAGGAGGAAACCACTTGGGAACAGACGCAGCAGGTGCTGCGCCTCTTCCAAGAGACGCGGTGACTGCTGCGCCTCTTCCCAGGTCCTTTTCTGCGTATTTTTCGTATCTTTTTCATATCTTTCCGAGATTCACTTCCAAAGTCTCTCCGAAAACCCTATTCCTTCACGTGATTAGTATAAATAGGAGCCTTCGCTCCTTATATTTCTCACGCGAGTGTCCGCCCTTCTCTTCTCCCTTTGCATTCTAGACCTTTGTTCTTACTTTTTGGCGTCTACGTGCTTGAACATTCGACCTCGTAAGCTCGGATCCTTCTGAGTACCAGCCTCGTTTGCATGACCGACCAATTTGACCAACTCCACAACTAATCAACTTAATTAATCTTAATCGTTTTCCTCTTACGAGGGCACTTTCGTCTACATTCGAGTCGAGCATCACTAATCGTAAACTTAGTTCATCTCATTTCGTCAAACATGTAAGTCTGAGGGTGTAAATCTCTCTTTTTATTATTGTTATTTACCTTTTTGTATCATTAATGTAAGGTTTATGTCGAAAACACCTCTTAAAACCGATTTCTAAAAGCTCGTGTAAAACCTTTTTTACGGATTTCCAGAAGACAAACCGTCGAGAAAGGACGCGAAATCGCTGCTGCGCCTCTTGAAGGAGCGCGATGCTGCTCTTGCGCCTCTTCGTGAGGCTGCCGCGATTCTGCTTCCTTTCTTCTTCCTTAAATCCTCTCGTAATTAATTCAACTTTTATTCGTTTTCATTTGTTTTCCTTAATTCTTTGATACGGTAGCATAATGATTTCGCATGTACATAAACCATCATCATTAATACGTCTAATTCATCGTTAAATCCGACTTAAATCCCAAGTAATCCAATATTTGCGGGTTTTTGTCATTAAAATCAATACGGGTTGTGAGAATTCGATTCGTTCATATCGGGTTTCTGGAATTCGATTCTTGATATATTTTCATCTGTCTATTGTCATATTCGTCATCAATTTTTCATTAATTCGTCATGTTTAACTTATTTTGTTCACCCATGTCACTAATCAATCGTTCATCCATGTAAATAATTGGTTTGCATCCGTCTCATCCATGTTTTATTGCTTTTATGACCATCAATCACATGTAAATAACCTGATAATCACTTCCATCCGAGTAAATATCGTAATTAATCATTTAAATTCACCAATTTACATTAACGATTTGCAGTTCCGGCTTCACAGCCAGAACTCACCCTTGGAAACAGGCAAAGAATCGCTGCGCCTCTTCCAAAGGGCGCAGTCCTGCTGCGCCTGTTCCAGGTTGATTTCTACCTCTGAACTTCCGTTCTGCCTTGACCTAATTAATTAGTTTACGTATAATTGACTATTAATCGTATTATCGCCTACTGATCTGTTCGTTAATTCTTTCTTTTATTCTTTTTCTCAAATTATCCGTTTTAAAGGTATTTTCGACATAAATCAATGAACCCAATGTAATTATTGTAATTTTCATTATTGTAATTTTGTTTATTGTATTTGTCATGTTTCTTGTATCATTTGTATGCCTTCACATGTAATTGAGCACTAAATCCTACTTCGACATTAATTGTATGCTAAATTACGTGTTAACCGACTTAGTCTAATCTTCACATGTTAGGATTAAAACTTGGGTGTTGCATTGCATGCAAATGATCGACGATATATCGAGTATGGACAATTTCCATAATCATTAGTAGAGGCCGCTATCGAGGCGGGCGGGATTAGGTGTTCGATCAAAACAGCTTCCTAATACGTACCCTCACCCCTTACTCCAGATCTCTGTGAACATCCGTGTTCATTGGCATCCACGAGAGTCATTCTAGACATAGAATGCTAAGGGTAACGATTGCTTGGTGTTCATGTCTCTACTTTGTGTCTTGACATGGCACGAGGTATTCGAACGGTTTCCAATTTTCCACAATAAATTGGTGGCGACTCCACAAAATGCAAACGCTTGTTCTCCTCCCAAGCGCCCCCATGGGCCCATTGTCCACGGGTTTGTGATCTTCCTCCAGCTCTATCCTATGCATACAAATATCGGGACTAATCCCCTTGATATCGTCCAATGAATAACCCAATGCTTTCCTGTTTTTCTTAAGCACAACTAACAAGGAAGTCAGCTGATCATTATCAAGCTTAGCACTAACAATGACTGGATATTGCTCAGTATCGTCTAAGAAAACATATTTTAGATGAGAAGGGAGAGGCTTACGCTCCGGTACCTTTACCTCAATGGAGCAAAGAGTGCTAATCATCTGTTCCACTTGCTCTCCCTCAACGTCGGTGAGTTCATGATACGGTCGTTTCTGTACCAAAAATAAATACCTAGCTACTACTAACAGAAGTCAGCGGTAAGTAGGGTCGATCTCCACAGGGAGGCGGTTTACTATCTACTTGTCTATTCTACCTGTCTAATGTCACAATTTGGGGGTTTTGATTGTTTTGACTATACTAATGAAGCTAAGGCAAAAGGAAAAGGAATGCGAGAAATTAACAGTAAGAGAAAGGAAATATGCTAGGAATCGGTCTACCGTGGCAGTTACACTATCGGGTCAACTGAGTCGACAAATTTATTGATGAGAAGAGAAAGGTCGTCACCTTTCGGTCCTTAAACCTACGATTATACCCTTTCAGTCTCTAATCGCCCTAGGGTCTCCTAACTTAGCTTTCGCCCTAATTAGGTATCACCTATTGTAATTAAGCAAGCCTTCCCTTCCAATCTTTCGATCCAGGTCGGGGGTAACTAAATAAATTGGTCTCATGCATGCATACCTTCAACCTAATAACAATTATATTGCCTAATACAATTCTTATCGCAAGACTAATCTAATCAAGTCGATCCTAACATATTGCTACCACGGCTTCCCTAATCCTAACATATTAAGGGAATTAGCTAGACATAATTAAAGGGAGAACAAGAAATAGAGAAAGAACAATAAACATAAACATAAATTAAAGTGGAAAAGAAAGGGAAAGAATTAATTACTAAAATAAATCCGGCAGAAAGTAACAGAAGCAAAGTAACAGTGTATTAGTAACCGAGTAAGGGGAGAAGAGAAGAAAGAATTACTGAATTAAATGATCCGGAAATAAGGAAGAACAAAAGTAACAGTAACAGTGTATTGGAATAATTAGAGAGGAGAAGCCCCCTAAACATGACGTCCTAACTTCCTATTTATAAGAAAATAGGATTTATTTGACCTAATGACGGAAATAAACTAAAAAGCCCAAGCCCGTAGGAGAATCCACTCGATCGAGTGGTTTTAAACCACTCGATCGAGCAAACTAAGCTCAAAACTGGTCGATCGACCAAGAAATCTACTCGATCGACTAAACCCATATTATGCAACTGGTCGATCGACCAACTAAAGTGCTCGATCGACTATTTATTCAAACTAAAACCACTCGATCGACTAGAAAAGTCCTCGATCGAGTGATAACTAACTTCAGCAGCTTCGAAATCTCGTTAGTTTGACTTTGACTTGTCCTTTTAGCTCCCGAAATAGTTTCACGCATCCCAAGACAGCTATAATTCCGCTCCGAATTCACTCTTCCTCAAAATGCATGCAAAACGGACGGTAAATGGCTTGATTTCACTACTTTCTGGATCATTTCTGCAAATAAGACAAAATAACCCAAAGTAGCATATTCGGGGCATTTCGTTGCATAAAACTATGATAATAGCATAGAAATACGTGCATAAAATAGGCTAAAAAGACTATATAAAATGCACGTATCAAATCTCCCCAAACCAAACCTTTACTCGTCCTCGAGTAAACTAAAATGCAACTAATGGAACGGAAAAGATAACTCAGAGCTAGCTACAAATGTCCACTTAAGCCAATTTAATGCAGACAAACTAACACTTATAGCAAAGCAATCAAATGCAAACGAGTTGTAAGATGTTTATAATAAAGCTGAACCGTCGACCTTGCGAGACCTTTAATAATGGACTCTCACGGGTCACTCTTCTCTCATGAAGCAAAGGGTGAACATATATATAAGAGAGAAAGAAATAGAGTCACTCACCTAGACTACGACCCACATAAACATGCATGCAACTAATATGATAGACAATTCTAGCCACCGTACACACATTCCAACCAAACAAGGTCCTGTCACAGCCGAGGGCTTACAAAAATATGGTAAAGTGAGCTATGGGTAAGAAAAGGCAAAACATTTATGAGAATGTGGAGGTATAGGTGATCAAGCTAGTACCTAAACAGAACCATATTACAACATCCATCTCCAACTCAATTATGAATTAAGCACAATGCCCTTCATTTGGCACAAAACTCACTAGACCAAACGGAAATACTCCTCAATAAATACGGATAAAGCATAGGAGTGAAACCGTCTCATAATCAAACAACATCTTCTTTTTTCTTTTTTTCTTTTTTTTCACATTTTTTCCTTTTTCACGTTATTTTTTCCAACTTCTTTTTTTTCTTTTTTTTTCATCAACCTCCTTTTCTTCTTTTCTACCAACTCCAAATCGGTATAATATGAACCAAATTTGGCATAATGAAATATATACCGCAAAAACAATCTAAACTAGCTTGACACGGCAGGCTAAATTTGGATGTAGTTAAGGGTCAACAGGCAAATTTGGCTAATGTGGAGTTAAATGGGTAAAAATGAAAGAAAAGGGAATGTAAGCACCTCCCTGCATGTGACACCAACCACTAACCCGAATGTATGAAGGCAAAAAGCAATTGAATTTCATATACTTGCAAATTAATGAACATGTTATGCAAGGAGTAACTACTCACAATCCTACATGAAACCGGTCATGAATGACACCAGTTTATAAGGCTCTAAATCTTAGAAATTATAAGTAGGTTGCCAAAATTTCAGGTCAAGTCTATTCGTTCAGCTAAATTTAAACATTAATTCGTAGACATGCAATAAGACATAGCTAAAAGATAACAGTTCAATGCAAGGCTTAAGCAAAAAGACAATTTATAGTGCAATTTCATCATTGAAATCTACCGTTGTGACTCAACCTATATGCTAAAATAAACGTGAAATTTTTGAATTTTATCAATTTTTCAATTTTTCAATTTTTATGAGAATTTTGAATTTTATGGAAATAAAAGACAATGCATACATAAATTAAATATGATAACAGAAATGCGATAAAAACAATATGCAGACACAGATATGGATGCATAACCTCCCCAAACCAAACCGTACAATGCCCCCATTGTACCAAAAACATGGAAAGGAAATGCAAACTAGAAGAGAAAGAGAGTAAATACGGAAAAACTAACAAAATGCGCGAATAAAGGGACCTCCCCAAACCGACCATGAACATGGGAAGTTGCTAAAGGCCCGAAAACCCGTCACAGGAAGCTAATCCAAGTCAAACGAGTGAATGGGCATCCAAAAACTGCTCGATCGAAAGGATTTTAGGTCGATCGAGTAGTTTATCTTTATGCAGGTACTCGATCGAGTAGTTAAACTGCTCGGTCGAGAGGATTTGTCATCAAAAGTGCTCGATCGAGCAGAAAAACTACTCGATCGAGTGCTTCTCAGCGTAATTCCTGCAAAACGCAATAGAAACAGCCCGCAAACTAACAAAAACAAGCTTAACTGAGATCGTCTATGGTATGAAAACCATTTATTACAACTGAAATGAAATAGAAAATTAAAAATAAAAATAAATCTCCGGGTTGCCTCCCGGGTAGCGCTAGCTTCAGTCAGGTCCTAGCTCGACCTTCTTTTCTTCGAGGCTCCCTAATTAATCACAATCAAAACAGCTCAAAGCGCGCAGCATTAGATCATAAATCTGCGCATGTGCTACATAGAAATGTAAGTAGCACCAAAGTGGAATAAAGAAATAGAAAATAAAATTAAACAACCGTTTAAGTCTAACAAATTTCCTATGCGAGCTCCTAAATTTATCCACAAAATAAAGGAGAGCGGGAGCAATTGTCAATATATTAGGGTCCCGTTTTAGTTTGACAAGATTAAAACGACAAGGATGGTGAAAAATCGTTAAATTACGCGTCCACATATGAGGAGGTATAGCTTTAAAAGAAGAAGCATGAATCAAATGAGGCAAAATACTATTAAAACAAACAATAATAAGATTATCGTTTACTACCTCAGGTTGGTCGCTTTCAATGACGGAATCATAGACAAAAGAATGTAATACCTCATCCATGCTAGGAGCAAATACCGACTCAGCTACTCCCTTGTCACCTTCCTCAGCGGATTTCATCCCGTAAATCTCAGCCTCAAGTGCATCCAACTCGGCTTTGAATAGGGGAGATTCACCGTATCCGTTATCATCGTCATAATCGTCATCCAAAACAAACCCAAATGACGAATCAATGCTCCCAATGGCCAACTCACTCGATCGAGCAGTTTTATTACTCGGTCGAGTACTTTCCTCCTGCCTTTCACTCAATCGAGTAGAAATATCACTCGATCGAGTACTTTCTTCTGGAAATTCATTCGATCGACTAATATAAGTCACTCGATCGAGTGATTCTTCCTGTACAGGGCTGAAATCCTCGTGTGGGGCAGTGAAATATGATAGAAACTCGTCGTCCGAGTCATAAAAGTCATCCTCAGCATTGGGCAACACGGTTTCTTCATGGGAAAAACCGCTCTCAGTAAAGTACACCTCTTCTGGTTGCCAATTATCCGACTCAGCTGCTAACTGAGCAATTTTAGACTCCAGCTCAATGAATTGAGATTCCATACGTCTATCACTCTCTTGCCTCATGGATACAAGTGTCTTCATTAAAGACCTCAGTTCCGCAACCTCTTCTTCTTGTATATCAGCTGCTAACTGAGCAATTTCAGTCTCGAGTTTATCAAGTCGCGAAAAAGTGCGTCTATCATTTTCTTGCACTTGAGATGCAAGTGTCAACAATAAAGATTTCAGCTCCGCAATTTCTTCTTCTTGTATATCAGGAGAATCTTGTTGCGGTGGCCATTGATAGGGTGGATGTGGCGGCACAACTACAGCTGCTTGACTAGCTCGTCCCCAAAGCCTGAACTCGAGGAGCTCGTCAGTTCCTGCCATGCAAAGGACTGCATTGTGCTCAGCAGAACCACATCTCCTGCAGCAAATCACCTGTTGTGCCATATAATGGGACATCGGTGATGGGTCAAAGGTACTCAAGCCTTCCCTTTGACGATATTTCACCTAGAACTGTCTAGGTAGAACCTGTAAGGCCTATCAAAACAGCACTAAAGAAAAAGATTAGAACGGCCTCAAGGAAAAAATCCCCTGAGGCTAAAGACAGACAGAATTAAACAAATAAATAAATAGTTGCCTCCCCGGCAACGGCGCCAAAATTTGATACGGTCGTTTCTGTACCAAAAATAAATACCTAGCTACTACTAACAGAAGTCAGCGGTAAGTAGGGTCGATCTCCACAGGGAGGCGGTTTACTATCTACTTGTCTATTCTACCTGTCTAATGTAACAATTTGGGGGTTTTGATTGTTTTGACTATACTAATGAAGCTAAGGCAAGAGGAAAAGGAATGCGAGAAATTAACAGTAAGAGAAAGGAAATATGCTAGGAATCGGTCTACCGTGGCAGCTACACTATCGGGTCAACTGAGTCGACAAATTTATTGATGAGAAGAGCAAGGTCGTCACCTTTCGGTCCTTAAACCTACGATTATACCCTTTCGGTCTCTAATCGCCCTAGGGTCTCCTAACTTAGCTTTCGCCCTAATTAGGTATCACCTATTGTAATTAAGCAAGCCTTCCCTTCCAATCTTTCGATCCAGATCGGGGGTAACTAAATAAATTGGTTTCCTGCATGCATACATTCAACCTAATAATAATTATATTGCCTAATACAATTCTTATCGCAAGACTAATCTAATCAAGTCGATCCTAACATATTGCTACCACGGCTTCCCTAATCCTAACATATTAAGGGAATTAGCTAGACATAATTAAAGGGAGAACAAGAAATAGAGAAAGAAAAATAAACATAAACATAAATTAAAGTGGAAAAGAAAGGGAAAGAATTAATTACTAAAATAAATCCGGCAGAAAGTAACAGAAGCAAAGTAACAGTGTATTAGTAACCGAGTAAGGGGAGAAGAGAAGAAAGAATTACTGAATTAAATGATCCGGAAATAAGGAAGAACAAAAGTAACAGTAACAGTGTATTGGAATAATTAGAGAGGAGAAGCCCCCTAAACATGACGTCCTAACTTCCTATTTATAAGAAAATAGGATTTATTTGACCTAATGACGGAAATAAACTAAAAAGCCCAAGCCCGTAGGAGAATCCACTCGATCGAGTGGTTTTAAACCACTCGATTGAGCAAACTAAGCTCAAAACTGGTCGATCGACCAAGAAATCTACTCGATCGACTAAACCCATATTATGCAACTGGTCGATCGACTAACTAAAGTGCTCGATCGACTATTTATTCAAACTAAAACCACTCGATCGACTAGAAAAGTCCTCGATCGAGTTATAACTAACTTCAGCAGCTTCGAAATCTCGTTAGTTTGACTTTGACTTGTCCTTTTAGCTCCCGAAATAGCTTCACGCATCCCAAGACAGCTATAATTCCGCTCCGAATTCACTCTTCCTCAAAATGCATGCAAAACGGACGGTAAATGGCTTGATTTCACTACTTTCTGGATCATTTCTGCAAATAAGACAAAATAACCCAAAGTAGCATATTCGGGGCATTTCGTAGCATAAAACTACGATAATAGCATAGAAATACGTGCATAAAATAGGCTAAAAAGACTATATAAAATGCACGTATCAGTTCACGCTCATCTAAATCATCTATAAGCAAATCCATCACAGCATCATCGTCATCTGGGCTATCTGCACACTCATCCAAAAGCATAAGAGCTTCTAGTGGGTTGACACGTCTGTCGTGTACCTGTCAAAAATAAACTAACTAAACTAACTATATAGCTAGGGAAGTCAGGTCGATCTCCTCAGGGAGGCAAGATATCAGTAGAAGTCCGTCTATTTGGTCACAAATGGGGGGGTTGTTTGAATTGTTTTCTAAACTACGAAGTATAAAGGGAAAGAGAAATAAAGGGTAAGAGCGGTAAAGGCAAGAAATAAGTTTAAACTATCAGATAGGGAAGGACATGTCAGGATTTCGGTTCACTACGGTAGTCCAGTGACTCAGCTGTAAATGATTCAGACGAATTAATGTAAGACGGGTGTTGAAAGGTCCTTTCGGTCCACTTTCTATCCTAAAATACCACTAACTTAACTTTCATTCTCGTCAGGGTAGTCTACTGTTCATAGCAGGTCTAATTAGTCCAATCTTTCGATCTAGGATTAATTTTAGCCAGATTAAAGAAATAACTCAGAAGCGTGCACTCAACTAAGTCAATAAATACAATTAAATTGCTATGGTGACGGAATCTCACAATTAATTCATCTGTTTCATTTACTACATCTTCACATTCCTACCGCAGATCCCCTAATCCCAACATGAAAGGGGTTTAGCTACTCATATCGCTAATTAAACTATTGAAACTAACAGCAGACAAATTTCCAGCATTCAACATATTGAAACTGTAATTAAATCGCATAAAGAGTAAATTAGGGCAAAGAATAAATGAAGTAAAACAAATGATTAAAGCAACAACGATTAATTATTATTAAGGGAAGACAAAGGAATTACAATCGTGCGAATTCCGGCGTAAAGAACACAAAATCCGAGCAAAGCAAATCCGAGAAACAAGGTTACAGTGAAGAGGAATAAGCAACGCAGTAAAGTTTTACAGTAGAAAAATTAGATAATGAAAGGATTGATCCTAATGACCTAGTAAAGCGTGCTTAAATAGAAAAGTAAATAAGTTTTGCGGAATAAAACATAACACTGGCTAATTAAGGCCCATAATAGCGAAAACCACTCGATCGAGTGGAATAAAACCACTCGATCGAGCAAAACCTCAGCAACATCTACTCGATCGAGTAGATAGTTACTTGATCGAGTAACTCATCTTTCAGCAACTTAAGGATCGAGTATAAAACTACTCGATCGACCAACCATGGACGTAAAAACCACTCGATCGAGTGGTAAAACTGCTCGATCGAGTCCTTAGTCTTCAAATCAGCTCAAGTCCGTGCCCGACTGCCTCGTGAACCGTGCCTTGACGCTTCCCAACGCAGTATCTCACTCTGGAAAATCCCGTCTCCTCTAAATGCATGCAAAAAGGACGAAAAAGAGTACGATTCCACTACTTTCGCGTTCATTTCTACAAAATAGACAAAACGAACCAAAGTAGCCAATTCGGGGCAAAATACTATAAAAACAGTATAAAAATGCATAGAAATACGTGCTAAAATAGGCTAAAAAGACTATATATTATGCACGTATCAAATCTCCCCAAACCGAACCTTTACTCGTCCTCGAGTAAACTAAAATGCAACTAATGGAAGGGAAATGATAACTCTGAGCTAGCTTAACTTGTCTACTTGAACCAGTTTAATACAACAAAAACTAACAGTTATAGCTAAGTAGTCAATACGCAAACGAATTATAAGCTGTTCAGAAATATAGCCAACCTATCGACCTTGCAAGACCAACAAAATCGGACTCTCTCGTGGTCACTCTTCTCTCATGAAGCAAAGGGTGAATGTTATATGTAAAAGATAGAAGAAAAGACAGTCACTCACCTAACTGTGACCTACATAGCATGCATGCAGCAAAAATGAAAGACAATTCAAGTACTAATGCACTCATTCCAACCAATAATGTCCGTCACAGCCGAGGGCTTACAAATAATTTGGGAATAGTGAGGTTCAGGTGAGAAAGGGCAAAACATGTTATGGTAATGTGGAGGTAAAAGCGTCAAGCTAGTTCCTAACAGGACCATAATAAACCATCCAAATCTCAACTGACTGAAAAAACTAAGTACAAGTGCCCTTCATTTGGCACACAACTCACTAAACTCAAACACGGTCTCCTCAAAAATATAGAATAAGAATGGAGGAGTCAGACGGTCACAAACTTTCCTTTTTTCAATACCGTCTGGATGAACTAACTGAGATAAAACAAACTTCTTTTTTTTCTCAAACTTTCTTTTTTCTTTTTCTTTCTTTTTCACGTGATCCAGCTTCTTTTTTTTTTCTCATTTTTTTTCATTTTTTTTCTTTTTTCTTTCACGTTTTTCTTTTTTTTTTCTTTTTCAATTCTTTTTTTTTTCATACTCCCTCCTTCCATAATTTCCACCAACTACAAACAAAGAAATACGGGCCAAACTACAACGGGAAGACATACCACAAAAGAACATAATAAACTAGCTTGACTAGGCAGGCTTAATTTGGGATGTAGCTGATGGGTCAAAAAGGCAAGTTTTGGTTTATTTGGAGCTAAATGGGTGAAAAATATAAGAAAAGGGAAAATTGCAAGCACCTCCTTGCATGTGACACCAACCACAAACCCGAATATGTGCATTTGACGAGAAATTGAATGTCATAAATGTGTAAAAATTATGAACATGCTATGGAAGGAGTACTACTCTCAATTCCTAATGAACTGGTCATGAATGTCACCAGTTATGGCTCTAAAACTCAGAATTTTTCAAGTAGTTTGCCAATTTATAGGTCAAGTCTAAACAGTCAGCTATATTTGAACAGAAACTCGTAGACTATGCGTATGACAAAGCTAAAAACTATCAATAAAGTGCAAGGCTCAAGTAAAATAACAAGTTATAGTGCATTATCATCAAGGAAATCTACCGTTCCGACTCAACCTATATGCAAAAATAAACGTGAAATTTTTTGAATTTTTTGAAATTTTTTAATTTTTTAATTTTTTTGGATTTTTTGAATTTTGATGAAGATAAACAACAATGCAAGCTGAAAATTAAACGTGAATTCAAAACAAATGCAAATGCAGACTCAAAAGGATACAATACCCTCCCCCAAACCAAAACGGACAACGCCCTCGTTGTCCTCCAACATACACCAGCAGATATAAACAGGGGAACGGGAATATACAACCAATAAATAAATAAAAACAATAAATAAAAAGGAGACAAAATAAAAGAGTAACAGATACATACAAAACGCGAACTTCCCCAAACCAGCCAGAAAACTGGGGAAGTGAGTAGACCAGTAGCTACTCGTCGTCGTCGTCGTCGTCCACCACCGTGTACTCCGGATCTCTCTCCTCCTCTGCTCCTCAGCACGAGCTCTCTCCACAGCCACCTCAGGATCCTCGTCCTCCTCCTCGTCAGCAGACTCCGGATACCCCTCAGGTGGGTACCGGTAGAAGGAAGGGTGTGGCCAACCCTCTGGGATCGGACGGTGTCGCCGCAAGTGGTACTCGTACAGAGGGTGTAAAGCAAGAGCCAAGTCCCTCTCCATACGAGCCTGACGCTCTGCAATCTCAAGCAACAAACCGTCATGACGCCCTTGGTCCATGACCGCGGACGCCACAAAGGGAGAAGGTGGTACGAAAGTAGCCGGTAGGACCGGCTGAGCCTGTGTCTAGTCAGTGGGAGTGGGAGTAGGGGACAGGATGGGAGTAGCCGTGGAAGGCTGGGTACTCCCTGAAGGTGTGGACCCCTCTCCGGTCTCAAGACACCGATTCTTGGCGGCGGATGCAGCAGGAGTAGGTCGGAGTGGAAGGTGAAGGTCAGGCAGTGGTGGAAGTTGGGCACCCCTAACAACAGTAGGAAGGGGCTCTAGACGGGGAAGAGTGTCACAGGGTAAGTTAACAGACAGGAAGCCGTCTATCTTCCATGTCTAGTAGTCTGGGGTCAGCCAATTCTGAGAAAGTATGGCATCCAGACTCAGTAGCCTCTCTCCCTCGAGGTACTGCAAGTCACGAGGCCAAACGGGGAAGAAGGAACGGGCAAGAATGGTGGCTATGTCACCGCAGGCAATGGTTCCCGTCTCCTTGACCCCAGCTCAAAAAGGTCTTGGGCGGTCAAGTAAGCTATGTTGAGGGTAAAAGGACCCTCACAGTCGATGTTCAGGTAACCGCCCAGGATGGAGAGCTCGGTGTTCGTGATGTTGTTTGGCTCTTTTCGGCCGAAAATAGTGCTCCCCATCAATCTGAGAAAACAACGGACAGGGGGAAGGTGGACCTGTTGGAACTTTCGCTCCCTAAAAGTGGTCTGGGCCAGGGTCCGCCAAAGCTGACGAAAGACCCTCCTAGGGGGTGCACTCTCACCCGTAGAGGAGAGGCCAAGTGTCCTACCAAACTCCTCTAAAGTCAGCTGAAAAGTCCGGTTAAACAACCGGAAGGACACTGAAGAACTAGTGGGGTCAGCATCGTGTGCCCCTGAGGAGAAGGTAAAGGAGCTGAGAAACTCAAGGCTCGGCTCCGGAAAGGTACGGCCGCTCATAGTGATGAGTCCGGCCATCCCCGTGCCCCGTAGTAAGTCACAAACCGACTCGTAAATGTCGAGTCTCACAAGTGCCGATTCCTCTAGAAATCGGGAAGGTACAAACACGCAGCCTAGCAGGTTATAAAATTTCTTGCGATGTAAAGCGTTAACAAAATGTACCTGCGGATAATATGGGTGAGAGTCGAGGGAAGTGTCCCCTCGAACTGTGACCGTGCCAGAAGTAGAAGGAGCAGCAGCTGAAGTAGAAGTAGCAGAAGAAGTAGAGGTGACTGGAGCTGGCGTAGAACGGGACTGTCTACGACCTCGGCCCCGGCCTCTGGAACCCAAAGCAAAAGCCCGTGCAGTGACGGTGTGAGGAACCAGGGCTGCTCTAAAGGCAGCTGCAGCTGCTGGCGAGTCCAACACAGGCGTAAAAGTAGCGGCTGGTGTAGAAGTAGTGACTGCTGTGGCCACCACTAAAGAGAGACTAGCAGGAGAGCTAGCAGTGGTGGTGGCCGTAAAGGAGGTGGCAGCCTGAACTGAGCTAGCAGCAGAGCTAGCTGGAGCGAAAACTGTACCTGCAGCTGAAACTAGGAACACTGGGGCTGCAGTACTGACTAACGTGGAGGCGGTGGCAACAGCTGGGGCCACCATCTCACTCAAGGATGGGCTAGAAGTGGCACTGGTAGAAAGCAATGAGCTAGACTCCATCCTGTAAACATAGGGCAGGGGGTATGATAAGAAAACATCGGCTAACGGTAGCTAAAACAGCATGAAAAACCAGCATGTGACAGCATTACAGTCCCCAAACAGTCGAAAATTCGACTTCAGCCCTTAAAATTCCCAATATTCCTCAAAAATTTCAAATTAAAACATGCAAATGGTGATAGGGGTGTGATGGCAGTCAACAACAGCAGCAATTAAGCACAATGAAGTTAACTAGGCAATGTACAGCAACAAAGACCAACTGTCAGTCGAAATTTTCGACTGTAAGAGCCCCTAATAGCGAAATTCATGTAAAATTCGAAATAACCATGCAACATTCAGTGAAGAATTGGGATTGATCATCAAGCAAGATAGACAAGGGCAAGCAATGACAATTTAAGTCGAAAAATTCGACTAATCAAGAATTTCGAAACCCTAAAACAATTTACCTCATAATAATTCTAAATAACGAAATTAAAATGCAATGAGGAAGTAGAAATCACTTACTTGATGATAGAAATCCTACAAACTGCAATTAATCTTCAATTAAACAAGCTAAAGAGGCAATTTTTCGATCTAAAAACCGCGAACCCTAAACCCTCTTTAAAACCGAGTAAACTAGAACTAATCAAGGGGAAATTAAGGGGCTTTGAGAGATTAATTAGCAAGCAACAGATTGTAGGTGGCGGATTTGGTATTTAGGCAAGAAAATTGGGGATTTGGGAGAGTTTTTGATCGCAATTAGGGAAGGAGGGACTAAAATTAGGTGAAGAATGAAATTAGAACAAAACAAAAGAGTTTAACGAAGAAAACTCCCTGCGTCTTTCCCAATTCACTCGATCGAGTGGTTTTAAACTTCTCGATCGAGGACTTTGATGCTTCACCTACTCGATCGAGTAGATTTCTACTCGATCGAGAGCTTCCATTTATTACTTTACTCGATCGATTAAAAAGAGGCATTCGATCGACCATTTTTCACTCGATCGAGTACAAAAAGTACTCGATCGAGCTCTTTTCTCGCGTAAGCTCCTTAATTTCGTCATTCTTCCTTTGTATTTGCGTAAAACTTCCCCAAACCTGCATAAAAACACGTGCAAAAATATCCCAACATACCAAATATGCATAAGAACAGTCTATAGTCTTAAATCTACGCTAAAAACTGTCTAAAAACTAATTGTCCTAATTAAAAGCAATAAAAGAAATTCAACGGGAAATTTAAAAATTGTTTTTACAAGGTGTTACACGGGGCATTTCCCCGCTTAATTCCCAAAGCAATTCAGTAGCCCCTTGGAGGGCTCCTGACTGGAGGACGTCATCTCAGCAACATTGATTGTCCTCTTCAGCTTCCATGAGCTTGAATTTGAATCATTTAATTCTCTAGGAGGGGAATAGTTCACATCCACATAAGCACGAACTTTCCTCATCCTTGCTCCTCTATCACCGTCTTTAGCATCCTCACTTCCAATTTGATTGACAGTAATTGCACAACACCCTTTGACAGCTCCTTCATTGCTTTCATCTGTACCTGCAGCAAGGAAAACAGACGAACTTTCCTCCTTTTTGCTCTCAATATGAGGTGGAGGGGCAACAATAGCAGCACAATATTCCAAATTTTCATCTGGAGTGTCAATAATAGGGTCAATAGAAGAGAGGGCATTGCAAGGCTGAGCTTGCATGGGAGACCTCCGGAACTTAGACTGATGAAAAATCAGCTCCTCGTCCCCTACCTGAAATGTCAAAGTCTTCCCCCCGGCGTCTATTACTGCACGGGCAGTAGACAAAAATGGTCTCCCTAAAATAATAGGGGTATGTGCATCTTCGGGGATGTCTAAGACAACGAAATCAACGGGAATAAAGAACCTCCCGATCTGAACAGGTACGTCTTCTACTACACCTAGTGGTCGTGATATACTACGATCGGCCATCTGGACAGTCATGTTGGTGCAACTCAGCTTTGTCAACCAAGTCTCTTAGCCAGAGACAACGGTAAGACACTCACGCTAGCGCCTAAATCGCATAGCGCGTTATCAATCAAATAGGTACCGATATGACACTGAATTGAAAACCTACCCGGATCTGACTGTTTAGGAGGTAACTTATTTTGAAATAGGGCGGACCCCACCTCAGTCAAAGCGACGGTCTCATTATCACTAATATTCCTCTTACGAGATAAAATTTCTTTCATAAATTTAAGGTAAGAGGGTACCTTTGTCAGCAACTCGGTGAATGGCACAGTAACTTCCAAGCTTTTCAGAAGTTCGACAAATTTGCCGAATTGTTGATTGGCTTTAGTACTCTGCAGACGCCTCGGGAAGGGAACCGTGATCGGTATCTCGAGTCCCTTGTTTCTCTCTTCCAATGTGTCACCTGGAGCAAGCTCTGTATCCTTTGGACGCTTCTTACCTCTCGAACGAGGTTTTCCGGTGATTTATCGCTTAATCGAGCACTAGAAGGCTCTCGAATAAGCTTCCCGTCATCAAAACTACTCGATCGACCAAATTGCCCATTCGATCGAGTAGAATCTTCAGCAATATCACTCGATCGAGTGAAAATCTCACTCGATCGAACAACTCCACTTTCTTGTTCACTCGATCGAGTAGAAGAACTACTCGATCGAGCACTTTCATCACCAAATCTGCTCGATCGACCACCAGAAACTAGTCGATCGAGCACTTTCTTTGCCGTCAGCTCATTTTCTTCGCCAGAACACTGTTCACCATCAGTTATAGCCTTCCTCGGGTCTAATTTTTGCATTTCCGGTCCCTCATATAAACGATCGCTTCTCAAATTTATCAAGTTTACCGTCTCATGTGGATTCTTCTCATTTTTAGTCGGTAATTGACCCTGCTTTCTTGAAGATTGATTCGTGGCTAGTTGGGCAACTTGAGTTTCAAGTGCCTTAATGGACGCATCTTTCCGTTGATCACTCAGCTGCCACTGCTTTGTAAAGGCTTGCAACATAGACTTAAGCTCACCAATTTCACTCACCCCACCGGAAGATGATGCACCGTGATTAGAAGGAGTAAAGGAAGGAGGCTTCTGAAAGCCTTGTTGATTCTTATGTGGAGGAACATACGGCTGCTGCTGGTGCGGAGGAGGTGTAGGATTGAGTACATTTTGACTAGTCCACCCTAGATTGGGATGGACTGCCCCTTGATTGTTGTAATAGGAACCCCCTCCTTGCCTATATTGCTGAAAGGCAAGGACTTGTTCCTTCTCCACAAGACAGCCAACAGCAGTGTGGCCATCATTGCTCCCACATCTCTCACATGAAACGGTCTCTCCTCTAGTAAGAACATGGACCGTCTGAGGCTCCCCAGCAGCTTGTAGATCCAACTTGTCAAATCTAGCATTCATAGGTTCCAGCTGAGCCACAACCTGATTATCTACTACATGAACTGTTCTAATCCCATCCCTCGGGTTACCATACTCAGCACTATGATTCGCCATCTCTTCAATAAGGGACCATCCCTTATCATCATCAGTATTCTCCTGGAATCTCCCACTAGATGCCGCATCAAGTATGGCTCTGTGGTCGTCATACAGCCCATTGTAGAACTGATTAGCTATAAACCATGGATCAAAACCATGGTGACGGATAGACCTCACCAACTTCTTTAATCGTGACCATGCTTCATATAAACTCTCATCGGGAGCCTGCCTGAAATTGGTAATCTTGGCCCTCGGCAGATTGGTGCGTTGTGGAGGGAAATATCTCTTGTAAAAGGCAAGAGCAAGTGACTCCCAATCTGTAACCCCTGCAGCTGTGCGGTCCAAGTCAGTCATCCACTCCCTGGCTGAATTGGCTAAAGAGAAAGGAAATAAAACCTCCTTAATCTTATCTTGAGTTACCCCCTTAGTGGCGGGGATAGTAGAACAGTAGTCTGTAAAGACCTCCATGTGCTTCCTCGGGTCTTCACCAGCCACACCTCTATAGATATTTCTCTCCAACAGATTGATATAAAAAGGACGGATGTCGAATGTATTCCCATCCTCAGTCTGCAGATTGAAACCTTTCGGAATAGAGGATGCTTTAGGCACCGAATGACTAGAAAGCTTTGGCATCTTTACTGTAGAAATCGGACTATCTTCTTCGAAAAGAGAGTGATGTAGCTCTGGCTCGAAAGTACTCAAGTCTTCCTTTCGTGATTTTCTCTGCAGACGAAGTCTATGCCTGAATAGTCTCTCTGGTTCTGAATCAGCTGAAACTAACTCAAACCTGTCTGACCTGGGCATAAACAACACTGAAAAAAAATGAATAAGGACTGCCTCAAGGAATAAAAATTCCCTGAGACGGATAAAATAAACGAAACAAAAACAGATATGGCTATTGCCTCCCCGGCAACGGAGCCAAAATTTGACACGTCTGTCGTGTACCTGTCAAAACTAAACTAACTAAACTAACTATATAGCTAAGGAAGTCAGGTCGATCTCCTCAGGGAGGCAAGATATCTGTAGAAGTTCGTCTATTTGGTCACAAATGGGGGGGTTGTTTGAATTGTTTTCTAAACTACGAAGTATAAAGGGAAAGAGAAATAAAGGGTAAGAGCGGTAAAGGCAAGAAATAAGTTTAAACTATCAAATAGGGAAGGACATGTCAGGATTTCGGTTCACTACGGTAGTCCAGTGACTCAGCTGTAAATGATTCAGACGAATTAATGTAAGACGGGTGTTGAAAGGTCCTTTCGGTCCACTTTCTATCCTAAAATACCACTAACTTAACTTTCATTCTCGTCAGGGTAGTCTACTGTTCATTTCAGGTCTATTTAGTCCAATATTTCGATCAAGAATTAATTTTAGCCAGATTAAAGAAATAACTCAGAAGCGTGCACTCAACTAAGTCAATAAATACAATTAAATTGCTATGGTGACAGAATCTCACAATTAATTCATCTGTTTCATTTACTACATCGTCACATTCCTACCGCAGATCCCCTAATCCCAACATGAAAGGGGTTTAGCTACTCATATCGCTAATTAAATTATTGAAACTAACAGCAGACAAATTTCCAGCATTCAACATATTGAAACTGTAATTAAATCGCATAAAGAGTAAATTAGGGCAAAGAATAAATGAAGTAAAACAAATGATTAAAGCAACAACGATTAATTATTATTAAGGGAAGACAAAGGAATTACAATCGTGCGAATTCCGGCGTAAAGAACACAAAATCCGAGCAAAGCAAATCCGAGAAACAAGGTTACAGTGAAGAGGAATAAGCAACGCAGTAAATTTTTACAGTAGGAAAATTAGATAATGAAAGGATTGATCCTAATGACCTAGTAAAGCGTGCTTAAATAGAAAAGTAAATAAGTTTTGCGGAATAAAACATAACACGGGCTAATTAAGGCCCATAATAGCGAAAACCACTCGATCGACTGGAATAAAACCACTCGATCGAGCAAAACCTCAGCAACATCTACTCGATCGAGTAGATAGTTACTCGATCGAGTAACTCATCTTTCAGCAACTTAAGGATCGAGTAGAAAACTACTCGATCGACCAACCATGGACGTAAAAACCACTCGATCGAGTGGTAAAATTGCTCGATCGAGTCCTTAGTCTTCAAATCAGCTCAAGTCCGTGCCTGACTGCCTCGTGAACCGTGCCTTGACGCTTCCCAACGCAGTATCTCACTCTGGAAAATCCTGTCTCCTCTAAATGCATGCAAAAAGGACGAAAAAGAGTACGATTCCACTACTTTCGCGTTCATTTCTACAAAATAGACAAAACGAACCAAAGTAGCCAATTCGGGGCAAAATACTATAAAAAAAATAAAAATGCATAGAAATACGTGCTAAAATAGGCTAAAAAGACTATATATTATGCAAGTATCATGGGTCCTTCATGAAAGAACCCGACCAGAAGGCATAAATAGACTCGTCAATAATATCAACCGAATAACAAGTATCCTCTATCATTGGCCGAGCCAAAGTACTAGGCAGACTGAAAGTGATCGCGTCATCCCCTACTACAAGAGTCAAACACCCTTGTTTGACATCAATAATGGCCCCAGCTGTACAAAGGAATGGTCTTCCTAAGATAATTGGGGTCCGGGTGTCCTCAGCTATATCTAAAACGATGAAATCCACTGGTATAAAGAGCTTCCCTATTTTCACAGGCACGTCCTCTAAGACACTTAAGGGTCTCCTAACAGATCTATCAGCCATCTGTAAGGTAATGTTAGTCACTTTAAGATGACTCATATTCAATTTCTTGCAGACAGATAGGGGCATGACACTGACGCTGGCTCCTAAGTCACAAAGAGCCTTATCAATAACCACATTGCCTATAATACATGTAATAGAGAAGCTACCCGGGTCTTTCATTTTAGGTGGAGCCTTCTTTAAAAGTAAATTACTAGACTCTTCCATAAATGAAACTGTCTCAAATTCACTTAGCTCTCTCTTATACGTCACAATATCTTTCATAAATTTAGCGTAAGTAGGTACCTGAGTAACAAATTCGATAAAAGGGACAGTTACCTGAAGGTTCTTCACAACGTCCACAAACCTACCGTACTGTCGTTCGATCTTTGCGTCCTTCAGACGACCTGGGAAGGGTACTCTAGTAGCAATGAGTGGACCCGCGACTTTCTCTTTACCTTTATCAGTGCGTGACGTCTCCACAGCAGGGGAAGATGACACGATAGCGGAATTAGATAGTAGAATAGGGTCTCCGCTGCTTCTGGTACTCGATCGAGCACTTTTACCACTCGATCGAGTGGTTTCATATTGGCTTTACTCGATCGACCACTTTCTTCACTCGATCGAGTGATCTCTTTTTCAGGCTTGCTCGATGGATCATTTTTATCACTCGATCGAGTGATTTCTTCAGCTATTTTACTCGATCGAGTAAGAATAATACTCGATCGACCATCTGTGATTTGGGCACTCCTAGATCGACCACAATTATCACTGGATCGAGTGATAGGATGAATTATTTCACTCGATCGAGTAGATTTTTCACTCGATCGAGTATCTGAAGAACACGCAGCAAGGATTTCCAAATCATCATCCGGGGTATCATCAGCTGTCACAACCCCGTCTTTTGGTACTTTTGGCCCCTCATGAACAAGGCCACTTTGGAGATTTGCTGCATTGACTGGATCGCATGTCGGTAGAAGGTTGGCTTGGTCTCTCGCGAGGGTCAATTGCGCTACTTGTTCTCTTAACTCCACAATAACAGTTTCATTCTTGCTACATTTCTCCCCAAACTATTGTGTTAAGTTCAACATCAGGGATTTCAGTTCGGCAATTTCCTCATTTGCAGAAGAAGAGACCGGTTGCGGCGCTGGCGTAGAAAGCGTAGAAACATTCTTCATTTCTTCATACAATTGAGAAAATGAAACTCCTTGCTTGTATTTCTGATAAGCAAGGACGCGCTCTATACTCGCCAGACACTCAATAGGGTCATGCCCTTCCATGCCACATCTACCACATAGCTCCACATGCTCAGTAATTGAACAAACCTGTGCGATTTCATTCACAGCTTTCGTAGTCTCCACTTTACCTAGACTTTTGCTAGGACTTTCTACCGCAACTGTACTCAACTCGTTGACTTGCTCACTACTTCGGGGATTTCCATATTCTGAAACATGAATGGCCATCTCTTCAATAAGGCGCCACCCTTGGTCATCTTCAACATTCTTTGTGAATCTCCCCTTAGCTACACTATCTAGAATAGCTCTTTGGTTTCGATATAACCCGTTGTAGAACTGGGTACAAAGGAACCAACGTTTGAGACCATGGTGAGGCACGGAACGGACGAGTTTCTTGAACCTCACCCACGCCCCGTCTAAATCTTCAGTAGGTAGTTGATCAAAAGAAGTAATCTGAGCTCTCAAGGCATTAGTGCGCTGCGGTGGGAAATATCGCCTGTAAAAAGCTAAAGCAAGGGAACTCCAGTCGGTTACACCGGCTGCCTCCCTATCTAGATCCCTCAACCATTCCCGGGCATCATCAGCTAAAGAAAAGGGAAAGAGAGCTCCCTTCACTTTGTCTTGTGTCACTCCAGCAGCAAGAGGAATGGTAGAGCAATACTCCGTAAATAGCTCTATATGCCTGCATCGATCTTCTTCAGGTACCCCCCTAAAGAGATTTCTCTCGACCAGCTGTATGTAAGATGGGTGGATTCCAAAGGTTCTCGAATCAGTAATGGGTAGTAAGAAACCTTTTGGAAGGGAATCCACATTCTACTCTGAATGGCTGGCTATATTCGGCATTCTGGCAAATAGAATTTACAAAGCAAGACAGATAACCTGCAAAACTAATCAAAAACTTTGCAGAAATGAGATCAGTCTCAAGGAATAAATTCCTTGAGACGAGAAACAAACTTAAATAAGGCAACAAAAATTGCGCCACCTCCCCGGCAACGGCACCAAAATTTGACAGGACAGTCGTATACCTATCAAAAATAACCAACTGGCTCTAACTACTATAGCTAGGGAAGTCGGGTCGATCTCCACAGGGAGATGGGAAAATATCAGCTTTGTCTAAGTTCGTCACGGTAACCAAATTGGGGGGTTTTAATCGATTGTTTGTTCTAAACTGGTGAGGGTAAGGAAGAGAATAAAGTAGAGGAAAAGGATTAAGCAGATAAAGAAAGCAGCTAAGACAGACGGTTCACCATGATCATTCAGTCAAGTAATCTAGGTTCAGGTCAATGCAAGTATAGTCTAAGGAGCAGTGAATATCTCCTTTCGGTCTCAATTCGCCCTAAAGCACAAATAGCTTAGCTTTCGCCCTCACTATAATGCCCTAATGTTCGCTACGAGTCTCACCCTTTCCAACCTTTCGGTCCAGGTCAAGGCTTACTACGATATAAATGCCTAATTGGGTCGACTCAATTAAACAAATATAGATAAATGCAGCAATTAACAACAAAGACTACACCAGCATTAACCTAATAAATTGATTACTATCCCTTCATAATCATGGATCCCCTTAGTCTTAGCAGAGGGAAATTAGCTATGCATCACTATTGAATCAACAACAATAACGTATAGACAATTGAAACTAAACATACTAACAAAGCTAATAGAGATTGAATAGGGTAGAGATGATAACAATAAAGGAGAGAATGAAATAAAGCAACAATTAAGATTAAGAAATTAAGAAGGAATAATAATACCGATCACAAATCTGAATTTGAGTAGCAAAAGGGTAGAAAAAGAGCAAAATCCAAGAAACAGTAGGAAATGATAGAGTAAAAGTGAATGAGGAGAGTTACGCAGTCTACTGTATTAGTAGCATACGAAAATCCTCCTCTAACCTAATCCATAACTAAGTTACAAAAGCCCATACGAAAATAGGCGGAAAAACTCTAATACAAGCAAAACCACTCGATCGAGTGGAAATAAACCACTCGATCGAGTAACTAAGCGCCGAACCCCTCGATCGAGTGGAAATAAACCACTCGATCGAGTAACTCCTTGCAATGCCTACTTGATTGAATACTGGGACTGCTCGATCGAGTAACCTCAGCATATAAAGCATTCGATCGAGTAGAAAATCAACTCGATCGAGCTATCTTGGTACGTTTAGGCACTAAACACCTTCCGAAACTAGCTCGCGCGTCCTCAAAGTGATAGATTCCTAGCTCCGGCTCCTTGTTCTCCATAAATGTATGCAAATGGAACGAATTTAGGCTCGATTTAGCTCCTCTTTGGTTTATTCCTGCAATTTACATAAAACGAACCAAAGTAGAATATTCGGGGGTATTTGTAGCCAGATGCTACATAAATAATACAGAAATGCGTGTAAAAATGAGGTAAAAACCTTATATAAAATACACGCATCAAATACTACGGTTTTATGAGTCTCTGGGTACTCTATCGAGTGGGGCTTACTCTGTCGAGTAAGTATGTTTGGAATACGAAACAGTAGTCTGCCTGTAGGTTACTCGATCGAGTAGCCTTGGTACTCGATCGAGTAAGTGGCACTCGATCAGAGACTTACTCGATCGAGTAAGTCGGTTATCGGGTATTATTTGACGGGTTTTTTTAATAAGGCGGATTAATATATAATACTTTTCGTCATCTTCCTTAAACACTTTTACAAACCTAATTCACTGTTTAAAGAGAGATTTCAAGTACGTTGCTTTGTTCTTCCGCTTTATTGACAAATCCCGGAGCTAGAGGGGTCGGTTTCGTTTGTTCTTGATATCATTGTGATCCTTGCGTCAAGGGTAAGTTCTACGTACCGTTTTTATAGCATTTGGCTGATTTTGGTTAAACCCTAATTTGGGGAATTGGGGGTTTTATGATTATATTGTTGTGGTAACGATTGTATGAATATGTGTATATGAGGAGGGTTCGTAGAAGAAAGGTTTTGAGACAGCTGCTAGATCGTCTCAATTGTGATTGCATTCCAGGTAGGGTTTTCCATACTCAGTATTAATTACATGATGTGATTGGTGATTTCATTGTGCTCGTTGTTAAAGTATATTGTAGGTGGTTGTGACGGTTTTTGTCTATTATCGTTGATTGTTGTTGTTGTTGTTGTATCTGTCTGTGATCTTCAGGGTGCGTCCCTGGCTGAGTGGAGTCACTTGCGGGAGTGGTTTCACGCCCTTGATTCGCCTTCTGTGGAACCCGCCACAGAAGGGATGTGCACATTAATGAACATGGGTTTATCGCTCGATGGAGATGAGCGGGGCTTAGGTGGGAACGGCTGCGGTCCCCCACTGGCGGTGTGGAGTATCTGTTGCGATGGGTACTCTGGCATGACTACACACTTTAGTGTGTAGTCAGTTATGAAGAGATTGATTATGGAGTTGGGGATTGATGTGACGATTGAGCTGTTTGACATTTGTCTTATTGTGATTTATGTTGTGTAATTAGTATTGACCCCGTTATTTGTTTTGTAAAACTGTGGTGATCCATTCGGGGATGGTGGGCAGTTGTTGAGCAGGTTTGATATGATGCATTTGGGCTAGCTGGGATGTGTCACCACGAGGCATTTTAGAGTCTTCCGCTATTATACTTTAGTTGTTGAGACAATTGGATTTTGAGAACATGTATCGTACTTTTACTAGTTTTGCATTTGAACATGTAATCACTTTAAACCGTATTGCTATTTAAATTATGTTTCTTCATTGCCATTTGATTATCATTGCCTCGGGTAACCGAGATGGTGACGTTCCTATACCTGAGCGGCCCTGGTAAGGCACTTGGAGTATGGGGGTGTCACAACGTGGTATCAGAGCGACGATCCTGAAACCTGTAACCAATGAATCTAATGAACATATGGAGTCAAATTAAAATAAACCCGGGGTAGAAGTTGTAGGAGCTAATGCAAAGGCTTAGGAGACGTCCTAAACTCGCGAACTCGCCCTACAATTTTGAACCGGTCACATGGGGTACGTGTCGGGATCGTATGTGTTGTCTTCTGATTTGTGGTATCTATATAGTAGCATGTGTTTTGGATTGATGGATGTTGAATGTGGAGGATTGGAGGTATGGAATAGAAGTTGAAATATATGTGATTTGTATGTCGAATTGGATGAAAAGCATGTTGTTTGTTTATAATGTGGCATATTAGTGGTGTGAAGTAAATCTTTTTGTTGATTATATAAAGAGTTGCGTATATATGCATACATAGTTGTTGTTATTATGTTGAAATTATAGAAGTTGTATATAATGTTGGGAAAGTAAGATGAACATGCGGGTAGTGTATACGAGTCTGCATGACTCGATTGAGTGGGGGGCACTCGATTGAGTAGGTGAGGTACTCGATCGAGTGGGTTTGACTCGATCGAGTAGTGAGTTTAGTGTTTTTCTGGGCAGAAACGTGTTTTTGGGTACTCGATCGAGTACATAGGGGCACTCGATCGAGTAGAGTGCGCTCGATCGAGTGGCTTGTCAGCTCGGTCGAGTATGTTTTTGAGCAGAGGTCTGATCAGGTTCTGGAGTCGAGGCACTCGATCGAGTGGCCTCAACTCGATCGAGTGGGTTTTGGTACTCGATCGAGTGTATTCTGTACAGGTCGTATGCGTGTTTTGGGTTATAGTATGCGTGTTTATGTCTACCTTTTCTTATATAGTTACAAGATGCCGCCAAAGAAAACCGCCTTGTATGCTAGAGCTAAGAGCATGAACATTGATGATATAGTAAAGATGTTGGAGCACCAAGATGCTCTTACGGAAGCATTGAAGAGAGTGGGAAAGGATAAGGAGGTTGATCACTCCAAGATCAGCATCCATATAGCGAGGTTAAACCCGAAAGAGTATAAGGGAACCGGGGAGCCAATTCTTGTGGATAATTGGCACAGGGAGATGGAGAATATCCTGGAGTTGGTGCACTGCCCGGATGAGTTGAAAGTGGAACAAGCTGCTTTCTACTTGAGGGAAGCGGCAGGTGAGTGGTGGGATAAGGTCAAGGTGAGTGCTAGGGAGATGTATATGAAGCAGGGACTACTTGCAATACCTTGGGATGAGTTCAGGAGAGCCATGAGACGTGAGTTTGTGCCGGAGCATGTGAGGAGTAAGCTGAGGGAGGAGTTCGATGAGCTTAAGATGACATCTGATATGACGGTGGCTGAGTACTACCGTAAGTTTAATGAGAAGTCCAGATACGCTAAGGATATGGGGCTGAGTGAGGAGAACCTAGCTTTGAGGTTTGAGAAGTGCTTGACCCCCAAGATAATGGAGAAGCTACCGGTGGGAGTCCTTACAGATGTCAAGGAAGTTTATGAGAGAGCTGGGAGGGCTGAGAGCTTGGTGGAGATGACCAGGGAGAGAGGAGCTGAGAAGAGAAAGGCTGAGAGCGAGGGTGGTGGTCAATCCAACTAAAAGAAGGGTAACCACACCCAGGCGAGAGCATATTCATCTGGCTCAGGGTTTAGTGCTGGGGCTTCCTATGGGCCTGGCCGTGGGAGTGGTAGTAGTAGCTGGGGGATGACCTCTTTTAACTGTGGCAGTGTAGGCCACAAGAGACATGAGTGCACCAGTGCGGTGAGTGGGGTTTCCAGAGGCCGGTACAGGGGAGTTTTTCACATGGTCCTGCACAGAGTTATGCGAGCAATAGACCGGATGGGTCATGGAACAACAGAGGAGGTCAGAGCAACAACGGTGGGGGTAATCGCAATGGCGGTAATTCTTATCAGAAACCAGCTACGAACACCAACAACAACCAGGGGTCTGGTGCTAAGCCGACTACCTCAGCTAGTACTGTCTAGGGAGGTGGGCGGAAGACCGATGGCAAGTCATTTTATGATGGAGAAGAAAGCGGTGAGAGGACGACGCTCATATTATCACTGGTACTTTTCTTGTTAATGGTGTTTATACCTTTGTTTTGTTTGATTCGGGGGCGTCACAGTCGTTTGTATCTTCGAGTCATGTTAAAAGGTTGGGTTTAAGATAGTATGAGTCTGTAAGAGAGGAAGTTTTTATACCTTCGGGTGAGTCTGTATCGTGTGGGAGGTTGTATAGAGATGTATCCATGATAGTTGGGTAAGTTGATCTACCTGTAGACTTGCTAGAGTTTCCTTTAGACGGTTTTGAGATGATAGTCGGGATGGATTGATTGGGAAAGTACAAAGCTAAGATAGATTGTCATCAAAAGAAAGTCTCACTGAGAGGTCCTAAGGGGATTAGTGTGTCTTATCGTGGGTTTGTTGTCAAACCCAAAGTTAAGTTGATTGCAGCTGTGACCTTGAAGTCCTATCTGAGGAAGGGGTGCCCGTTGATCTTGTGCCATGTGAGGGATGACAGGATGGAGAGTCCGACAGTTGAGCAGATACCAGTTGTAGGGGAGTTCCCATATGTCTTTCCAGAGGAGATTCCGAGGTTACCACCGAAGAGGGAGATAGATTTCAGTGTTGAGCTGAAACCGGGGACGGGGCCAATCTCTAAGGCACCGTACCGGATAGGTCCTAAGGAGTTGGAGGAGCTTAGGAAGCAGTTAGATGATCTGATCGAGAGGGGATATATTAGAACTAGTGTATCACCGTGGGGAGAACCAGTTCTGTTTGTGAAAAAAGAAAGATGGGAGCCTAAGGTTGTGCATAGATTACAGGGAGCTGAACAGAGTGACGGTGAAGAATAAGTATCCTTTGCCAACGATAGATGACATGTTTGATCAGTTGAGTGGTGCAGCAGTCTTTTCTAAGATTTATTTGAGATCGGGGTACCATCAGGTGAAGATTAGAGAGGAGGACATACCAAAGACAGCTTTCACATCGAGGTATGGCCATTATGAGTATGTGGTGATGCCGTTTGGATTATCTAATGCGCCAGCTGTGTTTATGGATTTGATTAACCGGGTCTTTAGTTAGTTTTTGGACAAGTTTGTGGTGGTTTTCATAGATGACATCTTAGTCTTTTCTAAGACTAAGGAGGAGCATGAGGAGCATCTGAGGATTGTGTTGCAGACCTTGAGGGAGCATGAGTTGTATGCAAAGTTGTCCAAGTGTGAGTTCTGATTGGAGAAAGTTGCTTTTCTGGGGCATGTGATTTCTAAGGAAGAGGTAGCTGTGGATCCTGCGAAGATTGAGGCAGTTACCAAGTGGAAAGCACCAACGAATGTAGCTGAGATCAGGAGTTTCTTGGGTTTAGCTGGGTATTATCGACGGTTCGTGAAAGATTTCTCCAAGATTGCTAGACCTATGATAGCTTTGATGAGGAAGGAGAACAGGTTTCGTTGGGATGAGAGTTGTGAGACGGCGTTCCAAACATTAAAGGAGCGCTTGACCACAGCTCCAATCTTAGCATTGCCTGAAGGGAGTGAGAACTTTGAGGTGTACACAGATGCCTCAAAGAATGGGCTGGGTTGTGTGTTAATGCAGAATGGTAAAGTGAATGCCTATGCTTCTAGGCAATTGAAGCCTTATGAGGAGAATTATCTACACATGATCTGGAGTTAGGTACAGTTGTGTTTGCTCTTAAGATTTGGAGACATTACCTATATGGAGCGACCTTTAAGGTATTTTCATATCACAAGAGTCTCAAGTACATCTTCACTCAAAAGGAGTTGAACATGAGACAGAGGAGGTGGATGGAGTTGATTGGCGATTATGACATGGATATTATCTACCATGAAGGGAAAGCCAATGTAGTTGTTGATGCTCTGAGCAGGAAGAGTGTGCATTCTTTGTGCACAGCTATATCTTTGATGAGATTGAGAGATGAGGTTGGGAAGTTTGGGATACATATGATCTAGAAAGGGGATGCCATGGGAGATTTGACAGTGCAGCCTGATCTTTATGATGATATTCGCGGTAAACAGGTGTTGGATCCCAAGATGGTGGAGTGGAGAGCTGGAGTAGAGAAAGGGACAGTGTCTAGATTCTCTATTCATACAGATGGTAGTCTGAGGTTTGATGGGAGGTGGTGTGTCCCTAATGATGAGGAGCTGAAAAAGATAATTATGACAGAGGCTTATTACACACCATACTCGGTACATCCAGGTGGTGACAAGCTATATAAGGATTAAAAGAAGACTTTCTGGTGGCCTGGGATAATGAAAGAAACAGCTGAGTTTGTGGCTCGTTGTTTGACATGTCAGAGAGTGAAAGGGGAGCAGCGACGACCACAAGGTAAGATTCAGTCTCTTGAGGTACCTGAGTGGAAGTAGGAGTCCATTTATATGGATTTTATCGTAGGTTTACCGAAGAGTCAACAGGGAAACAACATGATATGGGTTATAGTGGATCGACTGACCAAGTCAGCTCATTTTGTGCCAATAAAAGATACATGGACTAAGGCACAATTAGCTATGGCTTATCGGAAGAATGTGCTGAGAATGCATGGGGTGCCTAAAGACATAGTATCAAACAGAGATTCGAGGTTTATCTCACAGTTTTGGAAAGAGTTTCAGGAGTCTTTGGGAACTGCATTGAAGATGAGTACAGCATTTCATCCTGCGATAGATGGTTAGACAGAGAAGACAATCAAGACTCTAGAGGATATGTTACGAGCTTGTGTTATGGATTTTGGTGGTAGCTGGGAACAGAGATTAAATTTGATTGAGTATTCTTGCAACAACAACTATCACACCAGTATTGGCATGCCGCCATTTGAGGCTTTATATGGGAGGAGATGTGCAACCCCCATACTCCAATTGCCTTAACAGGACCACTTAAGGTATAAGAACGTCACCATCTCGGTTACCCGAGGCAATGATAATCAAATGACAATGAAGAAACAAAATTTAAATAACAATATAGTTTAAAATGATTACATGATCAAAACCAAAATTGTTAAACTGAAATACAAGGTTCTCAGACGGTCTACTGATAAAACTGTCAAAACTATAAAATATCGTCTGACACAGCGAAAGACTTCTAACTGCCACGTGATGACTCATCCCAGCTATCCCATACGCGTCATATCATACCTGCTCATTAACTGCTCACCACCCCCGAATAGATCACCACAGTTTTTAAAACATTTAAACGGGGTCGGTACTAATTACACAATCAAAGCCACACTGAAACAATCATACAAACAGCTCACACACAATCCCAGTTTCCATCTCCCATCTCCACACAACTGACTACACATTAAAGTGTGTAGCCCTGCCAGAGTACCCATCGCAACAGGTACTCCTCGCCGCCAGTGGGGGAATGCAGATGTTCCCACCTAAGCCCCGCTCATCTCCATCGAGCGATAAACCCATGTTCATTAATGTGAACATCCCTTCTGTGGCGGGTCCCACAGAAGGCGAATCAAGGGCGTGAAGTCACTGCCGCAAGTGACTCCACTCAGCCAGGGACGCACCTCGAAGAACACAGACAGATAAACAATAACCATAACACCAAAATCAACAACCGTCTGAATCAATCAATAATATACAATCACAGCTGTCTCAATCAATCAACAATCACTATCTACAGCACAATTCACCACACATATCATGTAACTAATACTGAGTAGGGAAAACCCTACCTGAAATAAGCCATCACCAAGATCGTCACAATCAGCTAATCATAATCATTCTTCAACGAAATCACCTCCTATCAAACATGTAATCATACAATCACCATCTAATAAACAAAATACTCCCAAAACCTCCAATTAGGGTTTTAACCAAACTCAATGAAACAACATAAAAACTATACAAGGATCTTACCCTCGACACGACGAACTCAACGGTGTAAAGAACGTGACGATCCGACAACCTTAGCCTTTGGGATTTGAAAATAACGCGACGACGGAGACAACGTAACTTCTTTTCTCTTTGAAGAGTTTTTAGAAGAAGTAAAAGTGATGACTAAAGTGACGGAAACCTTTAAATATGAATCACGCATTATTAAC
Source organism: Silene latifolia (assembly GCF_048544455.1). NCBI lineage: Eukaryota > Viridiplantae > Streptophyta > Magnoliopsida > Caryophyllales > Caryophyllaceae > Silene > Silene latifolia. The sequence goes on from NC_133531.1 coordinate 109,315,166, forward strand.
AAATCCCGTCAAAAACAACCCGTAAAAGTAACTACTCGATCGAGTAAGTAACTTACTCGATCGAGTGCCCCTTACTCGATCGAGTGCCACACATACTCGATCGAGTACCCATCAGACAGACTACTGTTTCGTATAAAAACATACTTACTCGACAGAGTAAGTCCCACTCGATAGAGTACCCATAGACATAGAAAACCGTAGTATTATAGTCTTCCCTCCTTAAAAAGAACTCCGTCCCCGAAGTTTAACCCATACTCAAAAACAAACATACTAACTCGATCAAGACACAACAACGCAACTAAGAACTCAAAACAAAACCCCAACCTACCAAACATGAACTCATAACACCAACTCCACCAACTATTCCTACCTCCACAACATGACTCACGATATCGTACCTACTCCATTATATCTCTCTCGACACTAACTCCATACACTACCAACTACCGTCCACAAATGCTGCTAGCTCCGTAATATATCATCCACTAGCAAATCCAATATCAAGACACTCATAGACATCAAATGGAATGTTACATTCTACCACCCTTAAAAGGAACTTCGTCCTTGAAGTTTACTCACACTCATAATATCATCATCCAATTGTCAACACTATTGAAATATCGTCTCACACAGCGGAAGACTACTAACTGCCACGTGATGACTCATCCCAACTATCCCATACGCGTCATATCATACCTACTCAATAACTGCTCACCACCCCCGAATGGATCACCACAGTTTTTAAAACATTTAAACGGGGTCAGTACTAATTACACAATCAAAGCCACACTGAAACAATCATACAAACAGCTCACACACAATCCCAGTCTCCATCTCCAATCTCCACACAACTGACCACACACTAAAGTGCGTAGCCCTGCCAGAGTACCTATCGCAACAGGTACTCCTCGCCGCCAGTGAGGGACCGCAGCCGTTCCCACCTAAGCCCTGCTCATCTCCATCGAGCGATAAACCCATGTTCATTAATGTGCACATCCCTTCTGTGGCGGGTTCCACAGAAGGCGAATCAAGGGCGTGAAGCCACTCCCGCAAGTGACTTCACTCAGCCAGGGACGCACCCCGAAGAACACAGAGAGATAAACAATATGTAACACCCCCATACTCCAAGTGCCTTACCAGGACCACTCAGGTATAAGGATGCCACCATCTCGGTTACCCGAGGCATGATATTCATAAGACAATAACGAAACAACTTTAAAAGAAAATAAAGTTTAAAGTGATTACATAGCAATACCAAACTGATAAAAAGAAATACAAGACTCTCGGACGGTCTCTTTGCTAAAACTATTAAAGCTATAAAACATCGTCTGACACAGCGGAAGACTTCTAACTACCACGTGATGACTCATCCCAGCAATCCCATACGCGTCATACCATACCTGCTCAATAACTGCTCACCACTCCCGAATGGATCACCACAGTTTTTAAAACATTTAAACGGGGTCAGTACTAATCACACAACTCAATATATCAACAATAAGATAAACAGACAGCTTAACTGTCACACACACACAACCAACCAATTCCAATCGTCTCAATCACCGACCGTCCACTTTGGACCGCCACGCGATGGGGGACCGCAGCCGTACCCACCAAATCCCCGCTCCTCATAGTGAGCGATAACCCTGTCCATTAATGTGCACATCCCTTCGTGGCGGGTTCCACAGAAGGCGAAACTAGGCGTGAAGTCACTCCCGCAAGTGACCCCACTCGGTAGAGGCCACGCCTCGCGAACCACCAACAACGATCACAACCACAATCACAATACAATTATTATATCAAACAACCAATCACAATACATCAACCAATATCCCATTATGGGACTAATACGAGTAGAAATCCTACCCGAAAGCACAACTATCGACGGTCTCTCTCACAAATTGTCTCAAAAGGCTCTTCTACGAAACCTCCTCCTATCATACAACATACAAATGCTACCAAATCACAAACTACTCAAAAACCACCAAATCCCTAGATTAGGATTTAACCAACTTAAAGGAAAGACAATAAAAAAGGGTACATAGATCTTACCCTCGACGCAAGGAACTCAACGGTATAATCAACGCTCAGAACTGACCTTCCAAACTCCGGGTATTGCTAATAATGCGATTAGGATGAAGAACTTGCTTGCTTTCTCTCTTAAACAGTAATTTAGGTTTTGCAAAAGTGATTTAGAATAATGACGACAAAGCTTATATACCTTAATCGCATAATTAACAAAACCCGAGAAAACTCCCCGTAAAACCGGCTACTCGATCGAGTACCCAAAGCTACTCGATCGAGTACCCCCTTACTCTATCGAGTACCTAAGGCTACTCGATAGAGTACCCCCTTACTCTATCGAGTACCTAAGGCTACTTGATAGAGTACCCCCTTACTCTATCGAGTACCTAAGGCTACTTGATAGAGTACCCTACAGGTCAGAAACTTTTCTAAAACGCAACTTACCCTTACTCGACAGAATAAGGCCTACTCGATAGAGTACCCCAAGACTTATAAATACGGAGTATTACAGTCTTCCCTCCTTAAAAAGAACTTCGTCCCCGAAGTTCAACCCATACTCTAAAAACAAACATACTAACTCGGTCAAGACGCAACAAAGCTACTAAGAACTCAAAACAAAACCCCAACTTACAGAACATGAAACCATGAACTCTTAACACCAACTCTACCAACTATTCCTACCTCCACACCTCGCTCACGATGTCGTATCAACTACATCATAAACTCTCCCGACAATAACTCCATACATAACCAACTACATAAACATCAAACGGAATGTTACATTCTACCACCCTTAAAAGGAACTTCGTCCTCGAAGTTTACTCACACTCATAACCTCATCATCCAACTGTCAACACTATCGAAGTATTCTCGCATTCCTAATATTGAACTACTACAAGCACGTCCATGACCTTTTTAACACTATAAACCACAACATATACAAATCCATACCTTATGCTACACCAACACTCTACTTCCAAATATACTACCATATGTACAACCATCAAAATCTCTTTTATCGCATCCTACTCCTCTTAAGATAAATGTTACGTCCTCGTAACTCACTAATACTAAATCCTAGATATATCTTTTCATTATCCTCATCACCACCGCAAGGCAAAGATAACCACCTAGAACCTAAACACTCGCCATGCACATATCCAAGGCTCTCTTACTTAAACAACTCTCATACTTCACTTCACTCGTCACACCACCTAACCTATACCACAAAATCCTTAACTTAAACCAAAACTTCACTTGTTCCCTACTACCGCAACATGACACACCTCTCTATATAAACTACATAAAACTCTTATCGTCAAAAGCATAACTCACGATCCACACTTGTTACGTACACTCACACTAGATCCTCAAGTTCATTTCTTCCATTACCGCAAGACTCATATATAACTTAACACGACACTAATTACTCAACACCCTACACTCACTTTGTCTCAACAAAGGATTATGCACCACCTGCATATCGGATCATGACTATGACTACGATGCCTCAACTTAAAACAAGATCAAAATTATCTTTGTATCAACTTCTCACAATCAGTGTCCCATCAACAGAATGTCACTATACCATGACAACAACGAAAACATGTACAACTCTCTTTCATATCATACTCTACCCTCATTACAAAACTTAACTGGTAAGAAATATCGATAACAAAACAACTGTCTATCTGGCATAAAATCGAAACTCACAGAAGCAACATCAAACAAAACAACAATCTATGTATGACTGGTATGTACTTTTGAAACTCGTATCATAATCATCCCGCCTACTCCACCACAACCGGTGACGGCATCACAACACCGCCACCAACAGCCACACCGCAATGCGAAAATACCCGCATCACAACACTAAATACCGTGCCCGGATCACCACCTGAGGCACCACAACCGCACCGATAGACATCACAACTTACTCAAACCCATAAACACCGACTCAAAGATAACTTCTCAGACAAGAAAAACTTACTCAAATCCACTTCATTAAATCACAACGCAACATATTATATGGATAAACAGATAAGCACCTCATGAACATCATCTCTACCATTTCACGGAATACGCATGTGTTATCAATACACATAAAATTATAACTAGCCATGCCAAATCAATCAAATTATTACCTTTTTAGCCTCATTCCATCAGATTGTCGTACCCTACATATATCACAAATATTCATATAACATCTTTATAACTATCACACCATACCGCTCCTCGTGAGGTCAGAACCTCACACAAACATTTATACACATCATAGACCCATAATCACATCCAACTAGTCAATCCTGATCACGTAAGTTACCACTCGATAAAGGTTACCTGTCGCCCGAGCTTAACTCATATGCCCCTCATAACATATTTTCCCATTCGCATAACCATCACCTCATGCCATACCATTAATATTCAACCACTAGCGCTCGCCTCGTATAACCACATCTTACACTCCTTTACAACCATACATATCAATCCGGCCTTTGTAAAATTAACCTCTCTAGGACTGCTGTCTTTCTTATCTATCATCACCCTTAACCACTAGTGACAACACCACAATACCACCACTGCTCGTATATCAAACCTCTTATACTCGTATCTAAATAACACGGTTTTTCTCCTATCTTTGGTTAACATCCTCAAATAAAGAACATCAAACCCATCAACAAAATTACCTCAACATTATTCCCAATACTATCTTAATTGTATCGTCATCTAACTTTCCACCAAAAATCTCATATCGTGTAAATACTCCACCAACTCTTACTCCCTTAATTCCTCGAAACTCATTATTAATCATGTTGTCCTGAAGCTCCCATATAACCATTAACTAACATCCTCATGATAATATCACACATTTCGATGATTCCTTACCTTTATATCACATAACTCCGGTGAAAGTTTTCTCAGCTTACTTTTATCCTTCTTTTCTCTTTATACTCAACAATTCCATTTAATATCTCAACTCCTTATTACTTCTACCTAACCCTTTAGTGCTCCAACTACCTTCTCATTCCGCCAAAGCTCAAATCCCATTATTTCATGTCGATATCATCTCACTCTTTCTTACCGTGGATCTTCTCTTATTATGCTATCGCTCACACTTGTCACTAACCTATCCATAAAATCAACGTTCACTGTTTAAACAACTTCATTTAATTTCATGCCGTTAAATGCCCAAAGAAATCACACGTAGTTTCACCTCTTAATAAACCAAATCTCCCAAACTCACTCACTGTCTACAAATCCACCTCGCAACATGTCTCCATAAAGTTCACTATATACTACTCTTCTCAACCCCTTTAAAACGAACTTTCACTGTGTATATTCTTAACCCACACGACTCCTAACCATCTCACTCCATAATTCTTTACACATCTCAAGCTGCCACTATCCAAACCTTCCTTTCAATCTTTTCATTCTCACGTTCCTTAGACCCACATCATCCCTTGCCCACTTTCACTTACTTTTACATCACTCAATTTCGCGAACAAATCACTCACCACGTCTCACCAAAACTTGCACCATGCCTCAATCAGCTCATCAATATTCTTTTTCTATTTCCACTTCTCAGCACAACCACATAAGATTGGGTAACTTACGTATCAAGACCAACTTACATGTAAAACAATGCATAAAGAAGTAAAATAACAACTTTGAATTAAACATAATATGCAACGAATGTCAAAAGATAAGCATATGACCCAAAACAGGGGTCACTAGATCGAGTACAGGCCACTCGATCGAGTAAGGGACTTACTCGATCGAGTAGGTGAAGATCAGAAGCACGTAAAACAAATCACCAGGGTTACTCGATCGAGTAGCTAAGGTACTCGATCGAGTGCCCCCTTACTCGATCGAATACCAAGGATACTCGATCGAGTACCCCAATTCTCAAGACTTTGTCCAGTTTTTAAAAAAACAGTCATAACTCACTCATTTCTTGGTCGTTTTGGGCGTGTGACCTATCGTTAGAATCGTAAAAGAACAAGCTATCACCTCCAATTGGAATCACATTAAAATAATTTATGCATCTCAAGTTATAACAGTTTAAAGACAACCTCTTTATAATCGAAAAAAACACAACTACTTGATTTTACTTCTAAACAACTTAAACAACCAAGCAAACAAAACCAGTCCAAAACTCATAAAACCAGTATTCATAATCATATGTTACTATTTTCAAAAATTAAGCAACAACATCCATCATGCACATATATTATTTAACTCATTAGTCATGTACTAACCGCATACTTTAAATTTTATAACTTTTCGTAACACAACATTCTCATACATTACAAATCCTATTTCCATGTTACTAATACAACAATATTACAAATACACTTCGTCACTTAAACATATTCATAATCACAAAATTCATATTCTCATGCAATTGCTACCCCATCTTTTCCAATCAATTCATCCATTTCTAACACATTACTCATCATTCTCATACACTTTTCTAACAATTCCAACCAACATGGTAAACCAACTATCATGCAACATGCTTTCAATCAACAACATACGAAATCACATTATCACCATCTTTTCTACACATTCCTCATTCTCCACATACATACATCCACTGATTCATGCCACACATCACCATATAGGTACACCATTCACAGGACAAACACATAGCGATCCCGACTCATATCCCATGGTGACCGGTTCAAAATTGTAGGGCGAGTTAGCGACTTTAGGACGTCTCCCAAGTCTTTGCATTAGCTCCTACAACCTTTACCCCCGGGTTCATTTTAATTGACTCCCTATATTCATTGGGTTCATTGGTTACAGGTTTCAGGATCGTCGCTCTGATACCATTTGTAACACCCCCATACTCCAAGTGCCTTACCAGGACCACTCAGGTATAAGGATGCCACCATCTCGGTTACCCGGGGCATGATATTCATAAGACAATAACGAAACAACTTTAAAAGAAAATAAAGTTTAAAGTGATTACATAGCAATACCAAACTGATAAAAAGAAATACAAGACTCTCAAACGGTCTACTGCTAAAACTATTAAAGCTATAAAACATCGTCGACACGAGCGGAAGACTTCTAACCGCCACGTGATGACTCATCCCGAATCCCATACGCGTCATACCATACCCGCTCAATAACCGCTCACCACTCCCGAATGGATCACCACGATTTTCAAAACATTTAAACGGGGTCAATACTAATCACACAACTCAATATATCAACAATAAGATAAACAGATGCGACTTAACGTCACACACACACAACCAACCAATTCCAATCGTCTCAATCACCGATTGTCCACCGGACCCGACCACGCCCGGTGGGGGACCGCACCGTACCCACCAAATCCCCGCTCCACATAGTGAGCGATAACCCCGTCCATTAATGTGCACATCCCTTCTGTGGCGGGTTCCACAGAAGGCGAAACTAGGGCGTGAAGTCACTCCCGCAAGTGACCCCACTCAGCCGAGGCCACGCCTCGCGAACCACAGACAACGATCACAACCACAATCACAATACAATTATTATATCAAACAACCAATCACAATACATCAACCAATATCCCATTATGGGACTAATACTGAGTAGGAAATCCTACCTGGAAAGCACAACTATCGACGGTCTCTACAAATTTGTCTCAAAAAGGCTCTTCTACGAAACCTCCTCCTATCATACAACATACAAATGCTACCAAATCACAAACTACTCAAAAACCCCCAAATCCCTAGATTAGGATTTAACCAACTTAAAGGAAAGACAATAAAAAAGGGTACATAGATCTTACCCTCGACGCAAGGAACTCAACGGTATAATCAACGCTCATAACTGACCTTCCAAACTCCGGGTATTGCTAATAATGCGATTAGGATGAAGAACTTGCTTGCTTTCTCTCTTAAACAGTAATTTAGGTTTTGCAAAAGTGATTTAGAATAATGACGACAAAGCTTATATACCTTAATCGCATAATTAACAAAACCCGAGAAAACTCCCCGTAAAACCGGCTACTCGATCGAGTACCCAAGGCTACTCGATCGAGTACCCCCTTACTCTATCGAGTACCTAAGGCTACTCGATAGAGTACCCCCTTACTCTATCGAGTACCTAAGGCTACTTGATAGAGTACCCCCCTTACTCTATCGAGTACCTAAGGCTACTTGATAGAGTACCCTACAGGTCAGAAACTTTTCTAAAACGCAACTTACCCTTACTCGAGAGAATAAGGCCTACTCGATAGAGTACCCCAAGACTTATAAATACGGAGTATTACACAATAACCATAACACCAAAATCAACAACCGTCTGAATCAATCAACAATATACAATCACAGTTGTCTCAATCAATCAACAATCACTATCTACAGCACAATTCACCACACATATCATGTAACTAATACTGAGTAGGGGAAACCCTACCTGAAAAGGCATCACCAAGATCGTCACAATCAGCTAATCATAATCATTCTTCAACGAAATTACCTCCTATCAAACATGCAATCATACAATCACCATCTAATAAACACAATACTCCCAAAACCCCCAATTAGGGTTTTAACCAAACTCAATGAAACAACATAAAAACTATACAAGGATCTTACTGTAACACCCCCATACTCCAAGTGCCTTACCAGGACCACTCAGGTATGAAGACATTACCATCTCGGTTACCCGAGGCAATGATAATCAAACAACAATGAAGAAACAACGTGTAATATAAATAGTTTAACGAATAGTTACAATCCTCAAAACCAAACCAAAAGTACGATACATGATTCCAAACTGATTGTTCTAACTGAAATGTAAATAACTAATAAGCTACAGCGGAAGACTCCTATCATCATGTCGTGGCATCCCAGCTATCCCAGTACTCATCTCAATACCTGCTCAATATCTGCTCACCATCCCCGAATGGATCACCGCAGGTTTACAAAACAACACCGGGGTCAGTACTAATCACACAATCAATATAAACAACAACGATAAGATAAACAGACAGCTTAACTGTCACACACACACAACCAACCAATTCCCATCATCTCAATACTGACTGTCCACTGGACCAACCACGCCAAATGGGGGACCGCAAATGTACCCACCAAATCCCCGCTCCACATAGTGAGCGATAACCCTGTCCATTAATGTGCACATCCCTTCTGTGGCGGGTTCCACAGAAGGCGAAACTAGGGCGTGAAGCCACTCCCGCAAGTGACCCCACTCAGCCGAGGCCACGCCTCGCGAACCATCAACAACGATCACAACCATAATCACAATATAATTATTATATCAAACAACCAAATACAATACATCAACCAATATCCCATTATGGGACTAATATTGAGTAGGAAATCCTACCTGATATGCACACAATCGACGGTCTCTCTTCACGAGTCAAAAAGCCTCTTCTATGAACCCTCCTCCTATCATACAACACATAGAGGCTACCAAATCACATACTACACATAAAACCCCCAATCTCTAAATTAGGGTTTAACCAAAACAAAGGAAAGACAATAAAAAGGGTACGTAGATCTTACCCTCGACGCAAGGAACTCAACGGTATACACAACGACAACAATCGACCGTCGAACTCAGGAATTGCTAAGAATGCGATTAGGAAGATGAACTTGTTGCTTTCTCTCTTAAACAAGAATTTAGGTTTTGTAAAAGTGGTTTAGAATAATGACGACGGAACTTAAATACCTTAATCGCATAATTAACAAAACCCGAGAAAACTCCCCGTAAAACCGGACACTCGATCGAGTACCCAAGGTACTCGATCGAGTACCCCTTACTCGATCGAGTGCCCCACTACTCGATCGAGTACCCAACAGTCGAAACTTTTCTAAAACGCAACTTACCCTTACTCGACAGAGTAAGGCCTACTCGATAGAGTACCCCAAGACTTATAAATACGGAGTATTACAGTCTTCCCTCCTTAAAAGGAACTTCGTCCCCGAAGTTCAAACCACTACTAAACAAAGGTACTCCCATAACCTTCCCGACTCAGCAACCAAAACAAAATTCAACATAAAACATGATACTACACCAACTCATCCCGACAAACATCCCGACACAACATATAAAAGGGGTATAAAACTCTTAAAAACTGCTCGCGATCATCTCCTACCCCCCTAAAAGAAACAAGGTTACGTCCCCGTAACCATACATACCTGATCAAAAAGGAAAGGGTAACGCTCTTTCATAGCTTCCTCTGGCTCCCATGTAGCTTCCTCGGTCTCGTGGTTAGACCAAAGGATCTTAAGCAAAACTGTCTCACCACTCCTAGTCTTTCTAACCTTTCGATCAAGAATCTGCTTCGGCACCTCAAGGTATGATAAAGACTCATCTAGCTCTAAGCTCTCTGCCTCTAACACATGTGACGGGTCACTCACATACTTCCGCAGCTGCGATACATGAAACACATTATGCACTCTCTCTAATGCAGCTGGTAAAGCCAGACGATAAGCAACTTCCCTAACTCGCTCTAAGATCTCATAAGGCCCTATAAACTTCTGACTTAGCTTGCCTTTCTTCCCAAATCTCATAACCCCACGCATAGGAGACACTTTTAAAAGAACCTTGTCCCCAACTTGAAACTCTATGTCCCGGCGATGTAGATCTGCATAACTCTTTTGTCGATCCTGAGCTGCTCTCATCCGTTCCCTGATCATCTTAATCTGTTCCACCATCTCATGCATCATCTCTGGTCCTAAAACCACTACCTCAGCACTATCGTCCCAACAGATTGGACTCCTACATCTCCTCCCATACAAAGCCTCAAACGGTGTCATACCTATACTGGTGTGATAGCTGTTATTGTAAGAAAATTCTATCAAGTCCAACCTCTGCTCCCAGCTACCACCAAAATCCATCACACAGGCTCGCAACATATCCTTAAGAGTCTTGATTGTTCTCTCAGTCTGCCCGTCTGTCGCAGGATGAAATGTTGTACTCATCTTCAACGTTGTTCCCAACGATTCCTGCAACTCCTTCCAAAACCTTGATATAAACCTCGCATCTCTGTCAGACACTATGTCCTTAGGGACTCCATGTAACTTAAGCACGTTCTTTCGATAGGCCATAGCCAATTGTGCCTTAGTCCATGTATCTTTCATTGGAACAAAGTGAGCTGACTTGGTCAGACGATCCACTATCACCCAAATCATGTTGTTACCTTGTTGACTCTTTGGCAAACCCACAATGAAATCCATGGAAATGGATTCCCACTTCCACTCAGGCACCTCTAAAGACTGAATCTTACCTAGTGGTCGTCGCTGCTCCCCTTTAACTCTCTGGCATGTCAAACAACGGGACACAAACTCAGCTGTCTCTTTCTTCATCCCAGGCCACCAAAACGTTTTCTTCAAATCCTTGTATAGCTTGTCTCCACCTGGATGAACCGAATATGGTGTGCAATGCGCCTCTGTCATGATAGTCTTTTTCAACTCCTCATCATTAGGAACACACCACCTACCGTCAAACCTCAAACTACCATCTCGTATGAATAGAAAACCGGACACTTTGTCCCTTTCTCTACTCCAGCTCTCCACTCCACTATCTTAGGATCCAAAGCCTGCTTATCCCGAATATCATCATAAAACTCAAGATGTACTGTCATATCACCCATGGCATCTCCTTTCTGCATCATATGTATCCCAAAACTCGCTACCTCATCCCTCAGCCTCATCAAAGATAGAGGCGTACACGGGGAATGTACACTCTTCCTACTCAAAGCATCGGCTACAACATTGGCTTTCCCTTCATGGTAGATGATTTCCATGTCATAATCGCCAATCGGCTCCATCCACCTCCTCTGTCTCATGTTCAACTCCTTCGCATGAAGATGTACTTGAGACTCTTGTGATCAGAAAAATACCTTAAAGATTGCTCCATAAAGGTAATGTCTCCAAATCTTGAGAGCAAACACCACTGCACCCAACTCCAGATCATGAGTAGGGTAGTTTTCCTCATAAGGCTTCAATTGCCTAGAAGCATAGGCAATCACTTTGCCATTCTGCATCAACACACATCCCAGCCCATTCTTCGAGGCATCTGTATAAACCTCAAAGTTCTCGCTCCCTTCGAGCAATGCTAAGACAGGCGTGGTCAAACGCTCCTTTAATATTTGGAACGCCGTCTCACAACTCTCATCCCAACGAAACCTGTTCTCTTTCCTCATCAACGCTGTCATCGGTCTAGCTATCTTGGAGAAATCTTTCACGAACCGTCTGTAGTATCCAGCTAAACCCAAGAAACTCCTAACCTCGGCAACATTCTTCGGTGCTTCCCACTTTGTCACCTTTGCCAATCTTCGCCGGATCCACGGCTACCCCATCTTTAGAGATTACATGCCCCGGAAAAAAGCAACTTTCTCTAACCGAACTCACACTTGGAAAACTTAGCATACAACTCATGATCCCTCAAAGTCTGCAACACGATCCTCAGATGCTCCACATGCTCCTCCTTAGTCTTAGAGTAGACTAAGATATCATCGATAAACACCACTACAAACTGGTCCAAGAACTGTCTGAAGATTTTATTCATCAAATCCATAAACACTGCCGGCGCATTAGACAACCCAAACGGCATCACCACATACTCATAGTGGCCATACCTCGACGTGAAAGCTGTCTTTGGTATGTCCACCTCTCTAATCTTCACCTGATGGTACCCCGACCTCAAATCAATCTTAGAAAAGACTGTTGCACCACTCAACTGATCAAACAGGTCATCTATCCTTGGCAAAGGATACTTGTTCTTTATCGTCACTCGGTTCAGCTCCCTATAATCTATGCATAACCTCAAACTCCCATCTTTCTTCTTCACGAAAAGAACTGGTGCTCCCCACGGCGATACAATTGGTCTAATGTATCCCTTCTCTATCAGATCATCCAACTGCTTCCTAAGTTCCTCCATCTCCTTAGGACCCATACGGTACGGTGCCTTAGAGATCGGCCCCGTCCCCGGCTTCAACTCAACGGTGAAATCTATCTCCCTCTTTGGTGGCACCCCGGAATCTCCTCCGGAAAAACATCTGCAAACTCTCCCACCACTGGTATCTCATCAACTGTCGGACTCTCTATCCGATCATCTCTCACATGGCACAAGATCAGAGGACATCCCTTCCTCAGATAAGACTTCAAGGTGACAGCTGCAATCAACTTAACTTTGGGTTTGACTAGAAACCCACGATAAGACACACTAACACCCTTAGGACCTCTTAAAGACACTTTCTTTTGATGACAGTCTATCTTAGCTTTATACTTTCCTAACCAATCCATCCCAACTATCATCTCAAAACCGTTAAAAGGAAACTCTAGCAAGTCTACCGGGAAATCAACTTGCCCAACTATCAAAGATACATCTCTAAACAATCTCCCACACGATACAGACTCACCCGAAGGTATGAAAACTTGCTCACTAACAGACTCATATACTCTCAAACCCAACTATTTAACATGACTCGAAGACACAAACGACTGAGAAGCCTCCGAATCAAACAAAACAAAGGTAGGAATACCATTAACAAGGAATGTACCGGTGATAACGTGCGCATCTTCCTCAGCTGCTTTCTTCTCCATCATGAATAACTTGTCACTGGTCTTCTGCCCACCTCCCGGACAAGATCTTGGGAAGTAGTCGGCTTAGCACCCGACCCTTGATTGTTGTTGTTGTTCGCGGTGTTTTCGATAAGAATTACCGCCGTTGCGGTTGCCTCCACTCTGTAACTCGACTTCCCGGTTTGGCCATGATCCAGTAGCCGATCATTTCATCGAAACTCTGCGCAGTCTCCGGAAAGATCCCTGCACTTGTGCACTCATGTCTCTTGTGGCCTACACCACCACAAATGATAGCAGTCACTCCCCAACTATTACTCACACTTCCACGGCCACGCCCAAAGGAAGCCCCAGCACTGAACCCAGACCTAGAAGAAAATCCCTTAGACTGATTGTGGTTGCCTTTCTTGTGATTCGATTGGCCACCACCCTCGCTCTCAGACTTCCTCTTCTCACCACCTAACCTCTCCTGAGCCATCTCCACCAACCTCTCAGCTCTCCCAGCCCTCTCATAAGCTTCCTTAACATCAGTAAGGATTCCCACGGGTAACTTATCCATAATCTTAGGGGTCAACCCCCTCTCAAACCTCAATGCCAAATTCTCCTCACTCAAACCCATATCCTCAGCATACCTAGACTTCTCATTGAACAGCTTGTAGTACTCAGCCACAGACATCCCAGCGGTCATCTTAAAACCATCAAACTCTTCTCTCATCTTACTCCTCACATGTTCCGGTACAAACTCCTTCCTCACAGCCCTACGAAACTCCTCCCAAGGTATAGCAGGTAAGCCTTGGTTTGTATATATCTCCTTAGCACTCACTTTCACTGAATCCCACCACTTGCTCGCCGCCTCCCTCGAGATAGAACGCGCTGTTCCACCCTCATCTCATCGGGACAAAGTGAACCAGATCTAATATGTTCTCCATCTCTCTCAGCCAACTATCAAGTAGGTTAGGCTCCCCAACTCCCTTGTATTCTTTCGGGTTAAACCTCGCTATATAAAGGCTGATTTTTGAATGGTCAACCTCCTTCTCCTTATCCTTATTCTTATCCTCATTCACTTTCTTTAGGGTCTCAGTAAGAGCATCCTGGTGCTCTAACATCTTAACGATGTCATCCACGGTCATAAGCTCGGCTCTCGCATACAAAGCGGTTCTCTTGGCGGCATCTTGAAACTATACATATATAAGAAAGGGTAGATATGAACATACATACTAAACTTCAAAACACGAAAACACGCCACCCAGAACCCACTCGATCGAGTTCCCAAACACACTCGATCGAGTAACGGCTACTCGATCGAGTGCCCCACGTACTGATCGAGTACCCAAACTTCGGACCCCAAACGGACCTTCGATCTCTTACCTACTCGATCGAGTATCTAGGCTACTCGATCGAGTGACACCCTACTCGATCGAGTACCCCTAGTTACTCGATCGAGTGCTAAAAACGCCATTCGGACTCAAAATCGTTAAAAACCCACCCGATCGAGTCAGTCCCACTCGATCGAGTCATGCTAACACATAAAAGCTACCCGCATGTTACGTCATATGCTAACATGCTAAACTTATAAACCACATTATATCATAATACACATGCTACGCATCTTTTCTACTGTCTACGAGATCGTTTCATCATATTATTAAATGCCACATTGTAAATCATCCAACATGTTATCATCTCATCAACAAATTCCCACATATCACCATTTTCTTTCACATGCTCAACTTTCTACTTCAACACCCAACAATTAACACATTTCACCACATTCTTACACAAGTTAACCAAACACACATACGACTCGACAAACACTTCCCCCATGTGACCGGTTCAAAGTTGTAGGGCGACCCCGCGACTTTAGGATGTCTCCCAAGCCTTTGCATTAGCTCCTACAACTTTTACCCCGGGTTCATTTTAATTGACTCCCTATGTTCATTAGGTTCATTGGTTACAGGTTTCAGGATCGTCGCTCTGATACCATTTGTAACACCCCCATACTCCAAGTGCCTTACCAGGACCACTCAGGTATGAAGACATTATCATCTCGGTTACCCGAGGCAATGATAATCAAACAACAATGAAGAAACAACGTGTAATATAAATAGTTTAACGAATAGTTACAATCCTCAAAACCAAACCAAAAGTACGATACATGATTCCAAACTGACTGTTCTAACTGAAATGTAAATAACTAATAAGCTACAGCGGAAGACTCCTATCATCATGTCGTGGCATCCCAGCTATCCCAGTACTCATCTCAATACCTGCTCAATATCTGCTCACCATCCCCGAATGGATCACCGCAGGTTTACAAAACAACATCGGGGTCAGTACTAATCACACAATCAATATAAACAACAACGATAAGATAAACAGACAGCTTAACTGTCACACACACACACAACCAACCAATTCCCATCATCTCAATACTGACTGTCCACTGGACCAACCCTGCCAGTGGGGGACCGCAGCCGTACCCACCAAATCCCCGCTCCACATAGTGAGCGATAACCCTGTCCATTAATGTGCACATCCCTTCTGTGGCGGGTTCCACAGAAGGCGAAACTAGGGCGTGAAGCCACTCCCGCAAGTGACCCCACTCAGCCGAGGCCACGCCTCGCGAACCATCAACAACGATCACAACCACAATCACAATACAATTATTATATCAAACAACCAAATACAATACATCAACCAATATCCCATTATGGGACTAATATCGAGTAGGAAATCCTACCGATATGCACACAATCGAGACGGTCTCTCTACCGCCGAGTCAAAAAGCCTCTTCTATGAACCCTCCTCCTATCATACAACACATAGAGGCTACCAAATCACATACTACACATAAAACCCCCAATCTCTAAATTAGGGTTTAACCAAAACAAACGAAAGACAATAAAAAGGGTACGTAGATCTTACCCTCGACGCAAGGAACTCAACGGTATACACAACGACAAGAACTGACCGTCTGAACTCCGGGAATTGCTAAGAATGCGATTAGGAAGATGAACTTGTTGCTTTCTCTCTTAAACAGGAATTTAGGTTTTGTAAAAGTGGTTTAGAATAATGACGACGGAACTTAAATACCTTAATCGCATAATTAACAAAACCCGAGAAAACTCCCCGTAAAACCGGACACTCGATCGAGTACCCAAGGTACTCGATCGAGTACCCCCTTACTCGATCGAGTGCCCCAGCTACTCGATCGAGTACCCAACAGGTCAGAAACTTTTCTAAAACGCAACTTACCCTTACTCGACAGAGTAAGGCCTACTCGATAGAGTACCCCAAGACTTATAAATACGGAGTATTACACTTACCCTCGACACGACGAACTCAACGGTGTAAAGAACATGACGATCCAACAACCTTAGCCTTTGGGATTTGATAATAACGCGACGACGGAGACAACGTAACTTCTTTTCTCTTTGAAGGGTTTTTAGAAGAAGTAAAAGTGATGACTAAAGTGACGGAAACCTTTAAATATGAATCATGTGTTATTAACAAATCCCGTTAAAAACAACCCGCAAAAGTAACTTACTCGATCGAGTAAGTAACTTACTCGATCGAGTGCCCCTTACTCGATCGAGTGCCACACATACTCGATCGAGTACCCATCAGGCAGACTACTGTTTCGTATAAAAACATACTTACTGAGGCGGTGGTATTATAGGAGATGTAAGAGTCCGATTTGTTGGGACGACAGTGCTGAGGCGGTGGTTTTAGGACCAGAGATGGAACATGAGATGGTAGAGCAGATTAAGCTGATCAGAGAGAGGATGAGAGCGGCCCAGGACCGACAAAAGAGTTATGCAGATCAACATCGATGGGATATAGAGTTTCAGGTTGGGGACAAGGTTCTTTTGAAAGTGTCTCCTATGCGTGGGGTCATGATATTTGGTAAGAAATAGAAGCTGAGTCAGAAGTTCATCGGACCATATGAGATCTTAGACCGTGTTGGAGAGGTTGCTTATCGGTTGGCTTTACCGTCTGCTTTGGATAGGGTACATAATGTGTTTCATGTGTCTCAGCTGCGGAAGTATATTAGTGATCCGTCACATGTGTTAGAGGTAGAGAACATAGAGCTAGATGAGTCCTTGTCTTATCTTGAGATGCCTAAACAGATCCTTGACCAGAAGGTTAGGAAGACTAGACATAGTGAGACAGTCTTGCTTAAGATTTTTTTGTCTAATCATGAGGTTGAGGAAGCTACATGGGAGGCGGAGGAGGCCATGAGAGAGCGTTATCCGTTTCTTTTTTATCAGGTATGTATGGTTACGGGGACGTAACCTTGTTTCTTTTAGGGGGGTAGGAGATGGTCGCGAAGAGTTTTTATATCCTTTTATGTTGATTTTGATATAGTTAGTGGTTGTTTGAGTCGGATTGAGTTTGGTTTGGTGAGTATGTTTTGGAATTTTATGTTGAGTTTTGTTTTTGTTGTTACGTCAGGGGAGTGTTAGTGTGTTTTTGTTTTGTTGTGGTTTGAACTTCGGGGACGAAGTTCTTTTTAAGGAGGGAAGACTGTATTACTACGGTTTTATGAGTCCCTGGGTACTCTATCGAGTGGGGTTTACTCTGTCGAGTAAGTATGTTTGGAATACGAAACAGTAGTCTGCCTGTAGGGTACTCGATCGAGTAGCCTTGGCACTCGATCGAGTAAGTGGCACTCGATCAGAGACTTACTCGATCGAGTAAGTCGGTTATCGGGTATTATTTGACGGGTTTTGTTAATAAGGCGGATTAATATATAATACTTTTCGTCATCTTCCTTAAACACTTTTACAAACCTAATTCACTGTTTAAAGAGAGATTTCAAGTACGTTTCTTTGTTCTTCCGCTTTATTGACAAATCCCGGAGCTAGAGGGGTCGGTTTCGTTTGTTCTTGATATCATTGTGATCCTTGCGTCAAGGGTAAGTTCTACGTACCGTTTTTATAGAATTTGGCTGATTTTGATTAAACCCTAATTTGGGGAATTGGGGGTTTTATGATTATATTGTTGTGGTAGTGATGGTATGAATATGTTGTTGGAAAATGTGTCCTCGACAATAGTGCGATCACATGATTTAATATCATAATTAAATCTCATAATAAGAATACCTAAGGGATGATTCATTTTATAGCCAATTGATCAACATTAATCGGTAACGATTAGCTTGCTAGAGTTTGACGTTACTGTCGTGGGACGGTGGTGGTCAGTTGATCCCTTAAGGTCACGCCTAAACGATGATGCCCTTATCTGTAAAGTTGATTAATTGTATGACGATACAAGTTGATCAATTCCTTAAAATTGAACAATTCAATTGTGAGAGAGAATAGTATTTCTTATTGTAATGAGATTAAATAAGATTTATTTTAGTAATAAAAATGCTTTATTACTAAAATTGTTTATTATTTGAGAAACAATAGAGATAAGAATGAATGGTTAATTATTATTACAAGAGGTTGTAAATCATAATTATATGACCCATTTCATTTATGTGATCAAGTATCACTAGTCAATTTGTTGTATGTAATTTAATTAATTTATAAAATGATATTTATGTGTTAAATATGCATTAAATTAATTAATAACATGTAACATACTACATGTGACATATTGTGTGACAAATGACAAATTGACAAAATAAAATGGTAGTCCATTTTATGTAAGTGGACCGAAATGGAGGTTGTAGTGAAGTGTGGATGATATTATTTTATGTGATAAGATTAATATAATCATGCCTACAATAGTAGCCTTACACACCTACATTATGGAGAAGAGTAAAAGAAAAAGAAGATGCCAAATTTTGGCATTATGCCCTTGAACCCCACGGTTGCCATGCTCTTATTTGAAGAGAATTTGTTCTCTTCTTTACTCCTTAATCATTCATTCTATTCACATGCAAATACTTCTTCTCTTTCATGATTCATTTTTCTCCAAAATTAGAGAAATCATGGTCCAAATTGTTCAATCAAATTACTAATATTATTAGTGTAATATATGAGTATTAGTAATCAATTTTAAGGTAAACTACTAAACAAATATCTAGCAAATATTATTTAGTATAGATAAAGGATAATCTTAGGTGCAATGAAAAGGAGTGGCTTCTATACTTGGAGTCTTTGGAGGATCATCTTTATATTCATTATAACTCAAGAACAAGTGAAGGTAGGAGACCTTACTTGTGCCCACAAAACCGAAATTAACAATGTAAGGGACATTGTTTTCTTATAAATCTCTTATTTTGTTATGCATGCACTAGATCTAAAGAGCAAATAATTAGGAAGTTAATTAGTTCACTATTAGAGGAGTCTAATAAGAGGTAAATAAACCTAACAAGTGGTGTCAGAGCATAGGATGTTGCATGCATAATCGGTTATTGTTTTTTCAAGTTAAAAAGTTAACATATAAAACTAAAAATTTGTGATTTATAAGTATAAACCACGAAATCATCATGCATGTTATATATTCTGGTCCTAAAATATCTTTAGGTCATTTTTATGATTTATGGAAATTTATTGCTCATTTTAATGATTTTTGGTCATTTTATTACATTTTTATGATTAAAATGGGAATTAAAATGCTAAATAGTTAAACTAAGTCTATGACTTTGAACATTTTATATGACCTCACATGCATATTTTACAAGTTGTGTGTAAAATCTCTTATTAATTGGATTATTATTTCATGATTTATGATTTTTATGAGATAAAAATGGATTAAAAGAGGTAAAATGGTTAAAATAGTTAAATTTCGAATTAGGCTATGAAACTTTAATATGTTGTCACATGCATAATTTACAGAGTGTGTGTAAATTTCGAGACTAAATGATCTCATTTAGCATAATTTATGAATTTTTAGTGTAAAAATGGCATAAATAGTGACTATTTTAACATAAATAGCTAACGAAATTTGCATGGCATGAGAAAATTATCTTAGGTTTCATAAATATCTCACTAATCATATCTAAAGTTGTAAAGTTGATTGGATTAATTTTTGGATACTTTAGATGTTTTATGAGATAAAACGGATAAAATGCAACTATATTTTCTCAAAATTAATTCGGAAATTTTAACCATGATTTTTGACATTATGAGTGTCATGAAATTATTCCAGAATTTTCAAATATTTAAAATTAAAATTTTGAAATTATTGTAATTTAATTTGGATTTATTTCATAAATATTATGATTTTAAGGTCAAAAATGAGCATAAAAATTAAATCAAGTTGAATTATTGTCAAAAATTGAGTGATGACTAATTTTTGAGTCCTAAAAAGTGTTAGGATAATTAACTTGAGCTTAGATGTGATTTAAGTGTTAATTAGTGATTTTAAGAAGTTATTATCACACATTTCCACAAAATCGGGTTATATATATACGACACAAGTTAAATAGGGTGATTTGGCACATAATTTTGCATGATAGATACATATTATAATACTGCATATTTCAATTGTTTAATGTCTTTTATTTATATAATTTTGAATTATGTAATTTTATCTTAGTATGGCCTTAGTTTTAATCGATATTACCCGTAATGAAAGGGAATATTGATTCGGTTGTAATTTATTGTGATCTCGTATCACTTTTATTTTTATTAGTTTTTCCATTTTATATATGTATAATAGGAATAGCTTATTCAAGTGACCAAAGGAGTTGGTTTCCGAATATGTAATAGATTATTTGATTTTCTATTTTAGGAAGGCCATACTAGGAATTTATTATTATTGCTTTGCATTTCTTTTAATATGTTGCATGCATTGCCAAATCGTCATAACAACACATGCATATCATATCGAGCCATCGACCGTGTCAATTATAATTATCGTAGTTCACCGCTTTAGTTCACTTAAAACGTGATAGATAATAAATTGACAAGACCTCTAGCATATAATAATTGAGAATTAGCCTTACCAAATAGGAGAAACCATGAATCCCAATTTCATAAGGAAGTAGGCTCGGCTCACCGGAGTACTAAACTTGTTACGTTGGGTAAGTGGGTAATAAAATTTTATTACATCGAAATTTGGATTGATCTCAACGGAAGTATTCGTGACCGTAGTCGCATGTGTTCCGGGTTAAAGATGAAAATTAGAGTAATTTTTATCGACCGAGAGTTCTAGAGGTAGAATCGATTAAAGAGTTAATCCACCGAGTTATATTAATAAGGGATGAATCGGCTCACCGTGCCCGAGTTGATATGAATTTGGATCTCGGAATCATTTATGATAGTTGGGTGGAGGTCACTACGTAAATGCTTAAATACTTGTATTAAAATTTACAAGTATTATTAAAACGATAGATGTTAATTAATTCCTTCATTTCCATTTTTGTAGTTATTTATACGCAATGAATTCATCTAATACTCCTACATCAATCACCATTAATTTGTGGCTCCAATCATTCGATGAAAAATGCTCCGAGTATGACAATGATACGATTAGAGAATTACGCGTTGGCATTGGTCAGGATGGAAATTTTTTGCTTCTTTACCACCTCCACACCACCAAATCCAATATTAATGCCCACCGGTTTGGTAAGAAAATCTTGTGAAGAAAATCTCGCTAAACCCAAGGCATCCTTGTTTGAAGAAACAAGGAGAAATATTAAAATCAGTGGGAGTTCTAGCAAGAGTGTCCTTGCAAATGAAAGGAGTATTGGTGTTGTTAAAGGGAAGACAAAGATGGGTGAGAAACCCAAACCTGACAATAAATTGGATATGGATAGTGGGACTACCAAAACCAAGACCAAGAAGGGTGCTCAATCCTATGAGGAATGTCATTATTGTAATGTCATGGGCCATTGGAAGCGAAATTGCCCCATGTATTTGGGAGATATCAAAGTTGGACTTATTACTCCAAGTGGGACTTGGAAATGTGGAAAAGCTAAACAAGAGTGATATGAATCTCCGACAAGGAAATGGAGCTAGGGTAGCCGCCACTTCAAGAGGGACTTAGCTAAAAGCTTTGAGTTGTAATCTACATAATTGTTATTATGTACCCACTTTGTCTAAAACATTATTTCCATTTCTATGTGAGACATGAAAGGATTTAAATTTTGCTATCAAAGACAATTGTTGCATTTTGTTGAAAATAGACATGGTTGTGAGCCATGTCACTTATCTTTATGATATACAAGTTTTAGACACTTCCAACTCAAGCAAAGATATCTTCATAATACAATCCAAAAGACTCATAACTAGTAATCCAAATGATTTGTACATTTGGCTTTTTCAATTAGGTTACATAAATGAGAAACGCATTAAACGCTAGTGTTGACTAGATTTATTGAACCGTTTGATTTTCAATCATATGGTACATGTGAATCTTGTCTCCTTTACAAAATAATTTGTACTCCCTTTAGTGGTAAAAGGACATGAGCAAGTGATTTATTGGGACTAATACATGCCGATGTATGTATTCTAAATAAGCATCATCGCAAGGGGAATTCAGGACTACTTCATCACTTTTAATGATAATTTAAGTAGATATGGGTATATTTACTTAATCAAATATAAAGTGAAGCATTTGAGAAATTTGAGAAATTTCTAAATGACGTAAAGAACCAATTGAACAAAGTACTAAAGCATTACGATTCGATCGTAGTGGCAAAGATCTAAGTAATAAATTTGATTTATTAAAGATGGATTATGACCTAGTGTCACTACCCATAAGATAACACTAATATGAGTCGGTTTGAGTTGTTGAACTCAATTTTGGGAATTTGCAATCCAAAATGGACACGTAATTCTAAACGGATGGTCAACCAGGTAATACCTGAAATAGAGAGTCTATTTAACATATGACATGGATCAGACTGGCATATTACATGAATCAAACTGCAATGATAGGGATGGCCTTTTGTAAGCTAATGCATAGTCTAGGTAAACTCCTAATACTCCACCATATATATGTTTGTAACTCACAAAGCTATCTCTCAAAAAGATAGATGTATTTCTGAGAGATAGAGTGGGAGTAGATTGGATCGTTACAAACATGTCTTATAGTGCTACTTTGTGAAAGTAATTGAACTATAATATATAAATATAGAGTGGGAGTATAGTTCAGTCGGAGTTTAGCACACATGTCTTGTTGTTAAAATATTGCTTTGCGAAAGTAATGGTTGTTGGAATATGTGTCCTCCGACAATAATGCGATCACGACTGTTGATCATGATGATCACATGTTTAAGTCTCATTAAAATGAATACAATTGGGAAGTAATATTATTCTTGTCAACCGTTAACATATATCGGTAATGATTGGCTAACTAGAGTTTGACATTACTGTCGTGTGACGGTGGTGATCAGTTGACCCCCTAGGTCATACCTAAAGGGCAATACTCTTAATTGATTATTTAATTAATCGTATAATGTTGCGAGTTAATTAAATTACTTGAAAATTGACGGACGATTTTGGAAGTAAAATTTACGTATCAAATTGAAATGTGATTAAATGAGATACGGTCTGAGTGATTAAATTGTATAATTACTCGGATGAAATAATTGTTTAATGTAACAATTAAATTGAATGAATTGTTATAAATACAATCAGTTGTAATTTATAATTGGTAAAATATTTTGGTACAAGTAATTATGATATTACTAAGTAAATTTTGTATATGACGTGTTTTTATTAATACGTTGATTTTTAATAAGTTAAAAATACATAACAAATATATGTGACACATGACATGTTACATATAGACAATTGACAAAAAATAATATGGACACCATATTATGATTGTACCGAAATATTGGGGTGTTAGGTTAATAATTGTGTTGATTAATTTATTTAACTAAACATAATCATTGCCTAATTGTCTAGCCATGCATGCCTATGGACTTTGTTTAGAACAACAACTTCATGCATTGGCTCCCCAAAACCCCCTCCTCTTACCCGGTTTTGAGAAGGCAAAAGCCATCATGGCTTTTGTTTTATTTTTACCAAATAATATACAAAAGTGTTGTAGATTATTTTCATTCTATTCCATCATCTAATAAGAGATTTTTAGTGAGATAAAAAGCTCTCTTCTCCTCCCTCTCTAAACCGAAAATATTCAAAGTGTTAACAATATTTTTGGTTCAATTTTCTCATAGATTAATATTATACTAGTATTGTAATATTAATTAGATTAAGTGAAAGCTTTGGGTATTAAGCTTAGGGAGAGATCTTACTCTTAGATCTTCATTCTTCCATTGGAAAAGCTCAAGAACAAGAAGAGAAAGGTGATCTCTCTTGTGCCCTAATAGCCGAAATCAACAATGTAAGGACATGATTTCTCCTCTATTTTATTGTATTGTTTGCATGCATAAGATCCGTTTTAATTTATGACAATTAATTAGACATATAAGAATATGTTAACATGTATATGAATCTACATTTCCTTCAATCGGTATCAGAGCCACGGTTGTTTGCATGCAAATTGGTTAAAAGTTTTTCCGAGTTATATGAATAACAAAATAAAACTTGTAAAATTTGTGTTATTATGATATATCACGAAATAATTACATGCATGTTAATATTTCTGGTCCTAAAATGTTTTAGGATATTTTGGTTAATTTTTCGGATTTTTATTGTTCATATTTAATAATAATGACATTTAAATGTGATTTTATGAGTTAAAATGTCATTTTTGGTCGAAAATTAGCTATACTTCGAATTTTAAGTTGGTTTTTGGATATGTTATCACATATATTACTTTGAGATAACCTGTAATTTTTCATAATTTTTGCACTTGTTATACTCGAAATATGAATTTTTCATTATTAAATATGGATTTAAGAGAAAAATAGGTTAATATGAGTTAAATTTCGAATCTGGTCATAGAAAATTTATATGTTGTCACATGCAATTTTACAAGATGTGTATAAAATAATTGGCTATAAAGAAGTCTTTTAGCATGATTTATGAATTTTTGAAGAAAAATGACATAAATAGTGACATTATTAGTGAAAATTAATAAAATATATTCTATGACTTAGGAAAAACGTCTAATGTTGCATTTTAGTCACTTTTTCAGATCTAAAATTGAAAAGTTAGTGAAAATAATTTTTCCATGTTTTTATGATTATTTTATTAAATATCGATAAACCGCAACATTGTTTTTCCGGAAAATTTTCGAAATTTTTAACCTAAGATTTTGAACATTATGAGTGTCATGGAATTTTTCCAGAATGTTCATGAATTTAAATTTTGAATTTTGAATTTTATTTGGAATTTTTGGATTTATTTGAAGTTTAATAGCTTATTTTTGTAATTTTGGTCCATTTATGAACAATTTTGTAAATAAAAGTTAATTATGGTCAAAATAATTAGTGAAGACTATATTTTGAGTCCTAAGTGGTTAGGGTAATTAACTCATGCATAAATATGAGTTTATGTATTTTTGTGATTATAAAATGTTGAAATCACGCAAATCCGTAAAAACCGAGTAATATACGATATTGGCTAATTAAAGGCGATTTAGCATAAAATTTGAGCATGTTCATACATATTATAATGCTGCATTTTTCTTTATGATTGTCATAATTTTTATTTATGTAATTTTGAATTATGTAATTTTACTTAGTATGGCCTTAGATTTTAATTGGTATTTCCCGAAATGTATGGGAGTATCGATTCGGTTGTAATTTTTATTGTGATCTCGTATCACCGTTTTGTAATTTAATACATTTATTTTATTTTAGTTACAAATGTATAATAGGAATTATGTAATTTATTATGTAAAATTTATTCATTCCGGAGTTCCTAAAGACGGATTACTTCAAGAATGGCGATACATAAAGACGGTGTTACCTCGAGATGCGTGCCACAACCGAAGTTCTAGGGACCAATGGAGTTGGTTTCCGAATATGTAATAGATTAATAGTTTTTCTATTTTAGGAAAGGCCATACTAGGATTTATTTATTCTTTTATGCTTGCATTTTATTTATATGTCACATGCATTGCTAAATCGCCATAACTAAACATGCATCTTCTTTTATCGAATTTATCGACCGTGTCAATTAGAATTATCGTAGTTCACCGCTTTAGTTCACTTAAAACGTGATAGATAATGAATTGACATGACCTCTCGCTAAAACAATTAATTGAGACATAGCCTTACCAAATAGTAGAAACCATGAAAACCTATTTCGCGAGGGAGTGCACTCGGCCATCCCGGGGTACAAACCTTGTTACGTAGGGGAAGTGGGTGATGAATGTTTATCCACCGAATTCGTGTTGATGAGGGTTGTATCGGCCATCCCGTGCCCAAATTAATATGAGTTTGGATCATGGACACATTTATTCGAAATTTGGATTGAACTCAACAAAAGTAATTGATAAGGGTTTCATCGGCTATCCCGTGCCCTTGTTGATGTGTTTTGGGCTGTAGATAAAACATTAGAGTAATTTTATCGACCAAGAATTCTAAAAGTAGAATCGATTAAACGTTAATCCACCGAGTTATATTGATAAAGGATGTATCGGCTATCCCGTGCCTAAGTCGATATGAATTTGGGTCTTGGAATCATTTATTCTAGTTGGGTAGAGGTCACTAGAAAAATGCTTATAACTTGTTTAAATCATACATTTTTACAAGTATTATTAAAACGACAATTGTTTTACTCCTTATATTTTGTTTTGTAGACCACTTCTTATTCATAACAAATGGCAACGCCAACTCCTAATGCTACACCACTCGCTACTTCATCTTGGCTCCGATCCTTTATGGATCGATGTAAACTTGAAAAGAATGGGTCAAATTTCTCCGAGTGGGATGCCCAACTCAAATTAGCCGCCGAGGGTGACGACAAGCTTCGTTACCTTACCGAGGCCTCTCCACCCGAGCCCTCCACTAGGTCCACCGCGGCCACTAGGGAAGCCTATGAGGCTTACCAAAAGGAGTCCGCCGCAATGAAAAATGTCTTAATATTTGCGATGGAGGCGGAACTCCAAAGGAGAGCCTTCAAAATGGGCAATGCTAATGAGATTTACTCCAAACTTGTGACCATGTTTTCACAAACTCCGCGGATCGTCCAATATGAGGCGGCCGCGGCATTCTTTGATCTCGACTTCAAAGAGGGCCAAAAGGTTAGCCCTCATGTGCTCAAACTCATGGAGCTTGTCGAGACCTTGAAAATTCAAAAGGTTGAAATCCCCAAAGAACTCATCGTAGATAGGATTCTACACTCCTTGTCTAAGGTCAAGGCATATGTGCAATTCCGGGTGAATTTCAATATGCAAGACAAGGATGTGTCTCTTGAGGAGTTGCACAAGTTACTTGTGCAAGCCGAAAGGGACATGGGGTTAAATGTGAACCCTCCTAAAGATGTGCTTAACATAAGCACAAAGAGTAAGGGGAAGTTCAAGAAGAATGGGAGAAAGGGCAAAAAGCAAGCTCCCACATTCACCAAAGCTAAGTCTTGTGAAGCTAGCACCTCCAAAGTCAAGAAGGGTCCTCTTGACAAATGCCATTATTGTAATGGCATGGGACATTGGAAGAGGAATTGTTCCAAATACCTTGGTGATATCAAAGCTGGAAAGATCACTCCAGGAGGTAAATGACTAACCTTCTTTTATGTTTCTAAATTCAACTATGGTATTATGATGCAAAGTTGTGATAATGTATCTCCCTTTTATTGTAAATAGGGCCTCCACCAAGCAAAGACAAAGGAAAAGAAAAACAAGCATGATAAACCATGAAGAAGCTAAGGATAGCTCTTGTGGAGCTTTGTTTTTCATTGTCTTATTTTAAGTTATGCTTTGAATTTTTAGAACTTTAGTTTCCGTGTTCGACATGGAAAGGTATTTTGGATGATGATTTGTATTTTGGATGATAGTGACTTGGTTTGCAACCCAAGTCACCCGTTTTATCATTTATCCTTTTAATGTTCTAAATTTCATCTTTAAAATGCTTGCGTTTTGAAACATAAGATTATTCACTTAAAGTGATCTAATAGACAAATATAATGACCGGTTTCATTATATGTCCACATGCTTAAGGCGTGTGTATGATCACTTATAAAGTGATTTTGAGTCTATGAACTCTCCTAAAGGTATGTCAATCACCAAGTATACATATGAATACAATAACTATTAGTCTAATCTATGAGATAGTTCTCCTTATACTTCAACATCATTAATTTGTGTCTCATATGCTATCTTTGAATGTTTAGTGTATTCATTCTAAAGATAGAGTGGGAGAAAAATGAGGACACACACACAAGGCAAGATATAATTGTGTACTTGTGTAAATGAAGATCTACGCAAAAGAGAATGATTTGAATGAAGGTATATCTATTTACATAGTATACCAAATAGATGAGATCTATAGTCTCAAGTTAGTTCTAAATGACTTAAGAGACCAAGTGAAGTAATCATAAAAGTTTTTTCAAGATTACTACACGAGGAGACCAAAAGAAGTTTTGGAAGAAAAAATGACTAATGTAAAGTCTTAACAAGCTTTTGACTAAGGTTATGAATCAATTGACCAATAATTTCAATCATGAGTTTTACTTAAGAGCCTAAATGAATCATAGTAACATACTAGTTATGATCAAGTTGCAAAGATTGATATTCCGATATCTTCAATAGCCAACGTTTTAACCACGCAAATGTCATTGTTTAACCTCGCTATGAAATGGTTAAACCTCCTTCCGAAAGGGTATTCCAAAGGACCTATTCTGAATATTATTTGTATTTGAATAATGACATTGCTACACATCATTATGACATAAGTGAGTTAGAGATTTAAAATCTCTTTCCGTAAGGTTGAGATGAGACCACTTCAAAATAGGCATTTTGAAAGGATATGATGGGAACATATATGGTTTTATCCTAGTAACTTGGCAAAGCGATTTATATTTATATTCTTGACAAATTTCGATTGAGAAGTCAATTTTGAAATATGTAGAATTGAGTGGGAGTCAGGAAATTCTCATGTGAAGACATGGAATTTAGTGGGAGCTATCATCCTTGAATGTATAAAACTCATTACTCATTAAAGAATGACGAGCTAATACCTTCTTTCATAAAGAAGCTTTTGAGTTTTCAATTCTGGATGAAAATGGACAATGATGAATCCAATTACATCATGAGATGTTGGATTAGTATTAAAGAGATACACATCGTATCAACATTTACATAGGTTATTCATATGAATAAAAATTGGGATTACCATTAGCAAATCATGGTAGTTCATTGAACCTGAGAACGGTTGATCTCATGATTATTAGTAACTAATGTTTCCGCCATTAGAATTATCATGTACATGTCCAATTATGACTCATATGCATAAGAGCATGATGATTGACTTGGTGAGCCATAATAAAAACGTCATGAATTCTCGAGTAGAATCCGATGAGCGATTTCAGTGTTTGACGGAATGTTCTATTATGTTTCAAGAAGTTGCACATATTATAGAAAATCCGAGAACAATATGAGGATTTATGAGAATCCCAATTCTTTCAAGCCTAGAAAGAGAAATGAGAAGTTTTGGAAAGATGCTTGGTTGAATAAGACGTTATTCAATAACAATCTCTCCTAGTAAAAGCTAGGACTTATGAGAAGTGCTATGCTAAATAATCTTGTCAATTGTTACAAGATTCTACAAAACATATACCTAGTGCATTGTGTGTGGATGAAATACTTGATCGGTGCAAGTTGTATTATTCATAGCAAATTCGTTCGTTATGAGATGATCGATAAGAAAGTTCTTTCAAGTTAAAGAACCGAAACCAAGGTTGGGAACCTTGATGTGTGCTTGGTAAGATTCATGTTATGAGAGAGAACATGAATGTAAAGGAAGAAGCAAGTGTAAGAAGTTTGAACACATGGACACATGGGATGTTAAACTTCTATTGCAATCAATGAGTGTTTACACTTATGATAAACATCACAAGGTTGTAATATGATATTGACTACCCGAGTGTGATGTCGACATTTGTCGTTTGAGTTATTATTAACTCACCTTGTACATTGTTACATCCAAACGGGTTGTGGAGACATTTGAACCCCGTTAAAGTGAACATGGATTAACATTATTTTGCCCATAGTTACTTATATGAGGTGACGTCTCGAAGTGACTAGAGTGTGAGGCGATTGATGGCAAGTTCAAGTGCCATACGATCATGTGAGATGACTAGTCGATCACATAGGCGATTGTTAGGAACTTTCTCGTCGGGCCTTATGACCGCTTATAGAGTTCGGCAAATTTATATAGCCTGGTCGTGGCGAGAGCTACTATAGTATTCAAATGAGTCGATTCTTTTGACTAAAGACTATTCGCCCGAGATGGCACGATTTGATTAGCTTTGATTTGTGTTACTACGACCTTCGTAAATGGGGTCAAATGGGCATATTTTGGGTTATGATGGTGTGGCTAGTCGAAGGGAATGAGTGCAATAGGAATTGTCCACCCTGGTCGTGTTATAACAATATCTCAGGGCCACTCGAGGAGTAATGAACTTGAAATGCGTGGCCACGCTCGGAAGGTATCCAGTGTGGATAAATCCGGTCAATCAGTTATTCTCCAGATCGAGGAAACCACTCTCGATATGATCACTTGCAAGTACGACCTGAAAGACACCTTGCATTGAGTGGGAGATAGTAATAGGACAAGAGAATTGGTGACGCACACTTGTCGAGGACAAGTGGGAGATTGTTGGAATATGTGTCCTCCGACAATAATGCGATCACGACTGTTGATCATGATGATCACATGTTTAAGTCTCATTAAAATGAATACAATTGGGAAGTAATATTGTTATCAAGCTGGTTAACATATATCGGTAATGATTGGCTAACTAGAGTTTGACATTACTTTCGTGTGACGGTGGTGATCGATTGACCCCTAGGTCATACCTAAAGGGCAATACTCTTAATTGATTATTTAATTAATCGTATAATGTTGCGAGTTAATTAAATTACTTGAAAATTGACGGACGATTTTGGAAGTAAAATTTACGTATCAAATTGAAATGTGATTAAATGAGATACGATCCGAGTGATTAAATTGTATAATTACTCGGATGAAATAATTGTTTAATGTAACAATTAAATTGAATGAATTGTTATAAATACAATCAGTTGTAATTTATAATTGGTAAAATATTTTGGTACAAGTAATTATGATATTACTAAGTAAATTTTGTATATGACGTGTTTTTATTAATACGTTGATTTTTAATAAGTTAAAAATACATAACAAATATATGTGACACATGACATGTTACATATAGACAATTGACAAAAAATAATATGGACACCATATTATGATTGTACCGAAATATTGGGGTGTTAGGTTAATAATTGTGTTGATTAATTTATTTAACTAAACATAATCATTGCCTAATTGTCTAGCCATGCATGCCTATGGACTTTGTTTAGAACAACAACTTCATGCATTGGCTCCCCAAAACCCCTCCTCTTACCCGGTTTTGAGAAGGCAAAAGCCATCATGGCTTTTGTTTTATTTTTACCAAATAATATACAAAAGTGTTGTAGATTATTTTCATTCTATTCCATCATCTAATAAGAGATTTTTAGTGAGATAAAAAGCTCTCTTCTCCTCCCTCTCTAAACCGAAAATATTCAAAGTGTTAACAATATTTTTGGTTCAATTTTCTCATAGATTAATATTATACTAGTATTGTAATATTAATTAGATTAAGTGAAAGCTTTGGGTATTAAGCTTAGGGAGAGATCTTACTCTTAGATCTTCATTCTTCCATTGGAAAAGCTCAAGAACAAGAAGAGAAAGGTGATCTCTCTTGTGCCCTAATAGCCGAAATCAACAATGTAAGGACATGATTTCTCCTCTATTTTATTGTATTGTTTGCATGCATAAGATCCGTTTTAATTTATGACAATTAATTAGACATATAAGAATATGTTAACATGTATATGAATCTACATTTCCTTCAATGGTATTATGACCTTATCCCAAATCGACCTTGTTACATACGAGCCATAGCATTACAATCCGAAAATTGCTACTCAAGAGTAGATTTACTTTAAGGCGAGGGTCTCTTTAAAGGTAAATAGAGCTTTAGAGTACTCAAATGCATAAGATTGACATGAAGATGTTGATCAAGATAAATTATGTTAGGAATTGCCACATTTCATTTTGATGAAGGATGGCAAATGATATTAAAATTCACTTTTCTAAAATGAGAATTTAGAGAAGGATGTGTTTGGAACACAAAACCTTAGATGAAGATCTAAGAATCCTAACATCTTATGCGTAGCTTTCTTAAGTGATCCTAGAATGGTCTTAAGCAAGCATTAAAGGATTATTTTTTTCGTTTATGTGATAATAGTGAATGGTTTCATTCACATGATTGAAGAATCATGATTATACATGAAGTTAAGTGGGAGCCAGAATCATTTTCCATGTCTTATATATTCATAACATATTACTTATTGAGAACAATGTACCAATGCTTTCCTCTGTGAAAGATTGATTGGAAGACTTGGAAAAGGATGCAAAGTATTCTAGATTTTTTGAATCTATGAGAGAGAATATTGGCATAGAGTTGAGAGTCTTATGAGGATAAGATCTTTCGTATTTGTTTAACATCAACAAGGTTGAATAGGTTATTCATGTTGATGGAAGTGGAATTACTATGATAGAGTCATAGTCGTTCACTGAACCTATTAAGTTGTTGATCACATGTAACAGATTGCTAATGTTTCTGCCATTAGAACGATCATGTATGCCATTAAATGCACACGTCGTGATGAATCATATACTTGTAGCATAATAAGTCAATAACAAGACAATTCCCATGATATGGCTTGTGAAAGCCTTAAAGAACATCCTTCAGATTCTTGAGATGAATTAAGGATTCTTCATATGTTTGGATGATAAACTAAGTTAGGTGTTGAAGAGTATGCACAGACTTTAGTTTACAAACTTAAAGGGATTTGTTGAAATCCCAGGATATCTTATTGACTTAGGAGTAAGAGACTAAGAAAAGTGTTTTAGTTTCGCGCATTGCAAATTCTATAAAAGGAATCTAAGTAAATTGTGATAAAATGGTCAACGTAGGGATTAAGAGTGAATCCCTTTACAAATGACTATTATCACAAGTTATGAGAAAACAGTGGGAGCATCTTTCAAGTTAAAGAGCCCAAGTCTAGTAAGAAGACTAGACAAATACTTAGAGATAAATTCAAGTTATTAGAAATAACATTGAATAGAAGGAAATAACAATTGACAAAGTTGGAATATATGGATATAGAGTATATCCACTTGCCAAGCTTTTATTGCATTTTAACTAGTGTTAATAATGCACTAAAGATTATAGGATATGAAGTAGTAATAGTGTATTGACTATTCATATGTAATAATCGCATTTA
Source organism: Silene latifolia (assembly GCF_048544455.1). NCBI lineage: Eukaryota > Viridiplantae > Streptophyta > Magnoliopsida > Caryophyllales > Caryophyllaceae > Silene > Silene latifolia. The sequence continues at coordinate 109,349,080 of NC_133531.1, forward strand.
TCGTTTGACTTTCATTAAACTCACCCGTTCCCTTGTCGCATCCGAATGGGTTGTAGAGACAAATTGAACCCCATTAAAGTGAACTGGATTGACATGGTATTCGCCCCTAGTTACTTATATGAGGTGACGTCTCGAAGTGGCTAGAGTATGATGCGATTGATGGCAAGTTCAAGTGCCATAGAGTCATACGGGATGACTAGTCGATCACATAGGCATACTGTATGGGACACTCTATCGAGCAGTGACCACTTATAGAGTTCTGGTAATTCATAAAACCTGGTCATGGCAAGAGCCACTATAGTATTCTTTTGACTAGAGACTATTCGCCCAAGTTGGCACAAATTTCTGATTAGCTTTGATTTATACTCTACGGCTGTCGTAAATGAAGTCAAACTGGGTATATTTTAGGTTATGATGAACTGTGGCTAGACGAAGGGAATAGTGCGATAGGAATTGTCCACCCCTTGTCAGGGTTGTTTGAAATATCAAGGCCACTCGAGGAGTAGTTAACTGGAAATGCATGGCCACGCTCGGAAGGTATCTATGGTAGATAGTTTCGGTCAGACGGTTACTCTCCAGATCGAGGAAACCACTCAAGATATGATAACTGTAAGTACGACCTGCAAGACACCTTGCATTGAGTGGGAGATTGTAATAGGACAAGAGAATTGGTGACGCACACTTGTCTCGGACAAGTGGGAGATTGTTGGAAAATGTGTCCTCAACAATAGTGCGATCACATGATTTAATATCATAATTAAATCTCATAATAAGAATACCTAAGGGATGATTCATTTTATAGTCAACTGATCAATATTAATCGGTAATGATTGGCTTGCTAGAGTTTGACGTTACTGTCGTGGGACGGTGGTGGTCAGTTGATCCCTTAAGGTCACACCTAAAGGATGATGCCCTTATCTGTAAAGTTGATTAATTGTATGACGATACAAGTTGATCAATTCCTTAAATTTGAACAATTCAATTGTGAGAGAGAATATTATTTCTTATTATAATGAGATTAAATAAGATTTATTTTAGTAATAAAAATGCTTTATTACTAAAATTATTTATTGTTTGAGAAACAATATAGATAAGAATGAATGGTTAATTATTATTACAAGTGAATCATAATTATATGACCCAGTTTATTTATGTGATCAAGTATCACTAGTCAATTTGTTGTATGTAATTTAATTAATTTATAAAATGATATTTATGTGATAAATATGCATTAAATTAATTAATAACATGTAACATACTACATGTGACATATTGTGTGACAAATGACAAATTGACAAAATAAAATGGTAGTCCATTTTATGTAAGTGGATCGAAATGGAGGTTGTAGTGGAGTGTGGATGATATTATTTTATGTGATAAGATTAATATAATCATGCCTACAATAGTAGCCTTACACACCTTCATTATGGAGAAGAGAAAGAAAAAGAAGATGCCAAATTTTGGCATTATGCCCTTGAACCCCACGGTTGCCATGCTCTTATTTGAAGAGAATTTGTTCTCTTCTTTACTCCTTAATCATTCATTCTATTCACATGCAAATACTTCTTCTCTTTCATAATTCATTTTTCTCCAAAATTAGAGAAATCATGATCCAAATTGTTCAATCAAATTACTAATATTATTAGTGTAATATATGAGTATTAGTAATCAATTTTAAGGTAAACTACTAAACAAATATCTAGCAAATATTATTTAGTAGAGATAAGGGATAATCTTGGGTACAATGAAAAGGAGTGGCTTCTATACTTGGAGTCTTTGGAGGATCATCTTTATATTCATTATAGCTCAAGAACAAGTGAAGGTAGGAGACCTTACCTGTGCCCACAAAACCGAAATTAACAATGTAAGGGACATTGTTTTCTTATAAATCTCTTATTTTGTTATGCATGCGCTAGATCTAAAGAACAAACAATTAAGAAGTTAATTAGTTCACTATTAGAGGAGTCTAATAAGAGGTAAATAAACCTAACATATGTGTATAGGAGGAGGGTTCGTAGAAGAAAGGTTTTGAGACAGCTGCTAGATCGTCTGAATTGTGATTGCATTCCAGGTAGGGTTTTTCCTACTCAGTATTAATTACATGATGTGATTGATGGTTTCATTGTGATCGTTGTTAAAGCATATTGTTGGTGGTTGTGACGGTTGTTGTCTATTATTGTTGATTATTGTTGTTGTTGTTGTATCTGTCTGTGATCTTCAGGGTGTGTCCCTGGCTGAGTGGAGTCACTTGCGGGAGTGGCTTCACGCCCTTGATTCGCCTTCTGTGGAACCCGCCACATAAGAGATGTGCACATTAATGAACATGGGTTTATCGCTCGATGGAGATGAGCGGGGCTTAGGTGGGAACGGCTGCGGTCCCCCACTGGCGGTGTGGAGTATCTGTTGCGATGGGTACTTTGGCAGGACTACACACATTAGTGTGTAGTCAGTTTTGAGGAGATTGATTATGGAGTTGAGGATTGATGTGACGATTGAGCTGTTTGACATTTGTCTTATTGTGATTTATGTTGTGTAATTAGTACTGACCCCGTTGTTTGTTTTGTAAAACTGTGATAATCCATTCGGGGATGGTGAGCAGTTATTGAGCAGGTTTGATATGATGCATTTGGGCTAGCTGGGATGTGTCACCATGAGGCAGTTTAGAGTCTTCCGCTGTTATACTTTAGTTGTTGAGACAATTGGATTTCAAGAACATGTATCGTACTTTTGCTAGTTTTGGATTTGAACATGTAATCACTTTAAACTGTATTGCTATTTAAATTATGTTTCTTCATTGTCATTTGATTATCATTGCCTCAGATAACCGAGATGGTGACGTTCTTATACCTGAGTGGCCCTGGTAAAGCACTTGGAGTATGGGGGTATCACAATACCCATCTGTTGTACCAGTGCAGGTTTAGTGCTCAATGCTGGACCTTGTTAGCTGATTGGGTTGGTGTTGATTTGCCTAGTACATGGATCTTAGAATAGTGCTGCTTGTGGAGATGCAGGCCCCTAGTGAAAAAGAAGATTGTCATTACAGCTATTTTGGCCATGATATATCAGATTTGGATGGCTCGAAACCTGTGCAGGGTGGATAGTCAGCTTCTTATGCCTTCATATGTGTTCAAGACTGTTCAAAGCATTGTGCAGGACAGAGGACGAACTTGGAAGTGGACATCCAAGTATCAATGTTTGAACCGGTCACCTTGGATGTAAAAATGTTTAGCTTATTTGTGTGTCATAGGGTTATTAATGTCTGCTTGTATTGGTGTTAATGTACTTCAGCTCTTAATTATTAATATAATTTTCACATTTCACCAAAAAAAAAAATATACAACGAATAAGACCACTTTGACCTTAACCTAATTCGGTAGAAAAATACAAAAACACTCCCTCCTATTCATAATAACTCTCCTCCTTTCCTTTTTCATTTATTCATATAACTCTCCCCCTTTCCTTATTTAGTAAAGTTTTATACTTATTTTAATCATCTCACCCCACAACAATACCCACAATATGCATACTTTTTCTTATTTTAATCACCTTACCCCACAACAATACTTATTTTAATCATCTTACCCCACAATAATACCTTCCCTCTATCCAATTACCTTACAGTACACCACTACAATATTTTATAATAAAATAACCCTCCCCTTAATTTGTGTGCCCTTTTGAAAGGGGAGAGCTACTATGAATAGGAGGGAGTAGTTTATTAGATGTATAGAAACGTTAATTATTTAACATACAAAAATATAATAAATAGGTTATAAATAATTTAAGTTAGATTCCATAATATATAATATTGCATAATTCTTTCGATTTGATTTAATGCATATATGTAATATATTTATATAAATATATAATCCTCTTAAAATTGCATGCCTAAGTAGTAAAAGTAATTTCGTCAGTAAAGAAAAGAATTGTAGTAACATTGGATATAGTTATATGATAGTAATCACTCATTTGAATAGTAAAAGTAACAATATTATCAGCGAGATTAGTAAAAGTGGTAGAAAACAACAAGGGGAGTAGTGAAATAATCAATATTAATGCGACAATAGTGAAAGTAACAATAATTATGGCGGGAGTTGTGAAATTATCAATATTAATACGGCAGTAGTAACAGTAATAATAGCTATGGCGGGAGTAGTGAAAGTGACAATGATTACGGGCAAGTAGTGAAATGTTATTACTATTGTTTCATTAATAAGAGTAAAATATTAATAGCTGGAGTAGTGAATTTGTCTCAAAATTTATTTCATCGTAATTTTAGGATATGTCATAGAAAAATATATTAATGATAAATTTATGGGTTATGCAACTTTAAGTAATTTTATTTAATAAAAAAAATTAATGGTAAGTAGAGGTAGCCCGGGCGAAACCGGGCACCAATACTAGTACTATATATTAAATCCAGAAACCAAGGGACTTCAATGTAATTAAAAAATTTATACAAATTAATTATACTATATAGTTTTAAATCGATAGCACCGTGTGATGGACCTGATAAAAGGGACGTAAATGTAAATATTATACAGTTTTGGTTAAAAGTATAATAAACATGCTCCACTTATGGAATTAATTAGTATCATCATAGAATTATACATTATATTAAATGTAGTCAAAGTAATAGTAACAACAACGAGCTTAATAAAATTAACGGTATTAATGTGGGAGTAGTGACAGTTATAAAAATGATAGTGCCCATAGTGGGAGTAGTGAAAGTAACTACGAATGTAGTGAAAGTAAAAGTGGTAACAATGAGAAAAAGTATGAACAATTAAATAACCAATCGACTCAAGGAAATATTTTATTTATTTAAATATAGGACGAATAAAATTAACGGGAATAATGAATTTAACAGGAAAAAAAATAGAGGAATTAGTAAAAGAAACAATAGTAACCACGGGAATAGTGAACGTAATGATATTAAGAAAGAATGTCGTGAAAGTAATAATATTAATAGCGGGGTAGTGAACGTGTCTCATAATTTGAAAATAAATTTTACATTTCATCATAATTACAAGATATGCCATAGAAAAATATATTACAAATAGTAAACGTGTGAGTTAGACAACTCCAACATAGTTTATTTCATTAAAAATAAAATTTAACGGTAAATAAAGGTAGCCCGAGCGAAGCCGGGCACCAAACCTAGTTTGTACTTATTTTATTACTTTTAGTACAACTTTTTCTTAAAATTGTAAAATGGTCTCTTAATAAATTTATTGAGAGACCGTTGAAGGGTAATATCCGTATAAAACCCTTAAATTATAGGATTATAACGCAAATTTAATACGTGATTTATAGTCATAAACGAAAAATAATGAAAAATGATAAAGCACAAGAATTAACCTTCGGTCCTAGTGCAATTCGGCAATGAGAGATCAAAGTAGACCTCCTCCTAATTGTTGCACCCAAGATCGTCTGAGAAATGCCCTTGTGCTAGAATGTATCCTCTAATTGCCTTGCAATATTGAGAGGATTGTTATGTGAGTTTTGTTTAGATGTGAGATCTAAAGTTTTGAGAGAAATGTTTCTCAAAACCCTAATTTTCTTTTGCAAATGACAATTCGGTTACAAGTGAGGAGAGGGCTCCCTTTTTGTTCACTTGATTCGGCCAAAACCGAGTGAGAGGAGAAGCTTGGGCTTTTTCATTTCCTCTTCATTTTAACTCGTGGTCCGATTCCCAATTACTAAATGTATATGACGCGGTTTCATTATAAATCGTCATCGGTTATCGGTTATTAAAGCATCAACTAATAACACGGATTAGTTGAATTATTAATACATGTCCGACAAAGACAATATCGTATAATTAATTTATCCAATATACATTAATTAATCAAATATAAATCGCTTATATTCAATTTACGAATTAACCGCTTAATTCGTCTTAGCCATTTTTATTTAATCCGTATTAAATAAAATATCTCAACATCACATTTTAACTAATTATTAGTCAAATAACTCGGACTAACTGGTTAGTCAATTTGGCATCAATATGACTGTATTTTCATACCGTCACATCTCTCAAACGTATCCTATAGGTGTGACTTTTAGGGACCAGTTGATCACCGCCATCTGTATGACAATAACGTCAAACTTATCTAGCAAGCCAACCGTTATTGATAAACGTGGACCAACTGATTGTAATACAAAAGTATACCCTTTGATCTTTTTAGAGATTTACAAGTCCTTGCACTAACTGTAAAGGACACCAGCCCCAACAAGCTCCCACTTGTCCGTACAAGTGTATGTGCAATGACGTTATCCGCAATAACTGGAGGACACAGCTCCAACAAACTCCCACTTGTCCGTACAAGTGTATGTGCGATAACCGATTCTCATATTCATTTAAAATTTCTCCCACTCAATGTAAAACAATTTGCAGATCCGGATCCGCAAAGGTCGTATTTTACAATCGATCTGTATCTAGAGTGGTTTCCCCGACTAGAGAGTAACTTAACTGATAAAACGAATTCGTATTCGAGCATGGCCATGCATTTCGATTCTGACTCCTCGAGTGGCCCTGAGAAATATCGAGTACCTGATAAAGGCTGAATATTTCCTTCAACTCGAACTCCTTCCGATCTAAGCACAGCATGAAATGACCCAGAAACAATCTACTTGGCCCCCTGTTACGGATGACCGTGAGAAAGAAACCAAAGTCACCCAAAATCTGCCTTAGTCTCAAGAGACAGTCGATAGTCAAAAGAATCGACTCTTAGGATCACCATGGAGGTCCTATCCACGACCGAGCACCGAATGTTATAAAACATTTAAAACTCCACGTTGATGTCACAATTGTGTCCTACGAGATATCCGTATAACCCGCTTCTGTGATTGGTCAGTCAACCGGTTGACTTATGGCTCGTTGAGCCCACCATCAACCAACGTCACAAAATAATTACCTTGAGTTATCAGCTCATGTGGGCAATTAAGGACCAAAAATATAATGTTTGTTCAGTTCACTTTGTGGTGTTCAAAATTGTCGTACAAAACCACATGAAAAACAATATATATAAATATCAAAACGATGATGTCGTATAGAGTACAAAAGAGAATGAATCTAATCCATAAAAGAGTACTACAACTTAGGAACACGTTTAATTTCCATGGAATTAACATGCCCTTCATGCTTATCTTGTCGTAATGGTTTAGTGAGAGGATCTGCTATGTTATCATCTGTAGCAATCTTTTCTATCACTACTTCCTTTTGCTCCACGTAATCTCGGATTAGATGAGCTTTCCGTTGTACATGTCTAGACTTGTTGCTAGACTTTGGCTCCTTAGCTTGGAAGATGGCACCTCTATTGTCGCAATAGATGGTGATCGGGTCATTCGAACTAGGCACTACGGATAGTCCTTGTAAGAATTGACGCATCCATATCGCTTCCTTTGCGACTTCGACGCGGCATAGTACTCGGACTCGGTCGTAGAATCTGCTGTAACACTTTGTTTGGAACTCTTCCAGTGACTGCAGCGCCATTAAGAGTAAAGACGAATCCAGTGAGAGATTTTGAGTCATCTCGATCCGTTTAGAAGCTAGCATCTCGCAGAATGCCGTTCTTGCATAGCTTTTGATCGCCTCCATAAGTCAATGCCCAATCTTTAGTCCTCCATAGGTACTTAAGAATGTTCTTGACAGCCATCCAATGTGATTCACCTGGATGTTGTTGGAATCGACTTGTCATACTCAATGCATATGCCACGTCGGGACGTGTGCATATCATGGCATACATGATTGATCCTATAGCCGAGGCATAAGGAATCCGTGTCATGCGCTCTTTTTCTTCCGGTGTCTCTGGTGCCTGAGACTTGCTCAAATGCACCCCTGGAGCCATAGGAAGAAACCCCTTCTTGGAGTTAGTCATGCTGAATCTCTCTAGGACTTTGTCTATGTAAGACTCCTGACTGAGAGATAACATCCGTCGTGATCTATCTCGATAGATACGGATGCCTAGAATTCTTTGTGCCTCTCCCAGATCTTTCATCTGGAAATGGTTTTTCAACCATACTTTCACCGAAGTTAAGAGAGGTATGTCATTCCCAATCAGGAGTATGTCATCGACATACAATATTAGGAAGAGAATCTTGCTCCCACTCGACTTGATATAAAGACATGGTTCCTCGACCGATCGAGTAAATCCATTCTCTTTAATCACTTGGTCGAAGCGATGATTCCAACTCCGAGATGCTTGCTTAAGTCCATAAATGGAACGCTTAAGCTTGCACACTTTCTTAGGATGTTCAGGATCGATGAAACCTTCGGGTTGTACCATGTACAACTCTTCCTCCAAAAAGCCGTTTAAGAAGGCGGTTTTCACATCCATTTGCCAAATTTCATAGTCATGAAAAGCGGCAATCGCTAAGATAATCCGAATGGAACGCAGCATGACTATGGGTGTAAAAATTTCATCGTAGTGCAGACCTGGCACTTGGGTGAAACCTTTAGCAACTAGTCGTGCTTTATAGATATCTTGTTGACCTTCCACAGAATGCTTTATCTTGTAAAGCCATTTGCATTGAAGGGGACGAACCTTAGCAGGTAAGTCAACAAGATCCCATACGTTGTTCTCATACATGGAGTCCATCTCGGATTGCATGGCCTCAAGCCATAGCTTTGAGTCAGAACTGGTCATGGCACCTTTATAGGTTGCGGGTTCACTACTCGTTAAGAGTAGAATGTCATCTATGTCATGTTCCTCGACCATACCAATGTATCTGTCCGGAGGAATAGAGACTCTTCCCGACCTCCTAGGTTCCTCGGGAATATTTACCGCAGCCGGGATTGAAGGAATTGGTTCCTCGAATGGTTGCTCGGTATTTGGTTCTGGAATCTCCGACAGGTCGAAGGTTCTATCACTCTTTGCATTCTCGAAAAATTCCTTCTCTAAGAATGTCGCACTAGCCGCAACAAAAACACGTTGTTCGGTTGGCGAGTAAAAGTAATGACCAAGTGTTCCTTTAGGATAACCTATAAAGTATGTCTTGACCGATCGCGGGCCGAGCTTATCCTCGTGTCTCCACTTGACATAAGCCTCGCAGCCCCAAACCTGTATAAAGGACAAGTTAGGGACCGTTCCCTTCCATAGTTCATATGGAGTCTTGTCAACAGCTTTAGACGGACTTCGGTTAAGTATTAGAGCAGCTGACAGAAAAGCATAACCCCACAATGAGTCAGGCAACACGGTGTGACTCATCATGGATCGAACCATGTCAAGTAGTGTTCGATTTCTCCGTTCGGACACACCATTCAACTGAGGTGTTCCAGGTGCTGAAAACCGAGAACAGTAAAAAAAATTTTTTTTTTTTATAAAGTTGCTGAAAACCGAGAGCAACAAAAAAAAAACAAAACGGCTCAAAACGTGAGCAACAAAGATCAAAACAAAACGATTTGTTTAAACTCAATTGCAATTTTAATCTAATCCGTATAGAATTGAAACTACAATTGATACATCTTTAACATATTGCAACAATTATCGATTAAAATTACAATATGCAAAGAATAAAAGGACAACAAAAGATCGACAATGCAACCGTGTAAGCTGGACACGGTTCCCAAAGAAAAACAGGCCGTGGCACAAAAAAAAATGCCGAGACCTAAAGGCCACACGGTCTATCAAGTTTTTATACAAAAATTATCGATTTGATAAAAACCAATTGCGATATCACCTAATCCGTATAGAAATGAATTTGCAATTGATAGATCTTTAACATATTACAATGAATATCGATTACAAAATAATATGCAAAGATCAAAATCGAAAACAAAAAAACAATAAAGCAGTGCACGGAATTCAAGGCAGCCGTGCAAAAAAAAATAGTCGTGCTAAAAAAAATTTTCAGCCGTGTGGTTTTTAAGCAACAAAAATTATCGATCCATTTCGTTTGATGAAAATCACATAAAAAAATTACGTGGCCTTGCTCTGATACCACTTGAAGGGTAATATCCGTATAAAACCCTTAAATTATAGGATTATAACGCAAATTTAATACGTGATTTATAGTCATAAACGAAAAACAATGAAAAATGATAAAGCACAAGAATTAACCTTCGGTCCTAGTGCAATTCGGCAATGAGAGATCAAAGTAGACCTCCTCCTAATTGTTGCACCCAAGATCGTCTGAGAAATGCCCTTGTGCTAGAATGTATCCTCTAATTGCCTTGCAATATTGAGAGGATTGTTATGTGAGTTTTGTTTAGATGTGAGATCTAAAGTTTTGAGAGAAATGTTTCTCAAAACCCTAATTTTCTTTTGCAAATGACAATTCGGTTACAAGTGAGGAGAGGGCTCCCTTTTTGTTCACTTGATTCGGCCAAAACCGAGTGAGAGGAGAAGCTTGGGCTTTTTCATTTCCTCTTCATTTTAACTCGTGGTCCGATTCCCAATTACTAAATGTATATGACGCGGTTTCATTATAAATCGTCATCGGTTATCGGTTATTAAAGCATCAACTAATAACACGGATTAGTTGAATTATTAATACATGTCCGACAAAGACAATATCGTATAATTAATTTATCCAATATACATTAATTAATCAAATATAAATCGCTTATATTCAATTTACGAATTAACCGCTTAATTCGTCTTAGCCATTTTTATTTAATCCGTATTAAATAAAATATCTCAACATCACATTTTAACTAATTATTAGTCAAATAACTCGGACTAACTGGTTAGTCAATTTGGCATCAATATGACTGTATTTTCATACCGTCACATCTCTCAAACGTATCCTATAGGTGTGACTTTTAGGGACCAGTTGATCACCGCCATCTGTATGACAATAACGTCAAACTTATCTAGCAAGCCAACCGTTATTGATAAACGTGGACCAACTGATTGTAATACAAAAGTATACCCTTTGATCCTTTTAGAGATTTACAAGTCCTTGCACTAACTGTAAAGGACACCAGCCCCAACAACCGTCTCTCAGGAGACCTACTCTCTCAAAAATATAAGATACAACAGAGAAAACCTAAAACCCCAGCATACACAGTAGAATGCATAATTAAAATGGGGGGTTATTTAATGAAAATAATCCATCCTAAGCCTTTCATTCTTGTTTTAATCCATCCTACACTTTAACCCATATTAATTTGAACTATACACTCATTATTCTCAAAATGCACCGGGTAACCAACTACTTGTTTGTCAGGTCACATTTTAAAAAAAATAAACTAAAATCATTAAAAAAAAAATACTCCCTCCGTACCACACCAAAAGTAACACTTACTATAAACGGACGTACCACACCAAAGGTAACATTCCTTATTTGGCCCACAACATTACAAAGTTATCCCTATACCTATTTGATATTTACACAAAATGCCATTACATACCCCACCTACCAATTCACAATTAAACCCACAATTACATACCCCACCTATTTTTCCCCTCTTTACCCTTGCTTTTTCCACATTTTCTTAAATACTCCATTTTTCCCTACGTTACCTTTGGTGTGGTGTGGTGTGGAGGGAGTATACCTTTAACCTCCACCTCTTTACCATCACCAATAACAATTAACCATTACACAGACATCAAAACCACCCGACGTCTGCACCACCAACAAACAATCCCACCTCATCTTGGAACCGTCCCAACCCGTTGCAACATTTTCGCACTATCTTGGCAGGAGCACCATCACCACGGTCCACGACACTTCCCTCTTTCCTCTCCGATGTCCCGTCTTCATCGCCATTCCAACAAAACAGTATTCAACATCAAATCATCAACTTCTCGCTGCTCCGTCATGCCGAAATCGGCAATCATAGCCGCGCCATCACTCTTCTAATGATCGTACTCCCCTTACTCTTCTACTGACCATAATCACCGTATCATTTTAAGGGGTCAGTTTTGGTATTTCAACTTTCTTTTATTAAAATAGAACCTTAACTTGTAAAGGGTCTGATTCTTTTGATTATGGGGGGATTTTACGAGACTAGTAGCAGACTAGCAGTAGTATGATAGGAATATAAACCTTTTTGCCTTTTTTTCCTCTCCAATTTTAGGGTGTTAATTAGTTTACTGTAATTCCCTAATTTAATCTCCTCAAATCTCTTGTAATCAATTTGAAGAATTACTACTTTGATGCTCAATTTTATTCATGTTAGGAAGTATGATTTTCTGGGGTTTGTTTTTGATTTGGGAACGTCGAAGATCTTGGAGAAGAAGATGAATTAGCTTGAGTTTAATGAAGGAAAAAAGGGTAAGTTCAATGAAAGATAAATAAGTGCATAGTTCAGATTAATATGGGTTAAAGTGTAGGATGAATTAAAATAAGAAGGAGAGACTTAAAATGAATTATTCCTATTAAATAACCCTAAAATAGGAGTATACCTATCTACTCCCTCCATACCAGACCAATGGTAACATTGACCGTTTTGCCACTATTCATGGTCGTAGGGAATTTTCGATATTATTCTTAATCTATAAGACAAAATATAGTCATGTGAGATCTTGTTTGATTTATCGTCATGAATGCAATAAGGATATCAGATTTTTATAATTTTTAATAATGTGTAACAAAAGATATTTACATTGCAAAACGTGTCTCGACAAGTGTGAAAAAGTCAATGTTACCATTGGTGTGGTATGGAGGGAGTATTAAAACAACAAACAAATAAAAATGAATTGGGTTATTCTCATTGGTACCCCTAAGTTATCAACTTTTCTCAATGATACCCCTCCCTTTTTATAATCCCCAATTATACCCCTAAACTTTCTTTTTTACTTTCAACAGTTACCATAGCTCTTTTCCGTCAAATTACTTCCGTTAGATTATGGCTCAACTGCTTAGTGTACCATATACCTTCTCTCTCCCAAAATTCACTCATGTTGCCGCATGATCAGGAACTTGTTTTTGCTGATGATAATCATTGTTAATGCCAACATTTGATTTGCTATTATTCCTAATTTGTTCATAAAATTGATTAATAGCACCATAATTCAAAATATCATGTGATAAACCCAACTCAAATTATACTCTCCAAAACCCACCAAACCCATGTTCAAATTTGACACTTTCATACTCGTCTTTGAAAACCCGGTTTCTTGACCCAAATTGAACCTGTATCCCCACGAACCCGGAGGCAAATGATTGCTACCAATCAAGTTCCAAGTCTCGGATATTGTTGCAGAAACAGAGGTACCATGTTAAGAAACGGAGGAGTCGAAAGCGGATAAGAAAGAAGCAGGGATGGTATTAGTACCAGTGGTAGCAATAATGGCATTTTCTGATTGTTGTAAAAGCCATTGAAAGTTTCACCATCAGATTTTTGACCTCATTCTTTAGTTAATTGGAAAATTTTAGTTGCACAAACTGCTGGCATCCTAATTCTTATACATCTTCCATCAACTTTTTTGTGTTTGTTGGGATTTGATAACAATAGGGATGAAAAATGGGAAGGGTTTTCATTAAGGTTTAGATTATATGCAGCTGAGTGTACCATATTCTCCATATACCTCCTCTCTCCCAAAATCCCTGAGCCATAATCTAACGGAAGTAATTTGACGGAAAAGAGTAATGGTAACTGTTGGAAGTCAAAAAGAAAGTTTAGGGATATAATTGGGGATTATAAAAAGGGAGGGGTACCATTGAGAAAAGTTGATAACTAAGGGGTACCAATGAGAATAACCCACGTGAATTTGTGTTAGAATAGTCGGATAGAAAGCACAAGATTGTTGTTAGTGTGCAAATCAAACCCTAAAAAAAAAAATGGATCAACTTCCTCCACCAACAAAACGACTGGCAGTAGACAGGTTATCCACCGTACCAGACCCCATTCTAGCCGAAATCCTGTCACTTGTCCCCACCAAAACCGCCGTCTCAACCTCCGTCTTATCCACCCGTTGGCGATCCGTATGGACCCAAATCACCTCCATCCACCTCGACTACAACCACTTCCCTCAACATTCCTCTGACTTCTACACCATCGCTAACAACCTCCTACTCACCCAACTCACCTCCCCCGTCCTCCGTACTTTTTATCTTCACGCCCCATTCCGCAGTCGTCAACACTTCGAATCCTGGTTCCGCCACTTATCTGCTCGTAATGTTGAAATAATCGATATCAATGTTGAGGATGATAGCAAACTCAGTGACACTACTTCGGTCCCACCCTTCACAATTCCGCTTTGCATTTTCCAAACCCAATCTTTGGTTTGCCTTAATTTCCGACCTACACGCCTTGATTATGTATTGCCTGTTGATCCCCATACTGTTGTTAACCTTCCTAATTTGAAAAGGTTGGGCTTGAGTTTAATTGCTTCACAATGTCTATTTGTTTCCAAACTGGTTAGCTCTTGCCCTTTGCTTGATGATTTTTCGTTAACTGCTGCACAATGTAGCTGTCACGGCCATTTTACTTTTGATGATGATGATGATGATGATACTGGTGATCTTATTGATATATCTTGTGGGATTTTGAAACGATTGGAGTTGAATACATCGTATATGAAGGTTAAGGTTCTGATTGATACGCCTAAATTGGAGTCTTTTTCTCTCAAGGGGATTGATGTGGCTTGTTGTTTTGTCAAGAAACCCATTGCATTATCTGAGGCCACAATTATTACCAATTATCCGAGGGTAGTAGCACCGATTATGCCCGTGCTTTTTGATGTAAGAGTCCTTCAAATACTTGGTACCTCATTGCATATGTTTGAGGGTTTCAAGGATGATAAGGGTAATCTCTTGGTTTTTCACAACTTGACCGAACTCAACTTGGAATCTAGTACCGAAGGAGTTGATGAGTTGATAATGTTCCGGTTGAAGTCCCCATCTCCTTGTCTGCTCCTTAAGGTCAAGAAGATAAACCTTGTTTTTTCCAGTGTCGAGTATGGGTTAAATTTGATGAAATTGGCACACTACTTGTTAGGCAATGCCCCTGCTTTGGAGAGGCTTTCTTTTGTTCTCGGTCCTCAAGCAAGACAATCTGAAGACGGAGTAAAATTTAGGCTCGACGAGATGGTGTTTTGCATGGATCTGTATTCGTGCTCAAGGGAATCTTCCGGGTGTCAGATTGAATTTCAGGGACAGTATGCCAAAGTACCAGCAAACATTGCAGAGTTCCAGGACATGGAAAATCAAGTTGTTCTGTTACGTGAGTCCCTATCTCCAGTAGATGCGGATGCTGTCAAGGCTTCATGATGGTCTTCACCCTCTCAGCTCACCTCAAGTTTTAAACGATCTTTGCTTTGCTTTGCTTTGCTGGTCCATGGTATGAATGTGTACTTAACTCTTATGTGGGAATCGTCTTTTCGTAGCTACTGTTATGACTTCTGTATGCTGCCCTTTTTGTTTGTTCATCGCAATCTATTAACATTGACAAGCTATGCAGTAGTAGATCTTTGTTCCTAAATTTTCTGACTGTCGTATTTCCCGCTGATGCTTGTTTTGTGCTTGACTGCTTTCTATCATCATAAATTTTTCTGTTTGGAAGGTTTGATAGATAGTGGTTTTGAGGTAGTGAGGTTTAACTGTAACAATATAGTTATATTGCATTGAAGCAGTGGGGTAATGTTGTTGTTTAAGTACTCCACATTAGCAGTTCAGAATGTAAAACTGGATAAAAGTACTCCACATTCTCCCTGATTTGTTCAAATACTCCACATTCGGCCTGATTTTGTCGCAGAGGTAGAGGCTCTTAATGTCAAAGTTAAGCAATGCTCTTGTGGCTTTGTAGGGTTGAAATGTTAGATTACGCACTGCATAGAACTATCAGAAACTGGATAATTGCTGCGTAAGTGAGACGTTACAAGCTTGTTGCATTGCATTCAGAAAGTCCTACATATTTAAGTATTCATATTGTCTTGTCAAAAGCATTTTACTTTCAATGCATAACTCTCTGAAGATTACCATATGAGGTTGGGTGGTCGCTTTGGAAGTGACCAGCGAGTGAGCTATTCCATTTAGTACATCAACTAGTGGTTGGCTTCCTGATTACTCAATGGTTCAGTAGTTGTTCAAACCTGAGCCTCCTATATTTTTCCATGGTAGGGCTAAATTGCAGGCATGTCTTACTCAAACCTTCACTCTAAACCTAAGAATTCTGTTCTCACAAAGATTAGATGTCAAGTTTGGGGAAATGGTGCAAACCTAGAGGTGAGTCTGAGAGTCTACTAATGTCTTTGGAGGCGAATTAGTTGTAGATCAATGAAAATTTACTCTCATTTTCATTCATACTCGTTCTTATTAATCCTTTTTAACACTTCTGCTTATCTTAGTTTGTTGTTTGTTTTCATTTCTGTTTGATGAGTATTTTCTGTAAAAGGTTTTGGAAATTTGTGGGATTGCCTGTTATTTAATGAAAATATGAGTAAGAATATCTCGTCATCTCAGAATTTATGTGGTTAGTGTCATAGTTTTGTTGAAGCGCGGTTAATTGGCTTGATATATTTCTTTCTTTTATACTGACCGTTTGAGGAATCGAAGGGACATCTTGGAATTACTGAGGAATTGAAGTTGAGCCGAGTCATATTTGTCGATGGCGTGTGGGGGTACTTAGATCTTTTTGATAGATTTGGAACAAAGTGTTTTGGATGTGGGAGGTGATGAAATTGGCTGAGGGAGAGGCCATTGATGGACCTTAGCTTTGTGCGGAAGTTAAAAAAGTGAACATCTGCCACTAAACTCATTTTACAATCTTCTTGCAATCCCATTACAATGGCTTTAGAACATCAATCATTTTACTTCTCAATCATCAGAAGAAAATTCATACAAATATACAATTCAATTCCCATTGACCGATCATGAACTCACATTATTTGTTTACAGGTACAGTAATATATTAGGAACTTCACACTTCTAACAATAATCATAGGTGAGAGCCTAGAGGGCGATCATACATATTTTTAATATCGTGGTGTTTTCATACTTTCTGTACATTTACTTTAAAAATAGACTTAAAAAAATAATCCAAATCAATTCAAGTCACTTACATATGTTTGTTAATTTATGTGAGAGTAATGGTCCATGGTATGAATGTGTTCTTAACTTTTATGTGGGAATTATCTTTTCGCAGCTAATGGTATGACTTCTATATGCTGCTCATTTTGCTTGATCATTGCAATCTATTAACATTGACAAGTTATGCAATACTAGATCTTTATTCCTGAATTTCTGATAGTCATCTTTCCCGTTGATGCTTGTTTTGTAATTGGCTGCTTTCTATCATCATATTTATGACTTCACACACGGTTGGAGTTCTGTATGTCGTTTATGAAGGTTAAGGTTCTGATTGATACGCCGAAGTTGGTGTCGTTTTCTTTGGCATGGTTTGTTGTTTTGTTAAGAAACCAATTGAATTATCTGAGGCCACAATTAATACCATTCACCAAGCTGTACTGTGGCCGCTTATGCGGTTATGCCTCTCCTTTTAGATGTTAGAGTCCTTCAAATACTTGGTGTCACGTTTCGTATGTTTGAGGTTTTAAGGATGATCAGGGTAATCTCTTCATTTTCCGTAACTTGACAGAACTCAAGTTGCAGTTAGTTAAGTATTAGTTAAGTACTGGAGCACTTTATGAGCTGAAAATCTTTCCGTTCACGTCCTCGTCTCCTTGTTTGCTACTTCATGTCAAGAAGATAAAACACCATTTTGTTGTTTCCAGTGTGAGTATGGGTTGAATTTGAAGAAATTGGCGCACTACTTTTCCGTAATGCCCCTTCTCTGCAAAGCCTTTCTTTTGTTGTTGCCTGAAGACAGAGTAAAATTTAGGCTTGACGAAATGGTGTTTTGCATGGATCTGTATACGTGCTGAGGGAAATCTTCCCTCTGTTTTGTTGGAACTGCCGCCTCTACCACACCGTCACTAATGTGAGTTTCTTTTATTGCATTCTTTAGTATCGCGTAGTACGCATCTTTGTTTCCCTTTGGTGGTCCAAGGTATGAATGAGTACTAAAAATCTCTTAATGTGGAAATCGTTATTTTGCAACTGCTCCTATGACTTCTATATGCTGCCCATTTCGTTTGAAATTGGAGTTCATTAACATGGAGTACTATATTTGTCTCTGAGTTCTATGGCCGTTATCTTTTCCATTGATTCTTGTTTTGTGCTTGGCTGATTGCTATCTCGCAAAAATTTGTCTATTTGGCAGTTTTGACTTTTGACCATGGTAAGGAAAGATAGCGGTTATGAGGTAGTAAGGTTTAGGTATGGTTGATTCTTGTTGTGTGCTTGGCTGCTACTCTTATTTTACATTTTAATGGAGCTAAAGGCTCAATATTTCTGACTTCACCCAGTCACACAGCTGATTGCAAATTATTTGACCCGTCTTAAGCTTAAGACGGATACCGATCTTAAATAAGAATTTATGAATCTCTTACATTAGTAGCTCAGAATGTTAAACCTCCCTGATTATGTCTCTGAGTTCCATGTTAGAGGCAAGATGGATATTGTGTGAATATCTGCTACTAAACTCGTTTTACCATCTTCTTGCAATCCCATATTCCGGTCACAGTGGCACAAATACTACCACCACCGTTTTACTCCTCAATCATCAGAAGAAAATTCAATATTCAATATAATTTGTCTTTAAGCGTACAAATCGGGAAGAGTAACAAGGCTCCCATTGCATATATAAGGTTCATGTTCCCAAAGGCAAGGAACTTCAGCATTATTGATCGCGTTATCTTCCTTGTCATACCAAAATAATCTTGCTTTGTTGCGCTGCCTAAGTAACACCTTACTGGAACCTGGCCTGCAACAGGCAACCGGTACGACTCCCCCGTGCAAGACCAAATCATCCGAAATAGTAATGCTCAATAACTTAAGCCAAGATTGTTGATCAGCGTACTCCCTCATTACCCACACATCGTAACACGAATCGACTCGATTCTCAAATGAAGAAAATAATGAACCATGGAGAACCCCGATATCTAGAAGGTAGTTCTGGTGGGTAGGATCATAGTAATAAGGTGGTAAGAGAACGTCTTCATTCCATTGTTCGGAGCAAACATCGAAGCAACCGATTCTGCGTTTACGTTTGGTAGGACTCCAGAACCTCCAATGTAGCAGGTGGTTGTTAATTAGCACACCGCTGTGCCACCCTTCCAGCGAATCAGAAGAGAATGTGTCTTCCAGCACCTTCCATGACTTGGAATTTACGCTGTATATCATTGTGATTCTTGTTTTGACGTTGTTTCTGTTGGTATTATTGTCGGAGACCAAGATGATTTTGTAATCGTCGGTAAAATGGTTGAATCCGAGTCCGATGTTTATTTTGGGTGGAGCTTCCCAAGTTGAGTTAATGTCGATGTAGGTTCGGGTGGAGGGATTAAGCAATACGAGAGGGAAGATACCACGGTTATCGAGTTTGATGAGGAAGAGGCCGTTGCAGGAGCCAAAAACGGAAATGCTGCCTACGGCTCTGGGCCAGTGGAAGGTAGCAGAGGGGACGGAGGAAGAGAGTGAATCGAGGTCAAAGGTATAAAGGGTGCGACTGGTGGTACCGATGTTGAGGAGGCGGTGGTTGGAGGCGAGCGATTGGCGGAGGTGTCTGTGAATAAACTCTGGTGATGTTATTGTATTTCGGAATGATTTGCAGACAGTTTTAAAGCGGAGGAGGGATTTTGCTGGGAGTTTTGGGAGAATTTCGGCTAGGATAAAGTCGATCTGTAAATCTGACATGGACGAGGGTTGCAGCATCAGGGTAAGTATTGCTGATGGCCCGGCCATTTGAGCAAAAATACCGGATTGAATCAAAGAAATGATGACCTGATAAGGGGTTAAACTTTGTTTTTTTTTGTTAGACCAGTTATTTATGCATTCAAACAGAATGAATAATTTATATTTTAATTCGTATATAACATAATTTATTACGGAGTATTTTTTATTTTTAATCAAACAAATCAATTTTTAATGTAAAGATGTTGGAATGTTGCTCTTGACTACATCAAACTGGTTGTTTGAATGCATAAATAACGATTCGTTTTGTTGTAGATTTGGTTTATGTCGAGTCGAGGAAAGTTTCAAGACTTTGTTTCAACCAATTTCCAGTTGATTCAGTCGGATTAATTTACCAGTTCTGCTCTCAGGCTAGAGTTGTTCTCTATAATAGCTACAGAGTTTCTTGTTCTTCAAATGACCATTCTAACAAGTAACAAGGAACGTCAATTGAAAAATCCTGCAGTTTTTTTTTTTTTTTTTTTTTTTTTTTTTTATCTGTGATGTGAAATGATTAAGTGTATCATATTTGCGATGTAGACTATAGCAAGGATCAAGCAAGAGGGGATCAACGCTATTTACATCATTAAATTTTGATAAGAAAGATTACAAAAGTTGCATAAATTTTGTTACATTTTTGAGTTTTCTTACAAAAGAGCAACTTGTATGTGGATATACTCCGTACATTGAATGAGAATTGAAATGATCAGTGAAGGGATACGGTGTTGTAGGTGCATTCGTTCCGATTTCATTATATGTACACAGAGTTTAGATAGATAGAGTAAACATCTAGTAGAATTTGGAGCAAATATATCAAGGTTGATATAGGGGACCAAATAGCTTAGCACCGGGAAGCCTAACAAGGCTCTCCCTGACAAAATAAGGTCGACGACCGTAAACATTGGGAATTTCAGACTTAACAATTGCATTATTCATCCAATCATAACAAAAAAGCGTGTATGAATCACGACGCCTCCTAAGCAACACCTCACTTCGACCTTTTCCCCTATAAGTGACCGGGATCACTCCACCTGGTACTTCAATCAGGGTAAGAAAGCCCGCCATTCTAAGCAACGATTCATTGAATGGTTTGTTGATAGGGACAACTCCCCCGTTTGGATCATCCCCAATGTTAAACCTCAACATTTTAATCCACGATTCATTTACACCATACTCTTTCATTATCCACAAATCGAAAAATGAATTCACTGTATCTACAAACGAAGTAAACAAGCTATTGTTCAGAACCCCCACGTCGAGGAAATAACCCGTCGAGTTACAATCATAATAATAATAGTATGGGAAGTGCAGGTCTTCTCCCCATTTTTCACTGATGACATTGAAACAACCAATCGATCTTTTATGCTCGGACTGATTCAAGAATATCCAATGCAGTAAATGGTTGTTGATTAGCAAACCATTGAACCATGAGTACGGTTCTTCCATAAAATCTGAAGTGAATAATTGATCAACGACTCTCCACGATTTTAAATTCACACTATAGATCGATGTAACTCGCCAACTACCAAAAGTGTTGTGCTTGTCGGAGACTACCACAATTTTGTAATCATCATTACTGTCATCATAACCGAACCCAATATTTCCCCTGACGACGTTTGTGTCCGTTGATTGGAACTCGATGTAGGTTCGAGTGGTGGGATTGAGCAAAACGAGAGGGAGAAGGTTGTTGATGTAGGGGTCAACTACGATAAGGAGGAGGCCGTTGCAGGAGCCGACAACAAAGGGGCTGCCTGAAGGCCAACAGAATGTAATGGAGGGAGCAGAGGAATGTGAATGGAGGTCGTAGATATCCATGGTGCAAACGCTGCCTTTAGTAACGAGGAGACGATTGTCAGAGGATAGAGAATGGCGGAGGTGGAGGCGGATGAACTCACGGGACGATATAAGGACGTTGAATGATTTACAGACAGCTTTGAAGCGCATAAGGGACTTATATGGGAGTTTTGGAAGGATTTCGGCCTGGATGATGTCGATGGTTAGATCAGATATTGGTGGTTCTATTGGTTGTACCGACAGCAACGACAAGTCATCGATGACATCCATAAGCTTTGCCGCCATTGAAGATATCAAAACTTGGGAAAAAAAAATAGGCGAGGTAAATGTTTTGGGTTATTCTTGTCAAGTTTTAAGCATTTCAATAGACTTCTCCAAGTCTCCCATATATGCTGACCACCAACTTTCGACCTAAATGTTTTGGCTGACTTATCAATATATCATCAGAGAGATTTGGTATTATTTCCTCCGAAAAAATGTAAGAAAAAAAAGATGACCTGTATATTCATGGTAAGTCGTGGAATTATTCTGTTTTCCTCATTACTATTCATGTCTTCCTAATAAATTGCGGGGAGTTCATGACGCGTCACCCCGAGGACAAAACCCCAAGTAATAATCTCTTATTTACTAAATGAATAAGTGAACTCACAAATTTTTCCTCCAAAAAGCATCTTTTTAAATAAGAAAGCTATTGATAATTTAATTATATTCACTAATAAATGTAATTGATAATTAAGAAATGTAATTTCATTATATAATTATTTTCATTAAAGTTAATCTTTTCTTCAAATTATATAATTTTCACTAAACACTAAACTATAATATTTTATTTAAAGTATAAATAATATAAAATTTTAAACTATTAAATCTTTTATTAATTTAATATAAAATTTTAAACTATTAAATCTTTTATTATTTCTATTATTTAAGAATGACTTGACTCATACTATTCATGCTTTCTATAAACAAAAATATAAATTGTTTTGATTACTTTTATAACAAAAAAAAAATTGAGGGAATTTATAAAATGGAATCACTAGCTTTGTGGCATAAAAAATACCTTTTAAAAAAAATACATTCCAGCACATTACTCAATTCTCTTGAATTGATTTTTAGTTTTTTTTTTATTGTTTTTTTATTTGCTCGAAACAAAATACAATAACGAGATAAACGAACAATTAATGAGATACCACTATTATATCATAGTTCAATTTTACTCAGTTTTCATGGTTACAGTTCAATTTTTTTTTTCCCATATCAAAATATAATGACGTAAAATATGAAAAATTAATGGGGTATTAATTTAGCATGATTAAGTAATACAAAAATAAACACTCTAATAATACCGCACATTCATTGCGCGAAATCTAAACTAGTAATGACACTCTTTGTTCTGCGTACTAAAGAGAAAAAGCTAACTCATACACCAAACACCAGATTATTTTTTTGGGTAAAATATAGGAATATTATTTTATCCTTACAAATACCAAATCTTGTCATACATGACATAGTTATGTCCTTAAAAAACTAAAAATTCATAAGATATAAATTTAAACATAAATTCTCATTTAAGATAGTCACTATCCGGAATCCGTTTTCAAAATGAGCGATTTTCACTAATTATTTAATGATATGGATCGAGTCTCAAATTAATTGTCGAAAATGGGTCCACGTAGGCTTGGTATTGACGAAGCTATTGTGAGGGTCAAGTCGCCAGGGCGGTTGGCGACTAAGCTCGAAGTCAAATTTTGCGGATCCCCTCCTCTTCCCAGTTTCATTCATCCCAAAATCAGAGTTGGCGTCAAGTCGCCAGGGCGGTTGGCGACTAAGCTCGAGGTCGCCAGCCGAGTTGGCGTTTTGTCTCTCAACGGTATTGGTCGCTGACCGAGATGACGACTTAGATCGAACCTAGTTTCGGGTATGACGTGGACCCATTTTAGGTAATTAATTTGAGACTCCACCCACTTCGTTAAATAATTAAGGAAATTGTCTATGGTGGTAAAATTTAAGATGAGTTAAATATATACCGAATCACATTACAAGTTGCATAGAAAATGGCAAAATTTGTCTTTATTGCGACCATATGGTAGTCTTTGACCCATTTTAAGATTTAAGACAAATTTTTTAATTGTATTTGTAGTTACACTCATAGAAAATTGATTTTTTTAATTGTGTTTGCAGTTAAGAAATTATGTTTTTAGTACTTTAAACTACAAACTCAATTAAAAATCATTTTCTATAATTTTTAAAACATTTAAAATTAAAATAATTATTAAAAAAGCTTTATTTTTATAAAATTGTCAATATAACCAATGTATACATTGAATCTGATTAAAATATCAATTTTAGATATATTTTAATTTTAAAAAAATATACTCCCTCCTATTCTTAATAACCCTCCCCTTTCATGAAGGGCACGGGAATTAAGGGAGGAGAGTATTATATGGTAAAGTATTGTAGTGGGGTAGGAGATTGGAGAGAGGGAAGGAATTGTGTGTTTAGAATAAGTATTGTTATGGGGTAAGGTGATTAAAATAAGTATTGTTGTAGGGTAAGGTGATTAAAATAAGATAAAGTATGAGTATTGTGGGGTATTGTTGTGGGGTGAGGTGATTAAAATAAATATAAAAGTTTGTCAAATAAGGAAATAGGGAGAGTATTGTGAATAGACGAAAAAGGAAATAGGGAGAGTTATTTAGAATAGGAGGGAGTATTTTTTTTTTATTTAAATAATGGTAAAACAAGGCGTTAGAAAATATTTTTTGACCCGTATTTTTTACTCTAACCCGACCCGTGACCCGTGACCCGTTTAACCAGATCTATATTTAATACGACCCGTATGACCCGGTCCGGGACCTGACTCGCCCGACCCATTTAACAAGTCTAACTATAAAAACAAAGGATTTGGAAGGACATCATTGGTTAATAATAGCACAAAATCTCATTTGTGACCAACAATATCCGTCACTCTGGAGTAACGGATACCATTTTACCTCACAAAGTACCCACTTTTTCCCTCTCTGCAACACTATTCATGTGATCCCGTTTCTCCACTAACCCATTTTGTTACCATTTTAACTTACAAAATATCCGCCACAAATGGTGACCCGTCACAAGGGAGACCAATTGTAATAACAATAAGTCTTGCTTGTGACGGGTCGGATCTTGCGACGGGTATTTTGTGAGTGGAAATGGGTAGAGGGGACAAGGTGGGCACCCACACCATGTGCTCCTTCTCTCACCCCCTATGGGTTTTTGTGATAACATATGATCTCTGTCTTGTTTGTGATGATACTCCTCCGTCACAAATAAGAATTTGTGTTGTAATAATAGTTGGAGAACAAACGTTAAATACATTATACGGGTCGAAACCATAATCAACTAATTGCTTACATTTACTCTTATTTTCTTTTGTAAATAGAACAAACGTTAAATAATGGCTGAGATAGATAAAGTACAATAGTTTTCAAATACTCCCTTACAATTATGTAAAATACACGCACAAAAAGAATAGATCACCATTCACCCCAGGAAAGTAAGATGCTAAAAAAAGCAAATATCTCACAGTCACAACCTTAAACAATTTAACTCTCTACAAACTCCTTCTCTCTAGAAACCCCAATTTAATTAATCTCTGCTACCACCTCGTTTTACCCAGGCAACTGTTCAATTTGATCCCAATTAATCCTTATTTACCCAGGCAAAACCCCAAATTATCAAGTTTTCTTTTAAATCAAAGTCTCGCTTTGAAGGCCGTCTTTGTTCATTTCCCCACAAGTCCTTCTTTGTTGGCTTATCTATTCAGCATTGGATTTGTTGTTGTGGTCCGATCGTCTCCCTCGTCTGTCCCTTTGTTCCTGTTGTTCTTGTCGGTGCTTGCATGCAGTCAGGGGAGGTGTCTCCCCTTCCCCTCGCCCCTTCCCCCACCTCCCCTGGTATGTTCTCATCTCTGGTAACGAGATGATGGATCATCGGATGTTTTTGGTGGGCTTGCTGGTCCTCCACCCTCTTGTATGGTGGATTATGAGATCGTTTTGGAGTTCCCCTCCCCCTCGCCCCTTCCCCCTCCTTTTGATCTCTTCTCTGATACACCTGGCTGGTGCTCCTTTCGGTTACCATCACTTTCATTTGCTGCATGTCTCCAATCAAATGGTGGTGTCGTGTTTTATGGGTCTGCTTGTGTTTGTCGGGCTTGACATAGGTTTTTGCTTTTAGATTGCTGAAGGGCTGGTGGGTTTTCTGCCTTCGTTCTCTGTTAAGTGTGTTCTTTCTGGGTAGGTTTGGTCTTAATCAGGGGTTGTTGAACTGGGTTGATCAAGTCGGGTTGGTTGATGGTGATGGCGAGGTTGGATGTTGTGGTTTTATTTCCGTATTTAATATCTATGAAGTGCTTGGCTTGGAATTGTAGGGGTCTTAATAATCCGCTCGCCCCTACAATTTCTAAACTTAGAGCGTTATTTCGCAATAATAATATGTATGATATTTTATTTCTGTCGGAAACTAAGTGTGATGTCGATGGAGTTTCTTCTCTGTTTCGTCATTTTGGCTTTTCTGAATCTGTGGGCGTTAATGCCATGGGTTCGAAGGGGGGTTTGTGGGTCGGATGGAAGTCTAATTGGTGTATTAGATGCATCTCCAAGTGTAACAACTATATAATCCTTCAGATTACTGAATGTAGTGATAGAATTTGGTACATGTGCTGTGTTTATGGGGAGCCAAAGAGGAAGAAAAGACTGCGTATTTGGCTTGATCTTGAGCAGCAAATTTGTAACCTTGACTCTCATTACATCTTAATTGGCGACTTCAACCAAGTGGAATTCACAAGCGACAAATTGGGAGGTTCTACTAGTAATATATACGGTGCGTCTGACTTCTCCGAGTGGAAAGCTCGAAATTTACTTTCTGATATTGCTTTTAAGGGTCCGAAATTCACATGGTGTAACAATAGAAAGGGGTGTGCTCGAATTTACGAGAGAATTGATAAAGGCCTGGCATCTTCTAAATGGTATTCGTTATTTCCTCTGACTGGTATCAAGCATCTCCCCATCCAATGCTCCGATCATGCGCCTATTATTCTAGATACAGATTTCTTTGCGCCTCATAGAAGACGTCCCTATAAACTTGATGCTTGGAGTTTCGATTACGAAGAGTGTGTGGATATTGTTAAACAGAAATGGTTCGGGAGGGACAAAGGCTCCCCTTCATTTAAACTTACTTTGAAGCTTAAGAGAATTAGACTTGCTTTTATGGCTTGGACATGTAATAAAAGAAAGGAATGGCACAAGGCATGGAGCGATTTTGATGACATCTTAGAGCGCGACTTAGAACGAATCTTTGAGGGGAATGATGAGATCGATTATGAAACCCATCATGCTGACTTCGTTGAGTTCTCAAATGCTGCCACTTTGTTTTGGAAGCAAAGAGCAAAAATAAAATGGATTAAAGATGGTGACGCATGCACGAGATTTTTCTTCAACACTGTTAAGGGGAGATCTAATAAAAATGCAGTTATTGGCCTTAAGATGAATGATGGGTCGTGGAGTTTCGACAATGGTGAAATTAGGGCCTCTTTTGAGAGCTACTTCAAAAACATTTTTGAATCCAATATTGTCCATGAACCTTATGAAAATTTTGTTGATGCTCACCGCCAGTTATTTGAGTCTCTTGAGTTTACTTTGGATGACGATGCGAGAGACAACCTTAGCAAACCGTTCTCAAGGAAAGAAGTTAGATCTGCTGTTTTCCAAATGGGTGGGTTCAAATCTCCGGGACCGGACGGTATTCCTGCTCTTTTCTTTCAAAGATATTGGTCTCATATTAAGAACGATGTTACTGATGCAGTTCTCTCTATGCTTAACTCTGGTAACATTTTAAGGGATCTTAACAGAACGTCTATTGTGCTTATTCCTAAGTCAGAGGCGCCAGAATTAGTGACAGACTATAGACCGATTAGTCTGTGCAACGTAGCAATGAAAATTGTTACAAAATGTATTACCAATCGCCTAAAGAAGTTCATGGGTTTTTTAGTGGGTGACTATCAAAATGCTTTTATTCCTGGAAGAAATATATGTGATAATGTTCTTATCTCCCATGAACTGCTTCATCATATACGGAAAAGATCCTTGGGAAAGAAAGGGCTCATGGCCCTCAAAGTGGATATGAGTAAGGCTTATGACCGACTCAGCTGGAATTTCATTCGCTGCACTTTGGAATTCATGGGCTTCCCTGTTAATTTTATCAATCTTATTATGAATTGTGTTGAATCAGTTTCTTACTCTCTTCTTCTTAATGGAATTCCTGGAAAATCTTTTAATCCCAAGGTGGGTTTACGTCAGGGGGATCCGATATCCCCTTACTTATTTGCTTTATGTACGGAAGTTTTTTCGCAAATGTTGTTTCAGGCTCAAAGGCGGAAGCTACTGAAGGGTATAAAAATATGTAGGGACGCTCCACCTATCTCCCACTTATTTTTTGCTGATGACTCTATATTCTTTACAGAAGCAACTGTTAGTTCGTGTTGGGCCCTTAAGAAGATTCTAAGCGATTATTGTGCAGCTTCGGGACAACAAATTAATGAAGGAAAATCATCGATTTTTCTTAGTCCGAACTGTACGCTTACCTTTACTAAATCTTGTTTCAAGATTCTTAATGTTCCTGCGAATAAGGAGCTGGGTTTTTACTTGGGCCTGCCCACTGACTTTGGTATCAGCAAACGTCAGATTTTTAGCTCAGTGGTTGAAAAAGTTCGAAAAAGGATTGTTAGTTGGAATAACTCTTTTCTTTCTCCGTCTGGAAGACTTACTCTTATCTCGTCTGTTCTATCCTCGCTATCCATTTATTCTCTATCGGCATTTAAAATGCCGGTATGTGTGATTTCAAAGATTAATTCTTTGCTTTCGCATTTTTGGTGGGGTGGCTCTAAGACTGGTAATTGTATCTCCTGGAGCAGCAATCTTTTCATAAGTTCTCCGAGAAGTCGAGGTGGATTGGGTATTAGAAATGCTGGTTGCCTTAATCAGAGTCTTCTTGCAAAAGTTGCCTGGAGAATCATCCGTCAGCCACATAGCCTAGTTGCGCAGGTTCTGGGGTCAAAACTTAAAATTTCAGATTCAAACCCCTTTGATCCGCAGGTTTCAAAGCATGGACAATTATCTTGGGGTGCAAAGGGAATTCTATGGGGTTTCGAACTCCTTCAAGAGGGACTTGCGTGGCAAGTCGGCTTACCGTCTCTTTTAGATGCCTGGCACGATAGGTGGATTGATGGTTGCTCCCTTGGTCAAATCTTGAATCTTGAGGTTGCTGATTTGGCTTCTAAACCTCCGTTAACTGTTTGTCAACTTCAATCTTTTGATGGGTGCTGGAATGTGGAGCGTATTATTGATTTATGTGGTACGGGTGTTCTACCCTCTATTCTTTCTATCCCTATCTCGTTGGCTACTGAAGTTGATAGCTTTTATTGGAATTTTACTAAATCTGGCGACTACTCCATTAAGAGTGGTTATGCTCTTGCTTTTGATAAGCTTTGGAATAAAAAGGCTTCGGATAAGGATCGTCGTCGTATTTCCTTTTCTACTGCCTCCTTTTGCAAGAATCGTCTATGGAATTTGCCTATTCATGGAAAATGGAAAATTTTCCTCTGGAAGATTTTATCTCAATCTCTTCCTTGTGGAGCAGAATTTAAGGCAAGGGGATTTGACCAATGCTCCCAATGTCAGCTTTGTGAAGAAAATAATAGAACGACTGAATCTCTCGAGCATTTATTTAGGGACTGTCAGTTTGCCAAGAGATTCTGGTTTGGCTCCCCCCTTAGCATTAACTGTCTGAGTGGCGATAACATACCAATCCAACAGTGGATCATAAATTGGATTAATTTCCTTATTTCCAAGGGAAGCTCACTTGAATCTATTCCTCTTTTTGTTAGTACATTATGGAGATTGTGGTGTATCAGAAATGAAAAAGTCTTTAGAGGCATGATGCCGGATTTATCTACGTCTTTCCGGCTATTGACTGATGATGCTAGCTGTACCATCTCCGCTCGGAGTGGTGGCGTCTTGGGTATAAAGAAGGTACCCGTCCTTAGCCCTGAGGAAATGGAGGTTGACATGCTTATTAGAAATTACTTTCCTATTCTCTTGGTGGGTTCGAGAATCTGCCCCGAACACATAAGAATTAAGTGTGATGCTGCGTGGAACTCGAATCTTAAGGCCGCTGCAGGATGGGTTATGATGGATCCTAAAGGTTTTATTATTCATTCCGGGCACTTGGCTTTCTGGAGTAAATCCGTCTTACAGGCTGAGGCTAAAGCCCTCTTTTTGGCTTTGGATCATGCGCTCAAGCTTGGGTTCCGACACATTGATGCAAGCTCTGATTGTCTTTCTTTGGTTCTTGAAGTCAACGAGGCGGGCAATGTATCACAGGACACACAAGTTATCATCAAGGATTTAAAGCGTCTTATTTATCTTTGTCACTGTTTTTCTCTTAGTCATTGTCCTAGGAGACTCAACCGGAGAGCTCACATGATAGCAAAATCTGCTATGATGTAAGTTTTCTCTTTTTTCACTCAAAAAAAAAAAAAAAAAAAAAAAAAAAAAAAAAAACCTTAAACAATGTTATAAGTTATAAACATATAACCAACAACATATCATATGTCACAAGGCATATCTTGAACCATACTCCTAGCCAAAAATTCATGTGTTCACGGAAGGACCGTACTCCTTATATCTAAGCCATTATAATATTTCATTTAGTGGATAACCTTTAGGTGTAACACAAGAATTTTTCACTCATAGCACGGGTAACAAGACTTGCCTTTTTAAGTGTTGATTCATCAAATCGCTCCGTTATATCAATTTTCCCGTTTAGATCGTCTGCAAGGTTAATGCTCATTTGCATGAAAATACATTTTTGTTCTTATCGCAGTTATTTTTTCAAAAATTTAATGAGAAAAATAACAAAAGTTTAGGTATTTTTTTCATATTCTTAAAAAGTTGGAGTTGTTTTCATAAAAATAACAGAAGAAAAAGTTGGGAAATATAAAATTAAAGGATTTGAGGAAAATAAGGTGCTGTTTGGCCGTGATTATGTAAAATAATTTTTTCTTTTTAAAATGAGTTTATTAACAAGTTACTTTTCGTAAAAAAATTGATTGTTTGGCCAAACTTTTGTAAAAACGTTTTTTAAATAAATATTGATGTTTGGCCTAACTATTTTTTGGGTTTTTTAGGCAATAGAGTGAAAAGTAGAAGTAAAAGTAACAATTTTCTACTTCTACTTTTAGGGGTTAATTATCAACTTTTGGTTTTTTAAAAACACTTTTAATCCTCCCTAATTTATATTGTTTGGCCTAGTTTCTACTTATTCAATTGCAAAAGCACTTTTAAAGTTAGGCCAAACACCACCTAAGGCGTTTTAGATTGGAATGTTTTAACTTTTGAAAATAAATGTATGAGGAATTGTAAATTAAAAGTGTAGTAATTGAAATTGTTTTATTTATTTTATATGAAAAAAGAAAAATATAAAGTTTAAATCTATATTGGAATAAATATAAAGTAAAATGTAACGAAGCAAACTCATGAGGTTTCATATAAATCTCCAAATAATTTAGCATCAGGAATCATAACAAGGGTCTCCTTGACAAAATAGGTTTGATGGCCATAGACGTTGGGAATTTCAGGCTCAACAATTGTATTATTCTTCCAATTGTACCAAAAAAGCGAATAAGCGTCATAACGCTTTTTAAGCAACACCTCACGTAGACCTATTCCACGGCAAGTCACGGGGATAACTCCACCTGGCATATCAAGTATTGGACCAATTCCCCGACAGCTATAACTTATCAATGATTCATCAAAAAATTTGCCGATAGGGACACGACCATTAGTGTTAATGCTCAACAACTTAATCCACGATTCATGAACACCGTACTCTTTCAATACCCACACGTCTAAGCACGACTTGCTTTTATTCCCAAATGAAGAAAACAAGCAACCGTCGAGATCCCCAAAGTCAAGAAATTTGCTCTTGCTTTTAGGATCATAGTAACAATCTGGAAAAAGAACATTTTGTAACCATGTTTCACCGACGACATCAAAGCAACTGATCTTATGTTTAGGGTCGGACTGTTTCACGGTTAACCAGTGTAACAAGTGATTGTTGACTAATACACCACTGTACCCTGTGTACGGCTTTTCCATACACTCTGAAACCAATGTTTCATCAACGACTTTCCATGACTTCGAATTAACGCTGTAGACTCTTGTGACTCTCTCGTATTCACTATACCTGTAATACTTACTAGACATGCCCGATACTACGACAATTTTGTAATCATCATTTTGCTTGTCAAAACCAAGCCCCACGTTTCCATCGACGCCGTTTATGTCGGTTGATCGAAACTCGATGAAGGATCTAGTGGAGGGATTGAGTAAAATAAGAGGGAGGACTCTTTGGATGTTGCGGTTTATTTGAATAAGGACAAGGCCGTTGCAGGAACCAACAAGGGAGGTACTGAAGTCGTACCAGCGAAATGTAGTGTAAGGGGCGGAGGAATTTGAATTGAGGTCGTATATATCAATGGTGTGTTTGGTGCCGTTGGTGACAAGGAGACGGCTGTTAGGGGAGAGAAAATGATGATGGTGGAGGCGGCTGAACTCGGGGGATGATATTGTTGCGTTGAAAGATTTACAGACAGTTTTGAAGCGCATAAGCGATTTAGGCGGGAGTTTTGGAAGAATTTCGGATTGGATAATGTCAATGGATATATATGGGATATGGGACGATGGCGGTGGTTCTATTGGTATTACCGACAGCTCCGACAAGTCATTAGTGACATTCATGAGATGTGCCGCCATTACAGAAATGTATGGAGCGGATGCGCAAGATATCAAGATTCCCAACAAGAAAGTTAAATGTGTTGATATATTGCTTCTCCTATGGCGTCTTTCTTCTAGCATATTAATATGCATTTAAATTTGACTTCTTCCAAGTCCCTTATATATATTGATGAACACTAACACTATGGATTAAGAATTGCGATCTATTACTAACGAATTAAAATATCTTGGTTTATAACAATTCAAGATCAACCAGCTAATTATAAATCAGTTTGACCGGAACTTAGATTTCATATTATATCCAAGTTGTTCAACTCGGCTCTAAACCAGGTTAATTCTACTATTAACCGTGTGTCATAGCCATTTGTTTACCGATTTTATTTTTGGGTGTGTCACTTTATTATTTTATATTCTATTTTCGGAATGCTTTTGATAAACTATTTGATCTTGCACACTTAATTTGCTCCACTTGTCATCTCCTCTTTCCTTGGTTTTGTGTTAAACTAAAGGTATACAAATGACCAGAGGAATTATCTTTTTGGAAAAATTCACGTGAAAACCCTGAAATTTGACAATTTGCACAAAATAGTGAGAATACCCATTTTCTTTAACCAGGATATTTTCAGCGACCATAGTCCATAACTCGTATTTACGAGTTCGAAAAATGACGATTCTTTTTTTTTTATTCAAATCGATTATATTTTCGAGAATTGCGATTTGAAAAAAAAAATATTTGTTGCATTTGGTCATTTGGATCCCGTGGCTAGAAGGTTTAGCATGTCAATGTTTTTGTTGACCGAATAAACTTTGAATGATCATATCTTTTGATCACGAGTTCTAAACTCGACAACCTTGTTTTTCAAATCGTAGTTATTAAAAAGATGATTGATTTGGAAAAACAATCGTCATTTTTCGAACTCGTAAACAAGAGTTATAACTACTTAAAATTTTCCGATTAAAAAATGATAGTACAAAATATCAAACCTCAAAAATACCTCATGAATTTTCCATTCTCAAAGATAAGTCTCTCTTGTGACGGATAATCCGTTACAAGCTCAGAATCGTCAAAGATCACCCACTTGGGTAGATAAGACAAAATCAAAAGTGTCTAGGGAATCACAAATATTTTATCTTTATTTAGTTAAGTGAATTTTATTTGACTCGTTATAAGCTTATGACGGATATTTCCAGTCACAAATGAGAATTTGTGTACTTTGATAGCCCAGCATAAAATTGAAAAAATCGAACAACTTTAAGAAACAGTCTACTGCTACAACTATTGCGCATACCTATTCCTACACCTACGATTGATAACTATAAGTGCTCAATTTGTGAAAAGAATATTATGCCTAACTAGTCTAAGATGACCTTTCCACAAACAAAAATGATGAAGTTTAAGATGACTTTGAAAGTAGGTAAAATATTAAGGAATCATATAAAAAACTAAACAATTAATCTTGCTATAAATGGGTACATCAGTCTAATACTATGTAAACGCAATAAAAAAGTGGTGACATTTTTTGCCCCCACCACCCTAGTTGTTGTTTATCCTATTAGGAAAATGGTATTATATTTGACCCGCCTTTCATTATGTACTAATAGTGTCCGTTTATAATGAGAATTTGTGAAAACTAAAAGTCCTCCATAGTTTCATAGGAACAATTCAACTTATTGGTGCCCTTTTTTAATTACTCCGCCTTTTAAATATTCCTAATTTAATCACTTCAACTCCCTTATTCTCGAACACGTTAGAGAGACCGACAACTTGAACAACAAGTTACTTAGGCCCTATTTGGTAAAATGGACTAATTTCGAATAAGCGATTGCCAAAGCGGTTATAAATGACGATTTTATCGGAAGGTTTGACTAGAATATTATAATTAGCAGAATTAATTTGAGTGTTTGGTAATGTTGATTATGATTAGTAGATTGTTAGTTTTATTTGTAAAATGGAGAATAATTTACTATTTTACAATATGCTAACCAATATGCTGGGGTAAGCAGCATATTGTAAAACAACATATTGACCTCAAATATGCTGTTTCAATATGCTGCTTACCAAACACTAAAATTAGCATATTAATTGGTCAAACATGCTAAAACCTCTTGAATATGCTAAAAATTAGTCAATATGTCGTTTACCAAACAACGCCTAGGCCCTGTTTGGAAATTAGCAGATTGATATTAGCGAAATGTATTGGTCAAGCAGATTATAAATGATGATTGGATTAACAGTTTGACTAGTATATTTCAATTAGCAGATTTAGTAGAAGTGTTTGGTAATTAGCAGATTTTGGTTAATAGATTGTTGTATCTATGTGTAGATTGTTGACGGATTCATATTTCACAATCTACTAATGTGAATATGCTGGGTAGAGCAGCATATTGAAAAACAGTAGATTGAGCTCCAATCTATTCTTTCAATATGCCATTTACCAAACACTCACAATAGTAGATTGGTGAGTCAAACATGCTAAAAGCCTTGAATATGCTGAAAATTTGCCAATCCGCCATTTACCAAACACCCCTCTAACCTAATTTTGGGGAAAAAAAACCAATTCAGCACTTCTCCCTCCGTTCATCACTCCTGCGTCGACCGCCGATGGTCCTCCCTCCTACCACCTCTTCTCTTGTGGTCACTCCTTCGACTCCCTTCGTTCTCTCCTTTTCTCATTTCTCTTCTTCTCTTAATTACCTCTGACTCCCTCGCTTATCACATATTTGTTGTCACTCTTCCTAAGCGCCGCCCTCTCTACCCTGGATTACTCCAACGACCATCAGTCATCAGACTGTCGCATTTCTAACCTCCGGTGAGTAGTACTTTTCCATTTTTTTTTGTTTTTTGATTTTTCCTTGTTATTGTTAATTAATATTACTGAGTGTACGATTAAGTGTGGCGGAGATGCGCATGTTGAGGTGGATGTGCGGACATACAAGGAAAGATCGGTTAAGGAATGAGGTGATTAGGAAAAAGGTAAAAGTGGCGCCAATAGAGGACAAGATGATGGAAAACCGACTAAGATGGTTTGGCCATGTGAGAAGAAAACCTATGGACGCACCAGTTAGGAGGCTGGAGACTTGGAGAACAGAAAAGGTCCCTAGAGGTAAAGGAAGACCGAAATAGACATGGTTGAGAGTGATAGAGCACGATATGAGATTTCTGGGGCTTGAGGAGAGTATGGTGATGGAGAAGGCACAATGGAGGGAAAGGATACATGTGGATTTTTAGTATTTGATGTTTTTTTGACATATTTAGTGTTTTTTTATTTAATTTAAAGAAATTAAATTGTTTATTCTTCTCTCCTTTATTACACTTTTTTACCAATCACTTTCTTATAGATTCTACTTGGTTCATTCCAGATCCTTAATTCTATTTCGGTTTTTAAAAATCGTTTTAATATTTTCTCTCGATTTAAATTTTAAGTTTTTATAAAAGAAATCCGGAATTCGATTTTAAAACCCCTAAGTTTACCTTGACTTTCCATTACATTTTCGGTCTTCCTTTTTGTTTTTCATTTTCCTTTTTTTATTCGCATTTTGAGGCGTGTGTTCACCCATAGACGGTTCGAAAGGATGATTTATGTCAGCCGACCCCAAATCATTTTGGGATTAAGGCTCTGATGTTGTTGTTGTAATATAAGATTAAGTTAATTGTTCATAATTTTAGTTGGTATTGTTGTTAGTGTGAGTTAAAATGGAATATGCTCGTCTTTGATTTCTTGAGATCATTGGTAAAGATCCTTGGGGATTCACAACTTGTTATTAATTAGGTTAATGGTCTGTCTATTTAGATGTAAATCTGCGCCAGATATTCGAAAGATGAATGTGTTCATGTTTTAAGAGATCAAAATGAGGTTGCTAATTGATTAATGTGTCCAACATTTTCGAAAGATGAATGTGTTCATGTTTTAAGAGATTTCTGTTAATATGGACTAGCTAGAGCAAGATTTCTTGGTAAAGGATGCTGCCTTTCCAACATAAATCTGTAAAGTGGATATTTTGGAGAAACCATTAGACTTGCGAAAGGATATTATAAGTATCTTAAAAAGTCCGTCATAAAAAGAATTTCAATCCGTCTTGCTTCAGACCGCCTTATTTCAGACCGCAATAAGACCTCTCACAAGTGAGAAGCACATGGGTGGTGGGACACCCCCATGTGCTTTCCCACTCACACCCTAAATGGGTTTTTTATGAGAGGAAATGGTATCCGTCTGACCATTTCAAACGAATATGACGGTCTGAAATAAGAATTTGTGAAAGAATTTACTCTAAAGCTTAAAAAACAAGCCTTTGTATACTTCCTAATAGATAAATGATATCTTATATAAGAAGGACATGCACGATGTGTTATTAAAGTGTTTGAGCGCTGATGATGCATTATTACTCATGGCAAAAATCCATGAAGGGGTATGTGGCGCTCATCAATCAACACCTGAAATGGGATGGTTAATCCATCGTCATGGTTTTTATTGGCCTTGAATTTTAGAAAATTTTGTAACATATGCAAAGGGTTGTAAGGCTTGTCAATACTATGGTCAGATAAGTAGAGTTCCTGTCAATGATTTAAAACATATTATAAAACCATGGTCTTTTTGTGGATGGACGATGGATATGATAAGAGATTTCACCATTGTCCTCAAAAGGGCATAGATATTTGGTGGTAATTACGGATTACTTCACCAAATGGGTGGAGGCTAAACCTTTAAGACTGTGAAAACACAGGATTTAGTGGATTTTTTAAAAGAATTCATTTTTATTCGCTTTGGAGTGCCTAAAAACATTACGATGGATCAAGCGCCTTTATTGTGATTGTCAATCCGTCTTGCTTGTGACGGGCACTATCCGTCACAAGCTGAAGACGAATAGTGCTTCTCTCACAATAAAACAAGTGGGAGGGCAAGTGGGGTGAAAATGGAGCATCTTATGGATAATACCACTTGCATATTGTGAGAGGGGCACTATCCGTCTTCAGCTTGTGACAGATAGTGTCCGTCTTCAATGAGAATTTGTGAGTGTGTAATAGACCAGCGATGCAAGAGTTTACTATTCAATATGAGGTTAAATTATTGAATTCTTCCCCATATTATGCTCAAGCAAATGGGCAGACAGAGTCAACAAATAAGTTGATTAGAGTTGAGATTTCTTACATGATTGTTGAAAATCCTAGAGGTTAGCATGACAAATTACTAGAGGTTGGCATGACAAATTACTTGATACGTTGTGGGCTTGGGTCCAAATTTATCAAAGAGACTTAAGTAACCCCCAACACACCGTCGACAAATATATCTCACCAAACCTCATTCCCTCTACTACTAAGAGAATAAAAATTCTCAAAAGTTTTCCCTCCAAACTCCATTCTTTTATATAAGGAAAGAAATGAGAATTTTCCCATTAAACTATTATCTTTTTTTTGTACAATTAAACTATTATCATTTAGTATGATTTTTTCATTAAATTCTAAATTATAATTACAAAGGGATTAAGAGTTAAGGTTAAGATAAGGACCTAAACTTTACAATTTTTTCCGGTTAAGGGACTATACTATTAAATTATCCCGTTAAGGACCTCCCGTTATCATTTCCGTTAACTTTAGCGCAAATGATACAGAGATGCATGATTTATGCAATTTATGTGGGTCCCACCTTAATTGAAAGAAAATTAATTAATAAGTTTATTCTTCTCACCACTCCCTTGTCCATCCACAGTGCACATCCCAGTATCCCACCACAAAGCCAACTCCATATCAAGAAGATGATGGAATTAATTAAGTTAGCTCATAGATGAACTTCCAGTTTAAAGATTATTGTAGAATTCAGACTCTCTTGTTGCCCATGTACTTTAAGACTGTTATCTTTAAAACAGCTAGATTTTGGATGCTCGTTGAGTTTTACTTGACCGACGGTAAATGGAATATTTACAGCCGAGCTGACTTATTGGCTTGGAGACGGGAGTGACCAAATGGGCGAGGCATGTTGATGACTTGCTGGATCAAGCTTGGTGGATTATGGCGCATGATATTGGCCTCTAGGGGCTCCTCAAGCCTATTCATTATGACTTAAAAGCCAGTTCCAATAAATTGGGTCCAACTCCTAAGGAGCAATTTATGTAGGCGATTTAGCACCCTGATACTATATGCAAAGCGTGGGGGTGACTGAAGACCGCAAGGTCCGCAACTATGCTATCTTGAAATCTTTCGAGGCTGTTGAGGTGTGGACTAACAATGGTTACGAAAGTCCGATGGTTTTTAGAGCAGCTTGTTGATGACCCTTCTTTTCTAGCGTCACAAGCACAACTTGGTTCACCGGGCAGGTTAGTAGTGGACTATCCTAATTGTGCATACCTAGATTGTTTTTTTTTTGGTGAAAGGTAAGTATATATTAGATAAAAAGGTATCAATGTACAAAGCTCATATGATCATATTACATAAGATTCTTGCTCTCTAACCATTCTATATCAAAAATGCTTAAATGACTCTTATCCCTCTCCCTTACTCTAGCTTTCATATCATTCAATATTCTTTTTGCAAGCCATTCAGGACGAAACAAAACCATCTCTTATTGTCTGCAATTGTTACGCTGCTGCCATAGCATATACACTGCACATACCTACCTAGATTGTTAACTCACGAAGAAGTCATAACTTCCAAGAACAGAACAGTTGACTCCACCATTGGATGATTTATTAAAACTAATACCGAAGTCGCTGTCATTTCAAAGGTTTGAGTAACCGACGATGATGAAGATGGATAAATAGATGGCGACGAGCACAAGGCTCATAAAAACTTCCTATGGTGATTAGTGAACTAGAAAAGGACCTGTGACGCTGCATGTTTCGATTGTCATCGTTCTTTTTTCTCTCACGTTTTTTTTTCCTCTGTTCATCTTAATGCTGTTAATGGATATCTAATCATTTTAACGGAAATGTTAACGGAGTTTGTTTATAGGTCCTCACCCGGAAACTTTAAAAGTATAATCCCCTAACTGGAAAAAATGTCAAAGTTGAGACCCTTATCTTACCCTTAACTCGTATAAATTATAAAATTTAAAATTGCTAAATTTTCTTAGAAAATGACTTGATGCATACTTACACTGTCTAAAACAATAAAATAAACTAATAATATTAGCTTCGTTAAAAAAAATTCATTAAAAAGTTATAAAATGAAATCATTAATTTTGTGATAAAAAAAATGTATGTCATACTCAATTTTTTTTATTAATTTTGCAGTTTAATTTTTTTCTTAAACCAAAATACAATTCATACAAATTCAATGAGGTGAAATATGAAAATGTAAAGGTATAAATTTGTAATGAATACGTAATAAATTAAAAAGTAAAAACTCTATAAATACCGCGCATTATTACGCGAGATCTATACTAGTTCTTTAGTAATTGCATGATGTCTCTTCGATTCCTCATACAGCCACTATAACAGAAAGAAATACTTTGTATATCAAGCAACCGCGCTTCTACGAAATGACGACCAAAAACCACATAAATTCTGAGATGACCAGATGTTCTTGCCCATATTCTCATTAAACAACTGACAACGAGGCAATCCCATAGACTATTGCATAACCTTTTACAAAAAATACTCATTACACAAAAATGAAGACAAACAACAAACTATTATAAGAAAACGTATTAAGGAGTTTAATAAGGAGGTACAATTGTGAGAGTAAGTTTTCTTTGACCTACAACTTGCATTCGCCTCCAAAGCCATTAACACACTCTCTGGCTCGCCTCTGGTCTGCACCATTTCCCCCAAACATGACGTCTAAACTTTGTGAGAACATAATCCTTAGGTTTGAGACTTGTGTAAGACATGCCCGTAATTCAGCCCGATCATTGGTAAAAATAGGAGGCCTGGGTTTGAAGTTCACCAAGTAATGAGGAAGCCAACCACTAGCTGATGCACTAAATGGAATAGCACAGTAGCTCACCACTGGTCTCTTCCAAACTGAGCACCCCGCCTAACGGTAATCTTCAGAGGAGTTATACATTGAAAGTAAAACCCTTATGACAGTTGTATACAAGACAAGTTTACTTGCATTGAGAAGTAGTAAATGGAATCTCTTTTTTAATTGCACTGAGAAGTTAGTAAAACCCTTATGACAGTCGTATACAAAACAAGTTTACTTTTCTTTGTCATAATTTATCTTAGTATTTCTCTCCAAATTCCAACAGCGACGAAACCAGGGAGGTTTTACATTCTGAGCTGCTAATGTAGATTACGTAATACGGAGTAGTAAAAAACATCCATAATACAGATTGCATTAGAAATTTGCATCAGCCGTGTGGTTCTGTGAAGTCAGAAATATTGAGCCTTTACCTCCATTAACATGTAAAATAACTATTGGCTAATCAACCATGTTGCTACAATTAAACATCCAAACAGACAAATTTACAATTTACAATGATAGCAAGCAGCCCAGTAGACAAGAGGAAATCAATGGAAAAGATGACTGCCATACAACTCAGAGACGAAGATTTAGGACATCGTAACTAGTCAATGTTATTGAACTGCAATTTCAAGCGAAATGGGCAGCATATAAAAGTCATACCTTAGAGTCTTAGACCAACAAAGCAAACCAAAGCCAAACGATACCATGACCGCAACAAAAGAAAACCCACACGAGAGTTAATAGAGAGTATAAACACCATCTTTTAAGTACTGACAGCATCTGCTGGAGATAGAGACTCGCGTAATAGCTGAACTTGGTTTTCCATGTCCTGCAACTCTGCAATGTTAGCTGGCACTTTGGCGTACTTTCCCTGAAATTCAATCAAACATCTGGGAGAATTCCCTAAGCACGAATACAGATCCATGCAAAACACCATTTCTTCAAGCCTAGATTTTACTCCGTCTTCAGATTGACTTGTTTGAGGATAGACTACAAAAGAAAGCCTCTCCAAAGCAGGGGCCTTCCGTAAAAAGTAGTGTGCCAATTTCTTCAAATTCAAGCCATGCTCGGCCCTAAGAACAACGACATTTATCTTCTTGACATGATGTAGTAGACAAGAAGAGTGGGAATTCAAGGGGAACATTTTCAACTCATCAACTTTTCCAGTGCTCAATTGCAAGTTTAGTTCATCCAAGTTGCGAAAAAACAAGAGATTACCCTTATCATCCTTGAAACCCTCAAACATCTTAAATGTGACCCCAAGTATGTGAAGCACTCTAACATCTAAAAGCACGGGCATAATCGGTGCCACTACCGCTGGAAAAACGGTAATAATTGTTGCCTCAGATAATGCAATGGGTTTCTGGACAAAACAACAATCCATCTTAATCCCAATGAGAGAAAACGACTCCAATGTAGGCGTATCAATCAGAACCTTAACCTTCATAAACGACATAACCAACTCCAATCGTTTCAAAATCCCAGATGATATACCAATAAGAGCACCAGTATGGGCATCATCAAAAACAATCCGGCCATGCCTACGTTCTCCAGCACTCAAGGACAAATCCTCAAGTAAAGGGCAGGATTTAAGCAGTTTGGAAACGAAGCGACATTGCGAGGCATTTAAACTCAATCCCAACTTCTTCAAATTAGGAAGGTGAATAACAACATCAGGATCAACAGGCAGATCATACTCAAGGCGACAATGTCGGAAATTAAGGCAAACCAAAGATTGGGTTTGGAAAATGCAAAGCGGAATTGTGAAGGGTGGACCCGGAGTAGTGTTACTGAGTCTGGAAAGAGCCTCAACATTGATGTCAATTATTTCAACATTACGAGCAGATAAGTTGCGGAGCCAGGAGTCGAAGTGTTGATGCTGGGGGAAGGGGGCGTGAAGATAAAAAGTACGGAGGATAGG
This sequence comes from Silene latifolia, assembly GCF_048544455.1. NCBI lineage: Eukaryota > Viridiplantae > Streptophyta > Magnoliopsida > Caryophyllales > Caryophyllaceae > Silene > Silene latifolia. The sequence goes on from NC_133531.1 coordinate 109,391,210, forward strand.
AGAAGTGAGTTGGGTGAGTAGGAGGTGGTTGACGATGGTGTAGAAGTCGGATAAGTGTTGAGGGAAGTGGTGGTAGTCGAGGTGGAGAGAGGTGATTTGGGTCCATAAGGATCGCCAAAGGGTCGATAAGGCGGAGGTTGAGACGGCGGTTTTGGTGGGGACAAATGACAGGATTTCGACGAGGATAGGTTCTGGTAGGCTGGATAACCTATCTAGCGGTGGCGGTGGCGGTGGCGGTGGCGGTGGTGGAGGAAGTTGGTCCATTTTTTAATTAGAGTTGGTGGTATTTATACAGTTGAATTTGAATGTCCGCAATAAATCCAAACTGGCGAGTTGATAATGACAAAAGCATCTTTTTTATTTTTTATTTTTTTTAACAGCCGTGATAACGACAAAAGCATCGAAAGTATGGAATCAGTCAAACTAGGTTTAAACCCGTGAAAATTCACGGGTTTGCTATAAAAAACTCTCAATTAGCAATTATATGTAATTTTGTAAAACATACAAATAACTAAAAAACATAATTCATTGCTTTGTGATGAAGATAAATCAGGTTTAAATATGTTTGTAACCGATATAAAATTTGATATTTTGTAAATGTATCATTATTTTAACTTATTTGATTAATTTTTAGTAATTATATCCTATTTGAACGTTAGGAGTAATCATTGCATATAATAGTACCAATTTTATTTTTGCTCAAATACTTTATAATAAATATTTTATAACAAAAATTAAGTCTTTGCATATTATTATATATTCAAGATTGATAAAATTAGTTATATAAATGTATTCAGACATACTAATATTAACACCATTAAAACATTTAGGGTGTTGCTCTTTCATGTACATGATTTACTCAATCACGTACATAATTTACCACTTTACCCTTATCATTTTAACAACCGCATTTTTCAATTTTCGTTACATTTCAATTCTCTCTTTCAATTTTCTCCCTCGATATCACAACTACCACCCCTGCCGCCACCACCCTTACATCGATCAGCCTCTTCTTTTGCGGCCGATGCCCAAACACCAGCCCCCTCCACTACCAGCCCAAATCCGCTTTTTAAAATGGCAAGAAAATCTAAGGAAAGCATTACCGCGATGCATTTTACCCATTTTAAATTGTACTTTTCACCTAACTGGCATTGCAATTTGCTTATACAGTTATACATGCTTTAAGTAATTATTCATTTGCTTGGTTGAATAGTATCAAGAATATTAACGCATCACTTTATGTTCTTTAAAAATTTTGTTTGCTCCTTCGTTTCTAGCCTTTGTCGAAACAATTGTGTCTTCCATTAGTGTATTAAATTAATTGATGTTTTCCTAAAGCCCGATTGGCTTTTTCAGACTAAAGGTTTCAATTTTTCCTGCAACAATTTTTGAAATATGGGTGAATTTAGTCCTTGTTTTTATAAACCCTAATTTAATCAAGGCTGATTTAATTTACACCTACGTAGTTTGATTAAAAAAACGATGCATAAACAAAGGATACTTGATCGACGTGAGAATTAAGATCAATAATGAAAAAATTTGTTGAGGCTGTAATTGATCTTGAAAGAGAGAAAAAGGGAGGTTTTTTTTTAGAGAAGGGCGAGGTATGGAAAAATGTCTATGAAAGAGTAAAACTGGTCCATGAAAGAGCAATTACGAACATTTATGTGTTCATTCAAAATGAATGATTTCCATTTTCCACTAATTACTCGTAGTTGATAAGTTCAGCCAACTTTATCCTGTAGATGCTTTCGGAAATGATTACACCCGTGTAATTTGGAAAAAAAGTACTTGAAAAATGATTTTCAAAAAAGATCCTATAAAATTTATATTTGGATTACTATTATAGTTGTTCAAGTTAACTAAAAAATCAATTAAAATATTTTTAAACAAGATAGGGAATACATCATATTTTATTTTAAATTCATTTTTATTATAGGAAGCTTTAAATTTGTTGCCATATTTGTGTTTTGAACTTAGTTGTTTCATTAATTGACATGTCATCTTGAGATCAAATTTTGTGATGCCATGTCAGCGGCTTTGGCTTTTGCATTAGATAAATATATGATTTTTTGATTTTCTTCCATTACTTGGCTTGTCTTAAGTTTAATATGATCGATCATTGTGAAAGTACTAATTAAGTCCCTTAACTTTGTTCAATTGTGAAATTAGGCCCCATAACTTTTATTTCGAGCAATCAAGCCCCTTAAGTTTCACCAAAAGTGAAATTCAACCCCATTTTCTTAATTTTCACCAAATTCTTATAGTAAAATTAGTTTTAATACAATTTATCAAATATAATTTTTTTTTTTGCCATTTTAGAACTTTTATATTTATATTAAATATTAATTTTTTTTTTGAATTTTATAGTATATAGACAATTTATTATTTATGTATGAATACTACTATATAAACTATAAACAATTTACTAAATATGTATGTAAAAGTGTTCTTCATGATTAATAAATTATGTAGAAATTCGTAAAGTTGCAATTAGTAATTTTTAATATTTAATAAATTGTTTAATACTAATATAAAATATTTTTAATTAAAATTCTTGTGAAAATTAAGAAAATGGGGTTGAATTTCACTTTTGGTGAAACTTAAGGGGTTTGATTGCTCCAAATAAAACTTATGGGGCCTAATTTCACAATTGAATAAAGTTAATGTAAGCTACCACTTTTGCGGATCTCTCATTATTAGACGTTTGCCTGAACCCGTATTATACCAAAATTTTAGCAAAGATGGTGTTATAAATTATAATGTCCAAATCAACTTATCATTTTGTTAGACGGACTAAATATTAAAGCTTCCGTTGCCGGGTCTTCAAATGACTATGACAAATTATGGAGAAGAATTTGGTTTGTGAATGCACTTTCTTGGCTCAATCATTATTTATGGAAAGTAAGCGCATCTCCAATGGTTACCAAAAAGAAGTTGCTTGCAATTTTAAAAAAAAATTCAAGCATGTTGCTCACCATTGGAGTAGCAAATTTACAACCCGCTTGAATGCTACTGCAGCTATACTAAGCTACATGCTTGAAAATAAGTAGCTTTCTTTCTATTGGTCGATATTTGAGAAGTGGGTTAATTCAAGCTACAATTGTATGTAGCTCACCATTAAGAGGGTACGTATCTTACAAGCGATGTTGCTGAAATTCTTATGTGGCAAGTTAAGCTACAATACGTCGTAGCTTACCATTAAAGATGCTAATAGCTAGTGTTATTCCAGTTAACAATCGCTCGACCTTATTTTGTCGAGAGCCTTGTGAGGCTTCCCGGTGCTAAGCTATTTGGCGCAGTGTATCAACCTTGATAATTTGTTCCTCTCTAATCTCCATTTTTACTCAACAAGTTCCAACTTCCATCTGAGTTATGTTTGATCGATTTAAAGCGAATTTTCGAGTTTAGATGAGTTTGATGTCATATTCATTGAGTCCGAGTCTGTTTCGCTTAGGTCAATTCAAATCCGATCAATTTCATTAAATATGGAGAGTATTGCTAATATAGAGCAGATAGCGTTGACACGTACGCAAAACTAGGCCAAATATCTAATCCGAGGAGCGAACGACCAATTCTCAGACTCTGATCTCCGTCCATTGCGTCAATAGACATCCTTGTTAGATGGTTATTTGAAGAACCAGATAACTATCAAAAAGTCAATAGAAGACAGAGTTATAGAGAACAACTCTTGACTAACAATAGAACGAGTACATTCATCCGATCGAATCAAGTGGCAATTGGTTGAAACTTTCCTGGACTCTACGGAGTATTTAAACCAAATCTAAAACAAAGTTAAAAATACTTTAGATAGAGTTACAAATGCCGTTTTTCAATCTTCCAATGATAAGACGATCGTTTTAATTCACATGATAAATATTCAGGAGAAAGAAATGAGACTATCGCTTTTAAAATTCTTTTTATTCCAAGGCATTGATTGAGATGCCATTTTTTAGCAGACAAGGAGGTCGTTCTCAAGTACAAACCAATCAATCTTCCAAGGCATTGATTGATGCTACCTACCATTTACAGACCAAGTTTTGATGCCTTATTTCTCATTTGTGCATAATCTATACACTTCCCTGATCAATCTTCCTTGCCCCGAGATAATTCCTTCAGTTCCAATCTCCGCACTCAGCTACATTTCCAGTATAGGTGTGAGTTCGTAAAACAAAATCGAAAACAAAATGTTAACAGAACTCGAACCTGTGACACCCCATACTCCAAGTGCTTTACTAGGACCACTTAGGTATAAGAACGTCACCATCTCGATTACCCGAGCCAATGATAATCATGTTGGAATATGTGTCCTCCGACAATAATGCGATCACGACTGTCGATCATGACGATCACATGTTTAAGTCTCATTTTAAGAATACATGTGGGAAGTAATATTTTACAGTTAGCTGGTCCACACATATCGGTAATGATTGGCTGACTAAGGTTTGACATTACTGTCGTGCGACGGTGGTGATCAGTTGATCCCCTTAGGTCATACCTAAAGGGTAACACTCTTAATTGAATATTTAATTGATCGTATGACGATACAAGTTAATTAAATTACTTAAAATTGACGGACAATTTTGGAAGTAATATTTCCGTGTCTCATTGTAATTTGATTAAATAAGATACGGTCTAAGTAATCGAATTGTTTTATTACTTAGATGAAATTATTGTTTACGGAAACAATTAAAACGGAATGAATAAATTATTATAAATACAGAATGTTGTAGTTTATAATTCGGAAACACTTTTTGGTACAAGTAATTATGAATTACTAGGTTAATTTTATAAGTGACATATTTTATTAATATGTTGATTTTTAATTGTTAAAAATACATTTTATACACATAATGTCTTGGAACATGTTACATGTGACAAATTGACAAAATAATGTGTAAAATGGACTTTTCATTTTACACAAAATGTACCGAAAAAAATAGGGTGGATTAGGGTATTAAGTGTGCTTTATATTTTATTTAAAAGCATAATCATTAACCTAATTGATAGCCATGCACACCTAGTTGCTTTTGTGAAAAGCATCTTGGTCATGCATTGGCCCTTGTCACCACCCCCCTACCCGGTTTTGTTATAGAAAAAGACCAAGGGTTTTTTCTCTATATTTTTCCTAATATACACTACAATAATGTGTGGGTATTCATTCATTCATTCAATATCTAAAACTTATAGAAATTTTAGAGAGAAAAAAATTACTCCTTGTTCCCTCCTCTCTTAACCGAAAAAGCAAGAGACCAAAATAATATTTTAGGTCAATTTTAGTAAGATTTATATTGTTCTAGTTCAAATAATATTTATCTTTTAAGAGGTTATCTTGTGTATACATCTTTGGGAGGGATTCTATCTTTGAATCCTTGTTCTTCCATTTTTAAGGAAAGCTCAAGAACAAGTGAGAAGGAGAACTCACTTGTGCCCTAAATCCGAAATTACTATAGTAAGAATGACGATTTCTTCTCTATATTTATTTATGTTTGCATGCATAAGATCAAGATTTAATTTTATGACTAAATTAAATATCACATATTTGAATATGTTGAATAATGAGATTAATATTTTCTAACAAGCGGTATCAAGAGCCTTAGGTTGTTTGCATGCAAATCGGTTATTGTTTTTCCGAGTTATACGATTAACAAACAAAACTTATAAATTTGTATTTATTATGAAATATCACGAAATTTATTTGCATGTTAAAGTTTCTGGTCCTAAAATGTATTTAGGATTTTTTGAGTTTATTTATGGATTTTATTGTTCATTTTATATAATAATGGCATTAAAATGTGATTTTTATGATAAAAATGTCATTTTTGGACTAAAAATAGCTAAACTTCGATTTTTTCAGTGGTTTTTGGATATGTTTTCACATATATTATCTACTGATGGCCTGTACATTTTCATAATAAAATGAGTTGTTATGCTCGAAATATGGATTTTTCAAGTTAAAATCATATTTAAATTGAAAAATAGGTTAATATGAGATATATTTCGAATCTGGTCATAGAACTTTAGTATGTTGTCACATGCAATTGTACAAGATGTGTGTAAAATATTTGACTATAATGAAGTCTTTATGCATGATTTATGAATTTTTGATGAAAAATCACATAAATAGTGACTTTAATTAGTAAAAATTGCTAAAACATACTTCATGACTAAGGAAAAACGCCACATGTTGCATTTTATCATATATTTCAGATCTAAAAGTGAAAATTTAATAAAAATAATTTTTCTCATATTTTTATGGTAATAATTGATAAATCCGATAAACCACAACATTGTTTTTCTCGATAAATTTTCGAAATTTTTAACCTAAATTTTTGAACATTATGAGTGTCATGGTATTTTTTCAGAATGTTCATGAGTTTAAATTTCAAATTTCAAATTTATTTGAAATTTTATGATTTAATTTGAAGTTTATGACACATTTTTGTATTTTAAGCCCAATTATGAACAATATTAAAAAATATAAGTTAATTATTGTCAATATGTTAGTGGAGACTAATTTTGAGTCCTAAGTTGGTTAGGGTAATTAACTATGTAATTATTGTGATTTTTAAAAGGTAAAATCACGCAAATCCGTAAAAACCGATTAATATACGAAATTGGCTCCTTAAAGGCGATTTAGCATAAAATTGGGCATGTTCATACATATTATAATGCTGCATTTTATTTATGATTATCATATTTTAACTTTATGTAATTTTTGAATTATGTAATTTTACTTAGTATGACCTTAGTTGTTAATTGGTATTGCCCGAAATGTATGGGAATATCGATTCGGTTGTAATTTATTGTGATCTCGTATCACCGTTTTGTAATTTAATAGATTTATTTTTATTTTAATTACAAATGTATAATAAGAAATTATGTAATTTATTTATTTCGGAGTACCTTGAAGACGGTGCCACTCGAGAAGGCGATCCATCAAAGAATGTTGCCTTGATTTGCGTGCCAAGACCGAAGTTCAAAGGACCAAAGGAGTTGGTTTCCGAATTTGTAATAATTTATTAGATTTACTATTTTAGGAAGGCCATACTAGGATTTATTTTTATGCTTTGCATTTTATTTGTATGTTGCATGCATCGCTAAATCGCCATAACTAAAACATGCATTGTCATTTTTATCGAGTTTATCGACCGTGTCAATTACAATTATCGTAGTTCACCTCTTTAGTTCACTTAAAACGTGATAGATAATAAATTGACATGACCTCTCTCTAAAACAAACAATTGAGACTTAACCTTACCAAAAAGTAGAAACCATGAAAACCTATTTCGCGAGGGAGTGCACTCGGCCACCCCGGGGTACAAACCTTGTTACGTAGGGGAAGTGGGTGATAAATCTCTATCCACCGAATTTATGTTAGTAAAGGGTATTTCGGCACACCGTGCCCTAAGTTAATATAAATTTGGATCATGGACACATTTATTCGAAATTTGGGTTGAACTCAACGAAAGTATTCACGACGATTTCCGGATGTGTTTCGGGCTAGAGATAAATATTAATGTAATTTTATCGACCAAGAGTTCTAAAAGTAGAATCGATTAAAAGGTTAATCCACCAAGTTATGTTAATAAAGGATATTTCGGCACACCGTGCCCTAAGTTGACATGAATTTGGGTCTTGGAATCATTTATCAAGGTGGGTAGAGGTCACTAGATAAATGCAATAAAACTTGTTTAAATTAAATTTACAAGTATTATTATTATTGTGAAAACGACAAATGTTTTATTCCTTCTATTTTCGTTTTGTAGACCACTTTTATTTCTCATAACAAATGGCCGCACCAAACACCAACGCCGCACCTCTCACTAATGCTTCATGGCTCCGATCCTTCATGGATCGTTGTAAACTTGAAAAGAATGGGTCAAATTTCTCCGATTGGGATGCCCAACTCAAATTAGCCGCCCAAGGTGACGACAAGCTTCGTTACCTCACCGAGGCCTCTCCAGCCGAACCTAATGCTAGGTCGAGTGCCGCCACTAGGGAAGCATACGAGGCTTACCACAAAGAGTCCGCCGCAATGAAAAATGTGTTGATTTTTGCGATGGAGGCGGATCTCCAAAGGAGAGCCTTCAAAATGGGCACCGCTAATGAAATCTATTCCAAACTTGTGACAATGTTTTCACAAACTCCGAGGATCGTCCAATATGAGGCGGCCTCGGCATTCTTTGATCTCGATTTCAAGGAGGGCCAAAAGGTTAGCCCTCACGTGCTCAAATTGTTGGAGCTAGTCGAGACCTTGAAGATTCAAAAAGTTGAAATCCCCAAACAGCTCATTATAGATAGGATTCTACACTCCTTATCCAAAGTCAAAGCATATGTTCAATTCCGGGTGAATTTTAACATGCAAGACAAGGACGTGTCTCTTGAAGAGTTGCACAAGTTACTTGTGCAAGCCGAAAGAGACATGGGGTTAAATGTTAACCCACCTAAGGATGTGCTTAACATAAGCACCAAGAGCAATGGGAAGTTCAAGAAGAATGGGAAAAAGGGTAAGAGGCAAGCTCCCATGTCCACCATGGCTAAGATTTTTGAAGCTAGCACTTCCAAGACCAAGAAGGGTCCTCTTGACAAATGCCATTATTGTAATGGTGTTGGACATTGGAAAATGAATTGTTCCAAGTACCTTGGTGACATCAAAGCTGGAAAAATCACTCCAGTAGGAAAATGACTATCCTTTCTTATGTTTCTAATTCAACTATGGTATTTTGATACAAAGTTGTGATAATGTATCCCCTTTTTATTGTAAATAGGGCCTCCTCCAAGCAAAGACAAGGGAAAGGAAAAGCAAGCTTAAGAAATCATCAAGGAGCTAGGAGTAGCTTCCATGAAGCTTGGCTTTTTATTATTGTCTTATTTTAAGTTGTGTTTCGGATTTTTAGAACTATTTTGATTTCCGTGTTCGACATGGAAATGGTTGATCCTTTCTAAACAATTCTTGTATTTTGGATTATGGTGGCTTAGTTTGCAACCCAAGTCACCCCTTTTATCGTATTTCTTTGTTCTAAAAAATTCGTCTTTATATGCTTGCACATAGAAACATATGATCATCTACTTAAAGTGATCCAATAGACAACTATAATGATGGGATTCATTATATGTCCACAAGCTTAAGGCTTGTATATGATCAATTATAAAGTGATGTTGAGTTGATGAACTCTCCTAAAGGAATGTCAATTACCAAGTACACTCATCAAATCTAAAACTATTAGTCAATCTATGAGATAGTCCTCCTTATACTTCAAAATCATTATGTGTGTCTCATAAGCTATCTTTGAATATCTAGTGTATTTATTCTAAAGATAGAGTGGGAGAAAAATGAAGACACAATAAATGCAAAGATAATTTGTATACTTGAGTAAATGAGATCTACGAAAGAAAGAATGATTTGTATACCTAAATAAAAAGTATACACGAATAGATGAGATCTATGGTCTCGAATAGATGAGATCTACATGACAAAAGAGACCAAGTGAAGTAATCAAAAGAATATGTTCTCAAGATAACTACACGAGGAGACTAAAAGAAAGTTTTGGAAGAAAATGACTAATGAAAAGTCTTAACAAGAGATTTGGCTAGTTTATGAATAACACTTGACCATGAGTTTCAATATTGATATTTACTTAAGAGCCTGAATGAAACAAAGTTGCATCCTTGAAAATAAATGAGATTTATGACTAAAAGTTGTAAAGAAAGATATGCAAATATCTAAAAGAGCTAAGTTAATTGTTAACCATGCTAGTGTCATTACTTAACCTCATTATGAAAATGAAATGGTTAAACCTCCTTCCGGAAAAGGGTATTTTAAGAAGGACGTGTATTAAATGAAATTCACATTTAAATAATGACATTGCTACGCATCATTTTAAAATGAATGAGTTAGAGATTAAAAATCTACTTCCATAAGTTTAAGATTGAAACCTTTTCTAAATAGGTATTTTGAAAAGATATGTTGGGAACATATTTGGTTTTATCTTAATAACTTGGCAAAGCAAAATGTATTTCAATTCTTGAAATATTTCGATTGAGTAGTCAATTGCGAAACATGTGGAATTGAGTGGGAGTTTGAAATTATCATGTGAAGATATGGAATTTAGTGGGAGCAATCATCTTGTAAAATTTATAACTCATTACTTATTGAGAATGACGAGCTAATACTATCTTTCACAAAGATATGTTTGAGTTTTCAATTCTGGATGAAAATGGACTATGATGAATCCAATCACATCATGGGATGTTGGATAAGTATTGAGATATACACATCAAATCAACGAGAAACGTAGGTTATTCATGTCAATGAAAATGGAATTATCATAAGTAGTCATGGTCATTCATTGAACCTAAGAATGGTTGATCACATGATTAAAGATTACTAATGTTTCTGCCATTATAATAATCATGCACATGTCCAATAATGAATCATATGCTTAAGAGCATGATGGGTCATTGGCAAGCCATAGAAGAATCGTCATGAATTCTCGAGGAGAACTAATGAGCTATTCTAGTGTTTGACAGAACACTCTGTTATGTGACAAGAAGTTGCACATATTGAAGTTCGAAAGACGCGTAAGGATTTATGAAAATCCTAAGCTATTCAAGCTAAGAGGAGAAATAAGAAGTTGGAAAGATACTTAGTTATAGTAAGAAGTTACTCAAAACTAATATTTTCTAATATGCTAGGACTTATGAGAAGTGCTAGGCTAATCATCTTGACAATTGTTGCAAGACCCTACAAAACGTATACCTAGTGCATTGCGAGTTGGTAGAACACTTGACCAGTGCAAGTTATATCATCCACCACAATTCGTTGGTTATGTGATAAACAACAAGAAAGTTCTTTCAAGATAAAGAACCTGAACCTAGGTTGGGAACTTAGATGTGTACTTGGTAAGGTTCATGCTATGTGAGACAAACATGGTAATGAAGGAAAATGAAATTCAAGAGTTTGAACACATGGACACATGGTATGTTAAACTCATGTTGCAAACAACTAGTGTTTGCACACTTACGATATACATCACAAGGTTGTAATATGGTATTGACTACCCGAATGTGATGTCGACATTCGTCGTTTGAGTTATTATTAACTCACATTATACTTTGTTACATCCAAATGGGTTGTGGAGACAATTGAACCCCGTTAAAGTGAACACAGATTAGCATTGTATTCACCCATAGTCACTTACATGAGGTGACGTCTCGAAGTGACTAGAGTGTGATGCGATTGATGGCAAGTTCAAGTGCCATGGAGTCATGTGAGATGACTAGTCGATCAATTAGGTAGACTGTTAGGAACACCTTGTCGGGCCTAATGACCGCTTATAGAGTTCTGGCAAATTTATATAGACTGGTCGTGGCGAGAGCTACTATAGTATTCTAATGAGTCGATTCTTTTGACTAAAGACTGTTCGCCTAAGGTGGCACAGTTTCAGATTAACTTTGATTTGTGTTACTACGACCTTCGTAAATGGGGTCAAATGGGCATATTTTGGGTTATGATGGCTGTGCCTAGTCGAAGGGAATGAGTGCGATAGGAATTGTCCACCCCTTGTCAGGGTTATAACAATATCTCAGGGCCACTCGAGGAGTAATGAACTGGAAATGCGTGGCCACGCTCGGAAGGTATCCATGGTGGATAATTCCGGTCAATCAGTTATTCTCCAGATCGAGGAAACCACTCTAGATATGATCACTTGCAAGTACGACCTGAAAGACACCTTGCATTGAGTGGGAGATAGTAATAGGACAAGAGAATTGGTGACGCACACTTGTCGAGGACAAGTGAGAGATTGTTGGAATATATGTCCTCCGACAATAATGCGATCACGACTGTCGATCATGATGATCACATGTTTAAGTCTCATTTTAAGAATACATGTGGGAAGTAATATTTTACAGTCAACTGGTCCATACATATCGGTAATGATTGGCTGACTAGAATTTGACATTACTGTCGTGCGACGGTGGTGATCAGTTGATCCCCGTAGGTCATACCTAAAGGGTAAACACTCTTAATTGAATATTTAATTGATCGTATGACGATACGAGTTAATTAAATTACTTAAAATTGACGGACAATTTTGGAAGTAATATTTACGTGTCTCATTGTAATTTGATTAAATAAGATACAGTCTAAATAATCGAATTGTTTTATTACTTAGATGAAATTATTGTTTACGGAAATAATTAAAACGGAATGAATAAATTATTATAAATACAGAATGTTGTAGTATATAATTCGGAAACACTTTTTGGTACAAGTAATTATGAATTACTAGGTTAATTTTATAAGTGACATATTTTATTAATATGTTAATTTTTAATTGTTAAAAATACATTTTATACACATAATGTCTTGGAACATGTTACATGTGACAAATTGACAAAATAATGTGTAAAATGGACTTTCCATTTTACACAAAATGTACCGAAAAAAATAGGGTGGATTAGGGTATTAAGTGTGCTTTATATTTTATTTAAAAGCATAATCATTAACCTAATTGATAGCCATGCACACCTAGTTGCTTTTGTGAAAAGCATCTTGGTCATGCATTGGTCCTTGTCACCACCCCCTACCCGGTTTTGTCATAGAAAAAGACCAAGGGTTTTTCTCTATATTTTTCCTAATATACACTACAATAATGTGTGGGTATTCATTCATTCATTCAATATCTAAAACTTATAGAAAGTTTAGAGAGAAAAAAATTACTCCTTGTTCCCTCCTCTCTTGACCGAAAAAGCAAGAGACCAAAATAATATTTTAGGTCAATTTTAGTAAGATTTATATTGTTCTAGTTCAAATAATATTTATCTTTTAAGAGGTTATCTTGGGTATACATCTTTGGGAGGGATTCTATCTTTGAATCCTTGTTCTTCCATTTGTAAGGAAAGCTCAAGAACAAGTGAGAAGGAGAACTCACTTGTGCCCTAAATCCGAAATTACTATAGTAAGAATGACGATTTCTTCTCTATATTTATTTATGTTTGCATGCATAAGATCAAGATTTAATTTTATGACTAAATTAAATATCACATATTTGAATATGTTGAATAATGAGATTAATATTTTCTAACAAGCGGTATCAAGATCTAATAATGAGATTAATATTTTCTAATAATGAGATTAATATTTTCTAACAAGTGAGAAGGAGAACTCACTTGTGCCCTAAATCCAACCTCTACTCCTAGCTACCACCAAAATCCATAACACAAGCTCGCAACATATCCTCTAGAGTCTTAATGGTCCTCTCAGTCCGGCCATCCGTCGCAGGATGAAATGCTGGACTCATCTTTAAGGTAGTTCCCAAAGACTCCTGCAACTCTTTCCAAAACCGTGAGATGAATCTCGAATCTGTATCAGACACTATGTCCTTAGGTACCCCATGCAGTCTAACCACGTTTTTCCGATAAGCCATAGCTAACTGTGTCTTAGTCCATGTATCTTTCATTGGCACAAAATGAGCTGACTTAGTCAGTCGATCCATTATAACCCATATCATGTTCTTACCCCGTTGACTCTTCGGTAAACCCACGATAAAATCCATAGAAATGGACTCCCACTTCTACACTTCCACTCAGGTACCTCAAGAGACTGAATCTTACCTTGTGTCGTCGATGCTCCTCTTTCACTCTCTGTCAAGTCAAACAACGAGCCACGACCTCAGCTGTTTCTTTCTTCATCCCAGGCCACCAGAAAGTGTTTTTCAAATCTTTGTATAGCTTGTCATCGCCTGGATGTACCGAGTATGGTGTGCAATGAGCCTCTGTCATGATCATCTTTTTCAACTCCTCAACATTAGGAACACACCACCTCCCATCAAATCTCACACTACCATCTGTATGAATAGAGAATCTAGACACTGTCCCTTTCTCTACTCCAGCTCTCCACTCCTCAATCTTGGGATCCGACGCCTGTTTACTACGAATATCATCATAAAGGTCTGGCTCCACTGTCAAATCTCCCCTAGCATCCCCTTTATGGATCATATGTATCCTGAACTTCCCCACCTCATCTCTCAATCTCATCAAAGATATAGTTGTGCATAAAGAATGCACACTCTTCCTGCTCAAAGCATCTGCAACCACATTGGCTTTCCCCTCATGGTAGATGATGTCTATGTCATAATCACCAATCAACTCCATCCACCTCCTCTGTCTCATGTTCAACTCCTTTTGAGTGAAGATGTACTTGAGACTCTTGTGATCTGAAAATACCTTAAAGGTCGCCCCATATTGTTAATGCCTCCAAATCTTAAGAGCAAACACAACTGCACCCAACTGTAGGTCATGTGTAGGGTAGTTCTCCTCATAAGGCTTCAATTACCTAGAAGCATAGGCAATCACTTTCCCATTTCGCATCAACACACAACCCAACACATTCTTTGAAGCATTCGTATACACCTCAAAGTTATCACTCCCTTCAGGCAATGCTAAGATTGGAGCTGTGGTCAAACGTTCCTTTAATGTTTGGAACGCCGTCTCACAACTTTCATCCCAGCGAAACCTGTTCTCTTTCCTCATCAAAGCTGTCACAGGTCTAGCTATCTTGGAGAAATCCTTAACGAACCGTTGATAATACCCTGCTAAACCCAAGAAACTCCTGATCTCAGCCACATTCTTTGGTGCTTCCCACATGGTAACTGCTTCAATCTTCACAGGATCCACAGCTACCCATTTCTTTGAAATCACATGCCCTAGAAAAGCTACCTCCTCTAACCAGAACTCACACTTGGACAACTTGGCATACAACTGATGATCTCGCAAGGTCTGCAACACAATCCTCAAATGCTCCTCATGCTCCTCTTTAGTCTTAAAAAAGACTAAGATATCATCTATGAAAACCACCACAAACTTATCCAATAACTGACTGAAGACCCGATTCATCAAATCCATAAACACAGCAGGTGCATTAAATAACCCAAACGGCATCACCACATACTCATAATGACCATATCTTGATGTAAAACCTGTCTTTGGTATGTCCTCCTCTCGAATCTTCACCTGATGGTAACCCGACCTCAAATCAATCTTAGAAAAGACTGCTGCACCACTCAACTGGTCAAACAAATCATCTATCCTTGGCAAAGGATACTTGTTCTTTACTGTCACTCTGTTCAGCTCCCTATAGTCGATGCACAACCTCAGGCTCCCATCTTTCTTCTTCACAAACAAAACTGGTGCTCCCCACGGTGATACACTAGGTCTAATGTATCCCCTCTCAATCAAATCATCCACCTGCTTCCTTAACTCTTCCAATTCCTTAGGACCCATACGGTACGGTGCCTTAGAGATTGGCCTCGTCCCCGGTTTTAACTCAACACTGAAGTCTATCTCCCTCTTCGGTGGTAACCCCGGAATGTCCTCTGGAAAGACATCTGAAAACTCTCCCACCACTGGTATCTGCTCAACTGTCGGACTCTCCACTCTATAATCCCTCACATGGCACAAGATCAACGGGCACCCCTTCCTCAGATAGGACTTCAAGGTCACTGCTGCAATCAACTTAACTTTGGGTTTGACCACAAACCCACGATAAGACACACTAATCCCCTTGGGACCTCTCAAAGAAACTCTCTTTTGATGGCAATCTATCTTAGCCTTGTACTTTCCCAACCAATCCATCCCGACTATTATCTCAAAACCATCTAAAGGAAACCCCAACACGTCTACAGGTAGATCAACTTGCCCAACTATCATGGACACACCTCTATACAACCTCCCACAAGATACAGACTCACCCGAAGGTATAACAACTTCCTCTCTTACAGACTCATACTCACTCAAACCCAACTGTTTAACATGACTCAATGATATAAACGACTGTGACGCTCCTGAATCAAACAAAACAAAGGTAAAAACTCCATTAACAAGAAATGTACCGATGATAACGTGAGCATCATCCTCAGCTGCTTTCTTCTCCATCATAAACAGCTTGCCACTAGTCTTCTGCCAACCTCCCTGGACAGTACTAGCTGAGGTAGTCAGTTTAGCACCCGACCCCTGGTTGTTGTTGGTGTTTGTAGCCGGTTTCTGATAAGAATTACCGCCATTGCGGTTAGCCCCACCGTTGTTGCTCTGACCTCCCCTGTTGTTCCATGACCCAGCCGGCCTGTTACTAGCATAACTTTGTGTAGGACCCTGTGAGAAACTTCCCTGTGACGGTTTCTGGAAACCCCTCACTCATCGCACTGGTGCACTCATGTCTCTTGTGGCCCACACCGCCACAGTTATAACAGGTCATACCCCAACTACCACTACCACTACCACAGCCACGCCCATATGAAGCCCCAACACTAAACACCGAGCCCAACGAATATGCTCTCACCTGATGGTGGTTTCTCTTCTTGTAGCTGGACTGACCACCACCCTCACTCTCAGCTTTCCTCTTCTCAGCACCCCTCTCTTTGGTCATCTCAACCAACCTCTCAGCCCTCCGAGCTCGCTCATAGACTTCCTTCACATATGTAAGGACTCCCACCGGTAGCTTCTCCATAATCTTGGGGGTCAACCCCTTCTCAAACCTCAAAGCTAAGTTCTCCTCACTCAGCCCCATGTCCTCAGCATACCTGGACTTCTCATTAAACTTGCGGAAGTAATCAGCTACCGTCATATCGGATGTCATCTTAAAATCATCAAACTCTTCCCTTAGCTTACTCCTCACATGTTCCGGCACAAACTCACGTCTCATAGCTTTCCTGAACTCATCCCAAGGTATTGCAGGTAGCCCCTGCTTCATATACATCTCTCTAGCACTCACCTTAACCTTATCCTACCATTCATCGGCCGTTTCCCTCAAGTAGAACGCAGCCTGTTCCACTTTCATCTCCTCCGGGCAATGAACTAACTCAAGAATGTTCTCCATTTCTCTGTGCCAATTATCCAACATAATTGGCACCCCAGTCCCCTTATAATCCTTAGGGTTGAACCTAGCTATGTGAATGCTGATTTTGGAGTGATCAACATCCTTATCCTTTCCCACTCTTTTCAAAGCTTCCGTAAGAGCATCTTGGTGCTTCAACATCTTCACTATGTCATGAACCATCATACTCTCAACTTTAGCATATAAGGCGGTTCTTTTCGGCGACATATTGTAACTATATAAGAAAAGGTAAACATAAACACTCATACCATATCCCAAAACATGCATACGACCTGTATATAACCTACTCGATCGAGCCCCCACACCTACTCGATCGAGTTTAGGTCACTCGATCAAGTTGCCCCACCTACTCGATCGAGTACCTCGACTCCAGAACGTCACCAGAAAGCTCCCAAAAACACACTCGATCGAGCTAACTAGTGTAGACATGGGCCACATGCCGGTCTGTGGGCGTGAGCCGCCTACCGGTCCGTAGTCACGGGCCACCTGCACACCAAGCCAAATTGTGGACATGCAGTGGTCTTTTGAAAGCCACGCTCGGCGACGTAGAAATGCTTTCGACCGGATCGCTTTAGATCGGTCGATTTCGTCTCGGCAAAGGTCTCGAAACGATTAGAGATGTTCGGAGTCGCCACCAAGCATTTGTGGGATGCCTGGAACCCCTTTGAATCCAATTTATACCTAGGTCAATCAAGGCAAAAAGCGGTGCTTGACATAGGTACTAAAGATAAGGACTCGTCCCCCTTTTAGCATTCTATGCCTAAAATGACTCTCGTACGCCCTTGATAAGGCCATCCACTATCCAAAGGTTCTGAGTAAAGGGTGAGGGTATATATTGGGAAGCTATTTAATCGAACACCCAATCCTGTCCGCGTTAGCGGCCTCTACTGATCGATCGTGGTTGTTTAAGTGCAAAAGTTGATAAAACGGTTAAAATGCATGAATGCGCATCCAAAAGTTTAACCTAACATGTGAAAGTTGGCTAAGTCGGTTTGTTTATCCACATAGCATGAAATTGATGTCCGAGTTGCATTTAGATCGATTTGCATGTGAAAACGGAAATTAAACATCCATTTACCAAATTCGGATTATGATGCTTAACACGATTCCATTGTTTAAAAAAAGGTGTCAAATGACAAAGTGTAAAAACGTAAACTTGTCAATCTGATCCGTCACATATTCGGGTTAAACGTTATCGGGATCGTCCTAGACAAGTGCTAAAACGAGACAGAACAGTGCCAGGCAGCCCCATTGGGGTGCGAGCCTATTTGCGAGGGAAGGGGCTCTGCCCAGGTTTATAAAAGATGAAAATAGGAGACCTTGGGGCGCGAGCCATGAGCCGAACCAAGAGGCGTCTGCTGGTTGTAAAAAGGTTGTTTAAAACCATTTTAAAAGGTTGTTAAAAAGGTTATTTAAAACCGTATTTGTGAGCCCAAGGAAGGGGTTTGTTGGCGATTAAATGATTTGCAAGTATTGTTTGCATGACTCGGAATAATTACTATTATGTTAGTAATATTCGTTGTCGGATTTGAAAGTTTGAAAGGCATAGTTATAACTAAAAATGTAAAATGTTTGATTTGAACTAATTATGTTAAGTTCATTTATTTGTAATTAGTCAAGTTAATCATCGTACTCGGATTAAACCGACATGGTATAAAGAACTAAAGATGATTATGAATTATGACTAGTATGTTTACAAATGTAAACAAATGAGAAAAATGGTAAATAAAATAAAAGGGGGTTAAAATACCCTTTAATTTGTAATTAACCAATAGTATCATCGAGTCACGGAATAAACCGTTATGGTATAAAGAACCAAGGATGATTTTTGTAATGGTCAAAATATGTTTATCATAAAAATGAATTACAATGGTAAATAAAAAAAAAAGAATTAAAATGTAATTAACCAATTTATATCACCGAGTCACGGATTAAACCGTCATGGTATATGGAACCAAGGGTGATTATAATTTATGGCTAAAAAGTTTGTCATAAAAATGATTTGAAACATTTGAAATGGTAAAACCGATTGCAAATAAGAAAGAAATAGAGAGGAAAGACGAGACCAAACACGGATGAGTCTGACCCGATAACCCACAAGAGGCGCGAGCCTCTTTGCATAACAAAGGGCTTCTGTCTCGGGCCAAAACTCGGTTTTGGCTCGTCTAACCTATATTTGAATCGCGTTATGCATTGTTCATGCTCATAAACTCATAAAAACAGTAGAGACATGAAATAAGTGATATATTTACACCCTCAAACTTATGTGTATTGATGTTTGCATGGTAGACGACTTTAGAGACGGTTTTCTCGTTGTGACTACTCGCGATCAAGAAGTTTAAAAGAGTGCCTTAAAAAGGATTTTGTTTTGAAAATGAGTTGAAAATATGTTAATTAAAACATGTTGATTGATGAATTGAGTTGTTTAAATGGGTCGGTCGAATGCACGACGATGGTACCAAACAAAATGTGTAAGGCTTGTGTTTACGATCGGTATGTCGTAAACACGTGTCGATTTTGTGACTTAGGAAGTCGGGTCTAGAAGTTTAAGAGAGAGGGAGGGGGCGGACTCTCGCGTGAGTTTTATGGTGTGTGATGGTGGGTATTGATAGAGAAATGTGAGGAAGTAGGTCGGTTGAGTTTGCTTAGACGCTAAGCACACACCCCATTGAGGCGCGAGCTACCTTGTGATTGAAAGGGGTGTATTGTCCCCTTCAATTTGGACGTGGCCTTTGCTCTATCTATTATTTGGTTGGATTGTTTTGTGGTATTGAAATGATATGTCGTGTAACAATATGGGCACCTATTAAGATGATTTTGGGTGTTACTTGAGGTAAGTGTTTTGTGTGCTTGACTCGGGTTTGACCCGTGTGAGCCGGGATTTGAATTTCGAGTCGGTTTTGGCTCGGTGTCGGTTTTGACTGAAATTAGGGTAATTTTAATGGAAAGGACATGATAAATACATTCATGGCATTATTTTCGACATTCGAGATTTGGTTTGACTCGGGTTGACCCAGGTTGACTCGAGTTGCGGGTTTCTGAGTCGGTTTTGGGTCCGAAGATGGTTTTGACTCTAATTAGGGTCATTTGAATGGAAATGACATGATAAAGGAATTCATGGCATTATTTTTGACATTCGAGATTTGGGGTGACTCAGGTTGACTCGAGTTGCGGGTTTCTGAGTCGGTTTTGGGCCCGAAGACGATTTTAACTCTAAATAGTGTTATTTTAATGCAAATGAAGTTAGAAAACTTTTGAAATCATTTTTCATATTCGAGTAGTGCACTATACTGTCTCATGTATAGCCAATCCACGCACGCATATCAAAAACAAGTTACAGTTCGATCATCATCGGGTGGTTTTTGGAAGGTGCAGATACTGGGTATCAACAGAGCCCGCACTTTGACTGAGGCTTGGACAAGGCGAAAGTCAAAGTATGGCCTCTAGGTCAATAAAAGATTACAACCTGAAGACCATTGCGACGTCGAGGTGACTCAAAAGGGTTTGAGCAAAGGACCTGCCGTCGGGGAGGGCGACGTCGAGGCGACTCGGGGATTCAAGTCAAGGACCTGCCGTCGGGAACATTTTAGAGTCTGTCGACTTCCTATTCGGGTCGTTTAAAGTCCATTAGACTACGCATAAAGGCTCGCCAGCCATAAGAAGGAGTCATACCTGAGGCATCAATAGCCTGAAACATCGGGCTTATTTCAAGATATTATTTGGTAATGACTTCCAACCAGGTTGACGTTGATAGGTTTGGCTAGGGAGCCACGAACTCCAACTTGATGGGGTCCTAAATGAACTCCGTGGGGATAGATCATATGTGTGACTTCTATTTGAAAATCGACACTCGCTGGGAGTTAGAAACTTTTGGGACTCGCCGGGGATATGAGTTGCCGCTTGTTGGGAGGTAGCGTATGCCATGTAATCAATGGGGTTAAAGCCCTTCGACTTGACGGGGCGGTGGTTGTTGGGAAGAATCCAGCACTTAGTTGGAGTGAGTTTGTCTTCTCATGATTACCTGCATGGTTAGTGACCAGACAAATCTGTAGTCGCATAGACAAGCACGTAGCATACAAGCATATAAGCACGTAAGCACATAAACATGTAAGTAATTAGCACGTAATATCTCGCGTAAGGGGAGATAAGAGTTTCGGAAGTTATGAAGCTTAAAAGCTGTTAAGAGTTGGAATTTGTTTCTCATAGATTCGTGATTTAATATATTGGAGACACGTGACCGTTACGACATTGACGCACACAGACGCATACTGACAGACTGAGAAATAGGCGGTCGTGGATGCGACACAAACTCAGTAGCGACACGACGCAAGGGTGACTGACAAACTTTGTTTATGTAAAAGCAACTCCTTGCCAAAAAAGGGTGACAATGCGTATCAAATCCCTGAGGTAGAAGGTCCGCTCGGCTGGGGAACATGAATTGATTATTTTCTCCAGACATCCTCGCCTTCGTTTGCTTGTTTGAGATCCCTTCTCGAGGTATGATGATTCGGAGAGCGGAACCAAGATCTTGTTTTCGTCCGAACCGAGCACTAGACTATGGGCGGTTTTATTTTGGACTGTAGTTGAGACTCAAGAGATGTTTGAGGATAAAGGACGGGTGGCGTCTTGAAAGAGTAGCCCCCAGAGTGAGAAGATGGGAATTTGACAAAATAAGGAATGGGTGACGTCTTAAGGAAGAAGCCCCCTGATTGACAAGAGTTGGTCGTCACACATCCAATAAAACACATTTATAATACTCAACAAACAACTAGTTAGCGGTAAGTCGAGGTCGATCCATGGGACGGTGTGCTTAGGGTTCTAAGTCTATCTATCTCAATTTATGTTAGTGTCACAATTGATTTGGGTTTGTAGTTGCGTTCTAGACTAACAAAAACAATAAAGTAAAACAAGCAATAAATAGAAGGATGTAAACAAATGATTAAAAGTGCTAGGAGATCATGGGTTCATAGGGGATTCATGGGAGTTGATCATACAAACATGTTCTCAATTATATGCAAGCAATTAATGTTGTAAAGGAACCGAGTTGGTTTATGTCTTACGGTTCATAGGAAGAGTTGGGTTCCGGAGCTGAATCGATTAGATTGTACAACACCTACAAGTCGACTTACTTTCCTCCTATTCAACTTTTATGCATGGTCTAACAAGACTCGAGTTGGTTTATATCTTACAAGTCTTGTTGAGTAGATAAGAGATGGTTGTAAATGCAAGGAATCATAGGCTTAGCATTTCATCAAACATAACATGTGCATAAAGTTGAGATTACAACAAGCAAGAAATTTAATTATGAAAACACATTAGATTAAGCATGACTAATCCCATGTTGGTTTCCCTTAATTACCCACTAATCCTAGCTAAAAGACTACTCACTTATTATCATGGGAGACATGTCATTAATGGTGTCAATCATCACAACAAGTATAAACATGATAATAGAATGAAGAAATGAATAATAAAGAGTAAAGAGTAAAGGAATTATACCAAATTTGAGATGATGCAAACAATAAAGCAAAGAATAAAGGAAGAGAACTTGATTGATTGATGAAGGGTTGTCAATCCTCCAATAATAACCTAATAATCTTCAATTACCCAAAAGTAATAAACTTGAACAATAATTAAGGAGAGATTAATGTGTAATTTGTAGAAAGATTAAAGAGTAATCTATTCTAATCTACTCCTAATCTAATCTAAGAGGAATTTCTAGTGTGGAAGCCCCTTTTGATTATCATCAAAATGGGGTATTTATAGTAGTGCCTCATTAGGTTAACTAAGGCTAAACTAGTAATTAACATTTCTAAGTTCTAAGCAGGGAATCGCTAGTCTTTCGGAGAGATGGGCATCTTTGCTGAGTACGCCACAATCCGCTCGTCCAAGGGGAAAATCCGCTCGGATTGTTGCATGGGTGGACGAGCGTCTTCAAGGCTTGGACGCTCGGATTGCTGGGTTCTTGTGTGACACCCCGCGATAAAGAGGAAAATATAACTAATAAATTAATGTGGAAATTTATGAGATTTTAAAAATTTTTAAATTACTATTTAAATATTAACACGCGGGTGCCAAAAAGGAAAAGAAGCAAATACTACAATAGACAAACTTAGGTTATTACAACCCAAATCTAGAAAGCGGGGAAAAGATATCCCACGAATAAACAAATAAAGGGTTTCTAAACTAGCAAATTAAGGTCAGTTCTCGCTAGCCCACACGTCTTCCCCACGTAAGCATCTTCACAACCTGTCATTCATGTAAACATGAACGCCACAGTCAGTGGGGAGTAACTCAAGGTTCTCCCAGCCACAATATGTCGAAACACAGATAAACAAGAACATATTAGAACATCATGAATGTAACTATTTTATGCAAGCACTCAGACATGAGACTAACATTCAAAACATGCGTAGTCAATCATAGATAAGGCATATGATACATCTAACTTTGAAAACCAAACAACATACAATACATAAAAAGGGACTACTAACATCACGTAATAAGCAAAGCATCCGGCTCAGAGGCTACCTTTAACGCATGTCCGAGACACAAGTCCTTAAGTACCTTGGCTCAGCGGTTACCTTTAAAACATGTCCAAGGCACGACCTCTAAAGTATCCGCTCAAATGGTTACCTTTAAAACATGTCCAAATACTACAAACAAGTGCCCGACTCGGAGGTTACCTTTAAAACATGTCCGAAGCACAACACATAAAGTATCGGCTCGCGATTTACCTTTAAAACATGTCCAAATACTACAAACAAGTACCCGACTCAGAGGTTACCTTTAAAACATGTCTGAGGTACAACAAACAAGTATCTGGCTCGGCGGTTACCTTTAAAACATGGCCAAATACAACAAACAAGTGTCCGACTCAGAGGTTACCTTTAAAACATGTCCGAGACATAACAAACAAGTATCCGCTCAAATGGTTACCTTTAAAACATGGCCAAATACAATAAACAAGTGCCCGACTCAGAGGTTACCTTTAAAACATGTTCGAGGCACAACAAACAAGTATCTGGCTCAGCGGTTACCTTTAAAACATGGCCAAATACAACAAACAAGATATGTTAGACCCAACTTAATACTCATGTAAGATTCAAACATATAATCATGTGAAGCCCAACAATTTGATCATGTGAGGGAAATGTATATATATATATATATATATATATATATATATATATATATATATATATATATATATATATATATATATATATATAAAGAACAATATTTAACGGATTACGTTATATAAAGCACGAGACGGGAATTAATAATATTTTATATAAACCAAACTAGTGCCCCACAATTTATAGACACGGCTCAAAAGCTATTATGGCAACCTCAAACTCAGCCTAACAACCGACTACACATGGCCTCAAACTCGTGACTTAGCTAGGCCACTGCCTAGGCCACGGCCAGGCCACAACTAGGCCATTGCCAGCTGCTGCTAGGCCACAGCTAGGCCACTGCCAGCTGCTGCTAGGCCACAACAGGCCACGGCCAGGCCACAGCCAACACAAGTAGCCATCAATAAAATCGTGTAACAACAATCAAAACGAGACAAGCTTAAGACGGATATTAAACAATTTTAAACAACTACACTAGCGCCAAAACACGACTCAACCCACGACACAAGAGGTCGTTGCACAACCCACTATCCGTCATTGATCAACCCGCCATGATGGCCCATAAACAGTCCGCAACCACCCATGTCAACCCGCCCAAAACAGCTCCAAGACATGGAGTAAAACTGTCTTATACGCGGTATAAAAACAGGGCACCAAAATCCAAAAACCCGAGTTTTCAAGCAATAAAAATCAAGTTTACGGGTGACGACCTTAGCGTGAATATACAGACAAGAATACAGACTTAAAGGACCGCTTCATTCGTCCCAAAACAGAGAACGAAGCCAGTCCAGCCTTGGTTATCAGACGGAGTTTATAGCAACACATTTTCGCAGCCTAAACCATATTCTAGCAGTCTGTTTTAGACTCGACTCCAAGACGGATATGAAGGCAAGGTGAGCACATGAATTAGCGAGACTCGAATGCGAATAACACCATTAATTTTGGTCAAAGACGGACCCAAAACAGCCACTACCAACAGCCATTCAAGTCGGAATTTCGAGCATAGTAAGGCAAATCCTCCATGTAAACCACACAAATGGAAGTAAGCATAAAGAACACAACTTTAACAAGTAAAAGATCTAAAAACGAGTTTATGGGGCAAAATATCGACTCATTATTGAGTAACCTATCACCGTTAACTTTTCTCCTCGAATTCCCGAGTAACAACGTCCAAAGCACGAGCCTTTCTTCAGTTTTCAACTAAAAAGGAGGAAAAACGAGTTACACGAGTCACCAAAACCGAGTTGTCCTAAGTTGCCCATTTCGAAACTAAGTCAAAACATAAGCTTTCTTACCTTAAAAGAACGAGGAAGGAAAGAGTAAGCTAGTGGCGTAAAAATCATGGAGTTTGGTTGAGAAACGGAGGCGGGATCGGAGTTTGGAGGTGGACGAAAATGGCGTTGGGTTTGGCTGTGTTTTGTTGCTGTTGTCGCTGATTGTTTTCGAAAAGAAGGAAGGAAGAAGAAAGTGGGGTGTGTGGTCTGCAGGGGACACGGTCCACCAACCACAAAATTATACACTAATGATAATAATATATAATAATAGTAAGGGAGATATTTTAGAGGTGGGGTGTAAAATGTTAGGTGGGTGTGATGTGTTGTCAAAATAGAATAGGTCGAGAAAGGTTAGTCTCACAAGTAGAAATGTGACGGTCTATAACTAGACGGAAATTGAGACGGAAATTATTATTATCATTGTCATTATTATTATCCGACCAAAAATACGTATACATATATTATTATATAAATCATGCCTTAAAGATATAATTTAATCGTACGTATTTTTATATAAACGAGCTTTTATATAATACGTTTATAAAAATCGTGTTTGACATAAAATTGATTAAATAGAATAATTCAAAATTATAAAATAAAGTAATCAAACGGTTTAATAAATTTTAAATGTCAAAATAGGAAATTCGCGGGTGTTACAATCACCCCAACTTTTAAAAAGTTTCGTCCTCGAAACTTGAAAGTAGAAATGGAAGGTTATTAAAATAAAACTGAACTTTTAAAATCGGTAACCCAAACATTAAAAGGTTACTTATCGTAAGAATTAAAATTCTTTCAAAAGTTTCAACTAAAATTTCCCGACAGAACCAAGTCGAAAGGCAAATCATTGGTATAAATCAAAAGCAAAACACTTTCAAAAACACTAACGGAGAGTTTTCAAAAGTGCAAGTCTCATTCATGGAACGAAATTGCTCTTGCCGTGCACACAAGAACCTTAGCCTTCCAAGTCAAAGACAGATTCAAAACAAAAATCATTCGCCGACAAGCGTAGAACAAGTTATTAAACGTCTCTAATAACGAGTTCTATCATCCGATCAACGTTAAAATCAAAAGGGAAAGGTAATTTGCTCAAATTTTCTCTTGCAAAAGCCAAAATAGAAATGAAGATTTCACTTCTAAACTCAAAGAGGAGTCAAATTTGTGAAAAGATAGCATCAAACCTTGGCAAAGAAATCACAAATAGATCAAAGTTAACAGAAATTGGATAAAATTTAAAGAAATCACAGGTTTAGCAATTAAAATCATGATAACTAAGTCTATATTTCAAAGAACAAATAAGAAGCTAAATCAAATTTTCATTTTCAATCCTTTTTAAAAAAAAAAGTAAATTTTGTAAGAGTAATATAGATTCTTAACAACGAATCAAAAATGGTAGCTTGAAATGTTTAGGAATTGGACAGAAGAAAAGTAACTTAGACATCATAGAAACTTAACTAACAAAAGAGCTATGATGAACTTCATAGGGGTAAGTATTGAAGTAAGGTCAACAAGAATGTCAAAAATAAAGCTTTATAGGTTACCAACATCAAACTTAAAGGAGGAGCATGATGAAGCAAGAAAGAGAGGTATGAATGGTAACGCTCATGGTCAAAACTTCCAACAAAGCTATACTCGTATCCAACTAGTGTCAACCATTCCATTATCCTTTCTAGCTACTAAAACAAACGCTAAGACTTTCCAATAATGTAGCTTAGTCTCACTCTCATACCGTACCTTAAGTAGTAATCAAGATCACTCACTTAGACTAACTAATAATCCCATAATTAGCATTTATCACATGGTAACAATTACATTATTAAACTCTCATGTCCAAAGTGATTACGAAAGCCAATAAAAAACTCGACTTACTTAGTCAATCCTATATCCTCGAATCCACCATTCAATTTCATCCACCTTAGGTCAAGTACTAAGCACTAGTATCCCAAACATAAACAACAAAGCCATGTTCTATAACCTTAGTAACCAATGCAACTCACACTTGACACACAGAATCCACCAATCAAATATACTCACTTTATCAAGGATCTAGGTATAAGAACCATCAAGTATGTCTCATCACACTACCTAAGTCTTTTCAACATCAAATCCTCTCAAAACCAGGTTTAAGGGTCAAACACAACAATCTCCTCAAAAGAAATAGTACTATCAAAAAGGCGTTAAGGAAGGATAAGCAAGGAACAAAGGACAAGTTAGGAAATACAAGAGTGACTTACCAGGAAAAAGAAAAGAGGATTTAGAGGAAGGAATAAGCATTAAGAAGTGAAGAACAGGGCAGGGTACACAAAGAATGAGAAACATCCTTGAGGAAGTAGAAGCATTCTTCAAAGTTGAGCAAATCCTCAATTTTCGGCAACAGGCACCAAGTCTTGATCGCAAAGCGGGTAAGCTCACGGTCATTGATCCAAGGGTACAAAAATACTTGACAATCAACAAACCATGTTAGAACTTAACAAAGATCAAACACAATACAAACTACCAACTTAGGTCCTTAAGTCTACCCATCTCTCATTCGTTATTCAAGGTCAAGTTCAAATTTAAATTTGGGGTACACGTGTGTGCGTCGGGAGCAACATAGGCTCTGATACATCCTGTGACACCCCGCGATAAAGCGGAAAATATAACTAATAAATTAATGTGGAAATTTATGAGATATTAAAAACTTTTAAATTACTAGTTAAATATTAACACGCGGGTGCCAAAAAGGAAAAGAAGCAAATACTACAATAGACAAACTTAGGTTATTACAACCCAAATCTAGAAAGTGGGGAAAAGATATCCCACGAATAAACAAATAAATGGTTTCTAAACTAGCAAACTAAGGTAAGTTCACGCTAGCCCACACGTCTTCCCCACGTAAGCATCTTCACAACCTGTCATTCATGTAAACATGAATGCCACAGTCAGTGGGGAGTAACTCAAGGTTCTCCCAGCCACAATATGTCGAAACACAGATAAACAAGAACATATTAGAAGATCATGAATATAACTATTTGATGCAAGCACTCAGACATGAGACTAACATTCAAAACATGCGTAGTCAATCATAAATAAGGCATATGATACATCCAACTTTGAAAACCAAACAACATACAATACATAAAAAGGGACTACTAACATCACTTAATAAGCAAAGCATCCGGCTCAGAGGCTACCTTTAAAGCAGGTCCGAGACACAAGTCCTTAAGTACCTTGGCTCAGCGGTTACCTTTAAAACATGTCCAAGGTACGACCTCTAAAGTATCTGGCTCAGCGGTTACCTTTAAAACATGTCCAAATACTACAAACAAGTGCCCGACTCAGAGGTTACCTTTAAAACATGTCTGAAGCACAACACACACGGTATAAAAACAGGGCACCAAAATCCAAAAACCCGAGTTTTCAAGCAATAAAAATCAAGTTTACGGGTGACGACCTTAGCGTGAATATACAGACAAGAAAACAGACTTAAAGGACCGCTTCATCCGTCCCAAAATAGAGAACGAAGCCAGTCCAGCCTTGGTTATCAGACGGAGTTTATAGCAACACATTTTCGCAGCCTAAACCATTTTCTAGCAGTCTGTTTTAGACTCGACTCCAAGACGGATATGAAGGCAAGGTGAGCACATGAATTAGCGAGACTCGAATGCGAATAACACCATTAATTTCGGTCAAAGACGGACCCAAAACAGCCACTACCAAGAGCCATTCAAGTCGGAATTTCGAGCATAGTAAGGCAAATCCTCCATGTAAACCACACAAATGGAAGTAAGCATAAAGAACACAACTTTAACACGTAAAAGATCTAAAAACGAGTTTATGGGGCAAAATATCGACTCATTGTCGAGTAACCTATCACCGTTAACTTTTCTCCTCGAATTCCCGAGTAACAACATCCAAAGCACGAGCCTTTCTTCAGTTTTCAACTAAAAAGGAGGAAAAACGAGTTACACGAGTCACCAAAACCGAGTTTTCCTAAGTTGCCCATTTCGAAACTAAGTCAAAACATAAGCTTTCTTACCTTAAAAGAACGAGGAAGGAGAGAGGAAGCTAGTGGCGTAAAAATCATGGCGTTTGGTTGAGAAACGGAGGCGGGATCGGAGTTTGGAGGTGGACGAAAACGGCGTTGGATTTGGTTGTGTTTTGTTGCTGTTGTCGCTGATTGTTTTCGAAAAGAAGGAAGGAAGAAGAGAGTGGGGTGTGTGGTCTGCAGGGGACACGGTCCACCAACCACAAAATTATACACTAATGATAATAATATATAATAATAGTAAGGGAGATATTTTAGAGGTGAGGTGTAAAATGTTAGGTGGGTGTGATGTGTTGTCAAAATAGAATAGGTCGAGAAAGGTTAGTCTCACAAGTAGAAATGTGACGGTCTATAACTAGACGGAAATTGACACGGAAATTATTATTATTATTGTCATTATTATTATCCGACCAAAAATACATATACATATATTATTATATAAATCATGCCTTAAAGATATAATTTAATCGTACGTATTTTTATATAAACGAGCTTTTATATAATACGTTTATAAAAATCGTGTTTGACATAAAATTGATTAAATAGAATAATTCAAAATTATAAAATAAAGTAATCAAACGGTTTAATAAATTTTAAATTTCAAAATAGGAAATTCGCGGGTGTTACATCTTGGACGGGCGTCTTGGCTCCTTGGACGCTAGGATTCTTCCTCAGAATCCTTCTCTTCTCAAATTCCTTATTCTCGCAACATTAGTCTTTGGTTCTTGCCCTTCCTTCAATACCCGTTCAACCAAGATCGTCAATGTCCTTCCGAATAGGCTCAAGAGACGGGAATTTTCCGCCTAATTGTCTCCTTTCCTACAAATCAAACACAAAGCAATAGGAAAGCAAAATAGGAAGCATTTGACGGGTAAAATGGCTATGAGACGCTATAATAATGTGCAAAATAGGTTCAAGTAGGGAACTAAATGTGCACAAATAATGGTCACATCACCCCCAGTAAAGAGGTATAAGATTAAATTTTGCAGCTGGGTGGGCTGCTTTTGAGGATTGATGTTGATGGTTGAGATTGAAAGGGGTGTGCGGTTGTGTCCTTCTAATAGTACTGCCTACGTATTCGCGTGTGTGCGAAATCAAACCAGATCGTAGTTCTGAGCTATTTTTTTGAGGGTTGAAAATTGGAATTGTTTTGAAAAGGATGTGCGGTTGTGTCCTTGTTAGGGGACTGCGTACGTATTCGCGTGTTTGCAAAATCAAACCAGATCGTAGTTCTGAGTGTGTGTGCAATGAGTTGCAAATTTAAGGTTTGAAAATTGAATGTGTGTGGGGATGTGGTTGTGCCCTTGTAATAGGACTGCCTACGTATTCACGTGATGTGAAATCAAACCAGATCGTAATTCAGGGTGTGTGGCCTAATCGAGTTGTTAGGACCTTAAAGTGATTTTAAGGGGTATGGTTGTGTCCTTGAAGGACTGCCTACGTATTCATATGGTGTGAAATCAAACCAGATCGTAGTTCTGAATGTGTTTTGATAATTGAAATTGAGGTGTATGGTTGTGTCCTTGAAGGACTGCCTACGTATTCACGTGATGTGAAATCAAACCAGATCGTAGTTCTGAGTGTGTGCCTAAGCGAGTTGTTAGGACCTTAAAGTGTGAGGGTCACGACGGTAAATGTCGTTTGGTGACTCGTCTGAATGTGTGCCTAAGCGAGTTATTAGGACCTTAAAGTGTGAGGGTCACGACGGTAAACTTCGTATGGTGACTCGAGAAATTGACTTGAGATAATTCCTCCTTGATCATGAATCGAAGAGGTGTAATTTGTAAAAATGTTCCTTATCATGTGAGCACACTAAAAAGTGGACCCAAAGGGTAGACTAGGTATGTCCCGTTCTCGGTAGTAAAACATTCGAGGACTCCGTATATGGGTCAGGGTGAAAATGGCTTCGACATTAGGGAATGTGGAGCTTGGCAATAATGGGTTTGTTTGACAGATAAAAATCTGGAGTTGAGGGTCACGACGATGAATTCCATTTGGTGACTTGAAGGTTGATTGGAGAGAAATCCCTCTTGATGATGAATCAAAGAGGCATAGTTTGAAAAGAGTTTCTTGTTATGTGAGCACACTAAAAAGTGGTCTCTAAGAATGAAATTTGCATGTCCCGTTCCAGGGAGCAATGTTTTTTGAAGACTCCGTATTTGGGTCAAGGTGGAAATGGCTTCGACATTATGAAATGTGGAGCCTGGTATTAATAGGTTTGTTTGACAGATAAAAATCTGTAGTTTGTATTTTGTGGTGTTTAGGCCGGTGGGTTACGGCTTGTAATGTGATGCGGAATGGGGTCTACGATTTGATGTGGCCTGAGCACGAAATGGTTGGTAAATAATGTGGGATCAGATTCCCATGTCTGGACCTTAAAGGTTAAGGTGTGATATTACGAGCTTGATGGTAATCCTCAGAAGCCTCGATAGTTCTCCCTATAACTGTCTCTAGAAGGACTTAAGGTTGAAGCGATGTTGGTTATGATCTTGAGGGGAATTCCCAGGATCCTAGATAGGTCTCCCTATAACAGTCTCTAGAAGGACTTAAGGGTGAAGCAGTGTTGGGTTTGTTGTTAGTTGACGAGTCTTGAGCTCTTGTTTTAGCTCTTTGACATTAGGTTTTGGTATTTTTGTGTTTTGTACTTGTTGGTCCCGGAGTTTGGAGGGAAGAAACGTTGGTCATGGGCTTTAGACTTGTTAGTCCTGGACTTGGTGTTTTAGACTGACTTGTTTGGTGTTTTTGACTAGTCGGTCCAGGATTTGGTGTGTTGGACTCGTTGGTCCTGGGATTTGGACTTGTTGGTCCTGGACTTGGTATTTTGTACTCACTTGTCCAGGATTTTGTGTGTTGGATGCTTTCTTTGGATTTGGCCTTTTTGAGAAAAGGGTTTCAATCTTGTTTTGTTTTGATTTTGGCTTGGGTCTTGGCCTTGACGTTGGGTGAGTAGCCTTTGGCTTTGGCTTTTGCTTTGAGTTAATTGACTTTGGTTTTTGCTTTGACCTTGACTTTGGCTTTGGCCTTGAGTGAATTGCTTTTGGCTTTGGTTTTTGCTTTGGCCTTGAGCTTTGGCTTTGGTAGAATGGATATTGGCTTAGGCCTTAGATTTTGGCCTTTCGCTTTGACTTTGGGTGAATGGCTATTGGCTTGGGCCTTTGATTTTGGCCTTTCGCTTTGGCTTTGGGTGAATGGCTATTGGCTTGGGCCTTTGATTTTGGCCTTTTGCTTTGACTTTTGGTGAATGGATATTGGCTTGGGCCTTTGATTTTGGCCTTTCGCTTTGGCCTTTGGTGAATGGATATTAGCTTGGGCCTTTGATTTTGGCCTTGGGTGAAAGACTTTTGGCTTAGGCCTTTTGTTTTGGCCTTTTGCTTTGGCTCTGGGTGAAAGGCTTTTGGCTAGGGCCTTTGATTTTGGCCTTTCGCTTTGGTTTTGGGTGAATGGCTTTTGACTTGGACCTTTCGTTTTGAACTTTCGCTTTGGCTCTGGGTGAATTACTTCTTTGCTGTCCTTCGTTCGAGGATGGTGAAGGTGCCACGGGGATGTACTCAGTGGTGAGAGGTCGATTCTCTGTGTTTGGATATTTTTGTGGGGAATGGGCTTGCCTTCCGTCATTGATTATGAACAAGGAGACCTTCTTGTTTGTTATCTGGGTTCGTCGCAGGATCCCTTTGATTGAGAGTTCGTTCTAGATCGGGTGCTAATGAAAGTTTTCTATTGCCAGACATGGAATAGGTAAAGAGAATGGACACGGAGTTTCGAGTCCTTTGCTTACTCGGCACGGAACGTCACTCGAGTGTACTCACATTGAATTGGAACATGTTGTTTGTTTTAAATCATTTCTCAAATCAATTCTCGTTGTCAACGGGAACTGGTAAAGTGGAGAATATATGATAGTTGGAAATCGTGCTTTTATTTAGATAAATAAGATGTTAGCACAGACTCGATGAATACATGTGAATTATGGGGACAACCCCCAGTTTGTCACTTAGGAATAAAAGGACAGACACTAGGATAGATATGAGAAAGCCTAAGACTCGGACTCGGACGCGCTCTCAGATACGAACTCCTAATCATCACTTTCCTTCTCGAAGGTCTCCTTCGCATCATCCAGCGACTTGAATGTCTGTTCTTGAGCATTGACCCACTTGAGCACTTCACTCTCGTTGTTGGGAATGATATGAGGATAATAGTCCATAAGGCTTTCATCTCCTTGTAGAATGAGATGTCCATTAGGGTTGTTCTCATCACTTGGTTGGCCTAGGGATGAAACTACAAGTTCATGGTTGTCGATCATATTTTGAATAACATGTTTCAGTTTGAAGCATGTTTCAGTGTCACGAACGTTTCCTTAATGATATTGGCAATAGGCACTGCCGTCCCAGAAACGGGTTTTTCTGCGTTCAGACGGGTCCGGAGTGGGCCCGATTGGTTGTAGCTTCCCTTCAGTCACAAGCTTTTGAAGAGCTGCGGCATAGGTTGTGTCGAGATTGGTGAATGTCCTTTGAGAACGTTAAACCTTGTTGTTTGACTTAAGACATCCAGGAGGATTGTCTTGACTAAGATGTGCAATTATGATTTTGCCAACTTCAATCATATCTTGAATGGCATGCTTGAGTTTGAAACAAGTTTCGGTGTCATGACCCTTGCCTTGATGATATTGGCAATAGGCATTACCATCCCAGGATCGGGCTTTTTTGTGTTCGGGTTTGTCCGGAGTCGGACCAATGGGTTGGAGCATTCCTTCTGAAGCAAGTATCTCCAGAGCGGTGCCATATGTTATTCCCAGATCTGTGAATACCCTTTGATGTTTTCCCATGGTTCCAACATTGGTGTTTTTGTTTTTGTCAATCCTGGGCGGAAACAGGATTTGGTCATTGTCAATGGGAAGTTTTGGGAAAATTGCTTGATATTTTGAAGGGGATTTTGGTGAGGTGATTTCATGTTCTTTGTTGGTGAGTTCATGGGTGTCTGAACCATTGGATGATTCCTCAATTTCAACAGTTGTTGATTGGTGAACCAAGGGTTGGTTTCGTTGATGGTCAAATTCATTTTCGGTTGGTTTCGTTGATGGTCAAATTCATTTTCGGTACTACCAAACCTCTTCTCCAAATTAGCCACCCGGGTGTTCAAGTCGTCGTAGCAACTTGCAACTTTGAGAATATGTTGTTGATGGAGACGGAGAGCATTATTATGGCGCTTTGTATGCCATCCTCGTCAATTGCATGAATTTTCTCATCGTCAGGAGAGATGAGGTGAGAGCAGTCTAGAGAAGATTCCTGACTGTGTCCAGTAGGGTTTTCTGGAGGGTTGTTTTTGTTGTTTGTTGAGGGTGGTTGTGGTAATTCACCCTTTTCAATCATATCAAGGATGACACCTTCTAGGGGGAGACACATCTCGGTGTCATGTCCACGACCTTGGTGATATTGACAAAACATTTTTCCGTCCCATCTACGTCCTCGCTTGTTTGGTAGAGGGTCTGGAGTTGGACCAATTAGTTTGACTTTTCCTTTGGAGATTAGCCTTTCCAAGGCTTTGGCATGAGGCATACCTAGATCAGGGAAGGACCTATGAGGTCGTCTGGTTTTGGTTGGTGGAGCACCTAGGGAATTGGCTTTAGTTGTTTTGGTAGCCTTCCAACTAGGGTTGATTTTGTCATTGGCAAGTAGCCGACTTTTAAGGAGCTTAACCCTTTCCTCAATATCAGAAGAGGGAAGATTCCCGGTTATCATTTTTTCCTCAACTTGGGAGAGACGAGTGCTCATGTTTTCCACGGTAGCTAGGAGTTGAAGGACCATGTTGTTGGTTTCAGTAGAAGTCATGGCGAATGAAGGTTGATCAGCTTCTTGAGTTTTTGGATGACAATTGATGGCACCCAAAGGATTCCTATTTGACATAATGATAGGAGTTATAACTTGTCTTGGCAAGGTATTGCACAAACAAAGGCAAGTACGACACATATGTACAAAC
Source organism: Silene latifolia (assembly GCF_048544455.1). Lineage (NCBI taxonomy): Eukaryota > Viridiplantae > Streptophyta > Magnoliopsida > Caryophyllales > Caryophyllaceae > Silene > Silene latifolia. Next base: position 109,426,514 of record NC_133531.1, read on the forward strand.
GGCAGTTATGTCGTGAAGGCGCGACAGTGTGACTAAGTTAGGAGTTCATTAAGGATCGTGAATGACCTCTTGTGTTTGAACTCTTGGTGCATGACTTGAATTTAGACTCAAGTGTCAACTTTGGCATAGTGATGCCTAGACAGACGACTTCTGACTCAGTTTGGATGTGTGTTGATGGCGTGACGTCGTTGGACGAGACATGCACACAAACTTGACCTTTGACCCGTAATGTAGGGGAAATGCGGGTTTAAAACCCGACAGGTTTTGACTCTGCTAACGTCATTGGATATGTCTCGACAATTAGGCGACATGGCCTAGACCAAAAGGTGGGCACTAACTTCGGCGGAGACTTGACGTTATCTAGACGACTTGACTTGTAATCGACTGGACTCTAATCGACTCGAGGCTGAATCGGAAAGGTGGACTGAAATTTTCGAAAATAGAAATTTTCAAAAAGATTCATTTGTCGCTTTATGGACGGCTTTCGAAGAGTATGGATCTTTAAAAGGTCAGCCAATTGAAAGGGTTGTCTTAGGTTTGTTTTCAAAAGACGGTTTATGTTGAGATTGTGACGGCTCTGAAAACAATGTACTGCTTCCAAAGACGGTTTTTGAAATTCCGAATCACGGATTTGAAAATAGAGAATTGAAAAATTTGGAACGTCATCACAATGGCCATGAAAATGGTTAAATTTGTTTTCAAAGAATTTTAAAGGGGGTTGAAAATTTGAAAACGGTTGAATTTGTTTTCAAAGATTGAGTTTTGATTTGAAATCTGAAAACGGTTACATTTGTTTTCAAATGATTTGAAATTGGATTTGAAATTTGAAAACGGTTAAATTTATTTTCAAATGGTTTGATTTTGAATTGAAATTTGAAAACGGTTAAATTCGTTTTCAAATAATTTGAAATTGGATTTGAAATTTGAAAACGGTTATATTTGTATTCAAAGATTTGATTTTGAGTTGAAATTTCAAAACGGTTAAATTTGTTTTCAAAGTTTTGATTTTGATTGAAATTTGAAAACGGTTAAAGTTGTTATCAAAGATATGATTTTGGATTTGAAATTTGAAAATGGTTAAAATTGTTTTCAAACATTTGATTTTGAATTGAAATTTAGAAACTGTTTAAATTGCTTTCGATTATGTGAGGATTGAATTCGTCATTACAACGGGTTAGAAAACCGTTTTAACCTTTGAAAGACGGTATGCAAATCGAAGATTGTAAGAATTGAAATCGTCATTACGACGGCTTAGAAAAGCCAAATTTGATTTCGAAAACGGGATTTGAAATTTGGAAAGTTGCACGGGTTGAAATCGTCATAATGACGGTTTGAAAAACGTTTTTGTTTGAAAACTGGTTTCGAACTTTGAAAATTCGAGAGTAGAATTCGTCATTACGACGGCGTAAAATGGCGTTTTGAGAATGCAATGGTCGGCGACAGACCGAGGTTAGAAACGGCCATTATGGCGACGTAAAAGGGTATTTTGAATGATTGTAAAAACCAAGGTTTGAAATCGTCATTACAACGGCATAAAAAGGTGCATTTGAAATGGTTATAAAAACCGGGTTTTGAAATGGTCATTATAACGGCATAAAAAGGTGCTTTGAAATGGTTGTAAAACCGGGTTTGAAAATCGTCATTACGACGGCCTAGAAAGGTGTGCAACGGTCGACGAAAGACCGAGGTTTGAAACGGCCATTATAACGGCGCGAAATGTATTTTTGAATCGGTTGTAGAAAACCGGTTATGAAAGTCGTCATTACGACGGCATAAAAAGGGTTTGCAACGGTCGGCGAAAGACCAAGGTTTGAAATGGCCATTATAACGGCGCAAAAGGGTGTTTCGAAAATTTGAAATGACAGGGAAGGACTTATGATCACATAACACATAAGCACTCACAGTTCATTACATTATGCATAATGCTGACACGGGTTTTGGCTTAATAAGGGTGGTTACACACCAAGCGATCAAACCCCGATTTGTGAGAGGGATACCAATCCAAACAAAAAGTGTAAGGAGGGTGCCCTAGCCTCGTGCTCTAAGGTGATGAAAGCTCTTTGACGAAACAGAAATGTGTATCGTCAATGGTATGCTTGACTCAATCGGGATTCGAAACGCAGGGATGAGAAAACTCACGCCGACGAGACGAGCCAATTGGTCGATAAAGGTTAGGTTATGGGACCGGACAAGGAACCCGACTTATGACCGTAATATCAATTAATGCACTTTAACCACGACCTCGTTCGAGTTTCACCTCTAAGGATCACAAAGACTCAAGTGTCCTAGTTTTCCCCAGCGGAGTCGCCAATCTGTGGACATGGGCCACAGGCCGGTCTGTGGGCGTGAGCCACCTACCGGTTCGTAGTCACGGGCCACCTGCACGCCAAGCCAAATTGTGGACATGTAGCGGTCTTTTGAAAGCCACGCTCGGCGGCGTAGAAATGCTTTCGACCGGATCGCTTTAGATCGGTCGGTTTCGTCTCGGCAAAGTCTCGAAATGATTAGAGATGTTCGGAGTCGCCACCAAGAATTTGTGGGATGCCTGGAACCTATTCGAATCCACTTTATACCTAGGATAATCAAGGCAAAAAGCGGTGCTTGACATAGGTACTAAAGATAAGGACTCGTCCCCCTTTTAGCGTTCTATGCCTAAAATGACACTCGTACACCCTGGATAAGGCCATCCACTGTCCAAAAGTTCTGAGTAAGGGGTGAGGGTACGTATTGGGAAGCTCTTTAATTGAACACCCAATCCCGCCCGCGTTAGCGGCCTCTACTGATCGATCGTGGTTGTTTAAGTGCAAAAGTTGATAAAACGGTTAAAATGCATGAATGCGCATCCAAAAGTTTAACCTAACATGTGAAAGTTTGCTAAGTCGGTTTGTTTATCCATATAGCATGAAATTGATGTCCGAGTTGGATTTAGATTGATTTTCATGTGAAAACGGAAATTAAACATCCATTTACCAAATTCAGATTATGATGCTTAACACGATTCCATTGTTTAAAAAAAGGTGTCAAATGACAAAGTGTAAAAACGTAAACTTGTCAATCTGATCCGTTACATATTCGGGTTAACTGGAATCGGGATCGTCCTAGACAAGTGCTAAAATGAGACAGAACAGTGCCAGGCAGTCCCATTGGGGCGCGAGCCTATTGGCGAGGGAAGGGGCTTTGCCCAGGTTTATAAAAGATGAAAACATGAGGCCTTGGGGCGCGAGCCATGAGCCGAACCCAGAGGCGTCTCCTGGTTGTAAAAAGGTTGTTTAAAACCATTTTAAAAGGTTGTTAAAAAGGTTGTTTAAAACCGTATTTGCGATTAAATGATTTGCAAGTATTGTTTGCATGACTCCGAATAATTACTATTATGTTAGTAATATTCGTTGTCAGATTTGCAAGTTTGAAAGGCATAGTTTACAAATAAAAATGTAAAATATTTGATTTGAACTAATTATGTTAAGTTCATTTATTTGTAATTAGTCAAGTTAATCATCGTACTCGGATTAAACCGACATGGTATAAAGAACCAAGGATGATTATGAATTATGACTAGTATATTTACAAATGTAAACAAATGAGAAAAATGGTAAATAAAATAAAAGAGGGTTAAAATACCCTTTAATTTGTAATTAACCAATAGTATCATCGAGTCACGGAATAAACCGTCATGGTATAAAGAACCAAGGATGATTTTTGTAATGGTCAAAATATGTTTATCATAAAAATGAATTACAATGGTAAATAAAAGAAAAGAATTAAAACGTAATTAACCAATTAATATCACCGAGTCACGGATTAAACCGTCATGGTATATGGAACCAAGGGTGATTATAATTTATGGCTAAAAAGTTTGTCATAAAAATGATTTGAAATGGTAAAAACCGATTGCAAATAATAAAGAAATAAAGAGGAAAGACGAGAACAAACACGGATGAGTCTGACCCGATAACCCACAAGAGGCACGAGCCTCTTTGCACAGCAAAGGGCTTCTGTCTCGGGCCAAAACTCGGTTTTGGCTTAGCTAACCTATATTTGAATCGTGTTATGCATTGTTCATGCTCATAAACTCATAAAAACAGTAGAGACATGAAATAAGTGATATATTTACACCCTCAAACTTACGTGTATTGATGTTTGAGTGGTAGACGACTTTAGAGACGGTTTTCTCGTTGTGACTATTCGCGATCAAGAAGTTTAAAAGAGTGCCTTAAAAAAGGATTTTGTTTTGAAAATAAGTTGAAAATATGTTAATTAAAACATGTTGATTGATGAATTGAGTTGGTCAAATGGGTTGGTCGAATGCACGACGACGGTACCAAACAAAATGTGTAAGGCTTGTGTTTACGATCGGTAGGTCGTAAACAAGTGTCGATTTTGTGACTTAGGAAGTCGGGTCTAGAAGTTTAAGAGAGAGGGAGGGGGCGGACTCTCGCGTGAGTTTTATGGTGTGTGATGGTGGGTATTTATTGAGAAATGTGGGGAGGTAGGTCGGTTGAGTTTGCTTAGAGGCTAAGCAGACACCCCATTGAGGCGCGAGCTACCTTGTGATTGAAAGGGGTGTATTGTCCCTTTCAATTTGGACGTGGCGTTTGCTCTATCTATTATTTGGTTGGATTGATTTGTGGTATTGAAATGAGATGTCATGTAACAATATGGACACCTAATAAGATAATTTTGGGTGTTACTTGAGGTAGGTGTTTTGTGTGCTTGACTCGGGTTTGACCCGTGTGATTCGGGATTTGAATTTCGAGTCGGTTTTTGGCTCGGTGTCGGTTTTGACTCTAATTAGGGTCATTTTAATGGAAATGACATGGTAAAGACATTCATGGCATTAATTTCGACATTCGAGATTTGGCTTGACTCGGGTTGACCCAGGTTGACTCGAGTTGCGGGTTTCTGAGTCGGTTTTGGGTCTGAAGACGGTTTTGACTCTAATTAGGGTCATTTTAATGGAAATGACATGATAAAGGCATTCATGGCATTATTTTCGACATTCGAGATTTGGTTTGACTCAGGTTGACCCAGGTTGACTCGAGTTGCGGGTTTCTGAGTCGGTTTTGGGTCTGAAGACGGTTTTGACTGTAATTAGGGTCATTTTAAAGGAAATGACATGATAAAGGCATTCATGGCATTAGTTTTGACATTCGAGGTTGGGTTGACTCGGGTTGACTCAGGTTGACTCGAGTTGCGGGTTTCTGAGACGGTTTTGGGTCCGAAGACGATTTTAACTCTAAATAGTGTTATTTTAATGCAAATGAAGTTAGAAAACTTTTGAAATCATTTTTCATATTCGAGTAGTGCATTAAACCGTCTCATGTATAGCCAATCCAGGCACACATATCAAAAACACGTTACAGTCCTATCATCATCGGGTGATTTTTGGAAGGTGCAGATACTGGGTATCTACAACTAGCCACTCGATCGAGCTGACCCCACTCGATCGAGTGCCCCTACCTACTTGATCGAGCACCAAAAAACCTGCTTCTGCCCAGAAAACATAACACTACCTACTCTATCGAGTCAGACCCACTCGATCGAGCCCCCCACTCGATCGAGTCATGCAGACTCGTATAACTACCCGCATGCTTATCTTTCTTCCCCAACTTTATATACACCTTTTATACTACCAACATAACGACAACAACAATACACATATATATATGCAACCCTTTATATACTCCAACAAACAACTTTTCTTCATTATAAAACAAACAACATGCCTTCATTCATCCGACATGCAAATCACATAATCATCATCTTCATTCCATATCTCCTATCCCCCAAATTCATACATCCACCGATTCACCACATGTTATTATATAGACATACAAACAAGAAGATAACGCATAGGATCCCGACACGCACCCCATGTGGCCGGACTATCATTTTCGGTTACTTGTCGTTAGGAGCACCTAGACCAAAACAATATTTATAATTTCACAAACTATTCTACTATTAGTAAAGAGGTAAGTAAAGGTAGGATCCCAAGGGACGGGTATTGATGTAGGATTTTCGATTGCAAGTAGTGGTGTCTAAGGGTGTCACAATTTGGGTTGAGATAAGAAGATCACTAAACTAAATAACAATGTAAATAAACAAGCAAGATGATTAAAATGAGATGTAAACAATTGATAACTAGGGTGTCATGGGTTCATAGTGTAGATACTTCATTTCTGCACCTCTCGCCAACCACCCAGTGATGATTGGAACGCATGTTTGGTATACGGAACGATTTGTGACAGTTCGTAAGTTTATCGTCAAGTGATCGCTCAAACACTTGTGTCTACCTCTTATTTGTCATCTACGTGCCGATACTGTCGTTTTGACAGTAATTTGAGTACATTTAGAGTCCGGGTCAAAAACCGTCTTCATTTCCTAAAACCGTCAAATCCCGAGTCAAAAGAAATGGGCTTGTCTACCTAAGGATAGGATGTCACAAAATGTTGAGATTATATCTTATTTTGAGTCCCGTGTCACTTCATTAGGCTAAACTAAAAGTTTACATTACAAAATGTGCATTTCATTTAGCTAAAATGACAACCCGACCTTTAGGCCTATTTTACGAGGTGATAACCACTTTTTTGGGTCAGGCCTATTTCACAGAAATTTCTAGATCTTTCTTTTAGCTTTCCAACGCCACCGAAATCACCTTATTCCGAGTCTTGTAGAGAAAGTTATGCCTAAAATACGACAGGCTGTCAAACGCGCTTTCTTGCGCAGGAGGAACCCGCTGAGGAAAGGACGCAGCAAGTGCTGCGCCTCTTCCAAGGGACGCAGCACCTGCTGCGCCTTTTCCTCAAGGTTTTCTTTTTCTCCAAGTTTCGGCGTTTAACCTAAGTCGGTTATTTCCGGATCTTTCTCTCCTTTCCATATTTCCCTCCGTGTGATTAGTATAAATAGAGACCTTCGGTCTCACATATTTCTCACGCGAGTGTCCGCCCTTCTCTTCTCCCTTTGCATTCTAGACTTTGTTCTTACTTTTGGCGTCTACGTGCTTGAACTTTCGACCACGTAAGCTCGGATCCTTTTGAGTACCAGCCTCGTTTGCATGACCGACCAATTTGACCAACTCCACAATTAATCAACATAATTAATTTAATCGTTTTCCTCTTACGAGGGCACTTTCTTTACATTCGCGTCGAGCATCACTAATCGATATCTTAGTCCTTCTCGTTTCGTCAAACATGTAAGTCTGAGGGTGTATAATCCTTATTTATTTATTGTATTTACCTTTTGTATCATCCATTGTAAGGTTTATGTCGAAAACATCATTAAACCGATTTCTAAAACCGTGTTCAAAAACCTCTTTTTACGGATTTTCAGAAGATAAACCGTCGAGAAAGGACGCAAGCTCGCTGCGCCTCTTGAAGAAGCGCGATTCTCTTGCGCCTCTTCGTGAGGCCGCCAGCCTCGCTTCCTTTCTTCTTCCTTCGTCCTCTGTAATTCATTCTTTCTTATTTGTTTCCGTTGTTTTTTGTTAATTCTTCGTCATAATAGTATAATATTTCACATGTATATTATTATTCACCATTAACATGTTTAATTCATCATAAATCCGACTTAAATCCCAAGTAACCAATATTTGCGGGTTTTCGTCATTAAATTCAAATCCGGGTTTTAGAGATTCAATTTGTTCATATTGAGTTTCTGTAATTCGATCTTTGATATATTTGAAGGAAATGTAGATTCATATACATACTAACATACTCATATATGTTGAAATTAATTTGTCATAAAATTAAATACGGATTTTATGCATGCAAACAAAAATAAATAGAGGAGAAATCATGTTCTTACATTGTGGATTTCGGTTATATTGGGCACAAGAGAGATCACCTTTCTCTCTTGTTCTTGAGCTTTCCCTTATGGAAGAACAAAGATCCAAGTATAGGATCTCTCCCTAAGCTTTATACCCAAGGCTTTCTCTTAATTTAATTAATATTACAAGAACTAGTATAATATTAATTAGGTAGAAAATTGAAGCAAAATATTTATAAAACACTTATATATTTCGGTATTATGGAGGGAGAAGTAGAGAGCTTTTTATCTCTCTAGAATACTAATTTTGGATGATGGAATGAATGAATAATCACTAACACATTTTAGTGTAATATTAGGTAAAATTGGATGAAAAACCAATGATGGTTTTTTCTCATCAAAAACCGGGTGGATGGGGGCTTTTTGGGTAGCCAATGCATGCAAGTGTTGTTCTTTACAATACACAATAGGCTTGCATGGCTAAATAATAGGTAATCATTGTGTTGCCATTATCTTAATCAAACACAATATTAACCCATTACATCCCCTAATTTCGGCACATTTGGATAATAAGTAATCCATTTTATTTTTGTCAATTGTCAATATGTCACATGTCATATGTGACATAAATTTGTTATGTAATTTTTAACATATTAAAAATCAACGTATTAATAAAAATACGTCACATACAAAAATCGACTTAGTAATTTCATAATTACTTGTGCCAAAATATTTTACCATTTATAAATCACAACAGATTGTATTTATAACAATTCATTCAAATTTAATTGTTACATTAAACAATTTATTTCATCCGAGTAATTATACAATTTAATTACTCAGACCGTATCTCATTTAATCACATTTCAATTTGATACGTAAATTTTACTTCCAAAATCGTCCGTCAATTTTCAAGTAATTTAATTAACTCGCAACATTATACGATTAATTAAATAATCAATTAGGAGTGTTGCCCTATAGGTATGACCTAGGGGGTCAACTGATCACCACCGTCGCACGACAGTAATGTCAAACTCTAGTCAACCAATCATTACCGATATATGTTGACCAGTTGACAGTAACAATATTACTTCCCAATTGTATTCTTTATAATGAGATTTTAACATGTGATCATCATGATCAACAGTCGTGATCGCATTATTGTCGGAGGACACATATTCCAACAATCTCCCACTTGTCCTCGACAAGTGTGCGTCACCAATTCTCTTGTCCTATTACTATCTCCCACTCAATGCAAGGTGTCTTTCAGGTCGTACTTGCAAGTGATCATATCGAGAGTGGTTTCCTCGATCTGGAGAATAACTGATTGACCGGACTTATCTATCATAGATACTTTCCAAGCGTGGCCACGCATTTCCAGTTCATTACTCCTCGAGTGGCCCTGAGACATTGTTATAACCCTGACTAGGGGTGGACAATTCCTATCGCACTCATTCCCTTCGACTAGCCACAGTCATCATAACCCAAAATATGCCCATTTGACCCCATTTACGAAGGTCGTAGTAACACAAATCAAAGTTAATCTGAAACTGTGCCATCTTAGGCGAATAGTCTTTAGTCAAAAGAATCGACTCATTTGAATACTATAGTAGCTCTCGCCACGACCAGGCTATATAAATTTGCCAGAATTCTATAAGCGGTCATTAGGCCCGACAAAATGTTCCTAACAGTCTGCCTATGTGATCGACTAGTCATCTCACATAACTCTATGGCACTTGAACTTGCCATCAATCGCATCACACTCTAGTCACTTCGAGACGTCACCTCATATAAGTAACTATGGGCAAAAACAATGTTAATCCATGTTCACTTTAACGGGTTCAATTGTCTCTACAACCCGTTTGGATATAACAATGTACAAGGTGAGTTAATAATAACTCAAACGACAAATGTCGACATCACACTCGGGTAGTCAATATCATATTACAACTTTGTGATGTATATCGTCAGTGTAAACACTTATTGATTGCAATAGAAGTTTAACATCCCATGTGTCCATGTGTTCAAACTTCTTACACTTGCAATTTCCTTCACATTCATGTTCTCTCTCATAGCATGAATCTTACCAAGTACACATCAAGGTTCCCGACCTTGGTTTCGGTTCTTTAACTTGAAAGAACTTTCTTATCGACTATCACATAACGAACGAATTTGTGATGAATAATATAACTTGTACTGATCAAGTATTCCATCCACACATAATGCACTAGGTATATGTTTTGTAGTATCTTGTAACAATTGACAAGTTTATTTAGCTTAGCACTTCTCACAAGTCCTTGCTTAACTAGGAAAGATTGATTTTTGAATAACCTCTTATTAAACCAAGCATCTTTCCAAAAACTTCTCATTTCTCTTTCTAGGCTTGAAAGAATTGGGATTCTCATAAATCCTTATATGTGCTTGGATTTTCTACAATATTTGTAACCTCTTAACACACAATGGAACATTCCGTCAAGCACCGAAATCGTTCATCGGATTCTACTTGAGAATTCATGACGTTTCTATTATGGCTCACCAATCAATCATCATGCTCTTATGCATATGATTCATAATTGGACATGTACATGATTATTCTAATGGCGGAAACATTAGTTACTAATAATCATGAGATCAACCGTTCATAGGTTCAATGAACGACCATGACTGCTAATGGCAATTCCATTTTCATCTACATGAATAACCTATGTGAATTTTGATACGATGTGTATCTCTTAATACTAATCCAACATCCCTTGATGCAATTGGATTCATCATTGTCCATTTTCATCCAGAATTGAAAACTCAAAAGCTTCTTTATGAAAGAAGATATTAGCTCGTCATTCTTTAATGAGTAATGAGTTTTATACATTCAAGGATGATAGCTCCCACTAAATTCCATGTCTTCACATGAGAATTTCCTAACTCCCACTCAATTCTACACATTTCGAGATTGACTTCTCAATCGAAATTTATTCAAGAATTGAAATATAAATCGCATTGCCAAGTTATTAGGATAAAACCATATATGTTCCCATCATATCCTTTCAAAATACCTATTTTGAAGTGGTCTCATCTTAACCTTACGGAAAGAGATTTTAAATCTCCAACACACTTATGTCATAATGATGTGTAGTAATGTCATTTTCAAATATAAACAATATCTAGAATACGTCCTTCACAATTACCCTTTTGGAAGGAGGTTTAACCATTTCATAGGGAGGTTAAGCAATGACATTTGCGTGGTTAAAACTTTGGCCATTGAAGATATCGGTATATCAATCCTTGCAACTCGATCATAACTAGTATGTTATTATGATTCATTTAGGCTCTTAAGTAAATCTCAAAGTTGAAACTATTGGTCAAATGCTTCATAAACTTAGTCAAAAACTTGTTTAGACTTTACATTAGTCATTTTCTTCCAAAACTTTCTTTTGGTCTCCTCGTGTAGTTATCTTGAGAATATACTCTTATGTTAACTACACTTGGTCTCTTTAGTCATATAGAATTAACTTGAGACCATAGATCTCATCTATTCGGCATACTATGTAAATAGATATACCTTCATTCAAATCATTTTCTCTTGCGTAGATCTTCATTTACACAAGTACACAATTTTATCTTGCCTTGTGTGTTGTGTCCTCATTTTCTCCCACTCTATCTTTAGAATAAATACACTAAACATTCAAAGATAGCATATGAGACACAAATTAATGATGTTGAAGTATAAGGAGAACTATCTCATAGATAGACTAATAGTTATTGATTTCATATGTGTTCTTGGTGATTGACATTCCTTTAAGAGAGTTCATAGACTCAAAATCGCTTCATAAATGATCATACACAAGCCTTAAGCATGTGGACATATAATGAAACCCGTCATTATATTTGTCTATTAGATCACTTTAAGTGAATAATCTTATGTTCCTAAGAGCAAGCATTTAAAGATGAAAATTTAGAACATAAAGGATAAATGATAAAACGGGTGACTTGGGTTGCAAACCAAGTCACCATCATCCAAAATACAAACCATTATCCAAAATACTTTTCCATGTCGAACACGGAAACTTAAAGTTCTAAAATTCAAAACATAACTTTAAATAAGACAATGAAAAACAAAGCTCCATAAAAGCTATCCTTAGCTTCTCCATGGTTTCTTATGCTTGCTTTTCCTTTCCTTTGTCTTTGCTTGGTGGAGGCCCTATTTACAATAAAAAGGGAGATACATTATCACAACTTTGCATCATATTACCATAGTTGAATTTAGAAACATAAAAGAAGGTTAGTCATTTACCTACTGGAGTGATCTTTCCAGCTTTGATATCACCAAGGTATTTGGAACAATTTCTTTTCCTATGTCCCATGCCATTACAATAATGGCATTTATCAAGAGGACCCTTCTTGACTTTGGATGTGCTAGCTTCACAAGACTTAGCTTTGGTGAATGTGGGAGCTTGCTTTTTACCCTTCCTTCCACTCTTCTTGAATTTCCCTTTACTCTTGGTGCTTATGTTAAGCACATCTTTGGGAGGGTTCACATTTAACCCCATGTCCCTCTCGGCTTGCACAAGTAACTTGTGCAACTCCTCAAGAGACACATCCTTGTCTTGCATGTTGAAATTCACCCGGAATTGCACATATGCCTTGACTTTGGACAAGGAGTGTAGAATCCTATCTACGATGAGTTCTTTAGGGATTTCAACCTTTTGAATTTTCAAGGTCTCGACAAGCTCCATGAGTTTGAGCACATGAGGGCTAACCTTTTGGCCCTCTTTGAAGTCGAGATCAAAGAATGCCGCGGCCGCCTAATATTGGACGATCCGCGGAGTTTGTGAAAACATGGTCACAAGTTTGGAGTAAATCTCATTAGCATTGCCCATTTTGAAGGCTCTCCTTTGGAGGTCCGCCTCCATCGCAAATATTAAGACATTTTTCATTGCGGCGGACTCCTTTTGGTAAGCCTCATATGCTTCCCTAGTGGCCGCGGTGGACCTAGTGGAGGGTTCGGGTGGAGAGGCCTCGGTAAGGTAACGAAGCTTGTCGTCACCTTCGGCGGCTAATTTGAGTTGGGCATCCCATTCGGAGAAATTTGACCCATTCTTTTCAAGTTTACATCGATCCATAAAGGATCGGAGCCAAGATGAACTAGCGAGTGGTGTAGCATTAGGAGTTGGTGTTGATGTTGCCATTTGTTATGAAAAAGAAGTGGTCTACAAAACAAAAATATAAGGAGTAAAACAAATGTCGTTTTAATAATACTTGTAAAAATGTATGATTTAAACAAGTTTTAAGCATTTTTCTAGTGACCTCTACCCAACTAGATAAATGATTCCAAGACCCAAATTCATATTGACTTAGGCACGGGGTAGCCGATGCAACCTTTATCAATATAACTCGGTGGATTAACCTTTTAATCGATTCTACTTTTAGAACTCTTGGTCGATAAAATTACTCTAATGTTTATCTATAGCCCAAAACACATCAACAAGGGCACGGGGTAGCCGATGCAACCCTTATCAATTACTTTTGTTGAGTTCAATCCAAATTTCGAATAAATGTGTCCATTATCCAAACCCACATCAACTTGGGCACGGGGTAGCCGATACATCCCTTATCAACATGAATTCGGTGGATTAACATTCATCACCCACTTCCCCTACGTAACAAGGTTTGTACCCCGGGGTAGCCGAGTGCACTCCCTCGCGAAATAGGTTTTCATGGTTTCTACTATTTGGTAAGGCTATGTCTCAATTAATTGTTTTAGCGAGAGGTCATGCCAATTTATTATCTATCACGTTTTAAGTGAACTAAAGCGGTGAACTACGATAATTTGAATTGACACGGTCGATAAACTCGATAAGATAAAAATGCATGTTTTAGTTATGGCGATTTAGCGATGCATGTGACATAAAATAAAATGCAAGCATAAAGATAAATAAATCCTAGTATGACCTTTCCTAAAATAGAAAAACTATTTAACTATTACATATTCGGAAACCAACTCCATTGGTCCCTTGAACTTCGGTTGTGGCACGCATCTCGAGGTAACACCGTCTTTATGTATCGTCATTCTTGAAGAAATCCGTCTTTTGGAACTCCGGAATGAATAAAATTACATAATAAATTACATAATTTCCTATTATACATTTGTAACTAAAATAAAATAAATCTATTAAATTACAAAACGGTGATACGAGATCACAATAAAAATTACAACCGAATCGATATTCCCATACATTTCGGGAAATACCAATTAAAATCTAAGGCCATACTAAGTAAAATTACATAATTCAAAATTACATAAATTAAAATTATGACAATCATAAAGAAAAACACTATTATAATATGTAAGAACATGCTCAATTTTATGCTAAATCGCCTTTTAATTAGCCAATATCGTATATTACTCGGTTTTTACGGATTTGCGTGATTTCAACATTTTATAATCACAAAAATGCATAAACTCATATTTATGCATAAATTAATTACCCTAACCTCTTAGGACTCAAAATTTAGTCTTCACTAATAATTTGACCATAATTAACCCATATTTTATAAAAATTGTTCATAAATGGACCAAAAATTACAAAAATAAGCTATTAAACTTCAAATAAATCACAAAATTTCAAATAAATTCAAAATTTGAAATTTAAACTCATGAACATTCTGGAAAATTTCCATGACACTCATAATGTTCAAAATCTTAGGTTAAAAATTTCGAAAATTTACCGGAAAAACAATGTTGCGGTTTATCGATTTTTAATAAAATAATCATAAAAACATGGAAAAATTATTTTCACTAACTTTTCAATTTTAGATCTGAAAAAGATAATAAGATGCAACATTAGACGTTTTTCCTAAGTCATAGATTATGTTTTATTAATTTTCCACTAATAATGTCACTATTTATGCTATTTTTCTTCAAAAATCCATAAATCATGAAAAAAGACTTCTTTATAGCCAATTATTTTACACACATCTTGTAAAATTTCATGTGACAACATATTAATTTTCTATGACCAGATTCGAAATTTAACTCATATTAACCTATTTTTCACCTAAATCCGAATTTAATAATGAAAAATTCATTTTTCGAGCATAACAAGTCCAAAAATTATGAAAATTTACAGGTTATCTCAAAATAATATATGTGACAACATATCCAAAAATCAATGGAAAATTCGAAGTATAGCTAATTTTAGACCAAAAATGACATTTTTACTCATAAAATCACATTTAAATGCCATTATTGTAAATTATGAACAATAAAAATCCGAAAAATTAACCAAAATATCCTAAAACATTTTAGGACCAGAAATATTAACATGCATGGTTTAATTTCGTGATATATCATAATAACACAAATTTTACAAGTTTTATTTGTTATTCTTATAACTCGGAAAAACTTTTAACCGATTTGCATGCAAACAACCGTGGCTCATGATACCGATTGAAGGAAATGTAGATTCATATACATACTAACATACTCATATATGTTGAAATTAATTTGTCATAAAATTAAATACGGATTTTATGCATGCAAACAAAAATAAATAGAGGAGAAATCATGTCCTTACATTGTGGATTTCGGTTATATTGGGCACAAGAGAGATCACCTTTCTCTCTTGTTCTTGAGCTTTCCCTTATGGAAGAACAAAGATCCAAGTATAGGATCTCTCCCTAAGCTTTATACCCAAGGCTTTCTCTTAATTTAATTAATATTACAAGAACTAGTATAATATTAATTAGGTAGAAAATTGAACCAAAATATTTATAAAACACTTATATATTTCGGTATTATGGAGGGAGAAGTAGAGAGCTTTTTATCTCTCTAGAATACTAATTTTGGATGATGGAATGAATGAATAATCACTAACACATTTTAGTGTAATATTAGGTAAAATTGGATGAAAAACCAATGATGGTTTTTCTCATCAAAAACCGGGTGGATGGGGGCTTTTTGGGTAGCCAATGCATGCAAGTGTTGTTCTTTACAATACACAATAGGTTTGCATGGCTAAATAATAGGTAATCATTGTGTTGCCATTATCTTAATCAAACACAATATTAACCCATTACATCCCCTAATTTCGGCACATTTGGATAATAAGTAATCCATTTTATTTTTGTCAATTGTCAATATGTCACATGTCATATGTGACATAAATTTGTTATGTAATTTTTAACATATTAAAAATCAACGTATTAATAAAAATACGTCACATACAAAAATCGACTTAGTAATTTCATAATTACTTGTGCAAAAATATTTTACCATTTATAAATCACAACAGATTGTATTTATAACAATTCATTCAAATTTAATTGTTACATTAAACAATTTATTTCATCCGAGTAATTATACAATTTAATTACTCAGACCGTATCTCATTTAATCACATTTCAATTTGATACGTAAATTTTACTTCCAAAATCGTCCGGCAATTTTCAAGTAATTTAATTAACTCGCAACATTATACGATTAATTAAATAATCAATTAAGAGTGTTGCCCTATAGGTATGACCTAGGGGTCAATCGATCACCACCGTCGCATCGACAAGAATAATGTCAAACTCTAGTCACCAATCATTACCGATATATGTTGACCAATTGATGATAACAATATTACTTCCCAATTGTATTCTTTATAATGAGATTTAAACATGTGATCATCATGATCAACAGTCGTGATCGCATTATTGTCGGAGGACACATATTCCAACAATATTTACATCTTTTGTCATATCCATCATATATTCGTCATCAATCCGTTGTATTTAACCTAATTAATTAGTTAGTTTGTTAATTAATCATTCACCATTCATTCATGTAATTAATTCGTTTAATTCCGTCTCATCCATGTTTTATCGCTTTTATGACCCATCAATCACATGTAAATAACCTATTAATCACTTTCATCCGAGTAAATAATTTAATCAATCATTAAATTTACCAACGAGTATTAACAACACGCAATTCGGGCTTCACACCCATTCGGTCAGAATGACAGACGCAAAGAATCTGCTGCGCCTATTCCAAAGGACGCAGCTATGCTGCGCCTGTTCCGGGTTGAATTCTGTCCCTGAACTCCGTTGTTGCTTGACTTAGTTTATTTAGTTTACGTATAATTGACTATTATCCGTATTATCACTTTCTGTTTTGTTCGTTATTTCATTATTTAATTCGTTTTCTCAAATTATCCGTTTTAAAGGTATTTTCGACATAAATCGCCTATTCTATTGTAATTATTGTAATTTTTATTATTGTAATTTTCTTTTATTGTATTTATCATTGTATCTTGTATCATTTGTATGTTTTCACGTGTAATTGAACATTAAATCCCTACTTTGACCCAATTGTATGCTAAATTACGTGTTAACCGACTTAGTCTAATTCTCACATGTTAGGATTAAAACTTGGATGTTGCATTGCATGCATATAACCGACGATATATCAAGTACGAATGACTTCCCTAATCATTAGTAGAGGCCGCTATCGAGGCGGGCGGGATTAGGTGTTCGATCAAAAGAGCTTCCTAATACGTACCCTCACCCCTTACTCCAGATCTCCGTGAGCACCCGTGTTCATTGGCATCTACGAGAGTCATTCTAGACATAGAATGCTAAGGGTAACGATTGCTTAGTGTTCATGTCTCTACTTTGTGTCTTGACATGACACGAGGTATTCGAACGGTTTCAATTTCCCATAAAAATCGGTGGCGACTCCAACAAAAATGCAAACGCTTGTTTCTCTTCTCTCCCAAGCGCCCCCGTGGGCACCCCCGCTGTCCACACATAGGGGATTCATGGAAATTGATCATACAAACATATTCTCAAATTATAAGCTAGCAATTATTGTTGTGATAGGATCGAGTTGGTTTATATATTACAATCCTAGGAAGGTTTGGATCCCGGAGCCGAATCGATTAGATTGTACAACACCTACAAGTCGACTTAATCCTCCCTACTCAACTATATGCATGGTCTAATGAGACTCGAGTTGGTTTATGTCTTACAAGTCTCATTGAAAAGGTAAGTGATGGGTAAAAAATGCAAGGATTCATAGGCTCGCATTTCATCAAACATAACATGTGCATAAGTTGAGATCACAACAAGCAAGCAAATAAATTATGTGAACATATTAGATTAAGCATGAATCATCTCCCATGTTGGTTTCCCCTAATTCCCCATTAACCCTAGCTAAGGAAACTACTCACTCATTATCAAGTTTAACATGCTAACAAGGTTGTCAATCATATTAACAAAGCAAAACATGATGAATGAATGGAAATGATTAACAATAATTAAAACAAGGGTTAAGAGAATTATACCTAGTGATGATTCCAAAATAATAAGGAAAGAATAATAGAAGTACTTGATGATTGATGGAAGGTTGTCAATCTCCCAATAATACCCAAATAATCTTCAATTACCCAAAATAAATGATGAACAATAGAGAAATTAAGGAAATGAGATTTGTATTAATGCTTAATTAAAAGTTGATTACAAGATTAAAATGAGATTAAGATTGCATAAGAAGGACATGATAATCTAATTAGTACAAAGGGGTATTTATACTAAGGATTAGGTACATAAATTAGGGTTACTAAGGGCTTGAATGATGATTAAGACCCTTAAGAAAAGTTGAGGAAGTGCTCCTCTCGAAGGAGATGCTCATCTCTGCTTAGCTAGTCTTCAAGGAATATGCGCATCCTGAGTGGACTGAGGGAGAGGACGTTTTGCATTGTGAAGGAATCCGAGCGGCCAGATGGTCGGGACGAGCAGATTGTGGAGGTCCAGGACGAGCGGATTGGGTGGTGGGACGCTCGGATTCTGGAGGGCTAGGACGAGCATCCCGAGGCTGCGACGAGCGGATTGTGGCTCAGCAAGCTTCTTCTTCTTTTCTTCTTTTCTTCTTCAAACAATCCTCGAGGATTTTGTTGGGGATGCAAGGATCTTATCATCATTGCCCAACTACTTCATTATTTACATAGGCCTTCTAGTCTTGTCTTTACTTTGATGCTTGGTCATTAGATTCGATCAATTTAGCTCCATTTTGCCATGAAAATGCAAGGTTTGCACTCCTCTCCTACCAAGGAAACAATAACTCAAAGAATATGCAAAACGAAAAAGAAGGAAAAAATGCTAGAGATAGAGAGAGAAAATTCTCTGAAAATCACCTGCGATCTAACCTAAATTTTAGAGCCGTCATCATGGCTGTTATGACATTCTCTGAAAATACCTTTTCTCCGTTAGCATCTTCATCAAAATCAACAAAAAAATCCAAAATTTCTCCAAAAAATTCTCAAAATAAACAGAATGTTACAGCGGCTCAAGTTGATAATGGGCAAGCTTCTCTTCATAGCAGTGTTCAAATTCCTCAGACTGTGGATACTGGGAAGACGAAGCTGATAAGTGAAGTTCAAGGTATCCCAATTTTGAATCTTGATGAAGGAAGGAATGATCAACCTGGTACTGGATGGGTTCTTCGCCGTGGGGGGAAAGATGTTCCTGTAATGACAACAATCAATGAAGAGGAAGAGTTCGAGGATATCCTTCAGTTTACTCCTGAGGATGTAAAAAAGGAGGTAGCTTTCTGGAACCACTCTGTTGTTTGTTATATTCTAGGGGCCAACCCTCCATGGGATGTGATTGAAGATTTTGTGTTCAGTGTGTGGGAACAGTTTGGGGTGGATAGGGTCTCTTTTATGGATAATGGTATCTTTCTTGTCAGATTTAAGAGGCCAGAACAGAGAGATGCGTTATTGAATTCTGGGTATTACTTATTTGAGAACAAACCTGTTGTTGTTAAACCCTGGAATTCTGATGCAGATTTGGTTAAGGGAGATGTGGATCTTGTGCCTGTGTGGATTAGAATGACAGGAATTCCTTTAAAGTTTTGGGGTGACTGTTTATCTAGTATTGCGGGGTTGGTTGGAAAGTTTGTCAAAAAGGATGAGTTAACTGCGGAAAAAATCAGGCTTAGCTATGCTAGGGTGATGGTTGAGCTTCATATGGGACAAACTTTGCCAACTATGGTGCACTTTCTGGATGAATTTGGGAACAAAGTGGAAGTGAAAGTTGAGTATGAGTGGAGGCCTATAGCCTGTGTTGCTTGTAAGGGTTTTGGGCATGATGAGCATCAGTGCAGGAAGAAAGCAGCACAGAGGAAGCCTAAATCTGGGGTCAAAGTAGTGAATCAACCTCCAAAGCCAAATCAGGTATGGAGGCCAGTGCAGCACCCTGTGCAGGAACCTGTGCAGAAATCTGCTGCTCAGTCTCCTGTGCAGGTTACTCCTTTGTTTACTCCTGAAGTTTTTCCACCACTAGCTAGGGGTATATCTTCTACTCCAGCTAGGCAGTTAATGAGGCTCAATAGACAAGATGGTGCTTTTGGGCAAAAGGTGGTAGGGAAATCGGGTGCCTTTTCTTTCATAGATGCCTTGAATGGGATGCACACTCCTGGGGCAAGGGTTATTGAGAGTGGTACTGACCCCCCTTCCAATAAATCTAATGCATAGTTTAGGATTTTGGAATGTCCGGGGTCTTAATGACCTGAATAAACAGAAAGTTGTGAAGTGGTTTATGCATAATAATGGTGTAGGATTGTTTGGGCTGCTAGAGACTAAATTAAAACCTAGTGTTCTTCTCAATAAGACTTCGTCCTTGTGTGATGGGTGGAGTGTTTCTACTAATTGTAGTTGGCATAAAGGAGGAAGAATTTGGGTATTATGGAATCCTCTTTGTTTTGATGTGAACTTCTTAGCTTATGGTGCTCAGTTTATTCATATGTTGGTTCAATCTAGAACTGATAATAAGAAGTTTTTGTTAACAATGATTTATGCTTTTAATGGATTAAATGAGAGGAAAGAACTTTGGAGTTTCTTAAAGCAGGAGTCTGAGAGTTGTTCTTTACCTTGGCTGTGGACTGGGGATTTTAATACTGTCCTTTCTCCTGTTGAACGTCTGGGAGGTAATACTACTGAGGCTGAGATGGAGCAGTTCCAAGATTGTGTGTCCATCTGTGGGATGGAGGATATCTCTGCAACTGGAGCCTTGTTCACTTGGTCTAATAAACAGGATGCTGGAAGTAGAGTTTATAGTAGGCTTGACAGAATTATGGGCAATCAGGAATGGGTAGAGAGTTTTGGTGATTATTTGGCTCATTTCCATCCTGAAGGCTTATTTGACCATTGTCCTTGTACTTTGGTTGATAGGCAGGCTGACTTTGGTGGCAAAAAGAGTTTTAAATATTTCAATATGTGGGGTACTTCTGAGGAGTTTAAAGAGTGTGTATCTGGTGTGTGGAAGACAAACTATACTGGCACTAAAATGTTTAAGGTGATTAAGAAGCTCAAAGCTTTGAAGCCTGTTTTGAAGTTGCTGAATAAGACTTGTTTTTCTGATGTGGAGAATAGTACTATCATTGCTAGTGCACTGTTAGAAGATATTCAGAGGAAGTTAGTGGAGCAACCTGGGGATATGGAGCTCATTCAAAAAGAGTATAACCTCTCCCAGGAGGTGAGGGCTTTGATTGAGGCTAGGGATAGTTTCCTGGCTCAAAAAGCCAAGGTTCAATGGTCCATTGCAGGAGATATCAACAGTGCCTATTTCCACCATGCTATCAAGAAAAGAGTTATGTTAAATAAAGTTATGCAAATTGAGGCAAAAGAGGGGGTCCTTTGTACTGAAGGGAGTAAGATTCAGCAAGCCTTCCTTGATTACTATGAGGAGCTTTTAGGTCAGAATACTAAGACTACTGATGTCAATGTCAGAGTGGTAAGAAGGGGAAGTTGCTGTACTGATGAACACTGGGACTTGCTGGCTAAGCCTGTTACTCTTGAGGAGATTAGAAGTTGCTTATTCAGTATTCCTAAGGATAAATCTCCTGGTCCTGACGGTTATACTAGTCAGTTTTTCAAGGATGCGTGGGACATTGTTGGATGTGAGATAGGGGGAGCTATTATGAATTTTTTTGACTCAGGTAAATTACTCAGTCAGATTAATTCTACTGTGATCACTCTAATTCCCAAGATGGAAAGACCCACAAATGTCACTCACTTCAGGCCCATCTCGTGTTGTAATGTCATTTATAAGACGATTTCCAAGCTTCTTTGTAATAGATTGGCATTGGTGTTGCCTGACATTATTAGCAGGAATCAGGGGGCTTTTGTCAAGGGTCGTAGTATTCTGGAAAACATTCTTATTTGTCAAGATTTGGTGAGATATTATTCAAGAAGGACTGTGTCTGCTAGAAGTATGCTTAAATTGGACCTACAGAAAGCCTATGATACTATTGAGTGGGTATTTGTTGAACAAATGTTGAGAGCTTTGAATTTTCCTGAGAAGTTTAAGGGCTTGCTTATGAGTTGTATCACCTCTACTTCTTTTACTTTGAACTTGAATGGTATTCAGTTTGGTTACTTTCATGGGAAAAGGGGCTTGAGGCAAGGTGATCCTTTGTCTCCTCTTATATTCACCATATGTATGGAGTACCTGACTAGGATTCTGGACTATGCTACTCAACAGTGGTACTTTAGGTATCATCCTCTTTGTGCTGGGTTGAAATTGAACCATTTGTTATTTGCAGATGATTTAATGTTATTCTGTAAAGGAGATGTGAGGTCCATGATGCTGATGTTAAGGGCTATCTCTACTTTTTCAGCTGGATCAGGGTTAAGAGTGAATGCTAGTAAGTCTGAGGTTATCTTTAATGGAGTTTCTGATGAGGTTAGAGCTGACATTGTTCAAATTTCTGGGTTTAAAGAGGGGCAGCTACCCCTTAGATACCTGGGTATTCCAATCCAGCCTGGTAGACTTACAAGGCAGGACTGCAATATTCTGTTGGATAGGATTACTACTAAAATTAGAGGGATTGGAGCTAGGAAGCTCAGTTATGCAGGAAGGCCGACTTTGATCAATTCTGTACTGAATACGTTACACAATTATTGGGCATCCATTTTCTTGATTCCAAAATGTATTATCACTAGAATTGAGGCGATTTGCAGGAATTACTTATGGGATGGTGGAGCTGAGTATCAAAGAGCACCTCTGGTTGCCTGGCATACAGTTTGCTGTACTAAAAAAGAAGGAGGTTTGGGAATTAAAGAAGCAAGGGTGTGGAATATAGCAACAGTTGGTAAGCTTGTTAACTGGATTTACACTAAGGCAGATAGGTTATGGGTGTTGTGGATTGACCATGTGTATATGAAAGGAGGTGATTGGCATTCTTACACTCCTCCAGCTGATGTTAATTGGAATTGGAGGAATATATGTAAGGTGAAGAGTAGATTGGCTGCAGGGTTTCAGAATGGTGTCTGGGTTTCTGATGCCAAAGGCTATTCTGTAAGCTCTGGGTACTGTTGGTTGCAGGGTACACACCCCCCTGTGCAATGGTATAAGGATGTTTGGGACAGTTGGTGTGTTCCTAAGCATGCCTTTATTGGTTGGCTTATTAAGAGAGAAGCTCTCAATACTCGTCTGAAGTTGAAGCATATTGGAGTTTGTAATACTGATAGCTGTGTTCTTTGTGAAGGGGGACCTGAATCTCATACTCATTTATTTAAGGACTGTCCTTACAGTATCAGGATGATAGGTTGCATTGAGAAATGGTTGCAGATGAAGTTGCCTTCTGATGGAATGCATTATACTGAGCAGCAGAGAAGAATAGGAAGAGTGGCCTTAGCTGCCTGCTGGTACCATCTCTGGCAGGAACGAAATAGATGCAGGTTAGAGTTGAATCTGCATAAACCAGAGTGCCTTGGGGAAGCTGTTAAGAAGCTGGTGATAATTAGATTAAGAGGTTGTAATTTAGACCGAGCAAGTAGGTCAGATAAGGAGTGGTTACAAAGAATAGGGGTTATTGTTTCATAATTTGTCTTTGGCACCAGTAGTAGATTTTGTTGTTGATGGAAAATGTATGCTGAACTGATGTATGCTCTTGTTAATTGATATATAAAAAGCTCACATTACACCAAAAAAAATATGCAAAACGAAAGACTAAAGATAGTAAATGACCCAATTATGCACTAAAAAGCATAGGAACGAGGCTAATTCGGGGACTAAATATGCTCAAATATTGGTCACATCAAATATCTCCAAACCGAACCTTTGCTCGTCCCGAGTAAAGAGGTGACAAAACTAGGACCCTTATTTAAACTAGCCTACTAATATAAACGATATGAGACAATTAGCGGGTCTCACTCCACCCCTTCAACTCACAACAAGACAACTATGAGGTAGGATGCCTTATTGCAAGGCAAGGTAGGGCTTGCCAAAATGGCGATACATCCAAGCATTAAAGCACACAAGATCAAGTAATGGATTCATCTACAAAAATTAATAGCCACTTTCCTCATCAAAGTGGCGGAAATTATCTAAAGGAGAAGCAATTCAAGGGTACACATTCCATCATAGATACGGTTTCTTCAAACTACTAAGCCTAGAAGGATACCAATAAATCACCTCCAAGTTATATCAAGATAGGGTACCTTTGTCCTCAATCGTTAAATGCTTTTGTCAAGAATAGACTCCCTATGGTGTTAGAAAAACACCGGAGGATCGCGGAATTCCACTTCTTGCCTAGACAAGAAGAAGGGCCGTCCCCTCTCTACCATGCACTAAAGTGGATTCGATGGAAAAGGGATCAATAGTATTTGAGTTTCATTTGGGAGTTTGCTTTGTTATTGTTTTCCCCCCCAATTTGTGGCATTTGACATTTTGAGAACATTTTCTTTGCCATTTCTTTGATGTTTGGCAATTCAATACTTGACAATTTTCAACTTTTGCATTTTCTTTTGAACATTTTCAAATTCACTTCAATTAGTAACGAGGGCGTCTTATATTTGAAGCATATGAGTTTTCATTTTTGTTACTCCTCTTTTCTTTTGATGCAATTGCAAACTTTTTCTTTTCTTTTCATTTCAATTCTTGAACTCAAATTTGAACAATTTTTGTGCCCATTCCCTTTTTGATGACAAAATGTGGTAGAATATGGATGATGGATGGTTGCATGGTTTCAAGGGTCACCTTGGAATAAACGGTAGCCAAGGAGTTATCACACCACAAGGTACTCTTGACTAGGCCTTAATCCATGGGTCAAAAGATACTAGCATGACACATCCTAGGGTGTTTTACAAGCATTTTAACAAGCAAAGTCTTAAGAAGAAAAAGTATCTACAAGGGCCTATATGCACTTGTCGAGTTTCCCAAATAGATGCTTTCACAAAATTTTCCTAAATGCAACTATATGCCATGATGCAACTAACATTTATACAACCTAATGCATATGCTTCTACCAACTAGTATGCCAAAAAATCTAAATCCAATCCTAAATTCACATTGTTTTTACCGCATCAATCAAAATAAAGCCACATAGTCATTAACATAAAGAGGAAAAAGTAGATTGGAAAGATCATACCATGCGGTCTTCAATATCCTCATGTCTCGGATGTGGCGTAGTCGGTCAATGTGGAAAAGGATGAACAAATACAATATATACAAACAATATATACGAGACTACACTACAAAGGAAATGAACATGTTTTTGGATTTTTCAATTTTTTCAATTTTTTTGTATTTTGTTTTACTGAAATTAAAGGACATATTTTTGTATTTTTCAAAAATTTTCGATTTTTATCATTTTTGTTTAAAAAAGGTCAAGTTAGAATTTCCCATCCCCACACTAGTATGGGCATTGTCCTCAATGGCCAATACGATAGGAAATTATGCAATTTACATGAATATGCATGATTTCTAAGCTAAATGCAAATTATATATAAATAAGAGTGAATGCAAACTAAGCTATGCTATATGATGCATGGTTTTTGTTATGGTAGAGAGCATAATTTAGATTAGCTCCCAACGCATATGCATAAACTTCCCCAAACCAAAATATACTATTTCTAATGTCAAAAATTGGGGGAGTTCATGCATAAAAAATGCAATGCATGAAACTAAAATTTGTTATTTTGGATTTTGAAAGTTGGGAACAATAAAATGAACACCTTAATGGAACCAAGGTGTTACTCCTCTAATGTTTCTAGGACACCACAAAATGATCAAGATAAAATAAAAATAAGAGAAGTAGAGAAAACATAAAGGAGGTGTAAGCATGTAGGATCCTCCAAGTGTTTGCTAATCCTCACCCATCGTGTCATCATCATAATCATCATCATCATCATCATCATCATCAACTTCCTCACTTGACGCATTATCAACCTCCATGGATGTGGAATCATTTCCACTCTCACTTGCACTTTCTTGTTCATCCTCACTTTCCTCTTCTTCTTGAACTTCTTCATCTTTACCTTCTTACTCATCACTCTCATCAACAACCATCTCCTCTTCACCCGGTCTACCACCTCTAGAAGTGCTAGGAAAGAATACCTCCTTATCCGCCCAACGAGGCAAAGGACAAGATGGATCGATAAGTCCTTGCTTAGCAAGATGTAGGAGGGGCGGATATTGTGCTTTGTAAGCATCAACTCTATCATTATAAGCTTGTTTATGCATTTTCTTCATCAATAGAGTCAAGTAATCGTTTTCCGCCTTGGCATTTTCGGGGTTGAAATAGTGGTAGTCAAATGGATAAGGTGGGGTGATAATGGAGGAGGAGGGCTTGGCAACTTCTTCCCCTTGGTGTTGAATGATGTATTCGGCTTCTTCGAAGAGTGGGAGAATGTAATTCGGTCTATGCACATTCAAGCGGCAAATCTTGCTAGGCAATGTGAAGGATTTAGCTTCATTTGTCAACCACCCAAATTTGTTATCAAGAGTATCATTCTTGAACCATTTGAACTTTAGAATCATGGTGGCTAGATCAATCGTAGGGCCTCCCTTTACCGGTGTATTAGTGTCATTCTTGTTGAAATCCCGGTTAAAGTGCTTAGCCAAATAAGTCACTAATCCTCCGTTGACAATAAAGGCCGTGCCTTCTTTGCCACAATCAACATTAAGCCATCTATCAATTAAAAGTCGTAAAGCATTGTATGGCTTTGTGAACTCTCTCCCAATGTTCAAAGCCGACTCAAGAATAACAAAATCAAGTTCGGTAAGATGATTTGTGCCTTTCCTAGCTATCAAGGTATTCCCAACAACCTTATGCCATATTCTTATGCCCGGATGATGGACTACGAGAGCACGACAATCATGGTAGGATATAAATTCTTTTCCGGAAATGGCCTTCCATAGAGGAGCGGGGTCATACTTGGTAGGCTTCTTTGTGTATTTCGAGCTATCACTAAGGCCAAATATCTTACCAATTTCGTCATAAGACAATTTTCTATCAACATTCTCGAGACGAAACTCAATATTGGTTAGGGTCTCCACCTTGGTGACTTTAAAAGAGCTCAAAAACTCTAAGGTGAGGGAGGAGTGGGTCAATTCTTTCATTTCAAACAATTTACTCAATCCCATAGACTCAAAAAAGGTCTTTGTTTGCTCAAGAACACCCAATTTTGACAATGCATCTTGACAAATGAACTTGGTAGGCATGATGGTTTTCTTAGCAAAGAGAATAAGTTTCTTCCTATGGGAGTCGGAAGTGAAAATTACCTCCGCATAATCGGCTAATTGTTCAATGACCGGAGTAGTAGAAATAGTAGCTTCCATAGGAGGACCTTGTTCTTGAATCTCCAACCTTGCATTATGAACTACCAATGCCTTTGATGCTTGTTTGTCTTGAAGAGCTTGTTGTCTCTTAGAAAGGTTATTCTTTTGGGGTGCCTTGCTTCCACCTTTTGTTCTTGCCATACTCCTTTGCTTAGTAACACCAATGAAAGCTTGAAATCTTCAATTTCTAGTAATGCCCAAATCGATTTAGGATAGATAAATGTCGCCTTGTATCCCAATAATCGACTCAAAACTTGAAAATTTTGGTGTTTTAATCACTTGTTGTTGCTAAAGGAGTGATTTAATTTTGATTTAGAGGAAGTTTGGATTTGATTTGGTTGGTTTTGGTTGAGAAATTTGATTTTTGTTGATGGATAGGATGAGGGTTTTGGGTAGTGTTTGTGTTTGAAATAATGAAAATGAGTTGGGAAGGAGGATTTAAAAGACTCGTTGTATTTTTGAAAAGCAGAGGGAGATGAGCGACTTCAGGGTCGGGACGCTCGGATTCTCCAATTTCTGGGTTCAGGAAAAACGCCTGGGGACGAGCGTCGCGAAGGTAAGATGAGCGGATTCTTTAGCTGGGACGAGCGTCCTATGCTGGAGACGCTCGGATTCCTTTCCAGAGAGAAATCCCAAAAATTGACAGTGTAAAGACGAGCGTCTTCCTTCTGGGACGACCGTCCTGGCTGAGGCGAGCGGATTCCTTGCTGGGACGCTCGGATTCTCAGTCAGACCCAAAAATTAATTCTGCAGCTTCACATGACGAGCGTCTTATGCTTTGGATGCTCGGGTTCATTTCAAGACGAGCGGATTCCTCTCGGGACGCTTAGATTCTGCCTCTTCCACACGGATTCAGGTCCATCCGTGGGTGCTTCGTAACCCGTGTCATTTCATTATTCAATTCTTGTGTTCTTCATTGTGGGGGTATTACAAAGGCATGTATAGCCTAGGCAATTGCTATTCCCACACTAAGGCAAAATACTACACATCAATAAACTCATAAGTCCCTCTCTCACTTCTCTCAAAATGGTGAAAATCTTGATCAAGGCATAGAAATGTGAATCCAAAACTGACAAAAAATGCAATACGATAATTAAAATGCAAGTTAGGGAGTTAGAATATTTACAAGTGGTGGTTTAGGGAGGACTCCACCAAACTCTCATCCAATAATGAGATGTTAAGGGGGCATGTTCAAGGTGTTGTTGATGTTACTCAACATCTTGAAGAAGTAGCCAAAAGCTTGTTCATTGTCATGATAAAGATCTTCAATAGACCTTTGCACTTGTTGTTCTCCATGATGGTCTTGGGCCATAGCATTACCAATATAGGGATTGAATATCCCTTCAAACTTATCATCCCAAGGACCGCATACTTCGTCCACTTGATCACTAAAAATGTCTTGAGTTGATGAAGACAACTCTCCTTCTTTCTTTTCTTGGCCAGTGAGGCCTTCTTCTTCACTTGTCATGGGTGAGCTTTTCAAGCTCTCATTCTTGCAATTTCCTTGCTCTTTTGATGGAGCATCATCCACTTTCTTCTTCCATTGAAATGCCAACTTCTTCCTATCATCTTTTCGGCTATAGTGATCAACCATAAAACATGGCTCATGCAATCGTGGAGCTCTTATAGTCTTGTCAAGATTGAAAGTGATGGTTTCATCTCCCACTTCAAGGGTGAGATCTCCATGTTTTACATCGATCACCGCTCCCGCGGTGTGCAAGAAGGGTCTTCCTAAAATAATAGGAATGTTGTAGTCTTCTTCCATGTCGACAATAACAAAATCCACCGGGATGAAGAATTTGCCAATTCTTACGGGAACATCTTCCCATACCCCTAAAGGTGTCTTTGTTGATCTATCCGCCATTTGAAGCGTGATGTTGGTGTATTTGAGTTCTCCCATTCCTAGCCTCTTGCTTACCGAATATGGCATAACACTCACACTTGCCCCAAGGTCACATAGAGCTTTGTTGATCGTGGTGTCACCAATAATGCATGGAATGGAGAAACTTCCCGGATCCTTGAGCTTTGGAGATGAACTTCCTTGAAGAATAGCACTACTTACATTAGTTAAATCAATAGTCTCAAGCTTCCGGATTGATTTCTTCTTTGTAAGGATATCTTTCATATACTTTGCATAGGCCAGAACATGATTGATTAATTCCGAAATGGAATTGAGACTTCTAAATTCTTCACAATCTCCATGAATTTGCCAAGTTGGTCATCAAACTTAGACTTAGCTTGACGACTCGGGAATGGAAGTCTAATCACAATAGGCTCCTTTTCTTTGGCCTTCTCTTCAACCTTCTTTGAAACTTCTTGAATGGTGGGTTCTTCGTCTTTAGAGTTTTCAACAACTATTTCCTTGTCACTAGCATTCACAACATCTTCATCAACGGGCTTCTTCGGCCCTTCATACCTTGTACCACTCCTCAAATGGATGGCACTCACCGATTCTTGTCTTGGGGGATTACCTTGAGGTGGTAATTGCCCCTTTTGTCTTTGTGAACTTGAAGATGCTAATTGAGACATTTGGGTCTCCAACATCTTTGTGTGAGCTAGTATGTTATTAATGGTTATGTCTTTTGCTTGGCTATCCTTTTGCATTTTAGTGAAAAACTCTTGTTGGTTCTTTTGCATTTGGAGGACCGATTTTTGAACATCAAAACCTTGGTCATTTGATTGAGTGTATGGAGTTTGGTTTTGGAAACCTTGGTTTTGGTTGTAAAAGGGTCTTTGATTTTGGTTTCTTATTGGAGGTGGGGTGTACGTTGGTTGAGGGTTTTGAACATTTTGTCTTTTGTATGAGAGATTTAGATGGAATTTGGTGTTTTCATTTTAATAATTGGAATAAGGGGTACCACTCTTATCTGCTTGAAAAGCATTCACTTGCTCACTTGTTCGCCTACATTCACTTTGGTCATGTCCCAAAGTTTCACAATTCTCACATATTCCACTTGGAATTGATGAAGATGCCACCATGGCATTTACAAGTTTCTTAGGTGATTTGGAGGCTTCTTCAAGTTAAGCCATAGCCTTCTCAAACTTCAAATTAATGGTATCGATATGAGCACTAAGTTGAGCACCCAATTGAGTAATAGAGTCCACTTCATGCTTTCCTCCTCTAGTAGCCTTTCGTGGTCTACTATATTGTGAGTTATGGACCGCCATTTCTTCAATCTTGTTCCATGTTTGATTATCGTCAATTTCGGTGAACATACCATTTGATCCCATGTTGAGAATGTTTCGGGAGTCTTCATAAAGACCATTCCAAAATTGTTGTACTAAGAACCACTTGCTAAGTCCATGATGAGAACATGAGCGACAAGTTCCTTTGAATCGCTCTCAAGCTTCATACAAGGATTCTTCGTCCCTTTGTTTAAACCCCGTGATTTGGGCTCTTATCATGTTAGTCTTTTCCGAAGGGTAGAACCTTTTGTAGAAAGCAAGAGCCAATTTCTTCCAAGAGTCAATACCAAGAGTAGCCTTATCAAGGCTCTTTAACCATTGTTTCGCGGTACCAATCAAAGAAAAAGGAAATAAGACCCATCGAATTTGGTCTTGAGTAACTCCGGTTTATGAAATCGCATCACAATAGTCACAAAAAGTCTCCATATGAGAATGAGGGTCTTCACTAGGCATCCCCCCAAATTGACTTCTTTCGACTAATTGGATAAATGCGGATTTTGCAATGAAATTACCGGTCAAGTTTTGTGGTGTGGGAGTACCATTGGGTAGGTTCTCTTCGGTTGGAACGGAATATGATAAAAATTTAGGCATTGTGGGTTGATTCTGTGGTGGGTTTTGTGTTGGGTTCTCCTCTCCTTCTCTTGAAAAAAGGTTGATGAACTCAATATTGTTTGGTTGAATATCCACAATCTCACCAATACCTCTCAAAGTATTTCTAGCAAGTCTTCTATTGGTTGTCAAAGTTCTTTCAATTTCATGATCAATGGGTAACAAGTTACCTTGTGATCTTCTAGACATGCAAAATATCAAACAACTTGAAAATAATTAGAACAAACCTTGAGGAGTTTTACTTCCCCAAGGCAAAGAAAGACACAACTAAGAACAATCAAATAAAATCAAATCAAGTTAACACCGTCCCCGGCAACGACGCCATTTTTGGTCGGACTATCGTTTTCGGTTACTTGTCGTTAGGAGCACCTAGACCAAAACAATATTTATAACTTCACAAACTATTCTACTATTAGTAAAGAGGTAAGTAAAGGTCGGATCCCAATGGACGGGTATTGATGTACGATTTTCGATTGCAAGTAGTGGTGTCTAAGGGTGTCACAATTTGGGTTGAGATAAGAAGATCACTAAACTAAATAACAATGTAAATAAACAAGCAAGATGATTAAAATGAGATGTAAACAATTGATTAAAAGCACTAGGGTGTCATGGGTTCATAGGGGATTCATGGGAATTGATCATACAAACATATTCTCAAATTATAAGCAAGCAATTATTGTTGTGATAGGATCGAGTTGGTTTATATCTTACAATCCTAGGAAGGTTTGGGTCCCGGAGCCGAATCGATTAGATTGTACAACACTTACAAGTCGACTTAATCCTCCCTACTCAACTATATGCATGGTCTAATGAGACTCGAGTTGGTTTATGTCTTACAAGTCTCATTGAAAAGGTAAGTGATGGGTAAAAAATGCAAGGATTCATAGGCTCGCATTTCATCAAACATAACATGTGCATAAGTTGAGATCACAACAAGCAAGCAAATAAATTATGTGAACATATTAGATTAAGCATGAATCATCCCCCATGTTGGTTTCCCCTAATTCCTCATTAATCCTAGCTAAGGAAACTACTCACTCATTATCAAGTTTAACATGCTAACAAGGTTGTAAATCATATTAACAAAGCAAAACATGATGAATGAATGGAAATGATTAACAATAATTAAAACAAAGTGTAGATACCCGTATCCGTCGATATTGGAATTTATAGAGAACCCGACAAACACCCGATGATGATAGGACACATGTATTTATTTAGTTGTCATTGTCATTATTTGGGTTCGTTTTACGATGTAGAATGAGCGTTGTCGACGGAGTATTTTAATTTAAATGATATTTAAATTAAGGTCTTTTTTAAGGTGATTTCAATTTATTTTATTTTATTTTGAATTTATTTTCTTAAGTTTATTTTATTGAAAATAAAATAAATATTTGATTTGAAAAATCATTTTATGAGTATATTTGATTTGAAAAATCATTTGTTTTAATGTGTTAATTGATTTGAAAAATCGAGAAAAACTCGTTTTTGAGCACGCGTTTTGGAGCGCGATTTTAGCTCGGTTTTTGAGCCCGTTTTCTTTACAAGTTGGCACGAATATCGAGTACACTAACCAACCTAGACCACTACCCCTCCAACCCCAGTTCGAACCCCATAACCACGGCCCAAATCCCGTCCCAAATCACCCCCAACCAGCCCGCACAAAAGCACGGGCAGCCCCCTGTTTTGCAGCTCAAACCCGAGTCCAAAACCCGCTCCAAACACCACCAAAACCCGTGCCCATTAACCCTAACCCATACCCTAGTATCCTACCCATATTACCTTAGCTTAACCACCAAGAAAACCCCTCACAAAGCCTTTCAAACCCTCACCAAAGCTGCTGGACAGCAGCTATGCACGAACAGGCCCGTCTGCCTCTCTCCCCCCTTTTACCCTATTTTAACTCCTTATAAATACCTCCCCTCTGCCATACTTTCATTTCTCTAAGTTCTCCATACATCCTACCGTCACTCACAAGCTTTAAACCCCAGAAACAGACCCTAATTGCCTCTCAAAAACCCTCCACAAAACCGACTTGCAAACTGGAACAGTTTGTGTGTCCTCTTCGAAAAACAATTCGTTTCTCCTTCAAACATCCATCAAAATTCGAGTTTCTTGTTCCAAATTAACCATAAAACATCAATCTACACATTAGACAAAGATTTACGAGCCACATTGCCCTTGAGAGCACACGAATTCCCTCGAAAAACAGAGTGTTATACACTCTGTTTTCGCGGTTTGTTCCTGTCTGTCCAGTTCTGTTTGTGCTCGTTTTTCGTGCCCAATAACTCAAAACGAGCAGGGGTTGCTTTAAGATCTCTGTTCTCCTCTCTTTCTAGTTTTCAAAATATTTTTTAAATCGAGTTTTCATCGTGAAACGAGAGAGAAATCGCTGTTTGAAAGTTGCTGTCCAGATTCGATAAAAACGTGTTGTTTGCTTTGTTTCTTCGTCGACGACGGCCTCTCGAGATAAAATCTACCATCGATTACGACCCAAGACGGTGTCAACGATATATGTAGGTTTAGGGTGCATCAAATCCTCTTCTTTCTCCCTTTTATTTCGTTTTTTATGTTTGTTTTTTATAGTTTGTTTTTGTTTGTTTATCGTTTTTTGTTTATCGATTGTTCTAATTAACTACGAAACTAGTTTAGTCCGAGTATGAGTTAAAGTACCACCATGAACACCCGCGTTGACTTGAGATGGGAAAGAAACCGCTACATCAGTCGGTCGTACACCCCCGTCTCATTTACATATCCTCGTGTTCAAGGTAGGACATAAATAAAACGAACTTCTAACTTCGCTCCTCGTTTTTTACCCTTTGTTTGTTTCGGCCAATTCGACACACCCTAGGACCATTTACATGTTAGTATGACCTCTGATTGTTAACATATGACTTATTTAGGCGACATTCAATCATTTAAATAACCTAATTAGACATGTTAGGGTGCTTCGACATAGCTTTTAAAATCAATCGACAATTACGCAGAACTTAATGAATGCATCTCTCTCTTTCACCTAATTTCTCGCTAGTATAAGAGTGCGTGACTAGCACCTTCTTATTAACACTCGACGAGTTAATTTAATTAGCGAACTTGACCTAATTTGACCCCTTAGGCCGTGTAGAACACCCGGTTTCAGGCGAAGCCTTCTGACCTCTTTTGTCATCGATTTCTAATGTATTTTCCGCATCGCTTTGCAAATCCATCTAACCTAATGAGTCTAACCTAGGAACTAGGATAGCCATGTATGAGGTCATGTTTGGCCATGTCTTTTGTATCCCTTTTCTCGTTCCTTTTTTATCTTAGTCTCATTGTTTGTATCTTGTAATTAATTTGTGTTTACCGAGTCGCGTTTTGTAACTTTTTTTGTAGTTAGTTTTCTTTTATCGAGTCAAACGATTTCTAAAAACCTTAGTCTTGTTTAGTTGGACGGTTGTGCCCCAATGCAAGTGAGAGCGTAGTAAATCGCATGTTGTTTAAAACAACATGGCCCGATTTATGCTAATGCATGCTTTGGTGCGTAGCCCAATGTCTAATTCGATGAGATTAAGTGAAAGCACACATCACGAGGAGTGACCCAAGGCCGTGAGTTATGTAAGCCATGGGCCACCCCTCTTGTGCACGGTTCCCTAGGCCGAATGGCCGTGTAATGCGTCATGTGCGGTGTTGTATATAGCAATTGTATTTAGATCGAGTTGTATCTTTAATTCATCGTTGTGTCGGCATGAAATGCCTGGTTTGTAATAGGTAGATCCCACGGCTCCCCCATTCCCCCTTAAGACTTGTTTGCTTTGTTTTGTATGTTGTTAGATCAATCAACCCACATGCTAAATTACAACTTTGACAAAGTTAGTTTAGTTGCATCTAAATCGACATAGAAACTTCACATGTTAGGGTTTTGAAAACGATGTTTGCATATCATATGTCGTAGTAGCTATGACCTTGTTTGAAATCCGACACTTGACTTAGTAGAGGCCGTTATTGACGGGCGGGGTTAGGTGTCCTTATGGGCTTCCTAACACGTACCCTCACCCCTTACTCAAGATCTATGGTTTGTGGATCCGTCTAAATACCATTGGATTATGAGAGTCATTCAAATCGAGTGATATAGGGTACAAGTCTTTATCTTTAATCACTCGTAGTCGATTGGCTTTATGCTTTTCGATGAAAGGTGTAAAGTTGACTTGAACGGTTCCAAGTTCCCAAAAAACTTGGTGGCGACTCTAATTGGTCTTAATTCGATTCGAAAGAACCTCGAGTCGATTATGCCTAGTGTGGATCCCGCGGACGCAGCCTTCCCGGGGCCTTGTCCACGCTTTGGCGACTCATTGGGAAAAGAGGACTAGTTACACTTTGTTTCTAGGGTCTTTTCCTCCGAGGTGAAACTTGAAAAGAAAGTGTTGGAAAGTAAAACATTACTCATAGTGCTACGATTCATGCATAAACCCTTAAGGATTTTTCCGGGCCGTCCCAGCGTTTCTTTGTGATGCGTGGGGGGCGACGTCCCACTATGCTAGGAAGCTGCACATTGCTCGCTTCCACTTCACCTCGCGTGGTTCTTGATGGTGGGGATGCTCTTCTAGGTACTTTACCTTAAGGCCCTTGCTCTATAAGACCGCAAAAGGATGGAGGGCATAGACCTTCTTGTAGAAGATTTGCCGAGACTTAGAGATGTCTAGGAGCATACATCCTTATAACATGAGAATGACAATGTGCAAGTTATTTCCCGAGTCTTTTCAAAATTTTCCATGTCCATTTCAAAACCGAACTTTTGAACAACTTACTTTCAAAATTAGCATGGTTTTAAAAACGCGGAATGCTGCCCAAATAGGACTAGAAATTTCGGCCAAAACAAGCTTTTATAGCCGGCATGCTGCCCATTTCAAATCTCATTTTTCAAATCGATCATTCGTTTTTCAAAATCAATCCAAAATGCCTCTCGAACCTCAACCAAGCATGAAATGCGTCGAGTCGTGTCCGGGTCATGGCCGTGTTAGGCCGGGTGTGTTTCGTTCTAAGAGTTTAGAACATGACCCTGTTGGATCACCCAAGCTCACCTCTTGGGCTTTGAGTCATGTTGGTCGACCATTTGGTCTAGGATAGTCCACAGACACGTCCGAGCTAGGCCTTTTAGGACGTTTCACCCGAACCTAAGGACTATGATTGGTCCAATCACGGGTTTAGTCACACCGAGTCCGGTTTAGAATCGTGCTATGACAGTTTGAGTCATGTCGTTTTGCCGAGTCTAAAATGAACCAAGGTCTAAATCCAACCGTGAGTCGAACCTTTGGTTAGTCAGTCTCAAGTCGAGTCTTTGTTTGAGTCAAGTTGGGGTCGTGTCCTTAAGTGTGCAGGGGCTCTTACTTTAAATATTGACTCAGTACGGGGTTTTCTTGTAGAAAGGCAGCAAAAAACCCGACGTCAAGCAATGGAAGATGCTATCAACAAGCTCACCGAGGCCGTGAACCTCATGATGACCCGAATGGATGCAATCGAATCTATGCTGGGTGAAGATTCCCCTCTATCTACCCCACCTCGATGATCGGAGAAACGGTTCAAGTTCATTGAAGACCGTCGAAACTCTCCCGGGGAAGAACATCCACTATGAGAATGCTAGGGCCTATGCCCCAGTTCAGGATAAGTTGCCCACGAACATGGTACTCACTGACATCCCAAAGTTCAAGGGCACCGAAGATCCAGTCCACCATGTTAAGGCCTATAAAGGGTACTTAGCACTGAAGGGAGTACCTGCTGACATGCTCTCTGAAATTTTTGCCCAATCTCTGTTGGGAAATGTGTCCTCAACAATAGTGCGATCACATGATTTAAATATCATTATTAAATCTCATTTTAAGAATACATGTGGGATGTAATATTTTACTGATCAAACTGTCCACACATATCGGTAATGATTGGCTGACTAGAGTTTGACATTACTGTCGTGCGACGGTGGTGATCAATTGATCCCCTTAGGTCATACCTATAGGGAAATACTCTTAATTGATTATTTAATTAATCGTATACCGATACAAGCTGATTAAATTGCTTAAAATTGACGGATAATTTTGTGAGTATAATTTACGTATCTTATTGTAAATATGATTAAATAAGACACGGTCTAAGTAATCGAATTGTTTTATTACTTAGATGAAATTATTGTTTACAGAAACAATTGAAACGGAATGAATAAATTATTATAAATACAGAATGTTGTAGTTTATAATTCGGAAACATTTTTGGTACAAGTAATTATGATATTACTAAGTCGATTTTTGTATGTGACGTATTTTTAATAATACGTTGATTTTTAATATGATAAAAATACATTACATTGTGACATGTAATGTAACATGTTACATGTGACAAATTTGACAAATGACAAAATAAAATGGATTCTCCATTTTATGCCAAAACCGAAAATGTGGGTGTGTGTACATGGTTTATATTGTGTTGTTTATTTTTAAATAGAAACACAATCATAACACTTGATAGTAGGCTTGCATGCCTAGTCTCTTGTGAAGAGCACAAACAAAAGGCATTGGTCATACTACCCAATGCTCCTCTTTTCGGCCACCCTAATAGAAAGAGAGAAGAGCTTCTCTTTTTCTATGCATTATTATTATTCATTTTTTTCACTAATATTTTTCCTAGAGTAAGAAAAATTCACATGCTCTCTAAATATTATGAAATCTAGAGAAATAAACTTACAAAGATTACTATCTCTTGACCGAAATTTTCAAGAGAACAAAAATTATTTTTGTGTCATATTTTAATGCAAAACTAATATTATTGCTAGATCTAAATAATATTGGTTATTAAGATGTATTCCTTGGGTATATGCTTTTGGGAGGGATTCTACATTTGAGTCCTTGTTCTTCCATTTGGAGAGCTCAAGAACAAGTGAGTAGGTGAACTCACTTGTGCCCATAAATCCAATTTTATGGTGAGAAAATTATTTTTCTTCCTTATTTTGTTTATTAGTTTGCATGCATAAAATCCATATCTAATTTTATGACAAATTAATTTAGACATATATGAGTATGTTAGTATGTATATGAATCTACATTTCCTTCAATCGGTATCATGAGCCACGGTTGTTTGCATGCAAATTGGTTAAAAGTTTTTCCGAGTTATATGAATAACAAATAAAACTTATAAAATTTGTGTTATTATGATATATCACGAAATTATTACATGCATGTTAATATTTCTGATCCTAAAGTGTTTTAGGATATTTTGGTTAATTTTTCGGATTTTTTATTGTTCATATTTTATAATAATGACATTTAAATATGATTTTATGAGTAAAAATGTCATTTTTGGTCTAAAAATAGCTATACTTCGAATTTTCACTTGGTTTTTGGATATGTTGTCACATATAATATTTTGAGATAACCTGTAAAGTTTCATAATTTTTGGACTTGTTATGCTCGAAAAATGAATTTTTCTTTATTAAATTCGGATTTAAGTGAAAAATAGGTTAATATGAGTTAAATTTCGAATCTGGTCATAGAAAATTAATATGTTGTCACATGCAATTTTACAAGATTTGTGTAAAATAATTGGCTATAAAGAAGTCTTTTTGCATGATTTATGAATTTTTGAAGAAAAATGGCATAAATAGTGACATTATTAGTGAAAATTAATAAAAACATAATCTATGACTTAAGAAAAACGTCTAATGTTACATTTTAATATATTTTTCAGATCTAAAATTGAAAAGTTAATGAAAATAATTTTTCCATGTTTTTATGATTATTTTATTAAAATCGATAAACCGCAACATTGTTTTTCCCGAAAAATTTCGAAATTTTTAACCTAAGATTTTGAACATTATGAGTGTCATGGAATTTTTTCCAGAATGTTCATGAATTTAAATTTCAAATTTTGTATTTATTTGAAATTTTTTGGATTTATTTGAAGTTTAATAGCTTATTTTTGTATTTTTGGTCCATTTATGAACAATTTTGTTAATATGGGTTAATTATGGTCAAATTATTAGTGAAGACTATATTTTGAGTCCTAAGAGGTTAGGGTAATTAACTTATGCATAAATATGAGTTTATGCATTTTTGTGATTATAAAATGTTGGAATCACGCAAATCCGTAAAAACCGAGTAATATACGATATTGGCTAATTAAAAGGCGATTTAGCATAAAATTGAGCATGTTCATACATATTATAATGCTGCATTTTTCCTTTATGATTGTCATAATTTTAATTTATGTAATTTTGAATTATGTAATTTTACTTAGTATGGCCTTAGATTTTAATTGGTATTTCCCGAAATGTATGGGAATATCGATTCGGTTGTAATTTTTATTGTGATCTCGTATCACCGTTTTGTAATTTAATAGATTTATTTTATTTTAGTTACAAATGTATAATAGGAAATTATGTAATTTATTATGTAATTTTATTCATTCCGGAGTTCCAAAAGACGGATTACTTCAAGAATGGCGATATATAAAGACGGTGTTACCTCGAGATGCGTGCCACAACCGAAGTTCAAGGGACCAATGGAGTTGGTTTCCGAATATGTAATAGATTAATAGTTTTTCTATTTTAGGAAAGGCCATACTAGGATTTATTTATCTTTATGCTTGCATTTTATTTTATGTCACATGCATCGCTAAATCGCCATAACTAAAACATGCATCCTTATTTTATCGAGTTTATCGACCGTGTCAATTATAATTATCGTAGTTCACCGCTTTAGTTCACTTAAAACGTGATGGATAATAAATTGACATGACCTCTCGCTAAAACAATTAATTGAGACATAGCCTTACCAAATAGTAGAAACCATGAAAACCTATTTCGCGAGGGAGTGCACTCGGCCCTACCGGGGTACAAACCTTGTTACGTAGGGGAAGTGGGTGATGAGTGTTAATCCACCGAGTTCATATTAATGAGGGTTTCATCGGCCATACCGTGCCCAAGTTGATGTGGATTTGGATCATGGACACATTTATTCGAAATTTGGATTGAGCTCAACGGAAGTATTCGCGACCGTAGTTGCATGTGTTCCGGGCTATAGATAAATATTAGAGTAATTTTATCGACCAAGAGTTCTAAAAGTAGAATCGATTAAAACGTTAATCTACCGAGTTATATTGATAAGGGTTTCATCGGCCATACCGTGCCTAAGTCGATATGAATTTGGGTCTTGGAATCATTTATCATAGTTGGGTAGAGGTCACTATGTAAATGCTATATTTGTTATTTCAAGTATTTATAAAACGATAAATGTTTTGTTTTCACTATTCCGTTATTATATTGTTCTATTTCTTTACCACAATTCATATACGATATCATTTCGATTTTGATTCAAATCTCCATTAAAACATCGTAACTAAAGACAAAATTTGAATTTGCTTCTAAAACCTCAAACGAACCATTGCTAAGGATCTCTTGTAAAGAGTATAGATTAAAGTTATTCATTATCAAACAGGTTTTTGATTCTTGACTAACACATCTACTTACAATGGATTATTTTTCATGTACTTAAATGAATTAAGTACCTTGAAGCAATAAACTGTTTTG
Organism: Silene latifolia; assembly: GCF_048544455.1. Classification (NCBI taxonomy): domain Eukaryota; kingdom Viridiplantae; phylum Streptophyta; class Magnoliopsida; order Caryophyllales; family Caryophyllaceae; genus Silene; species Silene latifolia. The sequence continues at coordinate 109,467,225 of NC_133531.1, forward strand.
GTAATTAGTTTTGTCAACAATTCGTAATTGACCAAAATAACGCAACCACTTCAATGAAAGTTTTAAGACTAAAACGAACAAATGAAGAGTGAATCTTCATGAATTCAATTTTGCTTCTCAAAGCAAAGACTCATTGAATTAAGTGGGAGCATTCTCTTAAACCGTTAAGATGAGGACGAGGTTCAAGAAGTAAGGATTATAATGGAATTGATACAAGGTAATGTTAAAGGTAAAGTTGTTGAGAATGACGATACTAAACCTATCAATCCCGACCGATAAAGTTTCCATTGTCTTAAATGTTGGACACAAGAAAGGAAACTGCCCCATATTATTGAAGAATCAACAAGTTAGTTGTGGGACATCTAATGGGACCTTCTTCTTTAAATGTTTATTTGATTAAACATAAATTTTGCTAGTACTACTTAAATCAATATTAGAAACCAATGGAGGTTTTCATCATTGTACTTGATACATAGGATGATTAGAATATGACGACTAGCAACAATAATGTCGAGAGATAGAGTAATTGTGTACTAAATCTAGTTTTTGGATTTAAAGTTGTACTTAATTATGACTATTAAGTGCATAAACTCTAAATAAGAATATAAACTTGTTAAGATACAAAAGAGGTTTTCACTTTTGTGACCCTATACACCACGATTTGATGTATGGCTAGCCCATTATCAAGGTGATTATATTCTAAACCAAACTAGTATAATATATATCATGTAGATGATGTAAGAGTCAAATTGGTAACCCAAGATTAAACCTTAAATTTTGGAATGATAAACGCAAGGAGTTATCGAGTACTCTTGAAACCATTAGATTGTTAATGGTATATGCGTATCTTGTATTCAAAGCAAGATGTCTCGTGCTTTTGGTTGAAAAGGAGATCGAGGTTGTAAATCATTGATCCATAATAGGTTGATCATTTTCTTTTACCAACGATTTAAGTTGACGCTTATGTGTTCACTTAATAAGGTAAATAGAAAAATCTTTGAAGAAGTTTAAAGAGTTCAAGGAATCACGATTTAGTCGTGATGGGATTATCAAAGTGAAGACTTTGATATAAGCCAAATGAAATGTGATATAGTATCACAAGTTAATCTCTCTTAACACGCATTATGGAATAATGTGTGATTGGATAAAAATTCAAACGCTATTAAATATGGTTTGAACTTGATCAAGTTACTTTGAGTAACTTGATCCTTTTGGGATTTTATCATTTTGTCTAAATTATTTTTCCACTAAAACGAATCATATGAGATATGAAATGGTAAGGGTACCATGTTTGTAAGTTTCACAAGAAACAAATGCTCATTTTTCCCTCTTCAATTATCACGAGTACGACGGGTTTGCGGCTCGTGAAGCTGTCTTTCTAAAATACAAGTTTATTTCTAGAAGACAGAGTGGGAGAAATTATTCAAGAGCCACAAAGAATGCCACAGAGAATGTTATGTCGCAAGAAACTGGTCTTTCTTGGCTACATGGGACGTTTTGTGCAAGACATTGTTTCTTTTTGAACCTAGGAGGTTAAATTCGTCACTTGTTAAAAATGATGAATTCATGCTACTTTTAAGAAAGTAAAGAGCTTATAACTTACAAAACAAATTGTTTGATTCAAGTTGATTACTTCTAGAAAGTAATGAACATATGACTTACATAAGAGTGTTTAAGTCACAACTCAATACAAGGCTTAGAGCCATGAAAATCCGAATCAAAAGGGCTTGATTAGTGACAAAGGGTTTTGCACTAATAAAGAGATATTTCAAAGCAAAATTGGTTGCAAAGGGTTTTGCACTAATTGAAATGATTAAGTCTATTTGGATCTTCTTAGGGATTGTGTTTCATTATGAAGTTATGAAATACATAGCGAGTGAATCTAAAACTCACTTGTTCAATAGAAGGAATGTATTCAATACATGTCATGAGTTTTATAGATTCTTGCAATCCTAAGATAATGTGAAACTTAAGAGAGAATCTTAAGTAGGACATCAATGAGTTGGAGTCAACATTTTGATCATGTGATAAAACTTTTCTCGATAAGTCGAGAAGTTGTGTTTATACATGGAGTTTAGTGGGAGTTACGGAAGTTTTAATTAGTCTTATATGTGGATGACATATTGATCATTGCGAATGATATAAGACTTTTGGAGTATTATAATACATCTTTATTATCCGGATTTATGAAGATAAATCCACATGATATTAACGTCAATAAGAAGTCTTATGTTGATAAGATTCATGACTAGTTCAATTAATTTGAACATATTTCATTTGCTTCCGCTGCCGGATCAATTAAAAAGAAATGATGTATGACACTTCATATGCTTTGAGTATGATGAATTGTTTTTAAAATCGAATTTAAGTAATCTTTACCAAGTAAGCTATAAAGATTACCCTTAAGTGCTTGCAGAAGCATTAAGGAAGTAAAGCAAAGTGTTTATGATGCAATATTGTGTAAGGGTGTTACACAAGTGACAATTGACAATTGAGATTGCGCATGGTTCCCGACAAAACCATAATCAAAACACATTAGGATGGTTAAGATACCATTGTGGCAATGTTAATTAAGAAGTAGATTTTCTAGAATCGTTCTAGGAAATAAAGAACAATGAGAGATATTTATAACGGAAATTGAGTACACTTGTGATCATGAGATGTGCAAGAAGGATGAGTCCCAAATACTGTGAAAACAGTGGGAGCTATTCTTAGGCTAGAGGGCCTATGTCTTGAGTGGATCTCGACACGTACTCAGAAAGTTTTATAATGCAAATGTATACATTACAAAGGAAAACGAGTATGTAGTGAGGTTGAGTAAGGTACAAGAAATTGATAAAACCTACTAACCAAAGCCTTCTCAAAGGCTAAACATGATGAGTCATGTCATTTCAATTGAATTGAAATGAGCAACTACGTACAAGATCAAATTAGATTATAGAACATGAAATAGTAATCGTGCATTGACTATTCATGTGTGATAATCGCATTTATGTCGTCGAGTTTTGTTTTAAAACTCTTTTATTATACCTTGTTACATCCAAACGGGTTGTGGAGACAATTGAACCCCGTTAAAGTGAACACGGATTAACATTGTATTTGCCCATAGTTACTTGTATGAGGTGACGTCTCGAAGTGACTAGAGTGTGATGCGATTGATGGCAAGTTCAAGTGCCATAGAGTCATGTGAGATGACTAGTCGATCACATAGGCATACTGTTAGGAACATTTTGTCGGGCCTATGACCGCTTATAGAGTTACGGCAATTTATATATATAGCCTGGTCGTGGCGAGAGCTACTATAGTATTCAAATGAGTCGATTCTTTTGACTAAAGACTGTTCACCTAAGATGGCACAGTTTTCGATTAACTTTGATTTGTGTTACTACGACCTTCGTAAATGGGGTCAAATGGGCATATTTTGGGTTATGATGGCTGTGGCTAATCGAAGGGAATGAGTGCGATAGGAATTGTCCATCCCCTTGTCAGGGTTAAAACAATATCTCGGGGCCACTCGAGGAGTAATGAATCGAAATGCGTGGCCACGCTCGGAAGGTATCCCGAGTGGATAAATCCGGTCAATCAGTTATTCTCCAGATCGAGGAAACCACTCTCGATATGATCACTTGCAAGTACGACCGAAAGACACCTTGCATTGAGTGGGAGATAGTAATAGGACAAGAGAATTGGTGACGCACACTTGTCGAGGACAAGTGGGAGATTGTTGGAAATGTGTCCTCAACAATAGTGCGATCACATGATTTAAATATCATTATTAAATCTCATTTTAAGAATACATGTGGGATGTAATATTTTACAATCAACTGGTCCACACATATCGGTAATGATTGGTGACTAGAGTTTGACATTACGTAAATGCGACGGTGGTGATCCATTGATCCCCTTAGGTCATACCTATAGGGAAATACTCTTAATTGATTATTTAATTAATCGTATACCGATACGAGCTGATTAAATTGCTTAAAATTGACGGATAATTTTGTGAGTATAATTTACGTATCTTATTGTAAATATGATTAAATAAGACACGGTCTAAGTAATCGAATTGTTTTATTACTTAGATGAAATTATTGTTTACAGAAACAATTGAAACGGAATGAATAAATTATTATAAATACAGAATGTTGTAGTTTATAATTCGGAAACATTTTTGGTACAAGTAATTATGATATTACTAAGTCGATTTTGGTATGTGACGTATTTTTAATAATACGTTGATTTTTAATATGATAAAAATACATTACATTGTGACATGTCATGTAACATGTTACATACTTACATGTGACAAATTTGACAAATGACAAAATAAAATGGATTCTCCATTTTATGCCAAAACCGAAAATGTGGGTGTGTGTACATGGTTTATATTGTGTTGTTTATTTTTAAATAGAAACACAATCATAACACTTGATAGTAGGCTTGCATGCCTAGTGTCTTGTGAAGAGCACAAACAAAAGGCATTGGGCATACTACCCAATGCTCCTCTTTTCGGCCACCCTAATAGAAAGAGAGAAGAGCTTCTCTTTTTCTATGCATTGTTATTATTCATTTTTTTCACTAACATTTTTCCTAGAGTAAGAAAAATTCACATGCTCTCTAAATATTATGAAATCTAGAGAAATAAACTTACAAAGATTACTATCTCTTGACCGAAATTTTCAAGAGAACAAAAATTATTTTTGTGTCATATTTTAATGCAAAACTAATATTATTGCTAGATCTAAATAATATTGGTTATTAAGATGTATTCCTTGGGTATATGCTTTTGGGAGGGATTCTACATTTGAGTCCTTGTTCTTCCATTTGGAGAGCTCAAGAACAAGTGAGTAGGTGAACTCACTTGTGCCCATAAATCCGATTTTATGGTGAGAAAATTATTTTTCTTCCTTATTTTGTTTATTAGTTTGCATGCATAAAATCCATATCTAATTTTATGACAAATTAATTTAGACATATATGAGTATGTTAGTATGTATATGAATCTACATTTCCTTCAATCTCTGGATGAACACCCGAAGGCGTGGTTCTATAATCTTGACCTTAAGAACTTCCCCACTTTCGAAGATATTACGGTGGAGTTCTGTAAGCATTATGCTGACAATGTTGAGATTCAAACCAACATAAGGACTTTGGAATTAATGACACAGAAAGACAAAGAAGGCTTTACTGAATTCCTTGCAAGATGGCGCGCTGAAAGCGTGAAGTTAGCCAAAAAGCCTGATGAAGTCGAAATGGTAGATAAGTTCGTAAAGAATCTACGACCTGTTTATCGCAATGCTCTGAAATACCAGAATTTCGGTTCTTTCAAAGAATTGATAAGAATTGGGATAAAGGTAGAAGATGACGTCCGAATGGCAGAAGTTGAGAAGCCAAAAGGATACCAAGGGGCCTCATCGTCTAGGACCAAAGCCCCAGCAACGACCCATTTGGATGAAGCCATCAATCTCTTAGAAGGGCAATCGAAGAAGCCGCAGCGCCAAGCTCCGAGGGCATTCACCGATATCGGATGCACTTATACATACGCTCTCCAAAGGCTCATAGCCCAAGGAAAGCTGAAGCCTATTGGTCCAACTCCGGACCCTCCCGCTGATCAACAAGGTAAATGGTATAAACCAAATGCCTACTGTGCCTTTCATCAAGGGAAAGGCCATGATACTGAAAGGTGCTATCGACTGAAACACGAAATTCAAGACATGATCGAGAATGGAACACTCCCGATCTCAGCCATTAAACCCAATAACATCACTAATCCATTTGGCGATCACGCCAACTTTGTTTCTGTCGAAGACAATGTCGATTATTCCCATCTTATCCGCCCATGTCACTTGAAAGGGGTGTTTATCGGGAGGATATTTGTGGATTGCTTTGAATTCTTGCCAAACCCGAAGAATGAAATTCAAGTCGGGAGTCTTGCTCTAGAATGTACTCCTCTCATTAACGAAGTTAATAAAAGACAATTCGATTCACCAACCTCCATCACTAGCGTAGATCCTCAGAGGACTACCTCGGGATGGAGGCAAACCATCACAGGGATCAAGGACAAGAGCCGAGCATCTAAGTTGACAGCTGAACAAGGGAAAGCTCATGACCAGATTTGAAAATTATGAGTCGGGATCTGTTTTCTTATCTTAGTCGAGTGGAGTCTAGGACTTTCTTTTCTTGAAGTTGCGTCGTTTGTTCCACGATGACCTAGGGTGTGTCCTAGGAATCGTTCCTTCGAGTCTGTTAAGCATGTGTCATTCCAATAAAAGTTGCATTTTCCTTTTCAAATATGTCTTGTTTTCAATCCTCAATCATTCCGAAAGCATGATAAAATGCACAACACACTCAAAGGCATCCCTGGGGTAGAAATATGTCCTGTTTCAAAATGTAAGGTACACTAGGATCTCGTGTTTGATTCCTTTACCTATTCCATGTCTGGCGGTAGAAAACCTCCATCTGAACCGATGTTTGTGACAAGCTTTTAGATGATTCTATGACGAACCCGGACTAGCTCCTTGTTTCCCCTATCGATGATGGAAGGCAAGCCTTTTCCCCATAAAATCATCCCCTCTCGAAGAGAGAAGATATCAACCCGTTCTAACAAGGAATTGTTAGTTCTTACCCAAATTAGTTGGCGAAGCCCAGTATTCAAGGTGTATCCATTTATGACTAAGAGAATGAATAGAAAATCATTTTCAAAGAGAGAAAAAAGATGAAAAAGAATGAAAAATGAGAAAAAGAGAAAAATTGGAAAAATGAAAAAAATGAAAAAAAAAAGAAAAATGAAAAAAAGATGAAAGAAAAAAGAAAAAAGAAGATGTTGAAGTTATTGCGGAATGTTTTTTGGTTGAATGTCGAAGTTACGGAAGCCAGAATTCAAGTCAAGTACCCATAGTTGAGGTTCAATGAGCGAAGCCCAAAAGCGTAAGTAGTGACCTCTTTACCCTCTAAGTCCTTCCTGTGACGGTTACAAGGGGATAGTCAGGAATTTTGAGAATCATTCCGCTTGTGCTGTTACACCCAGCCTTTAGGGTCCAGATATGGAGATTTGTACCCACATTATTTTCTAACCCATTTGCACTCGGGTTTTGTCAAACCCGAGACACCTTTTCCAACCACGATGTAAGCCATAACCCGTTAGCCTTAGCACCACAAAACGAACCTTCAGAATGATGGTTTACCTTACGAACCTTTTTATTACCAAGCTCTACATCCCAAAAGATCCAAGCCTTTTACACCTAACCCCAAACACGGGATTTAACGGTACTTTACAGGCTAGAATGGGATATGACATGATACCTTAGGTGAAACCTTCGAGTGTGTACACACAATCAAAATGCCATGTTTATGCACCATGATCGAACTACGTCGGATTTGATTTCGCTCCACGCGAATACGTAGGCAGTCCTTCAGAATAAGGGATTCAATCCACTCATCAACCAAGTTGTCATCTTGTCGGTTTATTACGGGTCTTAACCAAGTCCAAATGAAGCCACCTTTGTTTGAGTCGGTCTTAGCACCCGATGTAGGCTAGGATAAGGATATAGGTTCGGATGAATAGTATCAAGTCTCCGAATGAGCTTTATCTAACGGTTTAGGCAAAGATGCTGAGTCACATAGATGTGGGTTTGTGTTGGAAACAGAAAATATGAAAAACCCGCTGAAAAGAAAGAAGATGTGGAAGAAAAAATAGTAAAAGCCCGCTGAAAAGAAAGAAGGCGGTGGCAAGAAATGATGAAACTCGCTGAAAAGAAAGGAGGCGAGGAGAAGAGTGACAGAATATTCCCAACAAGAGTGATGTGTGATGTCTAAGTGCTTTCATAAAATCAGTCCGTGTTTAGTGTCTGGGCGAAGCCAACGTTGTTGCTCCGTGAGTTTAATCCACCATGTCAATGCCAAGTGATCTTGATTCCCATGTGCCCTTGGGACCACGCCCATGCCATACGATATCTCTGTCTCAAGTCCGGCGATCTAGAGATTCCCATTTGCCATCTTTTGGCGCCAGAATGGCCAATTTACATTTCTACCCCCAGCGAGTCAATAATTGAATTAAAACCCGTGCACACTTACGGTTTTATTTTCCTTTTTTTGTTTTACGGTAGCGGGCTACGCCCACGTTGTTTACGGGTCATACGGAGTGTCTGAGTCGTATTTCATGCTCACCCATCAAGGTTCGATTTCAAAAAAAATTTCAAAATTTCAAAATTACAAAAACTTTTTGCAAATTATGGATAAATGATCCAAGTAGTGGAATCTTTTCGGGTCGATGACCCCAAGCTTTCGAAATTCAAAATTTCAAATTCAATTTTTGAAGGGTCGATGGCCCAACATTCCAAGTGATGTCAAATATAAACTTCGGGTCGAGGGCCCAATTATTCAAAATTTTCAAATTCAATTTTCGGGTCGATGACCCAATCTTTTAAATGATCCAATTTTAAGATCGAAGATCCAAATGTGCTTATGTGATGATTATTTCTAGTACGTTTTCGTGGTTCAAATATAGCAGGATATGCTTCAACTGGGGGCTCTAAAGTCTTCGACTTTAGAGCCATCGCAAACTGGGGGCTCTGAAGCCGTTGGCTTCAGAGACCACTATCAAGATGTAAAGGATGACATCCACTAATAATTCAATTCAATACAAGAGTTTGAAATGGAAGAATTCCGTAGCTGAAAGCAAATGAGGAAAGTGGCGGCAACCTCCTCGGAAAGTCCCGTCCCATTTTGACAAGCGCCAGCAGATGATAAATTTTGGGCAAATGTCAGCAGATGATGAATTTTGGACATACGCCAGCAGATGATAAACTTTGGGCATGTGTCAGCAGTTGCCGAATTACGACGCGGGTTTGATTCCGTCAGAAACGGATACGTAGGCGCCTAAGGATAAGGCTCAATCCACCATATATGCAATTTATGGGTCGATGACCAACGATGATAATTCGACGCAACATGAAGCAAGAGTTAATCCCCAACGAAGTTTCAGGTATGATCTCTTCATATGGCTGGCGAGCTTATATACGCAAGTCTAATGGACTATAAACGACCCGCAGAATCCTCAGGTCGAGAGGGACCTGGGGTATACTTTGACTTTCGCCTTGTCCAAGCCTCAGTCAAAGTGGGGGCTCTGTAGATACCCGTATCCGTCGATATTGGAATTTATAGAGAACCCGACAAACACCCGATGATGATAGGACACATGTATTTATTTAGTTGTCATTGTCATTATTTGGGTTCGTTTTACGATGTAGAATGAGCGTTGTCGACGGAGTATTTTAATTTAAATGATATTTAAATTAAGGTCTTTTTTAAGGTGATTTCAATTTATTTTATTTTATTTTGAATTTATTTTCTTAAGTTTATTTTATTGAAAATAAAATAAATATTTGATTTGAAAAATCATTTTATGAGTATATTTGATTTGAAAAATCATTTGTTTTAATGTGTTAATTGATTTGAAAAATCGATTTAAAAATCGAGAAAAACTCGTTTTTGAGCACGCGTTTTGAAGCGCGATTTTAGCTCAGTTTTTGAGCCCGTTTTCTTTACGAGTTGGCACGAATATCGAGTACACTAACCAACCTAGACCACTACCCCTCCAACCCCAGTTCGAACCCCATAACCACGGCCCAAATCCCGTCCCAAATCACCCCCAACCAGCCCGCACAAAAGCACGAGCAGCCCCCTGTTTTGCAGCTCAAACCCGAGTCCAAAACCCGCTCCAAGCACCACCAAAACCCGTGCCCATTAACCCTAACCCATACCCTAGTATCCTACCCATATTACCTTAGCTTAAACACCAATAAAACCCCTCACAAAGCCTCTCAAACCCTCACCAAAGCTGCTGGACAGCAGCTATGCACGAACAGGCCCGTTTGCCTCTCTCCCCCCTTTTACCCTATTTTAACTCCTTATAAATACCTCCCCTCTGCCATACTTTTATTACTCTAAGTTCTCCATACATCCTACCGTCACTCAAAAGCTTTAAACCCCAGAAACAGACCCTAATTGCCTCTCAAAAACCCTCCACAAAACCGACTTGCAAACTGGAACAGTTTGTGTGTCCTCTTCGAAAAACAATTCGTTTCTCTTTCAAACATCCATCAAAATTCGAGTTTCTTGTTCCAAATTAACCATAAAACATCCATCTACACATTAGACAAATATTTATGAGCCAAATTGCCCTTGAGAGCACACGAATTCCCTCGAAAAACAGAGTGTTATACACTCTTTTTCGTTTTTCGTGTTTGTTCTGTCTGTCGATTCTGTTTGTGCTCGTTTTTCGTGCCCAATAACTCAAAACGAGCAGGGTTTGCTTTAAGATCTCTGTTCTCCTCTCTTTCTAGTTTTCAAAACATCTTTTAAATCGAATTTTCATCGTGAAACGAGAGAGAAATCGCTGTTTGAAAGTTGCTGTCCAGATTCGATAAAAACGTGTTGTTTGCTTTGTTTCTTCGTCGACGACGGCCTCTCGAGATAAAATCTACCATCGATTACGACCCAAGATGGTGTCAACGATACATGTAGGTTGAGGGTGCATCAAATCCTCTTCTTTCTCCCTTTTATTTCGTTTTTTATGTTTGTTTTTTATAGTTTGTTTTTGTTTGTTTATTGTTTTTTGTTTATCGATTGTTCTAATTAACTACGAAACTAGTTTAGTCCGAGTATGAGTTAAAGTACCACCATGAACACCCGCGTTGACTTGAGATGGGAAAGAAACCGCTACATCAGTCGGTCGTACACCCCCGTCTCATTTACATATCTTTGTGTTCAAGGTAGGACATAAATAAAACGAACTTCTAACTTCGCTCCTCGTTTTTGACCCTTTGTTTGTTTCGGCCAATTCGACACACCCTAGGACCATTTACATGTTAGTATGACCTCTGATTGTTAACATATGACTTATTTAGGCGACATTCAATCATTTAAATAACCTAATTAGACATGTTAGGGTGCTTCGACATAGCTTTTAAAATCAATCGACAATTCTGTAACTTAATGAATGCATCTCTCTCTTTCACCTAATTTCTCGCTAGTATAAGAGTGCGTGACTAGCACCTTCTTATTAACACTCGACGAGTTAATTTAATTAGCGAACTTGACCTAATTTGACCCCTTAGGCCGTGTAGAACACCCGGTTTCAGGCGAAGCCTTCTGACCTCTTTTGTCATCGATTTCTAATGTATTTTCCGCATCGCTTTGCAAATCCATCTAACCTAATGAGTCTAACCTAGGAACTAGGATAGCCGTGTATGAGGTCATGTTTGGCCGTGTCTTTTGTATCCCTTTTCTCGTTCCTTTTTTATCTTAGTCTCATTGTTTGTATCTTGTAATTAATTTGTGTTTACCGAGTCGCGTTTTGTAACTTTTTTTGTAGTTAGTTTTCTTTTATCGAGTCAAACGATTTCTAAAAACCTTAGTCTTGTTTAGTTGGACGGTTGTGCCCCAATGCAAGTGAGAGCGTAGTAAATCGCATGTTGTTTAAAACAACATGGCCCGATTTATGCTAATGCATGCTTTGGTGCGTAGCCCAATGTCTAATTCGATGAGATTAAGTGAAAGCACACATCACGAGGAGTGACCCAAGGCCGTGAGTCATGTAAGCCGTGGGCCACCCCTCTTGTGCACGGTTCCCTAGGCCGAATGGCCGTGTAATGCGTCATGTGCGGTGTTGTATATAGCAATTGTATTTAAATCGAGTTGTATCTTTAATTCATCGTTGTGTCGGCATGAAATGCCTGGTTTGTAATAGGTAGATCCCACGGCTCCCCCATTCCCCCTTAAGCCTTGTTTGCTTTGTTTTGTATGTTGTTAGATCAATCAACCCACATGCTAAATTACAAATTTGACAAAGTTAGTTTAGTTGCATCTAAATCGACATAGAAACTTCACATGTTAGGGTTTTGAAAACGATGTTTGCATATCATATATCGTAGTAGCTATGACCTTGTTTGAAATCCGACACTTGACTTAGTAGAGGCCGTTATTGACGGGCGGGGTTAGGTGTCCTTATGGGCTTCCTAACACGTACCCACACCCCTTACTCAAGATCTATGGTTTGTGGATCCGTCTAAATACCATTGGATTATGAGAGTCATTCAAATCGAGTGATATAGGGTACAAGTCTTTATCTTTAATCACTCGTAGTCGATTGGCTTTATGCTTTTCGATGAAAGGTGTAAAGTTGACTTGAACGGTTCCAAGTTCCCAAAAAACTTGGTGGCGACTCTAATTGGTCTTAATTCGATTCGAAAGAACCTCGAGTCGATTATGCCTAGTGTGGATCCCGCGGACGCAGTTCCCGAGGGCCTTGTCCACACAAAGGTTAAGAGAATTATACCTAGTGATGATTCCAAAATAATAAGGAAAGAATAATAGAAGTACTTGATGATTGATGGAAGGTTGTCAATCTCCCAATAATACCCAAATAATCTTCAATTACCCAAAATAAATGATGAACAATAGAGAAATTAAGGAAATGAGATTTGTATTAATGCTTAATTAAAAGGTGATTACAAGATTAAAATGAGATTAAGATTGCATAAGAAGGACATGATAATCTAATTAGTACAAAGGGGTATTTATACTAAGGATCAAGTATATAAATTAGGGTTACTAAGGGCTTAAATGACGATTAAGACCCTTAAGAAAAGTTGACGAAGTGCTCCTCTCGAAGGAGATGCTCATCTCCGCTTCGCTAGTCTTCAAGGAATATGCGCATCCCGAGTGGACTGAGGGAGAGGACGTTTTGCATTGTGAAGGAATCCGAGCGGCCAGATGGTCGGGACGAGCGGATTTTGGAGGTCCAGGACGAGCGGATTGGGTGGTGGGACGCTAGGATTCTGGAGGGCTAGGACGAGCGTCCCAAGGCTGCGACGAGCGGATTGTGGCTCAGCAAGCTTCTTCTTTATTTCTTCTTTTCTTCTTCCAACAATCCTCAAGGATTTTGTTGGGGATGCAAGGATCTTCTCATCATTGCCCATCTACTTCATTATTTACACAGGCCTTCTATTCTTGCCTTCACTTTGATGCTTGGTCATTAGATTCGATCAATGTAGCTCCATTTTGCCATGAAAATGCAAGGTTTGCACTCCTCTCCTACCAAGGAAACAATACCTCAAAGAATATGCAAAAAGAAAGACTAAAGATAGTAAATGACCCAACTATGCACTAAGAAGCATAGGAACGAGGCTAATTCGGGGGACTAAATATGCTCAAATATTGGTCACATCACCATGTGACCGGTTCAAAATTGTAGGGCAAGTTCGCGACTTTAGGACGTCTCCCAAGCCAATGCATTAGCTCTTACAACTTCTACCCCGGGTTCATTTTAATTTGACTCCCTATGTTCATTAGGTTCATTGGTTACACGTTTCAGGATCGTCTCTCTGATACCACTTTGTGACACCCCCATACTCCAAGTGCCTTACCAGGACCACTTAGGTATAAGAACATCACCATCTCGGTTACCCGAGGCAATGATAATCATAAGACAATGAAGAAACATAATTTAATGATAAAATACGGTTTAAGTGATTACATGTTCAAAACCCAAAACTGTTAACTGAAATACAAAGTACTTAAATTGTCTACTAGCAAAACTGTCACAACTATAAGACATCGTCTGACACAGCGGAAGACTCTTTTAACAGCCATGTGATGACTCATCCCAGTTGTCTCATATGCGTCATATCATACCTGCTCAATAACTGCTCACCATCCCCGAATGGATCACCACAGTTTTTAAAACATTTAAACGGGGTCATTACTAATTACACAACACAAAGCCACAACGAAACAAGTACACAAACAGCTCAACAACACAGCAATCCTCCAAACTCCATAATCAATCTCCACATCGCAACAAGTAATCCACACCGCCAGTGGGGGACCGCAGCCGTACCCACCAAATCCCCGCTCATCAACCACTGAGCGATAAACCCAAGTTTCCTTAACGTGCACATCCCCTCCTGTGGCGGGTTCCACAGAGGGAGAACCAAGGGGGTGAAGCCACTCCCGCAAGTGACTCCATTCAGCCAGGGACGCGCCCCGAATATCACAGATAGTTATACAACAACAATCACCAATATAAACCAACAACTGTCACAATCACCGGCAATATAATTAATCAATAACCACAATACAACCACCACACACATCATGTAACTAATACTAAGTAGGGATACCCTACCTGGAAAGCAACACGAAATCAGACGATCTAAGCAGTTACTCAGAATCTCTCCTCAACAAAGCGTCCTCCTATACATACATACATATTATCACTACCGTAACCACATAATCACAAAAATCCCCAAATCCCCAAATTAGGGTTTAACCAACATTAACCAGATGATATAAAAATGATATGTAGAACTTACCCACGAGGCAAGGATCACAACGGTATAAAGAACAACGAAAATCGACACCTCTAGCTCCGGGATTTGCTAATAATGCGAAGGGATGATTCAACGTAACTTGTAAACTTCTCTTGACTGTGATTTAGGTTTTGTAAAAGTGTTTAAAGAAGATGACGGAACTTAATATATACTAATCCGTGTTATTAACAAACCCATCGCAAAACACCCGTAAATAGACACTAATACAATTAGATCCGCTCTTCATAGACAAACTTGGGATTTTCGATCCCAGGTAAGATCGGTTCAGGATCATGGGATCTTTTTCTATCAGATAGGAAGGGCTGTTGCACAAAATGTACTTCTAAGTAATTGCCCTATAGATCCTATATCTATCTATATGAAGAAGAAATCATGTAACGAAGGGGATTCTTCTTTGTACAAATGGTACTTCGAACTTGGAACGAGCATGAAGAAATTAACGATACTTCTTTATCTTTTGAGTTGTTCTGCCGGATCGGTCGCTCAACATCTTTGGTCTCTACCCGGACCCGATGGAAAAAAGGGGATCACTTCTTATGGACTCGTTGAGAATGATTCTAATCTAGTTCATGGTCTATTAAAAGTAGAAGGCGCTCTGGTGGGATCCTCACGGACAGAAAATCACTTACTCGATCGAGTGACCCTTACTCGATCGAGTGCCAAGCTTACTCGATCGAGTACCCTACAGGCAGACTACTGTTTTGCATAAAATCCAACTTACTCGACAGATTAAGACCCACTCGATAGAGTACCCCGAGACACATAAAACCGTAGTATTACAGAACCAACCAATCAAAAAAATTGTAGACAAATTGTTTCGAAGCACTTAGATCAACTGGTCGGCACTGGCGGGGAGTTGATCTCTAGTGATTATGCTTAATCAGCTCAGAAGGAAGAACTTTACCGCTTTTTTGGTCATAACCAATTCGAATCCAAACTAAACTTAATTGTTTACACACATCATGTAAAGATATGCTGCAAATAAACATACCCAGCAGGCTGAAGTACCATATGTTGTACAACAGAAGATCTCAACATTGGTGATGATCTGTATGCCACGTTCCCAAAATATAACTTAGAAGACAACTTCTTTGTTGGCATTGAAGGCAGTGTCCGAGAGAGCCAGGATTCAGATGGAGACTTGGGCAAGAGTAGGCCCAAAGTGAGCACACCGCTTTGGGCACTTTCCTTGACACCTTCTTTCACAATATCGAAATCCTGATCCTTCTGTAAGTCTTCCCCAACATCTTGAAAGGTCTTTTCTCGAGTAGATACTACTCTAGAATCAATAGTGTCTTAGCTTTTAGAGGGAAATATTTGTCTTTCATCCCTAAAAGTGTTGGACTTCATATATTGAATGGCTTCTTCCTGCCGATTCTGACGAGGCTGAAATAGAACTCCAATAGTATTTTATTGCTTCAGAATCGACATATAATGTCTTTTCAGTATCAAGGTTTGCTAGTATGATTGTTTGCTGAGCATCCTAGTTATTTTTTCTTTATCAAGGAACAAATGATGTGATCCATCCTGAAGTGGTGTTATAATCCGGCAACAAAATCTTCGTTGATCAATGGTCCTGTCTTAGATGCATGCTGATGTGCTGCTCTTTTCATATTTCCTATAGGAATGACTGTTTTATCCTGCAAAGGGAAAAATTTCCATTTGTGATAAAGAATCATAATACGATGAGGACGAAAATTCAAATTGATGAAAGATTACATCAGAAACCATAATGACCGCAAATAATAGGCGGAAAAGATAGGACTT
Source organism: Silene latifolia (assembly GCF_048544455.1). Lineage (NCBI taxonomy): Eukaryota > Viridiplantae > Streptophyta > Magnoliopsida > Caryophyllales > Caryophyllaceae > Silene > Silene latifolia. The sequence continues at coordinate 109,483,385 of NC_133531.1, forward strand.
CAGTGAAACCTTTATTCATGGAATTAAGGACACCCCAAAAAGCTTATTCATTGATTGATGGATACCTGTTTTTCAGTCTTCCTGCATAATTCAGCATACTCAGCCAACTCAGGTCTTCTGCGAACACTTTTAACCACAGATACTGCACGAGCATGATCTCTCATCCCAAGTACTGGATTTAATACACAAAACTTAGATAACAAACCATAGAGTTTATCCAACATATTGTCCATTCTAACATAGTCTTCCTCCTCCTCTGTCATCTTCTTCTTTCCCATCTACTCTACATGGGAACCTGCTCTGTGTTGCCTGCTGCTTCCATTTTATTAACCTCCTAACAGGCTTTAATTCCTCTCTAGTTTCCGAATGGTTTCTAGAAACAAAATGAGGAGTTTCTGAAGTCACGGCTTCAGCAGCAGGAAGGAACCTACCCATCCTGAACTCCTGTCCCCGGCGATCTGTGAAAATACTAGAATCCGACATACCTGGATTATCAACTCAACTAGCAGTACAGCTGAAGAAAGACACTGTCCGAGAAAGATTGTCATGCGCATTAATAAAAGTCACATTGTCGTCGTCACAATTAGAAATATTCTTGTCTTTTGCATCCTTCGCAGATCCTTCAAATTCTACTAGGTCTTTTTCCATAGAAGATATGTCTAGGGCATAAGGAATCTTACCAGGTGCCAAATTTAGAGCGACAACTAGCTGCCAAATATTGTATTTTGGTCTTCCGAGCATCTGTTCCCACTGAAAAGAAACAACTCTGGTATTTCTTACAAGGCCTGATTTCAGTTCGGACTTGTAGTTAGGAGGAGGAGGCACACAGTGATCTCTGAATCATGGGCCTTCTTGCGATTGACTTCTAGTTGAGAAGCCATTGACGAGCCACACCTCACGAAAGCAGTTGCTGATTAAAATTGAGCTGGCGTCCCTCCATTGTATATTTTAGTATAATGTTATAAGCCTATGTTTATTGACACGATAAAAAGAATGATAAATCTATGAACCTACAAAATTATGTGTTGCTCAACCTCGAACAGACAGAATGATCTAGCAACACTAGCAGAAAGTCGACAAAGTTAAACCTGTGACACCCCCATATACCAAGGTGCCTTACCAAGACCACCCCGACATGAGAAACCGTCACCATCTCAGTTGCCCGAGGTCAGTATATCAAAGTTAACAATCCAAACACAATTATTAAAGTATAATGATTAAAGTTTACAAGTTCTCCAAAACCAAAACCAAAGTACACCTGTGAAAGTTTAACAACTAGAAATAAAAGCTAAGTCTCTTGACGGCGGGAGCTAGACTCGGGTGATGACTCCCCATGACTGCCCCATAGCTAAAGAACTGCATCACCTGTCACAATCTGCTCACCATCCCCGAATGGATCACCACAGATTTTATAAAACAACAACGGGGTCAGTTACTGAATAATCAAAGTAAGACAAGTACAAAAGGCAACCAGCTGCTCATCATCCACCTCCGGTCTCCCGATCTCGCACAGTAACCGACTACACACCGAAGTGTGTTGTAATACCCGCGAATTTCTCATTTTGACATTTATAATTTATTTAACCGTTTAATTGCTTTATTTTATATTTTTAAATTATTTAATTTAATTAAATTTATTTTAAACAAGATTTTTATAAAATTTATAATTTTAAAGCTTAATTTATATAAAAATACGTATTTTAGTCGGATAGAATAATAATAATATTAATAATAATAAAGTTCCGTCTTAAATTATAGTAGGTTTAAGACGAAATTCCGTCTAGTATAGACCGTCACATTTTCACTTGTGAGACTAATCTTTTCTCGACCAATCCCGTATTAACAACACATATCTACCTACCTTTATTACCACTCGCTAAAATATTAATAATTGTTTCACACACACTCACCCTTTTGCCCAATCCTAGCCCGTTTTCCTTTCTAATCCCCTCCTTCCTTTTTGGAAAATTCTTGTAAAAACAGCCAAAACTTTGCAGCATCAAAACGAGACCAAGATGCCATTTTAGGCCGAGCTACAAACCAAGATTTCGCCTACATTTATTCACCATTCCTCTTAATTTTTGTACCATTCTCTTCCTCTTTCCTTCCTCCTTCTTTCAAGGTAATAAAGTCCCATTTTTGTGATGGTTTCGAATTTCGCCGTCTTATAAAAGTTTCGGTTTTTGCCTCAATCCTTTTGTTTTCTTGCTCCTTGATGAAAGTTTCAAAGACCCGGTGGAAAACTCAAGCTTTGGGGACCGTTTATTCGAAGATTGAAGAAAACTAAGGTAACGGTGATAGGTTACTCGACAAAACGTCGATATTTCACCCTTCCTACTCAATTTTCACCTTTGTTGTCATAAAGTTTGATTCTTTTGTCTTTCTCATGTATGAGGTTAAATTTGTTGTGCTAATGGTTATGTTACATGGCTATTTGGGATAGTTTTGACTCATTTCCTACAGGATTCGATTATGGGGAAGGGAGTTGTCGGGTTCCCTGTAAATGCCCGGTTATGTGCAGCGGCCATACTTGTTTCTGCCTTTTTTTAGTATTCTTGGATGAGATGTGGTTGGTTAATGGTACCTTAAGCATGTTTCGTGTCCGTCTCAACCCGGGTTTATGATTGTCTTTAATAAAACGAAAATGTGCTGCTAGAAACTACGTCTGGTAACCAAAACTGGACTGTTTTCGTTCTCTGTTTTGGGACGGACAAATCAGTCCCTCGGATTGGTTTTCTCGCTTAATTTCCTCACATTAATGTCGCCTCATGTATACTTATTTTTTTCCCGCTTTGAAATCCTCGTTTTGGACTGTTGAGCCCTGTTTTATACCGTGTTTTGGACTGCTTTGCCCCTGGTTTGGGGACTGTTTTTGTGCGAAAAAGGAGGGGGGAAGACGAAGGGCAGTGTGGCTGTGGCTATGGGCTGACCGTGGGTGGCAAGGGCTGGTGGTTACACGGCCATAACATGGTTGGTGACTCGGCTGTTGGTCATGTGTCGAGCTGCTCTTCCCTTAATTCTTCCTTTGCCTTCCTGTTTTGTTTTTGTGAATATTGGTGTTGGGCTCAGCAACTTTTAACTTGTGGGCTCGAATTCTTATAATGTTTGGACTCAACTTCTTATAATGTTTGGACTCAAATTATTATCTTATTTGGACTCAAATTCTTATCTTATTTGGGCTCACCCTGTCACATGTATTAGACTTGTGTGCTTTCCATAAATTTTCACATGACGTAAATTATCCATTACCACTTATTATATTTTATTTATTTTATTTAACCGACATGTTAAATTATGAAGTGGAATATTTATTAATATAATACATGTATGAAATATTTATTATAAATAGTTACTTGTGAGGGGGTCGTATTCTTGATAATGTCTTGTATTGTTCGGTTGTGAGAGTCTTGGCCCTATCAGATACTAGAGGTGAGTTATAAGCCCTCTAGTTGCGATATGATCGGTGGGATTTATGTTCCCATCCGTACTTATTGTGAGATGCAAGCCATAAGTATGAATGTGACATTAGTAATCCCATCCCAGATACTTTATATCTTGTGCCTCGGACATGTTTTAAAGGTAACCTCTGAGTCGGGCACTTGTTTGTAGTATTTGGACATGTTTTAAAGGTAACCGCTCAGCCAGATACTTTATGTGTTGTGCCTCGGACATGTTTTAAAGGTAACCTCTGAGTCGCGCACTTGTTTGTAGTATTTGGACATGTTTTAAAGGTAATCGCTCAGCCAGATAGTTTATGTGTTGTGCCTCGGACATGTTTTAAAGGTAACCTCTGAGTCGGACACTTGTTTGTAGTATTTGGACATGTTTTAAAGGTAAACGCTGAGCCAAATACTTTAGAGGTCGTACTTTGGACATGTTTTAAAGGTAACCGCTGAGCCAAGGTACTTAAGGATTTGTGTCTTAGACATGCTTTAAAGGTAGCCTCTGAATCGGATGCTTTGATTTATGTAAGATTTAGTGTCCCATTTCGTGTATTGTCTGTTATTTGGCTTTCAAAGTTCATGGCTAACGTTTTCATTCATATGTATGGTGATGTTAATCTTGTTTATCCGTGACATATGATATTCTATCGTGTTTATAGTTGTATTATCATTTATGATGTTTTTGTTGGATTGTCTCATATGTATGTATCATATGCCTTATCTATGGTTGACTACGCATGTTTTGAATGTTAGTCTCATGTCTCAGTGCTTGCATCAAATAGTTATATTTATGATGTTCTAATATGTTCCTGTTTATCTGTGTTTTGAAGTTTTGTGGCTGGGAGAACCTTGAGTTACTCCCCACTGACTGTGGCATTCATGCTTACATGAATGACAGGTTGATCGTGGGGAAGACGCGTGGGCTAGCGAGAACTAAACCTTGGACTAGTAGTCGATTTATTAGGATTGCTTAGACTCACCATTTATCATTTTGTCATTCGAGGGATATATTTTCCCTCACCTTTGACTATCATGTTTGTATAAACTTAACTTTATTTTCTCATTCTTTATTTGTGTTTTAGAATTTTAATGAACCCGCGCTTTAAACTTTAAAAGTTTCAAAAAATTTCTAATTTCCGATTGAACTTATCAGTTATATTTTCCGCGTTATTGCGGGAGTTCACAGTTGCTATCAGAGCCTATGTTACTCCTGATGCACACACGTGTACCCCAAATTTAAATTGTAACTTGACCTTGAATAATGAATGAGAGATGGGTAGAAATAAGGACCTAAGTTGGTAGTCTCTTTGTGTATGCTTCGTGGTAGGTTCTAACATGTTTGTTGACTATCATTTATTTTTGTACCCTTGGATCAATAATCGTGAGCTTTCCTACATGAAGATCAAGACTTGGTGCCTATTGCCGGGAATTGAAGATTTGTTCAACCTTTGAAGAATGCTTCTACTTCCTCGAAGACATTCCTCGTTCTTATGTACCTTGCCTTGTTCTTTTACTTCTTGATGCATATTACGTTATCTAAACTCTCCTTTCTTTTACCCTGGAAACTACCCTTGTACCCTCCCAACTTGTCCTTTGTTCCTTGCTTATCCTCCCTTGACTCCTTGTAGATAGTTCTCTTTCTTCGGTGGGATGTTAATCTTGGTTGGATAATTTGACTTTTGAGGAGATTGTTTGTGGTTGACCCATAACCCTGGTTTTGAGAGGTTGTGATGTTAGAAAGACCTAGGTAGTGTGATGAAACAGACTTAGTGATTCTTATACCTAGTTCCTTGATAAAGTGAGTATATTTGATTGGTGGATTATGTGTGTTAAGTGTGAGTTGCCTATGATACTAAGGTTATGGAACTTGGCCTTGTTGCTTATACTTGGAATTTGAGAACTTGGTAACTCGAGTATTGTTGCTTGAGGCTTCGACGTGGAGTAGAGTATGATGAGAGCTTGGAAGGAAACACCTTTAGAACGTTGTTGGACATTGGCGATGAAAGTGTCACTTGGAAGTTTGAGTTGAGCTCGAGGTTAGCATAGTCGGTATACTTTTGTGAGTGTTGTGATGATTACATAAGAACCATGTTAGGCGAGAGTTGTTGCTAGTTTTGGAATCTCATTTGGGTATTCACTTTGCGATAATGAGGATTAATAGCCAAATTTCTTGAGATGTAATTATAAGTTGGGATCGATAGATGTTGAACTGAAATGAGTTAGATGTTTTGGGGTGGTTGTCTTGTAATTTGGAGAATGTCACCATCTATGCTTGAAGTTTCGAGAGTATAACAAGATCTCTTTGGGATGATAGAATGTGCAAAAGAACTTTTGAAATTGGATTTCTGATTGAGGGTTTTACCATTTTGAGAAACTCATAGTTGACACTAGTTAGATATGAGTATAGCTTTGTTAGAAGCTTTGACCTCGATCTCGTGGAGGTGGTTTATAGTTTGAGGATTTGGAGTGGTGAAATCACACTTATAGTGAAGTACCTTGTTTCATGGAATAACTTAGGATGAAGTGACGTAAGTGTTTTGAGGAAATCCTTGGAAGTGAAGTGGTTGTGAGATTTATTTTATTAGGAAGTTTTAGGAACTATTTAGGATGATGTTGTGTTTGATATTTGAGTATCTGGCGTTTCCTTGTTGTCTAATCTCCCTTTTTCTTTGACCACAAGCGTTACCGTTCATACCTCTCTTACTCGCTTCGTCGGGCTCCCCCCTTTGAGTTTGATACTCGTAACCTATGAAACTTTATCTTTGACATCCTTGTGGACCTTACTTCAAATCTTACCCTTAGGAAGTTCATCATAGCTCTTTTGTTGGTTAAGTTTGGACTCTCTTAGCGTACTTTGTATTTTTGATGTCTAAGATACTTTTCATTTCGTACAATTTTTAACATTTGAAGCTACCATTTTTGATTCGTTGTTAAAAATTTATGTTACTTTTACGAAACTTTACCTATTTTAAAGGTTTGAAAATGAAAACTTGATTTAGTTCCCTATTTGTTCTTTGAGTATAGACTTCTTTATCATGATCTTTTATTGCTAAACCGAGATTACTTTAATTTTGTTCAATTTCTAACTAACTTTGATTTATTTATGATTTTTTGTCAAAGTTTAATGTTATATTTTCAAGAAATTGACTCCTTTTTTAGTTTAACCATGAATCTTTTAATTTTCATTTGGCTTTTGCAAAAGAAAATTTGAGTGGATTACCTTTTTCTTTTGAGTTTTAACGTTGATCGGATGTTAGAACTCGTTATTAGAGACGTTTAATAACTTGTTCTACGCTTGTCGGCGAATGATTTTGTTTCAAACTTATCTTTGACTTGGAAAGTTAGCGCTCTTGTGTGCACGACAAGAGCAATTTCATTCCATGAAAGAGACTTATACTTTTGAAAACTCTTCATAAATATTTTTGAAAGTATTTTGATTTTCCGCAAATGATTTGATATTTGACCTTGTCTTCGATTGGGAATGCGATGTTCTTGAATGCGCAACGAGAACACTTCCGTTCCTTTGACGAGAATCTGGCGCTGTTGAAAAATCTTACTTGAAACTTTTGAAAGAATTTTAATTTTTACATTAAGTAACCATTTCATATTTTGGTTACCAATTTCATAAAGCCCGGCTTTATTTTTATAACCCTTCATTTCTATTTTCAAGTTTCGAGGACGAAACGTTTTAAAAGATGGGGTGATTGTAACACCCGCGAATTTCTCATTTTGACATTTATAATTTATTTAACCGTTTAATTACTTTATTTTATATTTTTGAATTATTTAATTTAATTAAATTTATGGGATATTCTACGGTGTACCCTTGAGTTTTTCGGTTCTCTATACTGTACCCCTATATTTTTGAATTTCTATGGTATACCCCTAAACTCTATATATTAGTCTATACAATAACCTTATTCGTTGTCTTTGTTAGCTTAATTTCTTAAATGATCGATTAAATCGTCTATTTACCATTCCAATTACTCGATACCTATTCATTTACTTATTAGTTCTCCGAATTACCATTAACCCACCAAATAGTATATGAATTTAACTTAAATTCATCAAATCGCCATTATCATTTCATGCTTAATAATGGAGATTTTTAATAGTAGTTTGTGCTTATTAAAAGTGATTTGTGATAGTTCTCATATATGATTGTGATACAACATTAATGGGTCAATATAAAAGTCAAATTGCGGTTGTTTTATAGTGATAAAATTAATGGAGATTTGAAGGAGGTCATGATGGAGAATAAGTAAGAAGTTTAAGGGTACACTTTAGAATTTCAAAAATGTAGGAATACAATATAGAAAACCAAAAAACATGAGGGTACACCGTAGAATATCCCTAAATTTATTTTAAACAAGATTTTTATAAAAGTTATAATTTTAAAGCTTAATTTATATAAAAATACGTATTTTAGTTGGATAGAATAATAATAATAATAATAATAATAATAATAATAATAATAATAATAATAATAATAATAATAATAATAATAATAATAATAATAATAATAATAATAATAATAATAATAATAATAATAATAATAATAATAATAATAATAATAATAATAATAATAATAATAATAATAATAATAATAATAATAATAATAATAATAATAATAATAATAATAATAATAATAATAATAAAGTTCCGTCTTAAATTATACTAGTAGGTTTAAGACGAAATTCCGTCTAGCATAGACCGTCACATTTCCACTTGTGAGACTAGTCTTTCCTCGACCAATCTCGTATCAACAACACATATCTACCTACCTTTATTACCACTCACTAAAATATTAATAATTGTTTCACACACACTCACCCTTTTGCCCAATCCCAACCCGTTTTCCTTTCTAATCCCCCCCCCCCCCCCCTCCTTTTTGGAAAATCTTGTAAAAATAGCCAAAACTTTGCAGCATCAAAACGAGACCAAGACGCCATTTTTGGACGAGCTACAAACGAAGATTTCGCCTTCATTTCTTCACCATTCCTCTTAATTTTTGTACCATTCTCTTCCTCTTTCCTTCCTCCTTCTTTCAAGGTAATAAAGTCCCATTTTTGTGATGGTTTCGAATTTCGCCGTCTTATAAAAGTTTCGGTTTTTGCCTCAATCCTTTCGTTTTCTTGCTCCTTGATGAAAGTTTCAAAGACCCGGTAGAAGACTCAAGCTTTGGGGATCGTTTATTCGAAGATTGAAGAAAGCTAAGGTAACGGTGATAGGTTACTCGACAAAACGTCGATATTTCACCCTTCCTACTCAATTTTCACCTTTGTTGTCATAAAGTTTGATTCTTTTGTCTTTCTCATGTATGAGGTTAAATTTGTTGTGCTAATGGTTATGTTACGTGGCTGTTTGGGATAGTTTTGACTCGTTTCCTACTGGAGTCGATTATGGGGAAGGGAGTTGTCGAGTTCCCTGTAAATGCTCGGTTATGTGCAGCAGCCATACTTGTTTCTGCCTTTTTTTTAGTATTCTTGGATGAGATTTGGTTGGTTAATGGTACCTTAAGCATGTTTCGTGTCCGTCTCAACCCGGGTTATGATTGTCTTTAATAAAACGAAAATGTGCTGCTAGAAACTCCGTCTGGTAACCAAAACTGGACTGTTTTCGTTCTCTGTTTTGGGACGGAGAAATCAGTCCCTCTGATTGGTTTTATCGCTTATTTTCCTCACATTAATGTTGCCTCATGTATACTTATTTTTTTCCCCGCTTTGAAATCGTCGTTTTGGACTGTTGAGCCCTGTTTTATACCGTGTTTTGGACTGCTTTGCCCCTGGTTTGGGGACTGTTTTTGTGCGAAAAAGGAGGGGGGAAGACGAAGGGTAGTGTGGTTGCGGCTATGGGCTGACCGTGGGTGGCAGGGGCTGGTGGTTACACGGCCATAACATGGTTGGTGACTCGGCTGGTTGTCATGTGTCGAGCTGCTTTTTCCTTAATTCTTCCTTTGCCTTCCTGTTTTGTTTTTGTGAATATTGGTGTTGGGCTCACCAACTTTTGACTTGTGGGCTCGAATTCTTATAATGTTTGGACTCAACTTCTTATAATGTTTGGACTCAAATTATTATCTTATTTGGACTCAAATTCTTATCTTATTTGGGCTCACCTTGTCACATGTATTGGACTTGTGTGCTTTCCGTAAATTTTCACATGACGTAAATTATTCATTACCACTTGTTATATTTTATTTATTTTATTTAACCGGCATGTTAAATTATGAAGTGGAATATTTATTAATATAATACATGTATGAAATATTTATTATAAATAGTTACTTGTGAGGGGTCGTATTCTTGATAATGTCTTGTATTGTTCGGTTGTGAGAGTCTTGGTCCTATCAGATATTAGAGGTGAGCTATAAACCCTCTAGTTGCGATATGATCATCGGGATTGATATTCCCATCCGTACTTATGGTGAGATGCAAGCCATAAGTATGAATGCGACATTAGTAATCCCATCCCAGATACTTTATATGTTGTGTCTTGGACATGTTTTAAAGGTAACCTCTAATTCGGGCACTTGTTTGTAGTATTTAGACATGTTTTAAAGGTAACCGCTGAGCCAGATACTTTATGGGTTGTGCCTCGGACATGTTTTAAAGATAACCTCTGAGTCGGCACTTGTTTGTAGTATTTGGACATGTTTTAAAGGTAAGCGTTGAGCCAGATACATTATGTGTTGTGCCTCGGACATGTTTTAAAGGTAACCTCTGAGTCGGGCACTTGTTTTTTTGTAGTATTTGGACAAGTTTTAAAGGTAACCGCTGAGCCAGATACTTTAGAGGTCGTACTTTGGACATGTTTTAAAGGTAACCGCTGAGCCAAGGTACTTAAGGATTTGTGTCTCGGACATGCTTTAAAGGTAGCTTCTGATCCGGATGCTTTGCTTTATGTGTGATATTAGTGTCCCATTTCGTGTATTGTCTGTTATTTGGCTTTCAAAGTTCATGGCTATGGTTTCCATTCACATGTATGGTGATGTTAATCTTGTTTATCCGTGACATATGATATTCTATCGTGTTTATAGTTGTATTATCATTTATGACGTTTTGGTTGGATTGTCTCATATGATCATATGCCTTATCTATGGTTGGCTACGCATGTTTTGAATGTTAGTCTCATGTCTCAGTGCTTGCATCAAATAATTATATTTATGATGTTCTAATATGTTCCTGTTTATCTGTGTTTCGACATTTTGTGGCTAGGAGAACCTTGAATTACTCCCCACTGACTGTGGCGTTCATGTTTACATGAATGACATGTTGCGAAGAAGCTTACATGGGGAAGACGTGTGGGCTAGCGAGAACTAAACCTTGGAATAGTAGTCGGTTTATTAGGATTACTTAAACTCGCCATTTATCATTTTGTCATTCGAGGAATATATTTTCCCTCACCTTTGACTATCACGTTTGTATAAACTTAACTTTATTTCGGCATTCTTTATTTGTGTTTTAGAATTTTAATGAACCCGCCCTTTAAACTTTAAAAGTTTCAAAAATTTCCTAATTTCCGCTTGAACTTATCTGTTATATTTTCCGCGTTATTGCTGGGGTTCACATGTGTAGCCCTGCCAGATTACCCATCACAACAGGTAATCCTCGCCGCCAGTGGGGGACCGCAGCCAATCCCCACCTAAGCCCCGCTCATCAACGAGTGATATCCCTGTCCCTTAATGTGCACATCCCCTCTCAAGGCAGGTCCCACGGAGGGCGAACTAGGGTGTGAAGCCACTCCCGCAAGTGACTCCACCACAATCATCACAACACCAACACCAACACTCCCACAATGATCAGCAGACAATCAATCGTACACAATACAACATAATCTCAAATCAATTAAACAGGAACTGAGTAAGGAAACCCTACCTTTTCGCAACCCGCTACACTGCAATCAATCATACAAATTGCTAGGCTATCACACACCTATGCAAAAATAAATACCCTAGTCACAAATGAATGTAGTATGTAGGGGTCGAATCCACAGAGAGACGGGAGTTGTTAATTAGTTGTTATGGAATGAATTTTATCAAGGTCGATTACGTTTGGTTTGGTTTGATGATTAGCAAATAAAGTGATATAACAATATATGATTAAAGGAGTCTAGGGGAGACGGGTCACACATGCAAATGTAAATATATATTCATGTTAAACTCGAAATAATAACAATGTCAATTGTTTAGGCTTAGAGACACCCACCTCACGATATTAGTGTCAACCATAGACCGGGTCCTAGATAAACTCTCGTTTATGACTAGGTCGTCCTACTACGCATGCTTAGTCTAATCCGATTCCGTGCCTCTCGACTTATAAAACGAATTAACAAACTTAATCTACGATTACGGCCAATAACCAAAGATTAAACGTGGTGGTGTAAACATGTGATAGAAACAATTAGACAAAATTATATCTACCTAATTTATCATTTTACATATATTAGATTTTGCATGGCTTCCTTAGTCCCTAGACTATTGAATTACTTATGCATAATGAAAACTAATCTAATGACATATGAAATGATAAAGATAAACATACTAACTAGTGATGAATAACAAAACAATATTGGAAATAAGATTACCTTAACAATTGGGAATGAACTTGGAAATGGAGAACAAATGGAAATAACTTGAAATGTAAATTGAATATAACTTGAATTAAAATTGTTTATAACAAGATGGAAATGCTAAAAGGAAATCTAATCTAACCTAAGCTAAGAACTAAAATGAGAGTATAAAAGTGGTGTAGAAAGTATGTAAGAAGTGTCTATGAAGTGTCGACCAAAGCTTCTATTTATAGGAGTGAAGGGAGTAACGGAAAAAGGCTACATGGGGATAACCCCGATCGGGGCCGTGACTTTTCTCATTTTTCTCTTAAATTCGTCTTAACTTTGCACTTATTGTTGATACGGAATCCGATGCTTGTTTCTTAATGCGTCCGTCTAAGGCATCCTAAGCATCATTTGGCATCCAATGCTTGCATATGGCTTGGGCTTTTACTTGTATTTCATTTCTTTACATATCCACCAACTAAGATTGATTTCTTCTTGCTCGGGTTTCCAAATGTCTTCCCAAAATGCGCCTATGCTTCCCGAAACACCTTTGTATGATCAAGACTGGCTCTCATTAGCCTCGTGAACTTGGGTAATTGCTAATTTAACGGAAAAAAGCTACTAAAAGCTTATATTCCTACAAAACATAATGAAAACAAGCAAACATAACTAGAACACGGAATTAGCTCACAAACACTAACATGAGTGCAAATGACATGTAAAATAGAGCTAATACAGGGGGTTAAAATGTATATAAAATGGACCTATCAAACTCTCTCAAGCTAAACCCTTGCTTATCCTCAAGCAACCATACAATACAATGTATGGCAAGGACAAGGGTAAGAACAACAATCATCCCATCCAAATGCAATTCCCGTCAAGTAACTTTAAAGCTTAATAAATCAAATCCCGAAACAACCTGTGCATAGGGAAAATGCAACAACATGGATGAGATTTATATGACGGCGTAGCACAAAGGACTTCACATGGACATTTCAATTTTTGCATGATATTATTGACATTGGACTCCTCACGGGATTCACTTACACTCATAAAATGAACAAGGCAATTTATATGTGAATGTGATACTCTCCTATCTACGACTCAAGAGAATGAGCCCGCAATCTAGTATGGTAAACATTCTAAGTCAATAAGATAACGCTAATCATGATCAAATATGCACAAGAAAATAAGCCAAGAACAAAGAACAAGGCTTAGGGGAAATAGGTAAGAAGGTGGACAAATATTTTTGGTCATGTGGAGCAAGTGTCAAGCTAGTAACTAACCAAAAAGTACAAGGATGGTTATTCCGAACCTTAACCTTTCCCAAAAGCAAGAACTAGAGCCAAAAACAGGATTGATGCGTGTATAATATATGATGTTTTGCACCTCATTTCACACGCATTTCAGAGCTCAATTGAGTAGTTTATGCTACTATTTCCCTTGTTTCGTGTATTTCTTCCTTTTTGTGTGATATTGCAGAAATATGAAGATTTCAGCGGAAAATGAGCCGAATCCGTCCCTAAGTACTTAGCACTGCATTTGACATGGAGTAAAGACTCGGGAAGCGAATTTGGTGCGCATTTCAAGGCCTGAAAGACATATTTGCGAGATTTTAGAAGCGAACTACCAGCTACAGTGGTCTATAGACTGACCTACATGGTCTATAGACCGTCAGAATACTTCTCGACATTGCAGGCTGATTCAGATGGCTATATCTCGAGTTCTAAAGCAGATAATCGAGTGATTCTAATTGGCATGAAATATTATCCTGTTAGCTTTCCAACGCCGCGTAGAACGCCTGATTTGACCAAGTAACGAAGAAATGGCAGCTGTTTTAAAATCAGCGCGCGCTGCAGGAATCGTCAGAATGCAATTCTGTACAACACTCTTGGTCGATCGACTGGTCCAATTGGTCGATCGACCACCCCACGAGCTGTTGCGCAAGTTAAAAGATCGAGAATTCCAAAGCCCATTGTAATTAGGTTTAGGAATAAGAGTTCCGTAATATTTTCTATATAACGTAACCAGAGGCATCAGTTTATGATCATCGAATTTTAGGAATTACTTAGGGTTCTTCTTAAAAGATTGTTTTAGTTTAATTCTCCGTCAATAAAGTTTACTTTCCGCACTTGGTTTTGGTATTTCCTATTCAATCCTCCTTACGGTATTCTTCGGTTCCTTCTATTCAGTTTATTGCTTTAATTCCTCCGTAGTTAGAATTGTTAGTTTAGATTTCCCAAAGCCATATTATTGTTTTATGTTATTCATTTGCTTAGTTAATTTAAATATGAATTCGTTAGCTTTGTTTGACAATATTATTGCTGTTTTTATCATGAGTATGAGTAGCTAAATCAACCCCGCTAAGATGTAGGGGAGCTATAGCGTAGATGGCATAAATTATAGGCGATTTCGATTCACGGTATGGTCGATCGACCGGTACCCCTGGTCGATCGACTGGTTACACGTCTGGTTTTGCTTTGTTTATTTCGTTAAGTGCTTTATCTTTCAATGAGACCGAGAGGGGACTTGATAGATGCTCAAACTTTACCATCCCATAGATCGAGAGATAGGAATGGACAATAATTAAGGAATTAAAATGACTAAATTGCTAAGATCGAGAGATAACGTGATTTAGTTTGCATTAGGAATCATTAATCAAGAACGAGAGTTAGTATTAATGAGACTTAGGGAATAGTAGTGTTTTGGTAAATTTCTACCAAATTAGGGTTAAAGTGGTCTTAGCGTTAGGTCAATACTGCGATTTATGTGAATGTCGTATGTTATCCTATTTGAACGATGAATGCAATCAACACAAGCAATTTTGGTGACGCGGAAAACCCGATGTGGGAAACAACCGCGGGGGGAGACGGAATCCCACCAATATTTTCACTATAAATCAAGAGGAAATACAGTTCTTATGCTTGCTATGAATGCTAAAGTGTAATTCTTGTATATTTCGATGATCGTTCTTCTTTGCATTGAGGCTCCTTATATAGGGGAGATCGTTGGACTAGGGTTTCTTGCTTTTCCTCCAAGTTATCCCTAATTTGACATTAGGTAGGACTTTCCTTCTTCGGATCTCGCAAGATGTTGGACCCTCATAAGCTTCTCCCGCGGGAACCTTTGGCCCATATCCTGCGCCCGATTCTTGTGCTGCATCCTGGCTCCCGATATCCTGCATCCCGTAACACTTCCGGGCTCTGCCCCAAGTCAGCCCATATCCATATTTTGGGCCTAACAGTTTGCCCCCAATTTCCTGCGAAAAGTGCAACCCTAATTATTTGAGCGGGAAATTGCAGTGTATCGTTGAGTGACTTCTCGCATACTCCATTTCAATTCACATTTTCAAAACCCCAACTACCCTTTTCTATTTAATCTCATCCGCCCACCATTTTCTCTTTCATCATCATTTCATCTCCTCAAACCTCTCAAACTTCCGTCTCCCCAAATTCCTTCTTTGTCAACACCCTTTCACTGCCAGCGCCGCCTTCATCCGTCCTCTCAGGTACTTCTATTTCTCCCTCCTCGTTTATTATGGCTAAGACTCGCTTAACTTCATCTTCCTCCACCACCATCGACCTCGAAAACGACGACTTCCCCACACAGGCAGTCCTCAAAAGACCGCATTCCGGTGACTCCCACCTTACCCAGGAGGATATACCCAGGATCAAAGCTCTGCTGGGGCTAGGTGACGATGTGGTGATCCACATCCCCAAACCTGGTCAGAAAGCAGACGCTTTTCGTTCGGGGTGGATCTGCTTGTACACCTACCCCTTTGTCCCCGGTCTCAAATTTCCCTTCCCCCCGATGATCCAAGAGTTCATCCGCTTGAACTCTCTCCCTATGGCCCAAATCGCTCCTTATGCGTGGAGGATCCTCCTGTCCACCGTTGCTCTGAACAATAGCATGGGCGCCGAGATTGGTTTATCAGATCTGGCCCATAGGTTCGAGTGCCGATCACTGGGGCACGGCCAATATACTTTTAGGTCTGTGGAGAAGACCGAGAACTTCCTCCTCTCGGCGGCAAAAGGGAAAGACGATGGGTGGTATGAGGATTTCTTCTACGTCAAGCTTGAGTCTCTTCCCATTCGTGCCGACTTGACTACTGTTTGAACACCGGGTTTTCGCCAAGAGTAAGTGCATTTGCATGTTCATTCATAATTGCCCCCGCTTACTATTCTTACTCTTTGATTTGACGCAACTCAAGAACCCCGAGAAATCCGAGGACGAGGATACTTTGCCAAGCTCTTTTCCATCCCCTCAAGATCGTAGATCATTCCCCCTCCCCTTCTTTGGTTTAGACGATTCTCGCTACCGAGGAAACCATGTCTTCTGGTAAACACCCCTCAATCCCTTGGAATTCCCTGTCTCCTTTGATTCTTTACTCTGATCCCCTGCGTCCCTGTGCTCCTGTAGGAAGTGCCAAACCATCTGCCTCCGAGATCTTGATGCGCCACGCCAGGAAGAGGACTGCTGACTCCTCTCACACTCCTGCCTCCTCAAGAAGAAGATCCTCTTCTAGGCCTGCTCCAGAGCCCATTGAAGCTACCCCAATATCGCGCGCTCCTGGGTCCCCCATTCATTCTGATGAACTGCTTCTACGCCTCCCTGCTGAGTTTGGGGACGCTGATCGGGCCAACTACTGGCCCGCACTAGAAAGGCTTCTGACCCCAGCTTGCTCAAAGGCGTTTGACTCGACTGCCCCCCAGGAGATGACCGACCTGGCTGCAGAGCACTGCTTCCTGGTGAGCCTCCTTTTGCTGCTTCTCCTCTCCCTTTGCCCTTGTGATTCCACAACTAACGTGCTCTTTTCTTTTACTTCAGGCTCTCCAATCTTCTCTCTACCTTCGCAAGATGCTTTGCAGAGGGCTAAGGTTGAATGTCCGCTTCGTGGGGAAGAACAAGGAGCTCACATCCACCTGTGCCAAGTTGAGGGAGCAGCTCCACACGGCTTTCCAGAGAAGGAGGCGACCAAAGATCACCGAGGACCCGGGAGGCCAACTCGCGTTCTTACTTACGGGTTAACAAAGGCAGAGGCCCGTCTTTGAAGAGATGGCTGAATCGGCCAAGAATGTGGGAGCCTATCTTTTGCTTTTGAGGGGCGGATTGATTTGCATCCGTGCCTATACCGAGGGGAGGCACACATCCTGGAAGCTGGAAGAGGAGCTGGCTGAGTTTGCTCGTGCATTTCCCAATGGCATGGACCTGAGTGCCCTGTTCCCTCCTGAAGCTGAAGCTGCTAACCAGGAGCCTGAATACACAGCCATGGATATTTCCGGAGCCATCTCTCGGGCCCTCGTAGCGGAGATCCTGGGCCGGGAGGTGGCGATGGTGCTACGCAACTCCCGAGGCTGTCCGGCACTGCAATGGAGAAGCAAATAGAGCATGGGGAGCAGAGCAATAGTCAGGAAGCAGCTATTGAGAGGATTGACCTCTCTTAAATTTTATTTCAATTTATCTGGGGACTTGGCCCTGTGTGGCGCAAGTTTTGTAAAAAACTATTTTCTTTCTTGTTTTGGTCCGTTTTGTGCTGCCGGTGTGCGAGCGTTGAACTTTGACGGCGCGCTGCTAAAGGTAGCAGGTGCCTTATTTTAAAGTAGCTTTGGGCCCAGGAATCCAGGCCCCACTTTTGTTATACTTGTGTTTTTTGCCACCAATTTCTGGAGTTTTAATTCCACATAGATATACCCGGAAGTGACTGGCTCCGTGCACACCCTTTTCGCGACATTGTTGATAACATATTTCACCCATGACGTGAAATACCTTATCACTAGGGTTGGTGACTTAGAGCTTACCTTCATTGAATACTTCGACTAACAAGGAGTGTTGCGCTCCTTGTGGTTCCGCACGTTTGAAATCCGTACGTGCACCCATTGATCTACGACATAGCTAGCTAAGGAATTACTGAGTTAACGTTAAGGTATGGGTGGTCTTAGTATGCCGAACCCTGCGCGCTACCTCGGCGTATGCTCTCCATGTGGCTTGACTTTAGATAAACGTCTCGCGGCCTCACATGGCAGGGGCTGGACCCTCAAAGTGTGCCTCATCTGACAAGTAACTGATATTAGTACCAAAGCCTTTCTTCGTAGAAGCATTATAAAGTCCAAAGTAGTACGAATTACCTGGTGCTATCTCATGGTGTTCCAGGGCAACACCTGGATCCAGGAAGCCACAGCCTGTACCACTCGGTATTAAAACGACTCTTTCTGAATTTTTTTTTTTAAAAAAAAAAGAAAAACTAAAGGAAAAAACCTTTTATGAAACACACTAATACCTAAAGCATATACTAACCCCCACCCTTTTTTTTTTTTTTTTTTTTTTTTTTTTTTTTTTTTTTTTTTGAAATTTTTTGTTTTTGCTTCACGGACTTTCGAAAGGTCCTTTGTACACTAAAGTCTTGGCACTTTGTCAGACAAAGTACCGTTTCAAGTGACGGATGTTCCAGGGTTTATCCAGGATTTGACCGTGCATGGTCATCAACCTGTATGCCCCATTCTTAACAATGCTTTCGACCTGATATGGCCCTTCCCATTTATAGGCGAATTTGCCTGCCTTGTGGTTCTTGGTATTTTCAAATACCCTTCTTAGTACCAGGTCCCCTACTTCGAGGGTCCTGATTCTGACATTCTTGTTATACGTCCTTGCTACGGATTGCTTATATGATGCCATACGTATGTAAGCACTTTCTCGCAGCTCATCAACTGTATCCAGGCTTCTAGTCTTTTCGACTTGGTTCTGCTCCGCCGTTTGACAGCCGTATCTGTGTGTGGGTACCAGGACTTCTGAGGGTATCACTGCCTCCGCTCCGTATACCAGGCTAAACGGAGTTTGCCCTGTTGCCATCTTCGGCGTTGTTCTGTCTGACCAGAGTACCAGTGGTAGTTCATCTGCCCACTTTCCCCCCAATTCTTCCAGCCTCTTCCTGAGGTTTTCCACAATGATTTTATTGCTGGACTCAGCTTGGCCGTTGGTTTGTGGATACCTGGGGGCTGACTTTCTCAGTGTTATGTTCCATCGTGCACAGAAGCCTTCAGTGTTATCTGATATGAACTGGGACCCGTTGTCGCATATGATCTCGGATGGTATCCCAAATCTGCTTATGATGTTGCGCTTGATGAAAGAGATCACCTGTTGTTCTTTTACCTCTGTCATGGCTTCTGCTTCAATCCACTTTGAGAAGTAGTCGGTCATAACTAGCATGTATACTCTGTTTCCTGGAGCCCTGGGCAGCTTTCCTACTATGTCCATGCCCCACATCATGAATGGCCATGGAGAGATAATTGGATGCATTGGTTCTGCTGGCTGGTGAATCGCTGGAGCCGCCTTTTGACATGATTCACAACGTTTGGTGTGGTTTATGGCGTCTGCGCGCATCGTGGGCCAGAAATATCCCTGCCTTAAGATTTTGTTTGACAGGCTTCGTCCTCCAGCGTGGTTCCCACATTCTCCACCGTGCATGTCTTGCAGTATTGTTTCTGCTTCCTCCTTGCTTAAGCACCTGAGGCATGGTCCTGCCAATGATTTTCTGAAGAGAATGTTATCGATCATGATATACCTGGAAGCTTTTATTCTGAAACTTTGTGCTTCCTTTTTATCTTCAAGGAGTGTCCCATCCCTTAGCCAATTTAGGTATGGAATCCTCCAATCTGCATCCTAAGTATAAGAGCTTCATACTCGGCCTCGTTATTGGTCGCCTTGAATTCGCACCTAATGGCTTGCACTATCATATCCCCTTTAGGAGATCGCAGTACTAAACCCACACCAGCCCCTCTAGCATTTGAGGCTCCGTCAATATACAGGGTCCACATCTCACCATCCTGGCTTCCCATCATCGTCAGCATTCCTTCTTCTGCTTCCCCACGAGTTGCAGGGCAGAAGTCAGAGACGAAATCTGCTAGGGCTTGGGATTTTATCGCTGTTCTGGGTTCAAATTGTAAGTCATAGCCACTAAGATGCACCGACCACTTAGTCATTCTACCTGAAAGTTCAGGCTTCCTCATAATAGTCTTTAGCGGGTAATTGGTTATGACATGGATGGTGTGAGATTCAAAGTACGGCCGCAGTTTATAAGAGGCAGTAACCAAAGCCAGTGCTAATTTTTCAAAAGAAGTGTACCTGGTCTCTGCAGGGAGCGAGAGACTTGCGATATAATATACGGGATGCTGCACTCCTTCTTGTTCTTTAACCAGAACTGCGCTTACGGCTGCTTCCGTGACTGATAAATACAAAAATAGTGGTTCCCCTTGCTCAGGCTTCGCGAGTAATGGTGGCGTGCTTAGGTAGCTTTTGAGTTCGGCGAATGCTTTTTCATGCTCTTTAGTCCATTCGAATTTCTGACTCTTCCTCAATATATCATAGAATAGTTTGCACCTATCCGAGGCCCTTGATATGAACCTATTTAGGGCCGCCACCTTTCCTGCTAGCCTCTGCACATCTTTTGGCTTCTGGGGTGATTCCAGTTGGAGTATTGCTCTTATCTGCTCCTTGCTTGCCTCAATTCCCCTCTGTGTTACCATATACCCTAGGAATTTTCCCGAGGATACCCCAAACGAGCATTTGGATGGATTAAGTTTCATTTTAAACTCCCTCAATGTCTGGAAGGTATCCGCCAAGTGCTCCATGTGCATTTCTGCTTTTTTAGATTTTACCACCATGTCGTCAATGTATACTTCCATGGTCTTTCCTATTTGCTGCTTGAACATTTTATTTACCAACCGTTGATAGGTGGACCCGGCGTTCTTTAGGCCGAAGGGCATGACCTTGTAACAATATATGCCCCTCTCCGACATGAATGCTGTTTTCTCCTGATCTTGTGGATGCATCTTGATTTGATTGTAACCGCCATTGTTGTCAGAATCGCGATTCGATCCAACGATTCTACGATTTTACGATCCAAAAATGCTTGACCGATCCTGGATCCTACGATTCTATCATAGCTGTAGAATCTTACGATCCTATTAATTTGAAAATATTTAGAGATGGGATCATAATACGATCCTACGATTTTACGATCCTACGATCCGATTCTATAATAAAAAAATTAATATATATTTTTATATAATGACACCGTAAAACCCAAATTTCATGTAACTTGTTCATACAATGATACTAAAATCATTAATTACCAATATTTTATGAATAAATATTAATAAATAAGTGTTCTGATTTTCAATTATATGTTTTTACCAAATAAAAAATTATATATAGTGAGTTTGTAGAATCTTGCGATTCTACGATCCGATTCTACCGATTCGATCCTACCCTCCCCATCGATCCAAAGTAGAATCCCGATCCTGACAACATTGGTAACCGCTCCAGGCATCGAGGAAAGTGAGTACCTCATGTCCCGCAGTAGCGTCCACCATTGCGTCGATATGTGGTAGTGGGATGGGATCCTTGGGACAAGCTTTGTTTAGATCTGTGAAGTCTACGCATACCCTCCACTTACCGTTCCTTTTGGGTACCACTACTACGTTAGAGAGCCACTCAGGGTAACTGACTTCTCTAATTTTATCTGCTGCCAAGAGACTGTCCACTTCTTTATTGATGACTTCATTTCTTTCTCGCGAATTTTCTTCTCTTCTCTTCATCTCATGGGGTGCAGCTTGGGTTTACGCTTAATTTATGTGAAATAACGGATGGGTCTATGCCCACCATATCATTGTGGGACCAGGCGAAGCAATCCATGTTGCTCTTGAGAAATTGAATCAGCTGGTTGCGCAGTTCTTCACTGCAGGTGGCCCCAATCAACACTGTTCTATCCGGGTGCTCCTCGTCCAGGTGTATCTGGTCCAACTCTTCCGAGGGAGGCTCCTTGTATTCTGTCGAGGTGCCCCTGTCCTGTAATTGCTATGAGGGGAGCTTGGTTGTAGCTTTGAGGGCTTGTGTATAGCAGTTTCTGGATTCCTCTTGATCTCCTTTTACCGTAACTGTGCCCCATGGGGTTGGGAACTTGAGACACTGATGATATGTTGAAGGTACTGCCTTCATCTGATGCAACCACGGTCTACCCAGTATCACGTTGTATGTGGTTGGACCTTCGATGATTAGGTATCTTACTAATTTGTTAACTCCTTCAATATATGTTGGGATGGTTATCTCACCTACTGAATGCGCAGTCTCTCCACTAAATCCTACCAAAGGGGCACGATTTCTTTACTGGGTTCTCTTTATCGAAACCCATGGTTTTGAGGGTTTCGAGCATGATAAGGTTCACGAGCTCCCTGTATCTACCAATGCTTTCAGACACGGTGCAATTGCCAATGGATAATGTTATGGTCAAGGCATCGTCATGCTGTTCGCGCCGCTTTCCATGTCGGTTTCATCGAAAGTTCTTGGGGTAAATTGCTCGCTTACTCTGTACGAGGTTTCGGATGACCCCCTTTACTCCCGGTGGCTTTCCTCTTCGCGGCGGAATATGTCAATCCTGCTAGCTCGGATTCGCCTGTTATCACGTTAATAATCTTCGTGCATACGGGTGGAGCAGAAGGAAGTACCTGATTTGCTGCTTCTCTTCTGTCCTGCTTGCCCCCACGTGATAACAGGTGGTCCAAGTTTCCTTTGCGTACTTGGAACTTCACCTCCCTCCGCAATTTGTAGCAATCTTCGGTCCTATGCCCTATGTCTTGGTGCCATTCACACCTCTTACTGCTGTCTCTGTCGTCGTTTGGCCTATCCTGAGTGGGTGGCTTTGGCCATCTCACCTGGTCACCCAGGTTTCTGAGTGCTTTCAACAACCCTTCCATTCCCGTGTTGAATCCGTATTCAGAAAGCTTAGGAGGGTGCGGAGAATCGTCAATTTGCTGAGCTTTTTCTGCTACCCTGCTGATATTGGGCCTGCTGTATGGCTTAATTCTGTCATCCTTCTTTTCTGGTGCGAATTTCCTACTTGTCTTGTCGAAGCCTGCTGTACCCTTTCTAGCCTGTATATCTTCTTCCAATCTTAACGCTGCAGTAGCTCTCTGTTGAACTTCCTCGAATCTCTCACAAGGATACATAGTTAATTCTTTGTAGAGGTTTGACTCCTTATCCGCACCCTTTTGAAGGCGTTGATAGCAGTGGACATATCGCAGCCTCGTATTGAGACTTTTTCTGCGTTGAACCTAGTGACGTAGTCCTTGATTGATTCCCCTATCTCCTGAACAATCCTGTACAGGTCACTTGGCTGCTTGGGTGTTCTGCGGCTGCTGGAGAACTGTTGGTTGAAAGCGTTGACCAAGTCAGCAAATGATGATATGGTTTCATTAGGTAGACCGACGAACCATTGTAATGCTGCTCCGGTTAGGGTTGAACCAAATCCCTTACACATACATGCCTCTTTTGAGGCTCCCGTGGCCGTAGTAACCATCATCTTCTGCTTGAATTGACTGATGTGATCGCAGGGGTCTGTGGTTCCATCAAAGAGAGTCATTGTTGGGACGCTAAATCCTTTTGGTAAGGCCACTGTGGCTATATCGTCAATAAACGGTGAATCAGCGTAGCTTTCTGGTGCAGCCATCTCCATAGGCAGAGGCATACCGGGGACCCTCCTGAGGAGGCTTCGTAGTTCCCGGCTGGCATTTCTATGTATGTCTCTCTTCCGGAGGGTCGCTGATGCTCCTGTGGCTGGTGTCCTGCTCCTTGTACGAAGTTCCGTCGTTCCAGGATTTCTGTTTGACGTGCCTGCGATGTTGCTGCCACCGGAGTGTCTTCCCAGGTATATTCGCCTTGATTCGTAGCTAGCATCCTGGTTATTGGGACTGCAATTGTGGCCCTGCTTTTCTGCGGTCCCGCCGCGCCTGACGTGGGTGTAGGTTCCTGGTGCACTGGTTCCTCATCTGGTGTTAGTGCCCCTAGTCCTGTTGGGACCAGGCCTCCTCGTGGCTGTGGTGTTCCTTCCATATCCAGCCTGAGTGCTACTTCGCGTGGTAATACCCGTGTCTGCCTTCGATCCCTACTTTCTGCTGATGGCCTTTCAAATCTGTCTTCTTGGCTCCCGTGGTGGACTAGCGGCCTGGTTCCTTAATTCGTTGATCTGTGCTCGGAGGAGGTTGTTGTCCTCCTCCATCTGGGATCTCATGCTTCTATTCTCGTTCTGCATAGTCTTAATGGTTCTGGCTAAAGTGTCCAACCCGCTTATCATGATGCTGGTGGGACTTGGAGAAGCCTGAATTTGTTGCCGGGGCTGCGCTCCTTTTTCTGACTGTATGGCTCCCTGCTGTCCCTGAGCGACTCCTGGATCTCTAGTCTGAGCCCTACCCGAAGATGGACTTGCTCCGCTCGGGAATTCGACTTTGCTTGGTGTTTGGTATCTGGGTAGCAGCGGTGGTCTTGACCGAAGTAGTACGTGCTGCTACTGCTGCCGAGGGAGATGGTGCCCGTGTTGCTGCGGAAGGGGGCGGCACCTGTGTTGCTGGTACCCCGCCGGAGTTGCCTGAGGTTGCTTCTTTATGTCCGGACATATTTTGACTGTTGAGTGGACTGACTAACGGAGACGACCACTATGCCCCACGGTGGGCGCCAAACTGTTTTGGTAAATTTCTACCAAATTAGGGTTAAAGTGGTCTTAGCGTTAGGTCAATACTGCGATTTATGTGAACGTCGTATGTTATCCTATTTGAACGATGAATGCAATGAACACAAGCAATTTTGGTGACGCGGAAAACCCGATGTGGGAAACAACCGCGGGGGGAGACGGAATCCCACCAATATTTTCACTATAATTCGAGAGGAAATACAGTTCTTATGCTTGCTATGAATGCTAAAGTGTAATTCTTGTATATTTCGATGATCGTTCTTCTTTGCATTGAGGCTCCTTATATAGGGTAGATCGTTGGACTAGGGTTTCTTGCTTTTCCTCCAAGTTATCCCTAATTTGACATAAGGTAGGACTTTCCTTCTTCGGATCTCGCAAGATGTTGGACCCTCATAAGCTTCTCCCGCGGGGACCTTTGGCCCATATCCTGCGCTGATTGCTGACGCTGGCATCCTGGCTCCCTGATATCCTGCATCCCGTAACACTTCCAGGCCTGCTGCCCCAAGTCAGCCCATATCCATATTTTGGGCCTAACAAGTAGCATAGGCCGAGAGGTAGCTACTATTTAACATGGACCGAGAGGACTTGTTTTCCCCATCCTTCGCGACCGTATTTCGAAGTTACCTAGGATTTTGTGCCATCGCAGCTATAGTGAACCGACCGTCTTAGCATTCCTTTTATCATTTGCTTATTCCTATTTTTATTCCTTGTTTATTTATTTTCGCATTTAGACTTAGATATAACTCAAATCAAAACCCCCTCAAAACTGTTACCCTTAGACTAAGTTTAAAAGCAACTATTATCTCCCTACCTCCCTGCAGATCGACCCTTACTACCGCTTGCTAGTTGTAGTTCGGAATTTATAAATATTATTTTTGGTACTCACTTCGACAGGTATCAAATTTTGGCGCCGTTGCCGGGGAGGCAGCGCTAGTTTTAGTTGTTTTTTATTTTAGTTTGTGTTTCGCCTCAAAGGAAGACTGAATACCTTGAGGCAGTTCTTACCATTTCCTCTAGTATTGTTTTGTTAGGTCCTACAGGTCCTATCTACGATTTCGAAGGGTGTACCCATGTTCCATTCTCGGGAGCAAGCGGTGCCGTTTTGTGGGAGATGCGGCGGAGCGGGACACACATCGAGGCATGCGGGAACCCTAAGGAGAAGATGTTTGCTTTTCATCAACTTCAACTCGACAATTCGTATAATTACGATCCTACTTCACTGCATCAACCATATGTGCCTCCTTATGAAGCCCCACCACCATCCACTCCGTCACAAAGAAGAGTCAAATAATGAAGTTGCGAGTTGATAAGTCTAGTGCAAATTGCTTATGGTAGAGGTACAGAAAAGTAATGCGGCAAATGAGGTCTCAATCATGGAGCTGAAATCTCAAATTGCTATATTAGACAAGCATGCGGTGAGATACCGAGTCAATTCCACTCTCTGAATCAGCGTATTGAGACCGTACATGCAATGACGCCGAGGAGCGGGTCCGCTCGATGGACCCGAGAAAGTTGCTGAAAAAGGGAAGAAGAAAAAGGGCGAGAAAAAGACGATTAGCGGAATCACGGTCGATCGACCACATCACCCGATCGATCGACCGATCCGCGAAATGACATAGCTTCTGCTCGTTGAAAACCATCAATCGATCGACCAACATGGTCGATCGACGAGGAAGCGGTGATGACGAACCATTCCATCCTCCAATGCGATAACTTGAGGGACTACTTGTTTCGGTACTACGACTCCGAAATCATCGAGGCAAGATCCGGATCTTGATGGGTCCGTTCGATTCCAAAGTATGACCCTACGACGGTCAATGGTTCATTCTGAGACGGATCAAGAAGGGTCAAGTTACAACAAAGACAAAGTAGTGGATTTTCACCTAAGTCCACTGATGCTTGGTATGAGAGACCTAGAGGAGAGGGCAAAGCTACTTGACGACTCCTTATCCGGAAAGACTAGTGCCAACCAAAGATGAGGTAACGTTCGATTAATTCAAAGATTTAGTGCGTAGTCTTAATGTGCAAGTACCTTTCTTAGAGCTAGTTAATCAAGTACCTGCATATATGAAGTTTATGAGACAGTTTCTAGCTAAGAAAAGGTCTTTGAATGTTGTCGAGTCTGTCCAATTAACTGAGGAGTCTAGTTCATATTTAACTCACAAAGCTGCCCGTAAACTGTCTGACCCAGGTAGTTTCTCTGTCCCCTGTAATATTGGTACCTTCTCAATTGAGAAGGCACTATGTGATTTAGGGGCTAATGTCAGTGTTATGCCCTTGAGTCTGGCTAAGAAATAGGGATTGACTAGATTTGCTATTACTGACATGACTGTGCAAATGGCTGACCGTTCTGCAGTTCGGCCAGTAGGGGTCTTAGAGAATGTGCCTGTTCAAATTAAAAAATTCTTTTTCCCTGTTAACTTTGTTGTTTTGGATATTCCTGAAGATGTCAACACCCCAATTATTTTGGGAAGACCGTTTCTACACACTACTGGTGCAATAATTGATGTAGGGGAAAGAACTTTGAGATTTAAGGTTGATACGGTCGTTTCTGTACCAAAAATAAATACCTAAATACAACTAACAGAAGTCAGCGGTAAGTAGGGTCGATCTCCACAGGGAGGCGGTCACTATTCACTTGTCTATTTCGGTCTGTCTAATGTCACAATTGGGGGTTTTGATTGTTTTGACTAAACTAAACAGATTAAGGCAAGAGAAAATAATGAAGAAAAACGGGGGTAAATCAGATAAAGGAGATAAATATGCTAGGAATCGGTCTACCGTGGCAGCTACACTATCGGGTCAACTGAGTCGATTAAATTATTGATAAGAAGAGCGAGGTCGTCACCTTTCGGTCCTTAAACCTACGATTATACCCTTTCGGTCTCTAATCGCCCTAGGGTCTCCCTAACTTAGCTTTCACCCTCATTAGGTATCACCTATTGTACTTAAGCAAGCCTTCCCTTCCAATCTTTTGATCCAGGTCGGGGGTAACTAAATAAATCGGTCTCCTTCATGAATTCATTCAACCTAATCACAATTATATTGCTTAATACAATTCTTGTCGCAAAACTAATCTAATCATGTCGAACCTAACATATTGCTACCACGGTTTCCCTAGTCCTAACATATTAAAGGAATTAGTTAGACATAATTAAATAAGCAAGAACAATAAATAGAGAAGAAGTAATAAACATAAACATAAATTAAGGAGGAAAAGAAAGGGAAAGAAGTAATTACTGAAATAAATCCGGACATAAAGTAACAGTAAATTGTGTGTGTGTGTGGGGGAGGGGGGGGGGGGGGCTACAAATGACGTCTCGCCTTCCTATTTATAAGAAAAATAGGATTTATTCAACCTAATGACGGATTTAAGCTAAAAGCCAAGCCCGTAAGAGATACCACTCGATCGAGTGATTTAAAACCACTCGATCGAGTAAACTAAAGCTTAAACCACTCGATCGAGTAGAAAATCTACTCGATCGAGTAAATCAATAAATGCAACTACTCGATCGAGTAGAAAAAGGACTCGATCGAACAAAATTCTACTCGATCGAGTACTTTCCAGCAACAGTTTCCTGCTTTGCGCACTTAACTTCAAACGGCTGCCATTTCTTCATTACTTGGGCAAACAGGGTGATTCCGGTGGCGTTGGAAAGCTAAGAGGACAAGCTTTCATCTCCAATTGAATTCACCTGAGTATCAGTTTTAGAACTCGACATATGGCTCTCAAAAATAGGCACTGGCAATTTGAAGTTCTTCCTTTGCTCGCCTAGCTATCTTTCTTCTTTGCGCATCTCAAAATAGCTACATTCCCGCTCCAAATTCACTCTTCCTCCAAATGCATGCTAAACGGACGGTAAAAGGCTTGATTTCACTACTTTCTGGTTCATTCCTGCAAATAAAACAAAACAAAACAAAGTAACATATTCGGGGCATTTCGTAGCATAAACTACGATAATAGCATAGAAATACGTGCATATAA
The DNA here is from genome assembly GCF_048544455.1 of Silene latifolia. NCBI lineage: Eukaryota > Viridiplantae > Streptophyta > Magnoliopsida > Caryophyllales > Caryophyllaceae > Silene > Silene latifolia. The sequence continues at coordinate 109,511,883 of NC_133531.1, forward strand.
AGGTCTAAAAAGACTATATAAAATGCACGTATCAAATCTCCCCAAACCAAACCTTTACTCGTCCTCGAGTAAACTAAATGCAAATTAATGGAACGGAATAGATAACTCAGAGCTAGCTACAAATGTCCACTTAAACCAATTTAATGCAAGCAACTAACACTTATAGCAAACAGTCAAATGCAAACGAGTTGTAAGATGTTTATAATAAAGCTGAATCGTCGACCTTGCAAGACCTTTAATAATGGACTCTCACGGGTCACTCTTCTCTCATGAAGCAAAGGGTAAGCATATATATGTAAGAGAGAAAGAAAAATAGTCGCTCACCTAAACTACGACCCACATAACATGCATGCATCTAATATGATAGACAATTCTAGCTACCGTACACACATTCCAACCAAACAAGGTCCTGTCACAGCCGAGGGCTTACAAAAATATGGTAAAGTGAGGCAATGGGTAAGAAAAGGCAAAACATTTATGGGAATGTGGAGGTATAGGTGATCAAGCTAGTACCTAAACAGAACCATATGACAACATCCATTTCCAACTCAATTATGAATTAAGCACATATGCCCTTCATTTGGCACAAAACTCACCAAACCGAACTGAAAATACTCCTCAATAAATGTAAATAAAGCATAGGAGTAGAGACCGCCTCATCAAACAACATCTTTTTTTTTCTTTTTCTTTCTATTTTTTTTCGGTTTCTTCCTTTTTTTTTCTTTTCGAATTCCTTTTTTTTTTCATTTTTCATGTCTTTTTTTCTTTTTCACGTCTTTTTTCATCATCCTCCCTTTCTTCATAGATTACCAACTCCGAATCATCAAATACAAGTCAAACTTGGCACGATGAAACATGTACCGCAAAAACATACACTAAACTAGCTTGACAAGGCAGGCTAAATTTGGAATGTAGCTAAGGGTCAATAGGCAAATTTGGCTAATGTGGAGTTTAAATGGGTAAAAATGAAACAAAGGGGAAATTGTAAGCACCTCCCTGCATGTGACACCAACCACTAACCCGAATGTATGACGGCAAAAAGCAATTGAATTTCATATATGTGCAAATTAATGAACATGTTATGCAAGGAGTAACTACTCACAATCCTACATGAAACCGGTCATAAATGACACCAGGTTATAAGGCTCTAATCCTTAGAAATTATAAGTAGGTTGCCAAAATTTCAGGTCAAGTCTATTCGTTCAGCTAAATTCAACATAAACTCGTAGATATGCAATAAGACAAGGCTAAAGATATTAGTTTATTGCAAGACTTAAGCAAAAGGACAAATAATAGTGCAATTTCATCATGGAAATCGATCGTTCCGACTCAACCTATATGCTAAAATAAACGTGAAATTTTTTGATTTTTCGGTAATTTTTCTATTTTTATGAGATTTTTGATTTTTATGAAAATAAACAACAATGCATACAAAAATTAAGCGTGACAACAAAAATGCAATAAAAACAGCTTGCAGACACAGATATGGATGCACAACCTCCCCAAACCAAACCGTACAATGCCCTCATTGTACCAAAACATGGAAAGGAAACGCAAACTAAAAGAGAAAGAGAGTAAATGCAGAAAACTTACAACATTGCGCGAATAAGGGACCTCCCCAAACCAGCCAGCAACGTGGGAGGTCACTAATAGCTCCGAAACATCGTCACAAGAAGCTATCCAAGCAATGGGCGTCCAAAACAGCTCGATCGAGAGGAATAGTGGTCGATCGAGTAGAATAGTGGTCGATCGAGTAAATTTTTTTTTTTTTTTTTTTTGTTTGCGGGACTCGATCGAGTGATATAAGTACTCGATCGAGTGACTTCAGCAGCAAAAAGCTCTCGATCGAGTACAAAAAGTACTCGATCGAGTGATCCTTAGTAATTCCTGCAAAGACGCAATGAAAAACAGCCCGCAAACTAACAAAACAAGCATACTGACATAGTTTGTGGTGCGAAGACCATTTATTACACACAAGACTAAAAGAAATGTTTGAAAAACAACTAAAAATTAAAAATCTCCGGGTTGCCTCCCGGGTAGCGCTAATTTCAGACAGGTCCCAGCTCGACCTTCTTTTTCATCCAGCTGCTCCAAATTAGTCATAATCAAAATAGCTCAAAGCGCGCAGCATTAGATCATAAATCTGCGCATGTGCTACACAAAAATGTAAGTAGCACCGCAGTGGAATAAAAATATAGGAAATAAAATTAAACAACCGTTTAAGTCTAATAAATTTCCTATGGGAGCTCCTAAATTTATCCACCAAATAAAGGAGGTCAGGAGCAATTGTCAATAAATTAGGGCCCCGTTTCAGATTAACAAGATTAAGATGACAAGGACGGTGAAAAATCGCTAATTTATTCGTCCACATGGGAGGGGGTATAGCTTTAAAAGACAAAGCATGAGTCAAGCGAGGTAGCGTACTTTGTATATTAACAATAATAAAATTATCGCTAATTACCTCAGGTAGGTTGCTCTCAATGGAATCATCGACAAAAGAATGTAATACCTCATCCGTGCTAGGAGCAAATACCGACTCAGCTGTCCTTTCGTCGCCCTCAGTGGAATTCGTCCCGTAAATCTCAGCCTCAAGCGCATCCAACTCGGCCTTGAAAAGGGGAGACTCACCATAACCGTTATCATCATCAAAATCATCGTCTAAAATGAACCCAAGTAACAAATCATTGCTCTCGCTGGCCAACTCACACGATCGAGCAGAATTGTCACTCGATCGACCACTTTCCTCCTGATTTTCACTCGATCGAGTAGAAATATCACTCGATCGAGAACTTTCTTCTGGAAATTCACTCGATCGACTAATATAAGTCACTCGATCGAGTGATTCTTCCTGTACAGCGCTAAAATCCTCGCGTAAGGTAGTGAAATATGATAGAAATTCGTCATCCGAGTCATAAAAATTATCCTTAGCATTGGGCGACATGGTTTCTTCATGGGAAAAACTGCTCTCAGTAAAGTACACCTCTTCTGGTTGCCCATTATCCGACTCAGCTGCTAACTGAGTTAATTGTGACTCCAGCTCAATGAATTGAGCTTCCATACGTCTATCACTCTCTTGCCTTTTGGATGCAAGTATTTCCAACAAAGATTAGAGCTCCGCAATCTCTTCTTTCTGTATATCAGGAGGATCTTGTTGCGGTGGCCATGGATAGGGTGGATATGGCGGCACAACTACAGGGGAATGGCTAACACGTCCCCAACACTTGAACTCGTAGACCGCGTCATTTTCTGCCATACAAAAAACTGCATTGTGCTCAGCAGAACCACATCTCCCGCAGTAAATCACCTGCTGCGCCATATAGTGGGACATAGGTGATGGGTCAAAGGTACTCAAGCCTTCCCTTTGACGATCTTTCACCTAGAACTATCTAGGTAGTACCTGTAAGGCCTATCAAAACTGCACTAAAGAAAAAGATTAGAACGGCCTCAAGGGAAAAATCCCCTGAGGCTAAAAACAGACAGAATTAAACAAATAAATAAATAGTTACCTCCCCGGCAACGGCGCCAAAATTTGATACGGTCGTTTCTGTACCAAAAATAAATACCTAAATACAACTAACAGAAGTCAGCGGTAAGTAGGGTCGATCTCCACAGGAAGGCGGTCACTATTCACTTGTCTATTTCGGTCTGTCTAATGTCACAATTGGGGGTTTTGATTGTTTTGACTAAACTAAACAGATTAAGGCAAGAGAAAATAATGAAGAAAAACGGGGGTAAATCAGATAAAGGAGAGAAATATGCTAGGAATCGGTCTACCGTGGCAGCTACACTATCGGGTCAACTGAGTCGATTAAATTATTAATAAGAAGAGCGAGGTCGTCACCTTTCGATCCTTAAACCTACGATTATACCCTTTCAGTCTCTAATCGCCCTAGGGTCTCCCTAACTTGACTTTCGCCCTAATTAGGTATCACCTATTGTAATTAAGCAAGCCTTCCCTTCCAATCTTTCGATCCAGGTCGGGGGTAACTAAATAAATCGGTCTCCTGCATGCATTCATTCAACCTAATCACAATTATATTGCTTAATACAATTCTTGTCGCAAAACTAATCTAATCATGTCGAACCTAACATATTGCTACCACGGTTTCCCTAGTCCTAACATATTAAAGGAATTAGCTAGACATAATTAAATAAGCAAGAACAAGAAATAGAGAAGAAGTAATAAACATAAACATAAATTAAGGAGGAAAAGAAAGGGAGAGAAGTAATTACTGAAATAAATCCGGACAGAAAATAACAGTAGCAAAGTAACAGTGTATTGTGTGTGTGGGGGGGGGGGGAGGGGGGAGGGTGCTACAAATGACGTCTCCCCTTCCTATTTATAAGAAAAATAGGATTTTATTCAACCTAATGACGGATTTAAGCTAAAAGCCCAAGCCCGTAAGAGAAACCACTCGATCGAGTGATTTAAAACCACTCGATCGAGTAAACTAAAGCTTAAACCACTCGATCGAGTAAATCAATAAATTCAACTACTCGATCGAGTAGAAAAAGGACTCGATCGAACAAAATTCTACTCGATCGAGTACTTTCCAGCAACAGTTTCCTGCTTTGCGCACTGAACTTCAAACGGCTTCCATTTCTTCATTACTTGGGCAAACAGGGTGATTCCGGTGGCGTTGGAAAGCTAAGAGGACAAGCTTTCATATCCAATTAGAATAACCTGAATATAAGTTGTAAAACTCGAGATATGGCTCTCAAAAGTAGGCACTGGCAATTTGAAGTTCTTCCTTTGCTCGCCTAGCTATCTTTCTTCTTTGCGCATCTCAAAATAGCTACATTCCCGCTCCAAATTCACTCTTCCTCCAAATGCATGCTAAACGGATGGTAAAAGGCTTGATTTCACTACTTTCTGGTTCATTCCTGCAATTAAGACAAAACAAACCAAAGTAGCATATTTGGGGCATTTCGTAGCATAAACTACGATAATAGCATAGAAATACGTGCATAAAAAAGCCTAAAAAGACTATATAAAATGCACGTATCAAAGGTAGGGAAGCACTCTATTATGTTTGCCCAGTCCCCTAGGAAGAAAGACCCCATGTGGCCCATGACCTGTAATATGATTTCTGAAAAGAAATCTTATTTTGTGCTTTTTTATGTGCCTGCCCCTGTGCCTATTCCTGTTATGACACCTCCGCCCCAGAATGGGAGCAAATTGAAGGAAGATTCTTCTATTTTGACTGTTGCAGGAACTGGTTTGGGGAAGGAAGAACCGTTCGCTCCAGCTGTGAAGGAGCCCATTGTTCAGAGAGGCGGTTTGGGATGTCTTAGCTATGGCACTGACGAGGAGCCATATGAGGAGCCCAAGAAGAAGGAGCCAGTCAAAATTTCGGAGTCGGATTTTGAGTGTGAGGAGCTAGAAGATGATGGTCGTGCCTGGGAAGATGCTAGAGATGATCCATTAAGTATCCCAGGCGGAGTAGAGTGGAGTCCAGCTTCTGAGATGAGCACTGCGGAAGCTACTTCATGTAGACAGAAGCCTTGGTCGGAGATTTTCTGCAATTTCCGTTGATTCGTTTCTTAGACCTTTTAAAAACTATTTTATTGCTTTTAGACTATTTATCATTTTTCGTGTGCGCGAAACTTCGCTTAATTTGGTTTGCTTAGGATTTTTATAAACTTTAGACTGTTACTTTGGGTTTTGCGCAATTTTGGGCGCATTATTATTTGTATTTGCAGGTTTATAGAGCTTGTTAGCTCAATTTATTGAGCTAATTCGAAGAAATCAGGAAGTTACAAAGAGATTATTTCGATCGATCGATCGCCATCTTAGTCGATCGACCGAGCGCTACATTCCAGAGCTTCGTTTCCGTCATCTTGGTCGATCGACTGGGTAAGGTGGTCGATCGACCTTTGTCCGCTGCTGTACCTGTTTTCGATCATTCCCCTGCTGTGTTTGGTCGATTTGCGGAGTTGAGGGAGTCTTTTCTCCACTTTATTATCCGATTTATTTCTGTTTTCTTCCATTTCCTTATTGTGCACATAATTTTGCGTTTCATAAATTGCTTTCTCGGAAATTATGCGCGGCACTTTTGTTTGTCTTTTCACATACTTGTTGGTAGCACTGCTGGCTACTGAAACCTCCTAGCTCACGCTGGTTTGGGGAGGTTTCCTTTTTGCTGCGCTTAAAGTCTTGTGAGTTTCCGAGTCCTTCTTTTATGTCAATTTTAGTTATAATTCCGCAACTCCCATTTCCTTTGCTTATTTTCTTATATGATTTTGCACAATGGGGACATTGTGTGATTTGGTTTGGGGAAGGGTTTTGCGTTGCATTCATGCTGCTTTGCATTCACGTTTACATTTTTGTCTTACATTGTTGTTTATTTTCCTCTTATATACAGTAAAATTCAAAAAAATTGAAAAATTTCAAAATTCAAAAAATTTTCATGTTTATTTTAGCATATAGGTCGAGTCGGAACGGTAGTATTTCAAGGATGATATTGCATTTGCATCTGTTTTTGCCTAAGCCTTGCCAATTGACATGTTATTAGTAGAATCACATATGCATAATCTACGAGTTTTCGTTAATTTATCTTGCTGGACTTGAGACTTGACTTTGAATTTTGGCAAACTACATCATATTCTGAGTTTTAGAGCCTATAACTGGTGACATTCATGGCCAGTTTATCTAGGATGTGAGTAGTTACTCCTTATGGGGCATGTTACATAAATTTGCATAAATATGAACTTAATCTGCTTAATACCTGTATGCATTCGGTTTGTGGTTTGTTGACACATGTGGTAGAGGTTCCCCTTTATTCATTTTACCCATGAGCCCCTCAAAGCCAAATTGCCTTCTTGTCCCATAAACTACATCCTATATTCAGCCTGCCTTTGTCAAGCTAGTATTATTAGTTTTGGGAATATGTCTATTTGCGGTTTGGTTATATGCTTATTTTGAGATGATGTTGGATGAAAGAATGAAGGAGGAGAAAGATAAAAAAAAAGAGAAAAAAAAAACGAAGAAAAATGATTCGAAAAGAAAGAAAAAAGAGTGTGCCATACTGTAGAGTATCGTCGATCGACTGGCCTTATTGGTCGATCGACTTGAGTCCGAGAAAAGGAAAAAAAATCGCATAATTCAAAGTCCTTATCAAATGGCGATTTTTGCTCCCATGTTATCATTTATATTCTTTGGGGAGTTGATTAATTATGGAGATTGCGAGATTTGTGCTTCTAAATAGCACCGGGTTTATTGTTGTTAATTTTGAGCAAGAAGTTGGATGTTGACATATGGTTTTGTTTAGGTACTAGCTTGGCCGCCTATACCTCCGCATTCCCATAAATGTTTTGCCTCTTCTTACCCATTACCTCACATATCCATATTTACCTCGGCATGTGTCATGGTCATCTGTTTGGTTGGAATGCGTATGTACGGTTGTAGAGATTATTTTCATATTAGATTGCAGGCATGTTCTTATAGGTCGTAGTTAGGTGAGAGTCACTACAAAATTACTTCTTTCTATCTTTTACATATACTCACCTGTGCTTTTGTGTGATTTGAGCGACCCGTGAGAGTCCAATTTGATAAGTCTCTATAGTTGACGGTTCAGCAGTTTTTAACGACTCCATAACTCGTTTGCATGATTTACAATGCTAATTGATTATTAGTTGTGCATTAAATTGGTTTAGGCTTTACTTGTTGCATTTCGCTCTGAGATTGAACTCGTTCCATTAGGTTTTAGGATCGAGTCTAGTTCTTGCTTGGGGACAAGCAAGGGTTTTGTTTGGGGAAGTTTGATGGGTGTCTAATATATGATGTTTTGCACATCATTTTACACGCATTTCAGAGCTTAATTGAGTAGTTTATGCTACTATTTCCCTTGTTTCGTGTATTTCTTCCTTTTTGTGTGATATTACAGAAATATGAAGATTTCAACGGAAAATGAGCCGAATCCGTCCCTAAGTACTTAGCACTGCATTTGACATGGAGTAAAGACTCGGGAAGCGAACTTGGTGCGCATTTCAAGGCTTGAAAGACATATTTGCGAGAGTTTAGAAGCGAACTACCAGCTACAGTGGTCTATAGACTGACCTACATGGTCTATAGACCGTCAGAATGCTTCTCGACATTGCAGGCTGCTTCAGATGGCTATATATCGAGTTTTACAGTAGATAATCGAGTGATTCTAATTGGAGGTGAAAGCTTATCCTCTTAGCTTTCCAACGCCGCGTAGAACGCCTGATTTGAGCAAGTAACGAAGAAATGGCAGCTGTTTTAAGATCGGCGCTTGCAGAATCGTCGAAATGCAATTCTGCAGACGGACTCTTGGTCGATCGACTGGTCCAAGTGGTCGATCGACCACCCCACGAGCTGTTGCGCAAGTTAAAAGATCGAGAACTCCAAAGCCCATTGTAATTAGGTTTAGGAATAAGAGTTACGTAATATTTTCTATATAACGTAACCAGAGCCATCAGTTTATGATCATCGAATTTTAGGAATTACTTAGGGTTCTTCTTAAAAGATTGTTTTAGTTTAATTCTCCGTCGATAAAGTTTACTTTCCGCACTTGGTTTTGGTATTTCCTATTCAATCCTCCTTACGGTATTCTTCGGTTCCTTCTGTTCAGTTTATTGCTTTAATTCCTCCGTAGTTAGAATTGTTAGTTTAGATTTTCCAAAGCCATATTATTGTTTTATGTTATTCATTTGCTTAGTTAATTTAAATATGAATTCGTTAGCTTTGTTTGACAATATTATTGCTGTTTTTATCATGAGTATGAGTAGCTAAATCAACCCCGCTAAGATGTAGTGGAGCTATAGCGTAGATGGCATAAATTATAGGCGATTTCGATTCACGGTATGGTCGATCGACCGGTACCCCTGGTCGATCGACTGGTTACGCGTCTGGTTTTGCTTTGTTTATTTCGTTAAGTGCTTTATCTTTCAATGAGACCGAGAGGAGACTTGATAGATGCTCAAACTTGACCATCCCATAGATCGAGAGATAGGAATGGACAATAATTAACGAATTAAAATGACTAAATTGCTAAGATCGAGATATAACGTGATTTAGTTTGCATTAGGAATCATTAATCAAGAACGAGAGTTAGTATTAATGAGACTTAGGGAATAGTAGCATAGGCCGAGAGGTAGCTACTATTTAACATGGACCGAGAGGACTTGTTTTCCCCATCCTTCGCGACCGTATTTCGAAGTTACCTAGGATTTTGTGCCATCGCAGCTATAGTGAACCAACCGTCTTAGCATTCCTTTTATCATTTGCTTATTCCTATTTTTATTCCTTGTTTATTTATTTTCGCATTTAGACTTAGATATAACTCAAATCAAAACCCCCTCAAAACTGTTACCCTTAGACTAAGATTAAAAGCAACTATTATCTCCCTACCTCCCTGCGGATCGACCCTTACTACCGCTTGCTAGTTGTAGTTCGGAATTTATAAATATTATTTTTGGTACTCACTTCGACAGGTATCAAGGATGATGACTCATTTTTTATTTATAGCACAAGAGACTACTTCCCAAAACAATATATCTCAAACATGAAAGCAACTCATATTTCTTTCTTCTTTGCTTATCATTTTTCTCATGCTTCTTTCTTTCTTTTCATTTCTTTTTTTTTTTCTGTTCTCATATTTTTTTCTATCTTTTTTCAACTTTTTTTTTTCTTTACCACCATTCACCAAATTACGGGAATCAGCAATCCCGTAACAAAAATGCTCACAATAGTATCAAATAACCATATCCCATATAAGAGAGCACCTCAACACAAGTAGTAAGTCACTAGGTCAACAAGGGTAGGCAATTTTATATGTGGCTAGAAAATTGTGATTTTTTTGGGCATTATATGTAAGCAAACAAGTGAATGGCTTCTAGATGCAATCATGATAGAAAAACTCATAAGAAATGGAACAAAAAACCATACTTGTGCGTTTAGATGTAACGCACACCAAGAGGAGAAACTACACACACCTAAATAGGACCGGGTAAAGATGTACGGCCTTTTAGAGGCTTTATCTTACCATTTATGTAGTTTGCCGATGACAAGATCAAGTCTACTTTGTCCAAAATCTATCCCTCACCCACTATGTCAAGACATCCCCATGAAAGCAAAACCCGTCAATAAAGCATGATTCATTAGCTTAAAAAGCTACAATATGGAAAATACAAAGAGGAATGACATTATGCATAAGACAAAAGGGTGGACACAACAAGACACCAAAATTTATTTTATTTTTCATTTTTTTTTCAATTTTTCAATTTTTATGGATTTTTGAATATATGTGAAAGCAATAAAGCAAGACACACTAAATCCCTCCCCCAAGTTAGAACAACACATTGTCCTCAATGTGTGACACAAAGACGGACTAACAAAAACCAACAAGGGGAGATGAGATGACACATGCGAAAAATAAAGAAGGACAAGAAAGCATACTAAAGTGTAGAAGCCTCCCCCAAGCTAGCTTGAAAACGGAGTAAGGTCCAATCCAAGTAGCAAAGTACCTGCAAAAGACAAGCTACTACAATACCAAAGCAAGCTAAAATGTCTTATTGTCCTAACTATTACATCAAAACCAAATTGAAATTGCAATCGTAAATTGTCTTAAAAAGCATAAGTAAAACAATTTTTCCTAAAAGAATATACATCGTCCTTTTAAAAACCATGTCAACGCCCTTAGAAGTTGATCATATTCTTGTGCATAAGCAATACACAAGCATAAGTAAGCAATTGATAAGATATAAGCATGAAAGATAAAAGGCAATAAAGGATTAATCTTATCAAATTGCCCGTGAGAGATTTCAAATAGAACCACCGTACTCCCCTCGTCAGCAAGCGAAAGAGCATCATGCTTAAGAACATAAAAATAATCGTTAGTGCACAAATTATAATCATGAACGGTCTTACATTGGTGGTATGAAAACACTAAGTGGTAAGACTTACCAAAAATGGGTGGTTCATCCCAATTAACCTCTATGTTAGCATCACTAAGTCCTCCTTCAATTTCGAATTGGTCAACTACATTCCTGTGGACAATGGGCCCACGGGGGCGCTTGGGAGAGAGAACAAGCTTTTGTATTTTGTGGAGTCGCCACCAATTTTTATGGGAAATTGGAACCGTTCGAATACCTCGTGCCATGTCAAGACACAAAGTAGAGACATGAACACCAAGCAATCGTTACCCTTAGCATTCTATGTCTAGAATGACTCTCGTGGATGCCAATGAACACGGATGTTCACAGATATCTGGAGTAAGGGGTGAGGGTATGTATTAGGAAGCTCTTTTGATCGAACACCTAATCCCGCCCGCCTCGATAGCGGCCTCTACTAATGATTATGGACATCATCCATACTCGATATATCGTCGATTATATGCATGCAATGCAACATCCAAGTTTTAATCCTAACATGTGAGAATTAGACTAAGTCGGTTAACACGTATTTAACATACAATTAATGTCGAAGTAGGAGTTTAGATTGATTGCATGTGAAAGCATGTAAATAAATCATAAAATGCGATAAATAGTACAATAATAGAAAATTACAATAATTACATTGAATTAATTGATTTATGTCGAAAATTCCTTTAAAACGGATAAATTTAGAAAGAAAGAATAAAGAAATAACGAACAGATTAGTAAGCGATAATACGTATAATAGTTAATTATACGTAAGCTAATTAAACTAGGTCAAGCAACAACGGAGTTCAGAGACAGAAATCATCCTGGAATAGGCGCAGCAGAGCTGCACCCTCTGGAAGAGGCGCAGCAGTTGCTGCGTCTGTTCCAAGGGTGAGTTCTAGCTGTGAAATCGGAACTGCAAATCGTTAATATTAATTGGTGAATTTAAGGATTAATTAATATATTTACTCGGATGGAAGTGATTAATAGGTTAATTACATATGATTAAAGGTCATAAAAGCAATAAACATGGATGAGACGGAATTAAGATGAATTAATTACATGGATGAACGATTGATTAATGACATGGGTGAACAAAATAGGTTAAATATGACAAATTAATGACAATTAAGGACGAATAATGTAATAAACAGATGGAAATATATCAAAGGTCGAATTCCAGAAACTCAATATGAACAAATCGAATTTCTATAACCCGGATTGAGTTTTATGACAAAAACCCGCAAATATGAGATTATAAGGGATTTAAGTCGAATTTTAATGACGAATTAAACGTGTTAATGATGGTGATTAATATACATATGAAATTAATATGTTATTATGTCAAAGACTTAACGAGAAACAAACGAAACAAATAAACACGAAGGAATTACAGAGGACGAAGGAAGAAGAAAGGAAGCAGGAACTGCGGCAGCCTCACGAAGAGGCGCAGCAGGTGTTGCGCTCCTTCGAAGAGGCGCAACAGTTGCCGCGTCCTTTCTCGACGGTTTGTCTTCTGGAAATCCATAAAAGAGATTTAAAGCATTGTTTTAGAAATCGGTTTTAAGAGGTATTTTCGACATAAATCTTACATTAATGATGATACAAAAGTAAAGAACAATAAATAAAAGAGAGATTATACACCCTCAGACTTACATGTTTGACGAAATGAGATGAACTAAGTTTACGATTAGTGATGCTCGACTCGAATGTAGATGAAAGTGCCCTCGTAAGAGGAAAACGATTAGATTAATTAAGTTGATTGATGTGGAGTTGGTCAAATTGGTCGGTCATGCAAACGAGGCTGGTACTCAGAAGGATCCGAGCTTACGTGGTCGAATGTTCAAGCATGTAGACGCCAAAAAGTAAGAACAAAGGTCTATAATGCAAAGGGAGAAGAGAAGGGCGGACACTCGCGTGAGAAATATGAGGAGCGAAGGCTCCTATTTATACCAATCACGCGACGGAATAGGGTTTTCGGAGAGACTTTGGAAGTGAATCTCGGAAAGATATGAAAAAGATACGAAAAAATACGCAGAAAAGGACCTGGGAAGAGGCGCAGCAGTCACTGTGTCTCTTGGAAGAGGCGCAAAGACTGCTGCGCTGCGTCTGTTCCCAAGTGGTTTCCTCCTGCGGAAGAAAGATTTCCGTGTTTAAGTTATGGAAGGACGGAATAATTTGGTTTTCCTTAATATTTTGTATGAATATTACGGGAAATTGTTTACCAAAGAATACAGATTGTGAAATATTTATAAAATATGGAATAGAAATATCCGGAACATTCCAGAACATTCTGACTCGGGATTTAACGGTTATCAGAAAATGAAGACGGTTTTAGGCCCGGACTCCAAATGTACTCTAATTACTGTCAAAACGACCGTATCGGCACGTAGATGACAACTAAGAGGTAGACATTAGTGTTTGAGCAATCACTTGACGATAAACTTACGAACTGTCACAAATCGTTCCGCGTAGCAAACATGCGGCCCAATCATCACCGGGTGGTTCGCGAGAGGTGCAGAAATGAGGTATCTACAGAGCCCCCACTTTGACTGAGGCTTGGACAAGGCGAAAGTCAAAGTATAGCCATCAGGTCAATCGAAGATTACAACCTGACGACTATGGCGACGCGAGGCGGCTCGAGGGGTCTGAGCCAAGGACCTGTCGTCGGGTACATTTTAGAGTCTGTCGACTATCGGGGAGGGTCGTTTAAAATCCATTAGACTACGTAAGGAGGCTCGCCAGCCATAAGAAGAGATCATACCTAAGACTTGTGGACGAAACGGGACTGAAGACGCTTCGGCGAAACTCTTTGGGGTCTGAAGGTAACTTGGTGTCTAAAAATATGAAGATTTATTCCTAAAAAAAGGGATATCTGAATGATATGAGGAAACGATGAGGAAAGACAGCAGGACACAATCTGGAACTGCTGGGAGAAATTTGTTCTTGTTCAGCTTCAAACAAACTTCGGAAGAAATAGGGGCTGATGTTGATCTCCATGTCTCGAGAGGAAGAAACTGTCGGTCGTGAACTCTCGTTGGGGAACATAATCGGGAACTAATCTCCATGTCTCGAGAGGAAAAGTCTATCCGTGTACTCTCGCTGGGGGAACAGAATAAAGGCGTGTCGAAACACCTGTGAAGAAAGAAGTGCTCGTTGTGACAAGCAAAATCTTGGGAACGATAAATAACGTGTAATAGTCTGCTGTTGGCTTAGAAATGCGGGTCGGAACGAAAGATAATCGTCAAACGGACCAAAAAGATAAAATAGTATTTGGGAAGAGGCGCACCAAAGATGGGCCCACAAATAACGAACTCATAACGAATTTTTGAAAACTCGTATGGAGGGAACACCAGGAAGAGGCGCAGCAAGAGCTGCGTCTCTTGGAAGAGGCGCAGCACCTGCTGCGTCTGTTCCTGAGTGTGGCTTTTCTGCGTAAAAACGCGATAAACAGAGGGTTTGCAATTCATTTGTTCGAAACATAAATCATCAAATTCTCTCTCAAATCTTAACCATTTCCGCCAAAATTTGATCCAAAAGGCTGCATTAATCATGACTAATCGAGTTATGTGTCTTATTCTTGCATTAATCTTCTATATTTGCTCAATTTGGATCGAAAAAATTAGGGTTTTCAACCGAATTAATTCGAAAATTTGGGGCTTTTCCCCCAAATGCATTTGCCTTGTAAAATTGGTATTAGAAACGGATAATTGGTAATATAAGGAACATAACCATGTATTTGTTTCGAATTTTCGTTGAGTTTTGAGCATTTGAGTGAAATTGAGACGGTTTCACAGCTAGACCGTAAATCGCTTCGAAAATAGCCTTAGGATTGCCCATTTCTGATGAAACTTGATATTTGGGATCCTTGGATGATGGGTAAACTTCCTACCATATCGGAATTTTGGTTTGTGACGTCTTTTTCAGGACACTTTTCTAGGGCATAATCGCCGTTATAACGAAATGCTGCCGAAATTTCGACTCGAATCTGGAACTAGGCTTCAACTTAGGCTTGACTTGACCCTAATAACCACATGAGTGATCGGGTTTGTGAGAATACGGCCAAATATGGCGAGAAAAGAGCGGTTTCAGGGCTCCAGAAGGCTCGAAAATCCCTTAACTAAGGCTTGTCGTCACGTGACGCGGCCTAAATTTACTTTAATGTGGCAGGTGATGAGGCTTCTACTTCTGGGAGAGCTACCATGGAGATAGATGCTGCTGTTATCGAGGAGGCTTTGGAGCAGGCTTTTACCGCCGCGGTGATGGCTGCTGGGGACGAGGTCCACGAGGAGGAGGCTGTTGAGGAGGAGGAGGCCCCGAGACGGGCCAACGTTGGACGAGGAGGTCGTCAGCTGAGGGGAGCATCCGCGTGGGCTGAGACCTGGGACAACAGGCACTTGCTTTGGGCTGCGGAGGGTCACCTGTCCTACAGGACGGTGAAGAGCTTGGTAATCTTGAATTCATTACTCATCACCCATCTTCTTTCATTCATTTTATTTGCTCACATCTTCTCCAATTTTCATTCAAAACTAAAGATAGCTTTTTGTTTCAAATCACCATAGGAGGCCGGGAACATCAGGTCGTTCTCGGGTTACACGACGGCGATGGAGTGCTACGAGCGGCTGTCGGCGGAGGAGCGCGCCATGATCGATCGTGGAGCGTTTGGTGCCTTGGTGCAGGCCTGGAGGGATATCGCGAAGAGGAAGCTGCGGGCTAACCTTAGCCTGGTCCGCGCTTTCTTGGACCGATTCTGGGATACGACTTCCACTTTTCACATGCTTTTTGGTGAGGTAGGAGTCACTCTAGAGGATTACGGCATGATTTCTGGTCTGCCGTGTGGGTCTGAGGTTGTGGAGTGGCCGAATACTGCCATGAGGGTGGACTCGGCCGAGGCTAGGAGGTTGATCGGCTGGAACTTGTCGCCGAAGGCTGTTACAGTGCCTGGTTTGGTGCCCAGTTCCTACGTTCGAGACTACTATGCGGGAAAGATCCCGGCGCTAGTGACGATTGACGGGAGGGAGACGGCTCCTCCTCCCTGTACAACTGAGCAGAGGGCTCGTTTGTGGCTTTGGTGGTTTCTGTCTTCGATCTACCTCGGAGACAAGGGAGAGAGACTGTCGACGAAGCTTCTTCCTTTTCTTTCTGACCTGAGCTCCCTAGGGCGTTGGGACTGGGTCATGGCTGGTTTTGCGGTCCTCATCCGCTTCATGAGGGCCATGGTTCGTCCGGAGTTGATGGAGAAGGGGACTTCTCCTGGTGCTGTCGGCCCTGGACTACTGTTGGAGGTATGAACCTTCATTTAGACTAAAATCAATTCTTTTCCTTATCAAACTACGAAAGATCGTTATTGACTATTTTGCTTTACATGCGTGGGTGTACTCCTACTTTCCGAGCCTCTCGCCCAAGAGGACGGAGCCGCTGGAGAAGGTCTATCCCGTGGTGAGGGATTGGGTGATGTGCAGGACGAGGAGCAAGCGTTCCTCTCACGGCGTTTACCGGCGGGACGTGAACGCTCTTCAGCTGGACAGCGTGAGCATCTCACTTATATTCATTTTGCTTCTATATTGCTTTTAATCGATCATAAGAATGATTCCTTGTTTATCTTGTCCCAGTGGGTGCCCAGGCCTTGGGCGGAGTACGCTGGAGCGACTCCTTTTATGGCTGAGGTCCTTCGACCTAGGAGCTCGAGTCGGCTATTGTTGAGGACGTCGATGGGTCCTGTGTGGTACTTGGGCGAGCGCTTGGCTCGTCAGTGCTCTCGGGACGTGTTGACGGTTCTCATCGATCCTCCTAGGACGATGTTCAGGGAGCCTTCTGAGGCTGAGAGGGAGGCTGACTTGGCTGGTGTTGATGGTGACGCCCTCCTTCTTCCTGGCGAGGACTACTCAGCGTTCCTCTACGGGAGATTGGCGTACTGGCCGGTAGTGGTGAGCATATTTTCTCTCCTTTATTCTTGATTTTAAAAACTACAATGAAAGATCATCGATTAATGAGAAATATTTGACTTTGCAGGAGGTTGAGGCGGCGGGCATCGAGCCCCCAGAGTACCCCGAGACCCTCGAGTACACTGACGCGACCGGGAGGACGACGATCTCCGAGCTGCGTGACTTTGACGTGGGTGTGACGGATGCTGGCCTGGATGATTGGCAGCATCTGATTCGGAGGGTGAGCCTCTAATTTGCATAATTTTTGTGTAAAAACACATTTGGTTGAACTTTATTCAATTATTGAGAACTTCTTTTTTGAAAATGCAGGTTGCGCCGTCTCGGTTCGTGGCGTTATGGAGGGTGGCCAACCGGCTGCGAGCTACTGCCGTCGAGGCACTTGTCGGCGGTCGAGGTCGTCAGGTATGAACCTTGTACCTATTTCATTTTTGAATTTTGATTTTCCAACTTCTCTTGTAATTGCATGAAATGATTGACATGAGCCAATTTTGCTGTTTATAGGGGGACCGTGAGATGGAGCGAGAGTTGGCTCAGTCTCGGGAGGAGACAGCTCGCTTGTTGATGGAGCTCGAGGTTCGAGACGCCGAGTTGCTGCTCTCGCGGCAAGAGTTTCGGAGCTGGAGGGCGACCGGCAGTAGTTTTGTTTAGTTTTTGTTTGTACTTTGCACATCTGTACATTTTGGACCTTCATTTTGAACATTTTGGACTTTGTTTGGGCTCGAGCCCCCAATTTGTTGTACATTTCCCTTTTTGGTGTGTATATGATGGCCCGAGTGCCTTTGCTGCTGGGTTGTGTTGCTTGTATCTGCAGGTTAGCTTTGAACAGGTTTGCTAGATGGCGGTTTACGCCGTCATGCTGCCGAAATTTACATAGAAATGACGCAAAACATACATTTGTATATACATATGGCCTGAATTAGCGCAAAACGAATGACTCAAAAGCACGCAAAAAATGCAAGAGAAAATGCAAAAATACAAAAAATTTGCCGGAAATGACCGGACGGTAGGGAGGGTTACCCCTAAAAAAAGAAAAAAATAGAAACCTATAAGTTAGAAATGAAATGATTAAAAAGAAATGAAAGAAATATATAAATGAAATAAATATGTGAATTTTGAAATGAATTAAATTATAATGAAAATTGTTTCCTAAAATAATGAATTAAAATGAAAATTATTTCCTAAAATGAAAATATACAATTGTGATAAAATGACGAAAATGTCGATATCGCCTCGAAATGCGTGCCCGCGGAATTAGGAAACATGAAATATGGTAACTTCCCCGTATTTACCAAAATAATAACCCGTAGGAATAGGAAATTATTCATCACGGAATTAGGAAAGATCCAACGCGGAAAATCACAGAAGCCTGGCTAAGGAAGAGGCGCAGCATGAGCTGCGTCCCTTTGAAGAGGCGCAGCAGGTGTTGCGCCTGTTCCCAGGTGTGTCTGTTCTGGCAGATTTTTGGAAACAGAAATTAGTATAAATAGAGACGTCGATAGAGCTTTTATTCACATAATTCTTCCGTCTCTTCTTCGTCTTATTACATAAAATTCTTAATACAAGCACTCATCATGAATACTTTGGAGATTCGCCTAAAAGAGTGGACTAATGAGTTTTACATGGAGAAATACGACATAGGCGCCTATAATCTTGGATCTTTGCTGAGTTTGAAGCTTATCAAGGTTGTCAAACCATTCTTGGATGCTTGTCTTGATTACTGGGACCCGAATTATCATGTTTTTGCGTTCCTTGGAGGCGATATTTGCCCATTTCCTGAAGAAATTGCTGCGATTGGTGGGTGGGACCCTGAACACTTGCCTGCCATTCCTTCTACTTCGCAAGGGTATAAGAGCAAATTTAGAGACTTGCTTGGGTTGACTAGACTCGAGGTGGACCGTCTAGTGACCTCGAAGGGAGTGCGAATGTTGGACTTCATTGACCGATTTATTAACGGGGCTGACCCCACCGTTTCTTATGTTGCTAGGCGAAGGGCCTTTGGATTTTGCTTGTTGCATGTGTATGTCTTCCAAGGGCATGTTGATGAAGACTTGAGAGGTGATCCCCATCTTTTGGGCCTTGTTGAGCAAATAGAGCTACGCAGGAGCCCAGCTTGTTTATGCGTAGGAGAGATCCTATTGGGCTTGGATAATAGGAAAGCCAATCGCGACCTACCGTATTCGGGAAGTCCCGTCATCTTGCAGGTAAAAGAACATTTTCTTCTCTTTTTTCTTCTTCTTTTTTGTGTTTTTTTGTTTCGTTTTTTTTTTCTTCGTTTTTTTTATGTCTAATACCCGCTTTTGGTAGGTGTGGCTTATGGAACGGCTTCGATTGATCGAGCCCCCAGTTCATGTTCCTTCTTATCATGCTCGTTCGATTGCAATGAAGACCAGGCTTTACATGGTGGACTTCACTCGAGTATGCAATTATTGGGAGAACAAACTGAAGAGTGATGATGGCCCCTTGATTAGGTGGATTGTACCATGGTGGCACCTCAAATCTGTCACTGGAGTGTCTTCTTTGGATCCTACTCGATCTGTGCGCATTCCTGGCTTGGAATTCATGGTGTGCATCTTCCCGGAAAGGCTGAAGAGACAGGTTGGGCTAAAGCAGACGATCCCGAAGCTTGATACCGTCCCGCAGACTGCCGTGGCGCTTACTACAGAGAGCCGAAGGGAGTGGGCCATTAAATGGGCCCAAAGAAACATGTGGTTCTTGAATTCTTCTGCTAATGCCTTATGGGTGTCGGATTCTTATCTGCGATGGAGGAAAGCTACTACTCCGGAAGAGCGCGAGAGATTAAGGAAGCGCGAGCCCGTTGACTACAAGGTGCGCGAGGTGGAAAAGGAGAAAGAGAAGCATTTGACTGAGGGAGAGGAAGAAGCCGGGTTTCGAGTTGTTCATCCTTCGAAGAAACCGAGGACCTCTCCTGTTGTGGACAAAGTGATTGGCAAGAATGGTAAGGCCAGGCCTCGAGAAAGACCGTTGGTGATTAGGTCTGAAGTGGCGCAAGAGCGTCCGGCTCGAGGTCGTGACAAGAAATATGACAAGAATGACAAGGGTAAGGGGAAAATGGAGCAATAGCCCTAGTCTTTATTATTATTATTTATTATTATTATTATTATTATTATTATTGTAATAAAAAGGTGGGGTTTTTAGAATCCTAGCCTATTTTTATTTTTATTATGTAGCGTATTATTACTAGAAAATGAATGAAATAAAAAAGGTTAAATGGTTATGAAACCGTTGTGATTTTCTATTTATTATTCTTGTCGAATTCCAAGTGCAATGCAAATGTCCTTCTATTTACATTTTAAAATAATGGGTTGTATCCTGTGAAGGATTGCCTACGTATTCATTTAGAAAATGAAATCAAACCCTTGCGCGTAGTTCGAATAAATGTAAAAGAATAATTGTTCTAAGCAAGAGCTTGTAATGAACTTAGAAAATAAGCATGAGCTTTTTACTTACTCTGAAGGTGCAGATTAGTTTATTCGATGATATAAGGATGACAAATTTGTCAAAATGCAAGAGCAGAGTGACATTAGCTTATTTCAGCTTGGTCAGGGGCCTTTTATTCAGTGCCACAAGAGCGACACGTGAGGTTACGCGAGGTGCGTTTTTTGTTCCTATTCTAGGCATAGTACCGTTTTAGTTGGTCGAGGTTTGTCGGATTGGAAAACTCATTCCCATCTAGGTCTGTGATTCTAACCACACCCCCTGGAAGTATGGACTTGACTAGAAATGGTCCGGCCCAATTAGGTTTGAATTTTCCCCGTGGGTCAACAAGTAAAAGAGCTCTAACCGATTTGAGCCCTAAGTCTCCTTCCATGATGTTTCTTGGCTTAACTCTTTTGTTGAAAGCTCGTTTGATACGTGCTTGATATGTTTGGACATTATGCAAGGCGCGTAGCCTAAATTCATCCAGGAGGATGAGCTCTTCATATCTATCCCTCTTCCAATCGGCTTCTGGGATTTGACTTTCGAGTAAAATACGCAAGGATGGTATCTCTAGCTCGACTGGTTGTACAGCTTCCATGCCGTAGGTCAAATAGAAGTGAGTGGCCCCAGTGGGCGTTCTAACAGATGTGCGATATCCCCACAAAGCAAAGGGTATCTTGCTTGGCCAATCTCGATAGTTGTCAATCATTTTCTTGAGAATTGTGACAACATTCTTGTTTGCTGCCTCTACCGCGCCATTAGTCTGTGGTCTATAGGGCGAAGAGTGGTGATGCCTGATTTTGTACTTGGCTAGCAATTTCTCGGTCTCAGCTTGAAAATGTGATCCATTATCACTAATGATCTCATGTGGGCAACCGTATCGACAGATGATATTGTTCTGTATGAACATTGCCACGTTTTTGGCCGTGAGACTAGTGTAGGAAGCCGCTTCTACCCATTTGGGGAAATAGTCGATTGCCACTAGGATGAAACAGTGACCTCCTGTTCCGGCTGGGGTTATCTTCCCGATTATGTCAATTCCCCAGGCAGAAAATGGCCAAGGAGATGTCATCGTATAGAGTAATGAAGGAGGGACATGTTTTACATTCCCGAATATTTGGCAATTGTGGCAATGTCTTACATATTTGATGCAATCGGATTCCATTGTGGTCCAATAGTACCCCAAACGTGTGATTTTCTTTGCCATCATGGGCCCACTCATGTGAGGATTGCATTCTCCATCGTGGACCTCTTCCATCACTTTCCGTGCCTGTGAATGATCAAGGCAACGTAGGATTACACCAAGAGGTGTTCTTTTGTATAACTCTCCTTGCATGAGAACGTATTGGGAAGCTAGTAGACGTATAGCACATTGTCCCCTCTTGTTCATATCCGGTGGATAGGTACCGTTGAGCTTGAAATTTAGGATTGCTTGGAACCAGGGTTCCTGCGCGATTTCCTCTTCGTTGGTGATTTGGTGGACATAAGCTGGCTCTAACCGTCGTTCGATGCATAAAGGCATTTCCACCATGTCATCTGGCATATTAATCAAAGATGCAAGTTTTGCAAGAGCATCTGCAAATTGATTTTCTTCCCGAGGTAGGTGTAGATAGGTCACGTGATCAAAGAATTGGGCAACTTGGTCTATTCTAGCTTGATAAGGTGCTAGGCTTTCGCTTCGGATTTTCCAAGATCTCGTAACTTGATTGATGATCAGTGATGAATCCCCGTGTACTCGGAGGTTTTTAATGCCTAAGCTCACTGCCGCTTATAGTCCAATGAGACAAGCTTCGTATTCTGCAGCGTTATTTGTCACCTCGAAGTCGAGTTTGACAGAGATTGGTGTACGCTCGCCTTCAGGAGAAATGAGCAACACTCCTATTCCAAATCCTCTTAAGTTTGATACTCCATCAAATTAAAGGTCCCAAGAGTCTACATCAGTTTGGAGTATATCCTCGTCTGGAAATGACCAAGTGTCTATCGTTTGTGCATCGTTGATGGGATTTTCTGCAAAGAATTCGGCAACGGCGCGCCCTTTTATAACTTTCAGAGGCATGTATTTGAGGTCGAACTCTGAGAGCATCAAGGTCCATCTTGCTAGGCGTCCGTTGAGGACGGGTTTTTCGAAGAGGTATTTGACTGGATCCATTTTGGAGTATATTTTGACGGAGTAGCTAAGCATGTAATGGCACCCATGGCGGTTTCGGTTACTGTGAGATATAAACCAAGAGGTTGATCTCGTTGAGGTGGCATGAGCACTGGTGGTTTAGCTAATATCTCTTTGATTCGGTCAAATGCCTTTTGACAATCGTCATCCCACATGGTGTGGTCTGTTTTCTTGAGCTTCTTGAAGATAGGCTCGCAGATCATGGTAAGTTTCGATATGAATCGACTTATATATTGCACTTTCCCTAGGAATCCTCTGACTTGTTTTTCTGTTTGAGGTTGTGGCATTTCGATCAGAGCCCTGATCTTGGAAGGGTCTATTTCTATACCTCGTTGGCAAACGACGTATCCCAGGAGTTTACCAGATGTTACTCCGAATGCGCACTTCTGAGGATTGAGCCTCATGTTGTACTTTCGTAGCCTTGCGAAAAATTTGCGAAGGTTCGCAATATGCCCTTCTTTATCCTTGGATTTCACAATCATGTCATCTACGTATACCTCAACTTATTTGTGCATCATGTCATGTAAGAGTGTAGTTGCGGTGCGTTGATATGTAGCTCCGGCGTTGATTAACCCAAACGGCATGACCGTATAGCAATATGTTCCCCATTGAGTGACAAAGGCAGTCTTATGCATGTCTTCTATGGCCATCTTGATTTGGTTGTAACCCGCATACCCATCCATGAAGGATAGTAATGCGTGGTCTGCAGTATTGTCCACCAATATGTCGATGTGTGGTAGAGGGAAGTCATCTTTAGGACTTGCTTTGTTTAAGTCCCTGAAATCAACACAAACACGGATTCTCCCATCCTTTTTGTGTACAGGTACTATGTTGGCTACCCAGTCAGAATACTCGGAAACTTTGATGAACCCGGCTTTGAATTGCTTATCGACTTCTTCCTTAATCTTGAGAGCCCATTCTGTTCTCATTCGGCGAAGCTTCTGTTTTCTAAATGATGATCAAAATATGATATGCATGCTCCTCCGTCACCTCCACCTCCATCTCAACTCATATCTCATAACCCGGAACGCCCAGCCATACCGATCCCCGGTAGACTATATATCGACCGTAGCCGATCTGCCAGCTCGCAGCTGAGGACACCAAGGTAAGTCCTGCAGAACCTGTCTGGGCCTTATCACAACATCATCATCACCACACCACGTCACCACAACATCCTCCATCTCCAATGCATATGAATGCTCAAGAAATTAATGCAACACAATATGTATATCATTGAACTGGTAAATCATAGAATCATGCCGGTTACCGAATGTTGTGATAATATACTCAATACGATCAATTCAGTCAAGCACATTCCAGGATATGAATCATAACATGAATCAACAACCACGAATCACGTCAACGTTCATAGTTTGGTCATATGAAACACAAACAAGTCAACACAATTCAACAAAATCGATAATAAGTCAAGTGTATTTCCCTACCTTTTCGCAATCCAAGCACACAAGCAATCAATTATAATCTTTCACATATCCATCACCTACATAACATAATTATGTATAATTACCACCTACTCAATAAAATAATCATGCACATAACCTAGACTCATCATAACTTAATAGGAATATCAACTTAAAGAACAAACACGATTTTTCCGATTTTCCAAAGACATGACAGACTCGGAATAAAATACATAACTAATTCCAGAAAAATCAAATTGATACAAGGCCAATTGGATTGGAACTCCATGAGTCTTAGCTACAAATTATATCTAACGTGTTTTTCTCAAATTCCAAACTTATCAAGAGTTGTCAGACTGATTTCCAAAAACTGACAGAAACCATCGCATAAAAAGTATTGATTCATAAAACGAGTTTAAAACATTATTTTGCAGTAATTCCAAATCCTATTATCATCTAGACTATACAAAGATGATGTATGAAGAAGCCTCATAACTGAATCGACATAAAAATTAGGGTTTCAAATCATTTTCCACAACCAAATCAGATTCGCGGACTTTTCAGCGACATGTTCATAAATAAATCACCTAGGACAAACCATAAAGAATTTGACGACAAGATTTTATATGCATAAACTAGACATCAAATAAACAGGACTCTCTTTTCAAACTTTTTGAAGACGAACACTTTAAAACAGTATAAACAATGGAATGAAATCGACTTACAAACAGAGAAATGGAATTAGGTTGGAATCGATGAGAAATCTTCAATCAAATGAAAGGCTCGACAATTCTTCTTCCTCTCCCTTTCTCTAGGTTTAGAAATGGTTTTATGAATGATAAAATGAAAAGAGGGGAGAGGGAGAGCGGCTCTTAGATTAGGTTTAGGGTAAATGGTGGTTACATGTTCCGGGTAGGGCAAATGGGTTAAACGGGTATGGTCGTTGGGTAAATGTAGATGGGTAATTCTTGACCCAAAAGACAAAATGTGATGTAGCCCGACTCAACATATACGATATAAACCCGACTTAATAACATTCACGATATTACGATGCAACCAATATAAAATGTATAATACTAATATATAATAATATCCGTTTAATCGATTATATAAAATACGGGGTATTACATTGTTTTAGCAGTTAGGGTTTGAAGATAGTGAGATAATGGAATGGTGGTTGAGATAATGTATGTATTTATACTAAGTAATGTGTCCTTTGAGTTGTTTTTTAATTAATATAATATATGCATGTTTAGGAAGTTGTGCCATAATCATCATATCTCCCTGCTTCAAATCTAATGTAAACCCTTCTCATTCCATATATTGTCCATTCATATGCACAGTACAGGAGGGATGGCAGTAATAATGCATGCATCGGAATTATAACGGGCCCCGTAATTATGCATGCATCTAGTAATATTTAATTTATTTATTTTTTATTTTGTAAAAACAAACAACAACGGTTATGTAGAAACAACCCGTTGTCTTTAGTTATAACGACGGTTCTTTGTAAATTAACCGTTGTTATAACTTTCCCACCAAAATTGAGTCACACTTTCCACAACGGGTTTTTATACTTAAAACCGTTGTTAATAGTTTTAACAACGGGTTCCTTAAGAAAACCAACCGTTGTTAAAACCGTTTACAACGGACGCTTTAACAACGTCCGCTTTTTTATATAACAACGGTTTTTAACCGTTGTTATAGCCTGTATCTGTAGTAGTGTAAAAGCAATAAACATGGATGAGACGGAATTAAGATGAATTAATTACATGGATGAGCGATTGATTAATGACATGGGTGAACAAAATAGGTTAAATATGACAAATTAATGACAATTAAGGACGAATAATGTAATAAACAGATGGAAATATATCAAAGGTCGAATTCCAGAAACTCAATATGAACAAATCGAATTTCTATAACCCGGATTGAGTTTTATGACAAAAACCCGCAAATATGAGATTATAAGGGATTTAAGTCGAATTTTAATGAAGAATTAAACGTGTTAATGATGGTGATTAATATACATATGAAATTAATATGTTATTATGTCAAAGAATTAACGAGAAACAAACGAAACAAATAAACACGAACGAATTACAGAGGACGAAGGAAGAAGAAAGGAAGCAGGAACTGCGGCAGCCTCACGACGAGGCGCAGCAGGTGCTGCGCTCCTTCGAAGAGGCGCAGCAGTTGCTGCGTCCTTTCTCGACGGTTTGTCTTCTTGAAATCCGTAAAAGAGATTTAAAGCACGGTTTTAGAAATCGGTTTTAAGAGGTATTTTCGACATAAATCTTACATTAATGATGATACAAAAGTAAAGAACAATAAATAAAAGAGAGATTATACACCCTCAGACTTACATGTTTGACGAAACGAGATGAAGTTTACGATTAGTGATGCTCGACTCGAATGTAGACGAAAGTGCCCTCGTAAGAGGAAAACTATTAGATTAATTAAGTTGATTGATGTGGAGTTGGTCAAATTGGTCGGTCATGCAAACGAGGCTGGTACTCAGAAGGATCCGAGCTTACATGGTCGAATGTTCAAGCACGTAGACGCCAAAAAGTAAGAACAAAGGTCTAGAATGCAAAGGGAGAAGAGAAGGGCGGACACTCGCGTGAGAAATATGAGGAGCGAAGGCTTCTATTTATACTAATCACGCGACGGAATAGGGTTTTCGAAGAGACTTTGGAAGTGAATCTTCGAAAGATATGAAAAAGATACGAAAAAATACGCAGAAAAGGACTTGGGAAGAGGCGCAGCAGTCACTGCGTCTCTTGGAAGAGGCGCAGCACCTGCTGCATCTGTTCCCAAGTGGTTTCCTCCTGCGGAAGAAAGATTTCCGTGTTTAAGTTATGGAAGGACGGAATAATTTGGTTTTCCTTAATATTTTGTATGAATATTACGGGAAATTGTTTACCAAAGAATAAAGATTGTGAAATATTTATAAAATATGGAATAGAAATATCCGGAACATTCCAGAACATTCTGACTCGGGATTTAACGGATATCAGAAAATGAAGACGGTTTTAGGCCCGGACTCCAAATGTACTCTAATTATCACAAAACGACCGTATCGGCACGTAGATGACAACTAAGAGGTAGACATTAGTGTTTGAGCAATCACTTGACGATAAACTTACGAACTGTCACAAATCGTTCCGCGTAGCAAACATGCGGCCCAATCATCACCGGGTGGTTCGCGAGAGGTGCAGAAATGAGGTATCTACAATTCCCTGTGGAAGGATTTTCAAAGGTTTCACATGTCTCGGATAAAACCTCATCCATTTCACTATGGTCGGGCTCATGCTTATCCATGGTATGTATTTCAACTACCTCCTCCACGAAATGGTAAATTGGAAAGACAATAGGGGGCATTTCAATAATGAAAGTCGGTTCATCGTTATCGTCATCCAATAAATCAAAATGGTTAGGGTCAAAAGACTCACATTGGGAGGTTAAGAGAGCATGAGGAGAGGAAATAATCTCACACTGGCTTTCTTCCTTTTGAGAAGATTGTTCCAAACGAGCTTGAAGCATTTTGAGCTCCTCTTCGATGCGCCAATAATGGAATTGGCGTGCTAATTCCCAATATTCGGAATCCATGAAATCTAAGAAATTCCAAAGTTCCGGCCCGACCATGTAGTAGACACTCCCATTACTCAACTTTAGAGCCATTCCACGGGTCTCAAAATCCATGCCACCAAGCACAAAATGACCCAAGTAATCCCCATCAAGGACATGTCCAAGGGAGATGAGACTATCGTAAAAGTAGTAGAATCGGTCAAGACAGTCAGGAAAAGGCTCATCTTGGAGTTGTGGGACGAATTCGTAACTCATTATGAAAGGCCAAACTTTATCACCTACAAAATAGGCACTAAAACTACAAAGAAACCGTGAGAAGATCTCAAGGAACAAGTGTTCCTCGAGACAAAATAAAACAAGATAAAATTCAACAACTAATTAGCAAACAAAACCGTGCTCCCCGGCAACGGCGCCAAAATTTAATAGGCTATCGCACACCTATGCAAAAATAAATACCCTAGACACAAATTAATGTAGTACGTAGGGGTCGAATCCACAGAGAGACGGGAGTTGTTAATTAGTTGTTATGGAATGAATTTTATCAAGGTCTTGGTTTGGTTTGATGATTAGCAAATAAAGTGATATAATAATATATGATTAAAGGAGTCTAGGGGAGTCGGGTCACACATGCAAATATAAATATATATTCATGTTAAACTCGGAAATAATAACATTGTCAATTGTTTAGGCTTAGAGACACCCACCTCACGATATTAGTGTCAACCGTAGACCGGGTCCTAGAGAAACTCTTGTTTATGACTAGGTCGTCCTACTACACATGCTTAGTCTAATCCGATTCCGTGCCTCTCGACTTATAGAACGAATTAACAAACTTAATCTATGATTACGGCCAATAACCAAAGATTAAACGTGGTAGTGCAAATATGTGATAGAAACAATTAGACAAAATTATATCTACCTAATTTATCATTTTACATATATTAGATTTTGCATGGCTTCCTTAGTCCCTAGACTATTGAATTACTTATGCATAATGAAAACTAATCTAATGACATATGAAATGATAAAGATAAACATACTAATTAGTGATGAATAACAAAACAATATTGGAAATAAGATTACCTTAATAATTGGGAATGAACATGGAAATGAAGAACAAATGGAAATAACATGAAATATAAATTGTATATAACTTGAATTAAAATTGTTTATAACAAAATGGAAATGCTAAAAGGAAATCTAATCTAACCTAAACTAAGAACTAAATTGAGAGTATAAAAGTGGTGTAGAAAGTATGTAAGAAGTGCCTATAAAGTGTCGACCAAAGCTTCTATTTATAGGAGTGAAGGGTGTAACGGAAAAAGGCTACAGGGGGATAACCCCGATCGGGGCTACCAACCCCTATCGGGGCCGTGACTTTTCTCATTTTTCTCTTAATTCGTCTTAACTTTGCACTTATTGTTGATGCGGAATCCGATGCTTGTTTCTTAATGCGCCCGTCTAAGGCATCCTAAGCATCATTTGGCATCCAATTCTTGCATATTGCTTAGGCTTTTACTTGTGGTTCATTTCTTTACATATCCACCAACTAAGATTGGTTTCTTCTTGCTCGGGTTTCCAAATTTCTACCCAAAATGCCCCTATGCTTCCCGAAACACCTTTGTATGATCAAGACTTGCTCTCATTAGCCTCGTGAACTTGGGTAATTGCTAATTTGACGGGAAAAAGCTACTAAAAGCTTATATTCCTACAAAACATAATGAAAACAAGCAAACATAACTAGAACACGGAATTAGCTCACAAACACTAACATTAGCGCAAATGACATGTAAAATAGAGCTAATATAGAGGGTTAAAATGTATATAAAATGGACCTATCACAAATGCATAACGAATACCACATCATCACTGACAACAATGATAATCAACACACATATGATGACCAAACCCTAAACCCCCAAATTAAACCAAAACCATAATTAGGGCCAAACCCTAAAAGACAACCTATTAGCTAATTAAAAAGAACTAGAGACTTACTTATGTGACTCATATTTTCGCACATTTAGTCCCCTAATTGAGCCTATTTTGCATACTATTATAACATTCCATAGCCATTTTATCCGTCAAATGCTTTCTATTTTGCTTTCCTAGTGCATTTCGTATGTTTTGTAGGAAGGAAGATAATTAGGCGGAAATTCCCGTCTTTCATGCATATTTGGAAGCTTGTTGATGATATTTGATGGACTAGTATGAAGAGGAGGCGAGAATGATGGCCAAGTATGTAGGAATAAAGAGTATATAGAAGGATCATAAGGTTAAAAAGCAAGGATGACGAGAAGGAAGTCAATGCAAGAAGAAATTTCTTGGAACCAAACCAAGGGTTGCTCCTTTGGCTCTGAAAGTATGCTAGATAGAACGGCGTCGAAAAATCAAGTGATCTAGGCTTTTGAATCACTCCAATAGGAGTCCGGATGAGAAAATGACGTCCGTTTTACAATCCGAGCTCAAACAGAGAACCTGTCCGCCAATCCGCTCGTCCCGAGACCCAGTCCGCTCGTCTCCTGCAGGACGAGCGTCTTCCCTTCAAGACGCTCGGATTGTTTGACAGACAAGAATGATGAAAAACACTTCAGGAATCTGCCCGTCCAAGCAACAATCCTCCCGTCCAACCACGCACCAATCCGCCCGTCCAAGCAACAATCCGCCCGTCCAGCAACCCCAGAATCCGCCCGTCCCGACCCCTTGGACGCCCGGATTCTCTTACAGGCCCATACGTCCTCTTCTTCCCTCCATGAAAGATGCGCATATTTATGAAAGACCGGCTAAAACGAGACCGACATCTCCTTTGAGAGGAGCCATCCCCTACCCAACATTTAGCATTGTTATTTACTATTTTACCCTTGCTTAACCTAATGATGCTCTATTATATATACCCCATTTGTAATAATCAAACCATCAAGTTTTCATTAGATTAATTCAATCCTTCTTTAGATTAGGTTAAGCTTTTATTAGGAGTAGATTAGAATAGATTACTCTTTAATCTTTCCACAAATCACACATTAATCTTTTCTTTAATTATTGTTCAAGTTTATTATTGAGTAATTCAAGTTTATTATTGTGTAATTAGAAGATCATTTGGGTTTATTGGGAGATTGACAACCTTCCATCAATCATGAAGTACTTCTATTATTCTTTGCATTATTATTTTGGAATCTCAATAGGTATAATTCTCTTAATCCTTGTCTTAATTATTGTTAAAATTTCTTACTTGTTCATCATGTTTTACCTTGTTAATATGATTGACAACCTTGTTAGCATGTTAAACTTGATAATGAGTGAGTAATTTCTTAGCTAGGATTAATGGGTAATTAGGGGAAACCAACATGAGGATTGATTCATGCTTAATCTAATATGTTCACATAATTAATTTGCTTGCTTGTTGTAATGTCAACCTATGCACATGTTATGTTTGATGAAATGCTAAGCCTATGAATCCTTGCATTTACAACCATCTCTTATCTATTCAACTTGACTTGTAAGATATAAACCAACTCGAGTCTTGTTAGACCATGCATGGAAGTGATTAGGGGGAAAGTAAGTCGACTTGTAGGTGTTGTACAATCTAATCGATTCGGCTCCGGGACCCAACTCTTCCTAATAACCGTAAGACATAAACCAACTCGGTTCTTTTACAACAATAATTGCTTGCTTATAATTGAGAACATGTTTGTATGATCAACTCCCATGATTTCCTTATGAACCCATGATATCCTAGCACTTTTAGTCATTTGTTTACATCTTTCCTTTTGTTGCTTGTTTATTGCTTTTATCAGATTAGAATCACCAACCCATTATAATTGTGACAACCCCAAGTACAACCATAATTAGATTGAATGATTTGAGTAACCACGTCCCATGGATCGACCTCGACTTACCGCTAACTAGTTGTTTGGTGAGAATATAAATGTGTTTGATTGGGAGACCCGACGACATTCCACCTATCAAAATGGCGCCGTTGCCGGGGACGGTGTTGTTTATTTGAATTGTTCTTTTGTCTAGTTTTAGTTGTGCTTCTTCTTGAGGAATTTTG
The DNA here is from genome assembly GCF_048544455.1 of Silene latifolia. Lineage (NCBI taxonomy): Eukaryota > Viridiplantae > Streptophyta > Magnoliopsida > Caryophyllales > Caryophyllaceae > Silene > Silene latifolia. The sequence goes on from NC_133531.1 coordinate 109,543,380, forward strand.
GTTCCTTGGGAATTTATTTCTTGTACTCGCTCTATTTCATATGCTCAACATGTCTACATTCACTTTTTGGCAATATGAAAATGAATCATTTGATAAATATGTTGCAAGATTTGAAGATTATATGACTCATGCTTGGCATCATGGTTTTACTCTTTCAAATTATGAAGCATGTTGTGTTGTTTATAATGGCATGAACCTTGAGACCCGTAACTTGGCATTTCACTTGAGTGGTGGTAGGATATGTGAGATGAGTTGTGAGGAATTTTGGGAATTTGTTGAGTTCATGACCATTCATTGTCTCAAGCAAACTATACATGACATATTTGAAAGTGCCAAGGAAGGTATAGAAGCGATAAAAACCACATTTCAAAAATTTATTGAGGAAAACTATGATGAAAATGAGATTTGTGAGGATGAGAAACCTTCCTATAACCTTGAGTCAACCTACTATGCCCACAAAATTACCCCACCTTGGGAGGATGAAGTGCTAGATGAGGAGAGTGATGATGAGGAGGAGTACATTCTTGATTGTGAAACCAATGCTTGGATGCCGTCATCCTACTCTTCTTGTGTTTCAATGAAATCAAGCTCCATGGAATTTGATGTTAATGGGCAAAGTGAGAATGATATGGATGTGAGCTTGAGTGAAAACTCACCCTTTGAGGATGACATATTTGAGGGAGACAATTGTGTTGAACTTGGTGAGCCTTGTTACGACAACCCCTTTGATAATGGACCTTGTTGGGATGAGGAATATGATGAGGACATTTGGGAACCCCAAATAGACACCCTTAAAATCATCTTAAATGATAATGAGAGTATTTGCATTGAATGTGGTGATTTTGACTATTTGGAGGATGAGTTGAGTGAATTGTCAACCAACTACCCATTTCATGTTCCTTCCATCCATTATTTCTCTTATGATTTTTGTCATAATATTCTTGACATGCTTGTTCGGTCTTTTACTTAGGCATTTTTCAATTGTATAATCTTGTATTGCTATGCATGCCTATTTATATCTCACTCCCAAGAATTTGACCGACTTCTACGTGCTTTGAGTGCTAGTGATAATCTTCCATGAAATTGTTTATTGATAATCTTTGGTTTGATGGAGTTCCTTAATAACCATTAATTTATATATATGTGCATTTAGTGTAGTTTTGCATTCATTTAATAAATTGCATGAGAGATGAAAGGGAGGGATCTCATATTTTAATTGAGTTTTTGAAGGAAATTGATGAAATTGGGAAGGTAGCAAATGTAAAGAAATGAATAAAATAGAGAATTTGGGCTTATGAGTAACTTTGTTATCATAAGAAAGGTGTTGGGTCGAAATTTCTCAAAATATGCGCATCCCGAGATAAATCCAAGCGAGTTGATGGACAAGAAAAGAAGCAAAAGTTCTCTGACCAAGAATCCGCGCATATTTTGAGGAAAATGCTCGTCTTCACCCACAACCCGAGCGGGTCAGTCCTGTCTGGAGCGGGTTCAGGCTAAAATTCATATTTTTCTCTCATTTGGCTCGTGTTATGGCTATATATGCTTCCTATCTACCATCTTAATCTCCTACAATGATTGTAAGAACCCTTTTCTCTCATGTATAGTTGCATTTATGTATTTGCCTCATGATTAAACCCCTTTCTTCCTACATTAGCAATAGTGTTTAAAATCGGTTTGGGGAGGTTAAACCATGAAGCGACATACATATATCATATAGTTTAGGCTTGCATTTGTATTATATTTCATATTGCATTTACATTAGCTAGTTCATATAGTATAGTTTGCATTGTAATATATCTCACATGATTAGATTAGTTTGCATTGTATTTATCTCACATGATTCATGTAGATAGTTGCATATAGATTAGAATTCATGCATAGTCACTAATGGCCAAACCTATTCATTTCTACACTAGAAGTAGTGTTTAAATCGGTTTGGGGAGGTTTGATTATAGGTGACCATAGTTTACTAGAAATCATGCATCATTTAGTGTAGTTTAGATTGCATTCATTTGTTATATATGTCATTTAGAATTGCATTTAGTTAGAGCATGCATTCATTCATATCATATCATTGCATTTGTACTTTATTTAAAAAAATCAAAAATCCAAAAAAATGTATTTCTTTTTCATTCCGACTCCTACATGTACATTGAGGACAATGTCCAAAATAAAGTGGGGGATGGGAATTTATATTCCAAAAACACATAAAAATTGAAAAATTTTGAAAAATACAAAAACATGTCTTTTAATTTCATAAAAACAAAACCCATAAAAATTTGAAAAATTTAAAAATCCAAAAACATGTTCATTCCTTTTTAGTGTGGAGTTGTATATATTGTATATACTTGTTTGTGTTTGTTCATCCTTTTTCACATTGATTGACTACGCCGCATCCGAGACATGAGGATATTGAAGACCGCATGGTATGATCTTTCCAATCTCCTTTTTTCTCTTTATGTTAATGACTATGTGGCTTTATTTTGATTGATGCGATAAAAACAATGTGAATTTAGGATTGCATTTAGATTATTTGGCATATTAGTTGGTAGAAGCATATGCATTAGGATGTATAAATGTTAGTTGCATCATGGCATGTAGTTTGTATGTTAGAAAAATTTTGTGAAACCGTCTACTTGGGAAGCTTGACAAGTGTATATAGGCCCTAGTAGATGCTTTTTTCTTCTTAAGACTTTGCTTGTTATAATACTTGTAAAACACCCTAGGATGTGTCATGCTAGTATCCTTTGACCCATAGATTAAGGCCTAGTCAAGAGTACCTTATGGTGTGATAACTCCTTGGCTACCATTTATTCCAAGGTGACCCTTGAAACCATGCATCTATCATCCATGTTCTACCACATTTTGTCATCAAAGGGAATGGGCACAAAAAGAAATTGTTCAAATTTGAGTTCAAGAAAAGAAAAGAAAAGAAAAAGTTTGCAAATGCATCAAAAGAAAAGAAGAGTAACCAAAATGAAAACTCCTATGCTTCAAATATAAGGCACCCTCGTTACTAATTGGGGTGACTTTGAAAATGTTCAAAAGAAAATGCAAAAAGTTAAAAAGTTGTCAAGTATTGAAATGCCAAACATCAAAAGAAATGGCAAAAAGAAAAGTGTTCTCAAATGTCAAATGCCACAAGAAATTGGGGGAAAAAAAACAAACAACAAAAGCAAACTCCCATATGAAACTCAAATTCTATCGATCCCTTTATCCATCGTATCCACTTTTGTGCATGGTAGAGAGGGGACGACCCTTCTTCTTGTCTAGGCAAGAAGGGGAATTCTGTGATCCTCCAGTATTTCTAACACCATAGGGAGTCTACTCTTGACAAAAGCATTTAACGATTGAGGACAAAGGTGCCCTAGCTTGACACAACTTGGAGGTGATTTATTGGTATCCTTCTAGGCTTAGTAGTTTGAATAAACTATATCTATATTGGAATGTATACCCTTGAATTGCTTCCTCTTTAGATAATTTCCGCCACTTAGATGAGGAAAGTGGCTATTCTTTTGTAGATGCATCCATTACTTGATTTTACGTGCTTTAATGATTGGATGTGTCGCCATTTTTGCAAGACCCACCTTGCCTTGCAAAAAGGCATCCTACCTCATGGTTGTCTTGTTGTGAGTTGAAGGGGCAGAGTGAGACCCGCTAATTGTCTCACATCGGCTATATTAGTAGGTTAGTTTAAATAAGGGTCCTAGTTTTTGTCACCTCTTTATTCGGGATGAGTAAAGGTTCGGTTTGGGGATATTTGATGTGACTCATATTTGCGCACATTTAGTCCCCTAATTGAGCCTATTTTGTATACTATTATAACATTCCATAGCCATTTTATCCGTCAAATGCTTTCTATTTTGCTTTCCTAGTGCATTTCGTATGTTTTGTAGGAAGGAAGATAATTAGGCGGAAATTCCCGTCTTTCATGCATATTTGGAAGCTTGTTGACGATATTTGATGGACTAGTATGAAGAGGAGGTGAGAATGATGGCCAAGTATGTAGGAATAAAGAGTATATAGAAGGATCATAGGGTTAAAAAGCAAGGATGACAAGAAGGAAGTCAATGCAAGAATAAATTGCTCGGAACCAAACCAAGGGTTGCTCCTTTGGCTCTGAAAGTATGCTAGATGGAACGGAGTCGAAAAATCAAGTGATCTAGGCTTTTGAATCACTCTAATAGAAGTCCGGATGAGAAAATGACGTCCGTTTTACAATCCGAGCTCAAACAGAGAACCTGTCCGCCAATCCGCTCGTCCCGAGACCCAATCCGCTCGTCTCCTGCAGGACGAGCGTCTTCCCTTCAAGACGCTCGGATTGTTTGACAGACAAGAATGAAGAAAAACACTTTAGGAATTCGCCCGTCCAAGCAACAATCCGCCCGTCCAGCAACCCCAGAATCCGCCCGTCCCGACCCCTTGGACGCCCGGATTCTCTTACTGGCCCATACGTCCTCTTCTTCCCTCCATGAAAGATGCGCATATTTATGAAAAACCGGCTAAAAGGAGACCGACATCTCCTTTGAGAGGAGCGATTCCCTACCCAACATTTAGCATTGTTATTTACTATTTTACCCTTGCTTAACCTAATGATGCTCTATTATATATACCCCATTTATAATAATCAAACCATCAAGTTTTCATTATATTAATTCAATCCTTCTTTAGATTAGGTTAAGCTTTCATTAGGAGTAGATTAGAATAGATTACTCTTTAATCTTTCCTCAAATCACACATTAATCTTTCCTTTAATTATTGTTCAAGTTTATTATTGAGTAATTCAAGTTTATTATTGGGTAATTAGAAGATCATTTGGGTTTATTGAGAGATTGACAACCTTCCATCAATCATCAAGTACTTCTATTATTCTTTTCATTATTATTTTGGAATCTCCATAGGTATAATTCTCTTAATCCTTGTTTTAATTATTGTTAATCTTTCTTACTTGTTCATCATGTTTTACCTTGTTAATATGATTGACGACCTTGTTAGCATGTTAAACTTGATAATGAGTGAGTAATTTCTTAGCTAGGATTAATGGGTAATTAGGGGAAACCAACATGAGGATTGATTCATGCTTAATCTAATATGTTCACATAATTAATTTGCTTGCTTGTTGTAATGTCAACCTATGCACATGTTATGTTTGATGAAATGCTAAGCCTATGAATCCTTGCATTTACAACCATCTCATATCTATTCAACTTGACTTGTAAGATATAAACCAACTCTAGTCTTGTTAGACCATGCATAGAAGTGATTAGGGGGAAAGTAAGTCGACTTGTAGGTGTTGTACAATCTAATCGATTCGGCTCCGGGACCCAACTCTTTCTAAGAACCGTAAGACATAAACCAACTCGGTTCCTTTACAACAATAATTGCTTGCTTATAATTGAGAACATGTTTGTATGATCAACTCCAATGATTTCCTTATGAACCCATGATGTCCTAGCACTTTTAGTCATTTGTTTACATCTTTCCTTTTGTTGCTTGTTTATTGCTTTTATTAGATTAGAATCATCAACCCATTATAATTGTGACAACCCCAAGCACAACCATAATTAGATTGAATGATTTGAGTAACCATCGTCCCATGGATCGACCTCGACTTACCGCTAACTATTTGTTTGTTGAGAATATAAATGTGTTTGATTGGGAGACCCGACGACATCCCACCTATCACTTACCAAAGAAATATAGACAAGAGACGGAAGTGTAGACTTGAGATCGATCAATTAGCCTAGAGAGTGATTAGGGTGATTAGAGAGGTATGAGCGTCGTTGAGTTTTGGTAAAATGATTTAGAAACCGTAAAAGTGTAATTTATAATAATCCCTAATCACCTTAATCAAACCGCGGAAATAAACCCGTCAGACCGGATACTCGGTCGAGTATAGAGTATACTCGGCCGAGTATCCTCTACTCGGTCGAGTATTCCCATACTCGGCCGAGTATTCCTAGGCAGTAAACTGTCCAGAAACACACAACACACTTACTTGGCCGAGTAAGCCATATTCGGTCGAGTAACCCACTTAAAAAAACCGTAGTATTACAAAACTGTCTTCATTGTCGGCACATTAAACAGTAGAATTAATTGCAGAATGAATAAATGCAGTTTACTGTACTACAAGCCCACAAAATCATTCTACTAATCCCAATCAATCAATTAATACAATATCTAATTATTACATATCATATAATCTACAAAATTTCCGACATTCGTCTCAATCCCATAGAGACGACATGACTGTCATGCTTAGCCTTCGACAAAGGCTTGGTTAAAGGATCAGCAACATTTTCATATGTCACAACCTTACAAATCGTTATTTTCTTTCTTTCTACGTAATTTCTAATTACATGAAATTTTTTAACTACATGTCTAGATTTATTACTAGAGTTAGGCTCTTTAGCTTGAAAAATAGCCCTAATATTATCACAATAAATAGTGATAGGATCTTTGGCTGTAGGAACTACTCTTAGTCCCTCCAAAAATTGCCGAATCCAAACAGCTTCCTTTGCAGCTTCAGATGCTACAATCTACTCACCTTCCGTTGTAGAGTCCGCAATGACTGACTCTTTGAAACTCCTCCATCAAACCGCTCCTCCATTCATCATAAAGACAAAACCAGCTTGGGATTTCAAATCATCCTTATCCGTTAAGAAACTGGCGTCCCTGTAACCCTTTACACGTAACTCAGAATCTCCTCCAAACACCAAGAATGAATCCTTAGTCCTTCTTAAGTACTTAAGGACATTCTTTACAGCAATCCAGTTACTTTCACCTGGATTTGCTTGGTAACGGCTTGTCATGCTCAAAGCATATGATACATCAGGGATAGTACACATCATAGCATACATGATTGATCCAACAGCGGAAGCATAAGGGATCAAATTCATGCGTTCAATACCAGTGGGAGATTGTGACTAGCACATAAATCATTTTATGGGATAAAATTGATAAAATGGAAATTTTATGTAAAAATGTTTTTTCATGAAAACTTTCATTTGCATATTTAGCTACTAACATTAATGTGTTTTTGGTCAATTTTGGTTATTTGTGAAATTTTATTGCTAATCATTTCATAATTTCGACTAAAAATGACTTAATATGCATGAAATTTGGTTAAAAGTTAACTTAAATTAGTTGCATGTTAAATATGGCCATGAAAATTTAATATAGTTACACATGCATGATTTAATTATGGTAGGTGAAAATTATAAAATTAATTTGATTAATTTTGCATGATTATTGATTTTTTAATAGTTAAAAATCGATAAAATGTGATTATATTGGTTAAAAAACCTTAATTCAAAATTTTTTGCATGATAAATTTATCTAAAGTTACATGCACGTTGTACACATTGGATGTGAAATTTGAAAATTAATTTGATTAATTTTGCATGTTTATTTGTTTTTATATGATAAAAACCGGTAAAACGTAACTATATTCTTCTCAAAATTTAATCGAAATTTCTGATCCAATTTTTTGCCATTTTGAGGTTCTTGAAAATGTTCTAGAATGATCAAAATTTTTATTTCAAATTTTTATAATTTTTATTATTTATTTGGAATTAATTCATAACAAAAATGATAAAAGGTGATTTAATTAAACAATAAATCAAATTATATTAATTAATCATCAACAAATTAGTGGGGACTAATTTTTAACTTTTAAAAAAACTTTGTTAATTATCTTGAGCTTAAATTTGGTTTAAGTGTGATTTGTGATTTTAATGGTTAAAACCGCTAAAATTCCATAATACCGTGCTCAGCTCGCCTATATCAATGTCGGTACACATGGATGATTTGGCATGGATTTTTATTGCATTATTTAGATAATGGTAATATTTATTGATTTTGATTCATAATGTATATTCATGTAATTTTGTACCTAGTATGGCCTAGTTAGTTAATCGGTATTACCCGTAATGAAAGGGAATACCGATTTGGTTGTATACTAATTGCGATTTTGCATTGCCCCGTTTGTAAAATTAAAAGATTTTTTTGTATTCAAATGTATAATAGGAAAATGCAATGTATTTATTTTTATTATATATTTGTAATAATGCCAGCGGAGTCAAAAGACGGTGCCATTTGGAAAAGAGTTCTGAAGAAGACTGGTATTTTCCCAAAGATGGTGCAATATTGGAAGGCGTTCCAATGAAGTTCATGGGATCAAGGAGTTGGTTTTCGAAGATGTATTTTGAGTTAATTAGATTAGCTATTTTTATAGGAGGTATACTAGGATTTAATCTCATACATGTTTTTAGTTTTCATGCATATCAAGCCAAATCGTCAAAATCATGCATTTTATTTCCACTATTGTCAATTTAAAATTATCTAGAATTTACCAATTTAGTTCACTTAAAGGGAATTGATAATAAATCGGCAAGATCTCTCACATTATCTTAAAATTGAGATTAGCCTTACCATTTAGTAACACCTATGAATCAATTGTTAGTTAGGGCCACGCTCGCCTCACCGGGATGTTCTCTTTTTACCTCGGTTAAATAGGGTAATAATTATTATTACACGCCATAATTGGTTGGACTCAACGGGATGCAGAGATGAGTCTCAGTTCCGGGGCTAGAGATGAATTTATAAGAAATTTATCGACCGAAAGTTCTAGGAGTTGAATCAGTTAAATGTTGACTCACCGAATTAAGTTAGATTTGGGATGTATCGGCTCATCGTGCCTGAATTTAATTTAAGACGGATCTCGGGATAATTTATATACTCCGTAATTTAGGTGGGAGATCATTATATAAATGCAATTTTTTAAAACTCGTTAAAATCGTCTTACAAGTATGTTTTTATGATAAATATTAATACTTTTCTTTCTTATTCCGTTTGTAGTAAATAATATCTCTCAAAATAGTATCCAGAATACCTTAAGGTACTGTGCTTGTTTCCCAAAAACAATACTCATTATGCATAAAGTAACGTAGATGAAAAGAATGTATGATGAGAAAATTAAGATGAGACATTAGAAATCCCCTAACTACTAAATAAATAGGCGAACTAACAAATTTTCCCTCTAAAAAGCATCTTTTTAAATAAGAAAATCATTGATAATTTAATCGTATTCACTAAATAAAGAAAGAAATTAATAATTATAATGTATTTCATTATTTAAGAATGAGTTGACTCATTCTATGTATAAACAACATATAAATCGTTTTGATTAATTTCATGACAAAAAAAAATTGAGAGAATTTATAAATTGGAATCATTAGTTATAAAAAAATACTTTTAAAAAAAATACATTTCAGCACATTACGCAGTTCTCTTGAATTAATTTACAGTTTTTTTTCTCAAAACAAAATACGATAACGAGAAAAATGAACAATTACGTTAATGACATAGTGCTATTATTTTACAGTTCAATTTTACTCAATTTTCTTGAATAATTTTGCAGTTCATTTTTTTTTTCTCGTATCAAAATATAATGAAGTGAAATATGAAAATTTAATGAGGTGTTAAATTTAGCATAATTAAGTAATACAAAAATAAAAACTCTATAAATACCGCGTATTCATTGCGCGGGATCTAAACTAGTGATAATAATGCATAATTATAAATAGAGCAATACAAAAGAGGAGATTTTTATTTATAATGGAGTAATTCAAAACCAAGACAATAAACTTAAAAAATGAAGAGAGTAAGCATGAGGTAAGAAGAAGTGGAGCAAATATATCAAGGTTGATACTAGGCATCAAATTGCTTAGCATTAGGAAATCTAACAAGGCTCTCTTTGACGAAATACGGTTGATGGCCGTAAACGTTAGGAATTTCAGGCTTACTAATTGAATTGTTCTTCCAATTGTACCAAAACAGCGTATATGAATCATAACGTTTCCTAAACAACACCTCAGTTTGATCAATTCCGCGACAAGCGACGGGGATAACTCCACCCGGGATTGCAATGGCCTTAGTGAAACCCCTCTTACTCTTTCTGATCATCGATTCATCGAATGGGTTGGCAATTGGGACGACTCCCCCGTTTAGATCAGCTCCAATGTTAATGCTCAACAACTTAGTCCACGATTCATGAACACCATACTCTTTCATCACCCACACATCGAAAAACAACTCAATTTGGTTCACAAACGAAGTAAACAAACAACCATCGAGAACCCCAAAGTCGAGAAAGTTGCCCTTGCGGGTAGGATCATAATAATGATCTGGAAAAAGCACATCTTCCTGCCATGTTTCGCTGATGATGTCGAAGCAACCAATCCTACGTTTACGATCAGACCGTTTCACGATAATCCAATGTAGCAAGTTGTCGTTGACTAGCACGCCATTGTACCTTGTGTATGGCTCTTCCATAAAATCTGAAGTGAATGCTCGATCAACGACTTTCCATGACTTCAAATTGACGCTGTAAACTGTAGTAACTCTGTAATCACTGTAACTTTTGTTCATACCGGAGACTACGACAACTTTGTAATCATTGCTACACTCGTCGAAGCCAAACCCGATGTATCCCTTGACAATATCTGGATCAGTTGTTTGGAACTCGATGTAGGTTCGGGTGAAAGGGTTGACCAAAGCGAGAGGGAGGAGTCTGCCAATGTCGTAATTGATTTTAAGAAGGAGGAGGCCATTGCAGGAGCCAACAACGGATGTGGTATACGTTGGCCATCGGAATGTAACGGAGGGGGCGGAGGAGTGTGAGTTGAGATCGTACATGTTAATGGTGTGATCGCTGCCGTTGGTGACAAGGAGACGGCTGTTGGATGAGAGAGAGTGGCGAAGGTGAAGGCGGATGAACTCGGGGGATGATATTATAGCGTCGAAATATTTACAGACAGTTTTGAAGCGCATAAGCGATTTAGGTGGGAGTTTGGAAAGGATTTCAGCGTGGATGATGTCGATGGTTAAATCGGATACAGGCAGCGGCAATGGAGAAGATTCTGTTGGGATTACCGACGGTAGGGACATGTCGTCAATGACGTCCATGAGATGTGAGGAGGTGGGGTTGCCTGTGGTCGTGTGGAAGATATCAAGACCGGAAAGAAAGGAGGTAAATGTGTTGGCTTTCTTCCACCATTTTCGTTCTTGTATAGTCCTAAAGATGGATTGAAATTTGACATTTTCTAAATCATTTCATTATAAGGTGAGCACTAACTTACACGTTCAAGTCACCTAAAAATAAACGAGCTTGCACGTAGATCTTATGTTTGACTTCTTTAATCATTTATTTAACTACGTAGTGTTAAACATGTCAATATTAAAACAATAGTAATATAAAATGTAGAGAATATAAGAGAAAATAATTGTACTAGGGGTGGCTGCGTTAACAACTAATATAACGAGGTGGTAACAAGGGAGGCAAAGTTTAAGCAAGGTGGCGACAAGGACAATACTAGTTGACATTTGCATTTTGAATAAGTCTTGTGAGAGACCGTTTACGGTTAAATTATTATGAGACCATCTATGATTCTATGAATAACTAGTATTCAAAAGTCATAAAACAAGTACGAAAAGATACAAAACGAGATACTAGACATAATAAAACTTAACGAGATATAATAAATCACGTACTAACTGAAAATGGATACCGATTAAAAAGTATCACAAGTATCATCAAATCAATTACACAAACCATAAAAATTGTTACATTTTCGTATAGGTACATAGATATGAGATGTAGATGAAACTAAAATGTATGTTGAGCAAATTTGAGGGATTCAAACATCATAGAAGACAAGAGATGAATTTTTAAAGCATGAAAGATTAAAAATGGGTGAATTATCAACGCTGAAGATGGCTAGCAAATAAATCGGGTTGGTACATGTCGCCAAGTAGATTGGGATTCGTATTGGGAAGCCTAACAAGGCTCTCTTTGACAAAATAAGGTTGATGTCGCCAAACGCTGGGAATTTTAGGCTTAATAATCGCATTGTCCACCCAATTGTACCAAAAAAGCTTATTCGAACGAATACGATTCCTAAGCAACACCTCACTCGAACCCGGTCTGCGACAAGCAACCGGGATAACACCCCCTGGAATTTCAATTTTCCAACGGGTACCTGCATTTATAACCATTGATTCATTGAATAGCTTAGCGATAGGGACGACTTCCCCACTTGGATCATTCCCAATGTTAATGCTCAACAACTTAATCCATGATTCCTGAACACCATACTCTTTCATCACCCACACATCGAACAACGAACCGACTCGATTCACAAACGAAGTAAACAGATAACCGTCAAGAACACCCAGGTCGAGAAAATTGCCCTTGTTGCTACGATCATAATAATAGTCCGGGAAACGAACATCCAATATCCATTCTTCGCTGATGACATCGAAACAACCGATCCTTTGGTAATTCCAGAACTCAGTCTCGAATATCCAATGTAACAAATGGTTGTTTATTAGTATACCATTGTACCATTTAATTTGCTCTTTCATAGAATCGGAAGTCAATGATCGATCAACCACCTTCCATGACTCTAAGTTCACACTGTAAACTGTTGTAACCCTCCAAGTATTAGAACTGTCAGACATGTCTGACACCACAACAATTTTGTAATCATTGTTGCTGTCGTCAAACCCAAACCCAAACCCAATGTTTCCCTCGACTACGTCTTTGTCGTCTGAGTGCAACTCAACGTAGGTTCGGGTGGAAGGATTGAGCAAAACGAGATGGAGACATTTGCTGTAGTGGCAATTGATCGTAAGAAGAAGGAGGCCATTGCATGAGCCTAGAATAGAAGTGTCCCATGGCCAACTGAATGTGGCGGTGGGAACAGAGGACTGTGAATCGAGGTCGTACATGTCAGTGGTACGAGGGGTGCTATTGGTAACAAGGAAACGGTTGCTGGAGGAGCGAGAGTGGCATAGGTGGAGGTGGATAAACTCAGGGGACGATATAATGGCATTGAAGGACTTGCACACAGTTTTGAAGCGGATAAGCGATTTAGGCGGGAGTTTTGGAAGTATTTCAGCATGGATGAGGTCAATGGGTAGAAATGATGTAATTGGCGGTTCAATTGGTTTTTCCAACACCGTCACCAGATTTGACGCCATTTAACAAAATTAAAGACTTGTGAAGGAAAGTAAAAATTAAAGGCTTAATTCCCATATTTGATTTCCTGCGATTCATATATGCATTAATAGTTGACTTCTTCCAAGTTAACCATATTTGGTGAGCACTCACTTAGCACGTAGAAGTCAAAAACAAATATACTCCTTACTCACTTGCACGTAGGTGATACTCTCCCACTTCAGATCAATTGTTTCGCTGATTTTTGTGCGAAATAAAGAAAATGGATAGGGGTTAATTATAAATGACAAGTGGAACAAATTGAATAATCAAATTGCTCATTAAATTCATTCTTAAAATAAAAAAAGACAACAATTGATAGAGACAAACCAAAATGGAATAGGACAAGAAATAATGGACAAAGGGAGTATATGTTAGTTGACTTTCTTAAACGAGTAGTTGGTTATTTTATGAATTTTAATATCAGCTTATTGTCTTTTACTTGCATTAATTCAATGATGTGACAGAGTGATGGAACATAAATAGACAGTTTTAGAGAACAGTCAGCCGGCTTTTAGGATGTGCGGACCGTGAGATCGCATAGGCCTCCGAAAATTCAGGGCCCAATTCCTGACATAAGTTGATGATATTACCATATTAAGGGATGTATCATAGCAATATTATTGGCTTCGCATATCTATATAATAACATAAAAAGGCTTCTTGAGCCTCCATTGAGATGCCACGTGTCACGCCTAAAATGCCTGCCACCTATCGCCTGTTAATTAATTTAAAAAATTACCATTTGCTGCCGACATATCTTTTACAACTTACAGTAACATTTAGTCCCTTAAAAACGGCAGACATAACTTCTACACTCATTCGTCTTCCATGCTGGCTCACCGTAGAGCTTCCACACAAAAATAACCGAAGTTCATAATTAAATGCCTCAATTAATTACCCCATTATTACATCTTCATTACCAATTCATTATATGTATTGAACAGCAATCCAATTAGCATATAACACACAAAATAAAAGGTATGTTGGCTTTTACTCAACAAGTTTTCAAGTTTTTTACCTCTTTGAGATTTTTCTTTACTTTGCAGCATGTCTTCGATCTTTGCTTCCAATGGTAGTTTGGTATGTTATTTATTTTGTTGTTTTTTATACACTATGTTATGTTTATACGTTACTATATGATGATAGCTGCTATAGTTTTATTCTGATAATTAACTTGCTTAATTTCTGTTATTGAATGATCGATTAGAGTAGCCCTTTTTTTATTGGATGATAGCTGTTATGGTTTGTTGGTTGTAGTACGTACCACCCATATTGTAAATGGGTGATTTTGTTTTATGGATTGACTAACTAAAGGGATTACTAACATTATTTCCATGTTAAACAATTTAGGTTATTTTGTGTATATTCTTCGAATTTCTGCTGAAAGAAGGATAAATCAAGTCAATTTATTTACCGAGTTTACCTGACAATTTTTATAACTTAGGGCCATATATTACTCCGTATATGTTAACTGTCACTAGATTTCCAGTGATATATATGAGTTATGTTAATGGTTTGTTATGATCATATTAGAAAACTATAGATGAGTACAACCTTGGTCTATTTGGATTTTTCAGGAGAAGATGAACTTTACCGTGGGGGATCGATATACTCGAATCCTAAGGAAGCTGGTAGCTTTTTGTCCCTCGGTGACAATCCTGTGGATGTTTTATTCGCTTGTAAGAGGGCTCGAGTCAATGACCCTTTGGTCGCTAGGGAAGAGATTGTGGAGTTGAGAAAGCGGGCCAATTCTCTCCTAGATGAGTGCCTACATGAGTCGTTAATTAGGTGCTTACCGTGCGAAGAGAGGAGTACATGTGCTAGTGTTTCGAAGCGTTGTCTTATGTTGTTAAGCACGATCCCGTGGGAAGACCTTTATAGTAAGAATGAGGCCGAAATTACAGTTATGGATAAGGATCTAGGAAACGAGAGCGATGGATTACGGATGCGCTTGGGAGTACTGCCTCAATTTGAAGTCGGTTAACATCAGAAACTCCCCACTGGTCGATGGTCGCCATTAGAACAACAAAAATTCTTATTTAAGACGGGTATATACGTCTTAAGTCTCGAAAAAAGAAAACTCATCAGGGAATTTGTTAGTGGAAAATTAATTAATTGCATAAGTAGAAAATGACTCTATTGTGGCAACCCTTACAAAAATAAATTTAGAGACTACGGAGTAATACTATAAATGGGATTGGTATGATCTCAGATCTAAAGCCTTTCTTGTAGGTGGAGGACTACTTTGTTAGATTAAAAGAAATGTATGTAAACAAAACAAGTGGGCGGAGAAATTTAGGAGCGCGCATAAGATTGTAAATTTTCATTATTTCTTACTTCTATTGCAAACCGATTTGGTGACTCACAAGAAGAGTTCATAAGCACATAGGACGCTATCATTCCTAACAATGAAGGACCAAAAATGAGATAAAATCATTGAGTTGACTTGGTTAAGGGTAAATTCAATAGGATTAACGCACATATTTGTTATTATGGTGTTAATTGTTTAACAACACTCACGGCACTAACAATGCCACGAATCAAAAACGATCCGTGAATTTCACGGGCAATAGAACTAGTTATTGAGATCAAATCCTACTCCCAACATTTTTCCTCCTTTTCTAAATTGTGGGGCCCGCCAAAAATTTCCAGCCTTTTGCATCCTAGCAATATTATTGGCTTCGCTTATTATAATTTCTTTCTTTCCTACTCCCTCCGTAAAATACCAAAGCGAAGTAACACTTACTATAAACGGACGTCTGTCACACCAAAGCCGTAACATCTTATTTGGCACAACATTACCAAGTTATCCTTATAACCATTTAATATTTACACAAAATGTCATTACATACCCCACCTACCAACCCACATTTAAACACCCAATTACATACCCCACCTATTTATTCCCTCTTTCCCTTACTTTTTCCACTTTTTCTTAAATCTCCAATTTTCCCATATTCGCTTTGGTGTGGTACGAAGGGAGTATTTCGTAACTTCTAATTTTGTATTGTTGTCAATGTAAAATTTTTTCTTAAAGATGTTTTTAGCACATAGATTCTTTTGTATTTCTTTTTATAATTTACTTCTAATTTAAACTATAAAACCGTTGTGGCTTGATCCAAGGCCTTATTATAAAATATCGCACAGGCCCCCGAAATCTGAGGGGACAGCCTTGAGGACAGTTATAATTATAAACCATTTGAAGGAATTTTTTTAAAAGGATTTCAATTTTCAACAGGGGCGATGTCAATGGTTAGCATTTAGCAACTCCATTAGATTCTCTCCTTCTCCCTCACTCTTCTCCACCAGGCCACCAACATAGCAGACCCTCAACCCTACTCCTCATGCCTCCTTATCTCAGCCATCCAGTCAACAACCCATCCTCCCTAATCCAAAACAAGCGTTCGCCAAGGAAGACAACACACTATGACCACCATTAAATGATTAGGATAAAGGGAGTATAATTATTTACTTGGGGACGAAACAATATTTAATCAAAGGTAATTAAATTATTATGACGAAAGGAGTTTAATTTAATTGATGAGTTTAGTTTAAACTTTAAATGATGGATTAAACTTGTCCTAAAACCATATGCAAATGTCATAAAATGATAAAAAAGAAGTAACAATTACCTTCATCTGAAGCAAACCTTTTAAGTTTTAACCCATAAAAAAGTCCCGTAAACAGGCAATGCGATTATATTACGAAGTACATATTTATTATTATCACAAATTCTTCTTTAAGAAGAATAAGCAAGCTACTCTTGTTGTGGAGCAGGTGGACGTTCATATACATCTCCAAATAGTTTGGCACCAGGTAGATCAACAAGACTCCCTTTGCATACATAAGGCTGAAGGTTCCAAAAACTGGGAACTTTTGCCACGCTAATCGCACCATTCTCCTTATTATACCAAAACAATTTCGACCTATGTCGCTGCCGTAGCAACACAACACTCGAATCCACTCCTCTAGAAGCGACCGGGACAACTCCCCCTGTTAAATTCTCCGAAATAGCAACACTGGACAACTTAACCCACGATTCAGAAACACCGTACACCTTCATCACCCAGACATCGTAACACGAACTGACCCGATTCTCGAATGAAGAGAACAGCCGACCATCAACAACCCCAAAATCAAGAAGATACTTCTTCTGCTCTGAATTGTAATAATACTCGGGCAACATCACATCATCCACCCATTTCTCCACTCGAATATCGAAACAACCGATTCTCCGTTTCTTCTTAGACGGACTCCAAAACATCCAATGAAGCAAACAATTATCAATCAAAACCCCGCCAAACCGATCCTCCATGGAATCATCAGGAAGCATTTGATCAACAACCTTCCAAGTCCCCAAATTCACACTATAAACCGTGGTAATTCTCTTCTTAACAACATTACCGTTACCACTGTGTACATCCGAAACATTAACAATCTTATAATCCTCAGTAGCTTCATCGAACCCGAACCCGAAATTATCACTACGCGAAGCCCAGATAATGTCGACGTAGGTTCGAGTAGAGGGGTTGAGAATCATGAGAGTGGCGACGTAGCAGGTGATGAGGATGAGACCATTGCATGCGCCAACGACGGAGATATCGCCTTCGGACCAGCGGAAGGTGGCGGATGCGACGGAGGAAGGTGGATCGAGGTTGAAGATGTAGAGGACTGAGGAGGTGGATGGGATTACGAGTAGGCGGTTGGTGGATGATGAGATTGACTCACGAAGGTGGCGGCGGATGAATGATGGGGATGAGATTAGGGTTTTGAAGGATTTGGAGACGGATTTGTACCGGATTAGGGATTTTGATGGAAGTTTTGGGAGAATTTCGGTTAGGACGAAGTCAATTTCGAGTCTAGACCAAAATCCTGCATCCGTCACTGGTTGCGGTGGTGGTGAAGAGAGGGAAATCTGTTGGATTGAGTTTACGATTGCAGTTTGAGTTTCTTCCATTCATTTGTTTGGGGTATCAAAAATCAAAAATGGAGGGAGAGGATTTACTGAATTTTGTACCAGTTTTGATTTAATTAATATACGATGAAGGGTGAGTTCATCACACCGATGTCAATTGAAAGATCAGCCAAATTTGACGAATCAATTCTCATTCCAACCTCCTATTCCGAATAACTGTTCCATTTGTCATTTTCGTCTATTCACATAAGTGTCTCATTTGCCATATTTAGACATATTTTTTTACTTTCATACCCTTTGCTATTTTCTTTATTTACCATCTCAACCACCCCTAAGTTATCATATTCAATATTTTTCATTATTTAACTGCTATATTTTTACCCCTATAGAATACTTTTTATTATTTTAACTTTATTACTTAACTTTCGTGTCATTGTCCAAATAGGACATTTATTCGGAATAGGAGGGAGTAATTTATAAGGGGATCTTCACTTGCTACACCCCGTCATTTTCCTCGGAAATGAGATCGACGACAAATTTTTAATATAATTAATTTAATTTGTAAGACGGTCTTTTAAATATGTCATTTTTTAATAGGAATTGTTATATTACGACATGTGTTATAAAAATATCTAATTTAATTCGGGGGCTGCGAAACGTCGTCGACGTTTTGTAACGAATCGTCGACGTTTTAAAAAAAAAAAACAATCACTGCCCTTGCTCACTCTCTCTGTACTCTATTCTCTCCCAAATCCTCATAAACAACAGACTTAAAAAAAAAAAATCAAGACTTTGTTAATCGGATTCAATGTCAAACAACGAACGATATAAATCAACGCCCAATATGAATCGAATTGTAATTTTTTCTTTTTTTGTCGTATGTATGGGATGTTGAAAACCAACGTCCATAATGGACATAGACGACGAAAATCAATGTCCATAATGGACATAGACAATGAAACCCAACGTCTTGGATGGGCATAGGATGAGGAATGTGCACATCTCTTGGGCATGAAATAAAAAGTCTGAACCATAGACGGACTTTGAAACCCATTGTCCCAGCCCAAACCCGACGTGAATATTCATCGTCCCCTTCCCCACCCGACGTGAACAATCAACATCTCCCCTCCACCACTGATGTAACACTCCGAAATTTTAACAATTTCGTTCTATTTTACGTTATATACTAATTGATTTTTGAAACTTCCAGACCCCTTTCCGCGGGATGGACAAAAAATTCACATTTTTTTATTTCTCAAAAATCATCGTATTTTGACCCTCTTCTAAATTCAAACATGTCATTTTTGATTAATTATTTTAGCCATAATTTTCTTCAGCGCAACTTAAGACGGACATAATTCTCTTACTATCTATTATAATCGTGCGCATTCCTAACCCAATGTTAGTACGACTATAATAAGTGGATCTAAGCTCTAAAATAATATTTTTCGTATTAAACTAAATCTTCAAGGATATTATTTTAAAGCATAATATTTTATTTTTACGATTGATAATATGCTTCTAAGTACGTTGTTTAAGTAATTTATTTATAATACTTTCTAACGTTGTCTGTTAATCCGAGTTAAATTTATGTAATATCAGTGTCGTTAGTATTATTTTTATGTTTATTATTATCTGTAGTAGTAGTATTAAGTTGGTAGATAATAGTAATATATGTGAAACCATTAAATGAAATCGGAACCCGAACTTATAATATTTTGTTAATAAAAACAACCCGTTAATGTAAATTTCACTACCCTAAAACTTTTAAAATAAAACTTTATTTTTGATTTCCGTCTCGAATTTCAAATTACTTAATGCGACTCAAAACCGTTATTCTCAAACGCGTTTATTAAAAACCGAGTTAAAACCCCAAGCAAATTTTGCGATTGGATCACGGCTCCCCATGAGACACTTGGCATTACGCATGTGCTATAATGCATGCATTGGACAAGTGGGATAATTAGTCTTTCCACCAATCAAAACCCATGCATTACATTCTCCACATCATTACTCCATTTAATTCATTTATTAATCAAAATTGATGGAAAAATTTCCACCTCTAAGCCGTGAAAGCTCCCTCCACCAAACAAAAAAATAAACTCTTCATTCTTCATTAATTTATAAACTAATTACTCATCAACTCAATCAAGCCCATTCATACATATTAATAAATGTAATTTTTACACATCTTTACTTCTTAAACTAAGTTCTTATTATTACTTTGATTTCTATTATAAAATTATGCTACTCCCAAGTAATTACATTTTACTATTGTAAAGCTAATTTTTCCAAGAAAGTCACAAATATATTTTTAAGGGTGGAAAAATTTATATCATTTTTATGTGTGGTCCTTTTAACCGAAAAACAAGAAGGGGAAGGTGGTGACGGCATTTCGGGCACTCAAGAAGCGAAATTTGACGATTTGTGTTAGCTAATGTAAGTGAATGATGACTAACCTTTGAAAATGTTATTTGCAAAAATAATATTTTCATTATATTGCTTGAAATTATTGCATGCATGTTATTTTAAGTGAATGTTATATGATATTGTATAGAAAAATTATTACTAGCTAATTATTTTTATATAAGAATATGAATATTATGTTGCATGTTAATTTTATGAGATCAAAGACCTTTATTTTGTTATATATGGTGATAGTAGTATGAATTACTAGATTAATAGCTTAAAAATAATTAATTATGCACTAAATGTATTTTAATTAAGGTATTAATTATGAATCCTTGCTTGCATGTTAAAACTAATAATGGAACAGATTATTAAATTAAATAAAATGGTTTTGTGTTGGTAAAAGTTCACTTTGAGTGTATTAGAGTTAGATCCAATAATAATGGTTTAATATCACTTAAAACCTTTAAATTTGGACTAATAAAAATTAAAATATGGGAAGATTATAAGGATAAAATTTTGGGGTCATAATAATATTATTATTATTCTGTAAAATTAGTTATGGGTCGAAAATTTGGTAAAGTTTTGGTCAAAACCGATTTTCGGGTCATAAACGATTCACTAAAAATTTAATTTATGGAGTTTTGAACCACGAATGATTCTGTAATTTTACACACTATTCAAGTATAATATTATGAGCCTATATATAAAAAATTAGCTTCATAGGAGTTATAAAAATTTAAAAATGTATTTATAATTGAAAAACGAGCCCGGAATTTGAAAACCGACTTAGAAAACTTAGTTTGGGATAAAATACGGTATGGGGACCATTTAGACAGTAGGAAAACTCCACAAAAAGTTTCATAAAAATTTTGTAAAATTTGGTGGTCATTTGGGATTATTTCTCGAAATAGTAATTAAAACCATCTTAAACAAAGTTAAAAATAAAAAGCAGTAAAATACTTACTAAAATAAGCTCACATCCTGTTGTGAGACTTCAAATAATATACTTAAGTTACTTGTTAAGTAGTATTCAAAAATTCTAAGTCTAACTATATTTAGTAATTAATAAAATAAAAACTGTATTGATTATTACGCGTTTAAAACCAACCCTTGGTCAAATTGGACAAGTTCAGCTAACTAAAGGTCAAATGGGTCTATGACCCACCAGGACTAATAGTTAAGTTTAATGGCAAAATTCCGGCTAATTAATAGGGACAAAATCGACTTTAGAAAACCGTAAAAATTAAATTATTTGCTACGTGTTGTAAAAAAAAAAACTTTTACCAAGGAAACGAAATTTATTTTACCAAGTAGAACTTGGTTGTGGGAAATAAGAAATGAAAATTTATTTTCGAAAACAAAATGATATTTTGTATTTTATTGGGCATTTTTATGAGATAGTTCAGAATCTCTACGAGCGGGAAATCATGTTTATACTATTGTAAACATATAGACATGGATGAATAGTACTTAGCTTAACTGTATAAAATCGTCCGTTGCGTGCGAAGGGTCTTTGGATGTATTGATATTGACTCGAGAGTAGGCGGGAGTGTGGCCATACTTTAGGTGGGGACCTGATCAGTCTCGTACGTGTTAGGTGGATCGCATCCGGGTTCCCGAAAGTCTTGATGTAGTGATAGACCTAGGGGATAACTAACCGGGTGGTGTTTAGTCCGCGGTGCGGGTCTATCAACCCCACGCACCGGCATTCGACCCTGGAGTTTAGAGGATTAACTTATTTATAAACGTGCTTATGTCATTACGGTAAAGAGGGGTAATAATGTAAGCCCCCTGGTATAGGGATGATTGGCGATATATACGTTATTATACGGATTTTAAATAAATTATGGAACCGGTGTAATAATAGGTCGGTATGTCTTGATAAATTTTTTAAAACATATAATACGACCTCTTTGATTTTGATCTTTCATAAATTATTAATATATGATTTGGTTATTTGGTGATTATTCATTTGATGTTTGCATATTTTAAAAATGTTGATCATCGATTCACTTACCTGTTGTTTTCATTTATATACTTGTATATTCTATACTTGTATATGACTTTTAACAACAGATTTCGTTAGAAGACCGACGCTTCCCTAGGACTTGGGCTTGGATTTTGAAGATGAGATTGGCTAGCTTTCTTATTATATATCTGAAGGAAATGTAGATTCATATACATACTAACATACTCATATATGTCTAAATTAATTTGTCATAAAATTAAATACGGATTTTATGCATGCAAACAAAAGATAAAATGGAGGAGAAATCATATTCTTACAATGGGTATTTCGGTTTATATGGGCACAAAAGAGATCTCCTTCTCTTTTGTTCTTGAGCTCTCCAAATGGAAGAACAAGGATTCAAATGTAGAATCCCTCCCAAAAGCATATACCCAAGGAATACATCTTAATAACCAATATTATTTAGATCTAGTAATAATATTAGTTTTTGCTATAAAAATGATACAAAATAAATTGTATTTTTGGCTCTTGAATCACTCGGTCAAGAGGGAGTATATGTGAGATTTTATTTCTCTAGAAAATTCATATATTGTAGAGATTTTTTCACTTTCTTACACTAGAAAATGTTATATGTAAAAATGATGAATGAATGAATTGAAAAGAAAAAGCTCTTTTTCTTTTCTTGTATGGTTGGCCGAAAATTGGCTTGGGTAGGATGCCCAATACTTTTTGTTTTTGCTCTTTTCAAAAGCATAGGTGGGCATGGCTAGAGATTAGACTTTAATAATTATGTTTTCTCTTATTAAAATAATCAACATAATTATTCCACTAATACTCCTAATTTTCGGTTTATACAAGATAAAATGGAAGGTCCATTTTATTTTGTCATTTGTCAAGTGTGACATATGTGACATGTTACTTGACATGTGAATTTGTAATGTATTTTTAACATATTAAAAATCAACATACTCATAAAATATGTCATTTACAAAATCGACTAGTAATTCGTAATTACTTGTACCAAAAATGTTTCCAAATTATAAACTACAACATTCTGTATTTATAATAATTTATTCATTCCGTTTCAATTGTTTCTGTAAACAATAATTTCATCTAAGTAATAAAACAATTCGATTACTTAGACCGTGTCTCATTTAATCATATTTACAATGAGATACGTAAATTATACTCACAAAATTATCCGTCAATTTTAAGCAATTTAATTAACTCGTATCGGTATACGATTAATTAAATAATCAATTAAGAGTATTTCCCTATAGGTATGACCTAAGGGGATCAACTGATCACCACCGTCGCACGACGATTAATGTCAAACTCTAGTCACCAATCATTACCGATATGTGTGGACCAAATTGATAAAATATTACATCCCACATGTATTCTTAAAATGAGATTTAATAATGATATTTAAATCATGTGATCGCACTATTGTTGAGGACACATTTCCCAACAATCTCCCACTTGTCCTCGACAAGCGTGCGTCACCAATTCTCTTGTCCTATTACTATCTCCCACTCAATGCAAGGTGTCTTTCAGGTCGTACTTGCAAGTGATCATATCGAGAGTGGTTTCCTCGATCTGGAGAATAACTGTTTGACCGGATTTATCTATCACAGATACCTTCCGAGCGTGGCCACGCATTTCCAGTTCATTACTCCTCAAGTGGGCCTGAGATATTGTTTTAACCCTGACAAGGGGATGGACAATTCCTATCGCACTCATTCCCTTCGACTAGCCACAACCATCATAACCCAAAATATGCCCATTTGACCCCATTTACGAAGGTCGTAGTAACACAAATCAAAGTTAATCTGAAACTGTGCCATCTTAGGTGAATAGTCTTTAGTCAAAAGAATCGACTCATTTGAATACTATAGTAGCTCTCGCCACGACCAGGCTATATAAATTGCCAGAACTCTATAAGCGGTCATAAGGCCCGACAAAATGTTCCTAACAGTCTGCCTATATGATCGACTAGTCATCTCACATGACTCTATGGCACTTGAACTTGCCATCAATCGCATCACACTCTAGTTACTTCGAGACGTCACCTCATACAAGTAACTATGGGCAAATACAATGTTAATCCGTGTTCACTTTAACGGGGTTCAATTGTCTCCACAACCCGTTTGGATGTAACAAAGTATAATAAAAGAGTTTTAAAATAAAACTCGAACGGCAAATGCGATTATCACACATGAATAGTCAATGCCTGATTACTATTTCATGTTCTATAATCTAATTTGATCTTGTACGTAGTTGTTCATTTCAATTCAATTGAAATGACATGACTCATCATGTTTAGCCTTTGAGAAGGCTTTGGTTAGTAGGTTTTATCAATTTCTTGTACCTTACTCAACCTCACTACATACTCGTTTTCCTTTTGTAATGTATACATTTGCATTACAAAACTTTATGAGTACGTGTCGAGATCCAATCAAGACATAGGCCCTCTAGCCTAAGAATAGATCCCACTGTTTTCACAGTGTGCGGGACTCATCCTTCTTGCACATCTCATGATCACAAGTGTACTCAATTTCCGTTATAAATATCTCTCATTGTTCTTTATTTCCTAGAACGATTCTAGAAAATCTACTTCTTAATTAATATAGCCACAATGGTATCTTAACCATCTTAATGTGTTTTGATTATGGTTTTGTCGGAAACCATGCGCAATCTCAATTGTCAATTGTCACTTGTGTAACACCCTTACACAATATTGCATCATAAACACTTTGCTTTATAGCCTTAATGCTTCTGTAAGCACTTAAGGGTAATCTTTATGGCTTACTTGGTAAAGATTACTTAAATTCGATTTTGAAAACAATTCATCATACTCAAAGTATATGAAGTGTTATACATCTTTACTCATTTAATTGATCCGGCAGCGGAAGCAAATGGAATCAATCAAATATGTTCAATTTAATTGAACTAGTCATGAATCTTATCAACATAAGACTTCTTATTGACGCTAATATTATGTGGATTTATCTTCATAAATCCGGATATTTAAGATGTATTATAATA
The DNA here is from genome assembly GCF_048544455.1 of Silene latifolia. Taxonomy (NCBI): domain Eukaryota; kingdom Viridiplantae; phylum Streptophyta; class Magnoliopsida; order Caryophyllales; family Caryophyllaceae; genus Silene; species Silene latifolia. The sequence goes on from NC_133531.1 coordinate 109,568,786, forward strand.
CTCCAAAAGTCTTAAATCATTCTCGATGATCAATATGTCATTCACATATAAGACTATTTAAAATTTTCGTAACTCCCACTAAACTCCATGTATAAACACAACTTCTCGACTTATCGAGAAAAGTTTTATAACATGATCAAAAACATTGATTCTAACTCATTGATGTCCTACTTAAGACCATCTCTTAAGTTGCACATTATCTTAGGATTGCAAGAATCTATTAAACTCATGACATGTATTGAATACATTCCTTCTTTTGAAGAAGTGGGTTTTAGATTCACATGCTGTATGCGTATCCTCATAATGAAATACAATCCCTAAGAAGATCCAAATAGACTTAAGCATTTCAATTAGTGCAAAACCCTTTGCAACCAATCTTGCTTTGAAATCTCTCTTTATTAGTGCAAAACCCTTTGTCACTAATCAAGCCCTTTTGTTTCGGATTTTCATGGCTCTAAGCCTTGTATTGAGTTGTGACTTCAACACTCTTATGTAAGTCATATGTTCATTACTTTCTAGAAGTAATCAACTTGAATCAAACAATTTCTTTTGTAAGTTATAAGCTCTTTACTTTCTTAAAAGTAGCATGAATTCATCATTTTTAACAAGTGACGAATTTAACCTCCTAGGTTTTGAAGAACCAATGTCTTACACAAAACGTCTCATGTAGCCAAGAAAGACCAGTTTCTTGCGACATAACATTCTCTGTGGCATTCTTTGTGGCTCTTGAATAATTTCTCCCACTCTGTCTTCTAGAAATAAACTTGTATTTTAGAAAGACAGCTTCACGAGCCACAAACCCGGTGTACTCGTGATAATTGAAAAGGGAAAAATGAGCATTTGTTTCTTGTGAAAACTTACAAACATGGTACCTTACCATATCATATCTCATATGATTCGTTTTAGTGGAAAAAATAATTTAGACAAAATGATAAAATCCCCAAAAGGATCAAGTGACTCAAAGTAACTTGATCGAAGTCCAAACCATATCGAATAGCGTTTGATTTCTTATCCAACCACACATTATTCCATAATGCGTGCTAAGAGAGATTAATTTGTGATACTATATCACAATTCATTTGGCTTATATCAAAGTCTTCACTTTGATAATCCCATCACGACTAAATCGTGATTCCTTGAATTCTTTGAAATTCTTCAAAGATTTCTCTATTTACCTTATTAAGTGAACATATTAGTGTCAACTTAAATCGTTGGTAACAGATAATGATCAACCTATTTTGGATTGATGATTTACAACCTCGATCTCCTTTTCAACCAAAAGGCACGAGACATCTTGCTTTGAATACAAGATACGCATATACCATTAACAATCTAATGGTTTCAAGAGTACTCGATAACTCTTGCGTTCATCATTCCAAAATTTAAGGTTTAATCTTGGGCTACCAGTTTAAATCTTACATCATCTACATGATATATCATTCTAGTTTGGTTTAGAATATAATCACCTTGATAATGGGCTAGCCATACATCAAATCGTGGTGTATGGGGTCACAAAAGTGAAAACCTCTTTTGTATCTTAACAAGTTTATATTCTTATTTAGAGTTTATGCACTTAATAGTCACAATTAAGTACAACTTTAATCCAAAAACTAGATTGAGTACACAATTACTCTATCTCTCAACATTATTGTTGCTAGTCGTCATATTCTAATCATCTTATGTGTCGAATACAATGATGAAAACCTCCACTGGTTTCTAATATTGACGAAGTGGCACTAGCAAAATTTATGTTTAATCAAATAAACACTTTTAAAGAAGAAGGTCCCATTAGATGTCCCACAACTAACTTGCTGATTCTTCAATAATTTGGGGTAGTTTCCTTTCTCGTGTCCAACATTTAAGACAATGGAAACTTTATCGGTTGGGATTGATAGGTTTAGTATCGTCATTCTCAACAACTTTACCTTTAACATTACCTTGTATCAATTCCATTATAATCTTTACTTCTTGAACCTCGTCCTCATCTTAACGGTTTAAGAGAATGCTCCCACTCATTTCAATGAGTCTTTGCTTTTAGAAGCAAAATTGAATTCATGAAGATTACTCTTCATTTGTTCGTTTTAGTCTTAAAACTCTCATTGAAGTGGTTGCGTTATTTTGGTCAATTACGAATTCTTGACAAAACTAATTACCAAAACAATTTATCGCTTCAAGGTACTTAATTCATTTAAGTACATGAAAAACAATCCATTGTAAGTAGATGTGTTAGTCAAGAATCAAAAACCTGTTTGATAATGAATAACTTTAATCTATACTCTTTGCAAGAGATCCTTAGCAATGGTTCATTTGAGGTTTTAGAAGCAAACTCATTTTTGTCTTTAGTTACGATGTTTTAATGGAGATTTGAATCAAAAACGAAATGATATCGTATATGAATTGTGGTAAAGAAATAGAACAAAATAAAAACGGAATAGTGGAAAACTTAACATTTATCGTTTTAATAATACTTGTAAATAACAAGTAAAGCATTTACATAGTGACCTCTACCCAACTATGATAAATGATTCCAAGATCCAAATTCATATTAACTTGGGCACGGTAGGGCCGATTCATCCCTTATCAATATAACTCGGTGGATTAACTCTTTAATCGATTCTACTTTTAGAACTCTTGGTCGATAAAATTACTCTAATATTTATCTATAGCCCAAAACACATTCGACAAGGGCACGGTAGGGCCGATTCATCCCTTATCAAAAACTTTTGTTGAGTTCAATCCAAATTTCGAATAAATGTGTCAATGATCCAAATCCATATCAACTTGGGCACGGTAGGGCCGATTCATCCCTTATCAACATGAATTCGGTGGATTAACATTCATCACCCACTTCCCCTACGTAACAAGGTTTGTACCCCGGTAGGGCCGAGTGCACTCCCTCGCGAAATAGGTTTTCATGGTTTCTACTATTTGGTAAGGCTATGTCTCAATTGATTGTTTTAGCGAGAGGTCATGTCAATTTATTATCTATCACGTTTTAAGTGAACTAAAGCGGTGAACTACGATAATTCTAATTGACACGGTCGATAAACTCGATAAAATGACAATGCATGTTTAGTTATGGCGATTTAGCAATGCATGTGACATAAAATAAAATGCAAGCATAAAGATAAATAAATCCTAGTATGGCCTTTCCTAAAATAGAAAAACTATTTAACTATTACATATTCGGAAACCAACTCCATTGGTCCCTTGAACTTCGGTTGTTGCACGCATCTCGAGGTAACACCGTCTTTATGTATCGTCATTCTTGAAGAAATCCGTCTTTTGGAACTCCGGAATGAATAAAATTACATAATAAAATACATAATTTCCTATTATACATTTGTAACTAAAATAAAATAAATCTATTAAATTACAAAACGGTAATACGAGATCACAATAAAAATTACAACCGAATCGATATTCCCATACATTTCGAGAAATACCAATTAAAATCTAAGGCCATACTAAGTAAAATTACATAATTCAAAATTACATAAATTAAAATTATGACAATCATAAAGAAAAATGCAGCATTATAATATGTATGAACATGCTCAATTTTATGCTAAATCGCCTTTAAATAGCCAATATCGTATATTACTCGGTTTTTACGGATTTGCGTGATTTCAACATTTTATAATCACAAAAATACATAAACTCATATTTATGCATAAGTTAATTACCCTAACCTCTTAGGACTCAAAATTTAGTCTTCACTAATAATTTGACCATAATTAACCCATATTTTATAAAATTGTTCATAAATGGTCCAAAATTACAAAAATAAGCTATTAAACTTCAAATAAATCACAAAATTTCAAATAAATTTAAAATTCAAAATTTAAATTCATGAACATTCTGGAAAAATACCATGACACTCATAATGTTCAAAATCTTAGGTTAAAAATTTCGAAATTTTTCCGGAAAAACAATGTTGCGGTTTATCGATTTTTAATAAAATAATCATAAAAACATGGAAAAACTATTTTCATTAACTTTTCAATTTTAGATCTGAAAAAGATAATAAAATGCAACATTAGACGTTTTTCCTAAGTCATAGATTATGTTTTATTAATTTTCCACTAATAATGTCACTATTTATGCTATTTTTATTCAAAAATTCATAAATCATGCAAAAGGACTTCTTTATACCCAATTATTTTACACACATCTTGTAAAATTGTATGTGACAACATATTAATTTTCTATGACCAGATTCGAAATTTAACTCATATTAACCTATTTTTCACTTAAATCCGAATTTAATAATGAAAAATTCATTTTTCGAGCATAACAAGTCCAAAAATTATGAAAATTTACAGGTTATCTCAAAATAATATATGTGACAACATATCCAAAAATTACTGGAAAATTCGAAGTATAGCTAATTTTAGACCAAAAATGACATTTTTACTCATAAAATCATATTTAAATGCCATTATTGTAAAATATGAACAATAAAAATCCGTAAAATTGACCAAAATATCCTAAAACATTTTAGGACCAGAAATTTTAACATGCATGGATTAATTTCGTGATATATCATAATAACACAAAATTTACAAGTTTTATTTGTTATTCTTGTAACTCGGAAAAACTTTTAACCGACTTGCATGCAAACAACCGTGGCTCTTGATACCGATTGAAGGAAATGTAGATTCAAATACATACTAACATACTCATATATGTCTAAATTAATTTGTCATAAAATTAAATACGGATTTTATGCATGCAAACAAAAGATAAAATGGAGGAGAAATCATATTCTTACAATGGGTATTTCGGTTTATATGGGCACAAAAGAGATCTCCTTCTCTTTTGTTCTTGAGCTCTCCAAATGGAAGAACAAGGATTCAAATGTAGAATCCCTCCCAAAAGCATATACCCAAGGAATACATCTTAATAACCAATATTATTTAGATCTAGTAATAATATTAGTTTTTGCTATAAAAATGATACAAAATAAATTGTATTTTTGGCTCTTGAATCACTCGGTCAAGAGGGAGTATATGTGAGATTTTATTTCTCTAGAAAATTCATATATTGTAGAGATTTTTTCACTTTCTTGCACTAGAAAATGTTATATGTAAAAATGATGAATGAATGAATTGAAAAGAAAAAGCTCTTTTTCTTTTCTTGTATGGTTGGCCAAAAATTGGCTTGGGTAGGATGCCCAATACTTTTTGTTTTTGCTCTTCTCAAAAGCATAGGTGGGCATGGCTAGAGATTAGACTTTTTTTTTTTTTTGGTACATAAATATATAAAGTGTGTTAAATTGTCATCTAGTGAGGATCGAACCCATGACCTCTTGACTAGAGATTAGACTTTAATAATTATGTTTTCTCTTATTAAAATAATCAACATAATTATTCCACTAACACTCCTAATTTTCGGTTTATACAAGATAAAATGGAAGGTCCATTTTATTTTGTCATTTGTCAAGTGTGATATATGTGACATGTTACTTGACATGTGAATTTGTAATGTATTTTTAACATATTAAAAATCAACATACTCATAAAATATGTCATTTACAAAATCGACTAGTAATTCGTAATTACTTGTACCAAAAATGTTTCCAAATTATAAACTACAACATTCTGTATTTATAATAATTTATTCATTCCGTTTCAATTGTTTCTGTAAACAATAATTTCATCTAAGTAATAAAACAATTCGATTACTTAGACCGTGTCTCATTTAATCATATTTACAATGAGATACGTAAATTATACTCACTAAATTATCCGTCAATTTTAAGCAATTTAATTAACTCGTATCGGTATACGATTAATTAAATAATCAATTAAGAGTATTTCCCTATAGGTATGACCTAAGGGGATCAACTGATCACCAACGTCGCACGACAGTAATGTCAAACTCTAGTCAGCCAATCATTACCGATATGTGTGGACCAGTTGACTGTAAAATATTACATCCCACATGTATTCTTAAAATGAGATTTAATAATGATATTTAAATCATGTGATCGCACTATTGTTGAGGACACATTTCCCAACAATATCAATAATATGTTGTAATTTGACTAAGTTGAGATAATGTTGAACACCTATGTAATATTTTGAATTAGTTAACCAGTTATTGACTCAGATATGTATTTTGTCTTCCGTTGTTTCCTATTTTAGACTTTATTATTAAGTCTGGAAAATCCGGGTTGTTACAACTGACGTTGTTCAACGCCCCGCGCCCTCCATGACAATGAATTTCACTGTCTCTCCACCCTTTCTGCAACCCCCTTCGACTACCAACAACAAACTAAATACGACTCGACAACAACAATAAGAAATGCAACGACAACAAAAATCAGCGAGCAACGACAACAACAATAAAATCGAATTCAACAACATTATTAATTAAAATTATCCAATTGAATGCATAAAACTAATTCTTCCTAAACTAATAAACAAAAGAAATGGATGTGTATTACTTCCTTGTGGTAGTGTTGTGGTGGTCGGTGTTGGTGTTGCGTTGCTGTTTGTTGGCGGTGGTGCGTGGTGTTGATGATGTCCGGCGGTGATGATGCGTGGTGGTGGTGGTTTTCGATTAAAAATAAAAGTGTGTGAGAGAGAGAGAGAGAGCGCGAATTGAGTAATTGAAATAGAGGGCAAGAAGGACTGAGATGCGTAGGGTGGCGAGGGTGTGGCGGGCTGGTGTGGTGGTGGTGGTTGGAGGTGGCAGTGCGTGTGGGTGTGGATGTCAGAATTTTGGTGGTGTTGGGTTGAAGGGGGAGAGTGAAAGACAGGTTAGAGGGAAAGAGAGAGTTCAAGGGTAAGGGAGGTCTTTTTTATGAAAATCGTCGACGATCCGTTATAAATCGTCGACGACGTTTCGCAACCCGGTTTAATTCATACGACGATTCTAAAAATATGTGCTTTCCTCCAACGCTCTCATTTGATGATGATTGATGGCAGGAACGATAAATAATAACGATTTAAATTAGGACAAAAAAATTGACGATTAAGAATAAAAAAAACTTAAAACGGCTATAACTTTGCGCTCGGGTGTCCGTTTTCGATGACTTTTTTTTTCAAATTTCTTATCTTGACGAGACGAATACAATGGGAAAAAAATTACCTGTTTCAGTCGTTTGGCTTAGACGAGTGTCGTGTAAACCACATGACTTGGCCTAGGCGAGGTCGTGTGTTACACACGACTGGACCAGGTAAAGAAAATTAAAAAAAAAAAATTCCCATTGCATTTGTCTTGTCGAGATAAGCGACTTGAAAAAAAATCACCGCAAACGAACACTCAAGCGCAAAGTTATAGCCATTTTTTTTATTCGTGATAGTCAATTTTTTTGTCGCAATTTTTAGGTCGTTTTAAGTTTTTATTGCAAAAAAATAACAAATTTAAAATCGTTGTTATTATTATTGTTGTTATTAATTGTCGTTTATAAATATGCAATAGAAAAGTTAGTTTGTCCTTATCTATCTGAATGATTGGTCGCAATTCGGGAGGAAGCAGTGGTAATAGTCTGCTTATTAATTAGACAGGTTGACAGAAGACTGAGACGGGCAACATGTTGTGGTCTTTCCTAGAACCTACGTGATGGATGCTTTTTATAAGCTTAGTTTTTTTTTTCATTACGACAAAACGGTAATTATTTATTATGAAAACCGTCTCCGAAACAAATATGCGACGAAACGATAATTAGTTATTATAAAAACGATCTGCATTGGTTTTGATTTTATGATACTCCTTCTCGAAACTTTAAATTAAGAGTTATTAAATGCCGGCTTGGTTCGGATATGGGTTGGATTCACGTTAAATTTTTGGACCACGGACACGCGGGTTAGCGGATTTAGAACGGATTAGTGGGTCGGGCCTTTGTAATTTTCTCAAAATGTCTTGTCCATACCCGCTAATTTTGCAAGCGACATGGACCGGATTTAATAGAGAGGAAAAACCATGAACAACTCTACTTTAATTGCGTGTAATAGACTTATATATAGTTTGTAATACTCCGTAATTTGATAATAATTTATGAGAATAATTTATGTAATTTAATAATTAGTTAAAGGCATTTCTAATAATAATTACAAGTAAGACGTTAATTAAATAATAAATTAAGTATCCAAGTCGGGAATTGAGCTTAGCTAGTAATTGAGCTTTGGGTTGTGTGCCATAATTATGTGGACCAAAATTTATTAATCTAGTATGAGTGTGATCGGGAATTGTTTCGGGATTTAATAATAATAATATGGAAATAATAATAAGTAAAGGTAATAATAATTATATCAATAATAAGCAAAATAATAATAGTGTTATGGCAATAATAAAATTAGTAAAGATAGTATGAGGAAATCCTACTTATGGTAAGACTAATATATTATATAATAATAATAATAATAATAATAATAATATAATGGTAATAATAATAGGTAATTCCTATAATAATTAGAATAAGATAATTGTAGTAGTTTCCTAATTGGCCTCACATACTCTCTAATCTTAGACTATAAATACCATGTTAATTCTGAAAAGTAATTCATAAAAGATAAGAGAAGGAGTTTGAGAGACGGAAAGAGCAAATAAAGCGATAAAAGGTAAGATCGTCACAACTCATGTTTATATCGTCTTAATTAATTTAAGTTAACGTTTATACACCGTATGGACCACCGTGAACAATTTCGTGGACCTTAATAGTTGCCCTTGACCGTCGTGACTCTAATAAGACCAACCTCGACCACTGTTGACCACCGTGGGTGGCGGTTTGGACGTCTAAATAGGGGAGGTCGTGGGTGAGAAAGACGGGGTTTGTGTCGTGTGTGGTTGTCAACGTGACCTGGGGTTTGGGTGGTTGGTTAGGTCGGCGGTAGGCGGTCGTACTGGTGGTAGTGGGGTGGTCGGAGGTGGTGGTTGGTGCGGTGGATGTCGGATGGTGGTGGTTGCAGCGAGTTGTCTTTTATATGAGTCGTGGGTTGTTTCTGGGTGTTTGTAGGCTGCCGTGAAGGGTGGTGGCCAGTGGTGGGACCACCGTGGGTCAAGGGAGACCACGGTGGTCGTAGGGTGGTTTAAGAAGTGAGTGAGGGTGTGGTGTTGGTTGTGCCGGATTTTGAAGGGGGCTGTTAGGGCGGGGTGTTTGGGGGCTGCTGGTGGCGGTTTGGCTGGTGGTTTTGGTCGTGGGTGTTCATCGTGGTGTGGGCTAGGAGATGGCAGGATTAGGCGGGGCTGATGGTGGTTAAGGAAGTCGTGAAGGACGGGTTTTGGTGGGGGTGTTGCACACGGTTTCGATGAGTTGTATGTGGTTTGTGTCGTGGGTTTTCAGGGGGTGCGTGGGTATGTGTGGTGAGATGATTGTTTATTTTTAGACGGGTTAAATCGGGTATTACTAAGTAATCGGGTCTTGACTTTAATAAACGGGTTTTCGTATTATAATTAAAACATGATTAATTATACGAGATTATAATTAACGTAATTAATTATTTAATTAATTAATAATTGATAAAATGATTTAAACAAAGTAAATAGTTAGTAATTGTAAATATTATAATATTTTGTTAGGTGACGATTTGTGAAGAAATTATAATCGGATTCGGATTGCTTTAATTATTTGGATTGCTTGAGCTGCTTAATTGGAATCGCTTGCCAGGTAGGTATAATTAAAACAGGATTAATTTTACGAGATTATAATTAACGTAATTAATTAATTAATTAATTAATTAATTAATAATTGATAAAATGATTTAAACAAAGTAAATAGTTAGTAATTGTAAATATTATAATATTTTGTTAGGTGACGATTTGTGAAGAAATTATAATCGGATTCGGATTGCTTTAATTATTTGGATTGCTTGAGCTGCTTAATTGGAATCGCTTGCCAGGTAGGGATAAATCCTACTCAACTCTTGTTCGATAATATTTGGTATAATGGATGGTTTATGTTAATATGGAATTGATCATATGTCTATTGTGTTGGTTGGTATTATTATAATTGTTAGAAGGGAGAATTATATTGCATTGTGTTGGATGATTTTATCGTACTTGGTGGAAGGGATCCGGAGAATTATATTGATTTGTGTTGGTTAATAATATTGATGAGGTGACTTGAATTGTTATCGTTTATTGTGAATGTGGAAATTGTGAAAAGTTGTGCGACAGTCAGTTGTACGTTGTTGAGGGAGTTTGTGCACTGGGGTGATGGTAATATGTACGTTGTGAGGGAGGGGTACTATTACATATTGGCGGTACGTTGTTAAGGGAGGGGTACCAAAGTATTGTGAGCACGTTGTTAAGGGAGGTGTGCTAAGTCATGGAAAGGAGCACGTTGTCAGGGAGTTGTGCCATGAAAATGGAAAGTGGATTGTTATCGTATGTTCTTGTTGTTAGTGTTTATTCCTACTCAACCTCGTGGTTGACTGTGTATTCGTGAACACCTGTGATGAACCATAATGGGGAGCAGATTTGACATGTACTAAAAATTAGCTGACTTGGAAGCTTATGGGAATGCGTGAGGACTTGGCCAGTCTACCTAGAAGTCTAGACCACATAAAATATTTAATCACTTTATTTATTTCCGCTGCGAGTTGTAATTATTTTATATTAAGTTTTAGTTGGTTAAGTTGTAATAAACATGTAATCATTAAGTTTTAATTTAAAGTACTTTGATGAGTTGGACTTTATTATTCACTTCCTCGGGAAACCGAGATGGTAACGCTCTTATTTATCTAGAAAAGCCTAGTCAAGGCTCTTAATAAATGGGGGTGTTACATAGTTAGGCTTTTTGAAATGGGCTAAGGCACAATTTGGCGGAGCATTTCAGGTACCTTATTTGGTCAAAAGAGTTTATTTGACCAAAATTTCAGGTAGCATATATTTTTGCAAGTGTTTGACAAGTAGCTTACCTGAAATGAAATGCTACCTAGAGTAGCATTTGTGATTTCATGTATTTGATCCTAATTTATATTTCCTTTTTGCCGCTTCAATCTATAATATTAAATAGTTATTCGGCTAATTTGATAACTTATACCTAGAATAATTCAATTTTTTAAAAATTATACCTAAGATAACTTTTATTAAAAAATTATATCTAAAATCCTATTTTCTCCCAAACTAAATATCAAATCTCAAAAAAGATACTTGAAAAGACTGTTTTACCCTTACTAATTAGTCCACCCACCATTTCTCCCACAACTTTTACCAATTAACACTTACATCCACCATAACCAACACCACGACACCCCTCCCTCCTCGTCGACACCGCCACCGGTGCCATTGGTGGCGCCCATCACTGCACTCCTGCCGACGACCTTGTAGCTCAACCATCATCTCGTCGAATACCGTATCCCCACAAATTGTTTTCTCAGTTGTAGGACTTTTACCTTTTTTTTTTAATGACGAGGGGGTTGAATCCCCCCGAACCCATGTATTCCCGCACCACCACATGGACCATGTAAGCTACCCCCTTCAGGGGTTGCATTGGCCAAGTGATCATCGCCCCAGCTCGGACTTTTACCCATTTTTACCTGATCCAAGCTCTTCATTAATTACTAACCCTCTCAAAGATCCAATTTTAGCAGCATTAGAAATGCAACGGCTGCTTCAACAAACATCACCACAAACAATAGTTGTACCATATTTTTCTTCTAGTTTTACTGTAAAAATTTCCCTGTGGGTGATAATCAATATGCCTTAAAATCAAAACTTTGTGGGAAATATAAAAAATTAACAAATACCCAGTTGTTATCTAAGAAACTCCCAAAATAGCAAAAAATTAAGGGTTTCGTCTATCTTGGATAAATGGGAAGACTAAAGGAAGTTCCAACTAAAAATTGCCAAAGCAGTGAAAACATCGCAGTAAAAAGGGTGAAAAATAGTTAGTAGTAAAGTTATTAGGAGTGGAAGCAAATGTTAATTAAAAGATATGTGATTTATGATGAAGAAGAAGAAGAAGAAGAAGAAGAAGAAGAAGAAGAAGAAGAAGAAGAAGAAGAAGAAGAGGAAGAAGAAGAAGAAGAAGAAGGATTTAATTTGCGAGGATAAAGTGTTCGACATGATGGTGGTGGAGCTAAAGGAGGTCGCCGGCATGAGGGCAGTGATGGGCGCCACTAATGATGCGGGTGGCGGTGCCGGGGAAAAGGAGGGGTGTATGTGTTGGTTATGATGGATGTGGGTGTTAATGGGTAAAAGTGGTGGGAGAAAATGAGAAATGGTGGGTGGAATAATTGGTAAGGGAAAAATAATCTTTTCGCGTAATTTTTTTTTTTTTTTTTTTTTTTTTTTTTTTTTTTGAGATTTGGTGTTAAGTTTGGGAGAAAATAGGATTTTAGGTATAAGTTTTTAACAAAAGTTAGCTTAGGTATAAGTTTTAAAAAATGGAATTATTCTAGGTATAAGTTATTAAATTAGCCTAATTATTATATCCTTTTTCGTCATTTCATCCAAATAAGCTAATTTTTCAGTTAATTTGCCAAACACTTTTTTCATATAATTACCTTATCAGCTCTTAATTTTCAGCTACCTTTTCATATTTCAGTTAGCTTTTTAGTTTTCAGGTACATGTTCAGTTAGTTTTACCAAACAGAGCCTAACTATTAGTCTATATTCATACTTTTCCTTTCAATTTAAAACTTGAAAATACATACCTACCATATCCCTTTGATTTCAAATTTCATACTTTTGCTTACAAATGTTAAATTGATTCAAACAATTTTAAAAATAATGAATTTTGAGTCTAATACCTCTATATAGAACCATATGGAATTTTCTGTTCATTTTCTTCATCTTGAACCAAATGATTCACAACATAAATGTGGAATTAAATAAAGATGAGAAAGACATGAAACAACCTTTAACATATCACAAATGTGAAATTGTATAAAGGTGAGAAAGATATGAAACAACCCGGAAAATTAATGTGGGATTGAATAAAGGTGAGAAAAAGATGAAAGAATATATTACCCGAATGGGTTCGTAAGTCTCACTAACTTTTGTGATATTGTAAGGTTCTTCTCCGGTTAACTTTCACTCTCATTTACTTAATTTGTGTCTATAGCTCAGCTTTATTTAGTTTAATTCGATTTCGCTAATTTCATTCAATTTAATTCAACTCCTCCATTTAAAATGTTAAAAAAATATGGCCTAATTAGAGCTGGCCACTTAAGCGAATCGGGTAAACCAGCGAGTGGTGTCCCCCATGTGAACTTAAGACTTGGTTTAACTCTTTCCTGAACTCGAGTTAATACAAGGTGCTGCTCTAAAAGCGCAGCCCACCCACAAAACGGCTTCCACAGTAATAAAAACACCCCTCGAACCCATAACTATACTTAGCAGACGGGTCAATCGGATCGAGTATGAGTCGGGGCAGGTCAGTTTGAATCATTTAGATTTTGCAACAATTAATGCTAGATCCCATCGATTGGGATCATTTCGAGTTCAAGTTAATTTCGGATCAATTATTATCAAGTTATTTAGGTAATGATTTCCAGGGAACAATAATTAGCATTCGGGTAGTAAGATTACCTGAAATCCATGGAATAATCAGGGGGTAAATTTTAATTGGGTGATAATTAATTGGGAAGTTAATTAGTTGGGTAATGAGTCCCTTGAAAATAGGTTTGACATATAATAGTAATGATTACCGGGGATATGTTTTACTCCCTTAATCATTACCCATGGGGGAGGGTGGGTAATGTATTACCCCTTCATGAGGGAAATAGATTTAATAAGCGAATAATTAATCTCATACCAAACGTGGAAAACGCACCAAGCCCTAAACCTTTAAGTATCATAGGAAGTGGGTGGGCTCATAAGTTAAACAAAACTGGACCTCTTAATTATCAAAAATCTAAAGAAACAAATTATATCTTATTTCAGAAAATTAAATACAAAAATCTAACTACAAACATTACTAGATTTAAGGGGAAAAAATCACATTTATATTTCGAAGAAAAACCATAGTGTATGGAAAAAAATGTGATTTATAAATTTATAATAAAATATAAATTCTTTACATTGAATTATACATATAACTATTTCAGAATACTACCAAAAATCTAAAAAAATTGTTTTATTTTAAATAATTAGTTTTCTGGTAAACGTTTTAGCAACTCATAAAGGTAATTATAAATTTGCAAGCAAAATTATAATTTGTCATAAAAAAAATGAAAAAAATCTCTAATAAAAATACCTTATTTGACTACCAAAATATTTTATTTCGAAGTTCCACAATATAGTAAAATTTAAAAGTATAGAAAATATACGTAATTTATTTTGGTAGTACAAATTTTACTCAATACAGTACTCTTTGTCAATTATTTTTCATTTGCATACCCCTCAAAAAATAAACCTAATGTACTACCTCGAGAAAAAATAAAAAACCCACGAAATAGAAACCTACATAGTGCCACCCATCACGCACCACCAAGTACAACCACCACTCCACCGCTCTACACCCATCGCCGGATCCCCGCTTACCGACAGCCGCACCACCATCATATCCCCCCGTTGTTTTGTATCAGCCACGTTACACCATCAAACCCCCTTCGTAATCCTCCACCTCAGCTACCGTGCCCACCATCATCACCACCTCCGTGATACCGCTATGCCACTCCTCCTTGATAACTAAACATAAATGAAATTTAAAAACAACTGTAGCGGAAAAAAACATGGATGTTTGGTGAATTTCATTCAAAACGAAGTCCTACTTCAAGAAATAAAGATGGACATTTTAATCATGATCCTAATATCATCAATTGCATTTTTTAAGTCACCTAAAACAATTGTCAATTAACTTCAGTTTTAATCGTCAATGGCAATGAGATCTGCAAGGTGGGATTAGGTTAGAGACACTTGAGAGGAAAAAGAAAATTAGGGGAAAAAGTGGGGAAATGAGAAGGGTAAAAGGGTCATTAATGTAATGTATTGATTAAAATGCGTACTGCGAAAATCAACACCAAAAATATATAGAAAACAAATAAGTTTTTTTTTATCTCAAAATTTTAATTATTTTTCCTAGTTCTGAATTTTATTAGCTAATAAAATTCTAGTTTCCTTGTTCTTTTTTTTTTGATGAAAAGATAAGTTATATTATAATCAAAACAAGGATAAGGCTCATTACATGTAACACCCCAACTATCCGGCCAATATAATTGGAGCGTTACTATCTCGGTTTTCCGAGGTAGGATTTCAAAACTCCAATCAAAGAACATTTTATTAATGTATTGTTTTATGGTTTACATAAACATAAACAAATGAATAAATAAAATACAACTCGTGACATCTATACTCTTCTAGCCAACTAGACTCGTCTCGTGATATCATCAAGTTCGTCCGTCTCCCGCGTACTATCCAAATAACATGTACTTAACCTGCTCGCCATATGACCAAAGGATATCATATGGATCGACACAGGTCACCGCAAAAGAGATAGGTGACAAGGACACTGACACACAAACGTCAGTTTCATTAAATAAATAAAGTGTGACACAACCCGAGTGTGTGACCATACAACATGACCATGATATGAATGAACCACTGTCAATCAACCTCCACCACGGTACCGGGACACGCCCAGACATACCGACAACCACAATGGTATCGGGACACACTCAAACATACCGATAACCACAAACAGGCACCGAGACACGCCCAGATGTACCGGATCCGAAAGCCAACCGGATCCCTTGCCAGACGTCGTGTCTCAACCACACGAGCCCATCCGTAACTCAAGCCATTAATGTGCACATCCCTCTTGGAGTGGGAAGCTCCAAGAGGCGACTTAAGCGCAAGACGGTCTCCCAACCATCTTACGTCTCCAAAACAAGTAACCAATCAAACCACCATGTCCTCCGACACACAAGACAACACAACAAATACGATATATCATATAACATGCCAATTACCGACTCACTCAATGCAGATAACTGATAAAAGACTCATTTTATAAATAAATGCAACAATGAAACTGAGTAGAATAAACCTACCTCACAGCAAATCCGCATAAGCAATCCGTTACACAAGCTAGGCCTGTATCGTAAAACCGTCTCACAAAACTCATTTTCTAAAATACGATAATAATAAGAATACGTATAAATATACTCATCTAATCATAAAAATACGTATAAATATACTAATCTAATAGATATACAAATACATATAAATATACTAATCTGTTTATACCAATATGTATAATTATACTAATTGAATACGTATACACAAATTAAACCCGTCTTATACAACTACCCAAAACCCGACTCAACCCAACCACCACTACACAATTGTGAGCCGCCACTACCACAACCATGACGTTCCCCTGCCACCACCGGCCACCACCACGGCACCCATAACAGTGGCAGCCGGTCACAACAACAACAATTAGCGACAATAACAACCCGCAACAACCACACAAGCAACAACCAACCGCCACCTTGCTGCCACCTACCACCGCTGTCCCTCCTTCTGCCGACACCAGTAACCCTCGGCCACCCCCACACGACGCCAACCAAGGCAGCAACCACGACAACAATAACATACAACAACCCGACAAAGCCAACACCTGTACCCTCCTTTTGCAGCCCATTTCCGACCACCACTCACCACCCATTCCGCCACCTAAGACAACCATTATACTCCTTACTCAACCCACGACCCAAACCACCCCACCACTGTCCTATGTTAGCCGTGGAAAAGGGTGAAAACCCACCCTAAAATCGGGTCACCAAAAGCACAAACACCATTCAAATGTCTCGGTCAAACGCCCTGATCGGAGCCATTTCGTGTTCACAATTAAGCATATGTGGTCGTTGGTCAATGGTCGATACAAAACACAATTTATACTTCACAAACAACTCTACAATTAGTAAAGAGGCAAGTAAAGGTCGGATCCCAAGGGACGGGTATTGAAATGAAGACTCTATTGTAACTAGTGGTGTCTAGGGGTGTCACAAATTGGGTTGATGTAGAAGGTTACTAAACTAAAATAGCAATGAAAATAAACTAACAAGATAAATAAAATAAGGGTGTAAACAATTGATTAAAAGCACTAGGGTGTCATGGGTTCATAGGGGAATCATGGGATATGATCATACAAACATGTTCTCAAATTATAAGCAAGCAATTATTGTTGTGATGGATTGAGTTGGGTTATATCTTACAATCCTAGGAAAGTTTGGGTCCCGGAGCCGAATCTCTTGGATTGTACAACACCTACAAGTCGACTTAATCTTCCCTACTTAACACATGCATGGTCTAACAAGACTCGAGTTGGGTTATGTCTTACAAGTCAAGTTGAAAGGATAGAAGATGATAGTAAATGCAAGGATTCATAGGCTTAGCATTTCATCAAATATAACATGTGCATGTATTAAGATCAAAACAAGCAAGCAAATAAGATATGAAAGCATATTAATTTAAGCATGAATCATTCCCCATGTTGGTTTCCCTAATCACCCATTAAACCCTAGCTAAGAGACTACTCACTCATTATCATATTGATCATGCTAGAAAGGTTGTCAATCATACTAACATAATGAAACATGATGAATAAATGAAAGTAATTAGCAATAATTAGAAAGGGATTAAGAGATTATACCTACTAATGATTCCAATAATAAAGCAAGAATAATAGAAGTACTTGAATCCTAGATTGAGAGGTTGTCAATCTCCCAACAATAACCCAAATAATCTTCAATTACCCAAAATAAAGTAAGAACAAGAGAGAGATTAAAGAACTAAAACTTGGATTAAAACTTGATTAATATTTGATTACAATATTGAAGAGAGATTTGATTGATATTAACTACACTAATTATTGATAAGAAGAACATGCTCCTCTAATTAGACTAATGGGGTATTTATAGTGAAAATTAGGGAGGATGCATTAGGGTTAACTAAGGGCTAAACTAGTAATTACACTTTTTAAGTTGAGCAAAGAGCCTCCGGGATTATCCGAGAGAAGGGCTTCTCTTATCGATGCTTGAGGAATAAAAACGTGCTGTGCTGCAATCCGTGCGGGTGGGAGTCGGGACGGCCGGATCTGGGCTGAGGAATCCGAGCGGATTCTTGGGCAAGACGCTCGGACTGGCGAGGGGGAATCCGAGCGGATTCCTTTGCGGGACGCTCGGATTGGCGAGGACGGACGGATTCTCTACAATCCGTTCGGATTGTAGTTCAGCAACTTTCCTTCTTCTTTTTCTTCCCTTTTCTTCATGAATTCCTTGGGGATTTCCTTGGGGACTCAAAGATCCTTTTCTCAACAATGCTCTTCTACTATGCTATGTACAAAGGCCTTCTAGTCTTGTCTCTCCTTGATGCTTGGTCATTGAATATGATCAATTTAGCCTTGTTTTGCCATGAAAATGCAAGATTCTTACTCCTTTCCTACCAAGGGATCAAAATCTCAAAGAATATGCAAAACAAAGAACTAAAGATAAGAAATGACCCAAATAGGCACTAAAAAGCATAGAAACAATGGTAATTCGGGGGCTAAATATGCGCCAATTATGGTCGCATCAAATATCCCCAAACCGAACCTTTGCTCGTCCCGAGCAAAGAGGTGACAAAGACTAGGACCAATACTGACCTAACCTAATAATAATAGCCGATATGAGACAATTAGCGGGTCTCACTCCGCCCCTTCAACTCACAACAAGACAACCATGAGGTAGGATGCTTTCTTGCAAGGCAAGGTGGGTCTTGCCAAAATGGCGACACATCCAAACTTTAAAGCACACAAAAACACATAATGGATGCATCTACAAAAAGAATAGCCACTTTCCTCATCTAAGTGGCGGAAATTATCTACAAGGGAAGCAATTCAAGGGTACACAATCCTTCATAGATGCAATTTGTTCAAACTACTAAGCCTAGAAGGATACCAATAAATCACCTCCAAAATGTGTCAAGCTAGGGTACCTTTGTCCTCAATCGTTAAATGCTTTTGTCAAGAGTAGACTCCTTATGGTGTTAGAAACACTGGAGGATCGCGGAATTCCCCCTCTTGCCTAGACAAGAAGAAGGGTCGTCCCCTCTCTACCATGCACAAAAATGGATATGATGGATAAAGGGATCAATAGATATTTGAGTTTCATTTTGGGAGTTTGCTTTCATTTTTGTTTTCCCCCCAAATTTCTTTGGCATTTGACTTTTTGAGAACACTTTCTTTGCCATTCTTTTTGATTTTTGGCATTTCAATACTTGACAACTTTTTGCATTTCTTTTGAACATTTTCAAAGTCACCCCAATTAGTAACGAGGGTGCCTTGTATTTGAAGTTTTAGGAGTTCTATTTTTGCTCCTCTTTTCATTTGATGCATTTTTTGCAAACTTTCTTTCACTTTTCATTTCATTGAACTCAAATTGATTTCTTTTTGTTTTGTGCCCATTCCCTTTGATGACAAAAATATGGTAGAACATGGATGAATGATAGAAGTATGCATGGTTTCAAGGGTCACCTTGGAATAAACGGTAGCCAAGGAGTTATCACACCACAAGGTACTCTTGACTAGGCCTTAAACCATGGGTCAAAGGATACTAGCATGACACATCCTAGGGTGTTTTACAAGTATTCTAACAAGCAAAGTCTTAAGAATAAAAAGCATCTACTAGGGCCTATATACACTTGTCCAGCTTCCCAAGTAGACGGTTTCGCAAAGTTTTTCTAACATGCAACTACATGCCATGATGCAACTAACATATAAACATCCTAATGCAAATGATTCTACCAACTAATATGCCAAATAATTCTAAATGCAATCCTAAGTTCACATTGTTTTACCGCATCAATCAAAATAAAGCCACATAGTCATTAACATAAAGAGGAAAAAGGAGATTGGAAAGATCATACCATGCGGTCTTCAATATCCTCATGTCTCGGATGTGGCGTAGTCAATCAAAGTGAACAAGGATGAACAAACACAATATATACAAGACAATATATACAAAGGAAATGAACTTGTTTTTGGTTTTTCAATTTTTCAAATTTTTATGATTTTTGAAATTTTTCAATTTTTATGGTTTTTGAATAAAAGTTAAGTGTTAGAATTCCCATCCCCACACTAATATGGGCATTGTCCTCAATGGCCAAAATGATGGAAATTATGCAAAGATGATGCATGATTTCTATACTAAATGCAATTCTACACTAAGCTATACTACATGATGCATGGTTTTTGTTATGACGGAGAGGATAATTTAGATTACCTCCCGTTGCGTATGCATTAGCTTCCCCAAACCAAGTAAGACACTATTGCTAATGTCAAAGCATGGGGGAGTTCATGCACATGCTATGCTATGCATGAAACTAGATTGTCATTTTGGATTTTCAAAAATGGGAACAATAAAGAACACCTCAAAGGAACCGAGGTGTGAGTCCTTTGATGTTGCTAGGACTAAACCAACAATGATCAAAATGAAATAAAATACAAAGAGATATAGACAAACCGTGGGAGAGTAGGAATCTCCAAGGCTAGTCTTCCATCATGCTACTATCATCACCACTTCCCTCATGAGAAGTGGTCACATTGCCACTTTCCTTGGCACTTTCTTCTTTGCTTTCTTCACCATCATCTTCCTCATCATTATCTTCACCATCTCTTTCTTCATCTCCACTTGCTTCTTCCTCATCATTTCCAACAACCTCATTGTCTTCCACCACGTCCCTTGATGCACCCGGAAATAAGGCTTCTCTATCCGCCCAACTAGGCAAAGAACAAGATGGATCGAGGAGTCCTTGCCTAGCTAGATGTAGGAGGGGAGGATATTGAGCCAAATATGCATTCTTCCGATCTTCATAAGCTTGCTTGTGCATGGCTTGCATAAGAAGAGTTACATAGTCTTTCCCAATTTCAACTCCTTGCGGTTTGAACTCTTCATAATCATAGGGGTAAGGTGGTATAACAATGGAAGAGGAGGGGGTTTCATGATCACCCTTTTGTTGTTGAATGATGTACTCGGCTTCCTTGGATAGGGGAAGTAAATAGTTGGTCCGGTGGACACTAAGACGGCAAATCTTTGCGGGTAAAGTGAATGATCGAGCCTCACTTGTAAGCCACCCATACTTGGTATCAAGGGGATTGTGAGCAACCCACTTAAACTTGTTAATCAAGATGGACATATCAATAAGATGGCCACCATCCTTAGCCGTGTACTTGCTATCCTTATTGAAATTAGGATCAAAGTGCTTGGCTAGGACCGTGACAAGGCCGCCATTAACAATAACGGTTTGACCCTTCTTCCCACTATCTACATGGAGCCATCTATCAACCAATAGCCTCAAAGAATTGTAAGGCTTGGTGTGAATTCTTCCAATATTCAAAGTTGATTCAAGGAGAATAAAATCGAGTCCCGTGAAATGATTGGTGTCTTTCCTAGCAATTATGGTATTTCCCACAACTTTGTGCCATATTCTTATGCCCGGATGATGGACCAAAAGAGCACGACAAGCTTTAAAATCTTCAAATTTCTTCCCGGAGATTGCCTCCCAAAGAGGCTCGGGATCATACTTCCCATATTGCTTATAAAATTTATGTTCATCGCTAAGACCCAAAATTGCACCCAATTCCGGAAAGGTAATGCGTCTACTAGTGTTAGCTAGACGAAACTCAATATTTTCCCTATTCTCAACTTTTGTCACTTTTAAAGAACTTAAGAATTCCAAGACAAGGGAAGGGTATGTTACTTCCTTCATTTCAAACAATTTCTTTAAACCCATGGCATTGAAAAAGACTCTTGTTTGTTCAAGAACACCCAACTTCTCTAAAGCATCTTGGCATATGAATTTGGTGGATTGAATTTGTTTCATAGCAAACTTGACAAATGTATTTCTATGGGAATCGGAAATGAATGTTACCTCTGGATAATGCAAGAGTTGATTAATTACCGGAGTAGAGGGTGATGCTTCCATAGAAATTTGTTGAGGTTGTTGCACTTCCAAGCTTGGTGTTGATACCACCATTGCCAAAGCCTTCTTCATTTGTAGAGCTTTTTGCCTTTGAGAGAGAGTTGTAGCCTTTGGTGCCTTTGTTGCCTTTGCTTTTGCTTTTGTTGCTCCCTTTGTTCTTGCCATTTGATGAGCTAACCAAGAAAAAGATCAAAAATCTTCAATTTGTAGAATGCCCAAATCGATTTTGAAGGTGAAAGGCTTTGCCTTTATGAGAACAAAAATCAATTCAAAGGTGAAGATTTTGTGCTTGGTTTTGATTGTTAATGAAGATGGAGTGATTGATTTGTTATTTGAAAGATGGTTTGATTTGATTTTGGTGAGTTTTGTTGAGGGTTTTTGTTTTTGAGATGGAGAGGATGAGGGTTTTGATGTTGTGGGTAGTGTTTATGAGTGAATGAATGAATGAATGAAGGTGGGATGGGTATTTAAAGAACTCGACAATATTAGGACGCAGGGCAATCCGTGCGGATTAGGCGCAATCCGCTCGGATTCTTCACTTCAAATTTCAAAAATCCCGCCTAGAGACGGGCGGATTCAGGGAATCCGCTCGGATTCTTCCGAGATGAGACGGGCGGATTTCGTGCGGGACGGACGGATTCTTATCCGGAGATTTTTCTTTGTTTTTTTGCAAGACGGGCGTCTTTTTTCAAAAGACGGACGGATTACGTGAGACGGGCGTCTTTCCGGAATCCGCTCGGATTCTTCAACATCAAGAATTTTTGCAATTTCAGCTCAGCCAAGACGGGCGTCTTCTCGCAGGACGCTCGGATCCTCTCTCAGACGGCGGATTCTCGGAATCCGCTCGGATTGGTCCTTGTGTACACGGATTCAGTTCCATCCGTGCACCAACGCATTCCCTTATCATTCATTCTTTCTTTCTTTCAAATCTTGTGTTCTTCATTGTGGGGGCACTACTAAGGCATGAATAGCCTAGGCAATTGCCATCCCCACACTAAGGTAAAGCACTACACATAAATTAAAATCATTAGTCCCTCCCTCACTTCTCTCTTTTCATGACAATTATTTTGATCAAAGTAAAAATAAATCCAAAAATGACAAAAATGCAATACAAAAATTGAAAAGTAAGTTAGGGAGTTAGAAATATTTACAAGTGGTGGTTTAGGGAGGACTCCACCAAACTCTCATTCTTGATGAGATGTCAAGGAGGCATGTTCAAGGTGTTGTTGATGTTGCTCAACACCTTGAAGAAGTAATCAAAAGCTTGTTCATTGTTATGGTAGAGGTCCTCAATAGACCGTGATTCTTGTTGTTGATCATGATCGATGGCATGCCCAATGTAGGGATTAAAGATCCCTTCAAATTCGTCGTCCCAAAGACCACAAACTTCATTGAGTTGATCATTGAAAATCTCTTGCTTAGATGGAGACAACTCTCCCAATTTCTTCTCTTGGCCAATGAGGCCATCATCTTCTTCCTTGGTTGATTTTGATGAGCTTTGCAAGCTCTCCTTGTCACAATTCACTTGCTCTTTGAATGGAGCATCTTCAATTTTCTTCCTCCATTGGAGTTCCGATTTCTTCTTCTCATCTTTCCGGCTATAATGATCAATCATGAAACATGGCTCATGCAAACGAGGAGCTCTCATGGTTTTGTCAAGATTAAAAGTTATGCTTTCATCTCCCACTTCTAGAGTGAGCTCTCCATGTTTCACATCAATCACCGCACCGACGGTGTGTAGGAAAGGTCTTCCTAAGATGATTGGAATGTTGGAATCTTCCTCCATATCAACAATGACAAAGTCCACCGGGATGAAAAACTTCCCAATTCGCACGGGGACATCTTCCCATATCCCTAGCGGTGTCTTCGTCGATCTATCGGCCATTTGAAGAGTGATATTGGTACATTTAAGTTCTCCCATTCCCAACCTTTTACTTACCGAGTACGGCATGACACTCACACTAGCCCCTAGATCACATAAGGCTTTGTTGATCGTTGTGTCGCCAATGGTACACGGTATTGAGAAGCTTCCCGGATCCTTTAATTTTGGAGGTGAACTCCCTTGAAGTATTGCACTACTCACCTTAGTAAAGGCGATAGTCTCAAGTTTCCGGATCGACTTCTTCTTTGTGAGGATATCTTTCATGTACTTTGCATAGGCCGGAACGTGATTGATTAATTCCGTGAAAGGAATTGAGACTTCTAAGTTCTTCACAATCTCCATGAACTTCCCAAGTTGATCATCAAATTTAGGCTTGGCTTGACGACTTGGAAAAGGAAGTCTAATCACAATGGGCTCCTTTTCTTTGGCTTTGTCTTCATTTTTCTTTGAGCTTTCTTCTTTTGATGATTCCCCTTCTTTGGGACCTTGCACCACAACTTCATTCTCACTAGCTCTCACAACTTCATCCTCAACTTGCTCCTTCGGTTCTTCATACCTTGTACCACTTCTCAAGTGAATGGCACTAACCGTTTCATGTCTAGGGGGATTACCTTGAGGTGGTAATTGCCCCTTTTGTCTTTGTGAGCTAGAAGATGCTAGTTGAGTTAATTGTGTTTCCAACATCTTGGTGTGAGCTAGAATGTTGTTGATGGTGGTGTCTTTTGCTTGGCTATCTTTTTGCATTTGGGTGAAAAATTCTTGTTGATTCTTTTGCATTTGGAGGACCGCTTTTTGGACATCAAAACCTTGGTCATTGTGGTGATTGTATGGATTTTGATTTTGGTAACCTTGGTTTTGATTGAAAAAGGGTCTTTGATTTTGATTTCTCATGGGTGGTGGAGTGTATTTTGTTTGAGGGTTTTGAACATTTTGGCTTTTGTATGAGAGATTTGGATGGAACTTGGTGTTTTCATTGTAAAAATTTGAATAAGGGGTACCACTTTTGTAAGCTTGGAAAGCATTAACTTGTTCGGTTGTTCCCCTACACTCACTTGAGTCATGACCCAAGGTTCCACAATTCTCACATATCCCGCTTGGGATTGATGAGGATGCCGTCATGGCATTGACATGATGCTTTGATGATTTTGAGTTTTCCTCAAGTCTAGCCATAGCTTGTTCAAACTTCAAGTTGATTGTGTCAATGTGAGCACTAAGTTGAGCACCCAATTGAGTAACGGTGTCCACTTCATACTTTCCTCCTCTAGTAGCCTTGCGAGGCCTACTATATTGCGAATTATGGACCGCCATTTCCTCAATCTTGTTCCATGTTTGATTGTCATCAACTTCGGTGAACATTCCATTTGATCCCATATTGAGAATGTTCCTTGAATCTTCATATAAACCATTCCAAAATTGTTGCACTAAAAACCATTCGCTAAGTCCATGGTGAGGACATGAGCGACAAATACCTTTGAACCGCTCCCAAGCTTCATACAAAGATTCTTCATCCCTTTGCTTAAAACCCGTAATTTGAGCTCTTAGCATATTGGTCTTTTCCGCTGGGTAGAATTTTTTGTAGAAAGCTAGAGCTAGCTTCTTCCAAGAATCTATTCCAAGGGTGGCCTTATCAAGGCCCTTCAACCATTGCTTTGCGGTGCCGATTAACGAAAAAGGAAATAAGACCCATCTTATTTGGTCTTGAGTCACGCCCGTTTGAGAGATAGCTTCACAATAATCACAAAATGTTTCCATATGAGAATGAGGGTCCTCACTAGGCATTCCCCCGAATTGGCTCCTCTCAACTAGTTGGATGAAGGCGGACTTGGCAATAAAGTTTCCGGTAAGATGTTGTGGGGTAGGAGTACCATTTGGTAAATCCTCCTCGGTGGGTATAGAGTGTGACGAGAATTTAGGCATTGTAGGTGGATTTTGTGTGGTATTGTTTAATGGGTTCTCTTCTCCTTCTATTGCAAAGGGATTGACAAACTCACTAGTGGGTTGAACAACTTCACCAACACCTCCCAAATTCCTCCTAACAAGTCTCCTATTATTCGTCAAGGTTCTTTCGATTTCACGGTCAAAAGGTAACAAATCTCTTTGTAACCTTCTAGACATGCAAAATATCAAACAACTCAAAAACAATTAGAACAAACCTTGAGGAGTTTTACTTCCCCAAGGTGAAGAAAGACACAACTAATAACAACAAAAGAAATCTTAAATCAATTAAACACCGTCCCCGGCAACGGCGCCATTTTTGATCGGAGCCATTTCGTGTTCACAATTAAGCATATGTGGTCGTTGGTCAATGGTCGATACAAAACACAATTTATACTTCACAAACAACTCTACAATTAGTAAAGAGGCAAGTAAAGGTCGGATCCCAAGGGACGGGTATTGAAATGAAGACTCTATTGTAACTAGTGGTGTCTAGGGGTGTCACAAATTGGGTTGATGTAGAAGGTTACTAAACTAAAATAGCAATGAAAATAAACTAACAAGATAAATAAAATAAGGGTGTAAACAATTGATTAAAAGCACTAGGGTGTCATGGGTTCATAGGGGAATCATGGGATATGATCATACAAACATGTTCTCAAATTATAAGCAAGCAATTATTGTTGTGATGGATTGAGTTGGGTTATATCTTACAATCCTAGGAAAGTTTGGGTCCTTTGAGGAATCTCTTGGATTGTACAACACCTAAAAGTCGACTTAATCTTCCCTACTTAACACATGCATGGTCTAACAAGACTCGAGTTGGGTTATGTCTTACAAGTCAAGTTGAAAGGATAGAAGATGATAGTAAATGCAAGGATTCATAGGCTTAGCATTTCATCAAATATAACATGTGCATGTATTAAGATCAAAACAAGCAAGCAAATAAGATATGAAAGCATATTAATTTAAGCATGAATCATTCCCCATGTTGGTTTCCCCTAATCACCCATTAAACCCTAGCTAAGAGACTACTCACTCATTATCATATTGATCATGCTAGAAAGGTTGTCAATCATACTAACATAATGAAACATGATGAATAAATGAAAGTAATTAGCAATAATTAGAAAGGGATTAAGAGATTATACCTACTAATGATTCCAATAATAAAGCAAGAATAATAGAAGTACTTGAATCCTAGATTGAGAGGTTGTCAATCTCCCAACAATAACCCAAATAATCTTCAATTACCCAAAATAAAGTAAGAACAAGAGAGAGATTAAAGAACTAAAACTTGGATTAAAACTTGATTAATATTTGATTACAATATTGAAGAGAGATTTGATTGATATTAACTACACTAATTATTGATAAGAAGAACATGCTCCTCTAATTAGACTAATGGGTAATTATAGTGAAAATTAGGGAGGATGCATTAGGGTTAACTAAGGGCTAAACTAGTAATTACACTTTTTAAGTTGAGCAAGGAGCCTCCGGGATTATCCGAGAGAAGGGCTTCTCTTATCGATGCTTGAGGAATAAAAACGTGCTGTGCTGCAATCCGTGCGGGTGGGAGTCGGGACGGCCGGATCTGGGCTGAGGAATCCGAGCGGATTCTTGGGCAAGACGCTCGGATCAAGGCGAGGGGAATCCGAGCGGATTCCTTTGCGGGACGCTCGGATTGGCGAGGACGGACGGATTCTCTACAATCCGTTCGGATTGTAGTTCAGCAACTTTCCTTCTTCTTTTTCTTCCCTTTTCTTCATGAATTTCTTGGGGATTTCCTTGGGGACTCAAGGATCCTTTTCTCAACAATGCTCTTCTACTATGCTATGTACAAAGGCCTTCTAGTCTTGTCTCTCCTTGATGCTTGGTCATTGAATATGATCAATTTAGCCTTGTTTTGCCATGAAAATGCAAGATTCTTACTCCTTTCCTACCAAGGGATCAAAATCTCAAAGAATATGCAAAACAAAGAACTAAAGATAAGAAATGACCCAAATAGACACTAAAAAGCATAGAAACAATGGTAATTCGGGGGCTAAATATGCGCCAATTATGGTCGCATCACGCCCATATACACGGTCAACTGTGGTCAAAGACATGGGTCAAAGATGAGTCGGGGTCAAGAAGGGTCAATGGTCTTAATTAAATAATATAAAAACTAGTTTAAGATGGTTTACCTTACGATCTCGAGGCGGAGGGACAAAAGACGATCTTCCCTTTTTCTCCCTTTCTTCTTTTTTTCCTCTCTTCTTTCTCTCTAGGATTTTGGTGGATATTGTGAGATTGTGTTAGGATAAGGTTGATGGGTGGATAAGGGTATATAAGGTGAGTATAGTATAGATATATTATACATGTGCCGTATTACGTATTATTATTATAATTACAACTTATTATTATTATTATTATTATTATTATTATTATTATTATTATTATTATTATTATTATTATTATTATTATTATTATTATTATTATTATTATTATTATTATTATTATTATTATTATTATTATTATTATTATTATTATTATTATTATTATTATTATTATTATTATTATTATTATTATTATTATTATTATTATTATTATTATTATTATTATTATTATTATTATTATTATTATATTATTCTGTCTCAACATAACTCGCTAAATATAATAAAATGTTATTATTATATAATTATTAAATACGGAGTATTACAATTTTCCCCCTTAAAATAAACTTCGTCCCCGAAGTTTCACCTCACTCTTCCCTTTCCGACTATTTCCGCAAATCTCATGTGTACTTTCTTCCCAAAGTTCGGTGTTCAACTCTCACTACTTCCTCACAACTCTCACTATTTTCTCACATTCCGTATTTCCTTTTTCCTAAACTTCCGTATTGTTACATTCACCCTCCCTAAAAGAGAACTTCGTCCCGAAGTTCAACTATCAATCTCAAAAATACGGTCTTATACACTCATTACTAAATTCCACAAGTGACCATGTTCTAGGTTCAACACTCTCTCCTACTTATTGTAAGTTTATAAATGAATCACACATATTTCTAATGCCATGATATAACCTTACTCTACGAGCCTCCCAATCGTCAAGGTACAAGGTTCAGCCCACGGTTCGAAACCCTAATGTAACACCCCATACTCCAAGTGCCTTACCAGGACCACCCAGGTATAAGGATGTTACCATCTCGGTTACCCGAGGCAATGATAATCAAATAAACAATAGAGAAACAACGTTTAAATAGAAATACTTAGTGAAAGGTTACAATCTCGAAACCAAAACCAAAAGTACAAATACATGTTCTCAAACTGACTGTTTACTGATCTAACTGAAATGTCATGAAAACTACTAAGCTACAAATGAAGACTTCTATCATCGATCGTGGCACATCCCGGCTATCCCAAGATCATCTCATACCTCGCTCAATATCTCGCTCACCATCCCCGAATGGATCACCGCAGTTTTAAAACAATAATCGGGTCGATTATATTTACATAAATCATATAACCAACGGAATGTAAAAATAATACAGCTCATACAATCATACACAATCATCCACTCCACTTCATCTCCGTCACCGATCGTCCACTGGACCAGCCACTCGCCATGGGGGACCGCACCGTTCCACCTAAGCCCCGCTCATCATACCGAGCGATAACCCTGTCCCATTAATGTGCACATCCCCTCCCGTGGCGGGTTCCACGGAGGGCAAAACTAGGGCGTGAAGCCACTCCCGCAAGTGACTCCACTCAGCCGAGAAAGCATCTCGAGAACCAGAGACAAACAATCACATCCATCAACAACAATCAATCAACAACCGTTACGAAACCAATCAACAAGCACTAATTACAACACAATCACCACACATTATGTAACTAATACTGAGTAGGGAAATCTTACCTGGAAAGCACAACAATCAGATGATCTCACAGCTGATATAAAAAAGCTTCCTCTACGAATCCTCCTCCTAACATACAAACATACAATCACTACCAAGCATAACATACTACAAAACCCCCAATTCCCAAATTAGGGTTTAACCAACTTTAAAGAAACATTATAAAAATGGTATATAGGTCTGACCCTTGACGCAAGGATCACAACGGTATAAAGAACGATGAAATCCGACCTTCCAAACTCCGGGATTTGCTAACAATGCGATTAAGGTGATGAACGTACTTTGCTTTCTCTTTTGACAGTAAATTAGGTTTTGAAAAGTGTTTAGAACAATGACGGAAAAGATTATATACCTCATAATTAACAAAACCCGAGAAATAACTCCCCGTAAACCGGCTACTCGATCGAGTAGCTAAGGTACTCGATCGAGTACCCCCTTACTCGATCGAGTATCATAGTTACTCGATCGAGTACCCAACAGGTCAGAAACTATTTTAAAACGCAACTCACCCTTACTCGACAGAGTAAGGCCTACTCGATAGAGTACCCAGAGACTTATAAATACGGAGTATTACAGTCTTCCCTCCTTTAAAAGAACTTCGTCCCCGAAGTTCAAACCACAACAAAACAAAGACTCACACTACGCATTCCCGACTCAACAACAAAACAAAACTCAACATAAAACATGTTACTAACTCAAACTCAGCCCGACTCAAACGACAACAACCATACCGACACAACATAAAAAGGGTATAAAGCTCTTAAAAACTCATTGCGATCATCTCCTACCCCCCTAAAAGAAACAAGGTTACGTCCTCGTAACCAAACATACCTGATAAAAAAGGAAAGGGTAGCGCTCTCTCATGGCCTCCTCTGCCTCCCATGTAGCTTCCTCAGTCTCGTGGTTAGACCAAAGGATCTTAAGCAAAACTATCTCACCACTCCTAGTCTTCCTAACCTTCCGGTCAAGAATTTGCTTAGGTACCTCAAGATATGATAAAGACTCATCTAGCTCTAAGCTTTCTGCCTCTAATACATGTGACGGGTCACTCACATACTTCCGCAGCTGCGATACATGAAACACATTATGCACTCTCTCTAACGCAGCAGGTAGAGCCAGACGATAAGCAACTTCCCCAACTCGCTCTAAGATCTCATAGGGCCCAATGAACTTCTGACTCAGCTTACCTTTCTTCCCAAATCTCATAACCCCACGCATAAGAGACACTTTCAGAAGAACCTTATCCCCAACCTGAAACTCTATATCCCGGTGATGTAGATCTGCATAACTCTTTTGCCTATCCTGAGCTGCTCTCATCCGTTCCCCGATCATCTTAATCTGCTCAACCATCTCATGTACCATCTCTGGTCCTAGAACCACTTTGCCTCGATCAAAGACTGCGTCCCAACAAATCGGACTCTGACATCTCCTCCCATATAAAGCCTCAAACGGTGCCATGCCAATACTAGTGTGATAGCCGTTGTTGTAAGAAAAAACTCACAAATCCAACCTCTGTTCCCGCCTACCACTAAAGTCCATCAAACAAGCTCGTAACATATCCTCAAGAGTTTTGATTGTTCTCTCGATCCGACCGTCTGTCGCAGGATGAAATGTCGTACTCATCTTCAAAGTTGTTCCCAAAGATTCCTGCAACTCTTTCCAAAACCGTGATATAAACCTCGCATCTCTGTCAGACACTATGTCCTTAGGGACTCCATGTAACTTTAGCACATTCTTTCGATAAGCCATAGCCAATTGTGCCTTAGTCCATGTATCTTTCATTGAACAAAGTGAGTGACTTGGTCGGTCGATCCATTATCACCCATATCATGTTATTACCCTGTTGACTCTTTGGTAAACCCACGATAAAATCCATAGAAATGGATTCCCACTTCCACTCAGGTACCTCTAAAGACTGAATCTTACCTTGTGGTCGTCGCTGTTCCCCTTTAACTCTCTGGCATGTCAAACAACGGGCCACAAACTCTGCTGTTTCTTTCTTCATCCCAGGCCACCAAAACGTGTTCTTTAAATCCTTGTATAGCTTGTCACCACCCGGATGTACTGAATACGGCGTACAATGTGCCTCTGTCATGATTGTCTTTTTCAGCTCCTCATCATTAGGGACACACCACCTACCATCGAACCTCAAACTACCATCTGTATGAATAGAAAATCGGGACACTGTCCCTTTCTCTACTCCAGCTCTCCACTCAACCATCTTAGGATCTCAAGCCTTGTTTACCTCGAATATCATCATAAAGATCAGCCGAATCAAATCTCCCACAGCATCCCCTCTCTGTATCATATGTATCCCAAACTTCCCCACCTCGTCTCTCAACCTCATCAAAGATAGAGCTGTACACAGGGAATGTACACTCTTCCTACTCAAGGCATCTGCAACAACATTGGCTTTCCCTTCATGGTAGATAATATCCATGTCATAATCGCCAATCAGCTCTATCCACCTCCTCTGTCTCATGTTCAACTCCTTTTGAGTGAAGATGTACTTGAGACTCTTGTGATCTGAAAATACCTTAAAGGTCGCCCCATAAAGGCAATGTCTCCAAATCTTGAGAGCAAACACCACTGCACCCAACTCTAGATCATGTGTAGGATAATTCTCCTCGTACGGCTTCAATTGCCTAGAAGCATAGGCAATCACCTTACCGTTCTGCATCAACACACATCCTAACCCATTCTTTGATGCATCTGTATAAACCTCAAAGTTCTCGATCCCTTCAGGCAATACTAAGATAGGAGCTGTTGTCAAACGCTCCTTTAATGTTTGGAACGCCTTCTCACAACTCTCATCCCAACGAAACCTGTTCTCTTTCCTCATCAAGGCTGTCATAGGTCTAGCTATCTTGGAGAAATCTTTCACGAACCGTCTATAGTATCCAGCTAAACCCAAGAAACTCTTAATCTCAGCAACATTCTTTGGTGCTTCCCACTTTGTCACTGCCTCAATCTTCGCCGGATCCACAGCTACTCCCTCCTTAGAGATCACATGCCCCTGAAAAGCAACGTTTTCTAACCAGAACTCACATTTGGACAGCTTAACATACAACTCATGCTCCCTCAAAGTCTGTAACACGATCCTCAGATGCTCCTCCTTAGTCTTAGAGTAGACTAAGATGTCATCGATAAACACCACCACAAACTTGTCCAAAAACTGTCTGAATATTCTGTTCATCAAATCCATAAACACAGTCGGTGCATTAGATAACCCAAACGGCATCACTACATACTCATAATGGCCATACCTCGACGTGAAAGCTGTCTTTGGTATGTCCACCTCTCTAATCTTCACCTGATGGTACCCCGACCTCAAATCAATCTTGGAAAAGACTGATGCACCACTCAACTGATCAAACAGGTCATCTATCCTTGGCAAAGGATACTTGTTCTTCATCACTCTGTTCGACTCTCTAGTCTATGCACAACCTCAAACTCCCATCTTTCTTCTTCACAAAAAGAACTGGTGCTCCCCACGGCGATACACTAGGTCTAATGTATCCCTTCTCTATCAGATCATCTAACTGCTTCCTGAGCTCCTCCATCTCTTTAGGACCTATCCGGTACGGTGCCTTAGAGATTGGCCCCGTCCCCGGTTTCAACTCAACGGTGAAATCTATCTCCCTCTTCGGTGGCAACCCCTGAATCTCCTCTGGAAAAACAACTGCAAACTCTCCCACCACCGGTATCTGATCAACTGTCGGACTCTCTATCCGATCATCTCTCATATGGCACAAGATCAAAGGACATCCCTTCCTCAGATAAGACTTCAAGGTGACAGCTGCAATCAACTTAACTTTGGGTTTGACTAGAAACCCACGATAAGACACACTAACACCCTTAGGCCCTCTCAAAGACACTTTCTTTTGATGATAGTCTATCTTAGCTTTATACTTTCCTAACCAATCCATCCCAACTATCATCTCAAAACCGTCAAAAGGAAACTCTAGCAAGTCTACAGGCAGATCAACTTGCCCAACTATCATAGACACATCTCTAAACAACCTCCCACATGATACAGACTCTCCCGAAGGTATAAAAACTTTCTCACTCACAGACTCATATACTCTCAGACCCAACCTTTTAACATGAATCGAAGATACAAACGACTGAGAAGCCCCCGAATCAAACAAAACAAAGGTATGAATACCGTTAACAATAAAAGTACCAGTGATAACATGGGCATCCTCCTCAGCTGTTTTCTTGTCCATCATGAACAGGTTTCCACTGGTCTTCTGTCCACCTCCCTGGACAGTACTGGCTGATGTGGTCGGCTTAGCACCCGACCCCTGATTGTTGTTGTTGTTGTTGTTGTTGTTCGTAGCTGGTTTTTGATAAGAATTACCACCATTGCGGTTACCTCCACCCTGATAGCTCTGACTTCCCCGGTTAGACCATGACCCAGACGGTCTATTACTCGCATAACTCTGAGCAGGTCCCTGAGAATAACTCCCCCGAGCCGATCCCTGAAAAGCTCCAGACACACTCGTGCACTCATGTCTCTTGTGGCCCACACCGCTACAGCCAAAGCAAGTCATACCCCAACTACCACTGCTACTCACACGGCCACGCCCGAAGGAAGCCCCAACACTAAACTCTGACCCAGAAGAAAACCCTCTAGCTTGATTGTGGTTGCCTTTCTTGTGACTAGACTGGCCTCCACCCTCACTCTCAGCCTTTCTTTTCTCACTCACTCTCTCCTGAGCCATCTCAACCAGCCTCTCAGCTCTCCCAACTCTCTCATAAGCTTCCTTAACATCGGTAAGGACTCCCACGGGTAACTTATCCATAATCTTGGGTGTCAACCCTCTTTAAAACTTCAGCGCTAGGTTCTCCTCACTCAGACCCATATCCTCATCATACCTAGACTTCTCATTAAACTGCTTGTAATACTCAGCAACTGACATATCAGATGTCATCTTAAACCCATCGAACTCCTCTCTCAGCTTACTCCTCACATGTTCCGGTACAAACTCCTTCCTCATAGCTCTCCGAAACTCGTCCCATGGTATAACAGGTAAGCCCTGGTTCACATACATCTCCCTAGCACTCACCTTCACCGTATCCCACCACTTGCCAGCCGCGTCCCTCAGGTAGAACGCAACTTGTTCTACTCTCATCTCATCAGGACAATGAACCAGGTCCAGGATGTTCTCCATCTCACGATGCCAGTTGTCAAGAAGGTTCGGTTCCCCGGTTCTCGTGTACTCTTTTGGGTTAAACCTCGCTATATAGAGACTGATCTTAGAGTGATCAATCTCCTTATCCTTATTCACTTTCTTTAAGGCCTCAGTCAGGGCATCTTGGTGCTCCAACATCTTAACAACATCATCTATGTTCATGGTCTCAGCTCTCGCATAGTAAGCGTTTCTCTTGGGCGGCATCTTGAAACTATATATAAGAAAGGGTAGACATAAACACACGCACTAAATCTCAAAACACGAAAACAGGCTGCCCAGGACATACTTGATCGAGTACCCAAACCTACTCGATCGAGTAAGAGGCCACTCGATCGAGTGCCCAACATACTCGATCGAGTGCCTCGACTCCAGAACCCAAACAGACCTTCTGACCTCTAACATACTTGACCGAGTAGCCCGGCTACTCGATCGAGTGACCCCCTACTCGATCGAGTGCCCGAGGTACTCGATCGAGTGCCCAAAAACACGATTCTGGATTCAAAATCGTCAAATACCCACTCGATCGAGTTAAACCCACTCGATCGAGTATCTCACCTACTCGATCGAGTATCCCCCTACTCGATCGAGTCATGCTGACTCGCATAAACTACCCGCATGTTATCTCACATCTCCCAACATACTAAGCAACATAATAAACGCAACATGTGATATAGCTAAGCATGAAATTTTATCAAGTTTTTCATATAATCAACTAAACAGTGACGTCATATTATCAAATGCCACATAGTAATCATCCAACATACTTTTATATTCCCAACAACAATTCTGTATATCTCATCAATCTTTCATTCATATATCAATCCTCTACTCCAAACATCCAACAATTACGACATACTTCATCACATCCACACACACAAGTTAACAAACAACACATACGACTTGACATACACCCCTCCATGTGACCAGTTCAAAATTGTAGGGCGATTTCGCAACTTTAGGACGTCTCCCAAGCCTTTGCATTAGCTCCTAAAACCTTTACCCCAGGTTCATTTTAATTGACTCCCTATATTCATTGGGTTCATTGGTTACAGGTTTTAGGATCGTCTCTCTGATACCATTTTGTAACACCCCATACTCCAAGTGCCTTACCAGGACCACCCAGGTATAAGGATGTTACCATCTCGGTTACCCGAGGCAATGATAATCAAATAAACAATAGAGAAACAACGTTTAAATAGAAATACTTAGTGAAAGGTTACAATCTCGAAACCAAAACCAAAAGTACAAATACATGTTCTCAAACTGACTGTTTACTGATCTAACTGAAATGTCATGAAAACTACTAAGCTACAGCGGAAGACTTCTATCATCAGATCGTGGCACATCCCACTATCCCAAGATTTCATCTCATACCGCTCAATATCTGCTCACCATCCCGAATGGATCACCGCAGTTTTAAAACAATAATCGGGGTCGTTACTATTTACATAAATCATATAACCAACGGAATGAAAACAATACGGCTCATACTATCATACACAATCATCCACTCCACTCCATCTCCGTCACCGATCCTCCACCGGACCAGCCACGCCATGGGGGACCGCAGCCGTTCCCACCTAAGCCCCGCTCATCATACCGAGCGATAACCCTGTCCCATTAATGTGCACATCCCCTCCCGTGGCGGGTTCCACGGAGGGCGAAACTAGGGCGTGAATCCACTCCCGCAAGTGACTCCACTCAGTCGAGAACGCATCTCGAGAACCAGAGACAAGCAATCACATCCATCAACAACAATCAATCAACAACCGTCATGAAACCAATCAACAAGCACTAATTACAACACAATCACCACACATTATGTAACTAATACTGAGTAGGGAAACTCTACATGGAAAGCACAGACGATCTCACAGCTGATATCAAAATGCTTCCTCTACGAATCCTCCTCCTAACATACAAACATACAATCACTACCAAGTATAACATACTACAAAACCCCCAATTCCCAAATTAGGGTTTAACCAACTTTAAAGAAACATTATAAAAATGGTATATAGGTCTTACCCTTGACGCAAGGATCACAACGGTATAAAGAACGATGAAATCCGACCTTCCAAACTCCGGGATTTGCTAACAATGCGATTAAGGTGATGAACGTACTTTGCTTTCTCTTTTGACAGTAAATTATGTTTTGAAAAGTGTTTAGAACAATGACGGAAAAGATTATATACCTTAATTCCATAATTAACAAAACCCGTGAAATAATTCCCCGTAAACCGGCTACTCGATCGAGTAGCTAAGGTACTCGATCGAGTACCCCCTTACTCGATCGAGTATCATAGTTACTCGATTGAGTACCTAACAGGTCAGAAACTATTTTAAAACGCAACTCACCCTTACTCGACAGAGTAAGGCCTACTCGATAGAGTACCCAGAGACTTATAAATACGGAGTATTACACCTAATCCCATAACAACTCCCGACTCAATTTATTCTAAGTCTACGCAAAAGTCTCGGCGTATAACTCGATTATTACTACACACATATATATCACGTCTAATCACATACATGCACGTGTATGCAATTCAATCATAAACATGCCCGGACTCTATGAAACAACCAAATAATGCAACGTCACTCGTCATATGACTCAACTATGCTCAACATTCCCATTTTTCGGATACTATGCCATGCCTATACCGCGTCAAATTCACCACATGATCACACATTTGTTTTCAATCATTCATTCCCATCTATTACCAACATTTCCGCTTATATGGAAGACCATATACACAATCATGCAAATGACCACTATACAACACATAACTTGCATTTTTCATCTTACTTTTACGCAACGAAATGAACTCACGTCGATTAACACACACCAAACAAGGTTTTCATATCAATTCTGTCATCAACCAACTCTTGTCAGATCAACGATTTCCATTACTTGCAAAATTCTACACCATATGATCAAGCGTAAAAAATCCACACATATCACACATGTAAGGTCAGTCATGGTCATCCAACACAAGTCAACTAATATAAATCGTGAAATGAGGGTACACGCTCAATATTTGGTCAGATTTCAACAAAACAAGGGTTAAAGAAGACCACTCGGTCGAGTGTAGGAGGTCACTCGGCCGAGTAGGCGGCCACTCGGTCGAGTACATAGTTCACTCGGTCGAGTGTCACCTGGGTATAACATTTTAGTTCCCAAACCCATTTCTAAACCTTCCTACTCCATCACATAGATGCTACTAAATACCGATGGTGACTCATATACCATTAAACAATCGAATCAAACACAGTAGTTGGCCATATGGCCATCATTGCTACACCGATAAAACAAAACATTCAAGGTAAACAACCAACACAAACATACTATTCCATCACCAACAACTACACCGTAGTGCGACACTCTAGTCACATTGGTAAACAGAACACTTACTCTAACTCAAGGGCACGACCTAATCACTTATCACTCTTAGGGGATAACAATAACATCATCAGTCACTTAAGCACTACAACAAGGTCACGATGCACACCATGGGCGTTTTACAATAACGTTTGGGAGGCAATTCTACAAACAAAACCTGTACTACCACTCTCAGGGTCGAAGTCCGACACAACCACTTTCATACATCATTCATATAATACTTAGGTTAACGGTCACATTATACCCCACTCTTACTCTCATGGATACAAAACCAAACTTGGTATTACCAAATCCACAATTATTTATATCCCGATTATTAGAACTCAACTCATCCATAATTAGGTCACCTCACGCGGATTCCCTTTAAAATTACAACAAGTTCCTCACTAAACGCTGGGTTACCACTTACAAAATCTCCAACTCATTTCTTGCTCTAGTTCTCTCTATCCCGTATTTCGGGTTCTTAAATTTTGTCACCATTTATTCAACTCACACCATTCCCTAAGCCAAGAACTACCTTTACCATCCATATCATCACTCCTCCTTCAACTCTCTGACTACCACAACCATTCCCCCATCATTCCACAAGTTCTAACTCGACCATATGCTAACCAAAACATCTGAGTCGTGCTAAAGAGGTCATCCTCATAAGTTCTCAGATTTTGTTCACTACCTATGAGTCCACACAACCACTAAGTATCCCATTTTTTATTGCACTCCACTCATTATTTATAAGTTGTCTGTCATGATCAATTTACCATACTCAAAGCATTACATGGGCCAACTACCGTCCTAGTGTTCCCAAATTGTCAAACTTGATGACTATGTCCAAAATCGCTCGTCTT
This sequence comes from Silene latifolia, assembly GCF_048544455.1. Taxonomy (NCBI): domain Eukaryota; kingdom Viridiplantae; phylum Streptophyta; class Magnoliopsida; order Caryophyllales; family Caryophyllaceae; genus Silene; species Silene latifolia. The sequence continues at coordinate 109,607,808 of NC_133531.1, forward strand.
GTCGGAAACATATGTCTAAGGGTTAGGGTGAGAAAACACTCTTTTGGGCTCACACACAACTCTATGCCCGGATATCCCAGGTTAACTCAACGGATAAGGATGATGGGAATTAAAATAAGCAAGAACGGATATGGAAAAGATAGGAAATCAAATAACATGGAGGGGATAAGAAATCAATGGTCGACACCTTAAAATTGCCCTAATAGCACACTTGAAATATGATGAACTTTGTAAAATGATGCAATTTCAAAACTCAACTCTAATGCAATTTTTTTTACTCAAACTTGACTCAAATGCGAAATGTTATATTAAAAACTCTTAGCATAAAGGTCATTTGTGTCAAATTTCTCAAAAACCTTAGACAAAGTAATCCGTCATAGGATGGTACATGTCATTATAGGCCAAGTTCAAAGTATTACTATTCGATTGGTTAAAATATAACCTAGGAAAGTCAAAATCCGGGTAGGTATATCGTTCATTTTCGAAAAGGGAAACTTTAAGGCGGAAAAAATTTCTTATACATGACTTCACAAAACATTATACTTAAAGATAAATAATTAGTAAATAAGGTACATCACGAGCGGAAAAATCAAAGCTTATGTATACTTTCCACAACATTTTCAGTAAATTTGTCAACCTTTAGGTCGACAAAATTTTGATGCACACCATTTTATAGAAGAATTCCAAAATAATATTATAGTTTTACAATATTATTAAACCACGTATTGGTTAAAATAAAAAATTGTTCATGTTGCTCAAAATTTTTGGCCAAAATTGCAATAAAATACTCGTTTCTAAGACAATGTACCGCACTACTAGGGATGATAGTAGTATTTGTAAGATGATTAAAAAGTAGTTCCAACTATGAAAATCAAAGATTAAGGCAACTTTTAAGATGAAATTTTCATATACAAGACAAAATCCGACATTAACAAAAGCGTTAAGTCTTTGTTGTTCAACATGACCCAATAACAAACATGAAAATCCGGTTATCGACTCAAAAGCGCAAGTTTCCAAGCTCATTCATGGTGGGAAAGAAAAAAAATTTATCGTAAAAATCTGATTTTTGACCACTCTCATGATATTGAAAATCAATCATTACTATTAAATGGAACAAGTCATGCAATTATTTGATAAAACTTGTATAAACATGTGTATATATAAAACCATTTTAAATTGCAAAATGAAGAAGATGACTCAACTACATGGTCAAAATTTGAGAAGACAGAAAAGCGGAGTAGCAAGGTGTAATTCAAAAAATAAATCACAATACGAAAACTTTGAATTATTTTAAGATAATCGACGTCGAAGTTACGAGATAGAAATGAAAAGATAAGGTAGAAAAAAATTTTTTTACATGAATTCCTCAACTAAACGGGCCCACTCGACCGAGTACTTAGGGCACTCGGTCGAGTGCAACTCCACTCGGTCAAGCGCAACTCCACTCGGTCTAGTGACAGGTTACTCGATCGAGTGGAAAATTTTCCAGAAGTTTTCCAGTTTCTTAAATTTGCCCACTCGGTCGAGTGACAGGTCCACTCAGTTGAGTGAACCGTCCACTCGGTCGAGTAACTGGTCAACACACTCGAGTACTACTCTACTCGATTGGGTTTGATCTCACGCTCACTATCTTTAGTACATAACTCCAAAATCATAACTATTCTACCACTAACTGTCATCATTTATACTCTAACAATGACACTAACAAGCTCAAATACGCACATGATATCTACATGCCGACTACCGTCCCTCATGTCAAACATACTAATAATATCTATGACATACTACTCACATAAGTCCATTCATCCATCAATCCCATATTATGAAATTCTACATGAACGATTCTATCATACGATAAACCTATTACGAGTCATAAAACACATGTTTTCACACCACTTTCACAATGATCATATTCCATGCCACATGCAAACACGCTTTAATAATATAACACATATGTATTCATGTTATGAATCACGTAACGGTTCCCATAGTCCTAATGGTATCGGTTAAAACTCGTCGTCAAAAGCTACCTAACCAAAACAATATTTATAAGTTCACAAACTACTCTTAGCAAAGAGGTAAGTAAAGGTCGGATCCCAAGGGACGGATATTGATGTAGGATTTTCAATTGTAAATGGCCGTGTCTTAAGGTGTCACAGTTTGGGTTGAGATAGGAGATAAACTAAACTAATCAATAATATAAAAACAAAGTAATGTAAACAAGCAAGATGATTAAAATGAGATGTAAACAATTGATGAAAAGCACTAGGGTGTCGTGAGTTCATAGGGGATTCATGGGAGTTGATCATACAAACATGTTCTCTACTAGATGCAAGCACTTATTGTTGTCATGGGATCGAGTTGGTGTATAAGCTTACAATCCCTAAGAAGGTTTGGGTCCCAGAGCCGAATCAATTAGATTGTACAACACCTACAGGTCGACTTAGTCCTTCCTATTCAACTATATGCATGGTCTAATGAGACTCGAGTTGGTGTATAAGCTTACAAGTCTCATTGAAAAGATAGGTGATGGGTAAAAATGCAAGGATTCATAGGCTCGCATTTCATCAAACATAACATGTGCATAAGTTGAAATCACAACAAGCAAGCAAATTAATTCTGCAAACATATTAGATTAAGCATGAATCAATCCCCATGTTGGTTTCCCCTAATTCCCCATTAACCCTAGTTAAGGAAACTACTCACTCATTATCAAGTTTAACATGCTAACAAGTTTGTCAATCATACTAGCAAATTAAAGCAAAACATGATGAATAAATGAAAATGATTAACAATAATTAAACAAGGTTAAGAGAGAATTATACCTATGAAGATGATTCCAAATAATAAAGCAAAGAATAATAGAAGTACTTGATGATTGATGGAAGGTTGTCAATCCTCCAAATAAACCCAAATAATCTTCTAATTACCCAAAATAAATGAAGAACAATAGAAAAATTAAGGAAAGATTAATATTGAGATTTGTATTAAGACTTGATTAAGAATGGATTACAACTTAATTAAGAGAGTATTAAGGAATCATAAGACTTGATTAGGAATTGGTGCTAATCTAGGTAGTACAATGGGGTATTTATACTAAAAATTAAGTACATAAATTAGGGTTACTAAGGGCTTAAATGACTATTAGGTCCTTAAGAAAAGTTGAGGAAATGCTCCTATCAAAGGAAATGAGTATATCCGTCTTGCTAGTCTTGCCACGATCCGTGCGTCTTGAGATGTGGCACAGGCTCTATGTCCTATGATCCGAGCGGATTGTCTGGAAGACGCTCGGATCCTTTAGCTGCAAGACGAGCGTCTTGGCTGGGAGACGCTCAGATGGTGGTGATGGGAGACGCTCGGATCGTGTGTGATCCGCTCGGATTACTCGGCAAACTGCTTCTCTTCTTTTTCCTCCTTCACAATCCGCAAGGATCATTTCGGGGATGCAAGGATCTTTTCATCATTGCCCATTTCACTTTATTATCTACATAGGCCTTCTAGTGATGTCTTCTCTTTGATGCTTGGTCATTAGATGCGATCAATTTAGCTCCATTTCGCCATGTAAATGCAATGTTTGCACTCCTTTCCTACCAAAGGGGACAAAACCTCAAAGAATATGTAAAATGGGAAACTAAAGATAGTAAATGACCCAATTATGCACTATAAAGCATAGGAACGAGGTTAATTCGGGGACTAAATGTGCTCAAATATGAGTCACATCAAAAATCCCCAAACCGAACCTTTGCTCGTCCCGAGTAAAGAGGTGACCAAAACTAGGACCTTTATTTAAACTAACCTACTGATATAGCCGATGTGAAACAATTAGCAGGTCTCACTCCGCCCCTTCAACTCACAACAAGACAACCATGAGGTAGGATGCCTTCTTGCAAGGCAAGGTAGGGCTTGCCAAAATGGCGACACATCCAAGCATTAAAGCACATAAAACAAGTAATGGATGCATCTACAAAAATGAATAGCCACTTTCCTCATCTAAGTGGCGGAAATTATCTATAAGGGAAGCAATCTAAGGGTACACACTCCATTATAGATATGGTTTCTTCAAACTACTAAGCCTAGACGGATACCAATAAATCACCTCCAAGTTGTGTCAAGCTAGGGTACCTTTGTCCTCAATTGTTAAATGATTTCGTCAAGAGTATACTCCCTATGGTGTTATACACACTGGAGGATCGCGGAATTCCCCTTATTGCCTAGACAAGAAGAAGGGTCGTCCCCTCTCTACCATGCACAAAAGTGGATTCGATGGATAAAGGGATCATTTGTATTTGAGTTTCATATGGGAGTTTGCTTTTGTTGTTTGTTTTTCCCTCCCAATTTCTTGTGGCATTTGACATTTGAGAACACTTTCTTTTTGCCATTTCATTTGATGTTTGGCATTTCAATACTTGACAATTTCAACTTTTTCTTGCATTTTCTTTTGAACATTTTCAAAGTCACCCTATTTGTAGTGAGGGTGCTTATATTTGAAGCATAGGAGTTTTTATTTTTGTACTCCTCTTTTCTTTTGATACAATTGCAAACTTTTTGACTTTTCGTTTCAATGCTTGAACTCAAAATTGAACAATTTTTGTGCCCATTCCCTTTTTTGATGACAAAATGTGGTAGAATATGGAAGATGGTTGCATGGTTTCAAGGGTCACCTTGGAATAAATGGTAGCCAAGGAGTTATCATACCACAAGGTACTCTTGACTAGGCCTTAATCCATAGGTCAAGGGATACTAGCGTGACACATCCTAGGGTGTTTTACAAGTATTCTAACAAGCAAAGTTTCAAGAAGAAAAAGTACCTACAAGGGCCTATATACACTTGTCAAGCTTCCCAAATACATGTTTTCACAAATTTTTCCTAAATGCAACTATATGCCATGATGCAACTAACATTTATACAACCTAATGCATATGCTTCTACCAACTAGTATGTCATATTATCTAAATGCAATCCTATAATCACATTGTTTATACCGCATCAAACAAAATAAAGCCACATAGTCATTAACATAAAGAGGAAAAAGGAGATTGGAAAGATCATACCATGCGGTCTTCAATATCCACATGTCTCGGATGTGGCGTAGTCGATCAATGTGAAAAAGGATAGACAAACAAGCAAACAAGTGTAGATACCCAGTATCTGCCGAGACTCCAACAAACACCCGATGATTCTCGGACTATAACATGCTTTGGAATCGCGGCGTTTGATCGACAGTTTGTGTACAACTTTACGTCGGAAAACTTAAAACGATTTCGAAAATAAAACATTTCAAAAATACCTGGAGTGTTTAATGCACAACGACGGGTTCGGAATGACACTAACTAGAGTCAAAACCGACACCGGGCCAAAAAATGACTCAAAAATTCAAATCCCGACTCCAACAACGAGTCAAACCGAGTCAACCACAAAAAACAAACCATTTCAAACCTTCTATGCTAAGATTTCCCGGATTTATGAATGGTCAAGTACCAAACATATGACTACAAATACTAGGATAGAACAAATCATGATTGCTCTTATGTGAAAGCGACAAGACAACTCAAAGACCCGCGACGTGGCTCACACCTCTTTGAGCAGCCCAGGTGGCCACGTCGCTCAAAACTCACACAACCACTCATTTTCCTGTAAATACCCCTCAAATGCCCCCATTTGAGAACTTACGCGAGTGTCCGCCCCCTCTTTTCTTCCTTAAAATTCTCGACTCGACTTCTTAAGTCACAATTCGACGTGTATTTACGACCTACCGATCGTAAATACAAGCCTTACACATTGTTTGGTACCGTCATCGTTCATTAAATCACTTGACCAACCACTTCGACCACTACACCGTCACTAATATTAAAACACTCTTTTTTACTTACCAAAACGGTTTTAAACCGAGTTTTTTCCGACCAAACGAGTTGTTACATTTACGTCGGTCACTCGCCATAACCAAGCATGTAAGTATGAGGGTGTAAAAACCCTTCTTTTATCATGTTTTTATTTGTTTCATGACTATAACATGCTAAAACATGCATAACATGAACCAAAACATGGAATAAACGAGCCAAAACTGATTTTTGGCCTGAGACAGAAGCCCCTTGGTTTGCCGGCTTGCCCGCGCCTTAATGGGGTGTCCAGGTCAGAATTCAACCGTATTTGTTCTCGTCATTTCCCTTTAATTCATTTTCACATTTGTAATCGGTTTTTACCATTTCAAATATTTTCAAATCTTTTTCATTTTATTTCATTTGTTTTAACCATAAAAAATTTTTCAACCCTTGGTTCCTCATACCATGACGGTCAAATCCGTGTTTCGGTGATAATATTTGGTTAATAACATTTAAAAGGTATTTTAAAGCCTTTTATTTCATTTTTGGGAGGTATTTTAGAGCCTTTCATTATTTCTTTACATTTTCAAAACAAGCATATTAGTCACCAACACAAAGTCATCCTTGGTTCTACATACCATGCCGGATTTTAACCCGGGTACGATGACGAGTATCGACTAATTACATTCAAATGAACTTAAAACAGTTAGTTCATAATCATCTTCAAAACTATTCATGTCAAGTTTGTCAAAGTCGAACCCGACACCGAATATTATCAAAATAATGATGATTATTCGAGTTTCGTTCCTCAAATCAACAAATCGGGTCAAATACCCACTTTTCAATACATTTTATAAACGTTTTTCAAAAGGTCAGAATACGGCATATCACCATAGGTTGACCCGCGCCTAAAACAGGCCTTTCAATTCTCATTTTCAAAACCAGGGGAGACCCCCTTGCATCGCCAACAGGCTCGCGCCTCATATGGCTGCCTGGTGCAGTGTCTGTTCCCCTTCCAGCATTAGTCCAGGACGATCCCGACTCCGGTTAGCCCGGATATAGGACGGATCAGATGAATATTTGCTCATTCAAAATCATATTTGCAAAATGCTTTACTAAGACAAATGGATCACGTTATGCACCATAAACCTAATACGGTAAATGGATGTTTAATTTCCGTCTTGCATGCAAATCAACCATAAATCCAACTCGACATCTTATACTTGATACTTGGATTAAATAAACCGACTTAGAAAGCTCTCACATGTTAGGTTTAAATTATTGGATGCGCATTCATGCATTTAAACCGTTTTATTAACTTTTGGATTCAACCAACCAAGATCGATCAGTAGAGGCCGCTACCGCGGGTGGGATTTGGTGTCTGATTAAAGGGCTTCCCTATACGTACCTTCACCTCTTACTCAGAAACTTTGGATAGTAGACGGCCTTATCCAGGGCGTACGAGAGTCATTCTAGAGATAAGATGCGAAAGAGGGACGATTTCCTTATCTTTAGTACCTATGTTAAACGCTGCTTTGTGCTTCGATTTGACCGAGGTATAAAGTGGATTTCGAACGGGTTCCAAGCATCCCACAAATGCTTGGTGGCGACTCCGAACATCTCTAATCGTTTCGAGACCCTTACCGAGACGAAACCGACCAATCTAAAATGATCCGGTCGAAAGCATTTTTACGCCGCCGAGCGTGGCTTTCAAAAGACCGCTGCACGCCCGCAGATCGAACCGGGCCTGCAAGTGGGCCATGTCCACAGATTGGCGACTCCGCTGGGAATAACTAGGACACTTACGTCTTTGGGATCCCTAGATGGTGAGACTCGAACGAGGTCTTGGTTGGAATGCATTAATTGATATTACGGTCACGGTCGGGTTCCTTGTCCGGGCCCACAACCTAACCCTTTATCGACCAATTGGCTCGTCTCGTCGGCGTGAGTTTTCTCATCCCTGCGTTTCGAATCCCGATTGAGTTAAGCATACCATTGACGTTACACATTTCTGTTTCGTCAAAGAGCTTTCATCACTTTCGAGCACGAGGCTAGGGCACCCTCCTTACACATTTTGTTTGGATTGGTATCCCTCTCGCAAATCGGGGTTTGATTGCTTGGTGTGTAACCCACCCTTCTAAGCCAAAACCCGTGTCAGCATAATGCATAATATAATGAACTGTGAGTGCTTATGTGCTACTTGATCATAAGTCCTTCCGTATCATTTTCAAACTTTCAAAAAAACACCTTTTGCGCCGTTATAATGGCCGTTTCAAACCTCGGTCTTTCGCCGACCGTTGCATTTCAAATAACACGCCTTCCTAGGCCGTCGTAATGACGATTTTCAAACCCGGTTTTTATAACCATTTCAACACGCCTTTCTAGGCAGTCATAATGATGATTTTCAAACCCGGTTTTTACAACCATTTCAACACGCCTTTCTAGGCCGTCGTAATGACGATTTTCAAACTCGGTTTTCTACAACCATTTCAAACCACCTTTTCACGCCGTTATAATCTCCGCGTCTGGACACGAATTTTAACCCGTCTCGCGCCGAAAATGGCTCTTTCAAAACCCGAGAAAAGCACACACCCTTTTCTCGAGACACTTTCGAGATCCCGAGGACCACGCACCGTCCCCGAGACCTCTTCAAACATTTCAAACTCGATTTTCAAAACATACAATTTTGAATTTCAAAACCGTCTTGGGAAACAATACACTATTTTCCGAGCCGATTCAAACTCAAAACCGTCTTTTGAAAATAAACTTAAGACAACCCTTTCAACTGACCGACTTACGGAGATCTCTATCTTCGGAAGGCGCCCACAAAGTGACAAATGAACCTTTTTGAAAATTTCTATTTTCGAAAACTTCAGTCCACCATTCCAATTCTGCCTCGTGTCTATCGAGTCGAAGCAAACGTACTTATGGGTCTTTACTTATGAGTCGTCTCACCACGAGACCCGTCCAATGGCGTCGCGCCATTAGGCTGGATACGTGTTAAAAGTTCGGTCAACACCGTCACGTCATAAATCGAGTCAGTACCGAGGGACTACACACGATCACCCTCGTCTTTTTGAGTCCAATCTTTGTCTCGTCCTTGTGTTGTCTGCGTTCAGTCTTTGAACCGTGTCGGATTGAGTTGTAATGTGAGCCGTTTTTCTGCCTCAGCGCCATGGCCTCGTCTTCAACTTCGTCTGTCAACAACAACAACAATGATAACAACAGAGATGTCACGACTGATCAGCTAGCCAGCCTGCTCACCGCTTTTAAGGTCACCCTGGATCGCGTCGAGGCCCGTATCGACGCCCTGGAAAACAAATAAACTGGAGAACATAATACTCCACCTCTGACTGAAACTGAGAAAAGGCTAAAGCTCTTGGAAGAACAGCTCCTAGCCTGGGGTAACAATATCCATCTTGAGAACAACCGAAGGTTCGAACTTATTGGGGATCAATTACCTGACAACTTCACCCTAACTGATGTACCTAAGTTCAAAGAGGTGGAGGACCCGCTCAATCATATCCGTGCCTTCAAAGACAACATGGCCATTAAAGGGGTCAAACAAGAACTTTTCACCCGGATCTTTCCGTCCTCTTTGGAACCGATCCCTCGTCAGTGGTACTACTCCCTTGACCCGAAAAACCTTACTACCTGGGATGAGGTCGCAGTTGAATTTTCTAAGCAATACGTTGACAATGTTGAAATCTAAGCCAATACCCGTACCCTTGAGGTCCTAACCCAGAACGACAAGGAGGGATTCACCGAGTTCTTAACCCGTTGGAGGAGGGTAAGTACTCAGCTGGTCAGCAAGCCGAGTGAATCAACTTTGGTGGAAAAGTTCGTCAACAATCTCCGCCCAGTGTATGCCAACTTACTGAGGTACCAAAATATTAAGACCTTCCAGTATCTGCAAATTCTGGGGACACGCATTGAAGATGACCTCCGAAAGGGTGTCTTGGCCAAGACCACTGGCAGAGGCTACCAAGGATCCACCTCAACCGGGTCTCGCCCTTTCGGCCAAACAAACAAGATCGATGAGGTCAACCTCGTTGAACCATCTGCTAAGAGAGCTGAGCGCCCCCAAAGAGTGTTCACTAATATAGGGTCAACTTATGCAAGTGCCCTGAAGAGGCTCATGGACCAGGGGAAGTTACAACCAATCGGACCCACCTCGGATCCGACCGATGCTAAGAAATACCGCTTTTGGAACCCCAATGCCTACTGTCAGTACCATCAAGGGAAAGGGCATGATACAGAAACCTGCTTCAAAATCAAACACATCATCCAAGACATGATTGAGAAAGGGAAATTGCCTTTACCCCCGCCGACTAAGCCAAACAACAAAATGAATCCTCTGGTAATCCACGCTATCTCCAACAATGAGCCAACTCTGGACTGCTCACACCTCATCCTGCTAGTTGATGATGAGGTGAACACCTTGGAGAAAGATCCCTCGGACGGGGTATTTGTGTTTAGTGCCGCAACTATGCTCGCCATGTTCCAACAGGTTGAGGGAGCCATAGCCATCCTCTCCGAGAGGATCACCCGACTTGACGATGCCTACCGCCGGCTTATCTTCAATCCTCCACGACCACGCCCGAGGGAGAGTCTCCCGAGCGCTCAAAACTACCCTCACCAGGACGGATTGTTCCCGCGACCATTCTGGCATGCACCTTACAATAATCATCCTCACAATAATCACCCTCACAATAATCAAACCCACAAAAACTACCCTCATAAAAATTACCCTCACAAAAAGATCCCTCACAAAAACTGCCCACCAAGAAATACCCCTCCAAGGTGCCTTCGAGATCCTGAAATCAACGGCATCTGGAGAGACGACGTTGAAGATGTCTACCTTGTCCCAGAGAAATAGAAACGGGAAAAAGAGATCGGTCAACTTACCCGGTCCGGACGCCCCTATCAGAACCCGAACAATCCAACGGTCGTTCCAACAACAAACGACCAAGTTGTCCCGGAAGTAGACACTCAACCGAAGGCTCCTGAGAAATCAATCCTCTAAGAGCTTCAGAAGGCAAAAGCCGAGATCTCGATCTGGCAACTGATCGCGACATCCTTTACATCGACAGGCTTTGCTACAGGCCTTGAGAAAACTAACTGTACCCTCAACCTCTTCCCCTGAAGAAATAGTGGCATATATGACAAGGGACGCCCCAGACTTGAACAACCCAGTCGTCTTTTCCGACAAAGATATCCCTCCCTTCGGAGCCAATCATAACCTTGCCCTGTACATTACCGTATATTGTCTCAGGAAGAATGTACCCATGGTCCTTGTGGATGGTGGATCCGCGGTGAATGTCATTCCCCTTAAGACTGCTCACAAGCTGGGTATTAAGGAAGCTGATTTGGTCCCGACAAACCAAGGAGTACGCGCCTATGACGGCACTCGTCGCAAGGTCGCATGGCTCATCACTCTGACTGTCGCAACCGGACCACTGGAAAGGCAAACCAGTTTTCAGGTGGTCGACATCGACGCCTCTTTCAATATGCTCCTGGGACGTCCCTGGATTCACGCCGTCAAGGCAGCTACCTCAACTCTCCACCAGAAGATCAGGGTCCCCTTCAACGGGAAAACAATCACAATTCCTGCTTCCCCGATCAAAGCTGTCATGAGAAAGGGAATAGCCTCCCAGGCCATTGAGGAAGATGATAACGAAATGTGGGGATTCCAAGCTGTGAATGTCATAACTGATGAATCGACACCCTTTGATTGTAACCCATTTGCCAACCTCACAGTCAACCGCATCATGATGCGCCAGGGTTACTTCCCGGATTTGCCCCTCAATCCACTGAAGAGCACCTTACCTCCCTTGAAACAGGCTAAGGTCCCCAACATTCCTTTCAGACTGGGATACGAGCCTACTGATGAAGATATCCAGGAGATGAACCTCTTAGTTCAAAAAGGCAAGAAGCACGGAGTTATCCTCCGTCCCTATCATATGACCCTCAATGGATACTTTGTTCCCGAGGGAGAATCAGAGCTCTACCATGGCTTTCCAGAGCCGATCTATGACGCTGTAGCAAAGGCCAGGTGCCTGGGTGTGGAAGTCTTCCAGGATTGCTACTTCATCCCTGACAACACCGAAACTGCATCAACCGAGTCTAAGCCGTCGTCATGCCTCGATGGACAAGCTGTCACTCTCCTCTTTGGAGAAGATAACATCAAGCACCTCGACTATGAGGACATCATCAACATCACCCTGAAGGACAATCAGTTTGACCCAACTGCCTTGATCTCCGACACTGACCCGGAGAAAGCTACACAAGGCTGGAGGAAGACCGTCAAGTGGACAGATCGCCAAGGCCGCATTCTCAAGATCACAACTGGAGAAGGCCCTATATTCAAAGAGGGAAGCGAATAAGAATCTGAATCTGAGTCTGAGTCGGAGTCAGAGTCTGTTATAGCTCCTAACACTCCTGATGTCCCAGTGAAGGTCCCCTTCCCACTATTTTATCACTAGGTCGTGGCTGATTCAGAGGCTGAGTCCACAAGGGTCACCCCCACTCCCATGAAAGGTGACAACCTGGAGCCTGTTCCAGGGGCCACCTCCTCTGCTGCTTCGCCTATGACTGACCACGAGATGTCTGTCCTCTCCGAGCTTTTCGCTCGTGTAAACTTAATGAACGCTAAGTTTGCTTGTGACTCGTCTTAATTTAACTGCAATGCAATTCTGAATGACTATGAGGAATTCGATTTGAGTGACTACCCACCTCACCTGGTCAAAGAACTTGACAAACGGGAGACCAGAACCCCCATCATTGAGGAGACAGAACCTATTAACGTAGGAACCAACAACACACCTCTAGAACTTAGGATAGGAACAACCCTGGACTCCTCGAAAAGACAACAGTTCATTTACCTCCTCCACGAATACAAGGACGTATTCGCCTGGTCCTACAGAGACATGCCTGGGATTGACAGGGAAATTGCAGAACATTGGATACCCATTAAGCCCGGAACTAAACCTGTGAAGCAGAAACTACGCCGGATGCGTCCTGAATGGGCCCTAAATATCAAGGAAGAAGTGGATAAACAGTTCAAGGCTGGTTTCATCAAAGTGTCTGAATACTCCGATTGGGTGGCTAACATTGTGCCCGTACCAAAGAAAGACGGAAGAATTCGGGTTTGCGTCGACTTCAGGGATTTGAACAGGGCGAGTCCAAAGGACGACTTCCCTTTGCCACATGTCGACATTCTGGTGGACAACACTGCTGAACATGCTCTCCTATCATTCATGGATGGGTATGCTGGGTACAACCAGATTAAAATGGCTGAAAAAGACATGCACAAGACTGCGTTCACTATACAGTGGGGTACATACTGCTACACGGTCATGCCTTTCGGTCTCATCAACGCCGAGGCTACATATCAAAGAACCGCTACCACTCTCCTACACGATATGATGCACAAGGAGGTAGAGGTGTATGTCGATGACATGATTGTCAAATCAAAAGAACGGGACAGCCACATCAACGCCCTTCAAAAATTCTTCGCTCGTCTACAGAAGTATAACATGAGACTAAATCCTCAGAAGTGTGCATTCGGGTCACCTCCTGAAAACTCTTGGGACATGTCGTCAGCAAAAGAGGCATTGAGATCGATCCAACCAAAATCAATGCCCTTCAACAAATGCCTCGGCCTAGGAACGAGAAGGAGATTCGGGGATTTCTCGGTCAGGTTCAATACATCAGCCGCTTCATTGCCAAGCTCACCATGATTTGTGAACCAATATTCAAGAAACTTCGCGCCTCCGATCACACCGATTGGGACAACGATTGTCAAAAGGCCTTCGACAGGATAAAGGAAATCCTATCCATACCCCCTGTCCTCATGCCACCTCAACCGGGGATTCCTCTATCCCTATACCTGACTGTTACCAACACGGCCACGGGAGCCATGCTAGCACAAACAGTTGACGGCGAAGAACGAGCCATCTACTACATCAGCAAAAAGTTCATCGAGTACGAGACAAGGTACACCCAACTGGAAAAGACATGCCTTGCCCTAGTATGGTCAACAAAGAAGCTGCGGCATTACATGCTAAGCTACACGGTCCACATCTACTCCAAGATGGACCCGGTTAAATATATCTTCGAAAAACCCGTACTAAACGGAAGGCTGTCTAGGTGGACACTCATGTTGTCCGAGTTTGATCTCAAGTTTGTACCCCTTAAGGTTATCAAGGGAAGAGCAGTCGCCGATTTCCTAGCAGAGAATCCCGTCAACGAGGATCTAACGACTGACACATGGTCACTTCTTGACGAAGACATCCTTTGTGCCGACTCCGACGCATGGGACCTATATTTCGACGGTGCATCTAATCTGAGAGGCTTTGGGATAGGAATCCTTCTAATATCACCAGAGGGAGAACATGTTCCAATCTCGGTCAAACTGGACTTCGCCGTCACCAACAATGCCGCCGAATATGAAGCATGCCTCATCGGCCTACAAGCAGCCATCACACTTGGCATCAAAAGATTGAGGGTCCATGGTGATTCCTTGCCCGTCATCAATCAGGTGTCCGGATCATGGAAAATCCGAAGTGATAGTTTAGCTCCCTACCGAACAAAGATCAATCAAGAGGCTGAGTTCTTCGACCAAGTCAACTATTTCAACTTGCCACAAGAGGAAAATCAATTTGCCGATGCCCTGGCAAAACTTGCTGCGCTCGTCAACATACCCGACGACATGACATCGATGCCCCTACGTGTCGAGAGAAGGAGTGAACCTTCTGGTGCATTCACCATTAACGACGACGAGGAAAGCCATGATGAACCTTGGTACCAAGCCATCCTCAACTACAAAACCAAAAATGAATTCCCTCCCAACTCTGACCCAAGTGGACAAAGAGCCATCCGTTTACTTGCATCACAATTCGTGATAAACCAAAATCAACTCTACAAAAGAACACCTCAAGGAATTATCCTCCTTTGCATTGACCATCACAAAGCCAAAAAAGTCATGGGAGAGGTCCACGACGGAGAATGTGGCCCTCACATGAGCGCAATGATGCTTACCCGAAAAATCATGCGGCTAGGTTACTACTGGACCACCATGAAAGCTGATTGCCGTAACTACGTCAAGCATTGCCACAATTGCCAAATCTTCACCAACATACAACATATACCACCATCCCTTTTGTACACCATGACATCACCCTGACCTTTCTCGACCTGGGGCATCGACATCATCGGGAAAATTAACCCGGTAGGCATCAAGGGGCATTGTTTCGTCCTCGTCGCCATCGACTACTTCACCAAATGGGTGGAAGCGCAGTCATATGCAGTCTTGACCGCCAAACAAGTGGCCAAGTTTATACCAAACAACATCGTCTGCCGATATGGAGTACCCTATGAAATCATCAGCGATCAAGGCTCTCACTTCCGGGCGGAAACTCAGGCCTTGCTGGACAAATACAAGATCAAACGACATCGATCATCCCCCTATCATCCCCAAACCAACGGAGCGGTGGAGTCAGCTAACAAAACTCTTGTCACCATTATCAATAAAATGCAAGACAACTACCGAGATTGGCCGAGCAAACTCCCATTCGCACTCTGGGGATACCGAACCTCCATTCGAACACCGATAGGCGCCACACCCTTTTACCTAGCATATGGCATGGAGGCGGTTCAACCGGTAGAGTTAGAGGTCCCTTCTCTATGCATCCTACTGGAGAGTCAAGTCCCTGAGGTGGAACTCACTCTTCTAGAAGAACGGCGACTCAACGCCTTGCACAACATCCAGCTATACCAACGACGTATACAACGGGCATTCAACAAGAAGGTCAAACTCAGGAACATCGAAGAAGGCGACTTTGTCCTCAAGTCGGTCTGAGCACCGCTACCCGTCGATCCGAGGGAAAAATTCAAATCCAACTGAGCCGGGCCATACCTGGTCAAGAAAATAATTTCGGGGGGGCACAGTGAGACTGAGTGACCTAGATGGGGAGGATTTTGCAAACCCGACCAACCTAGACCAACTCAAGAAATACTACCCTTGAACCATAGCAACAAACGACCTAGCCTAGTTTTACAACTAGCAACCACCTCAACCCTTTTGAAGTCAAGTTCCTCAAACGCGTTCTGATTTGATATTGCATGTTTTATCGAGTCTAAGTTGCGGCACCTTGCCTGTTTTGAAGGTCCTTCGATCTGTCAAAGGCAACGTCCATTTGCACTAAAACAAAAAAACCCCCTGAACTACGAGCATTAGGGCTGTTCATTCATGGTTGGGTTCACCGAACCGAACCGTGTGTACGGTGAACCGAACATGCGGTTCGGCTACAAGGCGAACCTAAACCGAACCGTTCCACACCGTTTTTCACGGTTCGGTTAACCGCTTTATACGGTTCGGTTCTACGGTGAACCGAAAACCGTGAACGTCATGAAGAGCCGAAAACAAATCTCTGAACCTAATTAACAAATTCAGAGTTTCTAACCTTACCCAACAAATGCTTCCTGTTCATAAACTTTAGCCAATAAAATAACATAAAAGGATAAAAATTTAACAATTACAAATGATTACAGATCTATATTAGCAAACACAAAATTAACAATTACAAGAAATTACAAACAAACCTAATATAAAGTGTCAAAATAAGTACGAAATCAGACCCTCAAAATCCGACGGAAGTACACAACTTCAGATCTATGCTCTCTTGCAATCGAAGTTCATTCTTCGTTCATCAGAGACAAGACTAACGGCGGCGACATAGCGAAATGAAGGTAGCATTCAATTTTTTTATGGTGCGATCGAAGTTCGGTGGTCCATTGTCATTATTGTAAAGAGAAAAGAAGTGGCGAACTGCTGTGTCGGCCTGCCGAAAAGTGGCGCGTCGGAGGAAGACAAGAACCGACGGCATAAGACAAAGGGAGTAAGAGTTTGAGTAAGGTTGGGAGAGTGAGTTTATGATGAGAATTAGGGTTTTGTGGACTATCTCTAATGTATATATGGGCTGATAGTGTAATGGGCTTTTAGGTTTTCGTTTTTTTTTTTTTTTTTTTTTTTTTTTTTTTTTTTATCTTTACACGGTTCGGTTCGGTTCACCTTGAATTTTTTTTTTGCGAACCGAAACCGAACCGTTCGCACTCAACATTAACCGGTTCGGTTAACCGAACAGCTGAAGGCAATTCGGTTCGGTGAACCGAACCTGAAAAACATGCGGTTTTCCGGTTTCGCGGTACGGTTTTTACGGTTCAGTTTTTTATGAACACCCCTAACGAGCATGGTTTGATATCACCTCTTCAGTTGGATACGTAGGCAGTCCCTCTTATGCATGAGGGATACAACCACAAAACCCAATCAAATTTATAAAAGATTTCGAACTACGATCATGGTTTGATTTCACCTCTTCAGGTGGATACGTAGGCAGTCCTTTCTTACACAAGAAGGATACAACCATCCCCATACGACAAAAAACCCCCACATACAAAAAACATCCCCATCAAAAAAAAAAGAAAGGGAAAACCATTCCCTTTCCGACAAAATACAAAATAAGCCTTTCTCCCTTCCCACAAAAATTCCATTTCCCCAGTGCAAACGTTTAGGACGATTCAAACCGAATTGCCTTTACAAAATGGATGGAAGAAACAAACATTCATAATTTTCGACACGAGCAATCCCCTTATTTAATTAATAATGGGAGGGATTACAATTTCAACAACAAATAAAGCTCGACGAGTCTACAACTTGTCAAAGCTAAGGTGTCGACTAAAACACCTCACATAATAAAACTAGCACAAAACACACGATAACTAGCTAGTACAACATAATAAAAAATCACAACACTAATACAACATAATAATAAAGTGGGTAATAGAGGTCTTCACTCTTCCATTCTACCCTTGCCTTTTCCCTCGGGGTACATCTTCCCCTTGTTCTTCTTGTTGGCCCGCCTAGCATGGATTTCCTCCTTAGAACGGATCCTCAACGGATTTACAACGGCAACGGCCTCCGGTCTAGCACAAGACCCCATGTTCGACCCGAAACGAGCCAATGCACGGCCTACCACGTTCTTGGGACCCGAGCTTCTCCTCTTTGGTGGTCTCATCACATCCGGGCTAGCTCCATCAACATACTCCTCGAAGAAGGCATGGTTGGCCTTGCCAACCTCTCGATACTTCAGGTCGACAACCTCATCCTTACGGAATTTGGATCTCTCTTCCAAGGACGGAGCTCGTGACCACTTGACATAAGCGGGAGTCACCCATGACGTGTCAACGGGGTTTGGTACCTCCCAAAGCGGGCGAGTGGCCCACCACCTTTCGAAGACCTCCACAAGCGCAGAGTTCCGGAAAACATTCTCTTCGACAAGGGTATCTTGAGCGGGCACCTTTTGTTGACGCCCCATTTGCCTCATGAGCCTTTCGGGATAAATGAAGGAAGCAACATTCAAACCCACCACCATCAAAGAACGAGGACTAGCACCCGAAGCGGGTAACCCCGTGAAGGACCTCAAGTGCCACCATGGCACCACCCAACAGATGTGAGGACCACCTTCCTTCGCCAATCTTGCGGCCCAATAAGCCTCGGTAGAAGCAAAACTATCCGAGTACAACTTCTTCCTCATAGTAAGGTGGCGGAAGGAATAAGAAGAGGAATCAGCCGGCGGCTCAACATACCTTAGCCTCTCCAATAGCCACACTTGGAGGATCCTTGGGGACCCAAATGAAGGAGCTTCTCCACAAGAGCCTTCCTTGTCCAAAGCTTGGATGATCTCTACAAGCACCAACCATGATGGATCTCTACCATGCTCCATTTGCTCAACCACAAGAATAAGGGTCATGCTACCATAGCATTTTGGCCCCTCCTTCTTCAAAACATCAACAAAGAGGTATACATGGACAAGGCAAAAGGCAAGAGCCCTTCTCCTAGCCACCTCCGAAACATTGACATCTAATCGGTTTGAAAAGATGTTGATAAGAGCCAACATGTCCACACCATGAGGAGCAAGGAAGAAGTTGACTTGACTCGTCGACAAACCCAACATGGAACGTAATTTCTCCTTATAGCACAACCGAGTAGGAGGAATCACCGGAACACAACCCGGCCACCCACCAATGGCTCCAACTTCTTCGGCAATAGGACAAATTTCACCCTTCGGGAAAACGAAAACATGGTGTTTCGAATCCCGAAACCGAGAACATGCTTCGAGAAATGAGGGTTGCACCTTAACTTGACGGAGCACCAACAATTGACCAACTCCTATGCAAACGAGTTGATACTTTTCGGGAGGCGACAAATCCTGGCACCATTGTCGCTCATTCTCAAAATCATCCATGAAATATTTTGTGGAAGAAGAACAAGAAGAGGTTTTGTAGAGATGTTTTTGTGTTTCGGATGATAAAACAATGAAGCGCAAACATCACTATTTATACAAAACGATCAGCGCGTTTTTCAGAAAAAGGGGAGAGCTGGCTTCCATCGCCAGGCTGCTCGCGCCTCTTTAGGCCTTCCCTAGGATTCCCACCTTGAATTGTCCCTTTCAAGTTGTGTTTTCTCCTGACACCTCAAACCTCCCGCCGGAATGCTCGCGCCTCTTCGGGAAGGTCCAGGACATTTTGTGTTTTCTCATACTCACATTTCCTTGTTTTCGCGTTTTACGAAATCCGACACGGTTTCCATGACGCAGCTTTAAACATACGGATTTTTCTTTCTTTTTTAAGGAGGGAAGGGCTAGTCGCCCTGATCCGCGACGGATCGTTTCCATGTCAATCAAAATTCCGAAATTATTTTCGCTTTTTCACAATTTTCCATCAAAATAAAAATCGAGAATTGATAACACGACATCAGTTTTCCTCAAAATTCAAGCACTCACAAATCCGAGTCTTGACCACAAAAATCAAATATGCTCGTAAAAATATTTTCTAAAAATTTATCCCTAACGGTTTGAGTTTGAATTTTTCGAGTCACAAATCAATTTCAACATTTCGATGTAATTTAATTCACGAAACGAGTTAATTGCTCAATTTTCAAATTAATTCCTTTTATCTAAAGTGACGACTCGTCGCGGAATTTTCAAATATCATATCATTTCAAATTTCAAATTTAAACTCCAAGTCATCTTGGTTAATTTTTGTTTTTCAATCAAATACTTCTACGTGTTTGCATTTATGTATATGTGTTATCTGTTGCCTGTTTTCTACACTAACGATGCAGGAACTGGTGCAAAGCAAAAGGAGAATTGACAGCCGACAGCGCTCCTCCGAAACACAACACAAAAAAGCCAAAAATCACAAATTGAACCACAGTCCAAAAACACATATATACAAACCGCCTCACGCAAAATACAACGACACACGTTTGATACGGACAACTGACCGTACAAACATGATCCAGTACAGATATCTATCATACAGACACTAGCCTAAAACAACCATCTACCATACAGACACTGGCCTAAAACAACCATCTATCATACATACACTGGCCTAAGACAACGAACTGGGGACTATCCGCCACCTACCGAACTAAGCACTCTCTATCCTCTCAAACAGAAAAGAAAGGGAGAAACATAAGAGACAGAGGAGCAACAACGGAAGCAGAGGTGGTTACCATGACGGTAATACCTCGCTCCTGCTCCACGACAAAAATGAAGACAGTGTCTGGCAGACTTCGTATGATAAGGAGGCCAAGGACCATGATGTGGCGCACCACCCCGGTACCGACCCCCAATCATCAGCCATCCTGTCTTTGAGCCACAACGAAAAGGACAAGTCGGCCACGTCAGCCGCCTTTCCTCCCTTACAGAAGCGTCCTCCACCACCGTCTCGGCTCCGGCAGCCTTCCCGGTCACTACAACCCCTCCAGGATCATCTTCCTCCTCCAAGGCCTCCACGACGGACCTCGTAGGTCCCAAATGGAACCCTGCGATCAAAAGAATAAACAAAAAATGTCAGCCAAAATTTCGGCATTATGACGGCGTAAATCGGACAAACCCGGAACGAACAAACAACCTGCAAAGCAAAGCAAAGCAAGGGCAACCCCGCCCAAATCTTGTGGGAAATATCAGTATACTTCATCAAGAAATTCGGATTATAACGAAATTATAATAATGAAATTACGAGTCATAAATGAAATTCCATAAACAAAAGAATAGAGATTTAGAATTAACCTTTGGTCCTAGCAATTTGGCCTAAGAGCAATATCGAAATCGATATTCTCCTAATTGTTGCACCCAAAATGTTTTGAGAAATGCCTCTCTTTTTGCTAGAATAGATCTCTAATTTCTTATGAATTTTTAGGGTTTGTGTGATGTGAGAATTAGGTCAAAAACAAGTAAGGAAAAATGATTCCCTTCTCCCCTTTAAACCGTGTAAAGGGAGCAAAATAAGGGGAGATATTTTCTCCTTTTTTTTCTTCCTTAAACCAGTTGAAGCAACAACCAAAAATAAGGATACAAATCTTCTTATTTTCGGTTATTGTCAAATTATATATAATGTGTATATTTATCAATTCTCAATTATGTCGACACGTATTTAATAAGACCACACACAACAGTTTGTAGTCGATTTATTAATACCGGTCTGTCAACGTTTATTATTACAATATTGTATAATATACATTAACTATAAATATCGCATATTTATAATTTTCTTATTAAATATAACCGTTTACGTTTAATTACGAATTAACATCTTAATTCGTTTAAGCTAACATTATATACATTAATTAAATATAACAGTTTATATTCAATTTACGAATTAACAATTAATTCGTCTCAGCCGATATTATTTAATTGTATTAAATAATCGTCTCATCATCACATTGACTAACCTTTTAGTTAAATACATGGACTAACCTTTTAGTCATATAAGGCATCAATGTGATTATATTTTCATACAATCACATCTCTCAAACACATCCTTTAGGTGTGACTTTTAGGGACCAAGTTGATCACCGCCATCAGTATGATAATAACATCAAACTTCTAGCAAGCCAACCGTTATTAAGTAAACGTTAATCAACTGATAAAATACTAAGTATACCCTGTGAACCTATAAGAGATTTATCTATGTTATCACACTAACTGTGGAGGACACTAGCTCCAACAATCTCCCACTTGTCCTCACAAGTGTATGTGCGATAACCAATTCTCATATCCTAAAATTTATCCCACTCAATGTAAAACAATTTGCAAAATCCGTATTCACAAAGGTCGTATTTTACAAGTGATCAATATCAAGAGTGGTTTTCCCGACTAGAGAGTAACTTAACTGATAAACGAAACATCATTCGAGCATGGCCATGCATTTCAGTTACAACTCCTCGAGTGGCCCTGAGAAATGTTTAAACCTGATAAAGGTTGGATATTTTCTTCAACTCGAATCCTGCAGATATAAGAACAGTATGAAATGACCCAGTGAAAATCCGCTTAGCCTCCTGTTACGGTCGACCATGAGAAAGAAACAAAAGTCACCCAAAAACTGCCTTAATCTCAAGAGACAGTCGATAGTCAAAAGAATCGACTCTAAGAACACAATGGACGTCCAATCCACGACCTGGCACCGAATGTTTTTAAACATTTAGGACTCCATTACGTTGTCACAATTTGTCCTACGAGGTATCGTTATAACTCGCATCTGTTATCGATCTGCCAACTGTTTGACTTATGGCTCGTTGAACCCACCATCAATCAACTTCACAAAATAATAGCCAGAGTTATCAGCTCATGTAGGCGATTATGGACCAAAACAAATATAATGCAATTCAGTTCACTTTGTGGTGTTCAATGTTGTCGTACAATCCACATGAAAAACAAAATATGAAATAATACGATGAAGTTATAAATAGCATATGAAAAGAAAATGTATCGAATTCATAAGCAACTAGTACAACTCAGGAACACGTTTAATTCCCATGGAAATAACGTGCCCTTCATGCTTATCATATTTCAACGGTTTAGTGAGAGGATCCGCGATGTTATCATCCGAAGCTATCTTGTCAATCACTATCTCCTCTTGCTCCACGTAATCACGGATCAGGTGAGCCTTCCGATGTACATGTCTAGACTTTTTGCTATACTTAGGCTCCTTAGCCTGGAAGATGGCACCTCTATTGTCACAATAGATGGTGATCGGGTCATTCGAACTAGGAACTATGGTTAGTCCTTGTAAGAATTGACGCATCCATATAGCTTCCTTTGCTGCTTCTAAAGCGGCATAGTACTCGGATTCAGTAGTAGAATCTGCTACAACTTCCTGTTTGGAACTTTTCCAGATGACCGCAGCACCATTAAGAGTAAAGACGAACCCGGACTGAGATTTTGAATCATCTCGATCCGTTTGGAAGCTAGCATCTGCGTAACCGATTGCACATAGCTTAGTATCTCCTCCATAAGTCAATGCCCAATCCTTAGTCCTCCGTAGGTACTTAAGGATGTTTTTAACAAACTATCCAAAGGTGTTTCACCTGGATTCTTTTGGTACCGACTTGTCATACTCAATGCATATGCCACGTCTGGACGTGTGCATATCATGGCATACATGATTGATCCTATGGTTGATGCATAAGGAACACGACTTATGCGTTCAACCCCTTCAGGCGTCGTGGGTGACTGAGACTTGCTCAAATGCATCCCAGAAGTCATTGGAAGGTTCCTCTTCTTGAAGTTGGTCATGCTGAACCTTTCAAGAATCTTATCTAAATAAGACTCCTGGCTCAGTGATAATATTCGTCGTGATCTATCTCGATAGATACGGATTCCCAATATGCATTATGCCTCACCCAGATCTTTCATCTGGAAATGGTTCTTCAACCATCCTTTTACCGAAGATAAGAGAGGAATGTCATTCCCAATCAAGAGTATGTCATCGACATACAATATCAAGAAAACAATCTTGCTCCCACTCGACTTGATATATAAGCATGGTTCTTCGACTGATCGAGTGAAACCATACTCTTTTATCACCTGGTCGAAACGATGATTCCAACTCCGAGAAGCTTGCTTAAGTCCATAAATGGAACGTTTAAGCTTGCAGACTTTCTTAGGATTTTCAGGATCTATGAAACCTTCGGGTTGTACCATGTACAATTCCTCCTCCAAATAACCGTTTAGGAAGGCGGTTTTCACATCCATCTGCCAAATTTCATAGTCATGAAAAGCGGCAATCGCTAAGATTATCCGAATGGAACGCAGCATAACTACGGGTGCAAAAATTTCATCATAATGCAATCCGTGCACTTGAGTGAAACCTTTTGCCACTAGTCGTGCCTTATAGGTATCTGGTTACCCGTCTACAGAATGCTTTATTTTGTAAAGTCATTTGCACTGAAGAGGTCGTACCTTGTTAGGTAAATCAACAAGATCCCATACGTCATTCTCATACATGGAGTCCATCTCGGATTGCATGGCTTCAAGCCATTGCTTAGAGTCGGAACAGGTCATGGCACCTTTATAGGTAGCGGGTTCATTACTCTCTAGGAGCAAAACGTCATTTTCCTCGACCATACCAATGTATCTGTCTGGAGGATTAGAGACTCTACCAGACCTCTTAGGTTCCTGAGGAATGTTAACCGTATCATTAGTTGAAGGAACATATTCCTCCATCTGTTCCTCGGTTGTTGGTTCTTGAATCTCCGACAGCTCGAAGGTTCTATTAATTGACTTGTTCTCGAGAAATTCTTTCTCTAAGAACTTTGCACTAGCCGCAACAAAAACTCGATGTTAGGTAGGCGAATAGAAGTAATGACCAAACATTCCTTTTGGATAACCAATAAAGTATGTCTTGACCGATCGCGGGCCGAGCTTATCCTCGTATCTCCACTTGACATAAGCCTCGCAAACCCGAATAAAGGACAAGTTAGGGACCGTTCCCTTCCACATTTAATATGAAGTCTTGTCGACAGCTTTAGACGGACTTCGGTTAAGTATAAGAGCAGCTGACAAAAGAGCAAAA
The DNA here is from genome assembly GCF_048544455.1 of Silene latifolia. Classification (NCBI taxonomy): domain Eukaryota; kingdom Viridiplantae; phylum Streptophyta; class Magnoliopsida; order Caryophyllales; family Caryophyllaceae; genus Silene; species Silene latifolia. The sequence continues at coordinate 109,632,552 of NC_133531.1, forward strand.
CTCCATAATGAATCAGGTACTACCGTGTGACTCATCATGGATAGAACCATATCAAGTATTGTTCGATTTCTCCATTCGGACAAACCATTTAATTGAGATGTTCCAGGGGGAGTTAACTGTAAAACTACTCCACAGTCTTTAAGGTGTTGATCAAACTCATTTGAAAGATATTCGCCACCCCGATCTGAATGGAGTGCTTTAACCTTTCTTCCCAGTTGGTTCTCAACCTTATTCTGGTATTCCTTGAATTTTTCAAAAGACTCACTTTTATGCTTCATTAAGTAGACATATCCGTATCTACTCAAATCATCCGTGAAAGTGATAAAATATCTATAGCCGTCTCTTGCGGTGATTGACATAGGTCCACATACATCAATATGTATGAGTCCTAATAGGTCATTAGCACGCATTCCAACACCTTTGAAGGAAATTCGAGTCATTTTGCCGATAAGAACTGATTCACACGTGCCAAATGAAGAAAAATCAAATGTGGGGATAGTCCCATTTTCGATGAGTTTCTTTACACGTTTTTCATTTATGTGTCCCATTCGACAATGCCATAGATAAGTTTGATCTTTGTCACCAACCTTTAATTTCTTATTATTCACATGTAATATTTCTGTGGTTTGATCTAAGATATAAATTCCATTCATCGAAACTGCTTTGTCATAAACCATTTCATTAAAAGAGAAAATACAGCAATTGTCCTTTATTGAAAATGAAAAACCATCTTTATCGAGTACGGAAACAGAAATAATATTCTTAGATAAACTGGGTACATAGTAACAGTTATATTAATATAACTCAAAACCACTCGGGAGCTGGATTACATATGTTCCCATTGAGACTGCAGCAACTCGTGCTCCATTCCCGACTCGCAGGTCCACATCATCCTTTGCGAGGGGTGTGTGATGTTTTTTAGGCCCTGCAAATGATTACATAGATGAGAACCACAACCAGTATCAAGTACCCAAGTTCTGAAACTTGCATGGTTAATCTCAGTCATATGAATATAAGATGACATATCAACAAGAATGACGCGGCCTGCTTTTATGTCCTCACGGTACACGGGACAGTTCCTCCTCCAATGCCCAGTCTTGTGGCAATGGTGGCACTCAATGTTAGCGTCCTTGCTCTTTGCCTTGCCTTGTAAGCCACTAGTCTCACCAGGCCCACTCTTACCGTTTCCTGACTTCTTAAACTTTGGCTTTCCTACAGTTAGGTCGCCGTGAGCTTTGCCCTTACCCTTATTCTTGTTGGAAATCATGATAACATCTTGCTTCATGCTCCCACTCAATTTCATATCCTTCTCGGTCTGTACGAGAAGTGAGTGTAGCTCATGAGGACTTTTCTTCATGTCATTCATGTAGTAATTTGGCCTGAAAAGGGCAAAACCATCATGAAGTGAATGAAGCATACAGTCAATGACTATGCTCTCACTGATTTTGCAATCAAGTGACTCCAGTTTCTCGACATTCTCAATCATGTTAAGAATATGTGGGCTAACCGGTTGGCCCTTCTGGAGTCTCGCATCAAAGAAGCGACAAGTATGCTCATAAGTAACGATTCTCGGTGCTTTTTAGAACTCATTAGTAAGCGTGTTGAAAATCTTGTTTGCACCTTGGGCAATGAAGCGTCTTTGCAAATTGGTTTCCATTGCAAAAATGAGTACGTTCTTTATCGCACCAGCTTCCATGACGAAGTCACTATAAGCAAGTGACTCGTTAGCTCTTGCATTGGGGCCTGGGTTTGGCGGTATTGGCTCAGTTAAGTACTTGAGCTTACCGTCAGCAATGGCAGCATTCCGCAATGATGCCTCCCAGTCCACAAAGTTGGACTCGTCATTCTTCAGTCGGGTGGACTGATTCATGTGGTCCACGAAAGTTTTGAGCCAGGACTCGCGTGCAAGTTTGGCACTTGGCATAGAGATATCATTATTTCCAGCCATTTGTTGTAAGCAGTATTATCAATATAAAACGAATTCTACACTGCGAAAAGAAGAAAAATATAATAAGCATACTCATCGTTATGATTTAAGTCTAATGCAAAACTGTTATAAGCGAAGACTCAAGCATTTATACAATTGACCTCCCTCAAGAATTATATAAATGATCCCAAGACTCAATTATCTGTAAATTGAAAGCCAACCTCTTGGCTAATTCTAGTTTTAGAATTCTTGGTCGATAAATTTCTGTAAATTGTATCTATAATCCATCATAATCACGAGAAACTCTTCGGATTATAACGTTGAGGTAAAATAAGTCAACACAAACTACTTACCCAACGTAGAAGGGGTCATATAGAGATTAAGGTCCTATATGCCTACCGACGAAGAAGGGATTCATAGTTGTTTTGCCTATAAAGACTAGTCTCAATTTTAGTTATAGAGGAAGATCCCATCAACTTTATTTTAATTCATTTTAAGTGACTAATATCTAGCATGCGAGAATGAATAAACTAAGATGATGGCTTAAAATTGTGTGACATCTGTATGTCTATGAAAACTAACATCCAAACTATATGAGTTAATTTTCATACATTTAAGTAGGTGGTTTGGTTTAGGCGGAATATGATGCACTAATTATCATGCGATGAAAAGCAACATGAAAGGAAAAACGTAAAATAAAAACAAAGTCCTAGTGTGGCCTATCTACCAAAATGAACATAAATACAACTTTGGAATCCTTCCTAGGACCCGAGAAGCTTGTCTGGATGTTCCATCTTGGTCCATGTAGCGGGAGTGAACAATCCAATCTCCATCTTTAGTCTTCTCAAAATTACAATAAAATTACAAAATAAACCTATTTACATTCTAATTTCAAAAACATAATACTAAAGAGAATTAAAGGAGATTCGAGATCTCAAAATTACATTAAAATTATATTTCCATCATTACGAAAACATAATTAACTAAGGCCACACTAGGTAATACAAATTACAACCGATTGCAAAAATACGTAAATTAAACCATTCAACAATTCATACAACTAAATAAAATGCATCAACTATAAATTAATCATTCAAGACATAATTCCTTAATTATGTAGAGTAATTTATCCAAACCACCTATTTTATAATTATCAAAATTATGTGACAATTCCTCAATTACTCACAATAATTCCAATCTTAATTCACATTAACTAGTGATATGAATTAATCCAACATTATTTTAAACCTCTTTAAAATAATTGGGTATCTAAAATTTGTGAACTTTTTCACAACAACCAATCATACATTATAGAAAATAATGTATAAAATTAATCGGCCAAAAAAAAAAAAACGAAACCATTTTTTTTCAGCTCTCGGCATTATCAAAAAAAAAAAATATTTTTTTTTCCTTTTGCTCTCGGCAAATATGGAAAAAGAAAAACTGTTTTTTTTTTCATCTCGGCATTAAGCCCTAAAATAACAAAAACAGTTTTTTTTTTCTTTTTTTTTTTTTCAAAATAACCCATTTTATGAACAAGTTTGTTTAATGTTGCTACTAGAACAAGATTGGCATAATCATCAACTTTTAATTTAAAGATAGATTCAAACTAGATGATTCAATTTAACCTCTTAAAATGAATATCTAAATTATGATTAAATCGATTATCTGAATATTTGATTCATCACAATTGATTTGAACATTATAAATTAACTTGTATGCCAAAAACTATATAGCAAAAACAAATCATCAAGAATTAAAAACAATTTCCATTTACATTTTAATTTAATTCTTATTAAATCAAAACATCTACAAATTTATCATATTATCATCTTAACCTATTAAAACAATAATATGAATAAATCTAAATGGAAACAAAACACAAAAACAAAAAAAATTGGCTCGGCAAAAAAATTTTCATTCGGCCGAAACCCTATTTTTTTAAAAATTTTTTGTTTAAATCCATTTATGAAAATCATATAAAATAATTTCGTGGCCTATGCTCTGATACCACTTGTGGGAAATATCGGTATACTTCATCAAGAAATTTGGATTATAACGAAATTATAATAATGAAATTACGAGTCATAAATGAAATTGCATAAACAAAAGAATAGAGATTTAGAATTAACCTTTGGTCCTAGCAATTTGGCCTAAGAACAATATCGAAGTCGATATTCTCCTAATTGTTGCACCCAAAATGTTTTGAGAAATGCCTCTCTTTTTGCTAGAATAGATCCCTAATTTCTTATGAATTTTTAGGGTTTGTGTGATGTGAGAATTAGGTCAAAAACAAGTAAGGAAAAATGATTCCCTTCTCCCCTTTAAACCGTGTAAAGGGAGCAAAATAAGGGGAGATATTTTCTCCTTTTTTTTCTTCCTTAAATCGGTTGAAGCAACAACCAAAAATAAGGATAAAAATCTTCTTATTTTCGGTTATTGTCAAATTATATATAATGTGTATATTTATCAATTCTCAATTATGTCGACACGTATTTAATAAGACCACACACAACAATTTGTAGTCGATTTATTAATACCGGTCTGTCAACGTTTATTATGACAATATTGTATAATATACATTAACTATAAATATCGCATATTTATAATTTGCTTATTAAATATAACCGTTTACGTTTAATTACGAATTAACATCTTAATTCGTTTAAGATAACATTATATACATTAATTAAATATAACAGTTTATATTCAATTTACGAATTAACAATTAATTCGTCTCAGCCGATATTATTTAATTGTATTAAATAATCGTCTCATCATCACATTGACTAACCTTTTAGTCAAATACATTGACTAAGCTTTTAGTCATATAAGGCATCAATGTGATTATATTTTCATACAATCACATCTCTCAAACACATCCTTTAGTTGTGACTTTTAGGGACCAGTTGATCACCGCCATCAGTATGATAATAACGTCAAACTTCTAACAAGCCAACCGTTATTAAGTAAACGTTAATCAACTGATAAAATACTAAGTATACCCTGTGAACCTATAAGAGATTTATATATGTTATCACACTAACTGTGGAGGACATTAGCTCCAACAAATCTAACCAAACAAAACAAAAGAAAACAATTCACAAAAAAACGCACAAAAACGACTCGCCCTTCTTTTCAAGCAAAAGACGAGTCAAAACAACAAAACAAAATGGCACCCCAAGATCCACACAAGGTCCGCCAGCAACCCAAAATACAGTCCCAATACAACGAGGAATTTTTCTACGGCTCAAAAAGGCAATTTATACGCCAATTTGAGCACAAACCGGTCGAAAATTCAAAAACGGCCGCAAAGAGGCAAACGTGATTTTATCACGCCTCAAGGTGGCCTAAAATACCAATAAGGTCCATTTCAAGGCAAACTGACTTAATTCAAGCACAAACAGGCGCTTATTTTGTCAGACATAAGACCGTCACAAAAGGCAAAAATTCCAATTTTGCCCACAATACCCAACAAAGGTCCACAATGGCAAACACGGTCTTTCCCGACTACAATGCAACCTAGTGGGACCCACTATCCAAGCAAATAAACTTGGCATTGTGAGATGAGACGGTTTCTCACCTCACTCACGCTTTTCGAGCATAGGGAGCGGGAACGGGGACCAAAATGCAAACTAAAAGCACCCATACACTCCTAAACAGGTTTCTAACCTAATGCGATCATGAATTTCACTCGAAATGGGCTCAATCAAAAACGCCCAAATCGATTTTCTAGGGTAAATTTTTTTGCCCTAATTCAATCTATCAATTGATCAACAAACTTAAAAGGATTCAAGAGGAAACACATACCTTGAGATGACATCGATGATATCGGCGCAAATGAAAGCAAGCTAAAGGACCAACAATGGCGTTTTTTGGGTTTTCTTGTGTCGAAAGGTTGAAGATGAGTGAGGATGATATGCAGCCAAACCTCGCCTCTTTTACAGAAAAATAGGGAGGCCCCCTTGGTTCGCCAGGTGGCTCGTGCCTTAACCAGGCCTCCCCTTGCCCTATTCAGCGAAGTTTGGGCTTTGGCCCAATTTCCACATAACAAACTTCAAATTTTCATCGACGACCTTAAGGACCGTCATTTTATCAAATACAAAAAACAAATAGTGAAAATATAAATTCGCTATTTCCTCAAAATTCAAACGACGACAATCAAAACCGCCAATTTCAAAATAATAGTGAAAATTCAAATTCGCTATCTCTCCAAATTTCAAGCGGCGACAATTAAAACTGTCATTTTCAAAAATTATAGTTGGAAATTAAATTCGGCTATTTCCCACACATGTCAAAGGCGGCACATAAACCGTCACTTTAAACATAATAGTGAAGATTCCAAATTCACTATTTCCTTCAGATGTCAACGGCGACACATAAACCGTCACTCCAAACATGATAGTAAAATTCAAAATTTGCTATTTCCTTCAAAATTCAGACAGACGACGGCACACAAACCGTCACTTCAAAAGCAATGAATAGTGCAGATTCCAAATTCACTATTCCTTCAAATGTCAACAGGGGGGGCTTCCTTGCGGAACCCGCCCTTGTCAAAAACAGTAATCGTGAAAATTCAAATTCACTATTTCCACGGCGGCATCATGAGTCCGCTACTTTCAAAACAAGCCCATCCGACGCGGCTATTCTCACGATCCATTAATCGATCGCACCATGGCTGGCGAGCCTTACTACGCATCGCGGCTGGCGAGCCTTCCTCAGGTACGCACCATGGCTGGCGAGCCTTACCACGCACCATGGCTGGCGAGCCTTGCCACGCACTATGGCTGGTGCGCCTTACCACGCACCATGGCTGGTGAGCCTTACAACGCATCGCGGCTGGCGAGCCCTCCTCAGGTACGCACCATGGCTGGCGAGCCTTACTACGCATCGCGGCTGGCGAGCCCTCCTCAGGTACGCACCATGGCTGGCGAGCTTTACAACGCATCGCGGCTGGCGAGCCCTCCTCAGGTACGCATCATGGCTGGCGAGCCTTACCACGCACCATGGCTGGCGAGCCTTGCCATGCACCATAGCTGGCGGGCCTTACCACGCACCATGGCTGGCGAGCCTTACAATGCATCGCGGCTGGCGAGCCCTCCTCAGGTACGCACCATGACTGGCGAGCCTTACAACGCGTCGCGGCTGGCGAGCCTTACCACGCACCATGGCTGGCGAGCCTTGCCACGCACCATGGCTGGTGAGCCTTACAACGCGTCGCGGCAGGCGAGCCCTCCTCACATACGCACTAGGGCTGGCGAGCCTTTGTCCGCAAATAACCCAAGGACGTATCCCGAAGATGCCTCGAATACGACTCCTTGCCAGGGCTGGCGAGCCTTTGACCGCAAACAACCCAAGGACGTATCCCGAAGATGCCTCGAATACGATTCCTTACCAGAGCTAGCGAGCCTTTGTCGGCAAACGTGCGAGGACATATCCTAAGATGCCTCAGGTATGACTCCTTCTTATGGCTGGCGTGCTTTTGTACGTAGTCTAACGGACTTTAAACGACCCGCACGGATAGTCGACAGACTCTAAATTGTTCCCGACGACAAGTCCTTGGCTCGTACCCTCGAGTCGCCTTGGCGTCGCCCTTCCCAACGGCAGGTCCTTGGCCCGAATCCTTTCGAGCCGCCTTGACGTCGCTCGGGTCTCCAGGTTGTAATCTTCGATTGACCTGGGGGCTCTACTTTGACATACGCCCTGCCCAAGCCTCAGTCAAAGTGGGGCTCAGAGATACCCGATGTCTGCCGAGACTCCAACAAACACCCGATGATTATCGGACTATAACATGCTTTGGAATCGCGGCGTTTGATCGACAGTTTGTGTACAACTTTACGTCAGAAAACTTAAAACGATTTCGAAAATAAAACATTTCAAAACATTTCAAAAATACATGGAGTGTTTAATGCACAACGACGGGGTCGCAATGACACTAACTAAAGTCAAAACCGACACCGGGCCAAAAATCAACTCAAAAATTCAAATCCCGACTCCAACAACGAGTCAAACCGAGTCAACCACAAAAAACAAACCATTTCAAACCTTCTATGCTAAGATTTCCCGGATTTATGAATGGTCAAGTACCAAACATATGACTACAAATCCTAGGATAGAACAAATCATGATTGCTCTTGTGTGAAAGCGACAAGACAACTCGAAGACCCGCGACGTGGCTCGCGCCTCTTTGAGCAGCCTAGGTGGCCACGTCGCTCAAAACTCACACAACCACTCATTTTCCTATAAATACCCCTCAAATGCCCCCATTTGAGAACTTACGCGAGTGTCCGCCTCCTCTTTTCTCCCTTAAAATTCTCGACTCGACTTCTTAAGTCACAATCCGACGTGTATTTACGACCTACCGATCGTAAATACAAGCCTTACACATTGTTTGGTACCGTCATCGTTCATTAAATCACTTGACCGACCACTTCGACCACTACACCGTCACTAATCTTAAAACACTCTTTTGTACTTACCAAAACGGTTTTAAACCGAGTTGTTTCCGACCAAACGAGTTGTTACACTTACGTCGGTCACTCGCCATAACCAAGCATGTAAGTATGAGGGTGTAAAAACCCTTATTTTATCATGTTTTTATTTGTTTCATGACTATAACATGCTAAAACATGCATAACATGAACCAAAACATGGAATAAACGAGCCAAAACTGATTTTTGGCCTGAGACAGAAGCCCCTTGGTTCGCCGGCTTGCCCGCGCCTCAATGGGGTATCCAGGTCAGAATTAAACCGTATTTGTTCTCGTCATTTCCCTTTAATTCATTTTCACATTTGTAATCGGTTTTTACCATTTCAAATATTTTCAAATATTTTTCATTTTATTTCATTTGTTTTAACCATAAAACATTTTTCACCCTTAGTTCCTCATACCATGACGGTCAAATCCGTGTTTCGGTGATAATATTTGGTTAATAACATTTAAAAGGTATTTTAAAGCCTTTTATTTCATTTTTGGGAGGTATTTTAGAGCCTTTCATTATTTCTTTACATTTTCAAAACAAGCATATTAGTCACCAACACAAAGTCATCCTTGGTTCTACATACCATGCCGGATTTTAACCCGGGTACGATGACGAGTACCGACTAATTACATTCAAATGAACTTAAAACAATTAGTTCATAATCATCTTCAAAACTATTCATGTCAAGTTTGTCAAAGTCGAACCCGACACCGAATATTATCAAAATAATGATGATTATTCGAGTCTCGTTCCTCAAATCAACAAATCGGGTCAAATACCCACTTTTCAATACGTTTTATAAACGTTTTTCAAAAGGTCAGAATACGGCATATCACCGTAGGTTGACCCGCGCCTAAAACAGGCCTTTCAATTCTCATTTTCAAAACCAGGGGAGACCCCCTTGCATCGCCAACAGGCTCGCGCCTCATATGGCTGCCTGGTGCAAGGTCTGTTCCCCTTCTAGCATTAGTCCAGGACGATCCCGACTCCGGTTAGCCTAGATATAGGACGGATCAGATGACTATTTGCTCATTCAAAATCATATTTGCAAAATGCTTTGCTAAGACAAATGGATCACGTTATGCACCATAAACCTAATACGGTAAATGGATGTTTAATTTCCGTCTTGCATGCAAATCAACCATAAATCCAACTCGACATCTTATACTTGATACTTGGATTAAATCAACCGACTTAGAAAGCTCTCACATGTTAGGTTTAAATTATTGGATGCGCATTCATGCATTTAAACCGTTTTATCAACTTTTGCATTCAACCAACCAAGATCGATCAGTAGAGGCCGCTACCGCGGGCGGGATTGGGTGTCTGATTAAAGGGCTTCCCAATACGTACCTTCACCTCTTACTCAGAAACTTTGGATAGTGGACGACCTTATCCAGGGCGTACGGGAGTCATTCTAGAGATAGGATGCTAAAGAGGGACGATTTTCTTATCTTTAGTACCTATGTCAAACGCTGCTTTGTGCTTCGATTTGACCGAGGTATAAAGTGGATTTTGAACGGGTTCCAAGCATCCCACAAATTCTTGGTGGCAACTCCGAACATCTCTAATGGTTTCGAGACCCTTACCGAGACGAAACCGACCGATCTAAAACGATCCGGTCGAAAGCATTTTTACGCCACCGAGCGTGGCTTTCAAAAGACCGATGCACGCCTGCAGATCGAACCAGGCCTGCAGGTGGGCCATGCCCACAACAACTATATAATATATATACAATTCTACACTAAAAAGGAATGAACATGTTTTAGGGTTTTTCAATTTTTCAAATTTTTATGGGTTTTTAATGTTTATGAAATAAAAAGACATGTTTTTGTATTTTCAAAATTTTTTAATTTTTCAATTTTTATCATTTTTGTATTTTTTAGTCAAGTTAGAATTTCCCATCCCCACACTAGTATGAGCATTGTCCTCAATGGCCAATACGATAAGGACTTATGCAAGTTATATGAGAAAGAATGATTTCTACACTAAATGCAAACTATATGATATATAAACAAGTGAATGGATTCTAAACTACACTATATGATGCATGAAATTTTATTTGGTTGGAGAGCATAATTTGAATTAACTCCCAATGCGTGTGCTTAAACTTCCCTAAACCAAATAAGACACTATTCCTAATGTAAAAATTTGGGGAAGTTCATGCACAAAATGTCATGCATGAAACTAAACTTGTCATTTTGTATTTTACATGTGGGAACAATAAAAGACACCTCAATGAGACCGAGGTGGGAGTCCTTTAGCTGGTGCTAGGACTCAAACAAATGATCAAGATAAAAATATTTAAAAACAAGAGAAATGAACAAAGCTAAAGGAGGTGTAGGAAACTCACAATGGATTGTGGCATCCTCCAAAAAGCTTGCTAGTCCTCAATTGTCGCCCATGTCGACATCACTATCATCATCATCGTCATCCTCATTATCCTCAGTGTCATCATCCCACCTCCATGGATCCGTAGGCTTCACCATCATCACTTGAGCTTTCCATTTCCTCTTCCTCATCTTCCTCTTCTTCTTCTTCCTCACTATCAACAACAATCTCCTTCCCTTTGGTAACCTCACCACCCATGCTAGCATCTCTAGGAGCATTAGGAAAGAACACTTCCTTATCCGCACAACTAGGCAAAGGACATGGTGGATCAAGGAGTCCTTGCCTAGCTAAGTGTAGGAGGGGCGGATATTGGGCCCGGTAAGCATTGACCCGGTCCTCAAAAGCTTTCTTATGCATGTGTTGCATCAATTTGGTCAAGTAATCGTTACCTACCTCAACATCTTCGGGTCGGAATTCTTGGTAGGTAAACGGGTAGGGTGGAGTCACAATGGAGGAGGAGGGCTCGGCAATGGTTTCCCTTGTTGTTACATTATCAACTAGGCTTCATCGGAGAGTGGAAGAAGATAGTTTGGGCTTCGGACATTAAGTCGGCAAATCTTGTTTGGTAGAATGAAGGACTTGGCATCTTTGGTGAGCCACTCAAATTTGTTGTCAAGGTTGTCATTCTTTACCCAATGGAATTTGTTAATCATAGTGGCTACACTACTACAAATACAGGCAACTACAACGGCCCTTTAACAACGCTTATTCACGAAAATCATCAAAAGACGTTGTAGAATGGATGGCGCGAAATTTACCAAACTTAATTACAACGGTTCTGTGTTGTTAACCGTTGTTATTGGTTTTAACAACGGGTCATACTTTCAAAACCGTTGTTAATATAAAAACTAATAACAACGGTTACATTTTAACCGTTGTTAATAATTTGGCACAAAATTAGTGAAAAGTAATTACAACGGTTTATTTAGAACCCGTTGTTATTAGGTTGTAACAACGGTTGTATACTGAGTAACCGTTGTTACTAATGTAATGCAAATCTGAAGAACAACAGATTGCTTTATTCTGTTATACGCTACAAAACACAAACACAAGCTAATACTGCTACTATATCATCCTCCATTCCTCCCTTGTCGTCTCTCTGTCTTCATCTCCGTCACTGTTATCGCTGTCTTCTCTCCCTCATCGTGTTTATCAATCAGGTATATATGTTTCTTAGCAACGCTTATAGATATAGGATTTTTTAAGTTATTATCTAATTTGTTGATAATTTAGCTTAATTGCTTTCCTGAATTTCATTTATTTGTTTGCCTATTATTACGAATGTAGAATAATGACTCGAACTTGGATGATTGATGCAAATATGAGTGACCGCAACTATAAGGATGGTTTAGCTGAATTTTATGAAGTCGTTTCGAACAATTTGAAAGGTTCTTCTAGTATTGCATGTCCTTGTGAAAGATGTGGTAATATTAGCTATATGGCTTTTCCGTACGTTAAAATACACCTAGAAAAGTGGAGATTTAGTCGATCCTATACACGTTGGATTTTTCATGGGGAACCATTAGAGGAAGAGAATAGCTCTGAAGAAGATGATGTTGAGGTACACGAAAGGCTAACTGATGATCCTGAGTTTGCCGAGTTTTTTGAGTTGGAAGAGTTGGAAGTAGAGAAGTTGAATGTTGGGTCTATAGATAATGAAGAGAATGATGTTGAGTCGATTGCTTTTGAAGATGTAGGTGATGACACTAGTAATTGGGATGACCTTAACAACATGTATGAGAAGTTGTGTGAGTCTGAAGCACCTCTGTATCCTGGTTGTAAGTTCACAAAAATGTCGGCTGTGGTGAAGTGTATAATATCAAGGGGGCAAATGGGGGTGAGTGACACGTGTTTCACTAGTTTTTTAGCCTTGATAAAGGAGTTGCTTCCTGATGGTAATGTTCTACCTGTTAAGACATATGAGACGAAAAAACTAATAAGAAGAGTGGGTATGAAATATGAGAAAATACATGCATGTCCAAATGATTGCATATTGTATCGGAAATTATATCAAAACTTAACCAATTGCCCTAAATGTTTGGAGTGGCGTTATAAGGATAAGGAAGGGATCCCGGCTAAGGTGTTGTGGTATTTTCCATTGATACCAAGAGTCATAAGGATTTATGCGAATCCCGATGATTAAAAAATGTTAACTTGGCATGAAACAGGAAGAATAAATGATGGAAAGCTAAGACACCCGGCAGATGGTATGCAATGGAAATCGTTCGACGCTAAGTATCCCGAGTTCGGCAATGAACCTAGAAACTTACGTCTAGCGCTGTCCACTGATAGAATGAACCCACACGGAAACATGAGTAGCCAACATAGTACTTGGCCAGTAGTGTTGGCTATTTATAACTTACCTCCATATGTGTGCATGAAAAGAAAGTATTTGATGTTGTCGTTGTTAATTTCCGCCCCTAAACAACCTGGAAATGATATAGATGTCTATTTGGAACCTCTTCTAGATGATTTGCGAATGTTGTGGGATAGTGGGATAGAAGTATTTGATGCATATAAGAACGAAACTTTCAATTTGAGAGCGATATTATTGTGTACAATATCTGACTATCCGGCTTATGGCGACCTTTCTGCGCACACAGTTCATGGGAAAGAGGCTTGTCAATTGTGTGGGGAGGATATCGATTCTGAATACTTGATGTCTTCTCGTAAGTTTGTGTATATGGGAAATAGGAGGTTCTTGTATCATGACCACTGTTATCGCAAGATGGAGAAAGCATTTATTGGAAGATAAGAACTTTGTCAACCTCCTAGAATTTTGAGTGGGCATGAAGTTTATCAGAAAGTAAATCATATTGAGATAGATTATGGGAACAAGAGCGGCTTTAAATTGTCTACTCGCGGGTATAAGAAAAGATCCATATTTTTTAATAAACTTCCATATTGGCCTGACCTGGAGGTCAGGCATTGCCTCGATTTCATGCACATTGAGAAAAATGTCTATGATAATATTATCAATACCCTTCTAAATGTTCCTGGTAAAACAAAGGATAACGCCGCAGCTAGGGAAGATATGAAAATAATGGGTATTAGGCTAGAGTTGGCACCACAGAAGAGAGGTAATCGTACATTTTTACCGCCAGCAGCTTATACCCTTTCACGGAATGAGAAAAAAGAGTTATGTGCATGCTTGAATGGAATTAAAGTGCCACATGGTTATTCGTCGAACATCAAAAGCCTAGTGTCGATGCAAGACCTAAAACTCACCGGGTTAAAGTCACATGATTGTCACACTTTGATGCAACAATTATTACCTGTGGCTATTCGTTCCATTTTACTTGAAAAGGTAAGATATGCTATAACTAGATTCTGTCTCTTCTTCCAGTCCATATGCGAGAAAGTCATCGATCCTGATGACGCGGATTCATTGCAGGACCTCGTTGTAACATCTCTTTGTCAGTTGGAAATGTATTTTCCACCCTCTTTCTTCACTATCATGATTCATCTGACCATTCACTTGGTTAGGGAGATTTTGTACCTTGGGCCCGTGTACTTGAGATACCAGTATCCTTTCGAAAGATTGATGAAAGTCTACAAGGACTATATATCTAATCGGTATCGTCCGGAAGGTTGTATTGCTGAACGCGCTATTTTAGACGAAGCTCTTTCATATTGTTACGCTCATCTCTCCCCTGAGGAGTTGATTGGCGTTCATAAGAATCGTCATAGTGACTGGATGACCGGAAAAGGTATTAGGTTTTGGGTTGAAAAAATTGTGACACGTGAAATGTTGCATTTAGCACATACGTATGTGCTAAACAACGAAGATGAGGTGCAACCTTATATTCAACAACACAAAGATGAGCTCAAATACGATCACCCAAACAAGACCGAGAAGTGGTTTGCAAACGAGCATACGAAGACGTTTGCAGAGTGGTTTAGGAATATTGTCTTAGAGTGTACGAATCAAACTGGTGATGACATCTCTCCTAGGTTACTACGTCTTAGTTTAGGTTCAAATGCCAGGGTCACCTTTTATAGCATTTTTGCCATTAATGGATATGCTTTTTACACCCGCGAGCAAGATGAGTTGAGCACAATGCAAAATAGTGGGGTGAGTTCTGAATTTGAGGCAATGCACTTTGCTACTTCAAAAGATAAAAAGCCTATTTGGGGAAAATGCCTTTATTATGGTGTTATTCAAGAAATATTGGTACTAGATTACATTGATTTCACAATGCCTTTGTTTCGATGTAACTGGGTTGATAACAACCTCCATTGTGTCCGAAAGGATAAGATGGGATTTACGTTGGTCAATCTGGGTAAGGTTGGCAATAATAAGGATGATCCTTTCATAATGGAATCCCAAGCTAAACAAGTGTTCTATGTCACCGATCCTATGGATAAGAAGTGGTCATTGTCTTTGTCTATAAGGAGTAGAAGGAGTAGTCCATCCGATAATGGTGATGATGATCAGGATGTCGTTTTTTTGAGGGAGTGGATCTCTCTACCACTGTATCTTATTTCGACGATGTTGACACTGATCATGAGGACACTGAAAGCATCTATATGCGTGATGACCATTGTGAAGGTATTTTGGTTAACGAAGAAACTATGACATCCAAGAAATGTCCCCGATCCTGAGATGGTTCATCTGGACACAGTGATATGGACGACCAACATTTTGAGTCATTTTCAGACCAGTAATTTGATGGTTTAATTTATTTGTGAGTTGTGGGGAGCTAATAGGATGCCTGAATTTATAGCAAGTTTGAGATGTGTTGTATGTCTTTAGCTTTTGGTAGCTTTAAAAAGCCAATAGAACCAATAATGGTCATTGTTAAATAAAGATTCCCAAATTTGCATGGCATGGTAAATCCTGTAGCTTAGATATGCAGTATGCATGCATGCTGGTGTTGTCTTATTTTCTTGATCTTATTATTAGATGTGGATGCTAGTGTTGAAATTGCTGAATAATGTTGCGGATATGGTGCTTCTGCATTATTCGATGTATTATTACTGAGTTTGGACGGTAATGGAATTACAGTAATTTAAAAAAAAAAAGGTTCAACAATAACAACGGTTATATTTAAATTACCTGTTGTTAATACTTTCAACAATGGTTATAGTTACATTACCCGTTGTTATTACTATCAACAACGGTTATAGTTACATTACCCGTTGTTATTACTATCAACAACGGTTGTAGTACCCCTACCCGTTGTCATTTATTTTTTTAGACATATTTCATTTTGGCGCAAATTTGGTGAAAATATATTACAACGGGTATATTTTAACCGTTGTAATAAAGTTTTGACAACGGTTGACTTTTATTGACCCGTTGTTATTAACATATAACAACGGTTTTGTTTTGAGGACCCGTTGTCAATAGTTTGTCTTAATAAAAAACTAACTTACAAACACATACAGCATACCACACAAACACACACAACACCAGTTCAATCGTTGGTATCCTGAGTTTATTATTCTCTCTTCCTCGCTTTCTACATTCTCCTTGCCGGCCGTCACCCAGTTTCCGACGCCCAGATTCCGTTGCCTTCCCTTATCATCCTGCTCGTTCTCTTTATCATCATCATCAGGTATGTTCACTTTAATTTTGTGTTTCGTCATTAGGGTTTTAAGACGATCATCTTTTTTCTTTTTCATGCATCTGTTTGTTTTTCGTCTTCTTTGTTATCTTTATCATCCCGCATCATCTACTTCACTCCTCTTATTAGGGTTTAGGATTTTAGAAGCTCAATCTGTTGTTTTAAATTTTCATTCCTATTAGGGTTTAGGGTTTTAGATAATACTCTGCATGTACCTTGTTAAGTTGTTCATTTCCTATTTCATTCATATTTGGGTTTTAGGATTATCATGGGTGAAAAACGGAAAAGAAGTCAAAAGAATAATAAGCCTGGGGATAATAAGCCTGGTGAGAGGGGTGTTACGAAGTGCCAGAAAGCCCTTGCAGCTATAGCTGCTAAAGAGCCGATGAAAATAACATGGTGCTCGAAGGGTTTCCCTACTGGTCCAAATGCGGGTTATTTATCTAGTTGGATTGGATGTTGCACAAGACAGTTTGTGCCTATCCATTTAGATGAAATTAGAAATTTGAATCCAAAATTGGCGGAATTATACTTGGCTCGTGTAAAGGAAGCCTTTGATATTGCCGATGAATGCCATGATAAGTATTTAATACATAAGGTAGGGGATGCCCTAAGGCAGTGGAAGTGTGACATTGCTAGGGAGTGGTTGTATGTGGACAAGGCAACGGGGGAGATGCGTAAGAACCCACCGGGAGACAATAAGTGTCCCACCATCAGTCTGGAACAATGGGATCTTTTCAAAGAGATGAGAACTACTGAGAAGTTTCAGGTTAAATATCCTCGCCTTTTAATGATTTACCTATCATTTTTTTAATTAATGAGTTCTTTATATAATCTTTTTATTATCTCATCTACTTGCGCTTTTATATAATTATTTGAAGGCCGTTAGCAGAAGAAATCGTGCTAACATTTCATGCAAGAAGGGGAAATGGTATGGTTCTCGAAGCGGTTACAGAAAGATAGAAGAGAACCTCGTAAGTAGCATGCATTCCCCTATGAGACTTTATTTTTTTTAATCACACTTGGACTTGCATTGATACACATTTACATGTATAACTGTTACCATGTTAATGTGTAGGTGGCAAAGAAAGTGACCAACTTGGATCGGCATGTAACTTATAAAGAAGGGCACACGCCTAAAGGATCCCGATCGAGTGACAAATATGATGAGGAAGTGTTGGCCAACATAGTAAGCATTATTTATTAAGACGAGTTCATTACTAACTTTATTATTTTAGTCACAAATATAATTTGAAGTTTATTTAATATATTATAGGACAACGTATTGAAGGAGGTAGAAGAAGGGAAATTCACTCCCAATGGTCGTAATGACGTTCTTGCTAGAGCGATTGGCCGACCCGAACATCCAGTCGATTGAGGGGCGTCCCGTTACGAGTTGGAGTAACGAAATATTATGGGACAACTGCCCCGATAAAGAAGAAAAGGAAGACTAAGTCTGAGAAGGCTGACATGGTACCATTTATTCTATTATTTTCATTTAAGTTCAATTCACATGTTATTGTTGGGATAAAAATTGTTGAAACATTATATTCTTGGCACGCAGCTTCAGTTAATGGCATCCGTACTACTAAAGTTAAATCTTGGAGGCAAGCTTTCCGAAGAAAAAGTGAAGATGATGGAGGATGTCATTTATAAAGGGGGTAATAAGGTACAACAGATTGGTCAAGAGGCCGTTACTACCTTGGCAATACATAAGAAGGAAGTATCGGTCAACGAGATTCAGAAAGATCAGGTATCTAATGCTTCTGAAGTTGTAACAACTAAAGCCGATCAGGTACCTAATACTTCCTTATTTTTCTTTTCTTTTTCTTTTGGGTAAGATCAGGTGGTGTGTTCCCTGCCAGCTCTAATGCTATAACTTCTGAAATCGTGCCATTGGTTAATTTTATTAGGTAAATAATGGGTATGAAAAGGAGAGGCAACTTCAGAAGACGACTGATGGAAAACAGCATACATCCCCTTCAAGTCAGTTCACTGTTTTCAGTAAGGTATGCATGAAGTGTTTAATTAGTTAAATTTATACGAATTCTATTAAATTTTGGGATATAATAATGTATGTGTATTCTTCATGTAATACCCGTCCTTTTAGAGACCCTTTGACCAGGGTTGACCGACCTTGGGAGCGGGAATAGTCTTAGAAAGACGTACCAAAGTTATCTTGGGTTACGAGTTAGGAGTGGTACTCGATAGAGTAGAGGCTACTCGATCGAGTAGCTTAGTTACTCGATCGAGTAGGGGGCTACTCGATCGAGTAGGTTGGGTACTCGATCGAGTATCGAGTTTCCAGCGAGGGTTTTATATCGCGTTTTGTTAAATCCGCAAATCATTTCCGCCTCATTCCTTCCATCCTTTAGTCGCCTCTTTCCCTTCCCTTCACCACAAAACCTCCATGGAAGCCCTTTGAAGGTCCTCGTGCCTTAGGAGAGCGTAGCTTGAGTCGGGTAGCGGTCTTTTGCCGGGTTTCTCCTTATAGGTATGTCATAATCATCATCACTTTTCCCATTGTTGTGATTAGGGTTTGCTTGATAGTAATAGATAGTTGTTTTGCCCTTATAAGCTTTGCTTGGTTGTGGTTGCGTAAAGGTAGGTTCGCCTACTCAGTTTCTGTAGATAGTCTAGTGTGTCGATCGTTGTATCGTTGTTGTTGTGTTGTGATTGCGATCGTGTGACGGTATGTAGACGATTGTGGTTGTGATTGTGATTGTTTGTCTGTGGTTCTCGAGATGCATTCTCGGCTGAGTGGAGTCACTTGCGGGTGTGGCTTCACGCCCTAGTTTCGCCCTTCGTGGAACCTGCCACAGAAGGGGATGTGCACATTAATGGGATAGGGTTATCGCTCGGTATGATGAGCGGGGCTTAGGTGGGAACGGCTGCGGTCCCCCACTGGCAGGGCTGGTCCAGTGGACAGTTGGTGACGGAGATGGAGTGGAGTACCTGATTGTGATTGTTTGTGTTGTGTTGTTTTGTTAGTTGTGGTTAACTTGGTTGTGTCTTATCTCGGTACTGACCTTGTGTGGTTGTCTTGTTTGTTTATGTGTCTGTCGTGATCCCCTATGGTGAGCAGTCTGTCTTAGCAGGTGTTGATGTGGTTGCTAGCTGGAGTCCGGGCAGGGATGAGTCGTCACGAGATTTAATAATTATAGCAAGTAGTCTTTGAGTTGTATCTTTTATTTCATTAGTTGGATAGATGGCTTGTAAAGTAATTTAATAGTTCTTTTATCGACACTTGATTATTACTGTCCTCGGGCAACCGAGATGGTAACGCCTTTATATGCTAAGGAAGGCCTAGTTAAGGCTCCTATGTATATGGGGGTGTTACAAAGTGGTATCAGAGCGATGATTTTGGAACCTGTAACAAATGAAAATAATGAACGTAGTGAGTCTAATAAAATAAACCTGGTGTATGTGTAATGGGAGCCCCGCTGATGCTAGATTTTTGGTGAGTAGGCGCCCTCATTTCAAAATCTTGGCCCCGTGACACTTAAGCCAGTCACATGGTATGGGAATGTGGAGTCCGTGTGTGTATGTGTGAAATGTATGTTAACTGAGTCGGAGTTGCATCTGGTTAAGTCGTTGCTAGAGTTAATGATCGAGGCCATTTCGTGTTCACAATTAAGTATATGTGGTCGTTGGTCAATGGTCGATACAAAACACAATTTATACTTCACAAACAACTCTACAATTAGTAAAGGGGCAAGTAAAGGTCGGATCCCAAGGGACGGGTATTGAAATGAGAATTCTATTGTAACTAGTAGTGTCTAGGGGTGTCACAAATTGGGTTGATGTAGAAGGTCACTAAACTAAAATAACAATGAAAATAAACTAGCAAGATGAATAAAATAAGGGGTGTAAACAATTGATTAAAAGCACTAGGGTGTCATGGGTTCATAGGGAAATCATGGGATATGATCATACAAACATGTTCTCAAATTATAAGCAAGCAATTATTGTTGTGATGGATTGAGTTGGGTTATATCTTACAATCCTAGGAAAGTTTGGGTCCCGGAGCCGAATCGATTAGATTGTACAACACCTACAAGTCGACTTAATCTTTCCTACTCAACACATGCATGGTCTAACAAGACTCGAGTTGGGTTATGTCTTACAAGTCAAGTTGAAAGGATAGAAGATGATAGTAAATGCAAGGATTCATAGGCTTAGCATTTCATCAAATATAACATGTGCATGTATTAAGATCAAAACAAGCAAGCAAATAAGATATGAAAGCATATTGATTTAAGCATGAATCATTCCCCATGTTGGTTTCCCTAATCACCCATTAAACCCTAGCTAAGAGACTACTCACTCATTATCATGTTGATCATGCTAGAAAGGTTGTCAATCATACTAACATAATGAAACATGATGAATAAATGAAAGTAATTAACAATAATTAAAAAGGGATTAAGAGATTATACCTACTAATGATTCCAATAATAAAGCAAGAATAATAGAAGTACTTGAATCCTAGATCGAGAGGTTGTCAATCTCCCAATAATAACCCAAATAATCTTCAATTACCCAAAATAAAGGAAGAACAAGAGAGAGATTAAAGAACTAAAACTTGGATTAAAACTTGATTAATACTTGATTACAATATTGAAGAGAGATTTGATTGATATTAACTACACTAATTATTGATAAGAAGAACATGCTCCTCTAATTAGACTAATGGGGTATTTATAGTGAAAATTAGGGAGGATGCATTAGGGTTAACTAAGGGCTAAACTAGTAATTACACTTTTTAAGTTGAGCAAGGAGGAGCCGGTATTTTCTGAGAGAAGGGCTTCTCTTTTCGTAGCTTGAAGAATGAAATCCGTGCTGTACTGAAATCCGTGCGGATTAGAGTCGGGACGGCCGGATTTGGGCTGGGCAATCCGAGCGGATTCGGAGAGAGGGACGCTCGGATTGTCTTTGGGGGAATCCGAGCGGATTCCAAGGAGGGACGCTCGGATTGTTGAGGCTGGACGGACGGATTGTCAGCAATCCGTTCGGATTGTTGGTCAGCGTCAATTCTTCTTCTTTTTCTTCCCTTTTCTTCATAAATTCCTTGGGGATTTCCTTGGGGACGCAAGGATCCTTTCTCAACATTGCTCTTCTACTATGATATGTACAAAGGCCTTCTAGTCTTGTCTCTTCTTGATGCTTGGTCATTGAATACAATCAATTTAGCCTCGTTTTGCCATGAAAATGCAAGATTCTTACTCCTTTCCTACCAAGGGATCAAAATCTCAAATAATATGCAAAACAAAGAATTAAAGATAAGAAATGACCCAAATAGGCACTAAAAAGCATGGAAACAATGGTAATTCGGGGGCTAAATATGCGCCAATTATGGTCACATCAAATATCCCCAAACCGAACCTTTGCTCGTCCCGAGTAAAGAGGTGACAAAGACTAGGACCAAAACTAACCTATCCTAATAATAATAGCCGATATGAGACAATTAGCGGGTCTCACTCCGCCCCTTCAACTCACAACAAGACAACCATGAGGTAGGATGCCTCCTTGCAAGGCAAGGTGGGTCTTGCCAAAATGGCGACACATCCAAACATTAAAGCACATAAAATCACATAATGGATGCATCTACAAAAAGAATAGCCACTTTCCTCATCTAAGTGGCGGAAATTATCTACAAGGGAAGCAATTCAAGGGTACACAATCCTTCATAGATGCAATTTGTTCAAACTACTAAGCCTAGAAGGATACCAATAAATCACCTCCAAGTTGTGTCAAGCTAGGGTACCTTTGTCCTCAATCGTTAAATGCTTTTGTCAAGAGTAGACTCCCTATGGTGTTAGAAACACTGGAGGATCGCGGAATTCCCCCTCTTGCCTAGACAAGAAGAAGGGTCGTCCCCTCTTTACCATGCACAAAAATGGATACGATGGATAAAGGGATCAATAGATATTTGAGTTTCATTTTGGGAGTTTGCTTTTGTTTTTGTTTTTCCCCCCAATTTCATTTGGCATTTGACATTTGAGAACACTTTCTTGCCATTTCTTTTTGATTTTTGGCTTTTCAATACTTGACAACTTTTTTGCATTTCTTTTTGAACATTTTCAAAGTCACCCCAATTAGTAACGAGGGTGCCTTGTATTTGAAGCTTAGGAGTTCTATTTTTGCTCCTCTTTTCTTTTGATGCATTTTTGCAAACTTTCTTTCACTTTTCATTTCTTTGAACTCAAATTGATTTCTTTTTGTGCCCATTCCCTTTGATGACAAAAATGTGGTAGAACATGGATGAATGATGGAAGTATACATGGTTTCAAGGGTCACCTTGGAATAAACGGTAGCCAAGGAGTTATCACACCACAAGGTACTCTTGACTCGGCCTTAAACCATGGGTCAAAGGATACTAGCATGACACATCCTAGGGTGTTTTACAAGCATTCTAACAAGCAAAGTCTTAAGAATAAAAAGCATCTACTAGGGCCTATATACACTTGTCAAGCTTCCCAAGTAGACGGTTTCGCAAAATTTTTCTAACATGCAAACTACATGTCATAATGCAACTAACATATACACATCCTAATGCAAATGATTCTACCAACTAATATGGCATATAAACTAAATGCAATCCTAAGTTCACATTGTTTTACCGCATCAACCAAAATAAAGCCACATAGTCATTAACATAAAGAGGAAAAAGGAGATTGGAAAGATCATACCATGCGGTCTTCAATATCCTCATGTCTCGGATGTGGCGTAGTCAATCAAAGTGAACAAGGATAAACAAACACAATATATACAAGACAATATATACAAAGGAAATGAACTTGTTTTTGGTTTTTCAATTTTTTCAATTTTTATGATTTTTGAAATTTTTCAATTTTTATGGTTTTTGAATAAAAGTTAAGTGTTAGAATTCCCATCCCCACACTAATATGGGCATTGTCCTCAATGGCCAAAATGATGGAAATTATGCAAAGATGATGCATGATTTCTATACTAAATGCAATTCTACACTAAGCTATACTACATGATGCATGGTTTTTGTTATGACGGAGAGGATAATTTAGATTACCTCCCGTTGTGTATGCATTAACTTCCCCAAACCAAATAAGACACTATTGCTAATGTCAAAGCATTGGGGTAGTTCATGCACACACTATGCTATGCATGAAACTAGATTGTCATTTTGGATTTTACAAATGGGAACAAAAAGAACACCTCAATGGTACCGAGGTGTGAGTCCTTTGATGTTGCTAGGACTAAACCAACAATGATCAAAATGAAATAAAATACAAAGAAACAAGATACAAAGCTCTTTTCATGAAAAATAAAGATAAGGAGGAGAGATGAGAAAACTTCACTTGAACTAAGGTGGGTGCCTCTTGCCCGCTCCACCTAGCTATGAAGTAGTCTCCTAGATATCAGCATCATCTCCTTCAATATCGGTATCCCAAATATCCTTTGAAGCATCACTTAAACTTGGATCCATGAATTCATCTTCACTCTCAAGCTTCACCGTATCACCTCCACAAGAATCCCCACTCTCTTCCCCTTTGCGGCCGTTCGCCCCTTCATTAGCCTTTTCCGAGTTAGAAAAGAGCAATTCCATTTGAGCCCATGAGGGGAAAGCTCCTTCCTCACTAATCCGTCCTTTTTGAGCCATCTCATAGTATTGGGGGTAAAGAGCATAATAAGTGTCCACGGAGGTCTCATATTGACGGTAGTGTAAATCTTGCAAAATTCCCGTGACAAAGTCGTCACGGGGGAGGATGAAGGGATTTGGATGGTTATATGGTTGGTAGGGAAAGGGGTAAGGAGGCACTTTTATCCTCTCATTTTGAGTTTGTTGTTCTTGTTGTTGTGGTGGATTTTGTGGGGGTGGAGTTTGCCTTGTTTGACTTGGGATGAGGTAGGAGGGCATTGGGGACAAGCTTCCTCTTCTTGGGGAGACCCGTGGTAGATCATGCATTGGGAGATAGAGTGGATCGCTCCCTTTTGTCAACCACTTTATCTTCTTATCAACCCCCTCAAGGGTTATCCAATGGTGTTGGACGATAAGGAGATCTTCATTAATTCTCGTGTTCCCCGCAAGTGGAGTGTACTCATTGTTCTCATTGAACCTTGGGTTAAAGTGCTTTGCAAGTCTAGTTATGAGTCCACCATTCACTATGTGCTTCATTCCATCATCATTCCCATTTCGAAACTTTGCCCATTTCTCTAGCATAACTAGAGGTGCATTGAATTGATACCCATCTCTCCCTTGAATGTTGAGGTATGATTCCATAAATACAAGGTCCAATTGGTTGACAATGGCCGGATCACGGCAGGCGAAAAGAGTACCCGAAAGAAATCTATATGTAAGCCTCAAGATCGGGTTTTGGATGTGAAAAGCAAGACACTCTTTGGTAAGAATGAAATCCCGGCCCGTCATGGCCCTCAATGGTGCAACATTATACTTTTTGGGCTTTGATGTTCGGGTAGGCGAAACATCAAGTCCGAACACATTGGCAAACTCGACAAGGGTCATCATTCTAGAGACATTCTCCAACCTAAACTCTATGCAAATAGTCTTGTTCAAGGTTGTGATTCTCAAAAAGCTTAAGAATTCTAGCACAAGGGACCGATATGTTGGCTCATACATGCGAAAGAGAGTCGAAAGACCAAAAACCTCAAAGAGTGCCTCTACTTGGTGAAAGATTCCAAGCTTTCTTAAGGTATCATGACAAAGAAATTTAGTGGGAAGAATATTCTTACTTAAGAGTCGATGGAAGACCAATCGCTGCACATCATCAAGGAATTCCACATTCGAGAAATCGTCGAGCCTTGTGAGGTCTACGATCTCTACATGTTCCCTTCTAATGGTGTTGAGATGTGAGGTAGAGGAACTTCCCACCATCCTTGGTCTTCTTGCACTTTTAAAGGAGAATCTCCTTGGTGCCATTCTTGCTTCTTTTGTTGGGTTATTTTGATTTGAAGATTTGCTAAGGATGTTCCTTGTTGATTGAGAATTGGAAACCCTAGAAAATTGGGGATTTTTAATTTTGTGGGTGAAGAGAGTGATTTGGATATGTATGGGAGTCATAAGGAGGTGAGTTTTATAGGGTAAGTGGAAGGAGTAGTGATGTGGCATTATATGGGTGGTGGGGTGTGTTTTAATTGGAAAAAGTCGGGTCGGGAAAAAGTGGGAGGAGACGAGCGGATTCGGAGGGAAGACGCTCGGATTCCTCCTTCACGAGACGGGCGGATTCTGGGCAATACGCCCGGATTCTGCCACAGAGTGAAATTCCAAAATTTTTGTCGCCACAAGACGGGCGTCCCGAGAATAAGACGCTCGGATTCTTTCATGGTGGGACGGGCGTCTCTTTCAGAAGACGGGCGGATTTCAGTACAGAGATTTTTCTTGAAACGCACAGGCGGAGAGACAAGCGTCTTTCCACAAATCCGGCCGGATTCAACCAGACGGGCGTCTCTTTCATAGGACGCTCGGATTTTCAAACACCCGAAACCTTCAATTTTTCGACACAAATTGGACGTGCGGTTTCTCTCCTAGACGTCCGGATTCAGCCAAGACGGCCGGATTCCCGAAAATCCGCTCGGATTCTGGCTGCGAGCTTTGACTTTTTCTTCTTTCTTTCAATGCATCCCCAGACTTAGGAATTTGCTCCTTCCTTCATTCAAAAACTTGTTAGTAACCCTCCCTCACTTACGCTCGTGAAAAGAGTTTATGACATTTATTAAAATAAAAGCAATAATAAATACAAGTTAGAGGGTTAGTATATTTACAAATGGTGGTTTAGGGAGGACTCCACCAAACTCTCCCTTAGATGGTCCTTTTAAGGGGGAGGAGGCCCGAGGTAGGTAGCCTCGACCTCTCCAACAAATGCTCCTTCATAGTATGGCTTCAACCTTTGACCATTTACCTTGAACTTGCTTCCATCTTCCGCCTTGAGTTCGAAATCTCCATATTTTCCAACTTCGGTTATCACATAGGGACCCATCCATCTAGAGTTCAATTTTCCCGGAAAGAGTCGGTAGCGGGAGTTGAATAGAAGGACTTTGTCTCCCTTGTGCAAGGCCTTTTGTCGAATTCTCTTATCATGAAGCAATTTTGTTCTTTCTTTGTAAATCTTTGCATTCTCATAAGATTGTAGTCGGAATTCCTCCAACTCTTGGATTTGGATCATCCTCTTTTGACCGCTCAATTTGAGATCAAGATTGAGTGCTCGGATTGCCCAATAAGCTTTGTATTCCAATTCGATTGGCAAATGACATGCTTTTCCATATACAAGCTTGTAGGGGGAGGCACCAATGGGAGTCTTATAGGCCGTCCTATAAGCCCAAAGAGCATCATCAAGCTTTGTGCTCCAATCTTTCCGAGTCTTGTTCACAACTTTTTCAAGAATTTGTTTGATCTCTCTATTTGAAATTTCCACTTGACCGCTTGTTTGAGGATGATATCCCAAGCCGGTTCGATGTTGAACACCATATTTGGTCAAAAGGGATGCAAGCTTCTTCTCATGGAAATGTGTTCCTCCATCACTAATGATAGCTCTAAGAACTCCAAATCGTGGGAAAATTATCTTCTTGAAAAGCTTGGTGACCGTTTTCGCATCATCATTTGGGGTGGCAATTGCCTCTACCCACTTTGAAACATAATCTACGGCCACAAGGATGTACTTGTTCCCATTGGATGTCACAAAGGGTCCTTGGTAGTCAATTCCCCAAACATCGAAAATCTCCACCTCTAGAATGCCCCTTTGTGGCATTTCGTTTCTCCAAGATATATTTCCCGTTCTTTGACAAGCATCACAATGAATGATGAATTCTCTTGTATCTTGAAACATTGTGGGCCAATAGAAGCCCGATTGGAGAATTTTTGCAACGGTTCTTCTTGCTCCATGGTGCCCACCGTAGGGTGATGAATGGCATCCTTCCAAGATTCCTTGGATTTCCCATTGAGGGATGCATCTCCGGTAGAGTCCATCACTACACTCCTTGTAGAGGTTTGGGTCATCCCAAAAGTACCTCTTCACTTCGAATAGGAATCTCTTCCTTTGGTTGTGGTTCAAGTTTGGAGGAGCACCTTTCCAACAATATAATTGGCATAATCGGAAAACCATGGGGTGATGTGCCTTTCAAGTTGAGTTTGAATAGCCATCAAAATATCGTCGGGGAATGAGTCATTGATCGGGGTTTCTCCATTTTCATCATGAAACCGGATTCTTGACAAGTGATCCGCTACTACATTCTCGGCTCCTTTCTTGTCTCTTATCTCCAAGTCAAATTCTTGAAGAAGCAAAATCCATCTCAACAATATTGGTTTTGCCTCCTTCTTTATCAAGAGATGTCGGAGAGCACGGTGATCCGAAAATACAATCACCTTGGATCCAAGCAAGTAGGAACGGAATTTATCCAAAGCATAAACAATGGCAAGAAGCTCCTTTTCGGTTGTATCGTAATTCACTTGAGAAGGGTCGAGGGTTTTGCTTATGTAATAGATGGCATGAAGAGCTCTCCCTACCCGTTGGCCAAGAACCGCTCCAACGGCGTAGTTGCTAGCGTCACACATAATCTCGAAAGGTAACTCCCAATTTGGGGGTTGGATGATTGGTGCCGAGATTAATGCTTCTTTGATTCTGTTAAAAGCTTCAACACACTCGTCAGTAAATTGGAATTGGGCATCCTTAAGCAAAAGTTGAGTGAGGGGTGTTGCTATTTTCGAAAAATCTTTTATGAAACGACGATAAAAACCCGCGTGACCGAGAAAACTTCTCAGCCCTCTAACATTCACGGGAGGTGGGAGTTTCTCTATCACCTCAACTTTAGCTTTATCGACCTCGATGCCCTTTTCCGAAATCAAGTGACCCAAAACAATTCCTTCATTGACCATGAAATGACACTTTTCCCAATTTAAAACAAGACTAACATCTTCACATTTTTGCAATACAAGAGAAAGATTATGCAAACATGAGTCAAAGTCCTTTCCATAAACACTAAAATCATCCATAAAAACTTCCATTATGGTCTCTAGGTAATCGGAGAAGACACTCATCATGCATCTTTGGAAAGTAGCGGGGGCATTACATAATCCGAAAGGCATCCTTCTATATGTAAAAGTGCCATAGGGGCATGTGAAGGTGGTCTTATGTTGGTCATCCGGGTGTATAGGGATTTGGAAGAATCCCGAATACCCGTCAAGGTAACAAAAGAATTTGTTAGAGGCTAACCTCTCAAGCATTTGGTCAATGAATGGTAAGGGGAAGTGATCTTTCCTTGTTGCGGAGTTTAATTTACGGTAGTCAATACACATACGCCAACCGGTGATCATCCTTGTGGGTATTAATTCATTCTTTTCATTTGTCACTACCGTAGTACCTCCTTTCTTAGGTACCACTTGGACGGGGCTAACCCACAAAGAATCCGATATGGGATATATGATTCCCGCATCAAGTAATTTCATGACTTCTCCTTTGACAACTTCTTGCATGTGGGGGTTTAATCTTCTTTGGGGTTGAATGGTAGGTCTATGGTCGTCCTCTAGATGAATCCTATGCATGCAAAAGTTGGGACTTATCCACTTAAGGTCATCTAGACTATAACCTATAGCCTTCTCATGTTGTTTCAACACATTAAGTAATTTTCCCAATTGGTCATCATCAAGTCTATCATTAACAATTACGGGTTTGGTCTTTGATTCATCAAGATAAGCATATTTCAAATTTGGGGGAAGGGGTTTCAAAGTAGGAGTTTGTACCTCACTTTCCTCCTTTGGAGTTTCATTGAGAATTTGCTCCATCTCCATTAAACATTCCATTCTCATGACATACTCTTCTTCACTTTCATGAACCTCATCATATTCGAATTCCATGATGGGTTCCTCTTGCTCTTGAGTTTGTAGAATATCCTCTAGGATGGATTGCTCATCCTCTATGGGTTGACATGCTTCTACTAGAATATTATGCACCAACTCGGATTGTGCATGAGTAAGTTCCTTGTTAGCTAGAGCGGCCTCAAAGAGATCCACCTCCAACTCCCAATACATGCTCTTAGCCTTACTTGCTTCTAAGGCCTCTAATGCTTGCATGGGATCCTTGAAGTAAGGGATACTCAAGTGGTCCTCTACAAAACAATCTATGAAATCCATTCTCGCAAAATATCAAACAACTTGAAAACGATTAGAGCAAACCTTGAGGAGTTTTACTTCCCCAAGGTGAAAAAGACACAACTAATAACAATAAAAGAAATCTTAAATCAATTAAACACCGTCCCCGGCAACGGCGCCATTTTTTATCGAGGCCATTTCGTGTTCACAATTAAGTATATGTGGTCGTTGGTCAATGGTCGATACAAAACACAATTTATACTTCACAAACAACTCTACAATTAGTAAAGGGGCAAGTAAAGGTCGGATCCCAAGGGACGGGTATTGAAATGAGAATTCTATTGTAACTAGTAGTGTCTAGGGGTGTCACAAATTGGGTTGATGTAGAAGGTCACTAAACTAAAATAACAATGAAAATAAACTAGCAAGATGAATAAAATAAGGGGTGTAAACAATTGATTAAAAGCACTAGGGTGTCATGGGTTCATAGGGAAATCATGGGATATGATCATACAAATATGTTCTCAAATTATAAGCAAGCAATTATTGTTGTGATGGATTGAGTTGGGTTATATCTTACAATCCTAGGAAAGTTTGGGTCCCGGAGCCGAATCTATTAGATTGTACAACACCTACAAGTCGACTTAATCTTTCCTACTCAACACATGCATGGTCTAACAAGACTCGAGTTGGGTTATGTCTTACAAGTCAAGTTGAAAGGATAGAAGATGATAGTAAATGCAAGGATTCATAGGCTTAGCATTTCATCAAATATAACATGTGCATGTATTAAGATCAAAACAAGCAAGCAAATAAGATATGAAAGCATATTGATTTAAGCATGAATCATTCCCCATGTTGGTTTCCCTAATCACCCATTAAACCCTAGCTAAGAGACTACTCACTCATTATCATGTTGATCATGCTAGAAAGGTTGTCAATCATACTAACATAATGAAACATGATGAATAAATGAAAGTAATTAACAATAATTAAAAAGGGATTAAGAGATTATACCTACTAATGATTCCAATAATAAAGCAATAATAATAGAAGTACTTGAATCCTAGATTGAGAGGTTGTCAATCTCCCAATAATAACCCAAATAATCTTCAATTACCCAAAATAAAGGAAGAACAAGAGAGAGATTAAAGAACTAAAACTTGGATTAAAACTTGATTAATACTTGATTACAATATTGAAGAGAGATTTGATTGATATTAACTACACTAATTATTGATAAGAAGAACATGCTCCTCTAATTAGACTAATGGGGTATTTATAGTGAAAATTAGGGAGGATGCATTAGGTTTAACTAAGGGCTAAACTAGTAATTACACTTTTTAAGTTGAGCAAGGAGGAGCCGGTATTTTCTGAGAGAAGGGCTTCTCTTTTCGTAGCTTGAAGAATGAAATCCGTGCTGTACTGAAATCCGTGCGGATTAGAGTCGGGACGGCCGGATTTGGGCTGGGTAATCCGAGCGGATTCAGGAGAGGGACGCTTCGGATTGTCTTTGGGGAATCCGAGCGGATTCCAAGGAGGGACGCTCGGATTGTTGAGGCTGGACGGACGGATTGTCTGCAATCCGTTCGGATTGTTGGTCAGCGTCAATTCTTCTTCTTTTTCTTCTCTTTTCTTCATAAATTCCTTGGGGATTTCCTTGGGGACGTAAGGATCCTTTCTCAACATTGCTCTTCTACTATGATATGTACAAAGGCCTTCTAGTCTTGTCTCTTCTTGATGCTTGGTCATTGAATACAATCAATTTAGCCTCGTTTTGCCATGAAAATGCAAGATTCTTACTCCTTTCCTACCAAGGGATCAAAATCTCAAAGAATATGCAAAACAAAGAACTAAAGATAAGAAATGACCCAAATAGGCACTAAAAAGCATGGAAACAATGGTAATTCGGGGGCTAAATATGCGCCAATTATGGTCACATCAGTTAATAAGTGTGATAGTGACATTTGGGCCGTGTCAAGTAATCTTTGGTGGCATTCGTAAAGTTCTTGGCGTGATTAGTAAGCTTACACAATAGTTATAAGATACATGATAAAAGTTACGTAGTAGAGATGCGTGAGAATGTGAAAGTGAATGTCGGGACATGAAAAGTGAAAGTGTTGGTATATGTTATAAGTTTACGGTAGTCATATACGAGCTTATGAGTTATATCGTAATTGCTATGATGATAGTTATAGAATAGTTGAGTTGTAATTTGAAGCATGGCATATAGTAATGCGTTAATACCTTGTTTATTGGTTGAAATTTTTCCGCTGCGTAATAATTGATTTGTGTAAGATGATTTACTTATGATTGAATGTGGAAAGTGATAGATTAATTTGTTATGAAGTATATGCAATTATATGTCATGTGAAAGAATGAATTAATGTTATTTACATGTTTCAAGTTGAATGAACGCAAATGGGTAGTAATGTATAATGTAAGTTCAAGTATAACATGATGGCATGATTATGTTTATGAATGACTCGGCCGCGGGTAAACCGAGTTGGGTAATTGTGTAGCGTAGTGTGGCATACACCTTACTACTAAGGCGATACGTTATGCGTGGGTAATGATTGTAAAACGTGATTGAATGTGATAATTAGTGCCGAGTCCCGAACTTAGTTTGGAATCGACACGCAGTGTTGTTTTGCAGGTATCTTCAAAGTTACTTAGTTCTTCTGACCAAGTACTTAACTACACTTGACCGAGTGCGGGTGCTTACTAGACCGAGTAGACCTCACTTGATCAAGTTAGGAAGCTATGACGTCGGGATGTAGAAATTTCTGCAGACACTCGATGAAATGGCTCCTACTCGATCGAGTAGGGTGGTACTCGATCGAGTACCCTAGGCACTCGATCAAGTAGGTTACTGTGCAGTGAGACATATGGGTTTCTTAAAGCCCCAATTCTTTCCCAATATCCTCATTCTTCATCTATATTTCGACACACCTAAACCTTCATTCCTCTCAAAATCTCTCATACTCTTGGGTTAGTAGTGATTCTTGGGGTTAATTTCCTTGTTTAATTTCGTTCCTTTACTTTATCACTTAATCAAGGTATGATTTCTTCTCTATTTCTATGCTTTTATGCTTTAAACTTGTTGAGGATGGTTATGTAATCTGAAATTTTCGATTTGTATGGATAGATTGTTGCTTTTAATGGTTGAAATATGATTCACATGCCTACTTTTCGTGTTTGTTGGTGATTAAATGCTGTAAATTAGACTAGAAATTTGCAATTAGGGGGCCGAAAATTCTAGGGTTTACAAAATTGAAATTGATTTTTGATTGATTTACATTGATTAGATGATGGAATTAAGTATTATACATTGTTTGTATCATGTTGGAAAATGAATTTTGATGATTTTTCACCTTAGGAAGTTGCCTTAAAATTCCGTCTTAAAAGTGCCTTAAGTGGAAATTCGTGATTTATATGTGGAATTTGGCATTGTATATGAATGCTTAAGTAAAGGTTGAACTTCAATATGATAGTAATAATGATAAATGATGAAGAACATGTCGAAATAGTCACAACTGTAGAGACCGTCTGACAAGCTTGTATACTTCTCCGCGAACTTGTATACTTGCCTCACATGTTGTTGGAAATGTTGTGGAGTAGCCTTAGAATCATGCTAGGATATTGGAATTCGTTGAACATGTGTATTCACCATGATAAATTTTTCATAGCCGTGGCTTGTGAGTAGTTGTAAACTGAGTTTATACATATCAATTCGAGGAAACTATTGGTGAAATGTGTGTATCTAGCTGAGCATTCAAGTTTAAGGGCATGAATTATGTGCTTCAAATATCAAACTGGTTGAAGAGTTAGTGAACTTTACTGAGTATATAGAACCCAAATTGCATGAAGTATATGTTTACATGTTTTATACAAAGTTGTTTACATCATGTGCCGAAACAGATGCCGAGACCGACCACAAGGGAACCGTCAGAGTAAACGGGGAAGGGCTTCGCAGCCCGAACCTGGGGAGGGTAGTAGACCTGTGGTACCCGCAGTTTCGGAGTACCCCAATGTTGTTTTTGTCGACTTCAAGCAGAGAGAGCGTTTTGTAGCTTTACAGAAACGCAAAATGAGACCTACGAGGTGTATAGACACTACTTTGTTGGAGGATTTGGGAATAGAGACGGATGTCCGTCACATATTCGAGACCTTGGGTTTTACGGGTTTGTATAGGCTGAGGAAACATACTTATCCTTTCCTCACTTTGGAGTTTATGAGCTCCTTTAGCTATGACCCAGCGGGCCAGACCGTCGAGTTTAGGTTGATGAACACCAGTTTTCTGTTGACTATGGATTTGTTTGCCTCTCACCTCGGATTGGCCAAGCCTCCCAAGGACTCTATCACCGATATCCCAGCCGAGTGCGGTGTCTGCCGCCTGATGCCTTGTCTGACTGGAAAACAAGCTCCCACCTCGAGCAACATGCTGATTAATGACGTTCAAAGATGTTACCTCGAGGGTCTTTCTCTGTTCTCTTTCGAACCTCCTTTATGACAGAAAGGATATCGAAACCAATAATCATGAGGTCTTGCTTCTGATGTCTTACCTCAACCCGGAGTGGGCCAGGAAAGTGGTCTTTAATGCTCCTTCTATGGTTTGTGCTGCCCTTGCCTTGATGGCTTCTGACTCTTCCCGGTACCTGAGTTGTGGCACTATCGCCACTCGGTTAGCTGAGAAGCTAACCTCTTTTGAGGCTTCTTTGGAGTACGTGCCTCTAGCTACCCCAGTGCCCACCATGGACCGTGCCTACTATCTCGACCTGAAGTGGTTGAGGACCTTGGCTGACGGTAGCCTAGCGTGGAGGGTGTGGGGCATGAGTTGGATGAAAATTCCAGCTTCTAAGCACCTCCCACCGACGGAGCCCTTAGAGTCGGCGGTAGTGGTCGTGGATGTGGACGATGAGGAGGAGGAGGAGGAGGAGGAGGATGAGGATAGACCCCACCAGCTGCAGACCTATCTCATCGACGACACCATTCTCGAGGTGATGCCGGAGCCGACGAAGGGCGAGAATGCGGGAGTTGCGGTGGTGGAGAGACCTAGGTTGGGGAGAGGACCCCGTCGAGTGAGGGAGAGGGCCTCAGAGACTAGGCCACAGCCGGTAGCGCCACAGCAGCAGCAGCATCCTTTCCCGTGCTACCCTTACCTCGACACTCCGGAGACGCGATCCAGCTACTTAGCAGAGCGAGTGTCATCTACCTTGACACTCAGGAACATACACGAGATGGCGTACACTCAGGGGATAGGGACCGAGGGACCTCACCCAGTTTGGTGGAGTGGAGTTGGGGACTACTCAGGGGTTTTCCATTCCTACGGGGTGGAACAGGCGACGTGGGGGACACCTCAGTCCTTTGCCTACGGTGGCTTGACCCCATGGTATGTGAGCCCGGGAGCAGGAGCAGGAGTTGATGCGGGTGTCGGTTCATCGGGTGCAGGTATGCCTGGAGGTGGTGGGGGTGATGATGAGGTGATGGTTGATCAGCAGCAGCAGCAACAGCAGGAGGAGTGAAACTCCTTATTCTTATCTTTGTTTATGGTAGTTGATGTTGGTAGTATTGTTAGATGTTAGTAGTTGTTTTTCTTTTATTGAGACACGGTTTATGAACTTGTATTGTTGGCCATAAGGTCGGATTTGCTATTTTGACCTTATTGCAGGATGATTGGGAGTCGGGACATCAGCCCGACTCAATTTATGTGACGGTCATGTGTATATATGTTGGTTTATGACAGGTTGTGTAAGGAACTTGGCCTGTAGGTACTCGACAGAGTACCCCGTACTCTATCGAGTAGCTGCATGAAAGGAAGAGAGAAAGCATTCTGAACTCGGGCTACTCGATCGAGTAGCCAAGACACTCGATCGAGTAGCATGGCACTCGATCGAGTACCCCCACATACTCGATCGAGTAGCACTGTTACAGGAGGTTTTCAAAAATTAAAAGTGTGCAATTGTTTTATAATTACAAGTTTGATATTTAACGTGGTTGTTAGTACTTAATAACATCTGGGAACCGTTAATTTTATATGTTGGAAGTCGTGCTTGAGTTTTCTATGTACCTATTTGTAACAAGTAGTGAAGTGGTGATGATTTCTTGTTGTTTTTTAATATTCCATATGCCATATTTCCATCTATCTTTTGAAGTTACATCATTTCTTACATTTGGACATACAATGTTAACATGCTTTATCAACGGCGGCTAGTTATTCCGGTGATTTGTGTATGATTTCTAGGTTATCGAGCACATAGTAGTAAGTAATGTCCATAACAAATAATATAGCTTTTAACTAATGTAATGCTACAAGTAATAGGTAATGTGTCTTGTGATTTTGACGGTGAACTTCGGGGACGAAGTTCCTTTTTAGAGGGGAAGAGTAATGTCGCGAAAGGAAAAGGCTGCTTTGAATTATATTTTGCTTGTTTATAATGTTTTATTGGTATTATGTTTTGCTTTAATTACAAAATTTCCGAAGTATATGTGATTACTTTAGTTCTATAAGTGAATGTGTTGTATATTTCAATGGGCGGTCATGAAGAAATAGTTATGGTGTAATGAATGGTAATTGAATCACGTTGTTGAGTAACATGGTGGCATTAGTTGTACAGCATGAAAGTTGATATGAGACATGTTCCGGATTGATAGTCTGATAGTAGTTACCATATGTTGGGTGATCGTGGATTATGCTTCGCATTGCGAAAGTGATGTTTTATATATATATAGAGTAACAGTTGACGGTCATAATGTGCGTATGATAGTAGTAAGTGTCGTTACGAGTAGAGTGTAGACAGTGATGATGATGACATGGGGGGATGGTATTTCTGGGGAGTCATGACTCGAGTGGGAAGAATAGCAGTGTCGTGTTTTTCCGTGTCTTATATGTTGGGATAGGTGAGTTGAACTTCGGGGACGAAGTTCTTTTAAGGGGGGAAGACTGTAATACCCGTCCTTTTAGAGACCCTTTGACCAGGGTTGACCGACCTTGGGAGCGGGAATAGTCTTAGAAAGACGTACCAAAGTTATCTTGGGTTACGAGTTGGGAGTGGTACTCGATAGAGTAGAGGCTACTCGATCGAGTAGCTTAGTTACTCGATCGAGTAGGGGGCTACTCGATCGAGTAGGGGGCTACTCGATCGAGTAGGTTGGGTACTCAATCGAGTATCGAGTTTGCAGCGAGGGTTTTATATCGCGTTTTGTTAAATCCGCAAATCATTTCCGCCTCATTCCTTCCATACTTTAGTCGCCTCTTTCCCTTCCCTTCACCACAAAACCTCCATGGAAGCCCTTTGAAGGTCCTCGTGCCTTAGGAGAGCGTAGCTTGAGTTGGGTAGCGGTCTTTTGCCGGGTTTCTCCTTATAGGTATGTCATAATCATCATCACTTTTCCCATTGTTGTGATTAGGGTTTGCTTGATAGTAATAGATAGTTGTTTTGCCCTTATAGGCTTTGCTTGGTTGCTGGTTATGACATGTGTCGGCGTGGATTGGTTGCGGTTGCGTAAAGGTAGGTTCGCCTACTCAGTTTCTGTAGATAGTCTAGTGTGTCGATCGTTGTATCGTTGTTGTTGTGTTGTGATTGCGATCGTGTGACGGTATGTAGACGATTGTGGTTGTGATTGTGATTGTTTGTCTGTGGTTCTCGAGATGCATTCTCGGCTGAGTGGAGTCACTTGCGGGAGTGGCTTCACGCCTTAGTTTCGCCCTTCGTGGAACCCGCCACGGAAGGGGATGTGCGCATTAATGGGACAGGGTTATCGCTCTGTATGATGAGCGGGGCTTAGGTGGGAACGGCTGCGGTCCCCCACTGGCAGGGCTGGTCCAGTGGACAGTTGGTGACGGAGATGGAGTGGAGTACCTGATTGTGATTGTTTGTGTTGTGTTGTTTTGTTAGTTGTGGTTAACTTGGTTGTGTCTTATCTCGGTACTGACCTTGTGTGGTTGTCTTGTTTGTTTATGTGTATGCCGTGATCCCCTATGGTGAGCAGTCTGTCTTAGTAGGTGTTGATGTGGTTGCTAGCTGGAGTCCGGGCAGGGATGAGTCGTCACGAGATTTAATAATTATAGCAAGTAGTCTTTGAGTTGTATCTTAATAGTTCTTTTATCGACACTTGATTATTACTGTCCTCGGGCAACCGAGATGGTAACGCCTTTATATGCTAAGGAAGGCCTAGTTAAGGCTCCTCTGTATATGGGGGTGTTACACTTCAGGCCGTAAACAAGAGGCCAGTTATTCTTGCTGACCCTAAATTCGAAAATCCATATGTGCGTGTTGGCCGGGGCCTCGTAGAAATGCACACCAAATCAGCAGCGAAAACTGTAGTGGTTGTTCATGGCGAAAAACTTTTGCCGAATCATAGAAAAGTAGGGATAACTATAGTCTTTCCAGGCCTTGAAAACTTTCAACCGTCATCCCGGTTAAGTGACGACATTACCATTCTGGGAGATGCGGTTGGAAGTTTCATCCAATGGCCTGATTCTCACATCTTCTTGGCTCGGTCGTCTCCGCCTCAGCCGAAAGCAGTCGGGGTTAGAAGAAATACCTTTATATATATGTTAAATTTTTAGTTGTTGAATGTTTTTATATGTTAAATTTATATATTATTTTTTTTTGTAGGGAACAAAAAAGCCGGCTTTGGCGGATAAGCCTAAGTCAACATACATGCCAACTACCTCGTCGAGACAACAACTTGATGAGGTATTTAATTAAGTTCTCCATTTTTATGAAAACCTCCCTTTAATTTTTTTTGTTTCTGTATTTCTAAAAAGCATGGAAATTTTTTGTATGTAGGGAACAAAAAAGCCGGCTAAGGCGGATAAGCTTAAGTCCCCGGACATGCCAACTACCTCGTCCAGACAACAACTTGATGAGGTATTTAATTAACTTCTCCATTTTTTTAAAAACCTCACTTCCTTTATTTATATTTTGTCTGTATTTCTAAAAAGCATGAAAATTTTGTGTAAGGGACAAAAAAGACTGATAAGCCTAAGTCCCCAGTCATACCTGCTACTACTACCTCATCATTGAAAGAGCAGGTTGATGAGGTATTTAGTTAAGTACACTTTTATTTTTATTACTCCAACTAGCTAGCTAGGATATGTTACCTTTGGATTTTTTATTATTTTAATTATCTACATGTGTAGGCTGGTGGTAGTAGCACAAAATCAAAGAATCATTATTTCCCCGAACTGAAAGATGTTAGGAGTTTAAACTCCACAAAATATTTTGGGAAGGATTACATGCAAAAAGTAAGAACGGTGATGATGAGGAAACTGCATGAGGAGGCTTGCGGTCGCATAGAAAACGAGCAATTGATAATTATTCCGGTCGAGGAGCATTTTCTAGGGGTTGAGCGCGAAGCACTTATGTCATGGGATATGCTAGCCATTTGGGCTGGCCTAGACGAGATTGATGTCCAACACCTATTTGTTTGGATGAAGTAAGTTTCTTAATAAATAATTTCATATTCTAATATTCTGACTACTAGATAGTGTTTTAAATAACGAAACTTTTAACCGTAATAATGTAGGATATTGAAATTGAGAGTGATCCCGAGAAGAAGAATCCATCTGATCAATGCGGATTCATGTGCCCCTATATTTTATCTATGTTTATCCCGATTTATTCGTTCGAAGATCGGGTAGATTATATTGCTCAGCAATTGGCGACAACCAAGAAGCTGTTTTTTGCCCCTTATAATGAAAAAGGGTAATAAACAAATTAATATTACGTTTCCCCCTACAATTGCATTTTCATAACTAATATATGTACTTGTTAATAATGATGATGTGTCTCTTGATGTAGGACTCATTGGGTGCTAGCAGCCATCATGCCGACGAAGAAGAAAGTATTTTGGTTGGACTGTATACATAATCCACCAAGTGAGACTTTTAAGCGCTTGATTACTAAGTAAGTTTATAATACTGATTTATTTATAATAACATTTTCAATTTTTATTTATAGCAAAAACCTCATTTTTGCCCCTAAAAATGAGTTTCGCCTCCTCCGTTTTTTTTTTAAAAAAGGGCCTTTGAGAAGAAAAGAGCTAACGAGCAGGATCAACCCACGAAAGATTCTGATGATGGCCCTACTTTTATTACGATAACAGGGGTACGTGCTCAAATACAATACCTTAAGTGCAAAAATCTGTGTTTAATACTAATACAATACCTAAAGTTCAAGATTCTGATGTGAGCCTTCTCTCGTCTGTTTGTTTTTATGTAATAATAGGTCCCTCGCCAGCCGGATAGCATACAATGTGGATACTACGTTTGTCGGTTCATGTTGGAGATTATTACGCGAAGATATATCCTTATTCCAGAAAAGGTTAGTAATTTAATAATGTGTTTATTACTTTTTTTTAAATTAGAGCTGATGTTGTCTTGCTTGCTGCTATACCATGATGTTGCTATGCAGTATTTGATGTTGTTACAATAATGTCTTGTCTTTGTTTTTTCCGCAGTATGTAATCAACCCGTCACAAGAGATTCAGCAGTACAAAAGTTTAGATATAGACGAGGTAAGGGACATGTTGGGCAAATACGTCTTAGAACATAGAAATGCATGATACTAAGAGCTTAGATCAGCTTATTAGTAAATTTTTTGTTTAAGTTAGGGAATGATTAGTTCATGTAAATTTAACTCCTTGTAAGTATATATATATATATATATATATATATATATATATATATATATATATATATATATGTATATATATATGATGTATGATGTTTCATTGTTGTGGTTGAATTGAATCTATTGAGTTCGATGAACCCAAATTTGTGATTGATCTTTGTCTTTGGTATATGGTGTTTGATATATGCGGGTTTTTGAATGGCATGAAACAAATTTAATTTTTAAAAACATTAGGAGTTCGTAATAAAAACGGTTACTAAAAAAAACCGTTGTGAATACCTTTCACAAATACCGCGCTTAATATTCAACAACAGGTTTTAAACGAAGAACCGTTGTTAAAAGTCTTCACAATTTTGGAGGGAAAGTTACAACAACGGGTTTTAAACAAAGAACCGTTGTTACTACAAATTTCAACAACGGGTATGTAGCATATACCCGTTGTTAAAAGTCTTCACAATTTTGGAGGGAAAGTTACAACAACGGTTATACATATGACAACCGTTGTTATATTATTCCCACCAAATTTTTGAAACACTTTCCACAACGGCTTACACGCAACAACAACGGCTTTTAACCGTGGTGAATACTTTCGACAACGGTTTAAGTAAATAACCTAACTGTTGTAAATACCTTTTACAACGGCCGCTTTAACAACGTTCACTTTTTGTTTTTACAACGGTTTTTACCCGTTGTAATAGCCTGTATCTGTAGTAGTGCTAGATCAATAAGGTGGCCTCCCCTAACCGGCTTGTAGGTCTCATCTTTGTTGAAATTCCGGTTAAAGTGCTTTTCCAACCATGTTACCAATCCCTCATTCACAATAAAGGCCACACCTTCTTTACCGTGGTCAATTGTGAGCCACCTTTCGAGTAAGAGTTGAAGCACATTATATTTCTTGGTGAACTTATTGTCGACATTCATGGTTAACTCAAGGTAGATGAAATCGAGTTCAGTGAAATGGTTAGTCCCCTTCCTAGCAATTAGAGTATTTCCCACAACCTTATGCCATACCCTTATACCCGGATGGTGGACATAAAGGGCACGACACTCATGGAATGATTCGAATTTTCTTCCAGTGATAGCTTTCCATAAAGGGACGGGGTCTTATTTTGAAGGTTTCTTCTCATAAGTCGAGTCGTTATTAAGACCGAACACCTTGCCAAACTCATAAAAGGACATCTTTCTATCCACATTTTCAAGGCAGAATTCAATATTCTTTCGAGTCTCTACCTTAGTGATTTTCAATGAACTTATAAATTCCATGGGGAGGGAGGGGTAAGTCAATTCTTGCATATCAAATAATGTAAGCAACCCCATATACTTGAAGAAGTTCTTGGTCCTTTCAAGAACACCCAATTTGGTTAAAGCATCTTGGCAAATAAACTTGGTGGGCAAAATTGTTTTCTTAGCAAGAGATATAAAAGCTTTCCTATGAGAATCGGATGTGAAAGTTACCTCCGGATATTCTTGTAGTTGCTCAATAACGGGAATAGGAGTAGTAGCTTCCACCATAGGAGTAGGAGTTTCTTGAATTTCCACTCTTGCTTGTTGTACCACCAAAGCTTTGGAAGCTTGAAGAGCTTGTTGCCTCTTTGAAAGATTTGATTTTGGAGGTGCCTTGTTTCCACCTTTTGTCCTTGCCATTGTTCTTCTCCTTATTAAGAATGTATCAACAACCAATGATTTACTTGAATTCTTCTAGTATCCTCAAGCTTCAATGAATCCCAAATCGATTTAGGATTTTCGAAATTTGCCTTGTAACCCTAGAAAATCGATTCAACTTTGAGGATTTTGATGTTTGAATGTCTTTTTGTTGATAAAGGAGTAATTTGATTGTGTTTTGAGGAAGTTTGGGTTTGATTTAGGTGAATTTGGTTGAGGAAATTGAGTTTTATGGATGGAGGGATTGAGGGTTTTGAGGGTTTTGAAGGTGTGTTTGTGTTTTGAATGAATGAAATGAAATGGGGAAGTGGGTTTAAAATCCCGTGTTTTTGTATCTAAGCAGTAGGAGACGAGCAGATTAGGCATGAGACGCTCGGATTGTAGTTAAGTCAGCATTGGAATATGAAACTGTAGATACCCAGTATCTGCTGAGACTCCAACAAACACCCGATGATTATCGGACTATAACATGTTTTGGAATCGCGGCGTTTGATCGACAGTTTGTGTACAACTTTATGTCGGAAAACTTAAAACGATTTCGAAAATAAAACATTTTAAAACATTTCAAAAATAGCTGGAGTGTTTAATGCACAACGACGGGGTCGCAATGACACTAACTAGAGTCAAAACCGACACCGGACCAACAACCGACTCAAAAATTCAAATCTCGACTCCAACAACGAGTCAAACTGAGTCAAACACAAAAAACAAACATTTCAAATCTTCTACCTTAAGTTTTCCCGGATTCATGTTGGTCAAGTACCAAACATGTGACTACAAAACCTAGGATAGAACAAATCATGATTGCGTTTGTTGTGAAAGTCACAACACAACTCGAAGAACCGCGACGTGGCTCGCGCCTCTTTGAGCAGCCCAAGTGGCCACGTCGCTCAAAACTCACACAACCACTCATTCTCCTATAAATACCCCTCAAATGCCACCCATTTGAGACTTACGCGAGTGTCCGCCCCCTCTTTTCTCCCTTAAAATTCTCGACTCGACTTCTTAAGTCACAACCCGACGCGTGTTTACGACCTACCGATCGTAAATACTAGCCTTACACATTGTTTGGTACCGTCATCATGCATTAAATCACTTGACCGACCACTTCGACCACTACACCATCACTAACATTAAAACACTCTTTTTACTTACCAAAACAGTTTTAAACCGAGTTTTTTCCGATCAAACGAGTTGTTACACTTACGTCGGTCACTCGCCATAACCAAACATGTAAGTATGAGGGTGTAAAAATCTTCGTTTATTATGTTTTCATTTGTTTCATGACTATAACATGCTAAAACGTGCATAACATGAACCAAAATATGGAATAAACGAGCCAAAACTGATTTTTGGTCTGAGGCAGAAGCCCCTTAGGTTGCCAGCTTGCCCGCGCCTAAATGGGGTGTTCGGACCAGAGATCAACTGTGTTTGCTCTCGTCATTTCCCTTTAATCC
The DNA here is from genome assembly GCF_048544455.1 of Silene latifolia. NCBI lineage: Eukaryota > Viridiplantae > Streptophyta > Magnoliopsida > Caryophyllales > Caryophyllaceae > Silene > Silene latifolia. The sequence goes on from NC_133531.1 coordinate 109,675,759, forward strand.
ATTTTCACATTTGTAATCGGTTTTTACCATTTCAAATATTTTCGAATCCTTTTCTTTCATGTTATTTGTTTTAACCATAAAACATTTTTCACCCTTGGTTCCTCATACCATGACGGTTAAATCTGTGTTTCGGTGATAGTATTTGGTTAATGACATTTAAAAAGTATTTTAAAAATTTTTATTTCATTTCTTTATATTTTCAAACAAACATATTAGTCCCCAACACAAAGTCATCCTTGGTTCTACATACCATGCCGGATTTTAACCCGGGTACGATGATGAGTATCGATTAATGACATTCAAATGGACTTAAAACAATTACTCCATAATTATTTTCAAAACCATTCATGTCAAGTTTGTCAAATCGAACCCGAGACCGAATATTATCAAGATAATGATGATTATTCGAGTCTAGTTCTTCAAATCAACATATACGGTCTAAACGACCCTTTCAAATCAAACCGGGTTCAAATACCCATTTCCCAACACGTTTTATAACATTTTCCAAAAGGTCAGAACACGGTACATAAACCGTGGGCTAACCCGCGCCTAAACAGGCCCTCCATTTCTCATTTTCAAAACCAGGGGGAGGCCCCTTGTATCGCCGGCTGGCTCGCGCCTCATATAGCCGTCTAGTACAGGGCCTGTTCCCTTCCAGCATTAGTCTAGGACGATCCCAACTCTGGTTAGCCCGGATATTGGACGGATCAGATGACTATTTGATTATTCAAAATCATATTTGCAAAATGCCTTACTAAGACAAATGGATCATGTTATACACCCTAAACCTAATACGGTAAATGGATGTTTAATTTCCGTCTTGCATGCAAATCAATCATTAATCCAACCCGACATCTTATACTTGATACCTGGATTAAATCAACCGCTCAGAAAGCTCTCACATGTTAGGTTTAAATTATTGGATGCGCATTCATGCATTTAAACCGTCTTATCAACTTTTGCATTCAACCAACCAAGATCGATCAATAGAGGCTGCTACCGCGGGCGGGATTGGGTGTCTGATTAAAGGGCTTCCCAATACGTACCTTCACCTCTTACTCAGAAACTTTGGATAGTGGACGACCTTATCCAGGGCGTACGAGAGTCATTCTAGAGATAGGATGCTAAAGAGGGACGATTTCCTTATCTTTAGTACCTATGTCAAACGCTGCTTTGTGCTTCAATTTGACCGAGGTATAAAGTGGAATTCGAACGGGTTCCAGGCATCTCACAAATGATTGATGGCGCCTCCAAACATCTCTAATCGTTTTGAGACCCTTACCGAGACGAAACCGACCGATCTAAAAACGATCCGGTCGAAAGCATTTTTTACGCCGCCAAGCGTGGTTTTCAAAAGACCGCTGTATGTCCACAGATCGAGGTGGGCTTGCAGGTGGGCCATGTCCACCGATTGGCGACTCCGCTGGGGATAACTAGGACACTTACGTCTTTGTGATCCCTAGATGGTGAGACTCGAACGAGGTCTTGGTTGGAATGCATTAATTGATATTACGGTCACGGTCGGGTTCCTTATCCGGGCCCACAACCTAACCCTTTTCAACCAATTGGCTCGTCTCGTCGGCGTGAGTTGTTCTCATCCCCGCGTTTTGAATCCCGATTGAGTCAAGCATACCGTTGACGTTACACATTTCTGTCTCGTCAAAGAGCTTTCATCACTTTAGAGCACGAGGCTAGGGCACCCTCCTTACACATTTTGTTTGGATTGGTGTCCCTCTCGCAAATGGGGGTTTGATTGCTTGGTATGTAACCCACCCTCTTAAGCCAAAACCCGTGTCAGCATAATGCATAATATAATGAACTGCGAGTGCTTATGTGCTACTTGATCATAAGTCCTTCCGTGTCATTTTCAAACTTTCAAAAATCACCTCTCGCGCCGTTATAATGGCCATTTCAAAACTCGGTCTTTCGCCGATCGTTGCACGCCTTTCTAGGTCCTCGTAATGACGATTTTCGAACCTGGTTTTTTATAACCATTTCAAGACCCCCTTCTAGGCCGTCGTAATGACGATTTTCAAACCCGGTTTTTTATAACCATTTCAACATGCCTTTCTAGGCCGTCGTAATGACGATTTTCAAACCCGGTTTTCAACAACCATTTCAAATCACCTTTTTACGCCGTTATAATCGCCACGTCTAGACACGGATTTTAACTCGTTTCGCGCCGACAATGGCTCTTTCAAAACTCGAGAAATGCACGCACCCTTTTCTCGAGACACTTTCGGGATCCCGAGGACCACTCACCGTCCCCGAGACCTCTTCAAACATTTCAAACCCGATTTTCAAAACATACAATTTTGAATTTCAAAACCGTCTTGGGAAGCAACACACTGTTTTCCGAGCCGACTCAAACTCGAACCGTCTTTTGCAAATAAACTTAAGACGACCCTTTTAACTAATTGACTTGCGGAGATCTCTATCTTCAGAAGCCGTCCAATAAAGCGACAAATGAATATTTTTGAAAATTTCTATTTTCGAAAACTTCAGTCCACCATTCCAATTCCGCCTCGTGTCTATCGAGTCAAAGCAAACGTACTTATGGGTCTTTACTTATGAGTCGTCTCACCATGATAGCCGTCCAATGGCGTCACGCCGTTACGTTGGACTCATGTCAAAAGTTCGGTCAAACACCGTCACGTCATAAATCGAGTCAGCACCGAGGGACCACACACGGTCACCCTCGTCTTGTTGAGTCCGATCTTTGTCTCGTCCTTTGTGTTGTCTGCGTTCAATCTTGGAACCGTGTCGGATTGAGTTGTAATGTGAGCCATTTTTCTGCCTCAGAGCCATGGCCCCGTCTTCAGCTTCGTCCAACAACAACAATGATAACAACAGAGATGTCACAACTGATCAGCTAGCCAGCCTACTTACCGCTCTTAAGGTCACCCTGGATCGCGTCGAGACCCGTATCGACGCCCTGGAAAATAAGGAAACTGGGGAACATAATACCCCACCTCTGACTGAAACTGAGAAGAGGCTAAAGCTTTTGGAGGAACAGCTCCTATCCCGGGGTAACAATATCCATCTTGAGAAAAACCGAAGGTTCGAACCTATTGGGGATCAATTACCTGACAACTTCACCCTGACTGATGTGCCTAAGTTCAAAGGAGTGGAGGACTCGCTCAATTATATCCGTGCTTTCAAAGACTACATGGCCATTAAAGGGGTCAAACAGGAACTCTTTACTCGGATCTTCCCGTCCTCTTTGGAACCGATCCTTCGCCAATGGTACTACTCCCTAGATCCGAAAAACCTTACTACTTGGGATGAGATCGCAGTTGAATTTGCCAAACAGTATGCCGACAATGTCGAGATCCAGGCCAATACCCGTACTCTCGAAGTGCTAACCCAGAACGACAAGGATAGGTTCACCGAATTCTTAACCCGTTGGAGGAGGGTGAGTACTCAACTGGTCAGTAAGCCGAGTGAGTCAACTTTAGTGGAAAAGTTCGTCAACAATCTCCGCACAGTTTATGCCAACCTACTGAGGTATCAGAATATTAAGACCTTCCAAGACTTGCAAATTCTGGGCACGCGCATTGAGGATGACCTCTGAAAGGGTGTCTTGGCCAAGACCACTAGCAGAGGCTACCAGAGATCCACCTCAACCGGATCTCGCCCTTACGGCCAGACAAAAAAGATCGATGAGGTTATCCTTGTCGAACCATCTGCTAAGAGAACTGAGCGCCCCCAGAGAGTGTTCACCAACATAGGGTCAACTTATGCAAGTGCTCTAAAAAGGCTCATGGACCAGGGGAAGTTACAACCAATCGGACCCACCTCGGATCCGACCGATGCCAAGAAGTCCCGATTCTGGAACCCCAATGCCTACTGTCAGTATCATCGAGGGAAAGGGCATGATACCGAAACCTGCTTCAAACTCAAGCACCTCATTCAAGACATGATTGAGAAAGGATATTTGCCTTTACCCCCACCAACTAAGCCAAACAACAAAATGAACCCTCTGAGAATCCACGCCATTTCTGACGATGAGCCGACTCTGGACTACTCCCACCTCATTCTGCCAGCTGATGACGAGGTGAACGTCTTGGGGAAAGATCCCTCATACGGAGTGTTTGTGTTTAATGCTGCCACTATCCTCACTATGTTTCAACAAGTTGAGTAAGCCATAGCCAGCCTCTCCAAGAGAATCACCCGACTTGACGACGCCTACCGTCGACTCATCTTCAATCCTCCAGCACCGCGCCCAAGAGAGAATCCCCCAAGCATTAAAAACTACCCACCCCAGGATGGATTGCTCCCGCGACCATTCTGGCATTGACCTCACGAGAATCACCCTCAAAATAACTACCCTCACGAAAATCACCCTCACAGTAACTACCCCCATAAAAATCACCCTCATAAAAATCACCCCCACAAAAATGCCCCTCACAAGAACTGCCCACCGAGGAATACCCCTCCAAGGTACCCTCAAGACTCTGAAATTAATGGCATCTGGAGAGACGATGTTGAGGATGTCTATATCATCCCAGGAAAGGAGAAACGGGCGAAAGAAATCGGACAACTTACCCGGTCCGGACGCCCCTATCAGAACCCGAACAATCCAACGGTCGTTCCAACAACGAATGACCAAGTCGTCCCGGAAGCGGACACTCAACCAAAGGCTCCTGAGAATTCAATCCTGAAACAGCTTCAGAAGGCAAAAGCTGAGATCTCGATCTGGCAACTGATCACAACGTCCTTCGAACATCGACAAGCCTTGCTGCAGGCCTTGGGAAAATTAACCGTGCCCTCCACCTCTTCCCCAGAAGAAATAGTGGCACACATGACAAGGGACGCCCCTGATCTGAACAACCCAGTCGTCTTCTCCGACGAGGATATCCCTCCGTTCGGAGCAAATCATAACCTGGCCCTGTATATCACCGTACAATGCCTCCAGAAAAATGTACCCATGGTCCTCGTGGATGACGGATCCGCGGTGAATGTCATTCCTCTCAAGACTGCCCACAGGCTGGGTATCAAGGAAGTTGATTTGGTCCGGACAAACCAAGAAGTACGCGCCTACGACGGCACTCGTCGCAAGGTCGCTGGGCTTATCACCCTGACCGTCGCAACCGGACCACTGGAAAGACAACCCAGTTTTCAAGTGGTCGACATCGACGCCTCTTTCAATATGCTCCTGGGACGTCCCTGGATTCACGCCGTCAAGGCGGTTACCTCAACTTTCCACCAAAAGATCAGGGTCCCCTTCAACGGGAAGACGATCACAATTCCTGCTTCCCCGATCAAAGCTGTCATGAGAAGGGGAATAGCCTCCCAAGTCATTTAGGAGGATGATAATGAGATGTGGGGTTTCTAAGCCGTGAATGCCATAACTGATGAATCGGCGCCCTCTGATTGTGACCCGTTCGCCATCCTCACGGTCAACCGTATCATGATGCATCAGGGTTACTTCCCGGGTTTGCTGCTCAATCCACTGAAGGACCCATTGCCTCCCTTGAAACAGGCTAAGGTCCTCAACATTCCCTTTGGGCTGGGATACGAACCTACCGACGAAGATATCCAGAAGATGAACCTCCTAGTCCGAAAACGCAAGAAGCACGGGGTTATCATCCATCCCTACCATCTGACTCTCAACGGATACTTTGTCCCCGAGGGAGAGTCCGAGCTCTACCATGGCTTTCCGGAGGCAATCTATGACTCTGTGGTGAAGGCTAGGTACTTGGGAGTGGAAGTCTTCCAGGACTGCTACTTTATCCCCGACAACATCGAAGCTGCATCAACTGAGTCCAAGCCGTCACCATGCCTCGACGGGCAAGCTGTCACACTCCTCTTTGGGGAAGATAACATCAAACACCTCGACTATGAGGACATCATCAACATCGCCCTGAAGGACAATCAATTTGACCCAACCGCCTTGATCTCCGATACTGACCCGGAGAAAGCTACCCAAGGCTGGAGGAAGACCGTCAAGTGGACCGATCGCCAAGGCCGCATTCTCAAGATAACAACTGGAGAAGGCCCTATGTTCAGGGAGGGAAGCGAAGAAGGATCTGAGTCTGAGTCTGAGTCGGAGTCGGAGTCGGAGTCTGTCATAGCTCCTAACACTCCTGATGTCCCAGTCAAGGTCTCCTTCCCACTGTTTTATCACAAAGTCCTGGCTGATTCAGAGGCTGAGTTTACTAGGGTCACCACCACTCCCGTGAAAGGTGACAACCTGGAGCCTGTTCCAAGGGCGGCCTCTTCTGCTATGTCGCCTCTGACTGACCACGAGATGTCTGTCCTTTTCGAGCTTTTCGCTCGTGTCAACTTAATGAACGCTAAGTTTGCTTATGACTCGTCTCAATTTAACTGCAATGCAATTCTGAATGACTACGAGGAATTTGACTTGAGTGACTACCCACCTCATCTAGCCAAAGAACTTGACAAACGGGAAACCAGAACCCCCATCATTGAGGAGACCGAACCTATTAACGTAGGAACCGACAACACACCTCAAGAACTTAGGATAGGGACAACCCTGGACCCCTCGGAAAGACAACAGTTCATTGACCTCCTCCACGAATACAAGGACGTATTCGCCGGTCCTCTGAGAGATATGCCTGGATTGACAGAGAAATTGCAGAGCACCGGATACCCATTAAACCCGGAGCTAAACCCGTGAAATGTAAGCTACGCCGGATGCGTCTTGAATGGGCCCTAAAAATCAAGGAAGAAGTGGATAAACAGCTTCAAGGTCGGTTTCATCAAAGTGTCCGAATACTCGATTGGGTGGCCAACATTGTGCCCGTACCAAAGAAAGACGGAAGAATTCGGGTTTGCGTCGACTTCAGGGATCTGAACAAGGCGAGTCCAAAGGACGACTTCCCTTTGCCACATGTTGACATTCTGGTAGACAACACTGCCGAACATGCTCTCCTATCATTCATGGACGGGTATGCTGGGTATAACCAGATTAAAATGGCTGAGGAAGACATGCACAAGACTGCGTTCACTACACAATGGGGTACATATTGCTACACGGTCATGCCTTTCAGTCTCATCAACGCCGGAGCAACCTATCAAAGAACCGCTACCACTATCCTACATGATATGATGCACAAGGAGGTAGAGGTATATGTCGATGACATGATTGTCAAATCAAAAGAACGGGACGGCCACATCAATGCCGTCCGGAAATTCTTTGCTCGTCTGCGAAAATATAACATGACACTAAATCCTCAGAAGTGTGCATTCGGGGTCACCTCCGGAAAAATCTTGGGACATGTCGTCAGCAAAAGAGGTATTGAGATTGATCCAACCAAAATCAAAGCCCTTCAACAAATGCCTCGGCCTAGAAACGAGAAGGAGATTCGGGGATTTCTCGGTCAAGTCCAATACATCAGCCGCTTCATTGCCAAGCTCACTATGATTTGTGAACCGATATTCAAGAAACTTCGCGCCTCCGATCACACCGATGGGGACGACGACTGTCAGAAGGCCTTCGACAGGATAAAGGAAATCCTATCCAAACCTGCTGTCCTCATGCCACCTCAACCGGGGATTCCTCTATCCCTATACCTAACTGGTACCAACACAGCCATGGGAGCAATGTTAGCACAAACAGTTGGCAATGAAGAACGAGCCATCTACTACATCAGCAAAAGGTTCATTGAGTACGAGACAAGGTATACCCAACTGGAAAAGAAATGCCTTGCTCTAGTATGGTAAACAAAGAAGCTGCGGCATTACATGCTCAGCTACACGGTCCACATCTACTCCAAGATGGACCCGGTCAAAAACATCTTCGAAAAACCCGTACTAAACGGAAGGCTGTCTAGGTGGATGCTTATGCTGTCTGAGTTTGATCTCAAGTTTGTACCCCTCAAGGTTATCAAGGGAAGAGTAGTTGCCGATTTCCTAGCAGAGAATCCCGTCAACGAGGACTCAACGACCGACACATGGTCACTTCCTAACAAAGACATCCTTTGTGCCAACTCCGACGCATGGGACCTATACTTCGATGGTGCATCTAATCTGAGAGGCTTCGGGGTAGGAATCCTTCTAATATCACCAGAGGGAGAACATGTTCCGATCTTGGTCAAGCTAGACTTCGCCGTCAGCAACAATGCCGCTGAATATGAAGCATGCCTCATCGGCCTACAACCAGCCATCACACTCGGCATCAAGAGACTGAAAGTCCATGGCGAATCCTCTCTCATCATCAATCAGGTGTCCGGATCATGGAAAATCCGATCTGACAGCTTAGCTCCCTACCGAGCAAAGATCAATCAAGAAGCCGAGTTCTTCGACCTAATCGACTACTTCTACTTGCCGCGAGAGGTAAATCAATTTGCTCATGCCCTGGCAAAACTTGTCGCGCTCGTCAACATACCTGACGATATGACATCAATGCCCCTATGTGTCGAGAGAAGGAGCGAGCCAGCTCACATTTGTGCCATTATCGACGACGAGGAAAGCCATGATGAACCTTGGTAACAAGCCGTCCTCAATTACAAAACCAAAATTGAATTCCCTCCCAACTCTGATCAAAGGGGACAAAAAGCCATCCGTTTACTTGCATCACAATTCGTGATAAACCAAAATCAACTCTACAAAAGAACACCCCAAGGGATTCTTCTCTTTTGCATTGACCGTCACAAAGCCAAAAAAGTCATGGGAGAGGTTCACGACGGAGAATGTGGCCTTCACATGAGCGCAATGATGCTTACACGGAAAATCATGTGGCTAGGTTACTACTGAACCACCATGGAAGCCGATTGCCGTAACTACGTCAAACGTTGCCACAATTGCCAGATCTTCGCCAACATACAACACATACCACCATCCCTTTTATACACCATGACATCACTCTGGACTTTCTCAACCTTGGGCATCGACATCATCGGGAAAGTCAACCCGGTAGGCACCAAGAGGCATTGCTTCGTCCTCGTCGCCATCGACTACTTCACCAAATGGGTAGAAGCACAGTCATATGCAGTCTTGACCGCCAAACAAGTGGCCAAGTTCATTCAAAACAACATCATCTGCCGATATGGGGTACCCCATGAAATCATCAGCGATCAAGGCTCTCACTTCCGGGCGGAAACTCAAGCTTTGCTGGACAAATACAAAATCAAGCGACATCGATCATCCCTCTACCGTCCCCAAACTAACGGAGCGGTGGAGGCAGCTAACAAAACTCTTGTCTCCATTATCAAGAAAATGTAAGACAACTACCGCGATTGGCCGAGCAAACTCCCGTTCACACTCTGGGGGTACCGAACCTCCGTTCGAACACCGACAGGCGCCACACCCTTCTACCTAGCATACGGTATGAAGGCGGTTCAACCGGTAGAGTTAGAGGTCCCTTCTCTACGCATCCTACTGGAGAGTCAAGTCCCTGAGGCGGAATGGACCCGTCAAAGGTACGAGCAACTCACTCTTCTAGACGAACGGCGACTCAACGCTTTGCACAACGTCCAGCTATACCAACGGGCATTCAACAAGAAGTTTAAACCCAGAAACATCCAGGAGGGCGACTTGGTCCTCAAGTCAGTTCGAGCACCATTACCCGTCGATCCGAGAGGGAAATTCAAACCCAACTGGGCCGGGCCATACCTGGTCAAGAAAATACTTTCGGGGGGCGCAGTGAGACTGAGTGACCTAGATGGGGAGGACTTTACCAACCCGACCAACCTAGACCAGCTCAAGAAATACTACCCTTGAACCCTAGCAACCAACGACATAGCCTAGTTTTACAACTAGCAACGACCTCGACCCGTTTCAAGTCAAGTTCCTCAACGTGTTCTGATTTGAAATTGCATGTTTTATCGAGTCTAAGCTGCGGCATCTTGCCCGTTTCAAATGTCCTTTGATCTGTCAAAGGCAACATCCATTTGCACTAAAACACCAATACCCCTGAACTACGAGCATGGTTTGATTTCACCTCTTCAGGTGAATACGTAGGCAGTCCCTCTTATGCCTGAGGGATACAACCACAAAACCTAATTCAATTTCACAAATATTTCAAACTACGATCATGGTTTGATTTCACCTCTCCAGGTGAATACGTAGGCAGTCATTTCTTACACAAGAAGGATACAACCATCCCCACAATCAAAAACAACCATCCCCACAACCAAAAACAACCATCCCCATACAAAAATCCCCATATACAAAAAAAACATCCCAAAAAAAAGAAAGGGAAAACCATTCCCTTTCCCACCAAAATACAAAAAATGATCCTTTCTCCCTTTCCACAAAATACCACTTTCCCGAGTGCAAATGTTCAGGACGATTCAAATCGAATTGCCTTTACAAAATGGATGGAAGAAACAAGCGTTCACAATTTTCGACACGAGCAATCCTCTTATTTAATTAATAATGGGAGGGATTACAATTTCAACAACAAATAGAGCTCGACGAGTCTACAACTTGTCAAAGCTAAGGTGTCAAATAAAACACCTCACATAATAAAACTAGCACAAAACACACAACAACTAGCTAGTACAACATAATAAAAAACTCACAACACTAATACAACATAATAACAAAATGGGTAATGGAGGTCTTCACTCTTCCATTCTACCCTTGCCTTTTCCCTCGGGGTACATCTTCCCCTCGTTCTTCTTGTTGGCCCGCCTAGCATGGACTTCCTCCTCGGAACGGATCCTCAACGGATCTAATACGGCGATGGCCTCCGGTCTGGCACAAGACCCCATATTCGACCCAAGACGAGCCAATGTACGGCCCACCATATTCTTGGGGCCAGAACTCCTCCTCTTCGAGGGTCTCATCACATCGGGAGTAACTCCATCAACATACTCCTCAAAGCAGGCACGGTTGGCCTTGCCAACCTCTCGGTACTTCAAATCAACAACCTCGTCCTTGCGAAATTTGGATCTCTCTTCCAAGGACGGAGCACGTGACCACTTGACATAAGCGGGAGTCACCCATGTCGTAGCAACGGGGTTTGGCACCTCCCAAAGCGGCCGAGTGGCCCACCACCTTTCGAAGACCTCCACAAGCTCGGAGTTCCGGAAAACATTCTCTTAGACAAGAGTATCTTGAGCGGGCACCTTTAGTTGACGCCCCATTTGCCTCATGAGCCTTTCAGGATAAATGAAGGAAACAACCTTCAAACCCACCACCATCAAGGAACGAGGACTAGCACCCGAAGGGGCAACCTCGTGAAGGACCTCAAGTGCCACCACGACACCACCCAATGGATACGAGGACCACCCTCCTCCGCCAATCTCGCCGCCCAATAAGCCTCGGTAGAAACAAAACTATCCGGATACAACTTCTTCCTCATGGTAAGATGACGGAAGGAATAAGAAGAAGAATCAACCGGAGGCTCTACATACCTTAGCCTATCCAATAGCCACACTTGAAGGATCCTCGGGGATCCGAAAGAGGGAGCTTCTCCACAAGAGCCTTCCTTGTCCAAAGCTTGGATAATCTCTCCAAGCACCAACCACGATGGATCTCTACCATGCTCCATTTGTTCAATCACATGAATGAGGGTCATGCTACCATAACATTTTGGCCCCTCCTTCTTCAAGACATCAACAAAGAGGTAGACATGGACAAGGCAAAATGTAAGAGCCCTTTTCCTAGCCACCTCCGAGACATTAGCATCTAATCGGTTTGAAAAGATATTGATAAGAGCCAACATGTCCACACCATGTGGAGCAAGAAGAAAGTTGATTTGGTTGTTGACAAGCCCAAAATGGATCTGAATTTCTCCTTATAGCACAACCGAGTCGGAGGAAACACCAGAACACAACCTGGCCACCCACCAATGGCTCCGACTTCTTCGGCAAGAGGACAAAGCTCACCTTTCGGGAAAACGAAAACATGATGTTTCGAATCCCAAAACCGAGAACATGCTTCAAGAAATGAAGGTTGCACCCTGACTTGACGAAGCACCAACAATTGACCAACTCCCATGCAAACAAGTTGATACTTTTCGGGAAGCGACAAATCCCGGCACCATTGTCGCAACGCGTTCTCAAAAGCATCCATGAAATATTTTTGTGGAAGAAGAAGAAGTTTTGTAGAGATGATTTTGTGTTTCGGATGATGAAATAATGAAGCGCAAACGTCCCTATTTATACAAAATGACCAGCGCATCTTTCAGAAAAAGGGTAGAGCCGGCTTCCATCGCCAGGCTGTTCGCGCCTCTTTGAGGCTTCCCCAGGATTCCCACTGTTGACTTGTCTCTGTCAACTTGTGTTTCCTCCTGACACCTCAAACCTCCCGCCAGGAAGCTCGCGCCTCTTCGGGATGATTCAGGATATTTTGTGTTTCCTCACACTCACATTTCCTTGCTTTCGCGTTTTACGAAATCCGACACGGTTTCCATGACGCAGCTTTAAACATACGGATTTTTCTTTCTTTTTTAAAGGGGGGAAGGGCTAGTCGCCCCGATCCGCGACGGATCGTTTCCATGTCAGTCAAAATTCCGAATCCACGACGGATCGTTTCCATGTTAGTCAAAATTCCGAAAAATTTTCGCTTTTTCGCAATTTTCCCAGCAAAAATCAAAATCGAGAATTGATAACACGACATCAGTTTTCCTCAAAAATTCAAGCACTCACAAGTTCGAGTCTTGACCCCAAAAATCAAAAATCAAATATACTCGTAAAAATCTATTTCTAAAATTCATCCTGACGGTTTGAGTTTGAATTTTTTCGAGTCGCAAATCAATTTCAATAATTTCGATGCAATTTAATTCACGACACGAGTTAATTGCTCAAATTTTCAAATCAACTCCTTTTGAATTCCGAACGTGACGACTTGTCGCAGGAATTTTCAAAATTCATTTCTTTTTTCAAAAATTCAATTTTAACTTCAAGTCATCTTGGTTAATTTTGGTTTTCAATCAAATGCTTCTACGTGTTTGCATTTATGTATATACGCTATCTGTTGCCTGTTTTCTACACTAACGATGCAGGAACTGGTGCAAAGCAAAAGGAGAATCAACAATGACAAACGCTCCTCCGAAACACAACACAAAAAAGCCAAAAATCACAAAATAAACCACAATCCAAAAAACACATATATACAAACCGCCTCACGCAAAATGTAAATGAGTACAAACAAGAGTCCAAGACACGGGCAAACTACAATAACTACTCAACGTCTCCCGTCGGACCAGTCCTGGTCTCACTAGGAGTCGCCGCCAACGCAGACACCACCACCTCCTCAGGCTCCCTCTCCGGAGAACTCTCCAGCGTCTCCTCCTCCATCACGACGCGAAGCTCCTCCGCCGCAGCCAACTGAGCCCTGAGAGAGGCAATCTCCGCGTCTCGGCTCCGCAGCTCGTCCTCACGACACCTCAAGTCCTGGTCCCGACGGATGATCCTCGCCCCCGGCCTCGATCGTCGACCCGGCCGCCTCCAAATCAAGATCGACCCGAGCAAGCTCCGCGGGATCCGCAAAGGCCCTACAAAACACAATAACAGATCCTCAAGATCTAAAAACATGAAATACAACACCAAATACATAAAAAACAGCACACAAAACGTACCTGAGAAAGCCGAGCCTCCCTCGCAGCCAGGTCACCCGCAAGCGCCCTCCAGCGGTTAGCCATCCGCCACAAGTCCTGGTGACTAACAGTCGTCACCTACAAAACAAAAATGTCCTTCAATACAATGTAAGGCAAAGTGCAATTGAGGAAAGTGTTCAAGTCAGGAACTCACCCTCTGAACGATCAACCTCCACTCCATGCCAGCATCGGTCACCTCGGCCGCCGTGGGCTCCGGTAAGCGCAACTGAAGCTCCTCGCCACCCGGCCCCTGAAAAGTGGTCTCCGTCGGGAAAGCTGAGGGCTGAGTCCTCATCAGCAGGTCGACTCCCTACCATTTGGATCCACATCAAAGATGACAAACCCTCCTATTAAGAGAGGCAATGAAAACAAAAGGGCAGAGGAAAACATACCTCGATCGGGTACCAAGCAAGCCTTGACAACCACAAGGTGTCGTAGTCGACGTCCCGCAGCAACAACTCCTCACCTCCCTGACCGTGAAGGTGCTCCTCAACCTCGTCGGGGGTCGACTCCTGGAACAACACCCTAGGCGGGTCAACCAGCACGACGAAAGTCTCGGTAAAGCACTGGCGAACTAAACGCCGCCCGTGTACCAAATCGGCTCAATCGCCATCTCCAAGTACAGACGCAGGGAGCTGCGATGCCGTAAACGCTCCCTGATGGCAGCCGGTACACCCGTGTAGTGCTCCCAAGGCCACCCAACAAACTGCATTCAAAACAAAGCTACTCAGCTAACTGGGGGCTTCATAAGCTACCTAGTCATCCTATCTCTATCCATTTCTATAAAAGAGAGGGGTAAGAAAGCGAGAGCTTACATCAGCGATCCGAAGCTTGTTCACGCGACGCCTGCAGTCCTCGTAAGTCGACTTAATCGACTTCTTCCGAGCCACCGTCCAACCTCTCACAGCAGGGTAGGTCGAGGGAACACCGTATGTGGTCCCCGGACGTAGAGGAGTGAAGTAAGCATACAACCAAGCCTGTAATCAAACACGGAAAACACAAATCAGCCAATTTCTCAAAAATTGCCAAAATCAAAATCAAAATCAAACTCAAAAAAAAAACTACCACAAAAAATACTCGTACCTCAAAGATGAGGCCGGGACCAACCAAAGCAGGAGCACTACTGCCTCCCACTGTCTCCAGACGCACCGCCGCGTGCAAGTACCAGGTGAAGCTCGCCATAGCCGGCGTAACCCAGTCAAACTGACCCAAAGTGTCAAGGTCAGTGAGGAGAGGAAGCACTTTGGTCGACAAGCGCTCACCCTTGTCACCAAAGTACGTGGCGCCCAAGAAGTACCACAACCACAGCCGTGCCTCCTTCGTGTCGGCCTCAACCTCCGCCTCCGGACTCTCCAACGGCACCGGAGCAACACGTGCCACCCTCCCAGTGAAGTGGTCCTTCACGTACGAACTCGCGATCAGGTACGGAGTGACGTAGGAAGGCTCCGGCAAAGCAGTACCGATCAAAGCAGTAACCGTAGGAGAGGACACTCTCTTCGGCGTCTCGGTAAACTCAATGGGCAACTCGCCACAGGGAAGGCCGGATACCATGGCAAAGTCCTATAAGGTCAGACCGACCTCCCCAAACTCCATGTGGAACGACGACGTCGTATCCCAATACCAATCCAACATGGCGCGGATCAGACACAGGTTCGCCCTAATCGAAGACCTGTGAATGTCCCGCCAGGCTGCCACCAATGGCCTAAAAGCCGACCTCTCTATCAACGCCCTCGTTCCGGCTCGAAGAACGTCGTAGAAACCCAAACAGGTAGAGAAACCCGAGAAAGTCCTCATGGTGTCAATCTCCTGAAATCAAAAACAAACAACGTCGGAATGCCTACTCAGGCCCGACACTTCAAAAGTGACAAAATTTAATCGAGGAACACGACTCACCAAGCCCTCGTGAGCACGGTAAGAGAGGTGCCTGTCCAGTCGAAGCAACAACTGGCTACCATCAAAACCCTCTGCCCAAGCAGGCGCGGCCCGCAAGTGCAACCCTCGCGGAGCTGTAGCTCGCCTGGCTCTCCAGCTCGCGACGTCGGCATCGTCCTGGACTGTCTTCTCCCTCCGTCTCTTATAGCCGCGAGACTCAACGTGATGGATAGGGACCATCTCAACGACCCTGGTGACGTTCTGTAACGTCCGTCTGGTCCCCCGGGGACGACGCTGCCTCGAAGAAACCCTCCTCCCAGAGGTACCAGCCTCAGACCCAGTCTGAGCTCTCCCAGTGGCAGTGGCCCCAACGACGGGCACCTCACGCTCCTCAACGGCCCCCGCGGCCCCAACAGCCTGCTCGAGAGGTCTCTCCTCCTCGGTAACGTCCTCCACAACCACGGCGGGTGTACTAGCCGGAGTACTAACCGGCCCAGCCCCGAACAACTCCTCGAGAGTCGCAGCAAGGGACTCAGCCTATCCCGAACACTCTTCTATAAACAAAAAACGTCAGCCGAAATTTCGGCATTACGACGGCATGAAATGGATAAATCCAAAAAAAACGACAACCTGCAATACAAAACAAGGGAAATCCCACCCAAAATCCAACCAAACAAAACAATTCACAAAAAAGACAAACAAACACAAAACGACTCGCCCATATTTTCAAACAAAAGACGAGTCAAAACCACAAAAACGGCATTTCAAGACCCCTACAGGGTCCGCCTACAAACCAGAATACATTCCCGACACAATGGGGTATTTTTCTACGGCTCAAAAATGCAATTCATACGCTAATTTGAGCCCAAACCGGTCAAAAATTCAAAAACGACCGCAAAACGGAATACGTAATTTTATCACACCTCAAGGCGACCTACACTACCAATGAGGTCCATTTCAAGGCCAACTGACTCAATTCAAGCCCAAACAGATGCTTATTTTGTCAGACATAAGACCGTCACAAAAGGCAAAAATCCAATTTTGCCCACGATACCCAACAAAGGTCCATAAATGGCAAATACGGGTTTTCCCAACTACAATGCAACCTAGTGGGACCCACTATCCAAGCAAATAAACTTGGCATTGTGAAATGAGACGGTGTCTCACCTCACTCACGTTTTTCGAGCATAGGGAGGGGGAACGGGGACCAAAACGCAAACTAAAAGCACCCCTATACTCCTAAACAGGTTTCTAACCTAATGCAAACATCAATTTCACTCGAAATGGGCTCAATCAAAAACGCCCAATTCGATTTTCTAGGGTAAAATTCGCCCTAATTCAATCAAGCTAAAGATCAACAAATTTAAATGGATTCAAGAGGAAATACATACCTTGAGATAACATTGTTGATGAGGGCACGAATTCAAGCGAGATAGAAGGTCCAACAATGGCGATTTTGGCTTGTTTTGTCGAAAAATGAAGAAGACGAAATAGGAATGAGATGCAGCCTGGACTCGCGTCTTTTACAGAAAAAAAGGGAAGCCCCTTTGATTCGCAACAGGGCTCGCGCCTCAATCAGGCGTCCCCTTGCTTTTTTCACCGAAATTTGGGCTTTGGCCCAATTTCCCATATTAAACATCGAATTTTCATTGACGATATTAAAGATCGTCATTTTCTCAAAAACAAAAACAAATAGTGAAAATTGAAACTCGCTATTTTCAAAAATTCAAACAAACGGCGATCAAAACCACCAATTTCAAAATAATAGTGAAAATTCAAAATTCGCTATTTCTTCAAATTTTCGAACAACGGCAATTAAAACCGTCATTTTCAAAATGATAGCTGGAAATTGAATTCCACTATTTCCATCAAATGTCCACGACGGCACATAAACCGTCACTTCAATTAATAGTGAAGATTCCAAATTCACTATTTCCATCAAATGTCAACGGCGGCAGATAAATCGTCACTTCAGTTAATAGTGAACATTCCAAATTCGCTATTTCCATCAAATGTCAACGGCGGCAGATAAATCGTCACTTCAGTTAATAGTGAACATTCCAAATTCGCTATTTCCATCAAAGGACAACGGCGGCACATAAACCGTCACTTCAAACGTAATAGCAGATTTAAAATTTGCTATTTCCTTCAAAATTCAAACAAACGGCGATCGAAACCGCCACTTCAAATTCAAAGAAGAACGACGAATGGTGAAGATTCCGAATTCACTATTCCTTCAAATACCAGCAGGGGGCTTCCTCGTGGAACCCGCTCATTTCAAAAACAGTGATAGTGAAAAATTCAAACTCACTGTTTCCGCAGCGGCATCACGAGTTCGCTACAAGCCCATTTGACGCGGCTATTCCCATGGTCCATTAATCGACCGCCTGTTGGCTGGCGAGCCTTTGTCCGCAAACATCCAAGGACAGATCCCGAAGATGCCTCGGGTACATTTCCTTATCATGGCTGGCGAGCCTTTGTCCGCAAACATCCAAGGACAGATCCCGAAGATGCCTCGGGTACATTTCCTTACCATTGGCTGGCGAGCCTTTGCCGCAAACATTCGAGGACAGATCCCGAAGATGCCTCGGGCACATTTCCTTATCATGGCTGGCGAGCTTTTGTCCGCAAACATTCAAGGACAGATCCCGAAGATGCCTCGGGTACATTTCCTTACCACAGCTGGCGAGCCTTTATCCGCGAACGTGCAAGGACATATCCGAAGATGCCTCAGGTATGACTCTTTCCTATGGCTGCGAGCCTTTGTACGTAGTCTAATGGACTTTAAACGACCCGCACGGATAGTCGACAGACTCTAAACCGTTCCCGACGACGGGTCCTTGGCTCGTACCCTCGAGTCACCTTGGCCTCGCCTTTCCCGACGGCAGGTCCTTGGCCCGAAACCTTTCGAGCCGCCTTGACGTCGCTTGGGTCTCCAGGTTGTAATCTTCGATTGACCTGGGGGCTCTACTTTGACTTTCGCCCTGTCCAAGCCTCGCCAAAAGGGGGCTCAGAGATACCCAGATTCTGCCGAGATCTCCAACAAACACCCGATGATTATCGGACTATAACATGTTTTGGAATCGCGGCGTTTGATCGACAGTTTGTGTACAACTTTACGTCGGAAAACTTAAACGATTTCGAAAATAAAACATTTCAAAACATTTCAAAAATACCTGGAGTGTTTAATGCATGACGACGGGATCGCAATGACACTAACTAGAGTCAAAACCGACACCGGACCAAAAACCGACTCAAAAATTCAAATACCGACTCCAACAACGAGTCAAACCGAGTCAACCACAAAAAACAAACCATTTCAAACCTTCTATGCTAAGATTTCCCGGATTTATGAATGGTCAAGTACCAAACATATGACTACAAATCCTAGGATAGAACAAATCATGATTGCTCTTGTGTGAACTCGACAAGACAACTCGAAGACCCGTGATGTGGCTCGCGCCTCTTTGAGCAGCCCAAGAGGCCACGTCGCTCAAAACTCACACAACCACTCATTCTCCTATAAATACCCCTCAAATGCCACCCATTTGAGACTTACCCGAGTGTCCGCCCTCTCTTTTCTCCCTTAAAATTCTCGACTCGACTTGTTAAGTCACAACCCGACGCGTGTTTACGACCTACCGATCGTAAATACAAGCCTTACACATTGTTTGGTACCGTCATCGTGCACTAAATCACTTGACCGACCACTTCGACCACTACACCATCACTAACATTAAAACACTCTTTTTACTTACCAAAACGGTTTTAAACCGAGTTTTTTCAGATCAAACGAGTTGTTACACTTACGTCGGTCACTCGCCATAACCAAACATGTAAGTATTAGGGTGTAAAAATTCTCTTTTATTATGTTTTCATTTGTTTCATGACTATAACATGCTAAAACGTGCATAACATGAACCAAAATATGGAATAAACGAGCCAAAACAGATTTTTGGTCTGAGGCAGAAGCCCCTTAGGTCGCCAGCTTGCCCGCGCCTAAATGGGGTGTTCGGGCCAGAGATCAACTGTGTTTGCTCTCGTCATTTCCCTTTAATCCATTTTCACATTTCTAATCGGTTATTACCATTTCAAATATTTTCGAATCCTTTTGTTTCATGTTATTTGTTTTAACCATAAAACATTTTTCTCCCTTGGTTCCTCATACCATGACGGTTAAATCCGTGTTTCGGTGATAATATTTGGTTAATGACATTTAAAAGGTATTTTAAAACCTTTTATTTCATTTCTTTACATTTTCAAACAAACATATTAGTCCCCAACACAAAGTCATCCTTGGTTCTACATACCATGCCAGATTTTAACCCGGGTACGATGATGAGTATCGACTAATGACATTCAAATGGACTTAAAACAATTAGTCCATAATTATTTTCAAAACCATTCATGTCAAGTTTGTCAAATCGAACCCGACACCGAATATTATCAAGATAATGATGATTATTCGAGTCTAGTTCTTCAAATCAACATATACGTTCTAAACGACCCATTCAAATCAAACCGGGTTCAAATACCCATTTCCCAACACGTTTTATAACGTTTTCCAAAAGGTCAGAACACGGTACATAAACCGTGGGCTAACCCGCGCCTAAACAGGCCCTCCATTTCTCATTTTCAAAACCAAGGGGAGGCCCCTTGTATCGCCGGCTGGCTCGCGCCTCATATAGCCGTCTGGTACAGGGCCTATTCCCTTCCAGTATTAATCTAGGACGATCCCGACTCCGGTTAGCCCGGATATAGGACGGATCAGATGACTATTTGATTATTCAAAATCATATTTGCAAAATGCCTTACTAAAACAAATGGATCATGTTATACACCCTAAACCTAATACGGTAAATGGATGTTTAATTTCCGTCTTGCGTGCAAATCAATCATTAATCCAAACCGACATCTTATACTTGATACCTGGATTAAATCAACCGACTCAGAAAGCTCTCACATGTTAGGTTTAAATTATTGGATGCGCATTCATGCATTTAAACCGTTTTATCAACTTTTGCATTCAACCAACCAAGATCGATCAGTAGAGGCCGCTACCACGGGCGGGATTGGGTGTCTGATTAAAGGGCTTCCCAATACGTACCTTCACCTCTTACTCGGAAACTTTGGATAGTGGACGACCTTATCCAGGGCGTAGGAGAGTCATTCTAGAGATAGGATGCTAAAGAGGGACGATTTCCTTATCTTTAGTACCTATGTCAAACGCTGCTTTGTGCTTCGATTTGACCGAGGTATAAAGTGGAATTCGAACGGGTTCCAAGCATCCCACAAATTCTTGGTGGCGACTCCGAACATCTCTAATCGTTTCGAGACCCTTACCGAGACGAAACTGACCGATCTAAAAACGATCCAATCGAAAGCATTTTTTACGCCGCCGAGCGTGGCTTTCAAAAGACCGTTGTATGTCCACAGATCGAGGTGGGCTTGCAGGTGGGCCATGTCCACAGAAACCCGTGTTGAGACGAGCGTCTTCTGGAGGAGTTGAGCGGATTCTGGCTTGAGACGAGCGGATTGTTCTGGGGACGCTCGTATTCATAGTCAGAGTGAAATCTCAATTTTTCAAATAGCCAGGACGCGCGGATTTTCACTGGGACGAGCGTCTTATCCTGGGGACGCTCTGATCCATAGTCAGTACCAAATTTTCCTTTTCAGCTCTTTCAAGACGAGCGTCTTACTGTCAGGACGCGCGGATCACTTCCAAGACGAGCGGGTTCTCAGGGGACGCTCGGATTACCCCTGTACCTCACGGGTTCAGTTCCACCCGTGGGGATCTTCGTATCCTAAGTCATTTCTTCTTTATTCCTTTGGTCTTCATTGTGGGTGCACTACAAAGGCTCAGATAGCCTAGGCAATTGCTATCCCCACACTAGTCCAAACACTACACATCAAGAAACATTAAAGTACCTCCCTCATCACTTCCTCTCACAATGATAATCTTGATCAAAACATAAGAATGTAAATCCAAAATTGACAAAGAATGCAATACAAGATGTAAAATGCAAGTTAAGGGGTTAGAATATTTACAAATGGTGTTTTAGGGAGGACTCCACCAAACTCTCATTCATGGATGAGATGGGGGCATAGCCAAGGTGTTGTTGATGTTGCTCAACACCTTGTAGAAGTAGTCGAAGGCTTGTTCATTGTCATTACAAAGATCATCAATAGACCTTTGCACATTGTTATCTTCATCGTGGTAACTTGAGTTAAAATGATCACCAAAGCCTTGGTCTTGGTTCATAGCATTACCAATATAAGGATTGACTAACCCTTCAAATTCATCATCTCATAGACCACAAACTCCATCTACTTGCTCCCCAATAATATCTGTTAGGATTCACTAATCTCAAATGTTAACATATTCATAGTAAGATAGTTTAATTTAGTCATAAAATTAAATTGGATCTTATGCATGCAAAACAATTACAAGTATAAGGAGAAAATTAATTCTTACATTGATGATTTCAGAATATAGGCACTAGTAAGTTCACCTTCTTACTAGTTCTTGAGCTTTCCAAAGGTGGAAGAACAAGATTCAAGTGGAAAATATCTCCTAAGGAATTATACCCAAAGTAACACCCTTAATAATAATATTAATTAATATGAACTAGTATTAATTAAAATCTTACTTAAACTTGACACAAAAATTGGATTTTTGTTCTCTTCTTTTTCGGTTAAGAGGAGAGGATTTTATGAGTGTTTCTTTCTCAAAAATATTTCACAAATTGTAGAGAGTTCTTAATTTTTCTTACACTACTAAATTATATAGTGAATGGTTGAATAATAAGAGAAAAACCCTTAGCTTTTCTTATGCAAAAACCGGGTGCAGGGAAGAGTAGAGGGCCAATGCATGAGCTTCACATTCTACCCAAGACAAACTAGGTGTGCATGGCTATATGTAGAGTTTAATCATTGTGTTTCCAATTAAAATAAACAACACAATATAAACCTTAATACTCCCTCCATTTTTCGGTACACACATAAAATGGAAGGTCCATTTTATTTTGTCATTTGTCAATTTTGTCATATGTCACATGTTACATGACATGTCACAATATAATGTATTTTTAACATATTAAAAATCAACATATTAATAAAATATGTCACATACAAAATTAACTAGTAATTCTTGATTACTTGTACCAAAATGGTTTATCGAATTATAAATTACAACAACTTGTATTTATAATAAATTATTCATTCTTCTTCAATTGTTTCGTAAACAATAATTCAATCTAAGTAATAAAACAATTCGATTACTTAGACCGTATCTTATTTAATCGAATTACAATGAGACACGTTAATTCTACTCACAAAATCATCCGTCAATTTTAAGAAATTTAATTAACTCGTATCAGCATACGATTAATTAAATGATCAATTAAGAGTATTACACTATAGGTATGACCTCAGGGTATCAACTGATCACCACCGTCGCACGACAGTAATGTCAAACTCTTGTCAGCC
Source organism: Silene latifolia (assembly GCF_048544455.1). Lineage (NCBI taxonomy): Eukaryota > Viridiplantae > Streptophyta > Magnoliopsida > Caryophyllales > Caryophyllaceae > Silene > Silene latifolia. The sequence goes on from NC_133531.1 coordinate 109,698,632, forward strand.
AATCATTACCGATATGTGTGGACCAGTTGACTGTAAAATATTACTTTCCATCATGCATTCTTAAATAAGAGATTTAAACATGTGATCATCATGATCGACAATTGTGATCGCATTATTGTCGGGGACACTTACTCCAACAATCTCCCACTTGTCTTCGACAAGTGTGCGTCACCAATTCTCTTATCCTATTACTATCTCCCACTCAATGCCAGGTGTCTTTCGGGTCGTACTTGCAAGTGATCATATCGAGAGTGGTTTCCTCGATCTGGAGAATAACTGATTGACCGGAATTATCTACTATAGGTACCTTCCGAGCGTGGCCACGTATTTCCAGTTCATTACTCCACGAGTGGCCCTGAGATATTATTTTAACCCTGAAAAAGGGGTGGACAATTCCTATCGCACTATTCCCTTCAACTAGCCACAGCTCATCATAACCCAAAATAAGTCCTTTAACCCCATTTACGAAGGCCGTAGGATCATAAATCAAAGTTACTCTGAAACTGTGCCACCTTGGGCGAACAGTCTTTAGTCAAAATAATCGACTCATTAGAATACTATATTAGCTCTTGTCACGACCAGGTTATATAAATTTGCCAAAACTATATAAGCGGTCATTAGGCATGACAAAGTGTTCCTAACAGTCTGCCTTTGTGATCGACTAGTCATCTCATATGACTTTATGGGACTTGAGCTTGCCATCAATTGCATCACACTCTAGTCACTTCGAGACTTCACCTCAAACAAGTGACTATGGGCAAATACCATGTTAATCTGGGTTCACTTTAACGGGGTTCAATATTGTCTCTACAACCCGTTTGGATGTAACAAAGTACAAGATGAGTTAATGATAACTCAAACGATAAATGTAGACATTTCATTTGAGTAGTCAATACCATATTACTATCATATGTCTTACAAGTGTGTTAACACTTGTTGATGCAATAAAAGTTCAACACACCATGTGTCCACGTTCTCAAACTTTCGAATTGCAATTTCCCTTATTTTCATGTCATCTCTCATAGCATGAAATCTACCAAGCACATGTCTAGTCTTCAAACTAGACTTTGGTTCTTTAATCTTGTAAGAAACCTTTATCTTGTTATCACATAACCAGCAATTTGGATTATGGTGGATGGTACAACTTGCACTAGTCAAGTGTTGCACCAACTCACAATGCACTAGGTATATGTTTTGTAGGATCCTGCAACAATTGTCAAGATGATTGGTCTAGGACTTCTCACAAATCCTTGCATTTTAGAAAATACTAGTTTTATGTAACTTCTTACCACAACCAAGTATCCTTCCAAATTCTTATTTCTCTCTTATCGTAATTGGCTTAGGATCTTCACAAATCCTTATGTGTTTGGAAACTCTAGCATGTGTAACTTCTTATCACACAACTGAGTGTTCTTTCAAACTCTAGAATAACTCATTAGTTCTCCTCGAGAATTCATGACGATTCTTATATGGCTTACCAATGACTCATCATGCTCTAAGCATATGATTTATTTAGGACATGTGTATGATTATTCTAATGGCGGAAACATTAGTGATCTCAATCATGTAGTCAACAGTTCTTAGGTTCAATGAATGACCATGACCATCTCATGGTAATTCCATCTTCATCAATATGAATAACCTACGTATCTTGTTGATTTGATGTGCGCATCTTAATGCTAATCCAACATCCCATGTTTTAATTGGATTCATCTTAATCCATGTTTATCCAGAACTGAAAACTTAAGTGCTTTCTTTATCAAAGATAGTATATGCTCGTCATTCTCAATGAGTAATAAGTTGTAAAATTCATGGAGGATGATTACTCCCACTAAATCTCATGTCTACACATGACAATTTCAAACTCCCACTCAATTCCACATGTTTCGTGTTTGACCACTCAATCGAAACATTTCATGAATTGAAATCATTTTTGCTTTGATAGGTTGTTATGATAAAACCACATATGTTATCAACATATCCTTTCAAAATACCTTTGGAAAGAGGTTTCGATCTCTAACAATGGAAAGAGATTTTAATCTCTAACTTATTCAAGCGAAACAATGTCATTACTAAAAGTAAAATTCAACATGGAGTTCATACGTCCCTTTCAAAATACTCATTTCGGAAAAAGGTATAACTTGTCCATTTTTATGAAGTTTAGCAATGACTCTAGCATGGTTAACCATTAACTTAGCTATTATCGACATCGATATGTCTTTCTATGCAACTCTTAATCATAAATCTTATTTATATTCAAGGATGCATTTCGTTTCATTAGGCTCTTAAGTGAACGTTAACGTTGAATCTTATTGTTTAGTTTGATCATAATCAAACAAGAATGTTTATGTTTAAGTCTTTTCATTAGTCATGTTCCTTTAAGTACTTTCTTTTAGTCTCCTCACGTAGTTTCCTTAAGAACATCTTCTTTTGGTATCCTCACGTAGTTACCCTAAGAACATCTTCTTTTGATTTCTTCATATGGATCCCATCTATACATAATTAGTAATGTATACAAATTATTTTCTCTTATATAGATCTCATCTACTCAAGGTATACAAATCATTCTTTGTGTCTTAATATTACTCCCACTCTATCTTTAGAATATATACACTAAATATTCAAAAGATAGCCTTTGTGACACAAATGTTGTTTCGGTGAAGAAGGAGAGATATCACATAGATTAATAGACTTATTTGATTTTAAAGATTTAATGGGTGTATGTAGGTTATTAAGTTTCCCTTAAGTGAGTTCATTAACTCAATATCACTTTATAATCGATCATACACAAACTCCAAGCTTATGGACATATAATGAATCTATCATTATAATTGTCTATTGGATTAATTTTAAGTAGATATTCATATGTTTCTATGTCAAGCATATAAAGATGAATTTTAGAACAATTAAAAATACGATAAACGTAGTGACTTAGGTTGCAAACCAAGTCACTATTAATCCAAAATTACAACCATTGTTCAAAGGATTAAAAGAATTTTCCATGTCAAATAAGGAAATTAAAATAGTTCTAGAAATTCAAAATACAACATGATAAAAAAGACAACAAATAAAGTCAAGCTTCATGGGTGGCTACTCCTAGCTCCCTCACGATCTCTTAAGCTTGCTTTTCCTTGCCCTTGTTGTTGCTTGGAGGAGGCCCTAGTTACAATAAAACGGGGATACTTTATCACAACTTGTATCAAAATACCAAAGTTGAATTAGAAACATAAAAGAAGGGATAGTCATTTACCTACTGGAGTGATCTTTCCAGATTTGATGTCACCAAGATATTTGGAACAATTCCTCTTCCAATGTCCAATGTCATTACAATAACGGCACTTGTCAAGGGGACCCTTCTTGGGTTTGGAACTGCTAGCTTCAAAAGTTCCGGCCTTGGTTTTCATAGGAGCTTGCCTCTTGCCCTTTTTGCCACGTTTCTTGAAGGTTCCCTTGCTCTTATTGCTTATATTGAGCACATCCTTAGGGGAGCTAACATTTAGCCCCATGTCCCTTTTGGCTTGCACAAGTAACTTGTGCAACTCTTCAAGGGACACATCCTTGTCTTGCATGTTGAAATTCACCCGGAATTGCACATATGCTTTGACTTTGCTTAAGGAGTGAAGAATTCTATCAATGATGAGTTCTTTGGGAATTTCAACTTTTTGAATCTTCAATGTCTCGACATGCTCCAACAATTTGAGAACATGAGGGCTAACCTTTTGGCCCTCTTTGAAGTCGAGATCAAAGAATGCCGAGGCCGCCTCATATTGGACGATCCTCGGTTTTTGTGAAAACATTGTCACAAGCTTAGAGTAGATTTCATAGGCGGTACCCATCTTAAAGGCTCTCCTTTGGAGATCCTCCTCCATAGCAAATATTAATACATTTTTTATTGCGGCGGACTCTTTGTGGTAAGCTTCATATGCTTCCCTAGTGGCGGCACTTGACCTAGCATTAGGTTCGGGTGGAGAGGCCTCAATAAGGTAACGAAGCTTGTCGTCACCTTGAGCGACTAATTTGAGTTGGGCATCCCAATCGGAGAAATTTGACCCATTATTTTCAAGTTTACATCGATCCATAAAGGATCGGAGCCATGAAACATTAGTGAGAGTGTTTGCGTTGGTGTTTGGTGCGGCCATTTGTTATTGAGAAATAAAAGCGGTCTACAAAACAAAATAGAAGGAATAAAACATTTATCGTTTTAATAATAATACTCGTAAATAATTTAAATTTAAACAAGTTTTATTGCATTTATCTAGTAACCTCTACAAAACTATGATAGATGATTCCAAGATCCAAGTTCATATCAACTCGGGTACGGTGAAGCCGGATAATCCCTCATCAATATAACTCGGTGGATTAACTCTTTAATCGATTCTACTTTTAGAATTCTTGGTTGAGAAAATTACACTAATATTTATCTTTAGCCCGGAACACATGCGACTACGGTCACGAATACTTCCGTTGAGCTCAATCCAAATTTGGAAGTAATAACATTTTACTACCCACTTACCCAACGTAACAAGGTTTGTATTACGGTGAAGCCGGATTAACTCCCTTATGAAATTGGGTTTCGTGGGTTCTACTATTTGGTAAGGCTAAATCTCAATTATTAATTTAGCGAGAGGTCATGTCAATTTATTATCTATCACGTTTTAAGAGAACTAAAGCGGTGAACTACGACAATTATAATTGACACGGTCGATGACTCGATTAAAGAAAATGCATGTTTAGTTATGGCGATTTAGCGATGCATGCAAACATATAAAGAAAATGCAAAGCATAAATATAAAGTCCTAGTATGGCTTTCCTAAAATAGTAAATCTAATAAACTATTACAAATTCGGAAACCAACTCCTTGGTCCCTTGAACTTCGGTCTTGGCAAGCATCTCGAGGTAACACCGTCTTCATGGAAACTCCGGGAAATTACAAAATAATAAGTTAAATTACATAATTTCCTATTATACATTTGTAATAAAAATAAATCTATTAAATTACAAAACGGTGATACGAGATCACAATAATTACAACCGAATCGATATTCCCATGCATTTCGGGTAATACCAATTAAAACTAAGGTCATACTAAGTAAAATTACATAATTCAAAAATTATATAAATAAAAAAAAATATGACAATCATAAATTAAATTCAGCATTATAATATGTATGAACATGCTTAATTTTATGCTAAATCGCCTTTTAAGAGCCAATATCGTATATTTTATCGGTTTTTATGGATTTGCGTGATTATAAACTTGTTAAAATCACAAAAATATTACATAAATTCATATTTATGTTCAAGTTAATTACTCTAACCATCTTGGGACTCAAAACTTAGTCTTCACTAATATTTTGTCAATAATTCAACTCGATTTCTTAATATTGTTCATAATGGACCCAAAAATACATTTTTATATTATAAACTCCAAATTAAATTATAATAATTTCAAAATTTGAATTCAAACTCATGAACATTTTGGAAAAATACCATGACACTCAAAATGTTCAAAACTTAGGTTAAAAATTTCGAAAATTTTTCGAGAAAAACATCGTTGCAGTTTATCGGTTTTATCAAATATGACCATTAAAATATGCGAAATTAATTTTAATCAACTTTTCACTTTTAAATCTGAAATGTGGATTAAAATGCAACATATGACGTTTTTATTTAGTCATGAAATATGTTTTAGCATTATAGGCTAATTTAAGTCACTATTTATTGAATTTTTACTCAAAAAATCATAAATCATGCAAAAGAAGTTTAATCCATCGAAGATTTTTACACACACTGACTAAAAATGCATGTGACAACATATAAAATTTTCATGACCAGATTCGAAATATAACTCATAATAACGTAATAAACCCTTTAAATTCGATTTAAACTCAGAAAATTCATATTTTATGCAAAATAACTTAGTTTTTCACGAAATTTAACATGAAAATAGTAGATAATATATGTGAAAACATATCCAAAAATCACTGAAAAATTCGAAGTTTAGCTATTTTTCGTCCAAAAATGACATTTTTCTCATAAAAATCAAATTTTAATGCCAATAATATATATAATGAACAATAAAATCCATAAATCAACCAAAATATCCCAAAAACATTTTAGGACCAGAAACTTTTAACATACAAAATTATTTCGTGATTTATCTTCATAAATCCTAACTAACAAGTTTTATTTGTTAACTAATTAACTCGGAAAAACAAACCCGATTTTGCATGCAACAACCTTGTACTCTGATACCACTTGTTATGATTCATTAATCTCAAATGTTAACATATTCATAGTAAGATAGTGTAATTTAGTCATAAAATTAAATTGGATCTTATGCATGCAAAACAATTACAAGTATAAGGAGAAAATCAATTCTTACATTGATGATTTCGGAATATGGGCACTAGTAAGTTCACCTTCTTACTAGTTCTTAAGCTTTTCAAAGGTGGAAGAACAAGATTCAAGTGGAGAATCTCTCCTAAGGAATTATACCCAAAGTAACACCCTTAATAATAATAATTAATATGATCTAGTATTAATTAAAATCTTACGTAAACTTGACACAAAAATTGGATTTTTGTTCTCTTCTTTTTCGGTTAAGAGGAGAGGATTTTATGAGTGTTTCTTTCTCTAAAATATTTCACAAATTGTAGAGAGTTCTTAATTTTTCTTACACTACTAAATTATGTAGTGAATGGTTGAATAATAAGAGAAAACCCTTGGCTTTTCTTATGCAAAAACCGGGTGGAGGGAAGGGTAGAGGGCCAATGCATGAGCTTCACATTCTACCCAAGACAAACTAGGTGTGCATGGCTATATGTAGAGTTTAATCATTGTGTTTCCAATTAAAATAAACAACACAATATAAACCCTAATACTCCCTCCATTTTTCGGTACACACATAAAATAGAAGGTCCATTTTATTTTGTCATTTGTCAATTTTGTCATATGTCACATGTTACATGACATGTCACAATATAATGTATTTTTAACATATTAAAAATCAACATATTAATAAAATATGTCACGTACAAAATTAACTAGTAATTCTTGATTACTTGTACCAAAATGGTTTATCGAATTATAAATTACAACAACTTGTATTTATAATAAATTATTCATTCTTCTTCAATTGTTTCGTAAACAATAATACAATTTAAGTAATAAAACAATTCGATTACTTAGACCGTATCTTATTTAATCAAATTACAATGAGACACGTTAATTCTACTCACAAAATCATCCGTCAATTTTAAACAATTTAATTAACTCGTATCGGCATACGATTAATTAAATGATCAATTAAGAGTATTACCCTATAGGTATGACCTCAGGGTATCAACTGATCACCACCGTCGCACGACAGTAATGTCAAACTTTAGTCAGTCAATCATTACCGATATGTGTGGACCAGTTGACTGTAAAATATTACTTTCCCACATGCATTCTTAAATATGAGATTTAAACATGTGATCATCATGATCGACAATTGTGATCGCATTATTGTCGGGGACACTTACTCCAACAATCTCCCACTTGTCTTCGACAAGTGTGCGTTACCCATTCTCTTGTCCTATTACTATCTCCCACTCAATGCAAGGTGTCTTTCGGGTCGTACTTGCAAGTGATCATATCGAGAGTGGTTTCCTCGATCTGGAGAATAACTGATTGACCGGAATTATCTACAATAGATACCTTCCGAGCGTGGCCACGCATTTCCAGTTCATTACTCCTCGAGTGGCCCTGAGATATTATTTTAACCCTGATAAAGGGGTGGACAATTCCTATCACACCATTCCCTTCGACTAGCCACAGCTCATCATAACCCAAAATAAGCCCTTTAACCCCATTTACGAAGGTCGTAGGATCATAAATCAAAGTTACTCTGAAACTGTGCCACCTTGGGCGAACAGTCTTTAGTCAAAAGAATCGACTCATTAGAATACTATATTAGCTCTTGCCACGACCAGGCTATATAAATTTGCCAAAACTCTATAAACGGTCATTAGGCCTGACAAAGTGTTCCTAACAGTCTGCCTATGTGATCGACTAGTCATCTCATATGACTCTATGACACTTGAACTTTCCATCAATCGTATCACACTCTTGTACACTTCGAGACGTCACCTCATACAAGTGACTATGGGAAAATAACATGTTAATCCGGGTTCACTTTAACGGGGTTCAATATTGTCTCTACAACCCGTTTGGATGTAACAAAGTATAAGATGAGTTAATGATAACTCAAACGATAAATGTAGACATTTCATTTGAGTAGTCAATACCATATTACTACCATATGTCTTACAAGTGTGTTAACACTTGTTGATGCAATAAAAGTTCAACACACCATGTGTCCACATGCTCAAACTTTCGAATTGCAATTTCCCTTATTTTCATGTCATCTCTCATAGCATGAACTCTACCAAGCACATGTCTAGTCTTCAAACTAGACTTTGGTTCTTTAATCTTGTAAGAAACCCTTTTGTTGTTATCACATAACCAACAATTTGGATTATGGTGGATGGTACAACTTTCACTAGTCAAGTGTTCCACCAACTCACAATGCACTAGGTATATGTTTTGTAGGATCCTGCAACAATTGTCAAGATGATTGGTCTAGGACTTCTCACAAATCCTTGCATTTTAGAAAATACTAGTTTTGTGTAACTTCTTACCACAACCAAGTATCCTTCCAAATTCTTATTTCTCTCTTATCGTAATTGGCTTAGGATCTTCACAAATCCTTATGTGTTTGGAAACTCCAACATGTGTAACTTCTTATCACACAACTGAGTGTTCTTTCAAACTCTAGAATAGCTCATTAGTTCTCCTCAAGAATTCATGACGATTCTTATATGGCTTACCAATGACTCATCATGCTCTAAGCATATGATTTATTTAGGACATGTGCATGATTATTCTAATGGCGGAAACATTAGTGATCTCAATCATGTAGTCAACAGTTCTTAGGTTCAATAAATGACCATGACCATCTCATGGTAATTCCATCTTCATCAATATGAATAACCTACGTATCTTGTTGATTTGATGTGCGCATCTTAATGCTAATCCAACATCTCATGTTTTAATTGGATTCATCTTAATCCATATTCATCCAGAATTGAAAAATTAAGTGCTTTCTTTATCAAAGATAGTATATGCTCGTCATTCTCAATGAGTAATAAGTTGTAAAATTCATGGAGGATGATTACTCCCACTAAATCTCATGTCTACACATGACAATTTCAAACTCCCACTCAATTCCACATGTTTCGTGTTTGACCACTCAATCGAAACATTTCATGAATTGAAATCATTTTTGCTTTGATAGGTTGTTATGATAAAACCACATATGTTATCAACATATCCTTTCAAAATACCTTTGGAAAGAGGTTTTGATCTCTAACAATGGAAAGAGATTTTAATCTCTAACTTATTCAAGCGAAGCAATGTCATTACTAAAAGTAAAATTCAACATGGAGATCATACGTCCCTTTCAAAATACTTATTTCAGAAAGAGGTATAACTTGTCCATTTTTATGAAGTTTAGCAATGACTCTAGCATGGTTAACCATTAACTTAGCTATTATCGACATCAATATGTCTTTCTATGCAACTCTTAATCATAAATCTTATTTATATTCAAGGATGCATTTCGTTTCGATAGGCTCTTAAGTAAACGTTAACGTTGAATCTTATTGTTTAGCTTGATCATAATCAAACAAGAATGTTTATGTTTAAGTCTTTTCATTAGTCATTTTCCTTTAAGTACTTTCTTTTGGTCTCCTTACGTAGTTTCCTTAAGAACATCTTCTTTTGGTATCCTCACGTAGTTACCCTAAGAACATCTTCTTTTGGTTTCTTCATATGGATCCCATCTATACATAATTAGTAAGTATACAAATTATTTTCTCTTTTATAGATCTCATCTACTCAAGGTATACAAATCATTCTTTGTGTCTTAATATTACTCTCACTCTATTTTTAGAATATATACACTAAATATTCAAAAGATAGCCTTTGTGAGACAAATGTTGTTTCGGTGAAAAAGGAGAGATATCACATAGATTAATAGACTTATTTGATTTTAAAGATTTAATGGGTGTATGTAGGTTATTAAGTTTCCCTTAAGTGAGTTCATTAACTCAATATCACTTTATAATCGATCATACACAAACTCCAAGCTTATGGACATATAATGAATCTATCATTATAATTGTCTATTGGATTAATTTTAAGTAGATATTCATATGTTTCTATGTCAAGCATATAAAGATGAATTTTAGAACAATTAAAAATACGATAAACATAGTGACTTGGGTTGCAAACCAAGTCACTATTAATCCAAAATTACAACCATTGTTCAAAGCATTAAAACAAATTTCCATGTCAAACAAGGAAATTAAAATAGTTCTAGAAATTCAAAATAGAACATGATAAAAAAGACAACAAATAAAGCCAAGCTTCATGGGTGGCTACTCCTAGCTCCCTCACGATCTCTTAAGCTTGCTTTTCCTTGCCCTTGTTGTTGCTTGGAGGAGGCCCTAATTACAATAAAAAAGGGATACTTTATCACAACTTGTATCAAAATACCAAATTTGAATTAGAAACATAAAAGAAGGGATATTCATTTACCTACTGGAGTGATCTTTCCAGATTTGATGTCACTAAGATATTTGGAACAATTCATCTTCCAATGTCCAATGCCATTACAATAATGGCACTTGTCAAGGGGACCCTTCTTGGGTTTGGAAGTGCTAGCTTCAAAAGTTCCAGCCTTGGTTTTCATGGGAGCTTGCCTCTTGCCCTTTTTGCCACTTTTCTTGAAGGTTCGCTTGTCTAGGCATTTTAACCATTGTTTCACTGTACCAATCAAAGAAAAAGGAAATAAGATCCATCGGATTTGGTCTTGAGTAACTCCGGTTTGAGAAATCGCATCACAATAGTCACAAAAAGTCTCCATATATGAGTGAGGGTCTTCACTAGGCATCCCTCCAAATTGACTTCTCTCAACTAATTGTATGAATGCGGATTTGGCAATGAAATTACCGATTAAATGTTGTGGTGTAGGAGTACATTTGGTAGGTTATCCTCGGTTGGTACGGAATGTGATGAGAATTTAGGCATTGTGGGCTGATTTTGTGGTGGGTTTTGTATTGGGTTGTCCACTCCTTCTCTTGTAAAAGGGTTGGTAAACTCAATGTTATTTGGTTGAATGTCCACAATTTCTCCAGTACCTCTAGCAAGTCTTCTATTGTTGGTCAAAGTTCTTTCAATTTCGAAATAAATAGGTAAAAGATTACCTTGTGATCTCCTAGTCATGCAAAATATCAAACAACTCGAAAACAATTAGAACAACCTTGAGGAGATTGACTTTCTCAAGGTAAAGAAAGACACAACTAAAAACAATTAATGAAAATCAAATCAAGTTAACACCGTCCCCGGCAACGGCGCCATTTTTGGTATCGGTTAAAACTCATCGTCAAAAGCTACCTAACCAAAACAATATTTATAACTTCACAAAATACTCTTAGGAAAGAGGTAAGTAAAGGTCGGATCCCAAGGGACGGGTATTGATGTAGGATTTTCAATTGTAAATGGTCGTGTCTTAAGGTGTCACAATTTGGGTTGAGATAGGAGATCAACTAAACTAATCAACAATATAAAAACAAAGTATGTAAACAAGCAAGATGATTAAAATGAGATGTAAACAATTGATTAAAAGCACTAGGGTGTCATGGGTTCATAGGGGATTCATGGGAGTTGATCATACAAACATGTTCTCTACTAGATGCAAGCACTTATTGTTGTGATGGGATCGAGTTGGTGTATAAGCTTACAGTCCCTAAGAAGGTTTGGGTCCCAAAGCCGAATCGATTAGATTGTACAACACCTACAAGTCGACTTAGTCCTTCCTATTCAACTATATGCATGGTCTAATGAGACTCGAGTTGGTGTATAAGCTTACAAGTCACATTGAAAATATAGGTGATGGGTAAAAAATGCAAGGATTCATAGGCTCGCATTTCATCAAACATAACATGTGCATAAGTTGAAATCACAACAAGCAAGCAAATTAATTATGCAAACATATTCGATTAAGTATGAATCAATCCCCATGTTGGTTTCCCCTAATTTCCCATTAACCCTAGTCAAGGAAACTACTCACTCATTACCAAGTTTAACATGCTAACAATGTTGTCAATCATACTAACAAATTAAAGCAAAACATGATGAATAAATGAAAATGATTAACAATAATTAAACAAGGTTAAGAGAGAATTATACCTATGAAGATGATTCCAAATAATAAAGCAAAGAATAATAGAAGTACTTGATGATTGTTGGAAGGTTGTCAATCCTCCAAATAAACCCAAATAATCTTCTAATTACCCAAAATAAATGAAGAATAATATAGAAATTAAGGAAAGATTAATATTGAGATTTGTATTAAGACTTCATTAAGAATGGATTATAACTTAATTAAGAGAGTATTAAGGAATCATAAGACTTGATTAAGAATTGGTGCTAATCTAGGTAGTACAATGGGGTATTTATACTAAAGATTAAGTACCTAAATTAGGGTTACTAAGGGCTTAAATGACTACTAGGTACTTAAGAAAAGTTGAGGAAATGCTCCTCTCGAAGGAAATGAGCATATCCGTCTTGCTAGTCTTGCCACGACCTGTGTGTCTTGTGATGTGGCACGGGCTCTCTGTCCTATGATCCGAGCGGATTGTCTGGAAGACGCTCGGATCCTTTAGCTACAAGACGAGCGTCTTGGCTGGGAGACGCTCGGATGGTGGTGATGGGAGACGTTCGGATCGTGTGTGATCCGCTCGGATTCCTCGGCAGACTGCTTCTCTTCTTTTTCCTCCTTCACAATCCGCAAGGATCATTTCGGAGATGCAAGGATCTTTTCATCATTGCCCATTTCACTTTATTATCTACATAGGCCTTCTAGTGATGTCTTCTCTTTGATGCTTGGTCATTAGATGCGATCAATTTAGCTCCATTTCGCCATGTAAATGCAAGGTTAGCACTCTTTTCCTACCAAAGGGGACAAAACCTCAAAGAATATGAAAAATGGGAAACTAAAGATAGTAAATGACTCAATTATGCACTATAAAGCATAGGAACGAGGTTAATTCGGGGACTAAATGTGCTCAAATATGAGTCACATCACCTAAACACCCATGTAGTGTCCAACTGAGACGATAGGCACTAGCTTTGGCATGAGGGCGCCTACTCATCTAAAATCGGTCTCTTATTTTACTCATGTCGGGTTCATTTTACTTAGACTCTCCTAAATTCATTTTTGGTTCATTAGTTTTAGGTTCCAAAAACGTCGCTCTGATACCACTTTATAACACCCCAACTATCCGGCCAAGATAATTGGAGCGTTACCATCTCGGTTTCCCGAGGTAGGGTTTCAAAACTCTACCTCGGGAAACATAAACAAATGAATAAATAAAATGCAACTCGTGACATCTATACACTTCTAGCCAACTAGACTCATCTCGTTATATCATCAAGCTCGTCCCGTCTCCCGCGTACTATCCAAATAACATGTACTTAACTTGCTCCCCATATGACCAAAGGATATCATATGGATCGACACAGGTCACCCCAAAATAGATAGGTGACTAGGACACAGACATACAAACGTCAGTTTCATTAAATAAATAAAGTGTGACACGACCCGAGTGTTTGAGCATACAACATGACCATGATATAAATGAACCACTGTCAAGCAACCTCCACCACAGTACCGGGACACACCCAGACATACCGACAACCACAATGGTACCGGGACACGCCCAGACATACCGATAAACACAAACAGGTATCTGAACATGCCCAGACGTACCAGGTCCGGAAGCCAACCGGATCCCCTGCCAGACGTCGTGTCTCAACCACACTAGTCCATCCGTAACTCAAGCCATTAATGTGCACATCTCTCTTGGAGTGGGAAGTTCCAAGAGGCGACTTAAGCGCAAGACGGTCTCTCAACCGTCTTACGTCTCTAAAACAAGTAACCAATCAAACCACCATGTCCTCCAACACACAAGACAAGACAACAAATATGATATGTCAATTACCGACTCACTCAATGCAAATAACTGATAAAAGACTCATTTTATAAATAAATATAACAATGAAACTGAGTAGGATAAACCTACCTCACAGCAAATCCGCATAATCAATCCGTCACACAAGCTAGGCCCGTCTCGTAAACCGTCTCACAAAACTCATTTTCTAAAATACGATAATAATTAGAATACGTATAAATATACTCATCTAATCATACAAATACATATAAATATTTTAATCTAATACGTATACAAATACGTATAAATATACTAATCTATTTATACCAATACATATAATTATACTAATTAAATACGTATACACAAATAATAACCGTCTTATACAACTACCCAAAACCCGACTCAACCCAACCACCACTACACCATCGTGAGCCGCCACTGCCACCACCATGACCTTTCCCTGCCGCCACCGACCACCACCACGGCAGCCATAACAGTGGTAGCCGGTCACAACAACAAAAATAACTAACGACAACAGCAACAACCCGCAACAACCACACAAGCAACAACCAGCCGCCATCTTGTTGCCGCCTACCACCACCGTCCCTCCTTCTGCCGACACTATCAACCCTCGGCCACCCCCACATGATGACAACCAAGGCAGCAACCACCACAACAATAACAAATGATGTGACTCATATTTGAGCACATTTAGTCCCCGAATTAACCTCGTTTCCATGCTTTATAGCACATATTTAGGTCATTTACTATCTTTAGTTTCCCATTTTGCATATTCTTTGAGGTTTTGTCTCCTTGGTAGGAAAGGATTGCTAACCTTGTATTTATGAGGCGAAATGGAGCTAAATGGATCGCACCTAATGACCAAGCATCAAAGAGAAGACCGACACTAGAGGCCTAAGTAGACAAATAAAGTGAAATGGGCAATGATAAAAAGATCCTTGCATCCCCAACACGATCCTTGCGGATTGTTGAGGAGCTAAAGAAGAGAAGCACTCTGTCCAGGAAACCGAGCGGCCCGAGCACGATCCGAGCGTGCCACACTACAAGGATCCGAGCGGCTAGACCCCAGGACGAGCGGCTTGAAGTGCCAGGATCCGAGCGTCTCCTCCAGAATCCGAGTGGATCACAAGGCAGAACAGCCCGTGCCTCAACACAGGACGAGCGGATCGAGGTAGGACTAGCAAGGAGGATCCGCTCATTTCCCTCGGGAGTAGCATTTCCTCAACTTTTCTTAGGGTCTTAATAGTCATTTAAGCCCTTAGTAACCCTAATCCTTGTACCTAATCTTTAGTATAAATACCCCTTTGTACTACCTAAATTAGAATCAATCCTTAATCAACTTTTATGCTCTCTTAATCAATCTCTTAATCATCTCTTAATACTCTCTTAATTTAGTTGTAATACATTTCTTAATATTAATCACATCTTAATCTTTCCTTAAATTCTCTATTGGTCTTCCTTTTATTTGGGTAATTAGAAGATTATTTGGGTTTATTTGGGAGATTGACAACCTTCCATCAATCATCAAGTACTTCTATTATTCTTTTCTTTATTATTTGGAATCATCTTCATAGGTATAATTTCTCTTTACCCTTGTTTAATTATTGTTAATCACTTTCATTTATTCATCATGTTTTGCTTTGTTAGTATGATTGACAACCTTATTAGCATGCTAAACTTGATCATGAGTGAGTAGTTCTTTAGCTAGGGTTAATGGGGAATTAGGGGAAACAAACATGGGGATTGATTCATGCTTAATATAATATGTTTTCATAATTAATTTGCTTGCTTGTTGTGATTTCAACTTATGCACATGTTATGTTTGATGAAATACGAGCCTATGAATCTTTGCATTTTTTACCCATCACCTATCTCTTCAATGAGGCTTGTAAGCTTATAAACCAACTCGAGCCTCATTAGACCATGCATAAAGTTGAATAGGAAGGATTAAGTCGACTTATAGGTGTTGTACAATCTAGACGACTCGGCTCCGGGACCCGAACCTTCTTAGAGATTGTAAGATATACACTAACTCGATCTCATCACCACAATAAGTGCTTGCATCTAGTTGAGAACTCCCATGAATCCCCTATGAACCCATGACACCCTAGTGCTTTTAATCATTTGTTTACAAATCCCTTTTATTTTTATTTTTTTTTATTTTTTTTTGATGACGAGGGGTTGAGCCCCCCCCCGGGCCCATGCATTCCCGCACCACCACAAATCCCTTTTATTACTTTGCTTTATTTTCATTGATTTACTTTCATCTTGTTAATTAGTTTAGACCAACTTCATCTCAACCCGAATTGTGACACCCTAAGACATAGCTACTTACAATTGAGAATCCTACATCAATACCCGTCCTTTGGGATCCGACCTTTAATTTCCTCTTTACTAAGAGTAGTTTGTGAAGTTATAAATATTGTTTTGGTTGGTAGCTTTTGACGACGAGTTATAACCACACCAAAAATGGCGCCGTTGCCGGGGACGATGTTAAATTGATTTGATTTTCTTTAATTGTTTTTAGTTGTATCTTTCTTCACCTTGGGGAAGTCAATCTCCTCAAGGTTGTTCTAATTGTTTTCGAGTTGTTTGATATTTTGCATGACTAGGAGATCACAAGGTAATCCATTACCTAAATTTTCATCACACTCCGTATCAACCGAGGAGTACCTACCAAATGGTACTCCTACACCACCACATTTAACCAGTAATTTCATTGCCAAATCCGCATTCATACAATTAGTTGAGAGAAGTCAATTTGGAGGGATGCCTAGTGAAGACCCTCATTCACATATGGAGACTTTTTGTGACTATTGTGATGCGATTCTCAAACCGGATTTACTCAAGACCAAATCCGATGGGTATTATTGTTGGGGCTGGTGTCCTCTACAGTTAGTGCAATAACATTTAAATCTCTAAAAGGATCAAAGGGTATACTCTTGTATTATTATCAGTTGGTCCACGTTTATCAATAACGGTTGGCTTGCTAGATAAGTTTGACGTTATTATCATACTGATGGCGGTGATCAACTGGTCCCTAAAAGTCACACCTATAGGATACATTTGAGAGATGTGACGGTATGAAAATACAGTCATGTTGATGCCTAATATGACTAAGCAGTTAGTCGGAGTTATTATTGACTAATAATTAGTCAAACGCGATGTTGAGATATTTATTTAATACGGATTAAATAATAATGGCTAAGACGAATTAAGCAGTTATTTCGTAAATTAAATATAAACGATTATATTTAATTGATGTATATTGAATTAATTATACAATATTGTCTTTGTCGGACATGTATTAATATTTCGACTAATCCATGTTATTAGTCGATGTTTTAATAACCGATAACCGATGACGATTTATAATAAAACCCGTCATATACATTTTAGCGAAATTAATCGGACCACGAGTTAAAAATAAGGAGGAAGTGGAAAGCCCACTCCCTCCCCATGTACACGGTTTGGACCGAGAGGAACAAAAGGGGAGTTTCTCTCCTTTTGTAACCTAATTCATTTTGAAAGAAAAATTAGGGTTTTGAGAGCATTTTTCCTCTGAAAATCCTAGATCTCACATCAAGAAAATTCACAAAAGCTCTCTCAATATTGCAAGGCAATTAGAGAGCAATTCTAGCACAAGGGGCATAGTCTCAGACGGTCTTGGGTGCAACGATTAGGAGGAAATCTACTTTGATTTCTGTTCTTAGGCCGCATCTCAAAGGACCCGAGGTTGATTCTTGTTCTTTATCAGTTCTCTATTGTTTTTCGTTTATGACCATAAATTGCATGTTAAATTTACGTTATAGTCCTAAATTTTAAGGGTATTATACGGATATTACCCCACAAGTGGTATCAGAGCAAGGCCACGTAAATTTTTCTTTGTGATTTTCATCAATCGGATTGAATCGATAATTTTTTTTTGCATAAAAATCCGTGCGGCTGCAATTTTTTTTGTCTCGGCAGAATTTTTTTTTGCACGGCTGGTTTTGTTTGTTTTTATGCATTGGGAGCCGTGCCACACGGCTTTCTGCTGATCAGTCTCAATCGTCTGATGTTGTTTTTCGACTTGTTCTTTGCATATTGTTATTTTAAACGATAATCATAGCAATATGTTAAAGATTTGTCAATTGTAATTTTGTTTTAATACGGATTATGTTCAAATTGCAATTGGTTTTGACAAATCGATTCATGTTTGGCTGATGTTGCTCACGGCATGAGGCAGCCTATTTTTTTTCTTGTTTTTTTTTTGCTCACGGCGTGAGCCATTGAAAAAAAAAAAAATATATTTTGGCACCTCTCGGTTTGGCCGTGAGAAAAAAAGAAAAAAAAAATTTATGTTTTTGTTTTTTTTGCTCTCGGCAATTGCAGCAAGTATAAAAAAAAAATTTTCGGTTTTTGGCCATAACATATGCATAATACGGATTTTATGCATTCGCTTGATAGTGAAACGGTTCACTCACGTACCAGTTAGTTATTTTAAAGCGATTTAAAGTAACGGATTATCATGGATTAAAATTAAGTTGATTAAAGCGGTTTTGTCACATAATTTTAATCATTAAATGTGGTTTTGATAAATTTAACATAATTACGGAATTATGTCACGAATAAATTTTATTTTAGTTGATGCATTTTATTTATCGTTACTTCTGAATGCCTTGAATGTTTTAATTACGTATTTAATTTTTACAAACGGTTGTAACTTAGTGTGGCCTTAGTAGAACGTGTTACCGTAATGATGGAACACGGTCTTGGTTGTATTTTGAGATCTTGTATCTCCGTTTTGGTTTTTTCCTTGTAATTACAGTTTTTATTTAGAATGTAAATAGGTTTATATTTTGTAAATTTTAATTGTAATTTTGAGAAGACCAAAGATGGAGACCGGATGCTTACTCCCGCTGCATGGATCAAGATGGAACATCAGGACAAGCTTCTCGGGTCCAACGGTGGATTCCAAAGTTGTATTATGTTCTTTTTACTAGGATAGGCCACACTAGGAATTTTTATTTACGTTTTGCATTCTTTTATTTATTTTATCGTAACGATAGTTTGCATCATTTTCCGCCTAAAACCAAACCACCTAATATTTGCATGAAAACTGACTCATATAGAGGTCACGCGTTAGTTTTCTATGACATTCTTATGTCACACGATCAATTTTAAGCCATCACCTAAGTTAATTCATTCACGTAATGCTAGTTATTCGTTCACTTAAACTGAATTAAAACTAAATTGATGGGATCTTCCTCGTATAACCAAAAATTGAGAATAGTCTTTATAGGTCAAACTGCAATGAATCCCTTCTTCGTCGGTAGGCATAATATGACCCCTTCTACGTCGGGTAAGTTGGAACTGATTGACCTATTTTATCTCAACACCATGGTCACTCGTACGATCCTGTGATTATGGTGGACTATAGATAGGATTTACGGAAATCTATCGACCAAGAGTTCTAACGATAGAACTAGCTAAACAGTTGGCTTATCAATTTACGGAAATTGAGTCTTGGGATCACTTGCATCATTCTTGAGGGAGATCAATTATGCAAGTGCAATAAGTCTACACGATTAAAATGATTTTTAAATAGACTTAAATCACCTCAATGAGTTGCTTATTTCGTTTTGTTTTTCCTTTCTTTTTCAGTGTAGATCACGATCACTTAAACTGCTAATAACAAAATGGCTAGCCGTGCTGACGACCCAATGCCAAGTGCCACATTGGACCGTGAGTCCTGGCTTCGGATCTTCATGAATCGGATGAATCGATCTACTCGATCAAGAATGATGGATCAAACTTGCGGATCGGGAGGCGATTACGGAATCTTGCCGCCGCGACGGGAAGCTCAAATATCGACAGAGCCCATCCCGTCGGACCCGGGCCCCACGGCCGGAGCTAACGAGATCGCCAAGTATAACGATTTCGTCATGGAAGCGGGTGCGATTAAAAACGTACTCATTTTTGCAATGGAATCCAATTTGCAGAAACGCTTCATAGCCCAAGGTGCAAACAAGATTTTCACCACGCTCACTAAGGAATTCTCGAAAGCACCGAGAATCGTGACCCATGAGCATACCACTCGCTTCTTTGATGCAAGACTCCAGAAGGGCCAACCGGTTAGCCCACACATTCTCAGCATGATTGAGAATGTCGAGAGACTGGAGGCGCTTGATTGTAAAATCAGCGAGAACATCGTGATTGACCGCATGCTTCATTCACTCCACGATGGTTTTGCGCTCTTTAGAGCGAATTACTATATGAATGATTTGAAGAAAAGTCCTCATGAACTACACTCCCTACTCGTACAGACCGAGAAGGATATGAAGTTCAGTGGGAGCTTGAAACAGGATGTTCTCGTTATGTCAAACAAGGGCAAGGGTAAGGGCAAAGCTCAGGCAGACCTAGCGGTAGGTAAACCGAAATTTAAGAAGTCGGGATCAGGTAAGAGTGGGCCTGGTGAGGCAAGCAACTCATCAGGCGCGACAAAGAGCAAGACCGAAAACATGGAATGCCATCACCGCCACAAGACTCGGGCATTGGAGGCGTACATGTCCTGTTTATCATGAGGACATAAAAGCAGGTCGCGTTAAACCTGTTGGTATGTCTTCTTCCTCTTCTACTTTTATTCATATGATTGAGATTAACCACGCAAGTTACGGAACTTGGGTACTAGATACTGGTTGTGGTTCTCATCTGTGTAATCATGTGCAGGGGCTCCGAAACATCGAACCCCTCGTAAAGGGTGAGGTGGACCTGCGTGTCGGGAATGGAGCACGAGTGGCTGCCGTCTCGAGGGGAACATACGTGATCCAGCTTCCCAGCGGATTTGAGTTATTTTTATATAACTGCTACTATGTACCCAGTCTTTCTAAAAACATTATTTCAGTTTCTGCACTTGACAAACTTGGTTTTTCATTTGTAATAGAGAATAATACTTGCATTTTCTCATTACACGATATGATTTATGGCAAGGCAGTCTCCATGAATGGAATTTATGTTTTAGATCAGACCACCGAAATATTACACGTAATGAATAAGAAGTTAAAGGTTGGTGACAAAGATCAAACGTATCTATGGCACTGCCGTATGGGACACATTAATGAGAAACGCGTAAAACAGTTCATAAAGAATGGAGCTATCTCGGCCTTTGATTTTCAATCATTTGGCACGTGTGAATCATGTCTCATTGGTAAGATGACTCGAATTTCCTTCAAAGGTGTTGGAATGCGCGGCTGCGACCTATTAGGACTCATACATACGGATGTGTGTGGACCTATGTCAATCACCGCACGAGAAGGCTATAGGTATTTCATCACTTTCACGGATGATTTAAGTAGATATGGCTATGTCTACTTAATGAAGCACAAAAGTGAATCCTTTGAGAAATTCAAGGAATACCGAGAATCGGGTACAGAACCTCTTTGGGTAGAAAGATTAAAACACTGCGCTCAGACCGTGGTGGCGAGTATCTTTCTTACGAGTTTGATCAACACCTCAAAGACTGTGGGATTGCCTTACAGTTAACTCCACCTGGAACACCTCAGTTGAATGGTGTGTCCGAATGGAGAAATCGAACACTACTTGATATGGTTTGATCCATGATGAGTCACACCGTGTTGCCTGACTCATTGTGGGGTTATGCTCTTCTCCGTCAATGCTCTAATACTTAACCGAAGTCCGTCTAAAGCTGTTGACAAGACTCCATATGAACTATGGAAGGGAACGGTCCCTAACTTGTCCTTTATACGGGTTTGGGGCTGCGAGGCTTATGTCAAGTGGAGACACGAGGATAAGCTCGGCCCGCGATCGGTCAAGACATACTTTATAGGTTATCCTAAAGGAACGCTTGGTCATTACTTTTATTCGCCAACCGAACAACGTGTATTTGTTGCTGCAAGTGTGACATTCTTAGAGAAGGAATTTCTCGAGAATACAAAGAGTAATAGAACCTTCGAACTGTCGGAGATTCCAGAACCAAATACCGAGCAACCATTGGAGGAACAAATTCCTTCAATCCCGGCTGCGTTAATATTCTGAGGAACCTAGGAGGTCGGGAAGAGTCTCTATTCCTCCTGGACGAGATACATTGGTATGGTCGAGGAACATGACATAGATGACATTCTACTCTTAACGAGTAGTGAACCCGCAACCTATAAAGGTGCCATGACTAGTTCTGACTCAAAGCTATGGCTTGAGGCCATGCAATCCGAGATGGACTCTATGTATGAGAACAACGTATGGGATCTTGTTGACTTACCTGCTAAGGTTCGTCCCCTTCAATGCAAATGGCTTTACAAGATAAAGCATTCTGTGGAAGGTCAACAAGATATCTATAAAGCACGACTAGTTGCTAAAGGTTTCACCCAAGTGCCAGGTTTGCACTACGATGAAATATTTGCACCGTAGTCATCATGCGTTCCATTCGGATTATCTTAGCGATTGCCGCTTTTCATGACTATGAAATTTGGCAGATGGATGTGAAAACCGCCTTCTTAAACGGTTTTTTGGAGGAAGAGTTGTACATGGTACAACCCGAAGGTTTCATCGATCCTGAACATCCTAAGAAAGTATGCAAGCTTAAGCGTTCCATCTATGGACTTAAGCAAGCTTCTAGGAGTTGGAATCATCGTTTCGACCAAGTGATAAAAGAAAATGGATTTACTCGATCGGTCGAGGAACCATGTCTATATATCAAGTCGAGTGGGAGCAAGATTGTCTTCCTAATATTGTATGTTGATGACATACTCCTAATTGGGAATGACATACCTCTCTTAACTTCGATAAAAGTATGGTTGAATAACCATTTCCAGATGAAAGATCTGGGTGAGGCACAAAGAATTTTGGGCATCCGTATCTATCGAGATAGATCACGTCGGATATTATCTCTCAGTCAGGAGTCTTACATAGACAAGATCCTAGAGAGATTCAAAGATGACTAACTCCAAAAAGGGGTTTCTTCCTATGGCTCCGGGGGTGCATTTGAGCAAGTCTCGGGCACCGGACACCGGAAGAGAAAGAGCGCATGACACGGATTCCTTATGCCTCGGCTATAGGATCAATCATGTATGCCATGACATGCACACGTCCGGACGTGGCATATGCATGGAGTATGACAAGTCGATTCCAACAAAGATCCGGGTGAATCACATTGGATGGCTGTCAAGAACATTCTTAAGTACCTACGGAGGACTAAAGATTGGGCATTGACTTATGGAGGCGAACAAAAGCTATGCGCAACCGATTACGCAGATGCTAGCTTCCAAACGGATCGAGATTACTCGAAATCTCGATCCGGATTCGTTTTACTCTTAATGGCGCTGCAGTCACCGGAAGAGTTCCAAACAAAGTGTTACAAAGATTCTACGACTGAGTCCGAGTACTATGCCGCGTCGAAGGCGCAAAGGAAGCGATATGGATGCGTCAATTCTTACAAGGACTATCAGTAGTGCCTAGTTCGAATGACCCAATCACCATCTATTGCGACAATAGAGGTGCCATCTTCCAAGCTAAGGAGCCTAAGTCTAGCAACAAGTCTAGACATGTACAACGGAAAGCTCATCTAATCCGAGATTACGTGGAGCAAAAGGAGGTAGTGATAGAAAAGATTGCTACAGATGATAACATAGCAGATCCTCTCACTAAACCATTACGACAAGATAAGCATGAAGGGCATGTTAATTCCATGGGAATTAAACGTGTTCCTGAGTTGTAGTACTCTTTTATGGATTAGATTCATTCTCTTTTGTACTCTATACGACATCATCGTTTTGATATTTATATATTCTGTTTTTCATGTGGATTTGTACGACAATTTTGAACACCACAAAGTGAACTGAACAAACATTATATTTTGGTCCTTAATTGCCCACGTGAGCTGATAACTCTGGCAATTATTTTGTGACGTTGGTTGATGGTGGGTTCAACGAGCCATAAGTCAAAAGGTTGACTGACCAATCACATAGGCGATTTATACGGATATCTCGTAGGACACAATTGTGACATCGACGTGGAGTCCTAAATGTTTTATAACATTCGGTGCCAGGTCGTGGATAGGACCTCCATGGTGATCCTAAGAGTCGATTCTTTTGACTATCGACTGTCTCTTGAGACTAAGGCAGATTTTGGGTGACTTTGGTTTCTTTCTCACGGTCATCCGTAACAGGGGGCCAAGTAGATTTTTTCTGGTCATTTCATGTCTGTGCTTAGATCGGAAGGAGTCGAGTTGAAGGAAATATTCAGCCTTTATCGGTACTCGATATTTCTCGGGGCCACTCGAGGAGTCAGAATCGAAATGCATGGCCATGCTCGAATACGAATTCGTTTTATCAGTTGAGTTACTCTCTAGTCGGGGAAACCACTCTTGATACAGATCGATTGTAAAATACGACCTTTGCGGATCTGGATCTACAAATTTGTTTTACATTGAGTGGGAGAAATTTTAAATGAACATGAGAATCGGTTATCGCACATACACTTGTACGGACAAGTGGGAGTTTGTTGGAGCCGTGTCCTCCAGTTAGTGCGGATAACGTTATTACACATACATTTGTACGGACAAGTGGGAGCTTGTTGGGGCTGGTGTCCTCTACAGTTAGTGCAATAACATTTAAATCTCTAAAGGATCAAAGGGTATACTTTTGTATTATTATCAGTTGATCCACGTTTATCAATAACGGTTGGCTTGCTAGATAAGTTTGACGTTATTGTCATACTGATGGCGGTGATCAACTGCTCCCTAAAAGTCACACCTATAGGATACGTTTGAGAGATGTGACGGTATGAAAATACAGTCATGTTGATGCCTAATATGACTAAGCAGTTAGTCGGAGTTATTATTGACTAATAATTAGTCAAATGCGATGTTGAGATATTTATTTAATACGGATTAAATAATAATGGCTAAGACGAATTAAGCAGTTATTTCGTAAATTAAATATAAACGATTATATTTAATTGATGTATATTGAATTAATTATACAATATTGTCTTTGTCGGACATGTATTAATATTTCGACTAATCCATGTTATTAGTCGATGTTTTAATAACCGATAACCGATGACGATTTATAATAAAACCCGTCATATACATTTTAGCGAAATTAATCGGACCACGAGTTAAAAATAAGGAGGAAGTGGAAAGCCCACTCCCTCCCCATGTACACGGTTTGGACCGAGAGGAACAAAAGGGGAGTTTCTCTCCTTTTGTAACCTAATTCATTTTGAAAGAAAAATTAGGGTTTTGAGAGCATTTTTCCTCTGAAAATCCTAGATCTCACATCAAGAAAATTCACAAAAGCTCTCTCAATATTGCAAGGCAATTAGAGAGCAATTCTAGCACAAGGGGCATAGTCTCAGACGGTCTTGGGTGCAACGATTAGGAGGAAATCTACTTTGATTTCTGTTCTTAGGCCGCATCTCAAAGGACCCGAGGTTGATTCTTGTTCTTTATCGTTTCTCTATTGTTTTTCGTTTATGACCATAAATCGCATGTTAAATTTACGTTATAGTCCTAAATTTTAAGGGTTTTATACGGATATTACCCCACAATTATATCCTTTTTCTTTGATCGGTACCGCAAAGCAATGGTTGAAGAGCCTATACAAGGCTACCCTTGGTATTGATTCATGGAAGAAGTTAGCACTTACTTTTTACAAGAAATTCTATCCTCCGGAGAAGACCAATATGTTGAGAGCCCAAATCACCTGGTTCAAGCAAAGGGATGAAGAATCATTGTATGAAGCATGGGAGAGATTTAAGGACACTTGTCATTCTTGTCCACACCATGGGCTTAGTGAGTGGTTCCTTGTGCAACAATTTTGGAACAAATTATATGAAGATTCCTGCAATATCCTCAATATGGGATCCAATGGGATGTTTACCGAAGTTGATGACAATCAAACATGGGCCAAAATCGAAGAGAAGGCGGTTCATAATTCTCAATATAGTAGGCCTCGAAAAGCCACTAGAGGAGGAAAGCATGAGGTAGATTCCATCACACAATTGGGTACTCAACTAAGTGCTCATATTGACACCATCAATTTGAAGTTTGAGAAGGCCATGGCTAAGCTTGATGAAGCTTCCAAATCACCCAAACAACATGTTATTACTATGGTGGCATCATACTCAATTCCAAGTGGAGTATGTGAGAGTTGTGGAACTTTGGGACATGAGCAAAGTGAATGTAGGGGAACAAATGAACAAGTGAATGCTTTCCAAGCATACAAGAGTGGTACCCCTTATTCCAACTACTATAATGAAAATACCAAATTTCATCCAAATCTTTCATACAAGAGCCAAATTGTTCAAAACCCCCAACCAACATACACCCCACCTCCAATGAGAAATCAAGCTCAAAGACCCTTTTACAACCAAAGCCAAAGTTATCAAAATCAACCTTCATACAATCAATCAAATGACCAAGGCTTTGATGTTCAAAAAGCGGTCCTCCAAATGTAAAAGAACCAACAAGAATTTTTCACCCAAATGCAAAAAGATAGCCAAGCCAAAGACATCACCATCAACAACATACTAGCCCACACCAAGATGCTAGAAACTCAAATGACTCAATTAGCATCTTCTAGCTCTCAAAGACAAAAGGGGCAATTACCACCTCAAGGTAATCCCCTAAGACATGAAACGGTGAGTGCCATCCATTTGTGGAGTGGTACAAGATATGAAGGGCCAAAGAGATCAATTGATGAAGATGTTGTGGATGCTAGTGACAAGCAAAGAGTTGTGGAGAACTCTAAGGAAGAAGAACCCACTCCCAATGAAGTTTCAAAGAAGAATGAAGAGAAGGCTAAGGAGAAAGAGCATATTGTGATTAGACTTCCATTCCCAAGTCGTCAAGCTAAGCCTAAGTTTGATGAGCAACTTGGAAAATTAATAGAGATTGTGAAGAACTTAGAAGTCTCAATCCCATTCACGGAATTAATCAATCATGTTCCGACCTATGCAAAATACATGAAAGACATTCTTACCAAGAAGAAATCCATCCAAAAGCTAGAGACTATTGCCTTTACCAAAGTGAGTAGTGCTATTTTACAAGGAAGTTCCCCTCCAAAACTCAAAGATCCAGGAAGTTTCTCTATTCCATGCACCATTGGTGACACTACAATCAACAAAGCATTATGTGACCTTGGAGCAAGTGTAAGTGTCATGCCATACTCGGTATGCAAGAGGCTAGGAATGGGAGAACTCAAGTGCACCAACATTACATTTCAAATGGCAGATCGATCAACAAATATACCTTTAGGGATATGGGAGGATGTGCCCGTAAGAATTGGCAAATTCTTCATCCCGGTAGACTTTATCATTGTAGACATGGAGGAGGATTCCAACATTCCTATCATTTTAGGAAGACCTTTCTTGCATACCGCGGGAGCGGAAATTGATGTGAAACATGGAGAGCTCACACTTGAAGTGGGGGATGAAACAATCACTTTTCATCTTGACAAGACAATGAGAGCTCCCCGACTACATGAGCTATGTTTCAAGATCGATCACTATAGCCGAGAAAGTGATAGGAAGAAGTTAGCAGATCAATGCAAAGATCAAGCTATGGGAAAAGAATCACCACCCATATGGAAGAAGAAAGTGGATAACCCTCAAGTTGCCCTATCCGGAAAACAAGGAAATTCCAACAACAATGAAAGCTTGAATAGCCCACCACCAACCATGACAAGCAATGAAGAAGGCCTTATTGGCCATGACAACAAGGAAGGAGAGTTGCTCTTGTCAACTCATGATACCATTAGGGAACAAGCTAGTGAAGTTTGTGGTCTATGGGATGACGAATTTGAAGGATTAGTCAATCCCTACATTGGCAATGCTATGACCTTAGACCAAGGCTTTGTTGATCCTTGTCATCACTTTGACATGGGTCACCACCATGAAGAACAAAATGCGCAAAGATCTATGCAAGATCTTTATAATGAAAATGAACAAGCCTTCGACTACTTCTACAAGGTGTTGAGCAACATCAACAACACCTTGGCTATGCCCCCTTGACGTCTCATCAAAGAATGAGAGTTTGGTGGAGTCCTCCAAAAACCACCATTTGTAAATATTCTAACCCTTTAACTAGCATTTTATTTCATTTATTGCATTTTTGTCACTTTTGGATTTGCAATTTCATACTTTGATCAAGATTTTCGACATGAGACAAAGCGAGGGAGGTATTTTAATGTGTTTTGATGTGTAGTGTTTGATCTAGTGTGGGGATAATAAATGTCTAGGCAAACCGAGCCTTCGTAGTGCACCCACAATGTTGAACAAAGGAAATGAAGAAAGGATGATACGGGAAAAGGAGATCTCCACGGGCATAACTGAGCTCGTGGGTGCAGAGAAGAATCTGAGCGTCCCAGGAGGGAATCCGTTCGAGCTGCTGACAATCCAGGCGTCCCAGAGGGGCATCCGGGCGTCCTGACCTTAGGACGCGGGTTTTTGGGAATGCTGGAATTGAAGAAGGAGTCTGTTACGAAATCTGCATAGATCATAAACAAGACGCCCGTACCTAAATTTGAGCCGCTCGTGTTGGCAATGATCTGCGCGTCCTGGCATGCTCAAAAATTTAAAGTTCACGCTGTTTGTAAATCCGAGCGTCCCCAGGAGAAGCCGAGCATCCCCAGTAGAAATCCGCTCGTCTTGGCAAATATCTGCGCATCCCAGCACGGGTTAGAAATTCCAGAGCACACTGACTAAGGATCCGAGCGTCCCGAGTCCAAGCCGCTCGTCCCCTGCTGCTACTTAACTAAAACATGGGATTCACCCTCCTTCCCCAATTTATTTCTATCTTTTATAAATACAAACACACACCTTTTCTCCCTCAAAACCCTCAATCCCCTCATTCAAAAATACAAATTTCTCAACCAAATTCACCAAAATCAAAACAAAACTTCCTCAAGTTAAGACTAAATCACTCCTTTATCAACAAAAGACCATCTACATATCAAAATCCTCATAAATTAAATCAATTTTCTAGGGTTTGGGTACAAATTCAAAAATCCTAAAATTGATTGGGAATTGATTGAAGCTTGAGGAAACAAGGAGCATTCAAGCACAACATTGGTTTTTTGATACAAATTTGACAAAGAGAACAACATGGCAAGAACAAAAGGTGGAAACAAGGCACCCAAAACCTCAAATTTATCCAAAAGGCAACAAGCTCTTCTTGCCTCAAAAGCTTTGGTAGTGCATCAACCAAGGGTGGAAAGTCAAGAGATTTCAACTCCTATTGAGGAAGCTACTCCTACTCCGATTATTGAACAATTGCAAAAAATTTCGGAGGTAACCTTCTTAACTGATGCTCATAGGAATGCATTTTTATCCCTTACTAAGAAGACCATTATTGCTACCAAGTTTGTATGTCAAGATGCCTTAGTCAAATTGGGTGTTCTTGGGAGAACTAAAACATTTTTCGAGTCCATGAAATTGCTTACCCTCTTTGAAATGCAAGAATTGACTTACCCTTCACTTATCATGGAGTTCATAAGCTCCTTGAAGGTGCTGAAGTTAGAGGCTCAAAAATATGTCGAATTCCGCCTAGAGAACAAGAGTAGAAGGATGACCTTGGGTGAGTTTGGTGAAGTGTTTGGTCATTCACTACATTATAATTATACAAAGAAGCCTTTAAAATATGATGCCGCACCCCTTTGGAAAGCAATTACCGGGCGAAAGTTTGATTCTTTCCGAGAGTGTCATGTTCTTTATGTTCACCATCCGGGCATAAGGGTATGGCATAAGTTTGTGGGCAACACTTTGATTGCAAGAAAAGGCACCAATCACTTTACCGAGCTCGATTTTGTCTACCTTGAGTCTACCATGAATATCAATAAAAAGTTCAACAAAGAATACAACATCCTACAACTTTTACTTGATCGGTGGCTTGAAATTGATAAAGGAAAAGAAGGAGCGGCTTTTATTGTCAACGGAGGCTTAGTAACATGGTTAGCCAAGCACTTTAACCCGGATTTCAACAAAGACAAGACATAAAAACCGGTTAAAGGAGGCAACCTTCTAGATATGGCCACTATGATCAACAAGTTCCATTGGGTCAAGAATGATAATCTTGACAACAAGTATGAGTGGCTCACCAAAGAAGCTAAGTCCTTCATCTTGCCTAGCAAGATATGCCGCATCAACGTCCGTAGTCCAAGCTACCTATTACCCGTCTCCGATGAAGCTGAAACAATTATGAAGCAACATAGGGAATCTCATGCCAAGCCCTCCTCCTCCTCCATTGTGACTCCACCATATCCATTTGCCTACCAAGAATTTACACCAAGTGGCACGAAAGCTCATGAAGATAGGGTCAATGCTTACCGAGCCCGATATCCGCCCCTCCTTCATTTAGCTAGGCAAGGACTACCTGATCCTACATGTCCTTTGCCTAGTTGGGCGGATAGATAGGTATTCTTCCCAAGTGTTTCTAAAGATGCCAACATGGATAGTCGAGTTGCTAAGGGGAAGGAGATTGTTGTTGATGACGGGGAAGGTAGTGACTCTTGCCAAGAAGAAGAAGAAGAAGAAGAGGAAGAAGAGAAAAGCTCAAGTGATGAAGATGGTGAAGCCTCTGGGTCAATGGAGGTAGATGATGATTATGATAATGAGTAAGATGATGATGATAGCAATAATAGTGATGAGGATGTCGCAATGAGCGACAATTGAGGATTGACAAGCTTTATGGAGGATTCCATTGTGAGTTTCCTACACCTCCTCTAGCTTTATTTATATCTCTTGTTTACAAATTTTTAATCTTGATCATTGGTTTTGAGTCCTAGCAACATTCAAAGGACTCCCACCTCGGTCACATTGAGTTGTCTGATTTTGTTCCCACTTTTGAAAATCCAAAATGACAATTAGTTTCATGCATTGCATACTTGTGCATGAACTTCCCTACTTTTACACTAGAAATAGTGTCTTACTCGGTTTGGGGAAGTTCAAACATAAGCATTGGGAGTTAATCCAAATTAGCTCTCCAACCAATAAAATCATGCATCATATAGTGTAATATAGATTGCATCATTTATATATATGTCATGTAGCTTGCATATTAGTGTAGAAATCGTGCATTCTCATTTAGCTTGCATAATTTCTTATCGTATTTGTCATTGACGACAATACCCATACTAGTGTGGGGATGGGAAATTATAACTTGACTTTTAAATCAAAAATTATAAAAATGGAAAAATTTTGAAAAATACAAAAATATGTTCTTTTATTTCACAAAAACAAAAATCATAAAAACTTGAAAAATTTGAAAAAAATCAAAAACATGTTCATTCCTTTATAGTATAGAATTGTATATTTTGTATATAATTGTTTGTTTGTTTGTTTAACCTCCTATTACATTGGATCGACTATGCCACATCTGAGGCATGAGGATTATGAAGACCGCATGGTATGATCTTTCCAATCTCCTTTTTCCTCTCTATGTAAATGACTATGTGGCTTTATTTTGATTGATGCGGTATGAACCAATGTGATTTTAGGAGTTGCATTTAGCTTATATGACATACTAGTTTATAGAAGCATATGCATTAGGTTGTATAAATGTTAGTTACATCATGGCATATAGTTGCATTTTAGAAAAATTTTGTGAAAACATCTATTTGGAAAACTTGACAAGTGTATATAAGGCCCTTGTAGATACTTTTTCTTCTTAAGACTTTGCTCACTAGAATACTTCTAAAACACCCTATGATGTGTCATGCTAGTATCGTTTGACCCATGGATTAAGGCCTAGTCAAGAGTACCTTGTGGTGTGATAACTCCTTGGCTACCGTTTATTCCAAGGTGACCTTTGAAGCCATGCAACCATCTTCCACATCTACCACATTTTGTCAACAAAAGGGAATGGGCACAAAAATTTATCAATTTGAGTTCAAGCATTGAAATGAAAAATCAAAAAAGTTTGCAAAATACATCAAAGAAAAGAGGAGCAAAAATAGACTCTTATGCTTCAAATATAAGCACCCTCCTTACAAATTAGGGTGGCTTTGAAAATGTTCAAAAATGCAAAAAGTTGAAATTATCAAGCATCAAAATGCCAAACATCAATAAATGGCAAAAAGAAATTGTTCTCTAATGTCAAATGCCACAAGAAATTGGGGGGAATAATAACATCAAAAGCAAACTTCCATATGAAACTCAAAACACATTTATCCCTTTTATCCATTGAACCCACTTTTATGCATGGTGGAGAGGGGAGGACCCTTCTTCTTGTCTAGGCAAGAAGGGGAATTCCACGATCCTACAGTGTTTCTAACACCATAAGGAGTCTACTCTTGACAAAAGCATTTAACGATTGAGGACAAAGGTACTCTAGCTTGACACAACTTGGAGGTGATTTATTGGTATCCTCCTAGGATTAGTAGCTTGAAGAAACCGTATCTATAACGGAGTGTGTACCCTTAGATTGTTTCCGTTTTAGATAATTTCCGCCACTTAGATGAGGAAAGTGGCTATTCATTTTTGTAGATGCATTCATTACTTGCTTTTGTGTGCTTAATGCCTGGATGTGTCGCCATTTTGGCAAGCCCCGCCTTGCCTTGCAATAAGGCATCCTACCTCCTGGTTGTCTTGTTGTGAGTTGAAGGGGCGAAGTGAGACCCGCTAATTGTCTCATATCGGTTATATTAGTAGGATAGTTTAAATAAAGGTCCTAGTTTTAGTCACCTCTTTACTCGGGACGAGCAAATGTTCGGTTTGGGGATGTTTGATGTGACTTATATTTGAGCACATTTAGTCCCCGAATTAACCTCGTTCCCATGCTTTGTAGCACATATTTAGGTCATTTACTATCTTTAGTTTCTCATTTTGCATATTCTTTGAGGTTTTGTCTCCTTGGTAAGAAAGGATTGCTAAACTTGCATTTATGAGGCGAAATGGAGCTAAATGGATCGCACCTAATGACCAAGCATCAAAGAGAAGACCGACACTAGAGGCCTAAGTAGACAAATAAAGTGAAATAGGCAATGATGAAAAGATCATTGCATCCCCAACACAATCCTTGCGGATTGTTGAGGAGCTAAAGAAGAGAAGCACTCTGTCCAGGAAACCGAGCGGCCTGAGCACGATCCGAGCGTGCCACACTGCAAGGATCCGAGTGGCATCACCCCAGGACGAGCGGCTTGAAGTGCCAGCACCCGAGCGTCTCCTCCAGAATCCGAGCGGATCACAAGGCAGAACAGCCCGTGCCTCAGCACGGGACGAGCGGATCGAGGCAGGACTAACAAGGAGGATCCGCTCATTTCCCCCGGGAGTAGCATTTCCTCAAATTTTCTTAGTCTCTTAATATTCATTTAAGCCCTCAGTAACCCTAATCCTTGTACCTAATCTTTAGTATAAATACCCCTTTGTACTACCTAGATTAGAATCAATCCTTAATCAACTTTCATGCTCTCTTAATCAATCTCTTAATCATCTCTTAATACTCTCTTAATTTAGTTGTAATACATTTCTCAATATTAATCACATCTTGATCTTTCCTTAATTTCTCTATTGTTCTTCCTTTTATTTGAGTAATTAGAAGATTATTTGGGTTTATTTGGGAGATTGACAACCTTCCATCAATCATCAAGTACTTCTATTATTCTTTGCTTTATTATTTGGAATCATCTTCATAGGTATAATTTCTCTTTACCCTTGTTTAATTATTGTTAATCACTTTCATTTATTCATCATGTTTTGCTTTGTTAGTATGATTGACAACCTTATTAGCATGCTAAACTTCATCATGAGTGAGTAGTTCTTTAGCTAGGGTTAATGGGAAATTAGGGGAAACAAACATGGGGATTGATCCATGCTTAATGTAATACTAGTATAGGCCCCGTGCAATATATGGACGGTATATATAGTTTTTTACTTTTTTTTAAGTATTATTTTTAAATTTTAAATTGACAGTTTATTTTTCATATTTCTTTCTATTATATTTTGATTTAAAAAATTAAAATTAAAATCGTAAGAAGTCATGGTATTTTTAATGAAAATGTTTCTTTTACCGAAAAAGTAATGATGTTATTTTGTAATTTTTTGCTAATAAATGTATTCTTTAGCCGCAACTTCTATGTCAATGAATTTTTATCATAAACTTTTTTTTTAAAAAAGAATTTCTTTATCATGAAAAGATTAGAGAGAAATTTGTGGAGATGTAAAATATTGAATCTTATAAATATTTACATTTTAAAAATTATGTCTATTTATAACTCATCATACTATACCCATAGTATATGCCAAAAATACAAAGCCCAATTTTAGGAAATGTTTTTAGGCGGGAAAAATGGGAGTTTCACCTATTCTTTTAGTAAATAGGGGATGTTTTCAGAATTAATTTGCTTGCTTGTTGTGAATTCAACTTATGCACATGTTATGTTTGATGAAATGCGAGCCTATGAATCCTTGCAATTTTTACCCATCACCTATCTCTTCAATGAGGCTTGTAAGCTTATAAACCAACTCGAGCCTCATTAGACCATGCATAAAGTTGAATAGGAAGGATTAAGTCGACTTGTAGGTGTTGTACAGTCTAGACGACTCGGCTACAGGACTCGAACCTTCTTAGGGATTGTAAGATATACACTAACTCGATCCTATCACCACAATAAGTGCTTGCATCTAGTTGAGAACATGTGTGTATGATCAACTCTCATGAATCCCCTATGAACCCATGACACCCTAGTGCTTTTAATCATTTGTTTACAAATCCCTTTTACTAATTTGCTTTGTTTTCATTGATTTAGTTTCATCTTGTTAATTAGTTTAGACCAACTTCATCTCAACCCGAATTGTGACACCCTAAGACATAGCTACTTACAATTGAGAATCCTACATCAATACCCGTCCCTTGGGATCCGACCTTTACTTGCCTCTTTACTAAGAGTAGTTTGTGAAGTTATAAATATTGTTTTGGCTGGTCGCTTTTGACGACGAGTTATAACCACACCAACAGACAACAACCCGACAAAGCCAACCCGTGTACCCTCCTTTTGCAGCCCGTTTCCAACCACCACTCACCACCCATTCCGCCACCTAAGACCACCACTATACTCCTCACTCAACCCACAACCCAAACCACCCTACCACTATCCTAAGTCAGCCGTGGAAAAGGGTGAAAACCACCTCAAAATCGGGTCACCAAAACCACAAACACCATTCAAATGTCCCGGTCAAACGCCCATATACACGGTCAACGATGGTCAAAGACACGGGTCAAAGATGAGTCGGGGTCAAGGCGGGTCAATGGTATTAATTAAATAATATAAAAACTAGTTTAAGACGGTTTACCTTACGATCTCGAGGCGGAGGGACAAAAGACGATCTTCCCGTTTTCTCCCTTTTCTTCTCTTTTCTTTTCTTCTCTTCTTTCTCTCTAGGATTTTGGTGGATATTGTGAGATTGTGTTAGGATAAGGTTGATGGATGGATAAGGGTATATAAGGTGAGTATAGTATACATATATTATACATGTGTCGTATTACGTATTATTATTATTATTTTTTATTTTTTTATCAAAATCAAAATTATTATTATTATTATTATTATTATTATTATTATTATTATTATTATTATTATTATTATTATGCGCGCAGCTTTCATTAAAATAAAAATAAAAATAAAAGTTTACATGAAATTGGTGGGGAGCCGAGAGACAATCTGGGCTCCCACACCCTTAGCAATAGCAAAGCTAAGTCTAGTAAAAATGTAAGCGGCCACTCGAGCCCCCGCATCCTGAGATACCGAGAATTTCTGGATCCGCTTGAGCAAGGCAACAGCATCCGAACCCAGCTCCCCAAGAGAAGAGAAAGAAAAAGGAAGGAAACCATAACCCGCCACTGCGCACAAATCCCCATACTTAGCACACTTTCGGCCGAAAGATCGCCGACAACCCGGCCAGGCACAAAATCCGTCATCCCAGTCTGAGTCAAAGGAGAAGAACCTGTCAAGTCAACGCACACATCACGCCCCCTGTCCCAAGAATAAAGCAATAAATCCGCAGGACGAAGAGAGCCGCCATGTCCATCAACCAAACCGATATCAACCTCCTTTCCAGCAGTAATACCAGATCTATAGCAGATGTCGAAAAGAGTGTCCCGGACAAGGTTATGCCGATGTTTAACGCCCACAGTGCCAGTACAAGAAACAGCGTGGTCCCCAAAAACATCCTCAGCAAAAACCCGAGAGCAAGCCGCACAGGGCCTAGATACCGTGAATAACGGAACACCCAGACGATACCCCAGCACACTACGGTAGGTCCTCTTGTTCATAGTCTGACCCAACCCCGAGATAGGAACCGCACGTAACCAATCAGAGGAGTGAGAACCCTGCTGAGACTGCCATAAAGCAAGCTGGCGTGGTGTCAAAGAGAAAACAGACTCTGAGGTAGCAGCAACCGTCGCGAAATAATTGTCTGCCAATTTCTTCATAATTTTGGGGGCAGCAATTTCGCTAAGGTTACCTAAAAAACCAGAACATGTAGTCACAGTAAACACCTGCGCGGCATCATCAAAAGCAGAGCCAGCAGCTACAATACCAGAAGGGCCGAGGAGCTTAGCCTGCAAACCAGCAGACTGCAAACGGGACGCAATAAAAGCATAAAATAAAACATCTCCCGCCGCATAGACACCAAGACGACCAAGCTGAAAAGGAAAAGTAGCAAGGCGTAACTGCCAATCCCCAAAACCCGGTCCTGACGCGGTGACAATACGTTCCAAGCTAGAACGAAGAGCGACATCAAAAGGAAGATGGACAGACCCAAAAACACTAGGGGAACAAGTACGAAGTGAGAAGTAGAGCTTGGAAATACCAGTACAAGCCCGAAGAAGAAGCAACTCACATTGTGGGTCCTCAATCCTCGCAACCAAATCCATTAGCTCAATGGTCTTGGTTACTCTCTTTGCCACAATCCCACTGCTAAAATCAGAACAAGCACTGACGGGTCCACCTAAAACAGTAACACCACGCAGAGGCCGAGAAATAGAAGGAGGGAAAACCCCAGGAAGCCGACTCCGAGGATCCTCAACAGGCCAAAAGACCTCTGTCTTGGAGACATTAAGATGCAATCCAAAACGAGGGCCATCCACCATAATCAAGTCCAAGACCTTCCCTACCTCCAAAGTATCACCCACGATGGTGCCATCATCTAAGTACCATGCCTGTAAAGTGAGGTCAAAAGTGTCCCGGATCTTGCAAACTAAAGGATGCAAAACCAAAGCGAAAAGCAAAGGGCCCAACGGATCTCCCTGCTGAACACCCTGACAAGACCACAAGCAGTGTTCCCCATAAAAAAGGCGGGCTGGGCTGGAATAACAAAACTCCACCTAACGGGAGAGAGCAGGGCAACGACAGCGGACCTCCTGAAGCATGGTCGATCGATCAACAAGGTTGAACGCATTCTGGAAATCAACCAGCAACATAGAAAGCCCCACCCGAGACCCCCGAGCCTCAATGAGCCGGTTCAAGGCATGCAAGATAGCCTCTCCTCCACCGGACACACCTACCCCGAACTGAAGCCCATCAAAATAAGAAGATAAAGACGGACCAACCATAGAAGCACCAACCTTAGAGACAAGCCGTCTCCAGACCGTACCAACGGCAATAGGACGAACCCCACCACCTGGTTTAACGAGTGGCGTGAGAGGGGCGCTGGCAATATACTCACCCAAAGAAAGAGGACACTGGCCCTTAAGAAAAAGATTAACCACCCTAATAATATAAGTGGTCAAATCATTGGAGATAGCAACAGCAGTGCCACTCAAACAGTCCATAAGGTGTTGGGCACGAAAACCATCCCTCCCACAAGAAGTACCACGAGGGAAGCTCCGAATCATATCCAAGACCACAGCCGAAGAAGCGACCAGAGGATGATGATCAACAGACAGAGTAGGCAATGAAGGAGGCGGGGCGACAGGATGCTTCTCACGCAGGGCCACAAGAGTGGCATCGGAGTAGGGGGCGACCCTAGAGGAAGAAAGCACCCGGACAGCAGCAGTATAATGGCCATCAGAAATCTTCCGCCGACATTGGCGGAGGTTAAGCTCACTCAAATCCAGATCCTCATCCACAGAAAATGAAGAAGGACCCTCATCAAAACACTCCTGCAACAACTGCAAACCCCCCCCGCCCCCCCAGGTGCCCCCCAAGCAACGATAGCCCTGGCAATACTCTCCTCCTGATGCTGACGCCGAATAGCAGTCCGACACTTATGATTACTCCGAGGAGCGAAAGTCCTAAGTAAACGAAGCGGAAGGACTAGCAAACGAACCCAGCGGGAGAGATCACATGGTTTATCAAACACCTCATCCAAGACCCCTTTCAAAGCCCGAGCAAACCCAAGACGGCATTTAGGAGGAATGGATTTAACTGTGCGAAGGCCTAAAAACAATAAACGGTCCAACGAAGATATAGACCACTGAACGAGCTCGACACTATCATCAGAAGAAACCGAAGTAGAAGGAGCCAAAGGTCTCGGAATACCATGAATATGGAAGGTGTAGAAGCCATCAACACACTCTGGGTACATAACAATATCACCCCGATTATGCCGACATCTAGCTCTAATAGTACGGGTTTTAAAACACACCCCACACAACCAGAGCCCCATCTGTCTCAAACAACTCTCGGCATTGGAATAAACAGTCAAACTATTACTAAGAGTCTAACGCGTAAGGTCCAACGCACCGTCATGACAATGCCGGTCCTGTAAATGTTTCTGCCAAGCCGATTTAGTCAAGCCCTTACCAAAACCATCCGGACACGCATGAATACCCGAAAAAGGACAATGGTACCGTACTAGCTCGGGCATGAAAGGACAACAAAACCCAACACCCTTCCTCGCACCCAACAGCGTTGAACAGCCGAGGCCCACCACCAACAAACCACACCGTAGCTGTTGACAAACGGCCCAACACCCACACAACCCGAAACTCCACACCACGCAAACCACAACACCCACTACAACCTGCACCCACCCACATAAGGCAGCGGCAGAGGCGGCAGCGGCCGGTCACTGGTAGAAGCAACGAACCACCGCAGCAAAGCAACTAAGAAAAACAAAGGCAAAGAAAAAAAAAGACGCGAAAAAACCAAGGACTCACCGGTTGAAGGGAAACCAGCAGTGCCGTCAGCCACCACCAAAATGACCGGCGACTAGAGGTCTGATGGCTAACTGGTGGTGGCACAAGGTTGACAATTGTCATAAAGAAGGCGGCAATTACCCCTGAAAGACGCAGCACCACACGCGAAACCACCACAACCAGAAACCACCGTTTGAACAACCCACAACAACTGCCCCTGACCGGCGACGTGAGGTCTAAAGGTCGACTTGGGGTGGTTGTTGGCAGCCAACGGCGGAAGGACAACCCAGAAAAGTGTTGCCCTAACCCAGAAACGGCAATTAAAAACGATGCCCTAAACGACTGCAACCCTAATAAACGCCACCAACACCTGAGACGCCAACGGTGAGAAGGCCGGCGTGAGAAGGACGGTGGTGACGGAGATCAGAGCAGGCAGTGACAGCGCAGGCAGATCGTGCAGTCGCTTCAAAATCACACTCCCCTCTCCCTCTCTATTATTATTATTATTATTATTATTATTATTATTATTATTATTATTATTATTATTATTATTATTATTATTACTATTATTATTATTATTATTATTATTATTATTATTATTATATTCCTTCTCAAAATAACTCGCTAAATATATTAAAATGTTATTATTACATAATTATTAAATATAGAGTATTACATTACATCAACCTAGTTTTCCCCTTACATTTTACAAGATTAAACAATATACCCCAATATCTGACAGTGAGAGGCAAAATAAAAATATGAGCCAATAATGAAGTTGACTAAGCACTGCCTTGATCATCACCAATCTACCCGTGTATGATAATTTCCTATTGCCCAAAGCACTAATTCTTTGCACAATCTTTTCCACCAGGCTAGAGAATTCCATAACAGGCAATTTCCCAGCTAATATAAGAATTCCAAGATACTTGAAAGGCAAGGTACCAAACTATATCCCTGAAATCCTAATAATATATCCTGAAGGCTATTTATGTCCACACAATTTTGATACATGTGAGACTTACTCTTATTCATACAAAGACCAAATACCCTAGAAAATATAATCACATGCTCCCTATTGCCTTTACATAAAAGAAGGAAATCATCAGCAAAAGCCCTAATTTTGTTACTTAAATTTGTTTTTCGTAAATTCATAATATGCATGAGTTTAATTAAAACTCAACAAACCATTGGTTATGGAGTTTGATCACGTTGTAAGACAAAATTCCATAATATTGTGACCATATGATTAGATTAAGAGTTGCAAAAGTACGAAAAAGTATCAAGATACACAGCCTTAGATATTTGTGAAGTAAATAAGGCATTCAAATATACATTTTGGATAAGTCTTGTGTGACACTGTTTCACAATATATCATTGTGGGAGACTATTTCTTAATAACGGATAATCAAATTCACAAAATAGGTACAAAAATATACAAAACGAGATACTAAATATGAAATATAACGAGATACAATAAATTAGATACTTGTTGCGTAAAAAAGGATACCAATTAAAAAATATCACATGTATCATTAAAACAGTTACACAAAGAAGACAAATAATGCCAGGACTAATATGGACTGCTTCACGGAAAGGGTGAGAACAATATTTTAATACATGATTATTTCTTTTTTAGGATATTTTATATGGTAACCTTATATTTTTTTTATCTTCTACATGGTAACCATGTTTTTAACAAAAATATCTTTCACTGGCGATAACTCAAGATCAAAACTTCTAAAAGCGGCGATTTTTTTTTTTCAAATTGGCCGACTTTATGAGATCTTTGATTTGGAAAAAAAATCAGTTTCTGGACACGTGGCAAGAATTACGGTCAGTCAAACTTTAAACTTTGATTAACCGTACCTCTTTGTACCGATTCTGAATTGTAAATACCCGTATCTGTCAATATTGCAATTTATAGAAAACCTGTGAAACACCCGATGATGATAGGACGACATGTATTTGCCAGTTGGCACTGTTATTACTCCATGAGTTCGTTTTATGACGTAGAATGGCCCTTGTCGATGAAGCGTTTTATTATTTAAATGATATTTAAATAAAATGTTTTATCAAAATATTTTATTATTTTAAATGATGTTTAAATTAAAGGTTTTTAATTCATTTTATTTGTTTTAATTTGAATTTAATTTTTCTAAATTTTTTATTCAAAATAAAATATGCTTTGATTTGAAAAATCGTTTTGAAAGTTTAAATTGTTTTATAAATCGTATTTGAAAAACTCGGTTTTTACGACGATTTTATACATGATTAACCGTAACTCTTTGTAACGACGGTTTTATAAAATATTATTCAAAATAAAATATGCAGGATATTTTCTAGGGAAAGGTGGAAGGACTGAGGAGGCATGTCTTCAAAAGATGGCAGAGTATTTATAACACCCCCATACACCAAGGTGCCTTACCAAGACCACCTAATGCATAAAAGTGCTACCATCTCGATTATCCGAGACAATATATATCAAATTGACCATAAGAGAACGTACTTTAAATAAATAAGTTTAAGTGATTACATAACAAAATCCCAAAATTGAAAAGTGATACAACTGTTCCAAATGATCAAAACCAACTAAATAAAATATGAACTTCATTAACATAGCGGAAGACTCTAAGTGAAACGTGATGACTCAATCCCAGCTATCACATGCGCATCCATCTCATACCTATTCAAGAACTTCTCACCATCCCCGAATGGATCACCACAGTTTTTAAAACAATTAAACGGGGTCAGTTACTGATTACACAATATAAGATACAACAATATCAACAATACATACAATCACCCAACTCCGTCA
Source organism: Silene latifolia (assembly GCF_048544455.1). Taxonomy (NCBI): domain Eukaryota; kingdom Viridiplantae; phylum Streptophyta; class Magnoliopsida; order Caryophyllales; family Caryophyllaceae; genus Silene; species Silene latifolia. The sequence continues at coordinate 109,740,603 of NC_133531.1, forward strand.
CATCTCCAATCACCTGACTAGCCTGAAGGTCTAGCCCTGCCAGATTACGGCCGCAACCAGTAATCCTCACCTCCAGTAGGGGACCGCAGCCGTTCCCACCTAAGCCCCGCTCATCAACACCGAGCGAAAACCCAAGTTCCTTAATGTGCACATCCCCTTTGTGACGAGAACCAAAAGGGGCGAATCAAGGGCGTGAAGCCACTCCCGCAAGTGACTCCACTCAGCCGAGGACGCACCTCGCGAACCACAAACATACACAACCAACCAACTATACATCAACAATTACCAATTACCAATTACCAATTGCCAATTACCAATTATCAATTCCAATATGATATAGATCAACAACATTAACAATCATCAACAATCAACCAATCATCTGGAAAGTGCAATCACCAATATCGTCACAACAGCGAATCAGAAATGTTTCTCTACGAAATCACCTCCTATCAATCATACAATCACCATCTAATATCAAAATACTCTCAAAACCCCTAAATTACCCAATTAGGGTTTTAACCAAAATCAATGAAACAATATAAAAACTGTACTAGGATCTTACCAACAAGTGACTTACTCGATCGAGTGCCCCTACTTAAAAATGAACTTCGTCCCCGAAGTTCAAACCCAACCTATAATACATGAATTCTAACACTAACTCCACCAACTATACCTACCTCCATAACATAGCTCATGATATCGTATCAACTACATTATAGCCTCTCGACACTAACTCCATACACTACCGAATATCTTCCACAAACGCCGCTAGCTCCGTCTCACTAACATATTATCCACTAGCGAATCCAATATCAAGACAATCCACTAAGAAAAATCAACCACCAAACGGAATGTTATATTCTACCACCCTTAAAATGAACTTCGTCCTCGAAGTTTACTCACACTCATAAACATCATCATCCAACTGTCAACACTATCGAAGTATTCTTACACTCCTAAACATCACACTACGACAAGCACGACCATGACCTTTTAACAATATCAACCCCAATACAAATTCATCTTTTATTCTCCACCATGACTCAAACTTCCAAATCTACTACAGCGTGTACAACCATCAAACTCTCTTGGTCGCATCCTACTCCTCTTAAGATAAATGTTACATCCTGGTAACTCACTAATACTAGATCCTTTGATATACTTCCCATAATCCTGATCACCACCGCATGACAACGATAACCGACTATAACCTCAACACCTACAACCATTCCTATATCCAGGGCTCTCTTTCTCTAACAGTTCTCACACCTCAAATTATTCTGCATCCCATCTAACCAATACCATAAAATCCTCAGCAAAACCACCACACCAACTCTTCAACATTACCGCAAAACGACATACTTTTATAATATGCACTCATCTCCACGATCATAACTTACGATCCACAATTGATACACACACTCATATTAGCTTCTCAAGTTCTTTTCTTTTATTACCACAAAACTCACTCATAACTTAACATGATACTAAGTCCCAACACTCCGTACTCACTGCCCCAATAAAAGGTTATAAACCACTTGTTGGTTCTAGTTCAATACCACACATGTTCCACAATTCTCTTGCCACAACTATGTCCACCAATGCCTTATCTAAAACAAGATCAAAAGTACTCTAACAACCTCTCACAATTGTGTCCCATTAACAGAATATTACTTGATGAGTCATAATGTAACAACCCGAATTTTATACAATAAAATATGAGATAATTAAAGTGAAATACATTATTACAAATGCCCCTCAGTGGCGGAATCACCGGGGTAATCCGAATTATTACCAACTTTACAATTTAAAAGACTCCAATTAAAAAGATGATTGTAAAGACACTTATGATAATTCTTTTCCAATTCGCTCGCTAGCCCAAACCAACCCAAAAGCAGCAAATAATAATATCCAAGCATCTGAAACCTGTCAGTCATTAAACAATGACAACCACAATTCAGTGGGGAGTAACTCGGAAGCTCTCCCAGCCATATTACATCATAATAATAATGACAGAGTACGAAACATAGACAAATTAGTACAAATGAAATAATAAACAAGGTCATACGACCTGAAAGTATGATAAAATAAGATGATGATTAACTGACATAACCTCATTAATAAAAGCAAAACATAATCAATCAGATACAAGTTAGCACTCAGAAACGTCAAGATAACCAATCACTGTTAATCCCTACAGTAGGACGACGATACCATATACGGTCCTAGTCTATGTATGGCCACACACTCGGGGTAAACATACCCCGATTCGACAATCACCAAGCCTATAAACATCCGGGCTGATGACCCCATATACTCCATATTAGCCTATAAACAACCGGGCTAATAGGACGACTCCGACCTGCCTAGACTGCCCATAACCACAGATACTAGGATATAAGCAAAGCGGATATACAACAGAACGTTTCCAAGACATACTAAGACACGTAGCTACCTGATAAACACAAACTAATTTTCAAGGTTACGTAAGTTAACTCACCATATCAAACATATCATATTAAGCTTCAAAATACACATATGATTACAATAAGTGAGTTTTCCAATAACTTCGAATATTAGTAAATAATACAAGTCATTCATTTATGCCACAATAAAGCATTACTAACCACCACAGACACGGTCTCAACATATCTGTCAACTTAGTATCCGAGTAGTACATTTCACATTTATTGTCAATGTAAGGTACAGAGTAAGATATTTGTACAAGTTAAAAGCCAATTATAGCAATTCAAGACGGTATACAAAATGTTGGTCACTTAATTGTAGGGGTGACCTTCCCATATAACATAGAATACCAAAAGACATTCACAAGTTAAAGGGTTACCAAACCGATCTGAATAGCAATTTATTTACCATAATTGACATAAACTTATCGAAGTTATTAACCCAAGAGTCCATAACACCTAGCCAAATCAAGTAAATAACGAACCAGATATCGAAGCACAAAACACAATCACAAGACAACCACCCACCATTGTAGGGCACCCCACCATGAGCCATCACACACCCAAAAGAATAACCATACACAGCAACAACAATAACCACCCATGCCACAAATTAAACAGCACATAGCAAATGAGTACCAATCGATCTACTATGCACACCATTGTAGGGCACCCCACCATGAGCCGTCAACGTTACCTCATCCAATATAATCCTCAATTGACTCATCTACGCATTACAAAGGGCCTCTGAAGTTCCAAGTTTGATCCTAGTGGAAACGGCGATAAATCATTACCATGTCGTTGCTTTTATGAGATTAGGGTGCGAAATAAAAGAAGATAAATAATGAGATACTTACACTACTATAAAGAACGCAGAAAGGCGAAAAAAACGACGTGAAAATCACCCAAATCGGTTAAGGAATGAGGGAGATATGAGTATTTGAAGTTGGGTACTCGAAATACGAATAAAACAGCGAATAGCTCAAAGAATTGGATTTCGATCGATCAAACACGAGTAATTTGGAAAACGACCACCATGAGACGGTTCTAGACATTCAGGGCTATCTTCTAGAAGTCTCGGATTCAAATGGGTCGACCCGAGTGAAGAGAACTAGGCTCACGAACTAGGCGATACGAAACCGCAACAGCAGCGACAGTTTTGCAACAAGCAAATTTGCGGCCCTATTATTACGAAAATAACGTTGGATAGGCATGTAAACCAATACATATATTGAAGAAGGGAATGAGGGGAATCCAACGATGCAACTACCACGCAAAAAGATGGAGAAATGAAGGAGAACAGTGTATCCAAAATTGCCAGCTTGAGAGGTGTTCGATGAAATGTGAATGGCGGAAGCAGAGCTTGAGGGTTTTAAGTAAAAAAAAAAAAAAAAACCTGAGAGAGAGATATAACGGGGTTGACCTAGATAATGGGTATTAATGATTTCATTCCGTCTTATGAATAACTCGGCCCATTTTTATCACAGATCCGACAATTAAATGAAATAAAGCTTAATAACCGTCTCAAGTCAGTCCAATATATTATAATAATATAAAAAATACATGAGTCAACGAAAAACTTACTTTAGCTTAATAAAATAAAAGTCGTACTAAAATAGTTATTTAGAATTTTCAAAACCAAACTTATCACTTTCAACAAAAGTAACGACCTTAAGTAATTATTAAACAAAAATGGTACTTTGGAAAATTATTTACCCAAAATTGAGTTTAGAATATATGTGTATCCTTATAAAAATAGCGGGTGTTACACATAATTATGCATATTTATGCCTCCCCTTAGTTGCTTTTGATATGGTTTTTGTGCTAAATCATATTATTTACATGCCTTTTATGTTAGAATGTTGATACTTCCGCTATTTGATGTTTAATGCAGGAATGATGCATTTTAGGAGCAAAGGAATGAAATGGGCATTGCGGAGCAGGCATTAAGGAATACACGAAGCATGGCACAAGAATCCATAAGAATGAAGGAAGAGAAGTTAAGAAGACAACACTAAGAAAGAAGCTGAACCAGGGTGGTTCCTCGATCAACTAGGCCAAGGCTCGATCGAGGAAGTTGGTGACTCGATCGAGTACATAGAGGCTCGATCGAGGAACTACTTGATTCCATATTTTTTGCAATTTTCCTTAAGTCGGTTATGTTTTGCTATAAATACCTAAATCGTACCCTAGTTTATTTTTACACTTTATTTTACTTAGTTTCGTATTGCTACCCTAGAAAACTCTCGAAATACTTTTAGTTTAGATTATTGTTCTTACTTTTGGATCTAAATTCCGTTCTTCATTATTCGTTAAGGTACTTAATCTTTCCTTATTAATTATTAATTTAGTTCATGCTATTATTTCTTTGTTCTTATTTATTGTCTTTAGTTATGTCTTCATCAACTATTGTTGTTGTTCTTCCCTTTAATATGAGTAGCTAATTCTCATATCTAGGGTGAATGGGGATCTAGGTTGTTAGACGGGGGAATTAATTAATGAATTGATAGTTAAAATTGCTTATTCGTTGTTGTTCAGTTTACTGTTCTTCATATAGTTAGTTAATTACTGGCCAGGGTTAATTGACTAGTATAGCGAATTGAGACTTTCACCGACTAGGTTAGAATCAATATAGGCTGCAATAACTGAATAGATATAATTTAATGATAGCGATTGCATGTTAAATTAGATCTAAAGGAATATTGAATCGACCGATCATATAAGCTTAAACAACATAATTAGCTCTATCAATAAGTTAAGACTCACCCCCGAATAACTACCTAGTGAACCTAAACCCTAGACTTCTTAATATTATTGTTTACAGTCTTTACTCTATCTGCAATTAATTGTTAGCAAACAAACAATCAAAACCCCCATGAATTGTTACTATAAGACAAACTTGGACTTTAGCAAACTGATTATTACCGCCTCCCTGTGGATACGATACCCTACTTACCGCTAGCTATTTGTTAATAGTATTATGGGATTTATTTTGATTAAGGCCAAACGACTGATAATTACCTTATCAAATTTGGTGTCGTTGCCGGGAGGCAACAATTTTTCTATTTGTTTTTTATATTTTTGTCCTTTGTATCAGGGAGCATCAGTTCCTTGAGACAGTTTTATATTTTCTTGTTGTTTTCGTGTATGCCTAGGTCTAACAAGTTAGAGATTATACCTTTTGATCCCGAGCCAGAAAAGACTTTTCGGTACATACGAAAATTTCAAAGAGAAGTAAGTCAGATGGAAGACTTTAGTACACTTGACTACGAGCAGTATATACTTTTGCAGAATATTCGTCCTTTGAAGAGGACACACTTATTTCCGCACCTTTGGTTTCTACAACATCAAAGATGCCGACCTTGACAAGTCATTCCCAACCCACGGTTGCTTCTATTCCTAAGAGTTTCAACCCACTGATAAAGGGACCTTTAAGATCAAGTCTTCCTATATAAGCTTAGTAGAGAGAAATATGTTTGGAGGAAGAGCTGGAGAGGATCCCGCAAAGCACATGGAGAAATTCGTTATTTATTGTTGTTCTATTCCTTTAACAGCTGGGGTAACTCAAGATCAGGTGAAACAAACTCTCTTTCCTTTCTCTTTGAGCGATGATGCAGCTGAGTGGTTACGGGACTTAGACATGGAGACCGACGCAATTACCAATTGGACTTCATTAGCTCTTGCATTCTACAAGAGATATTTTCCACCACAAAAAACTAATGCAGTGAGAAGTTAGGTTACAAGTTTTAGGCAAGCTCCTACTGATGATTTTAATGAAGCATGGATTCATTTCAAACGACTAGTGTGGTCCGTCCCTCACCATGGTTTCGAGATTTGGTTCCTTTGCAACCATTTTTACAACGGGTTGTATGACGATCATAGATCCTTGCTTGATTCAACTGCTAATGGGCAATTCCAAGATAATGCTAATGATGGTAAAGCTTAGAAGATGATTGATCAGATAGTTACTCACACAGCTGAGTATGGCAACCCCAGAGGTAGTAAGAGAGGAAGTGGTTCAGATAATGCCGTCGCGGAACAGTTAGAGACCATACTTGCTCAAATAGCCGAGTTGAAGACTACTCAGTCCTTGGGAAAGCAAGAAATAGTCCATATGGTTCAACAAGAACTGTCCTGCGAGAGATGTGGGATGGATGGCCACACTGCGGCCAACTGTATGACTACTATTGAACAAGTTCATGCCTTCCAATCTTTCAAGCAAAGTACTCCTTATTCTAACTTCTTCCCTGAAAGGAGTCAAAATAATTTTGCTCAAACTCCGCCACAAGGT